>NC_139147.1:127503698-128779573 GCF_964270905.1 Leucopleurus acutus | reverse complement strand
AGAATCTGTTCAGCTTAATTTCTCCTGAAACCTCTATCTAACAGTGGTGATAATGTCCTTTCTTTACACAGCAAGGTGTGTGCTTGCTATGCACTTTTTATATTACCTTCCACATTCATTTATCTGTAATTGTTGATAGTAAAATAATAAATTTGAGAAAAAATTAAAAGATGCCTGCCTGGCAAAAGCAAACATTATCTTCTTTTAAAAAGTATATTTAAATGACATCAGAAATCAGACTCTGGCGGGGGAGAATCCTGTTAGCAGTTTATACTTCCTCTGGTTTTGAAGTTACACACAGTGTAAACATGGTGTACGTATTAAGAACAATTATTAGAAAGTGCCGTTTTGCATTTTACCTTGGAGGAAGGTGATATTACTTTTACCAATGAATATTTTAGCTAAATAACTGTTTTAATAAAAGTATCTAATTATCTTAATAGTAAAAGCAATAGCTCTGATAAAGTATTTACCACAGTAAAAATAAAAATTGACAGTAGTTTATAGTTTAACTCCTATGTCCTGCAAATTTTTTTTTGAGATTTTAGCATTTTGTAACTTACTGTCACTGCTAGAACAGATAGTTAAATGGTTTTACTTTAAGATTTATTTTTTTGCTAGGTACATTCTGTTTGTCAAACCACTGTTTACCAGCTTATTTTCGGAAAGTTCTTTATAGAAAAGACCAAGCTAAACATCGAATTAAATTCCAAAGAAGATAACCATAATTTTTCAGAAGGCTAATGAAAATATTTTGTCATTAGAAGAAAATGGTCCAGACCTCTGTCTTTTTAGGTACTGTATTACCAGGAAACACCTAGAATTGAAGAACAATAAATAATCACAGAATTCAGACCAGATCAGAGTAGTCATACCTACCTTATCCTTGAATACTGCCTTATCATGTCCAAATTTATTTCACATACCAGAATAGGTGCCAACATTACGTAAAACTCTTTAAGACCAGAGAGTTGTTTATTTAAAAGTTGTCCCTGCCAGCCAGAATTCCTTTTCAGAGCCTTATGTCCAGATTTCTTTCTTTGAAATAGGTCTTTTGATTTTCTTCCACAGGTGTTCTGGGGCTATTCAACCTTCTCTTTCCTTTTTTTTTTTTTAATCAGTAGCTTTGTTTTTAAGTTAAAGCGTAGTTGTATAATTGTATAGTATACTTATAATATTATATTAAAGTGTACAACATGATTCAGTATTTTTATAGATTATAGCCCATTTAGAGTTATTGTAAAATAATGGCTTTATTCCCTGTGCTGTACAATATATTCTTGTGGCTTATTTATTTATACATATACATGCATTTGTACCTCTTAAACCCCTACCCCTATCTGGTCCCCCCCCTCCCCTCTCCCCATTGGTAAACCACTAGTTGTTTCTGTTTTGTAATATTCATTTGTTGGTTTTATTTTTTAGATTCCACATCTAAGTGATAACATACAGTATCTGGATTTCTCTTTCTGACTTATTTCACTGAGCTCAACGTTCTCTTTCTTGAGGAAGAATCCATGGCTGCTGTTTTCTTTCTTTTTCCCTGTTTTTGATTCTCATCCGTAGCTTTCTTCCATCCTAGTTCCAGCTTTCCTCCAGTTCCTTGGATATTCCTTGGCACATCAGGGAAGCCCATTGTGCTCCTCGTTTTCTGCCCCTATTCACTGAAAGAAACAGAACGTTGTTTCTCTTTTAGGGGACCAAAACCAAATCTTCACTTTTTCCTGAGTAAAGCCATAGATTAACTAGTCATAGCTGAAAGTAATTTTCCAACAGCAGTATCACAGATTACAAGTTATTCTTGTATAAAGTAAGTGACTCTAGTATTCTTTTTTATTAGGCAAAAGAGGTTTCACTAGCAGACCTCCAGGAGAATTATACTGAGGCATTAAATAAATTAGTGTCTGAAAATCAACAACTACAGAAAGATGTGATGGATACCAAAGCTCAGCTGGAGATTTCTACTCAGATTTGCAAAAAAAACCAGGACAGGATCTTTAAACCAACACACAGCAGAGTACCTGAGTTCAAGAACATGGAGTTCAAGTAAAATTTCTTCATAGTTTATTTAAAATATATATCTTTATAATATAATTCTCATTTCTTTGAGAATAATTTCCAATTTACAGAAATTAAACCTTCGTCAAAGGACTCTGTTTAATCCTGAAGTACACCGTGCACAAGTAAAGCTGTTAGGTTAAGAGGTGCAGGGGTTCTAAGCACTTTCATCGAGGCTTCTGGATGTAGGTGTAAATGGCAGCCTATTCCACTGAGCCTCCTCATGCCGCCTCCTACCTCTCCAGCCCCACTTGCCCCATAAGAAGTAGAAGTTGGCTTTTTGTAAAAAGCTTCTTTTGTATTTTTGGTCAACTAATGATAGACTGTTACCTAAGAAGTCAGCATTCAGTGGAAAACCACCTGGCTTCAGCTCCTACGGTACGGTTTACACGTTTTCCTACCGGGAGCCTTTGCTGACACCCTCACCCCCACTCCCACCTCTTCCCCAGATGAAGGTAAGGGCCTTCTCTCTGCACAGTGCTTCCCTCTATCCTAAGCACCAACCACACGGGGTCACCCTGGCAGCTTGCTTATCTTCCTTGCTGTATTGTAAGTGTGTGGGGGGCGGGGGCCTGGCGGTGGGGATCGGGGATTGGGGCTGGAGTGAGGGAAGGACCGGAGTGAGGGAAGGACCATCTGGTCGGAGCCAGCTGCTCATTGGTAAATTACAGCCTTCTTAGCCTGGTCCTGTGAGTTTAAGTGAACTTCAACAACAAGTATGTTTTAAAAGAGGAAAGTTGCTACAATGTTTATCTGTTTGATTTTCTCATCTGCTATCCAGGCCAGCCAGTGGCCAGCGCAAGCATGATGGGATGGAGGCTGAGCACTACAAAGCAGGTCTTCATTCTACGCAAGGACAAGCGTTGGATAGCGTAGAGGCTGTGTCCTGGGGCCTCACCCCGCCGAGTCATCAGATCAGCCCTTGCTGCTCCACCATCTCTCTGCCTTCTAACTTTCTGTGCAAAACTCACTCTTTGCCTTCAGTGCTAGATACAAATGAAACCAATTTTTCTGACACTGTCTCTGAAAGTATAAATGACCAAGAAGACTTTATATATTCGGTATGGAGACTTGCTGAGCTTACTAGTGTATTAAGTTTATTTAGTTTGATTTTATTTTTTATTTTAAGGTGGAGCAGTATTCCCCCTCCCACCCCCCTTACTGGTTCTCTCTCTTAAGCATCCTTTGTTCTCCTCAATTATTTCTGTCTTAAGGTTTTGCTTGTGAAAACACTTGTCCACGACTACTTTTCAAAATGCATCTTAAGAAATATAACATAAGTTATAGGTATTCATTCTTTTTAGCCTGAATGGGAAATTCCATTGCTGCCTTTTTCAGAGAGGGTCAAGTTTGTGTTGGGATGATTGGTTCAAGGAATATCCCTGCCTGCCAAGATAGTCCTGGGGCATAGACAGTGGGGAAGGAGAAAAGGAACGGTTGGAAAGGGAAAGAGGTGGGTAGAGGCGGGGGAAGGAGTCGCATCTGACGTGTCTAGAACATGGACTGGGTGCCACACAGTGGTGGCCCTGGTGTCAGAGGCTGCCTTTCCATGTGGACTGGCCCCTTGTTCTCACAGCTGCTGTGAGGACTCCACTCCCCCATCTTTTCTTTACCTTCTGTGCTGAAGCACTCGCCTCTGGCCATTCATTCCCATCAACCTCCCGTGGTCGTATACCTGAGAAAGTTCAGTATTTTTGACTTTTTAATGTGCCAGCAAGTCCATGGGAAGGTTTTCTTTTAGTTGTCAAAATATATGTAATATATGTATTTCTGAAATCCAAAAAAGTCCTGACAACTAACTTTCTTCCTAAGTTTGTCAGCAAAACTTATTTGGCACTGAAACCTCACCTGGCCTGAACTGAGCTGATGTGATAGTATGTATAGACTTTATTGATCCCATTTAGCATTTTACTTCAGAAATATCAATGTGTTTGATGATGGGAGTTACCTCTGACCCCTCATGAGTCTGTATTTGCGAATTCGTCTACTCACTAAACTGTAACCCCTGAGCAGTACTCATGAGCACTTCCACAGTCATTCGTGAACGTGTGCAGAGGTGCACAAAATTTGAGTCACTGGACTTGCGTGTTTCCAGCTGAGGTCAGTCAAGGTGGCACTTTGCCCTCTTGTTTCAGCTCTTATGCTGAGTTGAGATACCCAGAGGATGGAGCCCCTGGGGGACAGCACAGTGCAGTGCAAGAAGCTCGGATGCTGGCGTTGAACAGGGTTTGAACCCCAACTCTGGCACCCTTTAGGGGGTGGCCTCGGGCAGGTCACTAAACACTCTCAACCATGTTTTCTCTTTTGTAAAATAAAGAAAATAGAATCTACTGGATGAGTTGTTTTTAGGAGTTAGGATTATAGTCTATGTGAAGTGTGTGTGTGTGTGTTTCCCATAAGAACAGTGTTTCAATATTCATTAATTCAGTGTTTGAGATGACTTCCATAGAAAATAACTACTGCAAATGAGGATTGACTGAACTTGGTACATGTGACCTTTCTAAAATCTAAATTCTGAAACCAGTGGTTTCAGATAAGGCACTGTGGACTCAAAATTTGGAAGAAGGAAAGTATTGATTTTAACTGATATCTAATTTATTATAGGTAGCTTTTCTATGCTTTAAAACAAAAGTAACATTCAGATTTTAAAAGTGTGTTTGAAATAATAGGCATTAAATATTTCTCTTCTGGGGTATAGAAGGATATACAAATGCTTTCAGAGGAAAGCATTTTTTAAAACATCACCTTTTAATATTGCTAGTTAGAAAATATCATGAATAATGTGTCTTAGAAATATACTATTCAACTTATGTGTGTCAAAATGTGTTTCTCTTCTAGCGTCCCTTGCCTCTGTCTCCTCTTGGTTCAATAGCCACAAGATTTTTGGAAGAGGAGGAACTGAGGTCTCATCACATTCTAGAGCGCCTGGATGCGCATATTGAAGAACTAAAAAGAGAGAGTGAAAAGACAGTGAAACAATTCACAGCCCTAAAGTAGCCTCTTAAAAAATCACAAACTTGGAAATAAAAATAAACACCGAAGAGTTACTGTCATCATGAAGTAGCGGCTCTTTGAAAGGCCGAACATACAGACACCATAAAGATGAGATGTACTAATAAAGCTGCCATGAGGAGTCTGAGAAACTGATATTAGCTCTAAGGTGTTTTCACTGCACTGGTTTGTTCGAAGGACTTTTTCCAGCAATAACCTGTAAATAAACCACTTTGCTAGACTTTTTCTCATGTTAATATTTATTATCGTAAAGTGATACGTTCTCATGCTGACTTAAATGTGAATAGCTGTAGACTAACTAAAGATTTTATGATTCGTGTTGAAAATAAAGTAACTATAGGAACTTCCTCTGAGAGCAGTAGCATTGTATGTAGTGGAAGCATGGATCTCGGACTCAGAGTGATCCAGGTTGGTGTACTGGTTTTGCTTCTCATTAGCCAGCTGGGCTGGTAATGTGTGAGGTTGGGCCGAAGTGTGTAAAGGGGCTGAAGGACTTTGACAGGAAGCCTTCTCTTGCTCAAAACACAGGGGGAGGAGAGAGGTGGGGGTGGAGCCTGGGGCTGGGTTAGTGTGGGTGCCTGGGACACACGGTGGAAATCTTGGTATCTGCATTTCTGAGGAGAGGTTTAAAGGGGAGACGGAGCTCTCAAGGTGCAGGGGCATTGGAAGCCACAGAGAGCTGAGGAGGAGGAGGGCAAGGAGAGAGAAGAGCAGAGCTTAGAACTTGGCCGCCCTGAAGGACACCGGCACAAGAGCATCATGCGATTAGACCCAGCAGAGGAGCTGGAATGTGCGACTAGAGACCAGAGGTGAGGTGTAGGGCTCTTGCCACCAAGGATGGGGCTTCTGTGATCTTTCCCGTCAGCACGGAAACATCCTGTTATTCTTTCTTTAAAGCAAAACAAAATCTCGGTTCCATATCCTCCCTATCTACTGCTGCATACATTTGCTCCCCTTCACGCAGACACCTCTGGTGAGAATTGTCTGCAGTGACTGTTCCCATCATCTTCCTAACCCTCTCCATCCCCACTTCCCTCCCTGAAACTGCTCTCCTGCTCTAGAGGTTGCCAGTGACCTCCTTAGTCCTGAGCATCATTTCACACACTTGGCCCCTCCCTCTTCCACTCCTGGCTTCTTTGACCTGACACTCCTGCCCACTGGCCACTCCATCTCATTCTACTCTTGTGGCTTTTCCTCTTCTAAAGCCCCGCCCCCCCCACACCCAGGACTTCCATGTGGGTTTTCTCACTCAACATGCTCTTCCCTAGACTGTTCCATTCAACTTCAAGCTTTTAGTACCATCTGTAGATCAGTGACCCCTGCATTCAGAACTGATCTTGACCTCTCCCCAGAGCTGCTGCCTTACATATTGAACTGCTTATGGAATAGCTTCACTTGAATGTCTGATAAGCATCTCAGGTTGAACATTTCCAAGAGAGAACTCTCGATTCTCCCTCTTGCTTAGGTTCCGTGTCAGGACAGCGTCATGTGTGCCGATTGCTAGGAGTTATACTTAATTCCTTCCTACCCACACGTCTGTATCCAAGCCATCGGGAGGTCCTCTCCATGCTGCCGCCTATCTCAGGTCCAACCATCTCTCTCCTTGTCACGGCTGCCGACCAGTCACTCACCTAGGTTCTGGCAGTAGCCTCCTAATTGGTACGACGACTCCTACTCTTGACCCCACTAATTCATTCTCCACGGCGCCTCCGGAGATATCCTTTAGAAATGTAAGTTAAACACCGTCAAGCCCTCAAAGGCTCCTTACTGCTCTCAGTTTAAATCTGAATTGCTTGTCATCGCCTACAAGGCCCTCAGCACCCCATGCCCGCCTCCGTCACCCGCGGCATCATCGTCCTTCCCTCTGCTCCAGCCACGCTGGCCTCCTTTCTGCCTCTCGAGTGCTGCCAGCTGTAACCTGTGAGGGTTGCTGCACTTGCCGTTTACCTGGTGTCCCTTTCTCTCACCGTGCCTGCCATAGGTGCTTTCTCCAAAGCCTCCCTGACTGCTGTCTCCAAAACCCACTTCTCCCAGCTCCTCTCGCTCCCTGCCCTGGGTTATTTCCTTCATAGCACTCGCCACTCTGCAGTCATTTTGTTACTTGATTTACGTTTTTGTTGTCTATTCTGCCTTTAGAATTAAGCTCCTTGAGGGGAAGGACTTGGCAGTCTGGTGGGGCCCTCATCTCTCCACACAAGCCCAGCACTTGGAGGTGCTCAGTTCAAAGAGCAGTGAATAGATGTCCTTCCTCAGAGGCAACACATTTTCCCTGTGAGTCTTTGTGCATGCCGTCCCTTCAGCCAGCCCCTCTTCCCACACGCTTCCACCCCCACACCCCCACACCCCCCCGTGCCCTTAGTACCTCGACAGGCAAGGCTTTCGTACATCCCAGGAGGAGTTCCTCGTTTCTCACAGCGCCCTGTGTGTGCGTCTCTCAAAGCGCTGAGCACCCTGTGCTTCCTCTTACAATTTCTGTCTCTCCCGCTGAACGGAAAACTCCTCAAAAGCAGGGGCCATCCTCAGTCAGCAGGCTGCCTAACACATAATAGATACTAAGCAAACACGAGGTGGATGAAGATCACCACCATTCTAGCTTTCATTGTACTGACCTCTAAAACGGGGATAACACTTCATGGGGTTGAGAGGATTTACTGAAAAGGTATTTCTGGGAGGGCTTTGCAGACTCTGAAAATACTATACCAGTGTGGACTGGTGTGAGGAGATTCTGAGTTTAAGACTGTCCCAAGCTTCCACTTAGAATATATAGGGTACAACCCCTGCTTCTGGAATGCTCATAGTACTTGTTGACTAGGAGGAACAATGGCAGACTCTGTAGTCACTGGAAGCACTTAAGGAATCATGAGGTGCTATGTATTTCCTTAAATTTATACTGTGTTGTTTAAAGTTGAAGTAGTTAATGATTGTCTGAATTTGTCAGAACATTTGATTGTAATTTCATCTCTCAACTTCATTCTTCAAAAAGATATGCCAGGGGCTTCCCTGGTGGCGCAGTGGTTGAGAGTCCGCCTGCCGATGCAGGGGACGCGGGTTCGTGCCCCGGTCCGGGAAGATCCCACATGCCGCGGAGCGGCTGGGCCCGTGAGCCATGGCCGCTGAGCCTGCGTGTCCGGAGCCTGTGCTCCGCAACGGGAGAGGCCGCAGCAGTGGGAGGCCGGCGTACCGCAAAAAAAAAAAAAAAAAAAAAAAAAAAAAAAAAAAGATATGCCAAATATTAAAATGTGTCAAAATTCAATTTGAGTTAGTTTCTTCATATACAATACATTTTACAAAACCTCTCGGTGGTCAGGGTGCCCAAATTAGCTGAAAGGATAAGGGTGCTGTTGTCTACTTTTGGGTTTTCGGATGATGTTTTGTTGGGTGAGTTATTCTCCTTGGCCTGGATTCTAGTGAAGTTGTGTTTGGATTTCTACACAGATTTTAGCCGAAGAAGATACAGATGAGTTCCCACTATGGGATGGACATGACCTTCCCATGGAGCCTCATTTGATTTCAACAAGTCTAGGAGGCAGTGAGTGTCATTGTCCCATGTGACAGGGAGGATTTAAGTGGCTTGCCCAGGGTCCCAAAGCCCCAGCTCTTTCTAGCAGCGCTTGGGGATAGAGAGTGTGGACTCTGCAGGCACACAACCCTGTTCCTAATCCTAGCTCTGCCACTTATTAGCCCTGCGACCTTGAGCAAAATAATTAACCTCTCCATGACTTCATTTTCTCATCGGTAATGTGGGGGAAATAAAAATTGTACTTACCTCATAGGATTTGTGAAGGTAAGTATTTGTAAAGCACTTAGAACAGTGCCTGGCCTAGTAAACATGGAAGTATCTTGTTGAATAGAAACAATACAATGCTATGTGTTTCTATTATGTCTGCTTAGCTGCAAAAAATTCTACCTTCCTTTTCATACACAGACATGTAACACCTGGTAAACTATAGGTGATGGTTGTCTGTTTGCAAAATATCCTTGAGTCCAGAACCTAAACATTACATGTGAGAAAAATAACTACAAGATAAGCTCTACCTGTCATTGAGAACGTACATTAAGCAAACAGCTGTCATGCATGGCGTTTCATGAAGTGCCAACATGAGGTGCAGAATGGCAAGGTTAGAAAAAGAAATGTGTTGACTTGTTCTAGAAACAGCTTGAAATAGTATACAAAAATGCTTTAAAAAGGAACTAACAGTGGGGTTGGGCCAAAGGACAGGTGAGGGCTATAAACGCTGGTCCCAAACAAACAGCTAGTCCAGTCCAGTTGCCAGAGGCAGGCAGCAATGCTGCTCTGAGCTTCTTAAGGGCCAGAGTAGAGAAGAAAACATTATTACTTAAGTACATAATTAAATTATTGTTTATTAACTAATTATTACAAAATCAAAACACCATGGGTTCAAGGGAAGCACTCTCTTTCTCAGTGTGTGTATGAGCCGTCGGAGCGGGACATAGCATTTTTGTAACTGACTAATAAGAGGATCGGTACAGCTTCCTTACCGGGGGCTTCAGTGTGGACTGCTGGCGTAAGGCTGAAGTGCAATTCAGAAGAACCGGTTCTCAGAAGTCCCCAGCATGATGGTGTGAAGCTCTCATGGCCTGGCTTGATCAAAGGGGAACATTTAGAGGAATGATGGACGGCAATCTTCTACAAAAGCTATTTCTCCACAGTGCGATTTTAGTAACAACACGGTTCACTCTTTCTCTCTGTGGGAGCTTAGAATTTGGGAAACTTATGTTGCCTATTAAGGCCACATTCAAATGATTTGACAATCCAATCAGAAGTAGGTTTATACTCCTCTTATGAAAAGAAGGAACCTAGTCAAGGCAAAGCTTGAATGGTGGAAAGTCCAGGAATTCCCTGATACTAAATGCAGGGAGAAGATCCATAGTTCCCACCAGACGCTCAAAGATATCTGTGAGACAAAAATGGATTAAGAACCACAACTTTAGGGGCTGGAATTCTCCCAGAATGGTGTTCCATTTCCTGGGGAGAGATACAAAATTGGAGGAGCCCAACGAATTCCTATTGGGGCTGAGTTTTAAAGTGCAGTTGAATCGTCATGAAAAATTCAAGCTTTTCAATAATAAAAAGACAAATAACCCAATTTAAAAGAGGGGAAAAGATCTGAATGAACATTTCTCTAAAGAAGTTATACAAATGGCTAATAAGCACATGAAAAGATGCTCTCAGGGAAATGCAACTCAAAACCCTTCACACCCACGTGTAATAAAAAAAGATGGAAAATAACAAATGTTGACAAGGATGTGGAGAAATTGGAATACTCATACATTGCCGATGAGAATGTAAAATGGTTGTTACTTTGGAAAACAATGTGGCAGTTCCTCAAAAAGTTAAATTTAGATTTACCATATTACCCAGCAATACCGAGCCTAGGTATATATCCAAGATCAGTGAAAACATATGTCCAAAGGGTTGCACACGAATGCTCATAGCGACATTATTCATAATAGCCCCCAAATGGAGAAAACATAAATGTCCACCAACTGGTGAATGGATAAACAAAACATGGTATATCTATACAATGGAATATTGTTTGGGAATAAAAAGGAATGAAGTACTGATGCTACAATATGGATGAAACCTGAAAGCATTAAGCTAAGTGAAAGAAGCCAGTCACAAAAGAACACATATGTGTGATTCCATTTATTTGAAAAGTCCATGATGTGCAAATCTGTAGAGACAGGAAGTAGTTGCTGATTGCCTTGGGCTGGGAGGTACGGCAGGATTGGGAGTGAAGACTAAAGGGTAAGGGTTACTTTGGGGGTTATGAAAAGGTTCAAATATTTGATTGTGGTGATGGTTGCACAACTCTGAATATAGCACAACTGAAAACCATCGAACTGTACACTTCAAATGGATGACTTATATGGCATGTGAATTATATTTTAATGAAGCTCTTTCCAAAAAAAGCCTCTGATGCACAGCAACACCTAAAAAAAGTCAAGTTTATATTCAGAAAACATTACAGCACATACAGCACATGCTATTCTAAAATTTTGTATTTTCCACTTTCACACTTGGGAGTAACAGTGGCACCCCTCTTTAGAGGGTGGTGATCAAGCTCTGTCTGAATAACTGCTTGTGTGGGGACAAGATTACACACTGAGACACCGTGGGTAAGGGCTTTGCCGGGATCCGGGTCACCGAGATCTCCTGCTCTCCCCGCAGTGGAGCACAGGCTTCTGCTGCCGCTAGTGGGGCAGCTTCCAGGATGACTGAGGGCCCTGGCAGCAACGTCCGTGGTCACCAACCAGGCAGATCTTCTTGGCCAAGTATATTGTCTGGAGGGGCTACGGGAATGCTCGGCGCTCTCTCAGTGGTTAGAGGAGGGCTGTTTACAGAACATTTTAGATGGAGTTCCAGACCACTGCTGGGAAGTGTGGGAATACGAGACTGTGCCCTAAGACTGCTTGGCCAGTCCCCAGTGTCTTTACAAGCGTGACAGCAAAACAGAGGAAGAAAAGCCAGGTACACGCCATACACCCGCTCATTTCTTCAGCTAGGGGATAGAAGATCAACTAGGACACTGGTCAACACCCCTTTGCCCGGTGCTGTTATGGACCCGCCACACTCTGGGAGGCATCCAGTGTGGATAAGCTGGCTGCTAGCTCTGGGAGCTGTCCTGAGGCCCGAAGCACTGGCTTGGGGAAGCGGCATGGGCCTCTCGCTGGGCCATCTCTTGGATGTGTCTTGCCCCTAATGTGTAATATGGACTAAAACAACTCACCAGTCTGAATCTTTCTGCAACCTAGGACATGCATTTCAGATCCTCAGCCTAAAATTAAATGCCACAAACAAGGCAACAAGTGTTTTCTACCAGTTAGTCCCTTCAGCCATGGCTGAGCACAGCCCTTGCTCCCAGCAGGAGCATGTGCTACAATGTGCAGGTCCCCGTGTAACCCGACAGAGTGGTGGCTGAGGCAGGAGCCCTGTGGCTTCCCTAGTGATTCTCCTCTGGGCTGACAGGCGCCTCAGCCCAGCGTGGACCGCTGGCAGCAGCCTGTTCTTATTAATAAGAGTTGGACCGTGAGCAAAGGATGGGGAAGGTTCTAGACAGGTGATGTGTCCAACCTGCTACCTCCTGCATGAGCTGCCGCTTGTGGACTATGAAGGCATCCCCTGATCTCTTTAATTTGCTTCAAAAGTTTTAACAGTAACACATGGTTTAGCAACACCACTCAATTCCAATATATCCCCAGGTTAAGTCATTCCTTAAATCCACATTTCTCAAACTGTGTTCCAGACACCTGAAATTTTTCAAAATTTTAATAAGAGCTCCTTTGAAATGTACCAAAGCAGAATGGGAAAGGCTGCATGTCATCCACCCAGAGCGGGGATGGAATTGGGAGAGCTGCCTCTCTTCCTCCCACTGGCCACGACCCCTGCATCCCTCTCCCTGATAGTCTCCCCTGTGCTTTCCAAATCACTGGGAGCTGGGGGCCTTAGGCACTTAGACGTTCTTAACATTTTGTGTGCCAGGGACTTCTTTGGCAGAGGGATGAAGCCTATGAACCCCTCAGAATACTGACTAAGTCCACAAAATGAAATATATAATGTTAAAAGGAAAACCAATTACATTGACATTCAGTTATCAAAACCTAAGAAAAAACAAATTTGTGATTAAAGTATGACATGAACCTCTTTATTAATTCATTAAATAATGAGACCCAGTGACAGGTCTATTGCCCACTATGTTTTGAAGCAATGATGCATGAAGATACTATTTTGAGGTGTCTGCAACAACTGTAGTGAGAGGTGAAAATACCTGTGATTTCTCTTGGAATAAAGCCCCAGGTACTGCTAGTGTTGCTGTAGTTTATAGCCAATATTCCTAATAGAAGGGAAACTAAATTTCAGTTAGAGCTTATTGAGAATAAGGATGTTGAGTTTTCCCACTCAAGTTCATAGAGGCTTAAATTCTCTCCTTGGACCCCTTGGTAGGGGGTCCATGGACTCCAGGTTAAGAATTTAGAGGCTTAGAGCTTATTTATGCTTTACCTTGTCCCTGGTCAGTCTGGTTCTCTGTGAACATTCACTTGTGTAGTGGGGACAGTAATTGTGCTTAGTGTCACCTGTGATTCTAAGAACTCAGTCTTTAAACGGATGAGATCACAAACCAATTTATGCAAGAGGAACCTTATTTTTTATTATTCGTGGAGTGACTTTGGGCATCTTGGAGAACTAGTGTTATGCACTCGACAGCTCAGAGCATTCCCCTGAGTTACAGGGGACCCTGGGCTGTGGATGTTCTCAGCATTTAGGGCAACCAGGTCAAGCCTGGGATGGTCAGAGCTCCTGGCCTAGGGCTCCTCAGAGGAAAGCTAGGTTTGGCCAAGCATCCCACAGTCCCTGTAGGTGACAAACCCAGTGGGTGACAAGTGGCATCTTGGGCTTGCTGCATGTGATCAGGGAGAAGCTGGACCGCTCGGACGTCTCCTCCAACAGAGCTGCAGAGGGTGCCACCGTCCACTGTGGACAAGGAGCTATGAAACACGGGGGTAGCTGGGGCTCTGTGCACCCAAGCAGAATTCTGTAGCCCAAGGGCGGCCACCCGGGGACTGTGGGGCAAGGGACCGGAGGAGGGTAGCTGGTGCAGGTGAGACAGGCTGGGACCTGGGAGCCTTTGCTGCAGTGCTTGCACCTGGACACGCCTATCCTCGAGCAACGGAATACAAAGAATGATAAGGGACTAAAAATAACTGCATGCATGTGCAGTCGGAGCAAATTATGAACAACAAAACACAAAAACACCAAAAACCCACACAGCACCCCCAAGGGAGTGGGCAGACTACCTAAGCCACCCCTCTGGCCCAACCCTTGGACCAAACCCTACGCTCACCCCATATAATTAACCAGCTAACCGAACCCCCGCCCCTTGGGGATCGAGGAAGGGAACCTGTTGTTTGTTCTCGCTCCCTCCTGCTGCAGCAGGGGCCCCAGTAAAGCCTTACCTGAATTTCTTGTCTGGCCTCTGATCAATTTCTATTGATTAAGGAGGCCAGGAACCCTGGTTGGTAACACAGGGAGGCCAGTCGGAGTTCCTGTAGGTACAACTCTAGATGGCAGTCCTGAATCTTTGCCTTCACAAAACAATCCAGTAGTCTCTGAATCTCAGGACATGCATTTTGGACCCTTGGCCTAAAATTAAATCCTACAAACAAAGCAAATGTTTTATCCAGCAATGGTCAGATAATCATAGCTCTCTGTTGTGTACCCTCGCCTCTCACCCCGAGCCAGCTACAAGATGACTCTACTCCAATGAGAAACAGAAGTTCCCTAAACTAGTGTTTCTCATAACTTAACAGTTGACTTAAAAATGCTTCATTGGATTCAAAATCTCTCCATAAATTACTAGAAACTTCAACAATAAATGTGTCAGTTAAAGAAGAGGAATTGCAATGAGTCTTTAAATACATTTTGTAGTGCGGTAGTTTTCAAATTAATGTTGTAAAGAAAATTATCACTACTTTGTAAAGTTTCTCATCAAGGTGGACTAGAAGGAATTTAAAGACACTGTTAGCTAAAAATATCTTTATTAAGAATTGTTTGTAACAATTTCCAGTATAAATCCTGATATAAAAAAAGTTAAGGTCATTAATCATACTTAAAAGCTTTTGCACAGCAAAGGAAACCATCAACCAAATAAATGAATAGACAACCTACAGAAAGGGAGAAAATACTTGCAAATGATATGACCAACAAGGGGTTAACTTCCAAAATATACAGATAGCTCATACAACTCAATATCAAAAAAAAACAAACAACCCAGTAAAAAAATGGGCAGAAGACCTAAACAGACATTTCTCCAAAGACATACAGATGGCCAACAGGCACATGAAAAGATACTCAACATTGCTAATTATTAGAGAAATGCAAATCAAAACCACAATGAGGTATCACCTCACATTGGTCAGAATGGCCATCATCAAAAAGAATACAAATAAATGCTGGAGAGGGTGTGCAGAAAAGGGATCCCTCATACACTGTTGTTGGGAATGTAAGTTGGTGCATCCACTGTGGAGAACAGTGTGGAGGTTTCTTAAAAAACTAAAAATAGAGCTACCATATGATCCAGCAATCCTACCCCTGGGCATATACCTGGAAAAGACAAAAATTCTAATTTCAAAAGATACGTGAACCTCAATGTTCATTGCCAGCACTATCTACAATAGCCAAGACATGGAAGCAACCTAAGTGCCCATCAATAGGGGAATGGATAAAGAAGATGTGGTACATATATACAATGGAATACTACTCAGCCATAAAAAAGAATGAAATAATGCCATTTGCAGTAACATGGATGGACCTAGAGATTATCCTACTAAGTCAGACAGAAAAAGACAAATATCATATGATATCACTTATATGTGAAATCTAAAAAATAATACAAATGAATTTATTTACAAAACAGAAACAGACTCACAGATATAAAACAAACTTATGGTTACCAAAAGGGAAAAGGGAGGGGGGAGGGATAAATTAGGAGTATGGGATTAACAGAAACAAACTACTACATATAAAATAGATAAGAAACAAGAATTTATTGTGTAACACAGGGAACAATATTCAGTATTTTGTATTAACTTATAATGAGAAAAATCTGAAAAAAAATATATGTAACTGAATCACTTTGCTGTACACCTGAAACTAACACAATATCGTGAATCAACTATATTGCAATAAAAAAAGTTAAGGTCATGAAAGAAAGCTCAGGGTTTTCATTAAAAATTTTGAAAAGATCATATTGGAAGTTTTATATAAATTCAATGTCTTTCCTAATACTTGCATTTTATTTTTATCATCAAAATTACATATTGCAGAGAAAATGTAATGAATTTTGTCTCATATAGACACCCTTAAATCCTCTCCAGTTTACCCCAGAGGGTTGTGCAAATATTATTGTCTATGCTTTTCATGGGAAGTCTTCCCTTAAATGAGAAGGGGGCCTCGGTGGCGAGGGAGGGTTTGGCATGGGTGCATTGTAGGCTACCCTTCTTCCTCTTCTTTTATGCCTGAGCTAAAATATTTCTGCAGTTAAAATGTGTTGTGATTAATAGTTAAACCTATGTGGGCTACTCAGGTGACAGTTCATCCATTTATTAATTCATTCATCAAATATTTAACCAAGCAAACTCCTCATCTTAGAAGCCTGAGCTCCTGTGATTCCCTGAAGATGCCAGCGACACAGACCCCAGCTCCCAGAACCTCTGACAAGTGTGCGTGACGGGTCTAGTAACACACCTGCGCCCTTAGCAATTTGCATCACCAATGCTTAAAGAAGGCCCTAGTGCCCAGCGGGATGGGCCGAGTGAAATGAGTCTGAGAGCAGAGAGGGAAACCTCAAAGCTGGGTCTCCACTTACCAGCTGTACGCCCTTGGGCAGTTTCTTCATATGCAGAATGTGGACTCTGATACTCGCTCAGTGAGGTTGTCCTGAGGCCAGGTGAGATGCTGAATAAGGAAGAGAATCAAAAAGCTGTTGATGGGGCCTCACAGGTAATATCCGTCACTGAAGGGGGCAGTTGTAGGAAAGTATCCACTCAGGGGCGGGTAGCTGACCCTGGCTTCAGGGTCTGGGAGATGGTCAGAGGGAGAGGGGTAGGAGGACCTGGGCAGCCAGCCCGTCCAAAGCGAGCGCTGCAACTCTGTTCCCTGTGGAGCTGTTCACAGGCTTCTTGGGAAAAGTTGCCAGTCAGATTTTAATGTGATTTTCCTGATTTTTAAATGGTGGCTGCGGTTAACACTCTGCAGTCTGAACAGTAAGGTTTGTAACCTCTACCCACACCAGTATGGAGGTGATAAGGATGACCTGGGGCCAGGCTGCATTACCACAGCCAAGGCCTCTAGGACAGGGGTTGGGGAGGGCCGCAGGAGGACAGGCCACCTTCCCTTGTCTGCAGAGCTCCGAGGGACACTGAGGCCACAGCAGCTGGCTGTCTGCCACGTGCTCCTTCCATCCTCCAGGGAGAACGGAGCTCATAGAAGAGAGTGACTTCCATTTAGAGCTAAAACTATAAAACCTCTAGAAGAAAACAGGAGAAGATCTTCATGATCCTGGGTTAGGCAAAGATTCTTTTTCTTAGGTGGTGGCATTGGGTGATTTGTTTTCCCCTGGATTTAACAAATGCCGGCATTTCATCATATATGCTTCAAAACTTACCTAGCATCAAAGATTACCGAAAACTTTTCTGTGATCCTTTCTAATTTCTTGCCCTTTCTTCTATCCCCAGAAGCAAGTGCTATCCTGGTGATAGTGTTAACATTTCACAACCATATTTTTGTATTTGTACACATCCACAAAGAACACACTGCATGATTTCAGGTTCTATAATTGTTATTTCTGTACACTAGAAAAAAACAAGTAGAAAATGAACTTAAAAGTTGATACCATTAAAAAAAATTGATACCATTTACTGCATCATGAAAAATACATCTGTGCTTACTTAGAAATATATCTAATAAAAGATATGCAAGGCTCTAAAAAAGTTTGCTAAACATTACTGAGATAAAGCAAGAATTTCCACCCTCATCCTCTGAAGAGGGAGACGGTGAAGGGAGAGTGGGGTTGGGATGCATCAGATGGGTCTTGTACTGGTGGCTCAGGGCTCCTGCCACATGGTGGTCCTGGAATATAACAGATATATCCACCAGCCAGTGGGTGGATTGGTCAACTGCTCTCACTTAATGCCCCTTTCAGCAGAAGTGCCCAGTAATGTAATAGCTGCCTTGTGGAGTGCAGAGCTCCTGGTCTCTGGAAAATTCTAGGACAGGCAGGGTGGCCAAGTGTTGGAGACAGGATTTCTTCTTTTTAGGCTGGAATCAGTGACTGGTATGATTTTAGGAGGGGCCTGCGACCTTCGGATTCTTCAGGGAACAACACACAACACATCAGTATCATCCTCGTGATGCTGGTGACAACTGTGGCGTGGTGATGATGACATCTGAGTCTCACTGAGCCCTTCCTATGTGCCAGGGGCTTTGTTCACTGTGTTCTTTTTCACTCATTCAAACCCTGTAAGAAGCTTACATGGTGGGTGCTATGATTAGCCCCATTTTAGTGATGACAAAACTGAGACAGGAGGCTTGGTAACTTGCCAACAGCAGTGGCAGGTGGCCGCGCTGGGCTGGAATCCGGGTGGCTGACTGCACGGTTGGTACCATCCTCGTGTCATCCACGGATCCGGCCTCAGGAGCTCTGTGAGGAGGGGTCCCTGGGGATCCTCAGGCCCCGCCCCCGTCTACCCTGAGTCAAGCCAATATTTACAGAGCGAAACTGAGGTTTCAGTCGTGCATTAATGGCTCCTGACCGCACAAGGCAACTTTTGCTCAAACAGTGACCAGCGGCTAAGAGGCCATCTTTCCTTTGAACACTCTTGTTGAGCTTTAAAAATGTCAAGTGAAGCTTTCACAGACAAAGTCGATTTCCTCCCAAGATCAGGTTCTCTCCACTGCATTTCTCCTGGGAGGTGGGGAAGGGGATCTGAGGCTGATGAAACAGACACGAGAGGGTTCACAGTGCCCACGCTCATCATCCAGTCCTGAGGGCAAGGTGGGGAACAGCCTCCAGATGCCTATGGTATCTTGGCTACATTTAATTTTTTGTCGTATAATGAAATGACCAATGTTAACTTTCAGATCCCCTTGGTGTTCACATACACACTAATACATATGCAGGCCAGCAGAGCGCTCACCAGACAATTTGTCATCCCGCAGTCATTTCTTTTACATAAACGTTCCCCGTCCTCCCTCATCACCACTCCTTGTCCATATGGGAGCTGCCAGGGGCCCCTCACTCCTAACATCTGTTCTCCATTAATCGTGTGGCCCAATTCCTCCTGGTCATTCTCGGTGTGGCTGCCCCTCTGCCCTCATGGCACGATCCTCCCCACTGTCCTCCCTGCCACCCTAGAGGGGGCGTCCTCGCCCGGTCCCCGCACAGTTGGGGTGGAATTATGTCTGATTCCTCGTGTCACGGAGGCATTCAGCCGTCCCCCCAGTGGAAACAGAGCAATCTCAGCACGAGCCTAGGGCGGCAGTTCCCCCGGGAAGAAGGGCACTCCTCCGGTCGACCGGTTGCCCTGGTTGCTTTTTGAAGGTGAACACCAGGAGTACGCCCAGCCAGGTGGCAACCTTTGTGTCCCTTAAATCCACATTTCCCACAGGGGCAAAGGAGCTCGTCGCCCAGCATATAGCTTTCAGTTAGTTGGGAAAAAGAAGATGACTCAACAGTCTTTTGGGTCAACAGCCATGTAAATAAATCCAGTGATTTATAATTTCGTTTTTGAAAGGACAAATTGATGTTCACTTCAAACACGTACTGATGGCTTATTCTAAATGCAAGGTGCTGTTTCATCATGAGATGAAATAACACACAAGTTCGGGGTGCTTCCTCCTTCCTGGAGCATTATGTCTGTGCGCGTGTGTGTGCTCCACGCGGGTGGGTTGGGTGGTGACCTCCTGGAGCCCAGAGGTGGTCAGGACGCCTCCAGAGCAACAACCTTGGGTCTATGGTGGGAGGTGACTGGTTGTCCGTCCGTGGGCAAAGTTGCCGGGAAGCCAGCGCTCACCCACTGGTCTGAATAATCTCCTGTATCATTTGGTCTTGGCTTGAGTTTGGCTGCCTTTCGGTCAGAACTGGCAAATGCATGGTGCACCTCACCCTTCAGTCCAGTGTCTATGGATCACTAGCTAATCACAATACTCTTTCCTACTGAGCCCGATGTGACCTCAGAATCCTTCTTAACCCAATGCTCCAGGCAGCAATGACCAAACACGTGGAGAGCCGGTTTAAGTCCAGGTTTCCTTCTCATTCTCAAACCCTTGTGACTCAGCTTTGCCACTGGATACACAAGGACCTTGAGGCATTTTGTCTCTTTTATGTCTCATCCTGTAGGCGCTTCTCTTTAGAGGATCGGCCTTGGGGACAGTAATGCTCAAAGAACCAGGAGCTCTGAGTGTTCACTGGACCATTGTTTTCTGAGACATCAACCTTCCCTCCTGAAGATAGGCCTGAAAATACTCAGACTTTGTCAGTAAAAAATGTTTATGCTTTTTGGTCTTAAATTACAAAAATGTGCCATTTTTGCAGCTCTTTCCTAAGGTAACAGGTTTTCCTGGGGTCTTAGAAGCTTTCCTGTAGGAAGGTTTATTCTCTGGGCTTATTTGGGTGGGACCAGCAGGTGCCTCCAAGGGTATTTGTGTTCCTGAACGGAAGCACCAAGCTTAGGTTGTAGAGCCTCCTTCAGACTGGGCCCTGGGGGAGAAGCGGGGGAAGGAAACATCATTAGATGAAGGAAAGGCAACTCCATAAGACTATTCATGGCCAGAGGGTCCCTGACCATCCTCTGCCATCCCCCTTACCAGCAGGGTGACCACCTGCAGCCAGCACCGCTGCACCTGTCGGAGGTCTCCCCTGGCTGTGGTGCTAAGAGCTATCCTCCACACTGTCTCCTAGAGACGTCCTCAGCACCTTGCCTCTTCAGAGTCCAGGAAAAGGAGGAGACTCTGGGATTTTACCTGCCTCCCTATTAAAACCAGATTTTGTTTGAAGACCTACATTTTCCACCAACACCTGACCAAATTATGCCTGCTCCAGAGGTGGCGAACTTCTGGAAGGTTTTCATGGACACCTTGTCTTAACCAACACACTAGTCCTGGTACTCAAGTAAGAGGAAGCATGGAGAGTCACAGGGCAGGTGGAGGCTCATGTCATCAGAAGAAGCAGCACACAGTGTCACCGGGAGACGAGGAGGGCCCGAATTACGGCAAAGGCTGCTCAAAGGAACGCTCACGGCGTTGGACGGTTCCCAATAGGGAACACGGCAGAATGGACCAGATTTCCTCACTGAAGGGGATGCTGGGGTTACTAGTGGCCACCATGAGTTTGACTTAGGGGATGGGGATGCATTTGTTGGGGGCCCAGGAGGAGGTGGAGGTAATCTAGGGGAGAGAAGTGACTTTGGTTCAGTATCTTTTGACTCAGGGATGCGGGTGGGACATTCCAAGAGACGGCATCCCAGTTGCCGCCTGACTTTTAGTTTTCTTTAGTTCTGCTCACTAAATCAGAGATCCTGTCAGGGGCTGTTGCTTCCCCTTTGGTCCCTCAGGCAAGAGAGGAGCCAGCAGCGCAGTCTGCTGGGGGCCGCAGGGCAGGCTCTTAACCCAGCAGGGCCCTTCAGATGTTCCTTCACTGACAATCCCAGGCCTACCGCCTGCCAGCATCTGTTCACGGAGACACAGCATCACAAACTCTCTGGACTGGAAGGGATTTTAGAGGTCATCCACTGCAGCCTCGGGGCTGACATTTTCAAACTGGTCTAAGAATTTGAGAGTCCCCCCTTCTATTATGCGGAAAGTGTGTCTTCTGACTTTCCCTTATCATGCTGTTAAAGATCACCCGTGGGCCTCCTTCGTAAGGAGAAGCGTGCTGGGGCTTGTGTTTGTCAGTCTAGCAGTGAGGGGCGTGACAAGGCCAGATTTGGGAACACGAGTTCTTTTTGTCCTTCACACGACAGCTATGAGAATGGTCTCCATGGTTACGGCAGCTTCTTAGAGGTGTCTAGATTTTCATTTTCTATATTTCCCTAAATGTCTAATTTATGAATAATCTGTTTCGATAACCTGCTGGAAAGTTTCTGCAAGTATACGTATATCAAGGAATATATATTTATATATATTCACAACGACAACAAAAAGTAGGCTGATAGGCATTTTTGGAACATTTTTTTTTCTCCCACTAAAAACAGAAATTAGGATCGAATTAAAAAATTTCAAGTTAAACAAGATTCAATGAAACGAACACTGCCTTTATGTTCTTCAAAGGCACGTGTGCCGGAGAGGGGCTGGAGCTAACCTAATTATGTTTGCTTTAATGTGAAACAGCTATTTGCCTGACATTCTATTTGCATCTCACCATCACATTCAAATATCTGGGACATTGATTTTTTTTTCCTAGCGTTCCCTTTGAACATCAAAGTGTTTTTTCCTGTTCTTTACCCCCCTTGTGAGAACAGTGATAAGAATGGATCGATAATTACATTGTTGGATAAAAATGAATATAAATTTTATTGAAAAACAACCCGAGCAACAATGTGGGGGAAAGCATACTCAACAGCCAGTGGCCCACACAACTCAATGCACACGTTATGAAAACTAATCACCTCTTCAGAGCTCCAACTACTCATCCAAATAAAAGAAATGATCGACCTCAGATAAACTGACGGGGGACACAGATGCCGACAACCTCTGAATGCTTAGCCAACAGCAAAGGACGCGACCATACCATTCTGGTCCCCTGTTTGCTGTGGGTGATCGAGCGTATTTCAAGAATTAAACTGGTTTGGAAAGAACCTAGTCCTTCCGGTTAGTGTGGCATCAAAGACCCCAGACCACTGGGAAAACTTTTCTATTTTTCCCGTCCTTTAAGAAGAGGATTTCACAAACTTTCTTGGCAACTTGTCCCTCCTGCTTAACAACAGGAAATACTTTATGTCTAGCCTAAATCTTTCATGCTTCAGTTAATCTATTTATTTCCTTTTAATCTCAGCAGGCTGTGAGGGGTTCGCCCTGGTGGGACAATGTAACATATGGGGAACACACAATGATCACAATCAGATTGAAAACGGAGTCCAGCTGCGCTGGTGGCGCTTCCGAAACAAGCTGAAAAGAAGTTAATTGCGGTTGTGTTTGTAGCCCATTTGCCCCATCCTACTCCCCCCACCCTCCTCCATGCCCTTCTGGGGACTTGCAGCAAAAGCTCTCTGAGTTCGATCAGTTCCAATCCTTCACTGGCGCAGGAATGAGTGTGGTCAAACTGTTCCATCCACGCCTACGGGAAGGGATTTCCGGGCAAAATACTCCCCAGTCCTATTACATTCACGTCGTCTCACCATGCCAGGAAGGGCCCCAGTCTCGCCTCACAACTTGTGCGTGGCAACGACGTGCTCCATGTATACACAAGGAAGCGCTGAGAAGCCACGAGAAAGCACTCAGTGAATTTAACATAAACATCTCAGCTGCATTTTTCAAATTCTGTGTAAAAACCCCGGTGATAGATTCAGCCTCAAGGGGATTTGCAGCGCCCGCAGCTCCGCACATCGGGCACCAGGGGGCGCCCGTGCCATTCCGCTGGCCGCTGGAACGCCTCGACCGGAAAACAAAGATAGGGATTTGAATAAAAGACTTCGAAATGCAACCCCGAATTCTACCCTGAGCAGCGTGCGTGTAAAAATTCATGAAGATTGGATTTCATTTCATGTATTTTTGCTTTAGTGGGAAGAAATGCACGTGTCGTCTGACTGTGCCTACAGCTGTCTTTACAAGGGGCGGGGGCGCCTGTTGAAATGAGCAGGGAGGGCCGCTGATGCTCCCCAGCGCTTTGAGAGGCTGGGCCTCCGTCTCCGTCTAGGGACAGCTCTTATTTTTCTGGGTGGCATCCTTTGTGTGCTCTAGGATGTATAGATTAATTGTATTGTTTTGTAAAGGATGCATGCTGTTCCCGGCAGGACTAGCAGCCAGCTCTGGGTCCAGGGAGTGACGTGAGTCATAGAAGGCACTTATTATTTTGATGAAACACAGCACATTTCTTTCAGCCCATAAAATCAAAGGGGTGAGAAAAGGCTGTTTTCAGGGTGCAGAAACTCCCCTTGTTTCCCTGTTGTGGTGCACAACGGTTCTGCGTCTGCGGCCTTTGTGCATTTTCCAGACATGAGTGACACGGTGCTGAATGCCTGGGTGGCAGAGCCTATCAGAGGATGGCTGGACACAGGCCAGGGCAGCTTGGCCCTCCACGGTGTACTGCCCTTGAGTTCCAGGCCCCCCCGCCTGGTGGAGGATGGGCACCCCGTAGTGACATGTCTCTGGACCGGGCCCATACTGGGTGACAGTGGGGGTTTTCGGGGCAGAGATCCTAGGGGGATGATGGACTGAAGTGTTAGGAGCCTGGAACTTGAAACAGGCCTGGGCAAGAGAGGCTGCTGCCACCCACCCTGAGCTCTGGGATGGCAAGGGCAGGGCCCCTTGGTTTCCTCTGTAACCCCAGCATGAAAGGTCAACCGACGCCGTACCTGGTGCTTATTAAGTGCTCCACGAACATTTGTTGAATATACAAACGTGAGGATGAAGGCTCAGGAGGCTGTGAGGATCCCCGGGGGCCCCGGCTGTAGCTGAGTCCGGGCATGTGGAGCGACAGTGTGTGGAGGAGAGTGCTGGGCAGTGCTGGCTCTCAGGGGCTGAGGCACTGATAGGCAGGGGCTGCAGAGCTGGAGAAGCCAGGAGGGCAGGCGGAACCACCTCCAGTGTCTCCATGTGCTGGGATGGTGCTGCAGTGGCCACACAGGGCCTCTTGGGGCCTCTCCATCCTTCCCTTCCTGCTGCCCTTGCTGGAGCCAGCCTTTCTGCTGTTGCCATGGCAACGTTGGCCCGAGGTGCTGCTAAGGGCCGGCTGGGCAGCGATGCTTCTCAGGCCTGAGCAAGTAAGGGACTCTGGACTGTCCCTACGAAGGCGGGCCCTGGGGGTCTCTCTTGTCTGAGAAAGGGAGGAGGGAGCATAGGATAGCGATCAGCACAGAAACTGCTCCCAAGACAGGTCGAGGTCCCCCCAGGTGTGGCTTTGGTGGTAGGGATCTTGGGGCTGGCAGGGCCCTGTTATCGCGGGGGCCCCTTGGCACTGCGGCATTCTCACTACTTCACCCAAAGTCTTTATTTAGGGTTATCTCCAGGGCTCCCCAAGGGCCCAGCAGCCTCCTGGGGCCTCCTGTGAAGGGTGCGGGGGGGGGGGGCCTGAGAGGGCCTGGAGGGGCCGAGTAAATTGCTCTTAGACAGAGTGGACTGAATTACTCCCTCTGAGAGCAGAGTCGGAGGTCTTACATCCTTAGACTCAGGTGGCAGGGCTGCCATGTATCCCTGCACCTCCTGGCCCCTACCCAGGACACCAAGAGCAGGCACCGGCTGCTCTTGGCCTTGGAGTCTCCCATAACTTTTCTGTTGCCACATTCCCAGCACACACAGGGATTGTGGAGGCCCTCAGCCCCTAGTCAGCTGGGGGGCAGTTAGTTTCCTCTCCACACCTTCCTTCTCGGACCCTGGAACAACAAGTGGCATCGGGAATGCGGAAGGTGGTCAGGTCTGGGAAAAAGATGACAGTCCAGCCTCCCCTGGTGTCCAGGAGTTGGTGAGAAACACTGTGATGCTCCTTGAAAGGGGCTCTAGGATTCAGGATGACTCAGCCTCGTAGAGTACGCCCTCTTCTCTCTCCCCATCATGGGAAAAGCTTTCGGCCCGGGCAGCATCCCTGCTTTCCCACACCAGCCAGATAACAACGACAGCATCAGCACGAGAAGGGGGCGTCTGGGCAGTGGTGTACAGTTTACAATACTTTAGATTTACATAGCACCTTTGTCTTCTAAAGGGCCTTTGCCTCTGTCCCCTCGGCCACCAGAACACAAACGTCACAGCTCCCGCGGCAGAGCAGCGAGACTGAGGCAGAGGCCTAGAAGGGATTCCATGCAGACTCAGGGGTGTCTGGGGCTCTCTGCACTGCCCAGAGCAGGGGTGGCGGGGCCCCAGCCCTCACTGGGCGTTCACCTTGTATTTCAGGATGTAGGAGTAGAAGTTGTGGTTGGCATTCTCCAGCACCATGACGTAGACCTCCTGGCAGCCGGCTGTGTTGCAGCTGCCCTCCCAGTAGCCCTCGCGGTTCAGGGTCAGGGGCCACGTGTCCTGCCCCTTCACCAGGGCTTTCGCGACACCGTGCAGCTTCAGTTTGAACGGGACGTTGTGGTTGGCGGGCAGCACGCCCGACAGGGGCTCCAGTAGCTCATTGTCCTGCCCCCAGTTGCCGAAGCTCTCGGGGAACACGGGCCACTTCACCTTGCTGTTGGTGCAGCACAGGAGGTAATTGAAGACGAAGACGTAGTTGCCCGGTTCCTGCCTCTTCTTGACGAAGATCTTGAGCGCGAACTTGCCGGCGTGGGGCAACTGGACTTTCAGCTCCGTCCGCTTCTCCCGCTGCAGCTGGAAGATGTAGCGCCGCTGTGTCTCCTCGGTGACGGGGCCATCGTCCCCGTGCAGTGATGCCAGGACGCTGATGCCCTCCTCCACGCCGAAGCTGACGGAGCAGCGCCCGTCGCTGGTGTAGATGACGGGCTCGGGGTGGGACGGCTTCGTGATGCCCATCTGCTCCGAGAACCAGCTGGGCCCCACGGGCTGGTGCAGCTCCGCGGGCAGCCGGACGTCGATGTCTGCGTAGTGGCACTTGAGTGTGTACTCCAGCACCGAGCTGTAGATCTCCGAGTTGCCCTTGGCGAAGATCTGCAGCTTGTGGGTGCCCACGGTTGGAGGGTACACGTCCAGCTTCATCCCGTTCTTCCTGAGGCTCAGCAGCCCGTGCTCCTGCTTGCCGTTGAGCATGAACATGAACAGCGTCGGGGCGCAGCTCTCGATGGTGACTGTGACCTTCCCGTTCACTGTGGGGAGAGAGCTGGGGTCAGGTGAGAGGGGTCTGGCCTGTGCGGATGTGCTGGTAAATGTTTAAAAACGGGATATCTGGGGGGAAAGTGCTGACATATAGCGTCTGCCCATTTCCGTGGTGTAAATACCTTCACCATGACAGTTTTTTTTTTTTTTTTTTTTTTTTTTTGCGGTACTTGGGCCTCTCACTGTTGTGGCCTCTCCCGTTGCAGAGCACAGGCTCCGGACGCCCAGGCTCAGCGGCCATGGCTCACGGGCCCAGCCGCTCTGCGGCATGTGGGATCTTCCCAGACCGGGGCAGGAACCCATGTCCCCTGCAACGGCAGGCGGACTCTCAACCACTGCGCCACCAGGGAAGCCCAACCATGATAGTTTTAAGTCACCTGTGTGATCTCACTGAACATGATATAAGCCAGAAGCAGCACACCTCTGGAAGGGCGCCCCTACCCCCTCTAGGTGGCTCTCTTTGAGAGCTGCAAGCTGGGTGGGAGGGTGTCTCAAGAAAAAAATCTGCCCCCAGCTGTATGTGCTCGCCTTGCCCATTTGATTCGTATCAGATGAGTGTTACACGGAGCCTTAACCTGATTCTAGGGCAGGGGAGAGGGCCGAGGGACAAGGAGGGCCCAAGACCCTGGTTGGAGAGCCTCCAACTCTCAAGTCTTGCTTTCACACTGCTCCCTCCAGCATCTGGGCGTTACCTTATCACAGCTGTCATGTCAACACATCACCTTAAAAACGGGTTGGAATGGCTTCCCTCCTGGAGGCTGTGCTCAAGGGGCAGGGCTGCTTCCTTGCGTGTCCCCCACTCTCCCTGAGCCCCCCCTGCCACACCAGGCCACATGTCTCTAATGGGGTCAGTGAGTGCAAGGGAGGGTCTTCTGCACCCACCTTCCCCGCTCCTTGCCTCTCCCCTTGCCCTCCAGTGCTGTCTTCCTCTGTCCTGGTCATTGCTGTCGGGGAGAGGGGCCGAGTTCTCCGGTTATTGCAGCCCACCAGCACACCCCTACCTGGCCCTCCCTGCTTTGCAGGGCCACAGGGAGGGGGAGGGCCTCTCTGAGAGCCTCGCCTTCCTCTCAGAAGCTGATCTCCTGCTCCTCCCAGCTACCTCCCTGGTCCCGTGCGTGGATGAGCGCAAAGGAAGGAGACAGACTAGCGTCTGATCCATGCTCCCTAGTAGCCTTTCCCCAGTTGGGGGTCCAGTGCTCTTGCTGGGTAGGCAGAAAGCCATGCCCAGGCTCTAGGACAAGTGTCCCTGAGACTTCCTGTCTAATCAGCCACAAGGTCCCTGACTCCAGGTTGCTCAGCGACTGCATTCAGTGCTACCTCCTCCATCTGGAAGACTTTCCCTGCCTTCCCAGGTACTGCCAACTCCTCACCTACCTTACTCTCCCAAACACCTGCCCACTGCAGTTCCCCTCCACCCAGTCAGCTCTCTGAAATCTGGCCTCCGTTCCCATTCTCCAAGTGTTCAAGTGTTCTTGGATGAGCTGCGCCACTGGCCATGCCCTCCTGGAAGTCCTCTCCTCGCCTTGCATCCACCACCCTCTCCAGCCTGGCCCTCTCTCCACCCTCTGACCACCACCTGATCCCTTCCCTTTCCCATACACTAATTGTGGCATTCTTTGTGCTTATGTGCTATTTTCTTTGTCTACACTCTTTCTCCACTGCCACCAGCCACCATGGGACCTGGTGACCTCCAAAGGAAAGTGACCAAGATCAGCAAACTTGTTATCAACCTCTCTCGGTTGAATCCCTTCTCTCCCCTCACTTCCTAATCTAAGCCAGCTCAGAGGGCAGAAGCTGTCTCAGCCCTCAGCTGCTCATGGACCCTGTCCTGCTCCATCCTGCACCACAGTTGGTTGTGTGGTCCCCGTGCAATTCACCTTTGATGCATGGAGTACTCCCAGCATCTCCACATGGCAGCCCGAGCACTCCTGAAAATATCCACCCGGTCACTCCGGGGCTCACTTCACCATCAAACCAGAGGCCAGTGGAGAGGCCTGTCCCCTCCTGCCTTGCCTGAGTCAGGACCGTCTTCGGGCCTGCACGGTATTCCCTCACATCCTCCCGGGGGACACCCCTTCACGTCCCAGGGCCCTCACACATGCTCTTCCCCATACCGTTGTCCCCCAAACCTGGATAAGACCTCAGTGTAACGTTCTGACTGCAAAGAAAGCTTTCCTGATGTCCTGGGGTGAGGCTGAGCTGCCTGGAAGCCTCTCTCCTGGCTCTGCATCTCCTCCAGGGAACTTAGCACTGTACTAATGAATTGGTTATGGGTAACGTCCGTCTGTCCTCCCTGAGGGTGCCACAGGGAAGGGTCCACCTGCCTCCTTTCCTGCCATGTCCCAGGCCTGGCTGGGGCGCCTGGCCCAGGGCGTTCTTGGCAAAGGTAAGTTGACTGGCTGGGAAGACTTGAAATCAAGGATTGGAGACACCTGGGGACAAAGCTGGAGCCTGTGACCACCTCTTCCTCTCACCCCTCCTTTGCCTCCTCTCACTCTCTCCTCCCTGCCTTTTGCCCACCTCAGTTTTCCTCTCAGCTTTCTTCCCATCCCCAATCTTAAGAAAACTAGCTCCAGCAAAGAAATGTTCTATAAATATGCTTCATGAATATGCAATCACATTTTAGGTTTACTATATATTAAGAAACCCAGTGTTTACATTTCTCTGTCTCTTGAAAAGGCAAACCCCTTGGGGGCACTGTTTTGACGCTGGTGTGACCTGGCCCATTCCTCCCTGTGGCCCCGTGGCCCATGACAGCTGGAGCAGGGCCCCATCTGACATACGTGTAGGAGCCGCACTCCTGAGACGGCAGCTTCACGACGTTATCTTAGCAGAGGGAGCTGCCAGGTATTTGTAGTGTTAGAAAAAGTATTCCCAAGCTCAGCAGCCTAGTTAAGGAGACTGTTGTGAGGTAGAAGGGACAAGTCAGCTGGGACTAATGTGGGTGCCCCTATATTCCTGAGTGTGGGGTGGGGGTCCCCAGAAGACCCTCCCACAGAGCCCGCTGTGCTCATACCAGGTGAGCTCAGGCCTTCTCTCCTGGGAGCACACAGGGCCCTGGGGGCAGAGATGGGGCCCGTAGGCAGTCCTTGGAGGAAGTGTGGGGGTGCACTGATCCTGCTGGGCTGAGCCCTGACTGTGGCTCGGGCACCCCTGGGCCCAGCCCCCCCATAGGCCTTGTAGTTCCCAAACACACCCAGCTGGCTGCCCGTGGCCCCTGTGGGGAGGTGGGGAACAAAGGTCAGTCCAGGCCAGCCTTGGGGACAGCTCGGCCGGGGGTCCTGCATGCCCAGCCCTGGGGAAGTCGGCTGAAGAGGCTGGTCCTGCCTTCAGGAGGGAAGGAAACAGGGCAGCGGGCAGAACCGGCCGGCATCCAGGCAGCGAGCGGAGCTCTGAGAGGCCAGGCAGCGCCCCTGGAGCCCGGCCGTCGTCTGGGGTGCTTGAGCTCAGACCTTGGAGGCCTTGCTGTGTCCTTCCTGGAGCACGTCCTTCCATGTCCCGTGATGCCTGCTCTCCTCCAGCTCCCAGCACCCAGCTCGGTGGCTACCTCCCTACTACAGCCCCCAGCGCTCTGTCCTGGGACACGCCCGCCGCTCGCCCACTAGCTGCTTAAGCCACTGACACACAGACCCTGGCTCAGCCGGGTCAACACACGTTCTCTGCCAGGAGTTTAGGAGCATCTGTCGGGCACCTGAGCTGGGAGGCAGGTGTAGCCAGGTCTGAGGCAGTCCTTTCCCTGCTGTGTGAGCTGAGAGAGACTCCCCCAGCTCGGGCCCACCAGCCCTGGTGCCCCGACCCCGGGCTGAGAACGCGGCCCTCAGGCCAGGGAAACCTCGGACCCCCTACGCATCCCTGTCTTGGTTTATGCTGGTGGGAGGGGCTTCTGTCCCCGCAAATGTGACCTGAGGCTGCGTCATGCCCTGATGGCCTGACGGCCCGGGCTGCCTCTGTCTCCCCTGCACAGCCCCCATATACAGCGTCCAGTGAGCTGGGCCCTGGCAGGGCAGCCCCACGGGCCCGGGTTACCTGTTTTGATGACGGAGGTCTGCGGGTGGGCGCTTAGCATCCCCTTGTTGTAGAACTCACTCTTGAGATACATGTTATTCTCAAACTGCCTCAGAGATTGAGGAGGCTTGAGCAGCTGCCAGTTCTTGTTGTCCGGGAAATGGTCCTCGATGAACAGTGCAGGGTGGGTGAGGAAGTAGAATTCATTGTAGCTGGAGGAGGAAAGCAGGTCAGTAGTCATGTGGGGGGAGCAGGCCCCAGCTGTGCAGAGGCACAGGGGGGCCCACAGGGGGACTTTGGGGCCTTCTTTGGGCTAACGTATCCTAGGGGGGGTCCAAGCCACTACCCAGTGGGAAGAGGCACCATTTCCGACCCTAACGTGGGCGCTGCAGATGCCCCCTCAGTGGCCGCTTCCATGAATAGGAGGTGAGACAGGATCTGAGGCCCCTTTTAAGAGAAGGCCACCACCCAGGAGGGGCTGTGACCAGGCGGGGAATGGGCTGCCCCTGCTCTCAAAGCCAAAGAGATTTGAAGGGAGCAAAGCCGTGGCCCGCAGACCAGGTGCCAGTGGAGTGGAGGGAGGGCAGGGAGGGAAAGCCTGGTGCACCGGCTCCGTCCACATGGTGACCTGATGTGAGTAGCTGTGCAGGTGGGAGGCCCTGATGTGGTCCCTGGGGCTGCCTAGACACGGCTCTCTGGTCAGTGATGCAGATCAGGAGAAGAACGGGGGACTCATCCGACATGGGCGAGCCTTCAGTGAGCAGCGCCCAGAGCTGAGGCAGCAAAGCAGGGGTGTGAGTGAACACGTCCTGCATGTACGGGCTCCGTGCACGCACTTGTAGCGGCCCCGCGTGCAGGACCGCCAGGATTTTAGCTGCACAAATGGGGCCGTGCTCTCATTTCTCTGGATGAAAAGGCATCTGAGCTGCTGACGGCCATCAAGATCCAGCACGAATGTCAGGGCCTTAGCTTAAGGCTGGAGCCTCAGCAGACAGGTGCGCTCCAGCCCCCGCTGTGGCCACCAGGAACCTGCACACCCCAGCACCCCGTCCCGCACACCAGACCCCCCTTCTCAGAGGTGGGATTCAGCTGCATTCAGCCCAGAGAGCAGGAGGAGGAAGCCCGGTGTCTGCGAGAAGCAGTAGGAGACAACTCTGGCAACTGTAACACGGTCAGTGGCCAAAGGCCTGAGGGGAACCTACAGACACTTAGAGAAGCTTCTCAGCCCGGCCTTGCCTTGCACTTGGCCTGTGGGCAAACACTGTGCTTTTGGTACTTGGGTGGAGGGAGCGCTGGGGAGACAGAGGGGGGATTTAGACAGTGGAGAGTGAGGTGACAGGAAGGCCTGGGCCCTTATCTTGGCCTGGAGCTAGCTCACTCCCTCCACCAGAGGAAGGGTGGGAGCGGCCAGCAGCACACGGAGGAGGCCCCCCAGCCCTCCTTCCCCTTCCATCCAGCCTTCTCCACCTGCTGCCTCCTCCATCTCCACCCACCAGGCACCCCGCAGAACCGAGGTACTTACAGGAAGGTGAATTTGGAGGTGGCAGAATCCACCAGGCCGCTGCCCCAGGTGCTGTCCACCAGGTGCCATCTCCCCTCCAGGAACACGGCGTTCCAGGCGTGGTCAAACTCCCCAGAGAAGCTCTGCCCCGGCTGGTAGCCAAAGCCCTTGGAGTAGCCAGGCACCGTCATGCACTGCACGCCAGCGATCCTGGGGCGGGACAGGGCTCTGAGAGGCGGCTCCTGCTGGGGCTGCGTCCAGCACAAGTCTGTCTGTCTGTGGCCCCAAGCCTTAGGTGCATTTGCTGTCCGGAAGTCCCTCCGGGCCTTTCCTCTTCCCTGACTCTCGCCCAGTCACACACACACAGACTTTTGTCTGCAGAGCCGGAGGACAGGGGGACACAGGGCTGGCTGGTCCCTCTGGCACAGCCTGGCTGCGGTCCCCGCTGTCTGCTCCCCCTCCAGCCTCTACAGAGCACTTGGGAATGTCTCTCCCCAGAGCCTGCCTGAGGGCTCCGCCGGCAGCCGCAGGAGGACAGTGGTGCAATGGTGAGGGGCGCCTGGCGGACACGGAAACCAGGGGCATGCCAATGCTCTCGACTCGATTCACGTGGCTGGGGAGTTGGGTTGAGGTGCCACGGGTGGGGCGTCAGGCAGGGTGCTGCACGCGAGGGTTAGGGAGAAAGCTGAGCTCACCTCCACCGCCACGTCCTGCCCGCGGACACCTGTGCGGGGACCCCTGGGGCAGGCCAGCTGGGGTCCCCATCTTGACCTGGGGAGGACTGGCCCACTGCCAGGGCCACCACGGTGCATTAAGGCCATTTGCCGACTGATCGCCCTGGCCACGGTTTCAGAGTCCCCTGTAGCTGTTACTTCGGGAGTGGAAATGCTGAGCGGTCAGCTCGAGCTTTTATCAAGACCCCCTTGACAGTGTGTTCCCTCACTGCTCACAACCAAGCTGGCCTGGACGGTGGGGCGATGGGCGCTGGTCACCTCTGGGGACCAAATGGCAAGCTCTAATCTGGGCACTTGCAGCTGGAACACTGAGGCCCAGACCTGGGCTGTGGGCAGCACCGCACGGCCACGGCAAGCACCCCGAGAGTCTTGCCATGGCCAGCTGGTCCTCTCCTTCAGCAGCCCTGCCCCCACATGGCAGCTCTTCTGGTGCAGGGGACCCCTAGTGCCAGCCCTTCTGGGGCCTCTGTGTGAGCTAGAACAAGGTGCTCCTTCTTCAGGACACTTTCCTTTCACTGTGGAAGTTTGGTGTAATCAATGCCCAAACCCGTGATATCCAGGATGTTCGTGATGGCCCATCGGATGGGGCTCAGCACGAGCTGCCCGCTGACTCTGCCCTCCCCTTGCACGAACCAGGGCTGTGCTCCGGGTGTAGGCCCGGCCTGAATCAGGGAAGCGGCCTCGGGCAGCTGGGGTCCCTCCGGGAGCAGGTCTGCAGTCTCAGTTGCTCTGAACAAGAGGCCATGGAGCCTCAGGCTAATGGGGTGAAATGGCCATGCACACAGGATAGGAATGGGGAAATTTTCCGTATAAAAACGACCATTTAATTAACAATTAGTAGAATATTGGATTAAATACGACTTATCTCTATTTACATATCATTTGTTGAAAGACCTAGTGAGGCAAAATATGGAGCCTGCAAATTACCGGATTCCACCTTGCCATGGGGGCCGCTCACGTGCCCACGCGGCCTGAGCTCCCTTCTCCTGCCGGGGGGCAAGCCTGCTCTGCTGAGGCTCCTTATGGGCTGGGAAGTTTTGCAGCCCCCCACCCTTCTGCCTGCCAAAAGGACGTCCAGGCCTCCCAGACTGCCTAAGAAATCCCATGGGAACAGACCAGCTGGGCCCGTGGGGAGGATTTCGGGACCCCTTGGGGGGCGGGAGCAGAGAACTAGAGAAACCAGATTCCCGTGGATGTCAGGATTCTGCTGGTAAAAGCCAACACGGACTCCCTGGAGCAGAAGGGCCGCCCAGAGGCTCGAGGCCTGGGAGGGGTGGGCCCAGGACCCCAGGGGAGGGAAGTGCAGCAGCATGCCTGGAGAGCCCCCTCCTCATTTAGCTGCAATGGGATGAGGCCCAGGGGGTTGTCAGCCTGTGTGATCTGAGTGAGTTTATAGTCTTAGAGGAAACAGCCGGCAGAGGGGAGAGGCAAGGGTCCCATGCCAGGCCAGAGGGCTGGGACTGAGGTACGTGGGAGGCATGGGGGCGCCTTCCATAGGAGGTAGGGCTCCCTATACTCAGAGAGTGGACGAGGAGAAGGAATGTTGTGAAAAACATTTAACGAGGTAGGAGATGTTCCTGACACGCTGTTAACTGACAAGAGCCTATAAAACCCTGCCATCAGCACAAGGGGTGTGTGTGTGTGTGTGTGTGTGTGTGTGTGTGTGCACGCGTGCGTGCGCGCATGCATGGAAAACAAGAGATGGGGGAGGGCAGAGTGAGAGAGACAGTCCAAAAGTCATCTGGTCTCTTAGTGATGGGATTATGGGTGATTTTAATTTTCTTCTTTAAGCTTCTCTTTAATTTTAAAATTTTCAATAACGATTATGCGTTACTTTTCGAATTGGAAAAGAATCCATAAATACTACTTGAAAATGACACTTTTAGTGAGTTATTTTCCTTTCTTGCCCAGAACGTCGGTGCATATGAATTTCTAGGATGATGTGGAGGAGTGTGGAGTACTGGGACACCAGTGTTTACACAAGGGGCTGCTTTGCAGGAAGGGAGGGGAGCTGTACCTTGGGAGGGTGTCTGCTCCGCTCTGAGCGAAGTCAAGGGGGGAAGGAGAGGTGCTGAGCACCCTTGCGGCCTCCAGGTGCTGTGAGAAAGATGGTGCTGGTGCTGATGTGGGCAGATGGCTGACTCGAGCTCTGCCGGAGTGTCCTCCTGGGAGAAGCCGTGTCCCCGGGGCAGAGGTATCCTCCCACCACGGGTGTGAAGTGGAGGTCAGAGTTGAGCACCAAGTAGGGGAATAAGAGTGAACACCCCTCCCCAAGCCTGGAAAGGGCCGGAGGGGGGAGAAGCGAGTGGCCAGCTGTCCTCCCAGAGGGCTCGGGGCGGGGGGGGGGGGGCTGGAGGCGGCGGTGACTTGGCTGAGCCGGGAGGGCGGGGCTCACCCCAGTGTGACCTTGCCAGGCTCACTGTGGGCAACACAGAAGGTTGGCATTAAATGATCTCTAGGGGTTGATTCTCTTCTGACAGGCTGAGGAGAAGCTGGGAGGGCCGTGGGGAATGCCTAGGGCAGAGTAAAGATGAAAAAACCCCCTCAGCTGTAAGCTTCTGCCACGCTTGACTATGACATGAGGGTGTTTTATTACCTGGCAGCAATGTGCTAGAGGAATTGGACAAAGAAGTCATAATGTAAAGCATTATTGTTAATAATCCATAACTCTCATGCGAGGGTGTGGACCTAGTAATTCTAGCTGCTGGTTGCTAGACAGATGACCCACCACCATCTCAGGTCATCAAAAGATCACCAACGGTATACACTGCAAAGCACTGTACCAGGCGCAGGCACCAGGGGATAATATCACATATATCATTTCAAAATGTAATAAATAGTATAACATAATAAGTTGTAATATTCTGAACATAAAGGTCACTGGCCACCCTAGATGTGCTCATGGTCGGAAGGGGGCAGATATGTGAACTGTCACGAAAATGCTAGTGATAAGCACGGCCCTTTCAGGGAAGCCAAAGGAGCAGGAATTTGCTGGAAAGCTCGGGGAGAGCACTGAATAAGCGGAGGACGAGAAACGTTTTCGCCTCTCAAAGAACCCCAACCAGCCATCCTAGAGCCCCAAATGTCAGCCAGGGAGACATATCTAATAACCTCAGGCTGCAGAATCTTGGTTTTTACTTTTGACAGTTTGGAAAATCCCAACACCAGTGGTTTTACTGAGGAGGTGATGGATCCAGACTGTGACTCATTTTAAACAGAGACGATCCGGGCCTCGGCAGCAGGGTGGCTGAGCGGCCTGGGGTGGGCGGTGTACCCTGCACATATCAGCCCCTGACCATAGTGGGCCTCCTCACCTCGGACCACTTCTCCCAGGATGTCTGAGCCACACAGAAAAAAACAGGGAGGGTGGGAAGGCTATAGGAGAGGCAGTGAGCCATGCTCTTTTTTCCCATCTTGATGAAAACATTGTGATTTCTAATAGTAAAATTAGGAAACATGGTTTCGTTAACGTTAAGCCCAAGGGCCAGTTTAACTGGGCAAATGTGTGAATTAGAATTTTTAGGGCCTTGCTGTTCCTGAAATGGTCCTCAAGAAGGTCATAGAAAACAAATTAATGGTTACCAAAGGGAAGGTGGGGGAGGGATAAATTGGGAGTTTGGGATTAAAATATACACTCTACTATATATAAAACAGATAACCAACAAGGTCCTACTGTATAGCACAGGGAACTATACTCAATATCTTGAAATAACCAATAATGGAAGAGAATGTAAAAGGATATATATATGTATGTATAACTGAATCACTTTGCTGTACACCTGAAACTAACCCAACATTTCAAATCAATGTGTTTCAATAAAAACTAAAAAAGGTATATTATATAAATCCAAAAAAAGGTAAATTCTAAACTGGCAAAAAAATTGTGATTTCTATACTACAGCAGGACATGAATAACCATGATTTATGTTTCACAATTTATGTAGTTGATTTCTTGTAAATTTGACAGTGTCTTCATATTTCTGCTATATGGTCGGTCCCCTTACCCTTTTCTTATACCACCACTCTTACAGCAAGGTCAGTAACCGTAATCATGGTAATAATTTTCACTCCAAAGCCCTGTTTAGAGCCTTTTGAGGTTGACTTCAGCGGCCTCCTCTCTGACAAGTGAGGAGTTGGCAGTTCAGAGAGGGAGGCTGACTTGCCTGGGGACACTCAGTAGTCCAGGGGCCAAAGCAGCGCCAGGACTCGTTTTTCCTGATGCACAGTTCAGTAGGCTCTGTAATTGCACCAGCCCTTTTGTACACCGAGATTTGTTTTAATCTATAAACTTCTGGGTGGTATACAGAATGAAATTAAAGGCTGGTTTGCTATAGTGATATACTTCATCTTCGTGAGCACTCTCCTTTGGTGTGTCTATAAGGATGGGAGAGTTTAGATGCCCCTTTCAGAGGCCGTATATGGTGAGGATCATTTAAGGTTATTTAACGTATCCAGGCTTCTGCGCCTTTGGAACCATGTGATGTTCTGGGATGGTCTGGGGCACGCAGCAGCACGCCACTGTGACAGCTGAAGGATGCATGCAAAACGCACCGACATCTGATTGGTGACAACGAGCCTCCTCAACACCAAAGTCCCAAACTGGCAATAAGCTCCCGGCCTTATCAGAAGTCCCCGGAAAATCCGCTAGCTGGTGGTGCCAGCGCGGTGATAATGGGGAGAAATTGCACTGGAGGCTGACTTAGCGGCAGAATTCTGGGGAATTAAGCTTGACCCTTGCAAGGAAATGAAGCAAAATTCATGAAGGCTGTCGGGGAACTGAGGCAAAAGGAGAGACATCAATGCTGGATGAGAGAAGGTCAGAAAGAAACTGGTCCAGCAGTTACAAGCAACAGTGCTAACAAAAAAGGTATATTGGTTACTTGGGAAAGACGATGAAGAAATGAATGACATTGCAAAAATATCTGAATTCCCCACCAAATTACTTTATTATATCAGTCTTTAATGAGGCCACCGCAGGGAGGTGAAATGGACTGGCAGAAGTAATGACAGCCGTGTGGATACAACTCTTGCTAAGAGGCCACCTTGACAACTAAGCAGGGGTAAACCAGCAAGTGTGGATTACACGTCTTCAGTTATTAAGGAGTCCGGTAATGAATTTACCAAACCTTCAGCAGTTATTTTAAAGGGAAGGGGACTTAGGAAAGATGGATGGACGAGGTTATCGAACTTTAAAGCCAAAGTTAAAGGAATTCAGCGAACTGTGAGCTATTGTTAAATGTCCCAGGCAATGCAGAGAGTATTTCACATGGTAACTGCCAGGTTGGAACCTAGTTTTAAATGATGCAAAACGTTGGGATGTGTTTTAATGATCAGCTTCAGGCCAGAATACGGCCGTTGTTAAGCATCTGGACCAGGCCAAAAGAGCTGACAGTTCCACTCAAGGCCAATGTCAATTTTCTGAGCCTATGTGAGTCTATGTGGGTCTGTAGGAAAGTTCTACAGAGCAAAGACACTCCAGTACTGTGGGAAGACAGGGAGGATTAAAAAAAACAACAAGCCCCAAGTCAGGTTAGCAAACTCCAAACTGCATGTTCTCATTTAGTCCTGCAGTCCTGCCAGTAGGCAATAAAGTCCGCAGTGTACAGATAAGAAAACTGAGGCTCCCAGAGGCTTAGTGCCTTCCAAAAGGAACAAAACTAATAAGTGGTACATTAAGGACTGGAAATCAAGGACTGGTAAACTAACAGAGGCCTGGAAGTCCTTCTGCTATAAATCTGATACTCGTCCATACCATGCTAAGAAGGCTTCTACTGGATAAAGAAGGATATATTCTATGACTTAAAACCCTGAGTGTTTTCAAACTTGCAAACTGAGATGAAAATGCTGAAAGGTGCTAGGCACAAATAGAGCTGAACACAGAGGGAGGGCTATTCCATTATTTAAAAAGAGAAGAAGGTCCATTGCATACAAGTCTGCTAGGAATATCCTGTCATTTCCTGTCATTGAGGGCCTACTGTGTGTAGGATTCTGAGATGTATATTCACAGGGAAAGCAGAAAGGGTCCGGGGAGACATATGAAGACACAGAAGACCTATAAGACCTATAAGAAGAAATGAGCACAGGCAAAGCCTACATGATAGAACAAAGTCCAGAAAGGAATATGACAAAATGTCAAGTGTCATCTCTAAGTGGTAGGATGCGGGTAACTTAATTTTCTTCTTTTTGCTTCTATGCACTTTATAAATCTATAGTTAAGTTTTATTTTTAATTTACAAAAGTGAGTTAAAGAAAAGCCTAAGCAAGACCTGAGCTGGTGTACAGGTGTGCTGACGGCACCCTGGGAGGGGGAGGGGGGCCATCCTGCAGCAGGGCCCAAAGAGCATTAGGGAGAGGAGAGCAGAAAGGGCCTGAGGAGCTGGAAGTGGGGGGAGCGGCGGAGGCGGCAAGGCCAGGAGGGAGATGAGGCTGCAGTTGGGAGGACATTATGGGGCAGCATAAGCCTTTAGTCTGGTTCAGGAACCCAGGGCCTGGGCAGGGGGCCGGTGAGGACCCTGGTTTCTGGAGAGGCCCAAAGGCATGTGGGGTGCCTGGGTCTAGGGTGGGGTGGGAATGCGGGGGTTGGGAGATGGGTTGCACCTCTGCACCCTGACCCGCCGTGGGCCCCTCTAAGAGCAAACGGTGAACAGGAGGGGTGGAGAAGCATGTCTGTGCTTGCTGGGTGCGGAAGGCTGGACCGCTGGGGGTCAGGCAGGGACTGGGATGCGTGTCCCCCAGGAGCAGGACATCCTGTGGCCGCTGTACAGCACCAACACACCATGCCCGCCCGCCCGTGGACTCTTAAGTGTCTGTTGCTACTCTTGGTTTGATGAATTGCCCCCTGCAGTCCTGGCTGGCTGATGTCTGGGTGCCTGAGAACCCCGGCTCCCAGAGGGCTGCAGGGGCAGTGGGCACAGTCTGTCTACACCCCTGGGGATGGGCTTTTCAGTGGTCCCCAGGGCTGGCTGACTGTTTCCCGGGGAACACGGCAAACCTCAGAGAGCAGGCACAGGAAGCTGTGCAGGTCGGCGGGGCTCCCCCAGCCTTGAGTCTGTCTCCAGGTCACCTAGAACCCGCAGTGAGGTCTCCAAACACAAATGAGAGCAGCCACTCGCCTGCTCTCACCCACCTGGGCAACCTGGCCAGGTGCTCGCTCCCGGAGCAATGGAAACAGAGCCCAAAGGCTCCACGAGACAAGCTGCTTCCTAGTTATTCAGCTTTTCCAACTGACAAATCTTTTCGAGGGTGGAGCTTTTGTTTGCCCCAAGAGGGCCCCTGTGCCAGCCCTGAGGACAGCCTTTCACAGTCCTCTTGGCGCCCGCAGTCACTGTCCTTGCGTTCCCAGATCTGCCATTCTTCTAACCTTCAGCTGCACAGGGATGGGAGAAGGTGGAAAAAGGGCCTTTTATAACCAAATTATCTCTGTGCATTCATCTGCCATTATGTTAATGTATCCCGAAGCCCGACAGATGGTACAAAGTCAATTACGCTGGTGTTAAAAAGGGAGAAATTGACCTTTTCAGGACTCACTTGGATTCAGAGCAGAGTTTGCAAACTCGGGTTTCAGGCCTGGCACGTGGGTGAAGGTGCAGGGCACTTGGCAGGGGGAGGGGCTGGGTCAGGGTGGTCAGCCCGGGATGCCTCTGTACCTGCACATTCTCTCAAAGAGCCCAGCGTAGCCATCACAGTTGGTCTTCTGGGTCTGCAGGATGGTGGTGGGTTTGAAGGCCTGGCGGTCCTTCTCCTGGGCGGCCTCGATGTCGTACTCTAGAGGGCAGAGGAGGAGGCCGTGAGGAACCAGGTCCCTGGAGACGACCCGGCTGGTGCAGAGGAGAGAGGGGTCCACAATCTGTGGCGCTGCCCCTGCCCTCCACTGTACTTCCAGCATCACTTGGGCTGGCCTCCCTCAGGCCGGGGAGAAACCGCTATGGACTGAAGGGAACAGGGCCCCAGTCCAGGTGCTATCTGGCAAATGTCCCCTCTGTGTGGGTGAGGGCAGGAAGAGCAAGGCATTGGCTGAGGGGCCACTGGCTCCTTAGGCCTCGTAGGAGCGGCTGGGAGGGGAGGGACAAAGACAGCACTGGGCTGGGGTTTGCCTGCGTGTCCCCACCACAACACAGCTCTGCAGGCTGGGCCAGTGAGGCAGCTCACCCATCCCTGCGGCAGCCCCCAAGGCCAAAGCCTCACACTGACCTGCAGGGGGCGAACTGAGCTACTATTAAAACTTCTCCCAAACAGAGAAGACAGACTGTCACTTCAGTAACAGTAGAGCTTAAGGCATGGGGGAGGACCTGAGCCTGTGGCCTTTGAGGGCACAAAGGAGGTGTGTGTGTGTGTGGGGGGCTGGGGGGTGGTGTGTGTGTGTGTGGTGGTGGTGGGGGGTGGTGTGTGTGTGTGTGTGTGTGTGGTGGTATGTGTATGCGTGTGCATGTGTGTGTGCATGCGCACGTGTCTGTGTGTGCATGTGTGTGTGTGGGGCTGGTGGTGTGGTGTGTGTGTGTGTGTGTGTGCGTGTGTAGTGTGTGTGTGGGCTGTGTGTGCACGTGTGTGTGTGGTGGGGTGGGTTGTGCGTGTGTGTGCACGTGTGTGTGTGTGTGTGTGCACATGTGTGTGTGGGGTGGGGTGTGTGTGAGGGTGTGTGTCCATGTGTGCATGTGTGGGGTGTGTGTATGCCTGTGTGGGTGTGTGTGCGTGTGTGTGTGATTGTGGTGTGTGTGTGTACACGTGTGTGGGGGTGGGTTGGGTTGTGTGTGTGGTGTGTGTGGGGATGTGTGTGTGGGGTGTGTGTGTGTGTGGGTCTGTGTATGTGTGTGGGTGGGTGTGCGTGTTTTTGATGTGTGTGTGTGCGAGTGCATGTGTGGTGTGTGTGTGCGTGTGTGTGCGGGGTGGGTGGGGTTTGTGTGCGTGTGTGTGGGGGTTGTGGGTGGGTGTGCGTGTTTTTGGTGTGTGCGTGTGGAGTGGGGTGGTTTGTGTGTGTGTGTGTGCGCGTGTGTGTTTGGTGTGTGTGTGTGCGTGTGGGTGTGTGGTTGTGGGTGGATGTGCGTGTTTTTGGTGTGTGTGTGTGTTTGTGCACGTGCATCTGTGGGGTGGGGTGGGCTGTGTGTGGGTGTGTGTGGGGTGGGGTGGGGTGTGTGTAGGGTGGGGTGGGGTGTGTGCGTGTATGTGTGTGTGTGTGTGTGGTTGTGGGTGCGTGTATTTGGTGTGTGCATGTGGGGTGTGTGTGTGGGGGGTGATTGTGGGTGGGTGTGCATGTTTTTGGTGTGTGTGTGTGCGTGTGCATCTGTGGGGTGGGTGGGCTGTGTGTGGGTTTGTGTGTGTGTGTAGGGTGTGTGTGTGTGTGCGTGTGTGTAGGGGGTGGGGTGAGGTGTGTGTGCTTGTGTGTGGGGTGTGTGTGTGTGGGGGTTGTGGGTGGGTGTACGTGTTTTGGGTGTGTGCGTGTGGGGTGGGGTGGTTTGTGTGTGTGTGTGCGTATGTGTGGTGTGTGTGTGTGTGGTTGTGGGTGGGTGTGCATGCTTTTGGTGTGTGTGGGGTGTGTGTGTGTGTGTGTGTGTGTGTGGGGTGGGGTGGTTTGTGTGTGTATGCTTGTGTGTGTGTGTGGTTGTGTGTGTTTTTGGTGTGTGTTTGTGCGTGTGCATCTGTGGGGTGAGGTGGGCTGTGTGTGTGTGTGGGTGTGTGCGTGCATGTGTGCATGTGGGGTGGGGTGGTTTGTGTGCATGTGGGGTGGGGTGGTTTGTGTGTGTTTGTGTGTGTGTGCATGTGTGTGGGGTGTGTGTGTGCACGTGTGTGTATGTGTGGTTGTGGGGTGGTGTGGGTGTTTTGGGTGTGTGTGTGTGTGTTTGTGTGCATGCATGTTGGGGGTGGGGTGGGCTGTGTGTGTGTGTGTGTGGTGTGTGTGGTGTGTGTGTGGTGTGTGTGTGCATGTGTGTGGTGTGTGTTTGTGTGTGGTGTGTGTGGGGATGTGTGTGTGGTGTGTGTGGGGTTGTATGTGTGTGTGTGCGTGCATGTGTGCGTGTGGGGTGGGGTGGTTTGTCTGTGTGTGCATGTGTGGGTGTGCAGGGGTGTGTGTGGTGTGTGTGTGCACGTGTGTTTTGGGGTGTGCACGTGTGGGGTTTGTGTGCGTGCATGTGTGTGTGGGTGGGGTGGGGTGTTTTGTGTGTGTGGTGTGTGCACATGGGTGTGCGTGGGTGTGGGTGTGGTGTGGGTGTGCGTGTGTGCGCGTGTGTTTGGGGTGTGCATGTGTGGGGTTTGTGTGTGTGCGTGTGTGTGTGTGGGGATGTGTGTGTGTGTGTGTGTGTGTGTGTGCGTGTGTGTGTGTGGGTGTGTGTGGGCGGTGCAGCAAAGTCCTGACGGATGTTCTGTTTCCCATCCTGTGCCCTTAAAGCCCAGGCTGAGTGCCAGGGCTGGAGTTGGAGGAGTGGCTCCTCAGGTCCTATGGCAGATGCCCTACCTGTGTCAGGTGAGTTCATCCTCTAAGCTGCATCCCTAACTGCTGCTCTGGGAGGACAAAGAGAAAGCCCAGTGGCAGCAGGTCAGGGAAGCCCTGCTGGTCTCTATGTCACAGGGAAGTCACTAGAAGTCCATCCCACCAGCCAGCTCCTCCATGGACTGTGGGGTGCAGCATCCAGCTTCCCCTTAGCAACCACCTGTGGGATTGGCTTGAGCTGGTCAGACTCTCAAGGGTGTCCCATGCAGAGCTGTGGGCAGCTGCGCAGGCCCAGGTCCCCTGGGGTGGCTCTGAGAACCTGGAGACTGGGTTGAGAGCAGAAGCTGAGGCCCCCACTGTGGGAGCAGGCAGCTGGGAGAGGGGTGCCCACTCACGCACCACTCCCGGGTGTTTTGAGAAACCTCTGGTGTTACAGCAACTTTTCAAATAGCTATGGCTCATCCCCAGCCTCCTCCTTCTTGGAGATGACCTTCTGCCCTGGGTTCTCATCTCTGTGGAGCAGGTCGCCCAGGAAGGCAGGACTGAGGGAAGGCTGCTGCTGGGTGAGGGGCCTCAGCTCTGGCTGTGGGCAGAGGGCCACGTGGGATCCTTGCCCATGCACCCTTCATGAAGACTGCTAGCACACAGTGAGTTAACCTTGGTTATTGAACCCAGCCATCTGAGAGCCCCTCTCCTCCACCTTCCCTCTTCCTCCACACACATGGGTGATGGAGTCAAGCCCAGAGACGTTCCTCTGGGAACAGGGTCCCAGAGCCAGTGGCCCTACCGGCAGGCCTACCTATGTGGTGGCAGATCCAGATCCAGATGGCGCGGACCCTCTCCAGGTCACTGTGGGCCTCCTGGAGCAGGTCGCTCACCAGCGCGTCCAGGCCGCTCTTGACTGTCACCTGGGAAGTGGGAGGAGTGTGCTACGTCAGGGCCCAGACAAGGGCTGTGAGGAGCCCGGTGCCTTGCCACCTGCAGCCAGCACTGCCCTTCCTCTGGGCAGAGAAGGAGGAGAGGCCCAGAGGCTCAAAGGCTGGGCTTAGGGCAACCTTGATGCGGTCTGGACGCAGTGGGAAGTGCTGACCAGCTGAACCACTGGCCCTAGAGCCATCACATCTCTCTGCAGCAGCTCCTGGGGCCAGTCAAGTGGCCATCTGGGTGCTGTAGCAGCCCCTAGTCATGGTCAACACTACCCAAAGCAATCGACAGATTTAGCACAATCCCTATAAAAGTCCAACAGCCTTTTTTGCAAAAACGAAAAAACCAGTCCTCAAATTCATATGGAATTCTAAGGGGCCTGGAATAGCCAAAACCATTTTGAAAAAAGATGAACAAAGTTGGAGGACACAGATTTCTGGATTTCAAACTTACTTAAAGTTACAGTAATCACAACAGTGTGATATCGACATAAGGGTTATATAGACTAATGAAACAGAATTGAGTCTAGAAATAAACTCATACGTCTATGGCTAATTGACTTTTGACCAGGGTGCCAGGTCCATTCAATGGGGAAAGAATAGTCTCTTTAATAGATGGTACCTGACAACTGGATATCCATATGCAAAAGAAGGAAGTTGGACCCCTACATCATACCATATATAAAAATTAACTCAAAAATAATCAATGACCTAAATATAAGAACTTAAACCGTAAAACTCTTAGAAGAAAACACAGGGGTAAATCGCGGTGACCTTGGAGTTGGCAATGGATTCTTAGATATGATAACAAAAGCACAGGATATAAAAGAAAAAATAGATTAATTTGGCTTCATAACAATAAAAATCTTCTGTGCATCAAAGGACAATATTAAGAAAGTGAAAAGATAATTTATAGAATGGAAGAAAATATTTGCAAATCATATACCTGATAAGGGTTTAATATCCAGAATATATAAAGAACCCTTATAATTCAACAACAAAATGACAACCTAATTTTAAAATGGGCTTGAATATACATTTCTCCAAAAATATATAAATGGCCAATAGACACATGAAAAGATGCTCAATGTCATTAGTCACTAAGGAAATGCAAATCAAAACCACAATGAAATACTACTGCATACCCACTAGGATGGCTATAGTAAAAAAAAAAAAGAAAAAGGCAATCATAAAAAAATTGGCAAAAATTTGAAGAAATTAGAACCCTTGTACATTGCTGGTGGGAATGTAAAATGGTGCAGCTGCTGTGGGAAACAATTTGTCAGTTCCTCAAAAATTTCAACATGGAATTACCATACGACCCAGCAATTCCACTCCTAGGTATATATACAAAAAGAACTGCAGACAGATACTCAGATACCTGTTCACCAATGTTCATGGGGCAATATTCACAATAGCCAAAAGGTAGAAACAATGCAAGTGCCCATCACAGATGAATGGATAAACAAAATGTGGTATATCCATGCAATGAAATATCCATTAAAAGTAAGTAAGTTCTCAGACATGTTACAACATGGATGAACCTTGAAAACACAGTGCTAAGTGAAACAAGTCAGACACAAAAAGACACAGTGTATGATTCTTACTTATATGAAATATCTAGACTAGACAAATTCATAGAGACAGTAAATAAATTAGAGGTTACCAGGGGCTGGGAGGAGGGAGAATGGGGAGTTATTGCTTAACGGGTACAAAGTTTCTGCTTGGGGTGATTTTGGAAGTAGACAGTGGTGACGGTTGTACAACACTGGGAATGTAATTGATGTCACTGAATTGTACACTTAAAAACGATTCCAATGGCAAATTATATGGCATAAGTTTTACCATAATATATAAAAAAAGAGCAAGTTAGGTTTTCTGCGTGGATCCTCAGGAGAAAACAGGGCTGGGGTTGCTGGAAAGGCAGTCCTGGCCATGCTCACTCTTTCTAGAGAAGTAGGGGCACCTGTGCGCTTACCTCTGCAATGGTTGCCCGCGCCTCCGTCAGCTCCCACCCTAGGTCCTCCTGACCTAGGAGGTTCCGCCGCTCACACGGGAGCTCCAGGACCCACCCTCTGAGCACAGGGAGACCACCAGGCCCCTCCGCGTGTCCCCTTGCCCAGCTGCTCCAACACCACAGTCCTGTCTTTGTCCCTCTCCCAGGGCCTAGAAGCACACGTTGCAGGCCCGCATTACAGCCTGGCTGACTCCTGACTTAATCCCCAGCTTCGGTTCTATGGTTTCTGGCCCTTTGGTCCCCACTCACTGCTCTCTGAGGCTGTCCAGCAGGCTGTCCATCCCTTCTGGCAGCCATGACAACATATCCCACCCTGCACAGACTCTGGACGCCCCCCTTCCCTTCCCTCACTCTCACAGATGACCAGGCCTCAGACTCAACAAGGCCAGGCAAGACTTCCTTACCAACGAGCCCTCCTCCTCCGCTGGGCTCTCTGCTGGCCTCGGAGCCAGGCCGCCTGCCTTGGCAAAGCTGCCCTTCCTTCCTCAGGCGCTGCCCTCGCTCCGCTGCGTCCTCACCTCCTCCTCCCGGCCCTGGCGGCCCCAGCCTCTCCTGTCTGCCGTGTCTCTTCAAAACGCCCCCCAGTCTCTCTCTCAGGACTGCCCACATCTAGTCTCCCTTCCTTGCCAGGCTCCTGTGGGGTCTTCCCTCCACTCCCTCCCCCTTCAACCCCCATTTGCCCTTCAGCCTGCCAGAGCCTGGCCGAGGCCTTCAACCTCCTCTGAGCTGCCCCCCTGGAAGTACGAAGGGCCTCAGTGCTGAGCAGTGGAAGGGAGCCTGTCTAGCCTCGCCTGGCCAGAGTGAACCATGACCGCACCTTCTAGAACACTGACCGTTCCTGGTCTCGCCCCGCCTCAGGTGGCTCCTGGCCCTGCCTTCCCCAAGATGGCACCCTCCCTATGGCTTTAGCTCTTAGCTGAATCTGACGGCTCCCAAAGCAGGCTTTCCGGCCCAGACCTCTCCAGGCTAGATACAGCTCCGGGCTCGGCTATCCAGCTGCCCAGGGGTCACCTTCACAGGCGCTAGAGCCCACTGCACCCCACACAAACCATCACCCCCGACACGTGCTCCAGCTCCCTCACTCCGCGCGCCGAGAAGCTACCCTGCCTGCCCTCCACCGCTCAGCGCAGTGACTGGGCAAGCCCTGCCCTACCTTTACCTCACTGCACACACACTGGGGAGGGGTCCTTCCCCTCTGCTTCCAGCTCCTCTCTGTTCTCAGTGTCCCCGCCTTATCCAGGGATGCCTCCTCCTGCCAGGACAGCTGGACACCCCCTACTGATGCCCCTGCCTTGAATCAGACTCTCGGATCCGAGCTCCTATCATCACTCATCAGTTCAGCAAACAAGCTTCCTGAGTATCCACTACCTGCCAACCCCAGGGTGGTTTTGCTAGGACTGTAGACGACCTCCCGGCTTATCGGCCTAGGATTGCTCACTCTGACCGTAGCGACGGGTCCAGCTCCTTAGCTGCTCCAATCAGACTCTCTGTGGTATGGCTCCTTCCTGGCTCCCAGGACCCCAGTGGGTCCCTAGGGCATCAGCTCTTGTAGCTGCCCCTCTCCACACCTGCCCCAGATGTGCCCAGGCCCAGAGGTGCGGGAGCTCAGCTGCCCACGTGTTCAGGGGTGAGGACTGCTGTGGTCATGTGGGTGCTGGCCATCTGCATCTGTGGTCCTCCTCCCATCCTCACGTCCCTTCCTTCATGGGCTGGGGCTGGCAGGGCTCAGCAGCAGCCGTGCCCCAGTGGGCAGGGGAGGACAGGACAGGGCTGGCCGGAGGCGCCTGCCAACAGGGCAGCGCGGGGTGTGTAGCCTGGGGCGAAAGCATCAGGACCATGGGTGGGGTGGGAGGGTGAAATGGCCTCTGTCTGGGGCCCTCCTGTCCCCCTCCCACATACTGTGGAAAGGCGCTCCGTACTATCCACCCAAGGGACTCAGGATACACTCAGGAGGGGTCTGGGGAGAGCCTTTGCCGCTCTGGTTTGGGAAACTCCAAGCCGCCTTGTGGGGGTGACCATCGCAGGCAGAGGGCCTGGCTCTCCTACCTGTGAGGCATAGGTGTCCAGTTTCTCAAACTGCCGCAGGTCCAGGGGCATGGATTTCAGGCTGGAGCGATCCCAGGGGTAGGCTGGAAACACAAGGAGGTTGGTCAGGGTCTGAGACCGGCCAACGGGACTGCCTGGCCCAGGGCTCCCTGTCTTTTTGAGGAGCTGTGACGGCCTGACCTTCAACATGATTCCCGGACTGAAACACTGCTCTCAAGAGCTAGATCTCTTAGAAGGGTTCCTCGGTCCAACTGGTTTGGGAAGCGTGGCAACTCCTCTAGTCCTCTGGGAGACCCACAGGGATAGTAAGCAGACCCCAGAAGCCAGCAGTAAAAGAAGTGATTGATCGCACCTCAGTGAATTCAGCAGCCCCAGACGGACTGATGACAGAATCCCTCCTCCCCACCCCACAGTTTCCTGCAGATTCCCTGCTAGCTTTTCCAGGAATGAATGCTCTGTGGGAAGTACCCAGGCAGCGCTGCTTGCCACTGATGTCCTGGCCACGGTGCCCAGGGTGGTCTGAAGGGCACCCGGGTGTGGGAGAGGGCAAGATGGTCCTGGGCCACCTGGACCTCTGTAGGGTGAAGTGCGTTTGGCACCCAGACAGGCTTCTTCCCTTGCCCATGGTCATCTGGAGACTGACCGCTTGCACCCCAAGAAAGTTAAGAGTTCTGGCAACAGGTGCCCAAAGTACAGTGGGGGGGGGGGCCTGAGGGAAGCTGGGCCTCAGAATCACTCTTCTACGCACAGCCTTTCTCAGAGGAAGCCAGGACACAGGACAGCCCCAGGCAGCTGTTGCAGGGTTGTCTGACCAGTGGTCAGACCAACCCATGGATGGATGGGCAGCAAACCCCTGTCCCAGCCCAGAGAAGAGCCTGGGCTCTGGCTGGGTCTTTCTTATTCAAGGCCCTCTGAGCCAGGCTGACCAAAATCAGGCAAGCTGGATAGGAGGACAGGGCGGGGGTGAGAGGCGGATGGGGCCAAAGGGGCACTGATCCCCTGACTCCAGTGAATCAACTCTCAGCCTGCTATGTCAGGAACCTCTGGGTGCTGGTTGAGTCAGGGGTGCTGGTGGGACCCCAGGACATGACAGCAAGCCTGGGAAGAGCAGAGTAACATGGGAAAGTGCCTGGTGGGGCTGCACAAGGCCTGGGATCTAGTCCGGTGACCTCCCCCTCACTGGGCAGTGCTAAAGCCAGCAGCCCAGCCTCCGGCGCAATCTATGGGGCACCTGGGAGAGTGAAAGAGACGGTGGATCACGTGGTAAGGTCAGCAGCACTCTTCTCCCTGGGAGGGTGCAGGGTGAGCGTCCTCTGCCGGCAAGCGCAGAGCAGGGGTGCGAAGCCGCTGTGCCCGGTGCGGGGCTGCGCCCGCATGTACCCACACAACCCTCGTGGACTGTGAGAGTCCTTTTTTTTTTCAGTTTAAAAAGAAAAGTAATTTGTTAAATGTCTTCAAGTAACTGCGTGAGCTACAGGAAGACCAGAGCAGCAAGTGTAGAGGCTGCATAGCCAGAACCAGGGCTGTAAGTCAGACTGTGGAACTGCGGGGGACAGGATGTTGGCGAGTGTCGCCATTCCCACCGAGATGCGTACAGTGGTTTCCTTGGTGCTATAGACTTGAGAGGTGTGGTGAGAGGTGGGGACGCCACCAGCGCTGGCTGGAGTTGCTCCACGACCCTCCCTGGGCCAGCATTGCATGTCAGGCAGTGCCAGCTGGTCAACGTCTGGCCACAGAGGAGCTCCCAGCCTCCAGTCAAGTTCAGCCGTCAGGAGCAGGCCACACGGGTCCTTCTGCACTTCCCCACTGCTGTGGGTCCCTTCCTGTTAGGACCCAGGCCTTCTCCCTTCTCAGCCTCAGACTGGATTTGGCCCCCTCTCCCTGTTCCCTCAGTCCCTGCTGACGCCCTGCAGGAGTCCTCGTGGGGGGGGTGGTGCGGTGGGGGGAAGGAGGGTGTGGGGCGGGGCAAGGTGCTGGTCCCTGTGACCTCTGACACATCCAGGATCCGAGGCTGTTCCTCGGATCAGGGGACAGGGTGCGTGGTGGGCAGGCAGGCTGTGCAAACTCTATGGTGAGGCTGTGGCCTCGCCCAGCAACCTAGCATTTTCTTTCTTCATTTTCTGCTCCTCTAATAAGCACCAAGACTCCCTGGACGTCCCCTGCCCCCAGCCTTCTGTCCTGTACAGTCTTACCCTGGAGCTCCCTAGAAGCCCAGCGCCATAGCGGCTCAGTGACTGCCTGGTGCCAGAGCTGGGATTTCTCGCCTCCCATCACTCAGATCACTTCAGGGCCTATCTCGGGTGGTCTACCATGCGGCTCTTGTCCAGCCAGACCCTCAGAAGGGAGGGGGGACACAGCAGGAGGCCCTGCCGAGCTTCCCCCCTTCTTGGTGCCCTCTTCCCCCCACGGACTCTGGTTCCTGCCATCCCCTGACAAGGGCCGTCACAGTGACCTAAGTGGATATGAAGTGGACTTACACATTTAACAAGCGTCAGCTCTGCAAATGAGGTCTCCCCACCCCCATTTCAAAGAAGGATGCTGTTTCTAAAATGGGACTGAAAAACCCTATTATTAAGAAAGTTTTACCCTTTCTTGGTTCCATTCTACAATATCTGAACATTAAGAATATCCATAATGATTTATGCCTCATTAAATTTACTTCTGAGCAGATTATATAATATTTGAATATGATTTTGCATAAATACATTTTAAATACCAGTGGCATTAACTAAGTTATTCTAATTTTAAAGCAAAACAATGGGAAGAAGTACCAAACTGTACTAAACCTTAGATGCCATCTGGTCTGAGCCGAGGGGGAAACTGAGGCCCAGGGAAGGTGAGTGAGCACCAAAAGCAGGATTTGAACCCAGGCCGTCTATTACCCATTCGGGATTTCTTCCTCTGCCCCACTCTGCTTATTCTCCTGCCTCCCTCCTTACAGATGCTTGGCATTCCATTTAAAGTTAATACAATTCTGAATTCTGTTTTTAATGTTTCCCATAATGGGCTGCCTTGTTATTGGTGGGGTTTATGCTTTAACTTTGGGATCACATCTAGTGTGTGAGCTTTTTACTTCTCTACCTGTGTCCATGGCAGATGCTGCCAATCAATCATGATACTCCTGTCCCCTGAGCCCAGAGGTGGCCCCAGACTCCCAGCACAGTGCTCCAGGGAGCCATTTCCAATTGAGCACAGATTGGCTCATGAGGCTAAACCAACTTACCGTCTCAGAGAATGGCTCCAAAGAAGGTACCACAACTTACCGTGGGCGTCTTTCCCTCCAGGCTGCCGGGCTCTTGTGTTTCCATTTTTATCGCCTTGTAAACCTACAATATCCCAAAGGTCAAAAGTAGAGACATTTCAGAAGAAATAGAAATGCAAGCACAGACGATTCTCTGTGTGGGTGTCCTTGTTTCTGATGTCTCCTCTTCACTCTCCCGCTCACAGCCTTCTTGGTCCCATCCCTACCCACCATGGAATTGCTGCTGGGATTGCCCCGGGCTTCCTGCTGAGGAGTAGGGAGGACTGACAGCCAGGGACGGGATGACAAGAAAGAGAAGTGCAGTCTGTGAGCAGAGGGAGAATTTGCTTGGGCATCAAGCCTTGCGATTATTCAGTGGGCCTGCCTGGAGCTCCGTGTTCCTCCCTCCTCTGGACGCTCCTGCCATCTTGGACCACAGCTGGGGATCCTGAGAGCACCAGTGAATTCACTACCAGATGACCCCAGGACAAGAACTGACCATGGGCAGCTCATGAAAGGGGGGAGAGGGGAATTATTCCTCCGGAAGGTTCAAGGACAACCAAATCCTATAAATCCAGGACTGTTAAGGCAGAATGGTCAGCAATTGTTATTAGACTCCACAGGCAACAGGAGAGAATTTCCTGCTGATCTGAAGCCAGGTCAGGAAGATGTGGGTCCCTGTTGGAACCAGAAGGAGCCAGAGGTGGGGAAGCCAAGGCAAGTTTTTCTCTGCCCTTGAAGGCCACCGTAGGCCTTCAAATGTACAGAAGGTTGCAAATGTACATAGGCCATCCTGAGAAACAGTGGACCTTGTCTTTCTTACAGCCACATTTTGTTTCCACCTACATTCTTTGGTAGAGTGATGGGGGTTCAAAAGAGTAGCCAGATTTTTTGTGTACTTACTACACCTGGCTTGTGCATTATTGACGATCTCATTTTAGCTCATGACAATCCTATGAGGGATGTTGAATTATTTTCCTCCTTTTATACATGAGGAAATTGAGTCCAAAAGAGAGGTTGAGCCACTTGCCTGAGGTCACACAGCTGGGATCTGAACCCAGCCAGTCAACTCCCAGGGCCTGACCTCTCTACACCTGCCTGCCCTCCCGAGGCCCTGGCTGCTGAGGGCTGCAGGACCAGGCAGCCTTAGAGGAGCTGCCTCGGCCCCCGCCACGAGCAGACATGAAGGTTCACTTCATGAACCTCAGCCTTGGCTGTCCTGCAACCTCCGTTCCTTGGCCGGCATTTCCCCAGGCCCCTGTTTACCCACAGGATGGACAGATGCAGGGAGAGGACCAAGAAGGGAGCAGAGGAGACATCGTGGGCGTGGGTCTGGGCCTGTGCGCACAGCACAGAAGGCAGCCGGGTGCGGTGGTGAAGGGTACAGGCTTCATTAGGACCTGGGTTCTGATCCGCTTCCTAACTGGGTGACTGGCAGCTATTTCACCTCTCTGTGCCTTTGCTGATCTACAAGGTGGGGATAATACTGGTGCATATCAAAGAGTTAAAAACTCATTGAGTGTACAGTGCTTAGCTCTGCGCATGCCACTTTTTAGGCAGTCAATAAATGGTGTCTAAAAACAATAGCACTCGTGTGATGAAATTCATCTTTAGCTAAATGCCTTGTGTTACCCACACCTAATGGCAGAGACTTAAGAACGGGTTGTTGAGTGTGGAGAAGAGAGTGCTCAGGATGAAGCTGTCGTGTCTCTGCCTCTTCCCAGTGTGTAGGCCCAGGTCACTCCTCTCCTTCCCCAAGAAGGTGTCCAGGCTGGGCTCTGGCCCTTCCAGCTACCCTCAATCCTCCCTGCCAGCCCTTCACACATGAGTAGCCCTGTACGTACGTACGTTTAGCCAAGGAGAACTTCTTGAGCAGCTGGGGCATGGCATCCTGAGGGTGGACCTCCACAGTCAGCTGTGTCCCTGCAGAGGAATAGGGGGTGATATTCTCAGCCAGACGCTGCCAGGAAAGGGTGCAATGTCTCATGACAGATGTTTGATCAATAAAACACAATTGGTTTTAGAGCTTTCTTTTGAATATGCAAATAATTTTTGCATAACCAAAAAACACGAAATAAGCAGACAGTTTCCAGATCTGGGCAAGATGGAGTAAACAAATTCTACCTTGTCTCTCCCACCGAATGCAACTGTAGGCATTGGAAAGAATGCATGGGCTAACTCTTTGAGGACTCCGCAAAGTAAATGATAGGCAGATTGGGAAAGAAGATTAGAATTTAAAGCATCATCAGATTGGCAGAGTTGACCATTCCCCACCCCCAACTGTATTACCTAGACTGGACTCAAAGGCAGCCCCAAACCCAGCAGTGCACAATGGATGCAGAGAAAAAGTGCTCTAAGAGAAGCCCTTTCTTTTGGCCTGTGGAGTGAGAAAGGGAAACTCTAAGAGTCAGAGTGTGGGAAATCCCCTGTTGTTTTTTTACCCCTTTTTTCCATTATCTCCTGACTCAGCCCCCAGGGAAGTTCTGCTGGTATCAGTGCAGCAGTGTGTTTGGTGGCCCGGCAGGCACCTAAGACTTTGAGGGGAGGTACCAGTGAAGCTATGATTCCCAAGAGTGTGGGAGAAAATACTCATTGATTTTTTTTTTCCTCTCTTTGTTCCCTGCTGATTGGTTCCAGATGCAGGCAGAATTGTGAGAACTACCCAGAAGAGTGGGGAAACTAAAACCCCAGTTTTGGGGCCAGAGGACTGGGAAGTGGGTCATAAAGAGGAGGGAGCTCAAGAAAGCAATTCCATAAAGTTATGGATGAACTCCTGTGGTCACCTCTTCATGGATGGACCTCATTCATGTTGTGCATGCTTTGATCTCATCCTAAGCATCATATCACAGTCTTTGAGAACTAAACTAGGGGGTAGACCAATGCCCAGACTGGCTGCTGGGTGGTGCATGTGCAGGGCAGATCTGTATAGCATTGCAAAGGCTACAATCCCAAATTACTCAGTATAGAGAAACCCTAGAAAATATCAACTTAAAAAGGAAAAGAAAATCAACAGATGCTAACCCCATGATGATACAGATTTTGGAATTATCAGACAAAGACTTTGAAAGAGCCATGATAACCATGCTCTGAAAAGTGAGGGCAAATAGTTTAAAATAAATGGAAAGATACAAAGTATCAGAAAAATGTAGAAGACATAAAGAAGAAAGAAATAAAAATTTTAGAACTGAAAACTATAGTTGTTTAAAAAATTATCTGGTTATGCTCAATAGCAAAATAGAGATGACAAAGGAAAGAGTCAGTGAACTTGAACATAGATCAATAGGAATTATTAAGGAAAAACAGAGAGAAACAGTGAACAGAGCCTCATGAACTTGTGCGACAATGCCTGAAGATCTAATGTTCATGTCACTGAGATCCCAGAAAGAGAGGAGAAATAGTGTGGTGCAGAAAAAAAAAATATTTGAAGAAATAATTATAGAATAATCAACAAAATAGATAAAACTCTAACCAGAGTGACCAAATAAAAAAGTGGTAAGACACAAATCAGGAATCAAGACACCAATATCAGAAATGAAATGAGTGATATCACTACAGACCCCGTATATATTAAAATAATAATAAGGCAATAGTACACATAACTCTATGAAGAGAAATTCTGCAACTAAAATGAAGTGAACCAATTCCTTGAAAGTTACAAACTACCAAAACTCACCCAATGAGTAGATAACCTGAATTTTCCTATATGTATTTTTAAAACTAAATTTGTAGTTCAAAATTTTCCAAAAACAAACAAACAAAAACCAGACCCAGATGGTTTCACTGGCAAGTTCTAACAAAATTTAAAAAGAAATAACACCAATGACAATTTTTCACAAGATCCTTCAGAAAACAGAAGAGTATCGAATAATTTATATCCTTTTATGATACCAAAACCAGACAAAGACAGTATAAGAAAAGAATATTACAGACCAATATCCCTTATGGACATAAACATAAAAATCCTCAACAAAATATTAGAAAAATAAAATCCAGCAACATAGTAAAAGAATAACATACCACAACCAAGGGTGGTTTACTTTGGGAATGCAAGGCTAATTCAATATTTGAAAATCAATGAATGTAATTCACCATATTAGCAGGCTAAAGAAGAAAACCCACATAATCATACAAACTGATGCAGAAAAAGCATTTGACAAAATTTAACATCCATTCAACAAAACCTCCCAAGAAGCTAGGAATAGAAGGGAACTTCTTAATCTGAAAAAAGGGCATCTACCAAAAACTCAGAGCTAAGAGCATATTTAGTAGTGAAAACTGGAATGCTCTCCCCCTAGGATTGGGAATAAGGCATGGATGGTCACTCTTACTGTTCCTAATAAACATTGTACTGAAAGTCCTACTCAGTGAAATAGGACAAGAGAAAGAAATAAAAGTCATATAGATCAGAAAGGAAGAAATAAAAGTCTTCTATTCACAGATGACATGTCTGTCTACAAAGAAAAATCCCAAATAATCTACAAAAGAATTTTCTAGAACTAAAAAGTAAGTTTAGCATGGTCACAGGATACAAGGTCAGCACCCCAAAATCAATTATATTTGTATTGGCAATAAGTGATTAGAAATTGAATTTAAAATTACTATTTCTCATATCTCTAAAAATGAAATACTTAAGTATAAATCTAAAAAAAAGTGCAGGAACTCTAGGCTGAAAGCTAAAGAATATGATCACACAAATTAAAGAAGACTTAAATAAGTGGGGAAACATATCATGTTCTGAACTGGAAGTCTCAATATTGTCAAGTTGGCAATTCTCCCTAAATTTATCTATAGAGCTAATGCAATTTCAATCAAACTCCTTGCAGGAATTTTATAGATGGTACATATAGGCAAGATGATTCTAAAATTTAGATGGAAAGGTACAGCAACTAGAATAACCAAACTAATTTTGAAAAAAAATTAACAGGACTCCAGCTGATTTTAAAATGTACTATAGGACTCCTCTGGTGGCAAAGTGGATGAGAATCCGCCTGCCGATGCAGGGGACATGGGTTTGATCCGTGGTCTTGGAAGATCCCACACGCCACGGAGCAACTAAGCCCGTGCGCCACAACTGCTGAGCCTGTTCTCTGGAGCCTGCGAGCCACAACTACTGAGCCCATGTGCCACAATTACTGAAGCCCGCGCGCCTAGAGCCCGTGCTCCGCAACAAGAGAAGCCACTGCAATGAGAAGCCTGCGCGCCATAACGAAGAGTAGCCCCTGCTCGCCGCAACTAGCGAAAGCCGGTGCGCAGCAATGAAGACCCAATGCAGCCAAAAATAAATAAATTAATTAAAATCACTTAAAAAGAATAAAAGATGTACTATAAAGCTAGAGTAGGGCTTCCCCGGTGGCGCAGTGGTTGAGAGTCTGCCTGCTGATGCAGGGGACACGGGTTTGTGCCCTGGTCTGGGAAGATCCCACATGCCGCGGAGCGGCTGGGCCCGTGAGCCATGGCCGCTGAGCCTGCGCGTCCGGAGCCTGTGCTCCGCAATGGGAGAGACCACAACAGTGAGAGGCCCGCGTACCGCAAAAAAAAAAAAAAAAAAAAAAAAAAAAGCTAGAGTAATCACAACAGTGTGATATTGGCAAAGGGATAGATATATAGCTCAATGGAACATAACAGCGTTAAGAAATAGACCCACGCAAATATGGCAAATTGATTTTTTACAAAAGTGCAAGGACAATCCGATTAGAAAATGGGTAAAAGAATAGATATATCACCAAATAAGATGTTCAACATCTTGTTGTTGTTCAACATGATTAGCCATTAGGAAAATGCAAATTGAAAGCAGAATGAGATATCACACCTATTAGAAGACCAATACTAAAAAAAATAGTGGCAATACTATATGCTGACAAGTATATGCAGGTGGGATTGTAAAATGATACTGCAGTTTGGCAGTTCCTTATAAAACAAAACATGTACTTAACATATGACTCAACAATTACACTTTTGGGCTTTTATCCCAGAGAAATGAAAACTCATGTTCACACAAAGACATATACACAAATGTTTATAGAAGTTCTATTCATAATCACCCCAAACTGGAAACAACCTAAATGTCCTTCGATGGGTGAATGGATAAACACTTTGTGGTACATCTATATCAAGCTGTACTTCTCAACAATTCTCTTAGGAATGAATGATGGGAGGATGTGACTACAAAGAGTCTGCACAAGAGACTTTTTGGGGTGACAGAACTTCCCTGTATTCTGATTGTGGTGGTGGTGACGTGAATCTGTGCATGTGTTAAAACTCATAGAACTCCACACCAGAAAATCCAATTTTACTGTATGCTAATTTAACTGAAGATAAAAATTTTAAAATACCAACCAAACCCCAAAGTCAAAGCAGAATGAAAACAAAACAAAAACTTGTATGATACAGAAAGATGTAAAAATAGAAGGTGACCCTGAAAAGCAGGATTATAATAAACATGCTTTTTGCATCCTGCTTTCCTCACTTAAGTCTTTACATGTCAGTGAATATAAAGTCATCTTCACAAGTCATCATTTTAAATGGCTGCATAATACTCTGTTCTACAAATGGCTTATAATCATTATAAGCAATCCCTTTTCGTTGGATAGTTAACATTTCCCGTATGTTTTGCTATTTAAACAGTGATGTGATGAACGTTCTGATACACACTGCTTTACACACTCTTCACATCAATTCCTTCAAATACATTCTTAAACATGGATCAAAAAGTATGGAGATTTTTAAGGCTTTTGTTAGATACTGGCAAACTTTTCACATGAATGATTTTAAGTTTACGATCCTCTCAACAGTGCAAGAGAATGCCTATTTTGCTCATCCTTGCTGTGTTTGATGGCGAAATTGGCCACAATACTTTGTACTTCTTCCTAAGAAGAGGCCTTTTATTCCTTCCATCACATTTGGCCCAGCCTAATGACGTGATCTGGCCAGTTAGCATGTGGTAGAAGTGACGCTGTGCAAGCTCCGAGCCTAGGCCCAGAGACTTTGCCGCTGCCACTTCCATTCTTGGGATTCCAGCCACAACTGACATGTGACTGCACCCAGGCTAGCCTCCTGGAGGATGACAGACCACGTGGAGCAGAGCAGAGCCATCTCAGGTGAGGCCACCCTAGACCAGCTGCTCTCCAGTCAACCCTCCAACTGACCACACGCATGAACGAGCCCAGCCAGGACCTGCGATCAGCCAGGTGTGGCTCAGACGAGAATATCCAGCCAACCTGTACACTTGTAAGCTGGTCATTGTTTTAAGCCACTGAGTCTTGGGGTGGTTTGTAATGTAAAAATAGAGTACCAATACACTCACTGACATTTGATTGTTATTAATCCTTTACATTTTTATCAATGGACAATGACATCTCATTGTTTTTGTGTATTTCTTTAATTTTCAGTGTAGTATTTTTCATATACTTATTTGCCATTTTAAATCTTATTTAATGAATCACCCATTTGCCTATTGATGCGTTATTTTTTCCCTGTTGATTTTGTAAGAGCTCTTTTTACTAACCCTTTGCCTGTTAAATGTGTTTTCACAGAATAACAATACTGACTTTCCTGTGTAGCTCATGAACTTGCTCTGCCTGCCAAAGAGGGTAATTCTCAAACAATTTTAAAAGATACAATGTGGCCTCCCGAGGGATTACTTTAAAGGGGTTAATATTCATTTTGAGTGTAGTTTCTAGCACATTCACTGTCAAAGAAAATCAGCCTGCGATTTGACAAGACGTTAAGCATTTCAGAGTTCAAAGCATCATTCAGGTCTGGTCACAGGATCGGGTACCATCGCCATGGGCAGCCAACTCTGCCTGTGTGTCTTCCCACGAGGCACGAGGCACAGCCTGCTCACCTCTGCCTTTGTACTTTCTCCCCCAGAGACACTTGGAGTCAGTTTTCAAAGTGGGTGCCAAGCTGTACTTGGCTGCCAGATTCCTTGTGAGAAAAATGCCCACTTTCTCCCCTTTTGTAGTTCGCAACACACAATGCTCTGAGAAGTCCTGCAGAAGTCTACTGGACCCAGTACTATTTTATCAAACAAAATCTGGGAAATGCTGAGCTGCAACGATCTCCAGAAGTGGAGGGAAGCTGCAAAACTGACCCACCTGTTGGTTTAGGGCTCAACAACAAACCTCTTCCCCAAACTTCTCCTAACGTCTGGGTACTTCCAACCACTCCAATCCAGCCACGTCGCTCTGTCAGAGAATGAGCAAGCCGAAAAACAAAATACTCTTTAAGCCCTTCCGAGGTGGTCTCACGCGGGGAACTCGCCCTGGCCGGAAGCTCCACCCATCACTGTTTCTCATCCCTTCCTGCTTCCTGCACTGCCTCTTCTCTCTCCCCTCTGACGCCCAGCATCCTCCTGAGGTCCACTCCTGGCTCTGTCCCAAAGTGGCGCTGCTGATTATCGCTCCCCTCCCCGCCTCCCTGATGGGTGTGGGAGTGTGATTCCCGCTCTGATTCACAGCTGTGTAAGAGCCCTTCCGGGAGGCTTCTCTGCTCTACACAGGCCTGGGTCTGGGCATGCTGTCCCCAGGTGAGCAGGGTCACAGTACCCGTGCTTCCTAAAGGTGTGAAGTGCTAAGAGTTTGCTGACTACAACATTCCTGTGTCAAATAAGACTCTTAATTTATGGAAAAAAAATAATTTGGCCAATGATAAAGAGTGGAGCATTATTGGAGCACCATTTAAAGTGAGATCTAAACCCTAAGTGCAGTCAGATACCATGACACTAATCTTAGTCACATCTAAACCCAAAGCAGCCCTTCCTGGGATTTCGGGCCACCTGGCTGGCTCTCTCATGGCACCCCTCCTCACTTCTACCAGTTGTCACCCAAACAGCATTTTCAGAAGCTGAAACTTTGGCTGTCTTAGTAAAAGTGTATTAGCGATTATTTTCTGCTACATCTGAGAAGTGGTTCCCAGGTCCTTTTCCCAGATGCTACGGGCTCTGCTTCCGTCTCCCAACCCTTGCAGACGTGGAGATGCAGCAGGCAAGCCCAAGCCCGTCCACTGGCCTGCTGCCCTGGGCCTGCCTTCTACCTTGTCAGGAGAGTCCTCCCACGCGAGAGCTTATCTCCAGGTCTCTGCGGCTTTGAATCAGGCTTTGTCTAAAGGCCTAATTTGCTCAGAATTCCTAATGCAGAGATGGCAAACAGATTTCGTGTTGTTCATTAACTCTGACTGATTGGAAGTAGCTGCCTGGAGCGCTTATCAATTAGCAAAGATTGTCAGGTATGTGCGTGTGTATGTGAATGTGTGTGTGTGAGTGCACACACACACACGTGGGTGTATATCAGTGTGTGGAGGCTGCAGGATTCACATCAGATGTTTGCCATCATTGACTTAAGGTGGTCCTTAATGCTCCCCGTAACTGGCTGCCTGCCGCCTTTACAACCTGGATCCTCTGCCTTGGAATTTTTTCCTGCAGTAGCTGAGAGTCAGAAACCCTCAGCTAAAGCATTTGTAATTATTAAAAAAATGACCCTTAAACAGCCCCTGGCTGGGTGTTCAACAGAGGTTTCTACCCAGAGTATGGCAGTCAGCTTTAGTGCCGGAAGCGTAAGCTCTGACATCCCAGGAACAGTGAGCTGAATGATGACCCGGGACGGTGCATCTCTGTAGATCCCGCACCGGGTACTGCAGTGGCTGTAGTCGTGGGATGACAGAGAGTGTGCAGAGCTCAGGGCCAAGACCTCAGGGGCACCCGTCAGGGGGTGATGAAGGGCATCTCCTGCAGCCCTGACTGACCCTGGCTTCCACTGGGCTCTTGAAAACCCAGGGCCATTCATGATTCTTTCTGCAGAATGGAGCTCGACAGGGATGTCACAAGTCTGGAGGCACGGCAGTTGGAGCCTAGTGCATGCGTGATCCAAGAAGGCACAGAGTGTCTGCGTGGGGATGAGGGTGGGTGACCTGGAAGGATGAGGCCTCAACCCAAACCTGATTCGTCACGAATAACTTTCGGGGCCTGAGGTCACTGGGGCTCCTGTGATCGTTCCCCTCTCATTCAACGCACACACCCATTGCAGATGAATCCTCCGAAGCCCTCTTCCGCACGAAGATCCAAGATTCCAGTGATCTTTCCGTCACCTGTCGCATGAAGTTACCACACCTGGTGTCCCTCTGCTGGGAGCTCTTACCCGGAGGCCGCATGACCCGCTGCTCCACCGCTTCCCTTACTCAGATGTCACCTTCCCAGGGAGGCCTTTCTCAATCACTCTATTTTAAATCATTCCCTGTAGTAGCTGCATGATGGCCCTTAAAGCTATCCATGTCCTAATTCTGGAACCTGTGAAAGTTACCTTATATGGCAAAGGGGACTCTGCAGATGCGATTCGCTTAAGGATCTCGGGATAGGAAGGCAATCCTGGATTTTCCGGGTGGGCCCAATGTCATCACCAGGATTCTTATAAAACAGAGGGGAATGTATCTACTTTATGGAGAGAAGGCAACGTGATAGTGGAAGTGGAGATTGGAGTGACGCAGCTACAAGTTGGCAAGTGCCAGCAGCCTCTAGAAGCCGGCAGAGTCAAGGAAAAGGTTCTTACCCAGAGCCTCCAAAAGGAGAGGAACCTGCCTGCCAACCGAGAGACTGATTAGCCCAGTGAGGCTGACTTGGGACTTGTAGTCTCAGAACTGTTAAAGAGAATACATCGTGTTAAGCTACCAAGTTTGTAACAATGTGTTACAGCAGCCGTAGGAAACTAATACACACCCATGTGCACCCCCCATCCCCCTTCCTGCTTTATTTTCTCCCCCAGCCTTATCTGACACCTTGCATTTTTCTTGTTAGGGTCATCTGTCTCCCTCACTAGGTGTCAGCTCTGCGGGGACAGGAGCCTTGTCTGTTGTGTTCTCTGATGGATCCCCAGTGCCGGCACCCAGAGCTGCTTTTTGTGGAATGGACGGATCAGCGTCAGTGTGGACTCTGGCTCAGCCCCAGAGCAGGGCAGCCTCTCCCTCGCTGTGGTCCAGGCTCCCTTAAGACCTGGGGCGGCCCATCCTATCCCAACCTACAATGGACCCTCTCCTGTTTGTTGGATGCCAAGGCGACCCTCCTTCCTGCCCTCTGGAAGCCTCAGATACTGGGAGGTGGCACGTGAATGGCCCATGAGAGCCAGGGTATGGTGTGCCAGGTGAGGCTCTGGAGAGTGGCAGGCCCCATTCCACTAGTCCCACCCCACAGGTCTGACAGGAGCACCCTGCTGGGGGACTGCAGCATCCCCAGTCTCAGACTCCTCCTCTGTAAACAGGAATAACACCATGACCCCATCAGGGATGTGGCCAGAACTAAGCGAGAGAAGTGGTTGCTAATCCACTCTCACTCTAGTGAGGTATCACTTACTCTTATTTGGGGTGAGCTGTGCTGCTAGGTCCATTTCAGAGAAGCAGGGGGCCTGGGTTTGTCCTGCAGCCATAGTCCCAGGAATTCTGCCCTAAATGGATACTGACCTAGATTGCAAGGACAGCTGGCCACCTCCTGCTGGGAACTTGAGCTGACAGGCCCTTCCTCACTACCTGCCAGTGCCTTTCCCTGGGGATGGTGGGTTAGCCGGTGTCTCAGACAGCGATTCCCCGAGGACCTCCGAATCCTCCAGGGCATCCTCCTTCCACACTGCACCCTGGACGTAACCCTTATAGATTAGGTCATCAGTGCTGAGAGCACCAGTGGTGACATCTTGGGGCTGAGTCTACGAGAGCTCTCAGGCACCAGGCCCTGAGCAGAAAAACCGGGGTAGCAGGAGGGGAGGTTAGTGAGGTGGGGGGAGTGGAGGTCTCTAACCTGGCCTCTCCTCCAGCTGTAGCTGTGGAGCCATCTCGTCTCTACCCCGCCGTGCTCTCAGATCCAGTCACCTGCAGAGTCCGCACGGGGCTGCCCTTGCCTGCCCTCCCTGAGCCCCCAGGACCCGTCCTGGCAAAGTGAGGATTCTTGAGGAAGGGCTCTCTCACTCCCCATTGCTGAGTTAAACTTGTCCCTGGGTGGAAGGGCCTGGAAGGCTCAGCCTCAGGAGGAGAGGCCAGGGAACCGCTGTGCCTCAGTGGGAGGGAAGGCTTGCACACGGCGAGCCAGTAGGGGGAGGCCAGTTTCTACGAGAAGCAGAGCTGTGAGAAGTGTAACAGCTGAGGCCCTGGTGGTTGTTGGGGGGTGGGTGGGGCCGGGGGGCAGGGAGGGGGTCAGGCGGCTCCCGCTCTGACTCTTGCTGGCCATGTGATCTTGGACGAAAGAAAACCTTTCTAAGCCTCAGCTCACTCATCTGCGAGATGAAGATAGTAAGGGCACTGATCAAATACGACTGTCGTGAGGCATAACCCGCATGAGAATGACCATGTACGTGGTCTGGCAGGGTGCCTGCCATGAAGCTGGCACCCAGCAAATGTTAGGTATCGTGATGACAACCAGGGGGATGATGATGACAGCAGTGCATGCTGGAGCCCGAGGACTTTACTTCTCTGTTCCACGACACATGCAGCCTCTCACTGTTTTCCATGGCATGTGGGAGAGGAGAAGGGTGCTCCAGCATCCCCAGGACAGAGAGGCCCCTGCTCCCCACGGTCTGGGCTCTGCACCTGCTGTCTCTGGCCAGAACAGTGGATCCAGGCACACAGGAGCCGGGGGAGAGGTCACAGGCAGTGGCGGAACCTTACCTTGGTTGTCGTAGGAGGTGATGACCTGGGTCTGCTGGGAGTGCTGCTTCTCCACCAGGTTTCCTATTTAAGGAAGACAGAGGGAACTGCAGTGACCACTGGGCCCACGGTGGGGTGGATTTTTCCCCAGGCAGAGGAGAGAGCTGCCAGGCTTGGTCTAAACACGTGTGAATCAGCAGAGTCACACACCTGAACACAGGCAAGTGACCGGGAGCCCGTGTATGCACAGCCTCACGCTCTCGGCAGGTGCCGGCAGAGGCTGGGTTTTTCTAGAGAAGCTGGGGATGCCTCCCATGGGCTAAGTGACCACAGCTCCTGACTTTGCTGCAGCCGGGCCCAGTTCCCAAAGTGCAGAGGGTTGCCCCGCTGATCTCCACACCTTTCTTTGGAACAGCCAGGGAGGCTCCTATCCTGATTATGGGCCTGAAGCTTCGACTGGTTAACTTTGCCAAAGACCCCACAGCCAGGTGAGACCCGGGACTTGAACCCAAGTCTCCAGCCTCCTGCCTCCCTCTGAGAGGAATGGGGGGGTGTGGGTACCCTGCCACCTACTGTAGCCTAGGAGCTGGGGTGCTTGCAGTTTGGTTCAGTTTCACAGACATTTGCAGGGCACCTGTTCTGCAGGGTGAATGCTCTCCATGCACTGGCGATATTCATGTCCTGGGACACAGAGCTGTCCTCAGAGCCTAGTGGAGCCAGGCTGCTGTGGAGAGATGCTCAGCTGCTGCCACAGGCCATGGAGGGGGAACCCACAGGCTTATCTGCCCCTCCTACAGGAAGCATCGCCTTCTCTCCATCTTTCCCGTTACAGCTGCTGTGGTGGCCTGGTCTTGCCCTTGAACCTCTGCTTCAGAGGGGTGGGGGAAGGGCCACTACCACCCTGGCCTGCCAGCTTCTCCCCTGGTCTCCCACTGGGCTGCAGAAAGGCTGTTGGGCCTGTCACTGGAAGTGACCACTGGCACCTGTGCCTGGACCTGGTGCAAGCACTCAGGGGCACTGGCCTGACCGGGTTCCATTCATACGACATCCCTTGTGTACCCAACCAGATCTGTCACTCAGCGTTTCCCATGCCTGGGCTCAGGCAGAAGCCAGTCAGGGTGGATGGGTGGGTGGGTCACTGAGCTGGGCTGGACGTGTGATCCTCCTGGCTGGGAAGCACATCCTCTCCAGCCTTCTCTATAAGCAGGCCCAGCCAGGACCCTTAGCCCCCACCGGGCTGAGGTCGGTTGGTTGGCCAAGGGCCAGGACCGCTGTGTGTGCCAACCCAGGGTGATGCAGTATGCTGGGCTGGAGCTCCAGGCCAGACCCAGGCGAGGACAGGGCAGCTGCCTCCTGCGGGCACAGCTGGCCGCATCCCTGCTCTGCTGGCTGATGGAAGAAATAGGATCTGGGAAGGGAATCCTCAAGGAGGATGATTGGCTGGCATAGCTGCTGTGGGCTATTTATAGTCAGGGTTGCACAGTTGGTTTCCCTGTAGCTGTGGGGCGTTAGTCCCTGTGCTGCTAGGCAGACTTCGGCCAGGACCAAGGAAAGCAGCCAATCACAGCAGGGGAAGCCCGTTGCCGGGCAAGCTGGTGGCTCAGCCCAAACACCTGCTGCTTGGAAAAGTTTGAAGTACTCGGGCTCCCCCCACCCTGCCAACGCCCCAGCCCAAGGAGTGCACAGTGCAGAAAGAGGGGGGACATGTGCCCTTTGGACCAACCCCACGTTCAGCCACATTTGTGCACACTCCACCAAGCACAAGCCATCAGCTGCTTCCTTCTCAGATGAAAGCCATCCAGTTACCAGGGCTGGGTGCCTTGGGCACCAGCAAGGCAAGCATGTACCCAGGACCTCACCATCAGAAAACACAGAAAGAAGCTGGAATTTTAACCTCTGCACGGATGCAAGCATGCCACTCAAAAAAATAAATAAAATTTGACTTAGTAAATTTTAAATTGCGTTATGTTGGTGGAGTGGTGGAACTATCATCTTTCCCAGGCTCAAGGCCTCTGTGCGGCCTCTCTCCAGCCCTGCACTTACCTGAAACTCTCAGTTCTTGGGTGGTATTGCAAGAACTATAATCATTCTCTTTGTCGGCTGGTACATTGTACTAAGACCCACTTCATGTCTTAAGGAAGAGTCTTGTAAGAGTTATCACGTCTCTTTGTGTTTTGTTATATTTTTCCACTAAACTTCCCCCAAACCAGGAACCCCGAAGACGGTAAAAAGAGGATGAATTCAGTATATTTCAATCCTCTCCTGAGGACTGATAACATTAATAACATGCCCGAGAAGCCATAAGATGAATTTCCAACAACTCAGGCAAAGTAAGAGCTGCAACAAGCACAGACGCAGTGTCTCTTTCCTCCCACGTGGCCCGCCTGCCCTCCACCCACCCGCACACTGGCCGAGCCTCCCTGCATGGGCTGCTATGTGCTTCTGTGGCTGTCAGGTGTCTGGAGGTCTGATTCTTACTGTAATTCTCAAGAGCCCACAGCACAGTTTCGCTAACCTTGGCGTCTGCTTAGGTAGAGCTGGAACTGGTGCGCCTACCATCTGATGGCCCCGTATCAAGGTTTAGGAAGCCGTCCCACCCATGCATGCCCATCAGCCAGGACTCAGAGGGTGGTCCCTGGTGGGGGGGTGTCTTGAGGATAAGTTATCTCCATGCACAGTGCAGGGGACACAGGCAAGCTCTTCACCTCCAGGGTGCTGAGACTCGGCTGTGGTGAATGGCATTATGATGCAATCATTCTAACATGGCCCCAGGAGGGCAGGCACTCCCGACTGTCCCATTCACTGTTCCATCTCCAACAATTAGAACCCTTCCCAGCACAAACTAATCACTGTCGACCTTTACCGAGGGAATGAATGCATGAACTTACTTTTAGAATTTCATCCTCCCCTTTTGTTACTGTCAGAAGGATGGCAGAGCATAGGTGCTCTGTTTTGTTCAATTGGGGTCCTGTTTCCCCATTTGTGGAGGGTCATGGGGGCGTGGATCCCTTCCTACTGGCATTTGATGAGTCAGTCATCCGATCCTGGGGCTCACACAGTCGGAATCTGACTGAATCCCCTACTGGGGCTCAGGGAATGGAGGTCTGATTCTTACTGGAATTCTCACATGCCCACAGTGCAGTTCCACAGTGTTTGTTCCTGGAGGCCGGGCTTACAAATCTCACAATAAGGGCACAGAATAAGGCCCAGTATAACGGTTCATGCATGGCCTGGTCAGAGAAATTCTGGGCCTGCAGGGGGAAAGACACCTGGCACCATAAAGAGGCTTTGGAAGCTGATTTCTTCTTATTGTATTCGGGATCCCAGGCCAGGAGCCACAGAACCCTTGAGTGGCATCTCCCGAGGCCTTGAGTAACACCACCCAAGGCAGGCTGCTCTCTTCTCTGTTCAGAAATATTTTCAAAAGATGGGTGCGCCAAGATGCATGGGATGCATGACCTGGGAAGCCCCACCTCCCATGGGAACACACCCAAACCCACCATCCCATATGATGCCAAGTTCTTTATAGCTCAGTCAGCGAACAAGGGGTGCTCAGGGTTATAGCATCTCTCCGCCTGCCTCCCCGCACACCCTCCAGGAAATTGGTGGACCTGTTGCCAAGGAAAATTTTCCAGGGTCACAGTGCCCCCAGAGGCCTGGCTGCATCACAAGCAGCCACTGTCTGAGTGGTTAGATGTCTAGACTAGTCCTCAAGCAAGTGAAACCCAATGCTTCCAGGCATTTTTCAGTGTGTTGAATTCCAGAGATCGAAAAGAAAACAAAATGAAAATGAGAGAATTTACCATGTAGGTCATTTCTTTCTAATTTCTGCCATCTCCGGATTCCGTTTCCAACACCTTGAAGCCCTGTGAAGTGACAAGGACTGGCGTGAGGCTCTCTGCGGTGGGGAGACTCAGGTCAAGTGTGTGATGCACCAGTTGCAAACTGATCTGGGCTAAAGCGGGACTGGTGGAGCTTGGCTCTCCCGGGATCCGAGGGAGGCTGCCCATGAATGAAATGCATTTGAAGGAATGAATGCAAGCCTCCACGTTCAAAACATTAAAAAAATATTACCACGGTAGTTTCCAAGGGTGGTGGGTTGGTTATCAGGATCATTCAGGGAGAATTTTCACAATAGAGGTGCCCCTTTGTCACTCCCACATTTCCACTGCATAAATATGGAAGCATTATTGTGAAGACATTTGCCATTCATTTTTCCTGCCTACTTCTGTATGTGGTGAATCTCCCACTTTTAGAGTCTTGATGTGGGTGGCAGGTGGGCAAAGATGGAAACTGATGGATCCTTATGGGAACTGAACGTGATGGTTGCCTGCTCTCCCAGCCTCCCTTGCAGCTAGAGCATGGACCTGTGTGGCCGAGGCATCCACTGATATGAACCTGTGTCCCATTCTGTCTTGGGACCTAGTGAGGCAACAGGGAAGCGAATGGAACCACTCTCTCTCTCTCTCTCTCTCTCTCTCTCTGGTGGTGGCTGGAAGTGATGGCTGCAAGGTCGAGTTCCTGGCACAGAACAGGCAAACGTTCTGGCAGCGCAAGCTGCTGCAATAATTTCAAGTTCCTGGCGCAGAAGGAGCGTCTAGGGCTCCTTGGTGGCAGCGGAGGCTTCCTCACCAAACCAGCCATTCCGCACAGCTTATGGTCGCGTTCCTGGAAGCTCAGCCTCCAGTCTGGGTCTCCAACCCTTTGCACCACTCTGAGCACCCCCAGGCTTTTCTTGACACCCTTCTTTTCCGCAGAGCCCTCCATAGTCAGTGTCTGGGCCTTACCACTCAGAACCTTCACCGACACTTGGGGAGTGGAATGCACACATCCCATCCACTTTGGGGATAAAACCTAAGGCGTTGAAGCTTTTTCAGACCTGGTGTGGCAGCTTTAGGCTACCTCCTCCATGGCCAGGGGAATATACAATAGGAGTTGAGGGCTTCTAGGCATGTTTTGGAGAAGTGCGGCTCTAAGGAAACTGCTGGGGAAATGCTAGGGCCCTGCAAGAAAGGGGAGGGAGTATCTGCTGACTTGCAGCCCAAATTCCCAGTGCACACGCTCCCTCTGACTCTTTTCTGCCACAGGGACACAACAGAAAGCCACCTGGTCACACCCTTACTCAGTCCTCTGCATGTGAGAGTAACCAAGCTTTGCTCTTTTCTCAAAGCAGAGCTCAGGCCCTCCTTTGCAGAGCCGGGGAAGATTCCCTGTGCAGCCGGGGGCCTGGAGCGGGGAGGAGACTGGAGGAGATGCCTGGAAGTGGGGGAGGGGTGGGTTTTGGATCTCTGTGCACTAACAGGAGGCCTTGGAACAAGCTGGTCTTGTCCAGCATTTCCCCTCCTTAGCTTGTCCCAAGGAGTGGGCCCGCAGGCTGGCTTAGCCAGCGGTCTCCTGGACATTACTGCTGCCCAGCGGGCCTTGGAGGTCATGCATGCTCCCTCTTCCCTGCTCTGGTGCAGAGCTGTCTGATCATCAGTAAGTGACACGGGTCTCTCCGCTGCCATAGCACCTGGGAGAAATGTCTGTCAGGAAAATATTTGGAGAAAAATTTCAGCAGAGAGGGCTCAGCAAACAGCAGTCTTCTTTCCCTGAGTCACGGTCATGAGTGTGAAGTGCATTGGTCTGGCCTCATGTAGGCTTTATGCTGGGTGCTGGACACTTCTCTGAGCAGCCCCGATCTCTGGCATCTCTGGGCCTTCTCTGTGTTCTCTGCCCTCTCTTTCTAGTGTCAGAGCCTTTCGGAGAGATGTGATCAGAAGGAGAGAGGGAGGAGGGGACTCATGCGCTAACCTGGAGCTGCGCCTCGTGGGGGGCCTCTGGCCTTCCGGACCGCAGTCCGTGCAGTAGGGGCAGCCACATTTCTATCAAGGAAGGCCAACGGCCTCTGCCAATTTCCTCATTACAAATACCCCTGCGCGGGCCATCTCCCCTTCTCCCAGGGGCAGCTCTGAGAACTAAAGAACCAACTAACCCAAATAACTCCTGGGCCCCAAATCCCTCGGGAGACTGGGGCACCTGCCAACATTCTCAGCTCTCCAGAATCTCTATTCTTTCCCCTGTCTGCCTCCCCAGGAGGTCACCAGGAGCTATGGGGCAGCTGCAGCTTGTGGGGCTGGTGGGGGGCAAAGCCACCCACGGCACTGTTGCTCAGCAGGGTAGGTGGAAGGTGCACGTTCAATGTGCATAGGGGCTGCGGGGACAGAAGAACTGGGGACCACCTTCAAGGAGCTCTGGAGCTGGAAGGGAGACAGGAGGCAGGTCATTTTACTTTGAGGGCTGTGAAGCTTCGCTCCCAAAAAACCAGGACACAGTGCGTCTAGTGCGCCCTCACACCAGTCTCCTCAAGGGCTCCTGAGGGCTTCCTCAGGGACTCGGGGCAAGGGGGTTCCCAGATGTATGAGGGGCTGATTTAACCGCCATTGTTCTCCATCTCTACTCTCTTCACGTTGTGTCCTGTTCTCTGGAGAGTACAGAGGCCAGAGCCCTGCTTTCCACAATCACTCTATGAAAAGTTGCTTTATTTTGCCAGTCTACTCTTCCCCAGAAAGTCTGTAGGACAAGTAGAGTCAACAGAGAAGCCAAAGTGGGGAGAGCAGATTTCAAGTCTAAGCCTACCCAAGCTTGTGTGCCTTCTACACTTGGCATGCCTTCTGCTGTAGGAGGCTGGGAGAGGGCTCAAGAAAGGGGACAGTGAGGCCATGAACTGTGCAAGGACACCAAGGGAGGGTCCCACCTCAAAGCTGACTCAGCACACGAATCCCCCTGGGTCCCCTGTGCCCTGCAATGCGGCCTCGGGCACGCAGGAGTCAGGCCCGAGGTCCCTTTCCTCCAGGGCATCTTCCAACCTGATCTGCACCCTTCAAAGGGTGACCAGGAGGAAACCTGCTCCCGGGGGTGACGGAAGCACGGCAGGCCTGCACGGGGTGTCAACTGGGGCAATCGCGGAGCTGCGCGTTGCCACGGGATGCCAGAGGCGCCGCGCGGAGGCGCAGCCAGCCTTAGGGAGCGGGTCGGCCTCGGGGACCCCTTTCGGGGGGGCGCGTAGCGCGACCCCCCAACAGGCGGGCCCTGGGGTGAGGAGGTCCAGGGGCTGGAGGCCGGGCCCTGCCTGGGGGCGCATTACCTCCTCTGCGCTGCGGAGGCGCGCCCGGGTCCGCCTGGCGGTCCGAGTGCGCGCCCTGTGCGGCGTGCCGCTTCTCCGAGTGCACGATCAGCAGCATGTCGATGGATACGGCGTTGCTGTCCTTCTTCAGCTCCATGGTGCAGCCAGCTCCGGCCAGTGCGCGGCGGCCGCTCGCGAGGCTGCCTGAGCTGCAAATGGCTCGTAAGCGCCGCTGCCCGGCGCGGGAGACGGCGAGGGTGCGGGAGAGGGCGCTCCTCGCCGCCCGGCAGCCGCGCCGCGTTTCGCTGACTCTGCCAAACTCGCCATTAGGGCCCGCCCGGGAGGGCGCTACCCTAATGAAGACGTTCTAAGTCACCTTTGAAAGGAAATTCCCGTCCGGCCGCTCTCCGGAGCCTCCCTCCCCGCGCCCCCTGTCTCCCGCCCCTGCCGGCCGGGCGCTGGCCCATCCCGCGCTCCCCCGGGCCTTCCTGAAATGGCCAGCAGCAGATCTCCGAAAGCCGCGGCAAATACAGAAATTGTACAGTGCTGTCAACAAGGAGAATCAGTGCAGGGAAAGAGAAACGGCAAGGGGGGCCCAGATTCAATTCCAAAATGTGGAGAAATTGGCCAAGTTTTGGCCTGGGCTCCACTGCCTCCCCGGGTGGGCTTGGAGGTTGACAGCTCCCTTCCTTAGAGGGAGGTGTGTGGGGCGTTGGGGTCAGGACACCCCCTCCTCCATTATGGCCCCACCAGAACTTGGAACTTGCCCACTGGGCGTCAGCCTAACAGCCCTGCCTGGTCTGAAGTGAAAGTCTTAACATCTCTGTACCTTCTAGAAGCCTGGCCCTAGCCCACTGGGGAAGGGGGAGAGGGAGGGGAGGAGGCTGGGTGTGGGGAGCGGCCTGCCTCGGTTGGCAGCCAGGGAGCTGGACCTGAGGGCCCGTCTATTTTTAGTGAGGCCTGGCCTGCCCAGCCAGCGGCAGCAGAGCCTTTGGCTCTGGGACTCAGGAGTGTTTACAGCGCATCTGCTTGGCAGCCCTCGGCACCGCGGGCCTACCGGGCTGGGGTCAGTCCCTTAACTTGAGTTTCCACTGTTAAGAAATACCGTGGGCGTGGAGAGCTTTTGCTCTGGGACCCTCCTTGCTGTGGAGTTAGGTGACCCTACCTTGCAGCGTGGCCGCTGAGACCTCCCGCCACCTCTTGGAGGCAGACCGTATGGCACAGGCCTGGGTTCCACACTTGCTACCCCTGTGACCTTGGACAAGCCACTTCCCCTCATTTTGTCACTCGTATCATGGGCATAATGCAGGTCCTGCTGTAACAGTGACATGCATGTGAGGTGCCTGGTGCATTGTAAGTGGTCTTCAAGTGGTACCTGTCATTCTTACCTGATTCTAAGGGCGAGGAAAGGGACAGGTGAAGTGACAAGTCAGTGATGGAGCTGGGGGTCACAAAGCTGAACTCTCAGACTCTGAAGATCTTTCCTCACTGACTGTGGCTCACAGTTTAGTCACATGTAAAGACCGCCACCCCATTGTATCACCGCCGCCCCATTGCCCACCGGGCATCCGATGAAAGGAGCGGTCACTGGCTTCCGGCAGTGTTGACTGGAGTCCTGAGAGAGCTGAGTGCAGGACCAGTAAAGATGATGACTCGCAAGGCAGTTTCTTCATGCAGCAAGCCCTGTCCTTCCCTGTCCTGTCTGCATGTGGGCATGTACACACACACACACGCACACACACACACACACACACACACACACACACACACACACACGCAGGGCTGGGAGGCTGGCTAAGCCTTGCTCTCTAGATGACTAGGGAAGTAAGAACTATGGATTATTCAATATCTGAAGCTGCTGGGGTCTTGGAGATTGCCCAGGCAGCTCTCTGTTCCTAGCATCACCTCACCACTGGGGCTAAGTCCTTTGAGGGTGCGGATCCCAACAGAAGCTCCTGTGCGGCACCTGAATGGGGCTGCGTGGGGAGGGCAGGGAGCTGAAGCCCCCTCAGCAGACATTTGCGTTCCATCCCCCATGCTTACTCCCCTGCTGGGAGTGTCATTTTAGGAACTCGCTCACCATGGCGTACCTTCCATAGCTGCCTTTGGAGGAGGGGATGATGACCTGGGGCAGGGGGGAGGGTGGTGGTGCTAGCCTGAGCTCCAGGAAGATGGTCTGGGACCCCCTGCCTTTCCAGAGTACTTGAAAACAGATCTTTGGGGCAGGGCTTCTCCCCCATGGCACTATGGACATTTGAGGCCAGAGAGCTCTTTGCTGTAGGGGGACGTCCTGTGCACTGTAGGATATTTAGCAGCACCCCTGGCTTCTACCTAACTAGATGCCAGGAGCACCCACTTCCCAGTTGTGACAACCCAGAACAACTCCAGTTGTTGACGTATGTTTCTTGGGGGACAAAAATGCAGTCAGAACACTGATTTGGAAAAAACCCGTAAATATAGGGGCCACGTTGCCTTGACTGCTTTGGGAGATGGTGCCGCTCCTGGATCCTGATGCTGCCCAGAACCTGGACCCACTCTGGAGAGGCTCCCACCCACAGCCCTCAGTCTTTGGGCCTGCCAGAAGCATGAGCAGAAAGAAGAGATGCTTTCCTCACCCCCACCCTCCCCCATCCCCGGCCTCAGGTGACCCATACCCTCATCTAGAGCCTCATCGGTTCCGGGCTGAGAGGGAGACACCACGGGGAAGGTGATGTGGGCGAAGGCATTAGGGTGTATCAGGAAAGGGAAGGGGGAGCAGGACTGAAGACCGAGGCTACGAGGTACCCGTCAGAGGATCTATCCCTCTGCTTAAAATCCCTCTCCAGTTGTTCCTACAACCAGCGGGACAGAGAACAGACACTCAGCCTATGATTCACACCCTAGTCCAGCCTCCTTCTACAGACCCATGTCTTCCTCTTTCGCTGCCAACTCACACACGCTGCAGCCACAGCCATGCCCACTGCTCCCCGAGCACATCTGGCCTTTCTGCTGCCAGGCTTTGCTCCGCACCTCCTAATAGCCCCTCTATCCTGCCACCATCCTGAACAACACGGGATCCAAGGACCTCAGTATCCTGACCCAGCTAATTAATCTACACCCTCGTCTGAGGATCTGACAAGCCAGGGGATATCTCCGTGTTAGGGCAGAACTTTAATTATTTTAATCACAATGACTTGGAAATTTCAGGACACCTAGAGACAAAGAGCAGTCATATGGCTGTATTGTCTCCTTTATCCTCTGTCACATCTAATACCCAGACACATCCAGCTGTCACCCACATTGCTTTCACCCCTTTGCTTGAAGGGGGGATTTGTCAATTGAGTGGTTCTGAGCCCCGAGCCCACTTTCCTATTTTGGCGGTGGGGGGTGGTTGATGGGAGGAGGCTTGCCCTTGCCAGAAGGGGTTGTGTTCTGACTCACATTATTGTTTTTCCTCAGCAATAGTAGTTCCTCAGGGACCACCAGTCCTAACTCTTACTTCTCTAGAGATTCCAAGAGGCAAGTTTTCCCCTTTTCTATAGAGACCTAATAGGCAAGCCAACCCACGGAAGGCTCTTAGCCGGCAATCTGTAGACACAACATGCTTTTCTCCATTGGTGCAGTGGGGAAGGGGTGCACAGAGAGGGGGCCGACTCGGGGAAGGGCAGCAGACCGGGTCCCCGCCCCTTAACACTCTCGCTTCCCCTGAGATGGGCAAACAGTTACACGGGGGACCAGACATCTTTCCCAGAAACCTTTTTCACCGCTGTTGTGGGCTTCTCCTGGAGTCATGACCAGCCTGGCTTGGCTGGCTTCTACTTCTGAGTCTTTGTTATTGCTTTCACTTCTTCCTGGAAGACTTTTTAGACGTCCCTGGCAAGCTCGGTCTAGCCATCCTTCAAGGCCTGACATGAGACCTCACCTCCACCCTGAAGCCTTCCTGGGCACCCTAGTTCCTGCAAGTCCTAGAGAATGCCAGCTCTCTGTGGTGCCTCTCATTGTATCCATCCCGATAGTTAACAGGACTTGGAAGATTATCCCAACTCTGGTCCCACACTCATCAAATTTACAAAACCTGTCAATTCCCACTGAAGCAGTTATGCCAGGAAGATGTATGCTTCCAGATTCCCTCCTAGCGGGGTGACCTTGGGCAATGTACTTAACCTCTCTGAGCTTCAGTTTTCCTCATCTGTCAAATGGGTGAGGGAGTTGAGATAAAGTGCTTAGCGATAGCTTAGTTAAAGCTATAGTGGTTTCCTGTATTCTGGTCAGACCCCTGTGTGTCCTGGTCTGAGGAGGTTCTCATGGATGTGGTTCCACAGTTGGGGAGGGTGGACAGAAGAAACTGGAGGCATCCTTGAACCCCTCCTGGAGCAGGAAGTTGCCTTCCCTCCTGTGTCACTGTCCTCTGTCGCTGTTCTGCCATTGCAGAGAAACTCAGTGAGTCACAGAATCCACTTCTTGCACAACTGAATTCAGATCTGTGCAGCGGAGTGTGGCTCAGCACAGCTCTTCTTCCTTCCCCCCATCCCCCCCCACCTATGCTCTGTGAACACGGTGTGCATTCAATGGGATGTGCCTCTGTATTATCTCCATTTTATGGATGAGAAAACTGAGACTCAGGGACCTAAGGAGACCTATACAAGGTCCCACAGTGTCTCATACATAGCACTGGTGCCCTAACCCTAGACACCATACCCTGTATGACCCCGAAGCTCATGTGCTGAACCACCCCCCGCCCCCTGAGACCATCACATGCTTTTGAGATGCCTAGCGTCCCAGCCGAGGGGAAGAACAGCCGTCAGCCTGCAGGGGAGATGCTTTCAATGGTCATAAGGAACACACCTTGAGCCAGGAGCCCAAGACATCTGTTGAGGTTCCTGGGAAAATTCTCTGAGCTCAAGCCCTGAGTTGGGCCTTTGGGGACAGATTTCTTAGGCTCTGTGTCATCTCGGTGGGTGAGAACTGGTGGCAGTGGCAATAGACAAATATTGGTGGTCGGGAACATTCAGCAGCCTTTAGGAGCTGTGAGGGATGGAGAGGGAGGCAGAGTTCTGCCATTTGCAGAATCATTAGGAGGTGTGCTGCAGAGAGGATGGTTAATCTGTAAAGAAGCCTTGCTATTTCTGCTGGGTTTGTCTTGAGGATGCTTCCTGGCACCGGCTGCAGCTTATTCTTGAGACCCTACTGTGGGCAGTGCCATCATGATGAAATGACACAGTAAGCGCTCAGGGAGGCGGTACCTGTCCTCCTAAAGAGGAGGGTCCAGGAAGGCTATGAGGTGGGGCGGACATCCAGACAGTGTCCTTGGTGGTGAATGAGTCGGAAGAGCCCCAGAAGGGTGAGGACTTTCCAGGCTGAGGAACAGCCTGTGGGGGAGAGGGTGGGGACAGGGAGAGTGCTGGAGGTGAGAGAGAAGATGACACGTTTCAGGAAGTGAAAGCAGGGTGGTCTGGTTGATGCCGCAGTACAGGGAGGAGGGCTCAGAGGGGAGCCCAAGAGCAGCAGGGGGTCAGCATGAGGGGAGGCCTGCAGTGGGTGGGGCTCCTGTTGCCACCCTGAGCCGTGATGGATATTGTCAGCAGGGAAGGGAGAGCAGGGAGTGTTCACGAGGGCGAGGCCTGAGGGTACATACTGTGGGCTGGGCTTCTGGAGAGGCTGCTGGGTAAGGGGATACTGGTGTGAAAAGATCGTCAGACACCACACTTGGGCTGTGTGATGAAGGGGCGTCTGGGAGTGTGGTGCGAACTGCCCAGGTGAGGTGGGGAGCTGGGCTCAGAGCAGGCAGGAGCACAGGCAGGCGCCAGGCGCTGGTGGAGCAGGCAGGTGACACGAGGGGCCTCCACTCCAGCTGGAGGGCAGACCCAGCTCAACCCTCAGACACAGGTGACCGTTCAGGGTGAGGGTGGGACCACCCCCAGCAGGGCTCCCTAGAGGGGTCTGTGAAACAAGCCGTCCTGCCAAACTCATGCTCATTATTGAAATGCAAGCTTTATATAGGGAAGAAAATAGAATCACCCAATCTCATCATCCAGGGATAATCACTTTTAAACATTTTGTTGTTTAGCATTTCCTTCAACTACAACATATAATTATTACAACATATATAATAAATGTGTGTGCATATATACACACATATATATGTGTATATACTTATTTAAAAAATAAAACTGGGATCACATCATATAGAGCTTGGTCTCGTGATTTTTTTAGTCTCAACACAGGTAGTGAATAGTTTACTGAAAGGTATTCAAAACCTAATTTAAAAGGCTGCTTCATCACCCACTATACCGATGTACCTCAATCCATTTTTCTATTTTCTTGTTGTTGAACTTTTAGTTTGTTTTGCATTTTCCACTTTTATAAATAATATGTTGATAAATATCTGTGTGCTTATACCTTTGACCACATTTCTGATTATTTCTTTAGAAGTAGATTCCAGGTAGTGGAATTACTTGAGTCAAAGGTTATGACTATTTTAAGGCTTGAGATAGATATAATGTCCAATCACTTTCCAGAGAAATCGATATAATGTCCAATCACTTTCCAGAGAAATCATGCCTGTTTACAATCTCACTAGCTGTGTACGTCCGACTCCCTGTAGACCGTCACAAGTAATGAATACCGTCATTGTGTGAACCTTTGTCATAATATAATTGATACATGGTAACTCTTTCTAATTTTCATTTTAAACTTACCACTGAGATTGAACAATATTTTTTACATAAATTTACGTGTGTGGGTATGTGTGTGTTAAATCATTAAACTTTAAATAGTTTGAATCCTTAGTTCCTTTTTCCTACTGGAATGGCACAAACATTTAAATATCAGTTTGAAAAATGAATACTCTTCCAAACTACCTAGAGCTTTTCTATTTCATAGCAAAGTCTATGGTGAGGTAATGGCCACGCTGGGATCACGTTAAGGTCTTTGAGGACCAACTCATGGTCTTCCTCATTCCTGAGTCCCCCTTCCTGTGCCTCCTATGTGTCTCGCACACAAGAGGCGCTCGATAAATGTTTGAATCAAATGGGGTGGAATGAGTGTTCCCAGCCAGCAAGACCTCTCCCTTTAGCTGAGAGAGGTACCAGCCGTCCAGAGACTGGTAGCACTTGCTCTTCTATGTCTCCCTCGGACCTTCAGGGGATAGAGGAGAAGAAGGTGAAATGAGGACAAGCAGCTCTAAAAGTGCCTCCCCCGCTCCTGGCAGAACCATCTGGAGCACGGATCTGGGGAGAGTTTGGTTCTGACAGTGTTGTTCAGTCCCACGCAGCCGCCCCACCTCACCGCAGCCGGGAGCCAGAGCTGTGACATTTCTGTTAAACACGGTTTCCGTTCTCAACCTTTCTGGTATGTCCCTCCCCGATGGCCCGTCAGCCGTTCCCTGTCAGTATTTCTGTCCATGACACCCTCATCACCAGTCCCTATTTTTCTGTCCATGGCTCATTCCGACCCCCTTTCTTGCATATAATGAGATGCACCTGTGGGAAGAACCACATCCAAGTTCCAGGTAGTTTAAATTTTGGAGTCTTTATACTCGCTGGCGTTCTTGGCCTTTTCCTGTGGATGGATATGATGAAAATCAATTTGTCTTTCATCATCACTTCCAAAATATCTCAGGCCATGCCAAGAGAGGTATCCAGTGGCACATGAAAGCCCATGGAGAGATTACCCCTTCAGCTTCACCAAGTGTTTATTGCCGAGCTATTGAAATGTCCCTTACATGTTCCTCGATCTGCTTCTCTCTCTGATGGAAGCAAGGCGTCCTCACACCTACTTCCTGCTTCAAAGTTCGTCCACCTGCTGTCACCTACTTCTGTGCAGAATTCTGCATTTTTACTTCCATGAACTCATGTCGTCCTCGCTCTAACCAAGGCTGGGCTGATGCCTTTTGTCTGTTTTATTGGCAGAGAAACAAGGAGCAAGAAATCTGTTCACACGGTTTCACCAGTGTACCAACTCTGGCTTCTAGATGGGCCCAGTGCTCACACACTTGCCGTCCTGCGTGTTTTAATAGAAAGGGCACAGATGTCTTTTCCGGGAGCAGGCTAAGACTTGGATGGGCCACTTGTGGGGCCCAGAGCTGTGCTCCTGGTCACGCGTGTCCCCTGGGGAAGAGCCCTCGTGCCTCATGGTGGGAGGCTGTCTGACGGGGTGGTGAGGAGACTCCCAGAAAATGACTTTGGAGTATCTGAACAAAAACACACATGAAGGGTTTCCCTGGTGGCGCAGTGGTTGAGAGTCTGCCTGCCAATGCAGGGGACACGGGTTCGAGCCCTGGTCTGGGAAGATCCCACATACCGCGGAGCAACTGGGCCCATGAGCCACAACTACAGAGCCTGCGCGTCTGGAGCCTGTGCTCTGCAACAAGAGAGGCTGCGATAGTGAGGGGCCCGCGCACTGCGATGAAGAGTGGCCCCCGCTTGCCACAACTAGAGAAAGCCCTCGCACAGAAATGAAGACCCAACACAGCCAAAAATAAATAATAAATAAGTTTTAAAACACACACACACACACACACACACACACATACACACATGAAGTCAGAACAGCCTTTTGATCATTACTGGGGATCCCTGGGGACTGTCGGGAGGAAGCTGGTGCCCATCTGCCCCAAGCGGGACAGGCCCAGTGGCCTAGATCCCAGGGGGCACAAGGGAGCCGGTTTTCAGTGTCAGTGCGGGCTCCAGCCCTTCCTGTTCCTGGGCAGAGCCTCCAATAGGAGACATGGATATTTTTAGTCTCACGTGTGCAGGCACAGGACAAGGCGAGCTGGAAGGGAACAGCTAATAAACCATGGTCCTTATTAAGTTGGGAAGGATGAAATGAGGGGAGGGTGGGGAGCCCGGTGGAACTTTTTTGCACATGCCTCATTTTCAGAGAACTCTCCATAATTCACAGAGAAAGATTGAGGTCAGGACGATCATGCATATCCCTAGTTACAGAAGCCTGAAAGTGGAGCAGGCTCACATCCTGCAGCCTGCTGGTCCCCTCCCCACGGACTCACTCTACCCCCTGGTGAGCAGGTGGGATGGATGTTCAGCTTTGGGGCTTGGCTATCAAGGCTCTCGTGGTGGCAGGGTCTTCAAAAGGACCCGATTAGAACCCATGCCCAACAGGATCCTCGCAGCCTCAGGGGATAGTTGAGTGGTATCAACTATTATCGTGATTTCACAGGATTTGGAAATGGAGGTTCAGAGACATGCAGGCACTTGGATAAGGCCACACAGTTGGGAAGTGGTAGAGCTGGGATTGAAACTCAGTGTCCTAGATCAAGGCTTACTGTTGTTTACCAATACATTCCACTTTTCCCCAAATGATAGTCAGTCGTGTGTAAGACTCATTATCTGTTTTATAAACCATAAAACTTTTTTTTTCTATGCCAACTCTTTGTCAGGAACTCTATCATTGGAATGAGGCAGTGATCAGTGACAAGGCTACAGCTGTTGCTCTCAAGAGCTCTGGTCTTGTTGAGGGTAACATAGACCCATCCCCCTCATTCACCCACTCCTCCATCCCCATCCCATTACCAATTCCTTCGTTCCATCTAGAACCAGACACTGCGTTCCAGGCCTTGAGTCTGGTGTGGTGGGCACACAGAGATGAATGAGTCTCTCTCTTGTAGTGGACCTAGAAAACAGTGTGCAGGTCCACGTATGAAGGAAACAGTGGAATTTAAGAGGATCCTGAGAGGAGCGACAGAAAGAATATTGCTGCAGGACAAACAGAAGAGAGGGGGCTGAAGGAGATCAATTAAGGTCACTAGCTTCTGCTTTGGGGGGAAGATGAAAGAAAGAAAGAAAGAAAGAGAGAGAGAGGGAGGGAGGGAGGGAGAGGGAGGGACAGAGGGAGAAAAGAAGGAAGGAAGGAAGGAAGGAAGGAAGGAAGGAAGAGGGAGGGAGGGAGGGGGTAGGGAGGGAGGAAGGAAGGAAATATGCGTTGAATATCCACTGCATGCGAGACCCTGTGCTAAGTGCTTTCATTCATCTTAATTGTCTCAACAACATGCAGTTTGGAGATGAGGGACAGGGTCTCAGATAGGGCATCTGTTTAACATGAATAAAACCTGAAGAGCAGGGCTGGGTTGAGTATGCTTGCTATCACAAAGCATCAGAGCGAGAGCTTGAAGCGAATCGGTCTAGGACAATTGAAGAGCGTGCTATCTGACAGTTCACTTCGGGACTGTGGTGCCTGAAGTTGTGCCTGTGGACAGGAACCACGAAGTTGATCGGCTCCTGTGGTGCTCAGAAGGAGGTCATGGGGGCACGCACACCTGCTGGAGCTGGATGCCAGGTCGTATCTGTTTGACATGGAATTGGAGCCTCCCTTGCTGACTGTTCCAGATTCAGGGTCCTCCTGGAAGATTCCTGGCCCTGGACCCTCTCTGCAAGGATGTAGGCTCAGGCTAGACCTACTGAACTTCAGCCAGTTCAGCATCCAGCTTTGCTTTGCTTTTCTGGTTCAAGTCCTCCCCCTGGGGGTAGGGTCTTGTGAGGACCCAATAGAGCCCCAGAGAGGAGAGTTCACCTTTACTTCCCACCTGTTAGGGCTTCAGCCAGGGCTCCATGAGCCCCAGCCCCAGGTGCCTCTGACACCCAGGATGTACAGTTTTCTGCTGCTGACTCATCATTCCTGGCACTTTCTGGATCCACATACAGTCCTCATTGTTTGATGTCACCAAATAGTTCCCTGACTTTTGTGACGAATCTCTAAGGACCACTGATTGTCAATATATGTCCCCAGGCTGGAGTGTCCCCAGATAGTTAGGTAGGTGGTCCAAGCAGCCGAGGACTCTGGTGACAGCTCAAGGTGAAGGGACCCTGTGCTTTCCCAGATGGATGCCTTCCAACAGGTGCAGAGCTGTGGGGTTAGGGAACAGCACGGAGGCTGGGTGGGGATGGCAGTGTGAATCAGAGATTCTAGTATTACAGAGGTCTCATTCAGCTGCGGCCTGCTGCTTCCTACAAAGTAGTGGGTCTTCTCCCTGGTGTCAGTCCATCTGTCTGTTGAGAAACTTCTCGCTGGGCCTTTGCCTGCCTGCCCTGGAGAGCAAGTTTGGGTAAAGGGAATGCAGGTGTCCAGGTATCAGTCCAGGGCCCAGTGGCTTGGGCCCAGCACCCAGGACTGGGAAGGGGCATGGGTGGGGAGAGTGGCTGCTCTGGGTCCAGTTCCCTTGGCCGCCCATCCCCCCCCAGCTCTCCCCTCCGCACGGCATGGCCACCTGCCAGCTCAGCTGTCCTTGCGCACCACGGAATCCCTGCCAGGAAGAGGGGGAACATGAGCCGGGCCTTCTCCCACTGCATCCTGCCATCCTGTCCTCCTTCTAGCCAGGAGGGACGGGACGGCTGCTGCAGCAGCGGGGGCCTCCTGGATGCACAACCCCCAGGAAACCAGGCCTTCCCTCCGGAGCCTGCGCATGCGCAGGGCCTGCTCTGGTTTCTGGCACCTGGACACCTGCTGGGCCCGTTCAGTCCAGGAGAGTCTCTCCTGCCTCCCCTTTGCTTCTTCCCTGGGTCTGGGGTGGGGAACCCTGCTGGGTGCTTTTATTTCCATCTTAAGAAAACCACTTGGGACCTAGGGAGCTCAAAGTCCTGGCGTGGACAAGCAAGTCAGAGCCTCAGTCTCCCCATCTGTAAGCCAGCATCCATCATGCCTGCCACCCCGGCTAGAAGACAAAGTGACGTAGTGCAGGCTGTGGCCCAGCACACGCTGGCGCGGGGTGGTGCCTGTGCACAAGCTGTGCAGGCTGGCCCTGAACCGGGACATGGCTGCTTCCCTCACTGTCAGGGGCGTCTCTGTACATTGCACGGGAGGAGCACCTCTCCATGGGACCCCAGGGACAGCAGGGTGGGGTGCAAGTACTGCATTCGTTGGGTGCTCTGCTGCCGGGGCTGTCTTTTGTTTGTGTTTTCCTAGAGCAGCTGCTTCCTGCACATGACCGGTGCTCCTTTCAGGCAGTTCTGAGTGTGTATGCATGTGTGTAACGAGGCCGTTTGGGTCCCCCACTAGTGCTGTGGGACCTTGGAGCAGTCATGTCCCTTCTCTGGGCCTTGCTTTCCTCATCTGGACAATGGGTGTGCTGATTCCTGCCTGACGCAGCTGTTCTGGATTCTGCAGCGGGCCCCCTGCGTGGCACAGTGACACCCCCCCCCCATCCAGTGCAGAGGTTTTCTCAGCTGCCTTAGCGTCTGCTCCAGGAAAGAAAGAGGGACTGGGGGGGACACTGCATGGGCAACAGGGGTGTGGGGGGCCCTGGCTTTTCACCAGACACTGACGCTCTCTGCAGACAGAGGTGGGGCAGCAGCACAAGGCCACTTCTGGCCCCCCTCCCGCAGGTCTGGGAGATATTGGGCAGGGGGCTTTAGGGCATGCCACCCAGCCTGGCTTCTCCCTGTCTCCTGCTAAGGGAGGGGGCCAGAGTGGAGGCCTTGACCTTGCCTCTCAGTGAGAGATGGGGCTGGCCAGTTTCCATGGAGGACCGCGACCTTCGCGTGATGCTCTGGGGAAGAGCTGGGTTCTCCTGGGTTCAAGCCCCCGCCCCCGCCCCCGCCCTCCCACCCCCCCCCCCCACCGCCCTCTCCTCGAGGCCCGGCCTCTGGCTCTAGAGCAGCTGTTGCGCAAGCAGAGCTGGGAGCTTGGCCTTGCACAGGGTTACCCGAGGCAGGCTGGGCCCTGGGCTGGGCCAGGCCCTGGATCTCGGTGGTGACAGTGACCTGTTTGTGGCAGGACAGTTTGCACTCCCCAGGTGGTTGCTGAAAAGCCACCAAGGAGGGAGGAGCCTGTGTGATGAGACGGCCTCGGGCCAAGCCTGACAGCCATCTGCTCCACCACCAGCCTGCAGGCCTCTGGGGAGCGATGGGGCAGGGGAAGAAACAGAGGGAGAAGCAGAGGACAGAGAGGGACAGAGACCAGACACAGAGAGACAAAGAGACAGAGACAGAGGGACAGAGACAGAGAGAAACACTGAGAGACACAGAAACAAAGAGAGACAAAGAGACACTCAGAGACAAAGGGACAGAGAGAGGAAGGAGCCACAGAAAGGCAGAGAGACACTTAAGAGGGAAGGTACTCTGAGAGAAAGAGGCAGACAGAGGACGAGAGAAATGGAGGACAGATACAGAGACTAGGGAAGAGAAATAGGACAGAGAGAGAGACAAAGAGACACAGAAAGAGAACAATAGGAACAGAGGAACCAAGAGAGCGATGGAGGGACTTGGGGGAAGGGTGGTGGGGCGGAGAAGGGGGCAGGGGACAGAGACAGAGACAAGGAGGAACTAGAGAGACACAGGGAATCAGAGAGACAGGGGAAGACAGACATGGAGAGAGACAGAGAGACAAAGAAATGCCTGGAGACGGGTACAGAGAGGGTGCGTGCTGGGGCAGCTGGAGCTGGAGTCGGGGAGACGGGCAGATGCTTCTGGTCAGGCTCCTGGTGGAAGGAGCTTCTTCAGAAGCAAGAAGTCACACTTGGCTGGGGGTCCTGGGTCCAGGGTCATAACAGTGGTTCTCAGCACATTCAAGTTCAGGTGCCGGCTCCATCCCCAGGCTAATCCACTGGTCAAGGGGAGGCCTGGAATCTGCATCTCCAGCAGGCTCCCCAGGAGAGTCTATAGTGGGGTCACACCAATCACAGTCAGGATGCTGCACTAGAAGGGCCGAGGGGTGGGTCCCCCTCCCGGGTGGATCCCCCTCCCTCTCCCTCCCTCTCCCTCCCTCCTCTCCCCACACTGCGGGGGGGCCCTAGGAGGGCAGGGTCAGGGCTGGGAGGGCTCTGAGGGAACCGTCTCCACAGACCTGGGGGCTTCCTACCTCTTGTTTCATCACCAGTGATCCCAAGAAGGGTTGGGGGCCTGCCTAGCCCTGGACGGGCAGTCCGGGAGGCACCTTAGAGCTCATGATTCAGCCCTGGCCACCCTGTGCAGTTGAGGAAGCTCCATGGCTGGACCAAGGCAATGGAGATAACATGAAATGTTAATTTATCAAGCCCCTGCCCAGGCTGTGTGCTCAATACCATTTCATTTCATCCTCTTGAATAGGGTAGGGGTCATCACTCACTCCACCTTAGAGGTGAAGAAATGAGGCCCAGAGGTGACAAGTAACATGCCCGAGGTCACAGGGTTAGCAAATGGCAGAGCTTGGACAAGAATCCACGTCGGTTTTACCCTAAAATCCATGCGCACTCCCAACCTCTCCATTATTTCCGCTAATGGCTCTTTTGCCTCTCAGGTTGAGATCCCAAACTCAGCTTACCTTGGTTCCTTCCACCTGTTCCCATCTGTTTGGGGTGCAAGGCCTGCCGACGCCATCCCACAATAGTCCTCTCATCATCATCATCTTCTCCCACTATAATGTCTCTTCCCAAATTCAGCCTTCATATCTCTTGCGTATCTATCTGGACAGTAATCTTTCAATCCAATTTTTCCCCTAAACTTGTTACCTGTACCACTGGAAGGGAGAGAGATGATTTTAGGCAGCTGTCTTTCCAGGTACCCTAGAAAACAGAGCCGGAGGCAAATTCCTCCACTGACACTTTCTGAGAGGAGGGTGGTGGGTGGGACGCAACCCCAAGGCAGCAAGGGTGAGGGGGGATTGCTGGGAGGCAGTGAGAAGGGAGAGGACAGTCAGGAGGGCGTGTACCGAGCTGACCGCAGTCTCAAGAAGCAGAGCTCCTTTCCTCAGGCACATGGGCTGTTTCCAGAGAACAATGCCTTCCCTTGAAACACTATGTGTCTGTGGTTGAAAGGGCCAGGGATTCCTCTCTCTGCTCCTTCTTGTCTTCTACTCCTTGCTCACCTCGAAAGGCAGTAATTAACTTCCCTGTACTTCCAGGCTGTTACCTGGCTCCTCCTGGGCAGCCGTGGGACACCCTGACTTGGCGCTGGAACTGTTGCACGCCCCACAGTGGAGGGTGTGACAGGCTGTGCCCCGGCCAGCCCTCACCCCCGGGAAGGTGGCAGTGTTAGGAGATGGCGTGAAGGCACCAGGGTCTGGGCTCTCCTCTGAGCAGATGTGGAGTAAATTAGACGACAAAACATATACCAGTACGGTTAAGTTCACGTTGTATTTAGAAACAGGTGCGCTCGTGTCTGGAAGCGGCCGCTGTGTTTTCTTCCTTTCACACTACACCACACTTACAGCACTCAAACCAGCGCCAGATGTGTGGCTTTTCCACCCCAGCAATTCTGACGCGAACAGCCTGGGGCTAGCGTAGACCCTGTGGGTTAGGAGCTCAGTCCCACAAGACTGACCCCACTCCAGACACCAATTAGAAGTCGTAGGTCCCCAGGTCATCCACTTCTATCTGACTTGACTGCAAATTGGAGATTCCTGGGACCCCTCCATAGGTTTAATAATTTGCTGGAGGGGCTCACAGAACCCAGGAAAACGGGTTACCAACTATTGAAAATTTATCACAAGGGATAATGTGTACAGATGAACAGTCAGATGAAGAGAAACACAGGGCGAGGTCTGGAAGGGGCCCAAGCCCAGGAGCTTCTATCCCCATGGAGTTGGGGTGCATCACCCTCCTAGCACCAATCTGGAAGCTCTCCAAACCCCACGCTTTGGGGATGCTTATGGAGGCTTCATCACATAGCCATGATCGATTATTAACTCATTTTCCAGCCCTTCTCCCCTCTCTGTAGGATGGAGGGTGGGCCTGAAAGTTCCAAGCTTCTAATCATGGCTTAGTCTTTCTGATGACCAGCCCCATCCAGGAGCCCACACAGACTCACCTCACTGGTGCACCTATCCTCCTATTACCCAGTACATCACAAGGGTTTGAAGAGTCTGTGTTGGGAACCAATCACTGGGGCAGAGACTAATATATATTTTATATTTATTATTTCACAACTTGACCATATGAAAAACCCAGTGAAACACACATGCGTCTGCTTTACAGACGCGTCTTCCTTACTGACACATCTGCCTCGTGACACTTCCTGGAAGGGGACTCCCTGGCTCAATTGTAGTGGCCAGCAAACTTTATGCTCCAGCCACTGGGGAAGGGCTTTCAGGGGGCTGCCCCCCTGCCAGACCACAACCTCTGCCTGGACCCATCTGATGGAAGAGCCAGGGACCAGAAGTGTGGGCTGGGGCTGCACCGTGAGGTTGCCCGGCAAGGAGGGGTGTGAGACCCGTGAAAATGTGTACATCCAAGTCTGCACTTTGTGACCTCTTGGGGTGCTCTGACCCACTGTTTCTCATGTGCCCCTGACCAGGTCATGGGGGCAAGGAAACCATGAAGCCCACGACCATGGCCTTCCTGTCTGCCCAGCCATCCACCTTGGTGTGAGGAGGAAGTTGAGGAATGAGAAATGCTGTCCAGGTGTGAGCCAGCCAGGAGGGGAGCTGCCAGCCCTTGGCTCCCAGGAGCTGGGCCTGCCCAAATCCAGGAGCAGAAATAAGAGGTAGCATTATGAGGTCGCCACCCCCTTGGCCTTCAAGACAAGTCAAGAACAAGTCCTGGAGCTGCTGCTAATAGCGAAGAGGGCTTTCCACATCTTCTGAATGGCTTTCTGTCTGATCTGAGTGGTGTCCAGTTAATGCTCATGAGAAAATAATTTCTGTTTCTTCTTTTAACTGAACTCAATAGCTCTTCAGGTAGGTGGCCGCTCACATCATGTACATTTACACACAGGTGGATGCACTCTCTACTTTTCCCTTGGACTGGTCCCTTCTTAATAAGGCACAACTTATTGCCACATTTCTATCAAGAGGTCACCAACTCCACCTCCACCACCATCATTATCTCCACCTCCACCTCCACCACCATTTTCACCTCCAACTTCACCGTCCTCGTCATCTCCACCTCTACCACTCCCCTACCACCATTGTCATGTACATCTCCATCGTCATCTCCACCTCCACCACCATCATCATCTCCACCTCCACCACCATCATCATCTCCACCTCCACCTCCACTATCACCTCCACCTCCACCACCATCGTCATCTCCACCTCTACCACCCCCCCACCAGTATCTCCACCACCTCCACAACCTTCACTCTCACTCTCATGACCAAAAGAGTTTGTCCTACTCCTCAGAGACCCTCAATCTTCAAATTAGCTGCTGATGGAAGTGGGGCAGACTTCCATCAGAGGTGCACACACCATGGATGCAGAGCAGCAGCCCTTTCCCTCCTCTTTGTGAACCTGTTCTTGGGGTTATGGTTAGACACTGTGTTGGTGTCATATCCTGGCTTCCCCTTCTACTCACTCCTCCAGCCCTGAGGCTTGTGGCCCACATAATGCAAGAGTCTGGCAGTGCTGTAATGACAGGAGCTCTCTGGCTTTGCTTGCTCTTTACCTGGTTTTCATGGTCTGTCTGCACCAGGCTGTTGACAGGTGCTATCTAATGGATTGATCAGCCTCTGTGTGGTACAGATCATTAAGTATTTTGCACAACACCAGTGCTGTCCAGGCTTACTGTGACTCAGTTCATGTTACTTATTGATGAGACTGATGGTGATTTCAGTCATGATAAAGCTCTTTAGTCTTGTTCTGTAGTTTTGGGGGGACTAAAATGCCTGGGTAACTGGATCAAAGAATCTTAGGTAATAATAGAGCCAGCACATGTTAAAAGATGGAATTTGGGGGGCTGGCAAATTATTTCTGAGCACAAGCAAATGTTTTCAACCATTACCAACTAGATAACCTAAATCAAATATGATTTTTGAGGCTCTCTGAGCTATGTTAGAGGACAGTTTTGCAAGTTGCTGCCCTCCAATGTGAACTCCTCCCAAATCCACACACAGCCCCTCTAAAATTTAAATTTGGGTGAAAAATCAATTCTAACTAAGGGGTATCTGATTTGATAGGAGCACTTGGGGAAATGCTCTGGAGGATCTTAGATGGCCATAGTCTGAGCTTACCAATGGGGAAAGTGCATCCATCACTGTAAGGTAGTTCCTTCAAGAGTCAGCATGGAAAAGAAACGATGCTGCTGAGAACAGCAGTGAATTCCCTCTTTCATGTTAGAGGATAGCGTGGTTGGCAACACCATGGTTTGCTCTGGGTAGATGGACTGCTCATAGCTGACTGGGGGGGAATATAAACTGTTACAATACTTTTAGAGAGCAATTTGGCAACGTCTAATAAAGTTGAAATATACATGCCTCATGACCCAGCTCATATCATTAGAGGTTGTTTATTATAGTAGCGTTTGTAAAACTTACAAGCTGGGAAGTGTCCATGGTCAGGAGGGTTGTACAAATCATGAGGTCCTCTCACATTGAAAGTCTATATGGATGTTACCATGGATGAACTAGATCTCCATGGAACTGTATGGGTAAACATCTACAACAAAAAACTGAGTGAATGAACTAGGGTTGGAATATTATAGCATGATATCACTTAGATGTAGTTTTAAAGCATCCAAAACAATATGTATTGTCCACACATGTATACATGTGTGGAAAAGGTTTAACGAATGAGTAACAGAACTGTTACTTGTGGATAGTGATTCCATTGTGGAGAGAGAGAATTGGGGAGGGATTCATATAGATCATCAATACATCTGTAATAGTTGACTTTCATTAAAAAAAGATCTGAAGCAAACATAGAAAAATGTTAGCCTTTATTCACTCCCAGTTGTGGACACATGGGTATTTGTTATGTTATGGGTGTCAACAGTGCTTTTCTGTGTGTTTGAAATATTTCATAATGAAAATAATAGATGTGAAAGGAAAACCAGGAGTCCTGCATTTGTGGAAGCGTTTAAACAGAGGCTGTACAGGTGTCTGTGGGTACAGTGAGCCAATGCTTCTTGCATGAGGGGTGTTGGGGGCTTCAGCAATGCCCTATATATCAGATAAAAGGGTTTGAACATGATTTGTGGGATGTCACAAGTGGTGGGGTTGCCCCCATCTCTTTGAGCCAGTTTCCTCATCTAAGAAATGGAATGCTGTGAACTGAGGGAGGCTGTGTGTGGATGTAGATGGGGAGCATCATGCACACTAAACATTATGACCTGGGCTGGCTCAAGGTCTCCCTTGGGAACCTCCAGTAACAGACAGCTTGTCAGGTTGAGTAATATTTAAACAAATGTGTAGGGTGGAGCCTTTAAATAGATGTTGAAAATGGTGTTCCATTTTCAAGGACCACAAAACCCATGCTGTGTAAAAAAGGGGTGCACTAATTCCATCATTGAGAGTTCAGAAAAAAATCCATACATCTATGACAATTGATTTTTGACATGGTTGTCAAGACAATTTAATGGGGAAAGAATAGTCTTCAACAAATGGTGCCGGGACAAGTGGATGTCTACATGCAAAAGAATGAAGCTGGATACCTGTCTCACACCATAAATGAAAATTACATTAAGATGTATCATAGGCCTAAATGTAAGAGCTAAAACTATTAAACTGTTAGAAGAAAACATAGGTATAAATCTTTATAACTTTGGGTTGAGTTTCTTAGATATGACACCAAAAGCATGAGCAATCAAAGCAAAAATATAGATAAAATGGACTTCCTCAAAACCAAAAATGTCTTGTCAAAGACACTAACAAGGAAGTGACTTTTACAACTCACAATATGGTAGAAAATATTTTCAACTCATGTATCTCATAGGGACTTATATCTGGAATATATAAAGAATTCTTATAACTCAATAATAAAAACAATGGCCCAAATAAATAATGGGCAAAGGATTTGAATATACATTTTCCCAAAAAAGATACATGATGATAAATAAGCATATGAAAAGACACTCAGCATCATTTGTCATTAGGGAAATGGAAATTAAAACTACAATTAGATATGACTCACACACATTAGGATGCCTATAAAAAAAGATAGATAATAATAAGTGTTGGTGAGGATGTGGAGAACTTGGAACCCTCATTCATTGTCAGTGGCAATTTAAAATGGTGCAGCTGTTGTCGAAAACAATTAGGCAGTTACTCAAAAAGTTAAACACAGAGTTACCATATCACCCAGCAGTTTTACTGATAGTTACATATACAAGAGATTTAAAACCATATGTTCACAGGCCTCAGGAAGGGAGGTTGGCTAATATGGTGGAAAAGAAAGATGCTTAGCTCACCTCTTCTTATGGGCACACCAAAATTATAAATATTTGGCAAATTGGTACAGCCACCATGGAGAACAGTATGGAGGTTCCTTAAAAAACTAAAAACAGAGCTATCATAGGGTCCAGCAATCTCACTCCTGGGCATATATCTGGAAAAAAACCCATAATTCAAAAAGATATATGCATCCCAGTGTTCACTGCAGCACTATTTACAATAGCCAGGACATGGAAGCAACCTAAAGGTCCATCAACGAATGAATGGATAAAGAAGATGTGGTATATAACATATAATGGAATATTACTCAGCCATAAAAAAGAATGAAATAATGCCATTCACAGCAAAATAGTTGGACTTAGAGATTGTCATACTGAGTGAAGTAAGTCAGACAGAGAAAGACAAATATCATATGATATCACTTATACATGGAATCTAAAAAAAATGGTACAAATGAACTTATTTACAAAACAGAAATAGAGTCACAGATATAGAAAACAAACTTATGGTTACCAAGGGGGAAAGTGGGGGAGAGATAAATCGGGAGATTGGGACTGACATATACACACTGCTATATACAAAATAGGTCACTAACAGGAATCTACTGTATAGCACAGGGAACCCTACTCAATACTCTGTAATGACCTATATGGGAAAAGAATCTAAAAAAGAGTGGACTATGTATATGTATAACTGATTCACTTTGCTGTACATTAGAAACTAACACAACATTGTAAATAAACTATACTCCAATAAAAATTAATTAAAAAACTACAACTATTTGCAGGATAACCATTGATGAAAAAGATATAAAGAAGAAACTACAATGAGATGGGTAGGAGGTGTGGAGTCGAGATATAGTCAAGTCCCATGTTATCCCCAGGTAGCTGATCTACAAACAGGTGAATAATTACAACTGCAGAGGTTCTCCCAAAGGAGTGAGAGGTCTGAGGCCCACATTGGGAGTTCTGTCCAGCCCAAGAGTCCTGCACCAGGAAGGTGAACCCCCAGAGCATTTGGCTTTGAAAGCCAGTGGGGCTCACTTTTGGGAGTCCCACAGGGCTGGGGGAAATAGAGACTCAACTCTTAAAGGGCACACACAAAGTCTCACATGCTCTGTGACCCAGGGCAGAAGCAGTAATTTGAAAGGAGCCTGGGTCAGACCTACCTGCTGATCTTGGACAGTCTCCCAGAGAGGCAGGTGGCAACTGTAGCTCACCTTGGGGACATAGACACTGGTGGCTGCCATTTGGGGGACCTCATTCTATCACATGGACACTAGTGCTGGCAAGTGCCATTTTGGAATCCTCCCTCTAGATTATTAGCCCCAGGACCCAGCCCTGCCTGACCCAACAGTCTATAGCTGCCAGGGCTGGGATGCCTCAGGCCAAGCAAATAACTGGGCATGGACATAGCCCCACCCATCAGCAGACAGGCTGCCTGAAGATCCCAGGAGACCAAAGCTGCCCCTGGACACGGTCCTGCTCACTAGAGAGCCCAGGACATAGCCCCATATATCAATATGCAGGCATAAAACCCAGGAACCCCAGGACCCTGTAGCCTGAGATGCTGGGACACTGCTCTACCTACCAGTGGGCAGGCACCAGCCCCAGAATCCCCTGGGCTCCACTCCCACCCACCAGCAAGTCTGCTCTATCTTTGGAACCTGCTTCACCCACCAGTGGGCAGACAACAACCTCAAGACAATTGCAGTCCTGCAGCCTGTAGACCTGGCCTACCACCAGCAGGCCAGACCCTGCCCTGAGACTGGCTGAGCCCTGGTCCTGCCTGCTAACAGGCCAACACAAGCTTTGGGACACCCTGGACCCTGCGGCCAACTGTGTCAGGAATCAGCCCCATGCGCCAGCCATCTGACACCAGCTCTGGGACCCCTGGACCCTGCAACCAGACCCCAGGACATGTCTCTGCCTGCCATTAGGCTGTCACTAGCCCCAGGATTTGGCTTTACCACCAGGGGGTGGGCAAGAGGCCTGGGGTCACTTGGACCCTGATTCCACCCACCAGTGAACTAGCACTAGCCCTGGGACCCCCTGGGGTTCTGCAGTCAGCCATCTCATGATCTGGCCTCACCAACCAGTGGCCTGCAGTCTCCACACAAGGCAGGACCTGGCAACCAACTGGACTAGGAACAGTAGTCAGCTCACCACAACAGAAGTACTCACACAGCCTCTGCTGACAAGAAGACAGTACACTGCTGGGACACATAGGATGTCTCCTAAAAAAGGCGACTTCCTCAAGTTTGAGAAATGTAACCAACCTATCAGACACATAAAAATAAAAACAGCAACTTAAGTAAAATGAGGTGATGGAAGAACATGTTCCAAAGGAAGGAACAAGATAAAACCCCAGAAGAAGAACTAAGTGAAGTGGAGTTAGGCAACCTATCCAAGAAATAGTCCAAAGTAGTATTGTAAAGATGATCAAAGAACTTGGGAGAAGAATGATTGTACAGAGTGAGAAGTTAGAAGTTTTCAACAAAGGGTTAGAAAATATAAAGAACAACCGAACAGAGAAGAATACAATAACTGACATGAAAAATACACTAGAAGGAATCTAAATGATAGACTAAATGATACTGAGGAATGGACGAGCAAGTGGAAAAAGCATCAGCGGAAATCACTGATGCTGAACAGGAAAAAGAAAAAAGAAATGAGGACAGTTTAAGAGACCTCTGAGACAACATCAAGCACACTAATATTTGAAGAAGAAAATAGGAACAAAAAAGACCTACAAAAACAACACCCAAACAATTAACAAAATGACAATGAGAACATACATATCAATAATTACTTTAAATGTAAATGGGCTAAATGCTCCAATCGAAAGACATAGATTGGCTGAATGGATACCAAAACAAGACTCATCTATATTCTGCTTATAAGAGACTTACTTCAGATCTAAAGACACATACTGAAAGTGAGGGGTTGGAAAAGGTATTCCATGCAAATGGAAACCAGAAGAAGGCCAGGGTAGCAATAGTTATATCAGACAAAATAGACTTTTAAACAAAGACTGTTACAAGAGATGAAGAAGGACGTTACATAATGATCAAGAGATCAATCCAAGAAGATACAATTGTAAACATATATGCACCCAACATAGGACCATCTAAATACATAAAACAAATATTAACAGACATAAAGGGAGAAATTGACAGCAACACAATAACAGTAGGGGGCTCTAACACTCCACTTATATCAATGGATAGATCTTCCAGACAGAAAATCAATAAGAAACACTGGCCTTAAATAACATATTAGATCAGATGGATTTAATACATATATATAGAACATTCCATCCAAAAGCAGCAGAATACACATTCTTTTTTTTTTTTTTCCTCCCCCCTGGCCTGATTTGTTTATTTATTTATTTATTTTTTAACATCTTTATTGGAGTATAATTGCTTTACAATGGTATGATAGTTTCAGCTTCACAACAAAATGAATCAGTTATATATATACATATGTTCCCATATCTCTTCCCGCTTATGTCTCCCTCCCTCCCACCCTCCTTATCCCACCCCTCCAGGTGGTCACAAAGCACCGAGCTGATCTCCCTGTGCTATGCAGCTGCTTCCCACTAGCTATCTACCTTACGTTTGGTAATGTATATATGTCCATGCCTCTCTCTCGCTTTGTCACAGTTTACCCTTCCCCCTCCCCATATCCTCAAGCCCATTCTCCAGTAAGTCTGTGTCTTTATTCCTGTTTTACCCCTAAGTTCTTCATGACACTTTTTTTTCTTAAATTCCATATATATGTGTTAGCATACGGTATTTGTCTCTCTCTATCTGACTTACTTCACTCTGTATGACAGACTCTAGGTCTATCCACCTCATTACAAATAGCTCAATTTCATTTCTTTTTATGGCTGAGTAATATTCTATTGTATATATGTGCCACATCTTCTTTATCTATTCATCCAATGATGGACACTTAGGTTGTTTCCATCTCCAGGCTATTGTAAATAGAGCTGCAATGAACATTTTGGTACATGATTCCTTTTGAATTATGGTTTTCTCAGGGTATATGCCCAGTAGTGGGATTGCTGGGTCATATGGTAGTTATGGAGGTTCCTTAAAAAAACTACACATTCTTTTCAAGAGCACATGGAGCATTCCCCAGGATAGATTGCATGCTAGGCCATGAAACACTTGGTGGGAATGTAAACTGGTGCAGCCAATATGGAAAACAGTATGGAAGTTTCTCAAAAAGCTAAAAATAAACTACCATATGGCCCAGCAATTCCACTCCTAGGTATATATCTGAAAAAAATGGAAACCCTAATTCAAAAAGGTACATGTACCACAATATTCATAGCAGCATTATTTATAATAGTGAAGATATGGAAGCAACCTACGCATCAGCAGATGAATGAATAAAGAAGTTGTGAGATATATATATATATATATATATATATATATATATATATATATATATGTTGTGATGTATATATATAATGGAATATTACTCTGCCATAAAAAAGAATAAAATTTTGCCATTTATAACAACATGGATGGACTTGGAAGGTATTATGCTTAGTGAAATAAGTCAGAGAAGGACAGATACTGTATAACATCACTTATATGTGAAATCTAAAAAATAAAGCAAACTAGTAAATATAACAAAAAAGGAACAGACTCACAGATATAGAGAACAAACTACTGGTTACCAGTGGTGGGAGGGAAGGAGGAGGGGGAAAATAGGGGTAGGGAATTAGGAGGTTCAAACTACTATGAATAAAATAAACTACAAGGATGCATTTTACAGTGCAGGGAATATAAACAATATTTTATAATAACTATAAATGGAATATAATTTATAAAAATATTGAATCACTATGTTGTATACTTGAAACTTGTATAATATTGTACATCAACTATACCTCAATTAAAGCATTTAAAAAACCAAAAACAAAAAAGTTCATATAAAAACTTATGCAAGACTTTCATAGTACCATTACTCATAATAGTCAAAAAATGGGAACAACTCAAATATCCACTAACTGATGAATAGATAAACAAGCTGTGGTATATCCATTACAATGGAATATTATTTAGGCATCAAAAGGAATGGAGTACTGATACACAAAACATGGGTGAAAATATTATGATAAGTGAAAGAAGCCAGACACATCAGTCCACATATTGAGAAAGAGAGTAGATGAGTGGTTGCCAGGGGCTGAGGGTAGGGGGAAATGGGAAATGACTGCTGGTAGGGACAGGTTTTTGGTGATGAGTGAGGAAAAAGTCCTAGAATTAGTTAGTGGTGAGTGTTGCAAACCTTGTGAATAAGGTCAAAATGATTTTAAAGTATAATTGTCCACTTTTAAAGGGTGAATTTTATAAGTGAATTATATCCCCATTTTAAAAAAAAGATTAAAAAAGGTGAATCTGTTTGGAAATGGGGTAGATGGTGAGGAAACAGGGACAGGAGCTGGAGGGGGAGAAACCAGATCCTGTGATACTGCTCGAAGCCCCATATCCGGTTATGCCAGAAGGCAGACTACCTTGGAATGTTTCAGTTATGTGAGCCGACAAATTCTCTGCTTCTTAGGTCAGGGTGGCTCAGGTTTTCTGTCACTAACACCCAAGGGTGCCCAGGCTGGCACTCATGCCCTCTGACTTCCTGGGGGCCTGGTCCCTCCAGCAGCACTTTTCCTTTTGTTTCTCCCCTCTGCCTCTATTGGCTTCTGCTTCATGCTTCTTCCATTTAAAAAGGAACTCTCCTCGAGTCCACTTCATACCTTTCTCTCTCCCCCATTTCACTCAGATCTCCCTAAGAGTGGCCTACGTTTGCTATTCTCTTCCCTCACTGTCCCTTTCCATCTTAACCTGGGGTCCCTGTCCCACACTCCCCGGCAGCTCTACAGCCCTCTTGTGGTCAGTCTCCCGCACGTCCTGCCCTCCATCGTCCTGGCCCTCCCTACATCTGGGAGGGCTCTGAGCTCTCTGGGCAGCCCTCTGACCTCTGCTCCTCGGCTTCCTGGTGGCCCCTGCCTGGTCTACTCACCCCTGGATGTTTGCGCCTCCCCTGACTTTGGGCAAGGCCTCTGCTCTGCTTCTTCTCCCTGGGCAGCGGTCTCCATGCTCCAGTTTCCCAGCTCGATTCCTCGCAACTGGATCCCCTGCTTGCGCTTGGCCTTCTCTGACCCCTCTTCTCTTTTGGAAACACCCCTGTGGACCCAGCCACCTCTCCCCCTCTTCCTGCAGTCACTGAGTCACGCTGTGCCAGGTCCCCTCCTGAGCACTCCTGGCATCCCTGCTCTCTCTGTACCCCCATCGCACTAGAAGCTAAGTCACCCAGCCAGCCACCCAGTTGGCTCCTGGGTGACTTAGCTTGTAGTGCTCTCCCCTCCGGTTCCACCTCTTGCTGTGCTCAGGTTTAAAACACACATCCAGGGTATGCCACTCCCTGCTCAAACCCACACGGGTTCAAGTCCAAGCCCTTGGTGTGGCACTGGGCCCCTGGCGCTGGCTCCCATCTGCTTCTCAGATGTGTTTCCTATCATCTCTGCTTATACTTAAGCTCCTCCTACCCAGAACTGCCATGGGTTCCCACGGGGACCACACTGCCCCACTTCGCTCTGCACATGTCCCCTCCCACTGCCACCCCTTTCCCAAGACATTCTTGCTCTTGCTTTATGATTGGACCAGGTGACATATTCTTAGAGATGCTTTTCTGGACACCCCATCCCTCCACCCCGACTCAGGCCAGGTCACGGGCTCTTCCTGGTTTCCATAACTTGTTGGGCTTTATCTCTGTGAGGCTATTTACAACATCGTTTAAAGGGTTTTCACATCTATGCATGCTGTGTGCTTCTGGAGGCAAGGCTGTGTGTTCCCAGAGCCCAGCATAGTCCCGGCACCTACCAGGTGCTCAATCACAGTTTAATGAAAGAACAGGATGAACTAGAATGGCTATCGCTCCCAGGTTACTGACTACGTGCCAGGCACCACTCTAAGGACTCTTCTTATATGAACTCATTTAAACTCCACAACAACCTTATGTGGTGGGCACCACAATTGTCCCCATTTTACAGATGAGCATACTGAGGCACAAATGAGACTAAACAACTTGCCCAAAGTTATGCAGCTGAATTCAAGCCAGCTCTAGGGGCTGGCCTATAACCCATCACACTGTGCTGCTTCTACAGCCCAGCCCTCCCCAACTGCTGACTTCTGTGCCACAACCCCTACACTGGGAATGCCGATGCCCTGTCACCTCCCCCACCTTGCTCAGGACCCAGTTCAAGGTCCCACTTGCACAAGTCATGCTCAGTCCACCCCGAGCTCCCTGGCCTAGCAGCGAATGAGCCCTTTACATGTACTGTTCATTGGAACAAAGCACTGCACCCCCAGAGCTCATTCTAGGCCCAGAGGCCTTGTACCCTCTCAAACAGAGCTGGTGATCTATGGACCCATCAGACATGGGCCATTAAGAAACACCATCACTGAGAGCCATGCTTTTGAAAATGCCATCTTTTTGTGGGGGATGTGTTAGTTTACCTGAAAGGAAAAAGAGACATAGTTTTAATGACTTTCATTTATTTGGTATTGTTACAGTTCCCAATGTGCTGCCACTTCCTGGCTGTGTCTTGTTTGCTCTCCCCGCTTCCCTGGGCAGAGTTCAGGACAGGTTGGCTCCAATTCACTGAAGAGACAACTGAACGTCAGCTGCAGGCCCCGCAGCTCACCGGGACCCGTTTTGCGGCTCTAAGCTTGCGCTTGCTCCCCATGATTCTAAGCACTCTCTGGCCACAAAATGACCCCAGGACAATGTCGTTCAGCTGGCAGATGGCTGAGAAAGCCCTGCACTTAGGTGTCTCAGCACAGACCAGGGTTTTGTCCCTGGGGGTTAGGACTTCAACGTATGAATTTTGGGGTGGGGGGAACAATTTGGTTCACAACAATATGTATGTGTGTTTGTTTCTTTTTTTAACATCTTTATTGGAGTGTCATTGCTTTACGATGGTGTGTTAGTTTCTGCTTTATAACAAAGTGCAATATGTATGTTTTTAAAAGAGAAAACTGCCTTGGTAATTAGGAGCACAGTGGGACGCCCTCATGGGAGGTCGGTGCTGTTGACCCCTCAGATGTGACTGTACATGGAGATAGAATCTTTAAAGAGGTAGGTGAGGTAAAATGAGGCAATTATAGTGGGTCCTAATCCAATAGGTTTGGTGTCCTCATAAGAGAGGAGGAGACACCAGGGATGCACCTGCACGGAGGAAAGGCCATGTGAGGACACAGCAGAAAGGCGGCCTCCTGCAACCCAAAGAGGGAAGCCTCAGGAGCACCCAACCCTGCCGACACTTTGATTTTGGCCTTTAGTCTCCAGAATGGTGAGAAAGTACATTTCTGTTGTTTATACCCCCAGTTTCTTGCGTTTTGTTCTGGCAGCCCTAGCAAACTAGCAAACTAATGCACACATATATTGTAAAGCTCTGTTGAATCCTGTGACCATTTATTTATGTGCAGTTTTTCAGTAGCCCTAGTTTTGTCAACACTGTTAAGTTTACCTAAATATTGAGGAATGGACTCCATAACTCATGTCGAAGTCACCCTTTGAAGGGCTGTGCACTGTCCTGCATACTGATGAGGCAAGAGCTCTGGGCAGCATCCAGCTTGGCCACTCACTCCTCGAGAGGTCTGGGGTAACAGGCAGACTTGACCCAGCCTCAGTGTCATCAACTGCACGATGAGTCTGTGGAGACATAGGATTCAGTTCCCTTCCAACCTCCAAATGCCATCAATTCCTGATGGGAGAGGGAAGGAGATTTCTGGCTCAGTGATGCTCTGAGATATTCATATTTCGGGTTGGGAGGGTCCACAGCCCCCCACCCATCTCTTTCTGTTGAAAGGCTTAAATACAAAAGGCCCTTTAGTTCCTTTGCAGGACTGGGGCTGGTGACATGACAAGGAGATTGCTCAAAGAGATCTGAAAGAGGCTGGAACTGCCAGCTCACAGGAGAGGTGGCTGGAGTTTTACAAGAACTTCAGCGAGTGCCTTTGAAACTTTCTGCTATTCAAGTCTGTTTAAAGCTTGCTTCTGAAGCCTGATATCTTTCAACTGGTTGACTTAATTCTTCCCTCCTGCCTCGGGGGCTGAGCCCAGAGGAGCCTTGCAGGACAGCGGCACTTGTGAGTGAAGCCCCAGGACAGGTGGCACTCGGGACAGGAGCCTGGGAGCATGCAGGGGCAGGCCTCATAGCGGGACGAGGTTCAAGGATGGGGAGAGCCGGGGGGAAGGGCGGGGAGGTGGACCCTCTCCGGGCCAAGTCCTGTAAGGGGCCCTCTGTGTTGAAGGCAAAGCCGAGAAAGCACGACTTTTGAGGCAGACACCATGAAAAGGGGGCTGAAGAAGGGGGTGAAATTAGTTTTCTGTGGCCGTTCAAATGAGAACATGTCATTTTGTTCTGTGGCACCTTGTAAACTGTGAAGTGAGGGACAGTTACCGTGCCCCTTTGAGGATGACTCGCTTAGACGTGGCCAACAGGAATGCTGGCCAAGCACAGACATGAAGGCCAGAGGCTTTTGAAGGTCAGTTAAGGCAGAGACCTTCATCTCGGGGTACATGTAGCCCTAGGAGGCCCGTAGAGGGGCTTCATGGAATCTGAGTCACATGCAAAAGCATGGTCATTTTTACAGGGATAAGGACCATAGCTTTTGTTAGATTCGCAAATATGTATGGCCCTTAGAAGGTTCAGAAGCTTTAATTTGGGGTGAAATATGGTGAATGTTAAACTAGAACCTGCTCGAATGCTTTTCTGTGGGAGGGCTGCCATGACGTTATGGCAGGAGAAGGTGGAATCTGGGAAACGATATATTTAGAGTTTACCCATCACTCAGGAGTGAGAGTGATCCAGGGTACAGGGACTGATACTGGCTCTGGGCCAGAAATATATCCCAAGAGAAGGAAGGACACTCAGAACAGTAGCCTTGGACCACTTGATGGTGAGACAAGCATTTGACATGTATGATCTGTCAGTTCTCACAGCTACCTTGGTGTGAGTACCATGGCCCTACTTTATAATTGAAGAAACTGAGGCTCAGGGAAGTTAGAAATTTGCCCAAAGTCACCCAGCTAGCAAACAAGTCTTGCTAGAGTAGCAACCCAGCCCTACTGTACCCCTCAGCCTTCTCTCATTATACTCTGCAAGCCTCTTGGGGGGTTGGCACCTCCTGATTGGCGGGCCCACTTTGTTCTAGTTCTGCAGCCAGCCAGCAGCCTTTTGGGGGCTCAGAGGGGATATTGTCTGGGAGGGAGTTCTCGAAGCCATGCCCGAGACTAGGGCTCTGGTCTAATCTAATTCCTATTATGCTCAATAAATGGTCTTTCTGAGTCATCAGTTGGTTTCATTTAAGAGCATTTTAGGAGAATTGGTTCCCAAATCCTGTTACTTCTGAGCGCCCACAGGGAATTGAGTTCTGGGGTCAGCTGGTCACTCTGGGTATCTCTTAGCTAAAACAGACATAATTGGGGAATGAGTCTGCACTTGTATCGGGAGCAGTTCATATTAGATACCCAGAAGAGCAAATTTATACTAGGAGGTGAAAATCGTTATTAACTAGACATCATGGGTCCTGAAAGCCAGTAGCAAAATCTCCAGAAAGAAGGGATTTGAGGGGGGCCTCAAGAGCGGGCAGGAATAGCAGGAAGGGGTGTGGGCTGTGTGATCTGTCTCTTCTGAATTGCTACTTTTACATCTCTAGAACACCATCATTAGTAAGTATTTACTGATAACCTGTGCAGTGTGAAATATTTTTGAGTCCTTCACACTTTAACCATTTGTTCATCCAGCCAGCCATTCAAGCAACCATCCATCTGGCACGAGGAGTCCATCCAGAAGAATGATGATGAAGATGAGAGTGAACATTTATACTGTGCATGCTGGGCACTGTTTACTCATTCAGTCCTTACAACAACACTTGGAGGAAGGTACTAGTATTATCCCCATTTTACAGATGAGGAAACTGAGGGGGCAGAAAGATTCAGTGATGTACCTAGGATGCTCAAGTAGGCAGGAGTGGGAGGAGGGATGAGAGCTAGTGGGCAGGGGTCCGACTTGGCATCTGGGTTGACAGTGTCACTGAAGGGCTTTGAATCAGGACCCTAGAGTCTACAGACAAAGCAACTACAGCTCTGTTCTCCGAAGATTGTTAAACTGTTACACCTCTCTTACCTCTGAAAGAGTTTGCGGCTTAAAAGGCTGAGTGAGGGGCTTCCCTGGTGGCGCAGTAGTTAAGAATCTGCCTGCCAGTTCAGGGGATACGGGTTCAATCCATGGTCCAGGAAGATCCCACATGCTGCGGAGCAACTAAGCCCGTGTGCCACAGCTACTGATCTTGTGCTCTAGAGCCTGCGAGCCACAACTACAGAGCCCACGCGCCACAACTACTGAAGCCTGTGTGCCTAGAGCCAGTGCTCCGCAACAAGAGGAGCCACTGCAATGAGAAGCCCGCGCACCGCAACGAAGAATAGCCCCCGCTCGCCACAACTAGAGAAAGCCTGCATTCAGCAATGAAGACCCAACGCAGCCAAAAAAATAAATAAATTAAAAGGCTGAGTGAAATAGACTGTCTATAGCTACCACTGGGTGGTACTCATTAGAAGTTGGAGGGAGAGTAGAAGTTTTCTGGCACCAGAAACTAGCAGATGACACATCTCTACCGTGATTGTGGTTCTATGTTTTGCTAAAGCAAAGAGATCTTACATGGTTTTCCTCATCGGAAATTTGATTCAACTTTTAAAACTTTTATTTTAATGTTTTGAATCCAGATTTTTGAAGAAAAATGGTTTTGTGTCTAAATCTGAGTGTGAAGGTTGCTAAGAGACTGCTTGTAGAGCACAAATACTTGGCCTTATATAAGTAAGAGGACCTGGGAGATCGGGTCCCATGCCTTATTTTCATGAGGACATGGATATGACTTGTTCAAGGTCAGACAGCAAGAATTTGATGTACATTAGAAATAACCTAGGTCTTTTACATATGACCAAGAACTAAATAATAAGAAAGAAGGAAAATCATTCTTTTTTAAGGTTGAGATGTGTTATCAACCCAAACTCCATTAGTTACAAGTGATAGAAAAACAAACTTAAGTGATCAAGCAAAAATAGAGAAGATACCCCTTGATCATGGCAGTGAAAAGTCCTGGATTCCGGCTTTAGACACGGGGCTCAAATGATATAATCAGGTCTCAGTCTGTCTCTCAGCCCGCTTTCCTCTTTCTATCTTGGCTTCAGCTTCAGGCAGGTTCTTCTCACAAGCCACCAAAATGTTCCCAGTGCCTCCAAGATGGCTTACGTCCTTACAGGCTTAGCACATAGAGAACCCCTCCCCACTTGCCACCATCAACAGTTCCATCGCATTAGCTTGGATTGGCTGGGTTGGGGTCACCTGCCCTCACTTGACTTACCGCCAGGAGGGAGTGCAGCGCTCTCATTGGCCAACATGCTCACCCTTGCATCAGGGGTGGGCTCAGACCCACCGCAAACCACACTGCCTCAGGGTCACGGCATTAGCAGACCCAGGAGAAATGAACGCAGGCGGGCAAAACAACAGATGTGTGATACAAGTTTTCATGAGAGCCAATTGCTCTAAGACAGTTTTCATTCTCATTTGGCTTTTGCCATGGAAGGAACTGTAGTGTTGACTGATGCCATGAGAAGAGTTAAGAACATCTTTTGGATTGAGAGAAAAGTAAACAGAGCACTCTCATCTATATCAGGGGCTGGAAGCAAGCCCCTGGAAGAAGACACGGCTGCCGGTAAGAGTTTTAGGTGCAAAGTTGCTCAGAGCACCTAGAAGTGTGCCCGTATTCTGGGAACATGAGCTCAGCCCTGGCTTGTGACTGTGGGCAGGTGATTGCATGTCCCCTCAGGGCCTCTTCTATGTGGCTCTCCCCTGCCCCCACTCTTCCTCCGTGAATAACTGGGGACCACGCTGTTCTAGGCTGGCTGTACGTTACAGCTACAGAGAAATCTCTCTCCATTTTAGCCATCCTTCTGCTTCAGGGGCTGTGGCCCAAGTCAAGTACTCCTTTTCATATTTTCCTATGACTCTCTGGTCAAATAATCCATATGGGGAAGTGTCTTTAGTGCTTAATCACAGACTCCTTCATTAATCCCTTATTTTCTTCCGCTATCTCTTCCCACTTTTGCCTCATTATGTCAAGAAAGTTCCTCCCTCTTTATTTATCTCTAGACACACCTCCAGCCTGCACGAGGATGCTTTCCTGCCTCAAGGAGTAGAAACCTCCCTCGAATTCAACAGAAATTCCTGCAAAACAGGAATTCCAGAGGCGGGGCCACTGTGGCGGCAGTGAAGCCCAGGTTTGGTGTCCCTGGGTTCTCTGGCCCTGAGCTCCTCTGCTGCTGCTCTGTTCTCAGCAGCCTCACTTGTGCTGGCGTAGTGGCTTCCAGAGGCAACTGGGACAGGTTCATGCTCAGCAAGAGAGCTGGGAAACCTCTCTTCCACCCACAGGATCAAGGACCGTTCCTTCAGTCCACCTGGACCCACGTAGGTCTCTCCCCACTCCCTGGACCAATGACAGTCGCCAGAGGCATGCCAGGTGCTGACTGGATGCCTGAACACATGAGATGAGCTTAGCATGCTGGCTCCACTAACCAGGACCCTCACTGGAGCTAGAGCTGGTCCAGGGGCCTTGATCACGTGGCTTGAGTGGAGGAGGGAAGAAGGCTTGGATGCAGGTAGACCTTATATTGTGTTTAACTGGGCTGTACATGTTTAACGGGTTCTAACATAAATATTTTTCATTAAAAAACAGTATTGCTGACATGTTATGATTTAAACAGACCTTTACAGATTTAAACTTATAACCTAAGCATCATGTATAAGATTGTTTGTTTGGAAAAAATATATAACCTCATGCCAAACATCTTATTTACAAATGCATTTATACCAATTTAAACTCTGTTGGGATGAAGCATTGATCAGAATAATTAGGTCTTTGTTTGGGGAACTGAGGTCACTCGGACACCTTCTAGAGCTTTGGGGATGCCCTGTCCGCCCCACCACAGGACCCGTGTCAGGCACACGTACACACAGACGTGCTTCTCTCTGGGGAAGCTCGTCACATCCCTCGTATGAAAATGCTCACCTGCGTTTATCCTTTGCCCTTTCTCCCAGAGTCTGGGTGTAGACAAGTGGTCTGTGGCCCTCTATGTATTGATTAGAGTCTGTGTTTGGAACAAGGTAACTTGGGGTGTCATCTCTGGGTGCCCATCTTTAGCCCTTTCTGAAGAGTATTCTGGTTGGGGGGCAGAAGAGTTTGGGTAATAAGAAGCTGTAAATGATGCTACCCCCAGCTTAACTGGTGTTTCCCACCCTCTTCCAACTGGACCCCTGTGCCCGGGGGCTTCCTGCCCGCCAGTGTGTCCTCCAGCAGTTACAGGGTGCGGACAAACACGCAGGAGGTACTGCAAGTACACGTTGGGTGGGAGCACAAACTTGTCAGATCTCTTCAGATTCTGGCCAGATGGACTTCTCTGTCCTCATACTTAAAGAGGGGACACTGCTTCCTATAATCTATTTGGCTGCCGTACACTGAGGGCTTACTCTGTGCTGGGATCTGAGCTCCCAAGCTTCCCTACATCACCTCATCTAATTCCCCCAAACCACAGCAAGCAGATATTATCATCCATATTTTACCAATGAAAAAACTGAGGCTCCAGGAGGTTAACTGACTTCCTTAAGATCAAGATCCTGGGGCTCAGGGCCTGGTCTGACTGCAGTGCCTCTGCTCTTATGACTCACTCCCCCACCGGCTATAGATGTGGAGAAATGGGAAAGAGCACGGAAAGACAGTGGTCCAGGATCCACACCCATCCATGGGGTGTTCATAAATGAGGCCGGGTTTTGCTGATGCCATAGTTGTTATGAAAACCCAAGGTCCTGGACAATCCCCAGCATGACATCCAGCCCTGCAGAAGCTTGAGCTGGGCATGGTCTCCTTGAAAACTTGTTTATTGCCCATGTGGTTGTCTGAGGAAAGAGTTGCCTGCCCGCTCTCAATCTCTCAGGCTCTCAGAAGGTAGACTCAAGTTACTGAGCACATCCACCTGTTGTCCTGGGCCAGGAGGGGCTGGAGAGCTCAGGTGACACAGCACACGTCTGATCTGGGCTGGGGTCAGCAGTGTCCTTGGCAGGATGAGGGGCTGGCCTGCCGGGAGCCTTCCAGCTGGGGGTGGCAGCAGGATCTCATGGCCAGAGACCTGATGGGGGAGTGGGGGCGGCTCTGGGCCCTCAAGCTTCCCCTTATGGCCTCCTGGCCCCCATGCCCACCCCAGACAGAGCACAGGCTTCTCCCCGAGGCAGCTCCACATCAGCAGCAGTGAGGGCAGCTCCCAGCCCCTGGGAAAGTTCAGAGAAATGCAAGGAACAGCAGCTATGAATATTATCAACGCTGGTGAATGCTTCTTAGGCACCTGGATCCAGGCTCAGGGCTCCCTCTTCACTGTCTGATGTGACCTCCCAACACACTGAAATGAGTGAAGCACTGTCATGGGTATCACTTTAGGGCCGGAAAAACTGAAGCTGAGTGAGATGCGGTGACTTGCCTAACCCAACACAGCAGGCACAGTATGACTTGCTTGCTATGTCTAGCATGGAAGTTTACTTTCTTAACCATGATACCGAAGTGTCTCCTCCAAAGCAAAAGCTTGGGGCAAGGCTGTTTTATCTCACTTCCCCTCAGTAAACGTTGGCATAATGCCAATGTTGGGAAAAGTGTCAACCACGAGCAACCAACCAGACACCATTCTGGTTTTTTCCTCACAACGAATCCTCACAACGGTCCTGCAGACTACAGCTCAGAGAGGTCGGGTGACTCACCCCAGGTCACAGAGCTCTCTATGCTTTCATAGAACCAACTTTGGTCACCCAGGAGATGTTCTCAAAGTGCACGAGGACACATTTTCTGATACCCTCCATCTTCATTAAATTTCTCAAAAATTTGGCCCTTCTCACCGCTTGATGGGATCCTCTGGCGAGACTCTAACTTTAACTCACCTGAGCCTGTGGCAGGTCTGGAAAGGTGAGCTGCAGCCTGAATGAATGTGCTGCTTGTCACCCAGGTGCCTGGAGAGCTGGGAGATGGCACCATCCTCCTTATTACTGAAGGCATTTCCCTGTGTTGTCTGCACTAAGAACAAATCCTGACCCACCTGATGCCTGCTGGTCTTATTCCAATAGGCGATGTCAGCTCCAGCTAGGGTCAGGAATGGGGCGCCATGGGAAGTATGAAATTCAAATGGGTAGTGTTGCAAGTGACAGAACCCCACGCAATCTCACTTAAGTTTTTTTTAAAAAAACATTGTATTGAAAAAACATGGGGGTAATATACAGACCCCAAAGGGAGCAGAATAATCAGGCCTCAAGAAAGGTAGGAATCCAAGGACCTGATGCAGGAGGAGAGGCAGCTTTCTCGGTGCACGGCCAAGGATGGGTCAGCCACAGCTGTGGCCCGCCCTCACTTCATGTGGCTCAAGATTCAAATTCCCAACCCACAAATGCCTATAATCAAAAAGGCAGACAACAACAAGTGTTGACAAGGATGTGGAGCAACTGTAACTCTCCTACATTGCTAGTGGGAATGTAAAATGGTACAGCTACTTTGGAAAACAGTTGGATACTTTCTCAAAAAGCTAAACATAAATTTACCATGTGACCCAGAAATTCCACTCCGGTGTGTTCACCCAATAGAAATGAAAATGTAAATCCATGCAAAGACTTGTACAAAAAGGTTCCTAGCGACCTTGATAGCCAAAAAGGTGGAAACAACCAAATGGCTGTCAATTGGTGAATGGATAAACGAAATATGACATATCCATACAGTTGAGTACAAGTTGGCTATAAAAAGGAATGAAGTACTGATGCATGCTGTGATGGATGAAACCCAAAAACATGATGTGTATTTTACGATTCCATTTATATGAAATGTCCAGAAATAGCAAATCTATAGACAGAAAGTAGAGCAATGGTTGCCTTGAGCATAGGGAGTGCCTGCAAACGGGCACAAGGTTACTTTTTGAGGTGATGGAAAGGTTTTAAAATTAGATTGTGGTGATGGTAGCACAACTCTATACATTTCTGAAAGTTAACCAAATTGTATCTTTAAACCAAGTGAATTTTATGGTATGCAAACTATACCTCAGTGAAACTCTTACAAGAAAAAGATTTGGATTTCTAGTAGAGAGTCTGCATCACTCGTGTGCTGCCCCTTGGCCACCTTACTCCCAAAAGACCCATCAAGAAGATGACAGGGAACTGGAGACAATCAGGCTGTTGCCCTATTAGCAGCTGAAGTGGGAAGAAGGGTTGCTGACAGGAACCTCAGACACCCCTTCCTGCCCTCAGGGTGGCAGGTGGTGGCTGGGACCAGCATTTTGGCTTCCTCAAGTGTCAGAGTCACTGGTCCTTGAACTGCACTCCTCTGCAGCTGAGGTCGGGCTTATGACACCCTCCCCCAGCATCCAGGTCCTCTTGACAAAGGTCTTCTTCCGCCAGGGGCTTAGCAACTGAGGCTGGGATTGGGTTCTGGCATGGAGATCTTGAGGATGGCTTCCAAGGACAAGCCTTAAGCCAGGAGCTCACAGAGGTATGGTTTTGCTCACAAAAACAAAATAGGTATGTAGTGATTGCTGGGCAGGACGCAGTTATCTCCAGCTATACATACACGAAAGTGCACATGGACTGTGCACATGGACCCCCTGCCCCCATCTATTCAATCTCCTATTGGTTTCATTCTCTCTCTCTTTCTCTCTCTCTCCCTCTCAGGCTCCTTTCTACCTCACAAACAAGATAATGAGGAAGCCCAAACTAGAAAGAAAGAACAGCTGTAAGCTAGACAAAGTAGACAGAGGAGAGGGTACAGACTTTTTCAGACAGCAGGGTGAGAATGGAAGTGACCTCCAGAAGGCAATTGAATCACATCAATGGCGGGGTCCAAGAGCAGAGCTTTGCAAACCCTGTGTTTGTGAATAATGTGAAGGACCATATTACTTTTTAATGAACACTTAATAATGATTTTATGTAACTCACTAATGAGGATACCAGTGAGATGTTACAACAAGTTCAAAGGGAAATCCAAAGAACAGACATAATTAGAGTAGGAATATGGCAACGAATGAATAAATGGAGGCTAAACGGTCCTCAGCCGCAGTGAGGGAGGAAGCCAGTTGCATGACAGGAGTTTTGCGTGACTATAGGCAGAAATTATTTTGTATTACTATTAGTTATCTACAGTATATAAAATTGTAAAATAGCTCAGTGAAAGGCTACAATCAGGTAGGCAGGAAATGTGTGCTCTCAACCATGCACAGTTTGCCCTTGAAGTACAAAATTTTCTATGGAATACTTTGTCCCCTTTTTTGCTTGGATAACCAGTACTTATCCTTTAAGATTCATCTCAGGCATGAAAGGGCCATATTTTGAAAATTTCCAATGCATCATGGAATACTTTTGCCAAGTACAGTAAAATAAATTTCTGGAAAAATAAAATGAAAGAGAGAGGACCTACAAAATACAAGCCCAGCTTTTCCTATTATTAGTTTCAATAGACGTAAAGCTACTCTATCAAATTGTTATGGAAGTTTCTAGAAGCTTCCCTCGATTTCTGTACTTATGTCAACAGTGACTAATGGTGAATAGTTCTCAGCCTGGCCCCTATCTGTGGAGCACATCTTGAGCAGCACTGCACTAGGATATTTATTCCTGTGGAGGCTCCCGGAGCTGCTGCCTTCTGACACCAGGGTCTCGAGGTCCAGCCTTCATCCTGTTCCCTCCCTACTTAATTCCCAGGAGAACCTTACTAGTCTCGTCTAGGACAACAGGTTTCCAACTCTTCTGTCTCAGGACCCCTTCACACTCTTAACAATTATTGAGGATGCCAAAAATCTTTTTTAAAGTGTAGGTTATGGTTATCAATATTTATCCTATTAGAAATTAAGACCAAGGAATTAAAAAATTATTCATTCATTCATTTAAAAATAATTGTAATAAATCATTATATGTTAACATAACATATTTTTAAGGAAAATGACTCTATTCTTGAAAACAGAAGTAAATTTGTGAAGAAATTTTGAGAAGAGTGGCATTCTTTTACATATGTTGAAAATCTCTTTGGTGTCTGGTGTCTCTATTTCTTTCTAACAGAATAGAAGATGGTTGGATTCTCATATCTGCTTTTGCATCCAATCTGTTGCAGTATCACAGATAATATAACCTCTGGAAAGCTCCTCTATATACCTGTGAGAGAAAGAGTGAAATAGGCAAATAACACTTTAATCTGCTGGAAAAATAGCCCGACCTCACAGATCCCGTAAAAGGTCTTGAGGGCCTCCAGGGGTCCTTGGACAACATCTTAAGGAGCTCTTAAGGAGCACTGGGCTGAGATCTCTAGTCTAACAACACCCGGTTCACACGCACATATATGTGTGCACATTCAAGGTGACCAGCTGTCCCTCTTTGCCTAGGACTGTCCCGGTTTTAACACTCAACATCCTATGTGCTGGGCAAACTGTGTCTGTTGCCACCCTAGCGCACACGCACACACACCTGGGCGTCGGCTCTGGGCTCTGGTTGTGGGCTCTGCCCCTTTCCCTTCTCTTCTCCTTCTCTCTTCCTCTTCCACCTCTCTCTAATCCATTTCCCAGAGCCTTCAATGAGTTGGCTGAGACAAGGGCAAACACAGAGCTGTGTGGTGGAGACCGCCAGGTGCCCACTCCACGGCCTTTCTTCCCTCCCTCCTTATTATCAGAAATCCCATTTTGTTGGAATAGCAATGCGCCCGGGGGGTGGGGGGGAAGCAGCCTGCCTTGTGGATGGAATGGTCATGTGATATAGTTCTGGAATACAAGATGTTCAAGAAAATTGTCAGGTGGGGCCTCCAGAAGAAGTTATTTAAAACACAGTAGATTGATAACACATGTTTTGCCTTTGCCCTTTTTCATCTTCCTGCCTGGAACTCAGCTGGGATGGCTGGAGCTCCAGAGTCAGCTTGCAGATGTGAGGACCAGGGCCACACTTGGAGGCAGCAAGGCTGAGGGCCAGAAGGAGCCTGGCTCCCTGAACGGCTTCATGGAGCTGCTGAAAAAGCCTGGGGTTAATTATTCCCAGAGTTCTTTTGTAAGTGAAACTAACTAACTAGGTAACTAAAACCCCAATTGGGTTTAAGTCACTGTTTTCTAGATTTCTGTTGCCAAACACAATTCTTAAACAATGCAAGGTGTTGTTTTCTTTACAAAGTAGAAAGATTCTTTACATAAAATAGCAGGAAGCAGGAAAAACTGGGCTAAATAATGGCTAGTTTACAGTTGCACTTGGGACTCAGACATTCCTAGGAGGCAGGAGCCTCTGTGGAGAAACAATTCTTCATCTCTGGGCTGGATTCATTGGCTATTGATCTCTGCTCACAGTCAGCAGACTCCTGGAAGCTTCACCACTCCAGACCGGAGGGAAACTGAGCCGGCAGGACTAGGACCAGGGAGAGGATTCCCTTCTCGCGGCTCTCTGCAGGTGCTCTTGCCTCGCACAAACACTGGCCTGATTTCCAGGGCCCTGGAGCTGAGTTCATAGTCCTTGTGCTCGTGGCAGTAGGTCAGAAGCATCCCCCACCGATGGCCGCTAGCTGCTGTGCCCTGGAGGCAGGAGCTCAGGCTCAGGGCTCTGGGAGGAAGGCAACAGCACCCGGCAGGAATGTTGGCAGCTGCCCCTCAGACACATGGGTAGCACTCCTCGCCCAGGCCCAGAGGTTAACCTTCTCCATCTGTCCACTGGCTTCTGGCCCCCTCTCCAGGAGGCAAATCCCAGGCTCCTGAGCATGGCCATCGTGTGCTATGGGAGGCACAGGATTCTTGATGTCTCCCCGACGTGGCTGCGGTCAGGGTGGGCTCCATTCAGATGGCAGGAAGGTGCAGTTGTCCTGTGCACCCTGCCGCATCTGCACACCTGCCGTCCTGCTGCACGAGCAAGCCTGGGAGAACTGTGCAATCAGCCCCGCCCCGCCCAGTCCTCAGATTAGCTCCTCCTCTGGGTGCAGACGACCCTGATCCTTAAAGCTTCCATCCCGCTCAGCCAACACTGTTGTTCTGCAGATACTGACCCAAGTGAAGTAAAGTGGCCCCCAGTCTCTGAGAGGAATCTGTCTTCCTGCTCCTCTTGTGTCTTCCTTCCTTCCATCATCAACAAACATTTCCTGAGTGCCTGTTTGTGCCTGGACCTGTGCTAGGTGTGAGGGACACCCAGACGTGTGGCTGCCCCCAGGGCAGGATAGACACACAAGCCCACAAGGTGACGCGCCTGCTTCGTCTGCTGCGCTATTTCTCACTGTGTCTCCCTCAAGGACCCCCTGAGTGTGGTCTCATTTTACTTTACTCTTCCGTTTCCAGGCCCCGTCTCCATTTCTTTCACTGGGGCTCCCCTGGGTTTTGGTACCTTGCAGTCTAGGCAATGAACAATTTTTTTCCTTCTTACAATGTATAACAATTAGTACTTACCTGGGATGGTTTATCACAGGCAGAGAAGCAAGCACGTGCTGTGCGTGTGCACATGTGTGTGTGGGCATGTCTCATCATACTGTGGAGTGGAAGGAGGCTGGACCAAAGCACGGGCTTGCGGGACAATGATGTGAGGAAAGACCACGGAGCAGGTTCTTGCAAAGATGAGTTAGCCAAGCTCCTGACCAGGCAGCACAGGGCTCTGAGGCACCAGGATGCTCCGGGGCAGCCGGCCAGGACCTGCCTGAGCTGTAGGGGTGGGATGTGTTATTAGGTGGGAGAGGCTGGCCCCTTTGTGCTCCAGGTGTCCCTGCAAAGTCAAAAGCCACTAATACAAATAACCACGAGGGCATGATTTTTCATGCCCTGATTCCAATCACAGACCTTTCATCCAAGAAAAATATTGAAGGGGAAATTCCATTTCCTTTTGTTTTGTGGTACGCGAGCCTCTCACTGCTGTGGCCTCTCCCGTTGTGGAGCACAGGCTCCGGACACGCGGGCTCAGCGGCCATGGCTCACGGGCCCAGCTGCTCCGCGGCATGTGGGATCTTCCCTGACCAGGGCACGAACCCGTGTCCCCTGCATCAGCAGGCGGACTCTCAACCACTGCGCCACCAGGGAAGGCCCCCATTTCCTTTTAAACCAAATGTCCCCCACAGAAGCCAACGGCTTGTGGAAACAGCTCTGATTGGCAAGAGTTGAGCATACATTGGTCCTGCTTCTTGAGCGAGAGGTGGCAAAACTCATTGTTTACTGACAGATGAGTTTATAGAGAGAGGGGTCCTGCTCACACATGGAGGTGACCTTTCTTGCTTCCATGGACCAGACACTCAGCTCACAGCGGGAGGCTGGGGCCCATCTGGTCCTTGTGAACAGACGGACATGGATCCTGGCAGGTGGTGAATCTGGGCACAAGTTACTACACCGCAGAGGAGTCCTGAGGGAAAGAAGGGGCTCTGGACCCCTCCCAGAGAGCACTGCAGAGGCCAATGCGCTTGTCCTTGTATTGTTGCACCTCGTCCACACATAGGGAATATTGAAGTATAGAGAAAGAGAAGGTGGCAGGCCTGACCTGATGGCCTGAGCACTTGACACAGGGTCAGGTGGCCCAGGTCTCCTCCCTGGTCTGCCACGTCTGACCTGCAACCACTGATGACTGATAGTTTCTGTGCTAAGCATTTCTAAGTACTAAACTCAGTGAATCCTCACAACAACCAGGGGACGGAGTTCTAGTACTATGCCTTTTTTTTGTTTTTTGTGTTTTTTTTTTGCGGTACGCGGGCCTTTCCCGTTGCGGAGCACAGGCTCCGGACGCGCAGGCTCAGCGGCCATGGCTCACAGGCCCAGCCGCTCCGCGGCATGTGGGATCTTCCCGGACCGGGGCACGAACCCGTGTCCCCTGCATTGGCAGGCAGACTCTCAACCACTGTGCCATCAGGGAAGCCCATATGCCCATTTTATACTGGTAGAGGCTGAGGCTCAAAGAGGCTAAGAAACTTGCCTAAGGTCGCATAGCTAGTAAGTGCCTCTGCGACTTTTCCTACCTCACTGCTCTCCTCCCTGGCCCTCCTGGCATTGCTTTCCACCTTGTTCATATAGTAAGACGGTCACCAGCAAGCTCTTCATTGGCCCATCTTGGGTATACTTTTCTCCAAAGTGGATGCTTCTATGCTCTAATGAGGCTGCACCGCAGAGGAGAGGAACTGTTTAGGCCCCTCACCTCCCATGGAGGCTCAGTGGGCTTGCCTGGAGGTCTGCCAGTGGCTTGGGACCAGAATTCAGACTTGGGCAGGTAGGATTTTTTATCTGACAGGGCCCAGAGCAGGAAGTATCACAGGGGGGTGTGGGTCCCTCTGGGTAACAGCATTTGTCCTAATCACCCTTGTATCCACTGTGCCTAGCACCATTCCTGGCACTGGAAGCTTCAGAAACAGTTGTTAAGAGAATGGCTGGAGAACAGCCATCAGGCAAAGCTTGGGAGGGGGACTGCTGCACCCTGGAATGTGAGGTCCGGGGGCATCTGGATGGAGACAGCTGCACATGCTACCGCATCAGAGCTGGGACTTGGACCCAGCCAGGTGCCAGAGCATGAGTTCTATTCCCAAATAAATATTTTTAACAGTTTTGTGCTCATTTTAAAGTTGCATGTGTACCAGAATATCAAACCTGGGGCTTTATCAAGCTTCCTTTTAAGGTACATTTATTTAATGAAAAACTTTCACTTTGAAAATATTAAGTAGACAATAGCAAAGGAGACACATGGATGTGGCAGTTGTGAGGGTGACATGTAAACGACAGACAATTGCGAATTCATGGAAGAGGAATAAAGGGGCAGAGTTTTGCATCTGAAGACCTCGACTTGAGTGCTAGGACCAGGCAAGTACCTCAACTCTGGGAACCTGTTTCCCCATCTATAAAAGGGGATAACAAGAGTCCACACTGCTTAGAGGGTGGTGCTGAGACCAGATGAGATAATGCACAAGTTAAAAGCACTAAGTAAATTGTGAAATGCTAGGCAAATCTAAGGGGTGATTCCAAGGAATACCATGTAGACCCAGTAGGGGTGGGGAATCCTACCCTGGCCCCGCTACCACCATCCCAACTTCGGCCTTGCAAACAGAACTCAGAGTTTGTTGCGATATCAGATGGTTAAAAAAAAGAATGGCTCAAGCCCCGTCCCTGGAAAGCCGTGAGGGGCAAGACCAGAATCACTGCCTGGCTTGTGAGGTCCTGGGAAGCAGGGAGAGGAGCAGGCTGCAGGGGCGGTGGTGGCCTGGGGGTGGGAGGGAGCAGAATGGACAGTGAATAAAACAACAGCACAGGCGGGGAAGAGCATGGGCAATATGGAGTCCCAGGTGGTCACACAAGGGGCTGGCCTGAGGCAAGACAGAGGACAAAAAGCATTCTGGCCTCTTCGCAGCACCATTTCTGTGAAGGTTGTGGGTGCGAGGCATTCAGGACAGTGTCCTCTGCAAAGGCTCTCTTCTCGGTTTCTGGAAAACCAGCCTCTCCCAGGTTCCCTTCTACCTGCCCGGCAGCTCCCTCTCTGTCTACCCTGCTGGTCCCTCTGCTCTTCCTTGTTACATGCCTGAATGTCTGCGACCTGGCCCCTCCTGTACTTTCACACAATTCTTTCTGGGTTCCCCCGTCCCAAACATGGCTTTAAGCACCATCTCTATGCTGAGGCATCCGAATTTCTCTCTCACTTGTGACTGCCCCCAACTGCAGACTTGAACCGCTTGACAACTTTACTAGACCACGAATAGATGACTCAATCGTGACTTGTCCACAATAAAACGTTTTTAATTTCTGTCCTCCACTGTGACCCCTGTGCTTTTGCCACTAATTTCTCCAGGTAAGTAAATAGCACCAGAACCTGCCACATTGAGGCTGGGATGAGGGTGGCGCCAGCACAGCCTTCCAGGGGCCCCGCTCGCAGGGCCCCACCTGCACCTGCATGGCCCCAAGCTCCAGGACCTCCTTGGATGTTGAACCCCTGGGGCTCGCAGGTCTCACCCTGTTCTCTACCCTGCCTGCACCAAGTCGCTCCAGCCACGTGCCTAGAAATTACATTTGGTTCCTCTCATTTTTTCACTGCCTATATTCAGTCCTTCAGGAAGTCCCATGGACTCTGTCTCCGAAACTTTGCAAATGCATCCTGTTCTCTCCTCTTCAATTCCTGCCATGTCAGTCCTGGACATCATCATCTCTCTCCTGGACCACTTAATGGGTTTCCCTGCTGCCATTCGTGCCCTCCACCAATCTATTCTCCACACAGCAGCCAGAAATTCAATTTTATTTTTATAAAAGTAACACATAGACATAGTTTAAAAAGACAAATCATCCTATAAGGCTTATAATGAGAAACAGCGGGCTCCTGTCCCGTCCCTCTTCGGTCACAATTCACACTCCCCAGAGGTGACCACTTTCAACTCTTTTGGCAGTTTCCACCATCCTTAGGCTGCTGGCTTTTGAGTTTTAGCCTTTACTTATTTTCTACTGAATTTCAAACATGGAATAAAACTTATCCCTCTCATCTCCTGCCCCCCCACCCATCACACAGACATTTCCCGATAACATCTTTCCAATTTCTTTATATCACAAGTTGGGTTAAATCAGCAGTACATATGCAGTTGCTGTTCACGTGGAGGGAAGGGGTATGGGGGTCTCACTCTCTCTTACACTGCTCTTCAACCCATTCTCCTGTGTTCAGCGTGCCTGCCCCCAAGACTTCAGAGCAGCCTCCCTTCTTGCAGTTCCAGATGGTAGAGCAGGAACCAGCTTGCATCCTGGCTCGCTCCCTTCAGACAAGCATCCTTTACCCTCAGCTAGCCTGCCAACATGGTTGCCCTTGTCCATCGGCTTTCCACATTATGCTCTGTTGGTATCTTGTCTGTAGTCATCTGCCTTGTATTCTTTTTGTTTTTATTGGTTAATTCTGTTTTACCTCTTTTTTATTATTTTGCTGGGGTCTGGAGAGGACATGTGTATTCAATCCACCATGTCCAGCTGAAGCCAAAGTAGTACATTTGTGCTCAGCATACAGTGCTCAATTTTTTTCTTTTCATAAAGCTATTTCTTTCTTGAATGATTGAGTGAAATACTACAGATATAAAAATTGTCATGATCTGTGCTAGTCTAGGGCCTTGTATAAAATTTTACAAATTATTGATACATCCAACAATATTTATTCAAAAATATTGAGCACTGACTACATGTTAAGCACTGCTTTAGGAGTTTGACATAAAGGGAAAAACACAAACATGATGCCTACCCTCAGGAAATGCATCCATGTTGGGGGAGAGGTCAGATGCTAAACAGTTACTGTAATAAGTGGGTAAATTATAGAATGTTTTAGAAGGTGATGAGACCTACAAAAAATGCAAAGTAAAGCTGGGTAAAGAGGACGCAGAGTGCCGGGGTAAGGGCAGCTTGCTTTACTCAATGGCGTAGGCAGGCAGGACTCCACGGGGAGGTGGCCTTTGAGCCGCGACCCACTGGAGGAGAAGGAGTAAGCATGCTGGTGGCCGGGACACCGGTGTCCCAGGGAGGGAGGGAGTCAGGGCAGTGGGAGGTGGTGAAGGCAGAGAAATGATGAGGGGCAGATGCCATAGAGACCTTACAAGCACTTGTAAGAACTCTGGATTTTACCCTGAGTGAGGTGGAGGCTCTGAGCTGAGATGCGATCTTATGTGGTTGGCTCTTTAAGAGGCTACTGTGGGCAGCAGATAGATTGTAGGGGCGAGAGGAGAAACAGACACTTTCAACCACCCAGCGTGAGATGACAGGGGCTTAGGTGAGGGTGGCAGCAGAGGGGTGGCGAGAAGTGTCAGGTACTGGACATACACCGAAGCTAAAACCTGTAGAATTTTCTTCAGGTTTCAAGTAGAGTGTGAGAGAAATAGGAGAGTCAAGAATGACTCTAAGAGTTTTGGCCTGAGCCTTTTGCCAAAGGCTGAGGAGTAGAGGAATTTGGGGGGAGGTTCATGAAGAGCCAGAGAAATGGAGCCAGGAAATCAAGCCTAAGGGTAGCAGGAAACACACAGAAGACCCAGAAGACCCTTTGGTGCAGTTTAAATCCCCAGTGACTTTCCATTGCATATAACACAAAGCTCCGTGTCAGAATGATGAAGAATCTACATACTGGCTTCCTCCCGCTTTCCCCGCCTCACTGTTCATCAGTCTCCCCAGCACCCAGGGCCCTCCAGCCGCACTAGCCTTCGGGACATTTGCTGGAGCTGTTCCTTCTGCCTGAAATGCTCTTAACCCAGATTTCCACAGGGCTGGCTCCTTCTTATCATTCAGATCTCAGTTTAAATGTCACCAACTCAGAGAAGCCTTCCCTGACCACCCAAATTACCACTTTATATTACATCATCCTGTTTTAGTTTCCTGCTTTTAATTTCCACTTATTAAAGTGCCTTTGCTATATTAGAAGGTTATAGCTCTGTGAGCAGTAACCTTGCCTGTCTTGTTTACTGCTGTGTTCCCAGGCCTAAACCTGCACCTGGCACACAGTAGAGCTTTCCTGTTACTGAATGAATGAACATCACATAGAGTTTTCCCTCTGACAGGGAATTTGCCTGCCCACTCCCCCACCTTTACTCTCAGCTCACTATTTGATTTTCATGTAAACTGGTTTTCTGACAAGATCTGGATTGGTTGTATGTGATAACTTCTGATCAGATAGAAACTTCTGGTTTCCAAAGAGGGTTGTAGATGGTGAAGAATCTCTGCTAACCTTCTGGGAACCAGTCAGAGAGGAGACAGTTGGCAGGCTGGCTTGGAGCCTGGACTCTTTCCCTCCCCTACCCAAGGAAAAGCCAGGAATCTGGGGAATCTTAAGGTTTTATTCCTTTTCTCTTCCTCCAGTTTCAGCCATCATTGAAGGGAAATGAAGAGACCTAGTTTGATGCTATGATGGGGATGCTTCTTCAAGAGACTTCTGATTTTACTTAAATTCAGCTGAGTAAGACTATACAGGGGAAAAGAAATTTGAATAAGGTCCCTTTTTCCTTAAGGGGGTGGAGAAGAATGCTTCGGGTGTTATTTGCACCTCACCCTGGCTGCTTTTAGATGATTTGAAAGATCTCTACTCTTCCCCTCAAGGTATTTTGACTTTAATTTTTGTTTCCAGCAATCCTGTACTCTGCAGGCAGAATGATCTTTTTCTCAGATAAATCTTTCTGTGCTTTACTTTGGATATTTTCTATTGAATTGTCTTTGGGTTCACTAATCCTTTCTTCAGCTGTGTCCACTTTAATGTATTAGACACAGCTATTTTAAAGTCTTCTAACTTATTTCCATTATTTGTTTTTCCTTTTATTATCAGTCACATTTTCTTGTTTCTTTGCATATCTAGTAATTTTTCATTACATGTTTGTCCTTGTGTGTAACAGAACTGTAGAGGCTTTGGATGATATCTTAAATCAGCCAGGATTCCTTCTTTTCTTTGTTAGGTAAGACTATCATCTAAATCCAACCAGGGATTGAGCTGGTTAGAGATGAGTTGCAGTTTTAATAAGATTTAGCTCATCTTTCACCAGAGGGCAGACAGCAGAAGCAAGAACTACAATCCTGCAGCCTGTAGAACAAAAACCACATTCACAGAAAGATAGACAAGATGAAAAGGCAGAGAGCTATCTACAGATGAAGGAACAAGATAAACCCCCAGAAAAACAACTAAATGAAGTGGAGATAGGCAACCTCCCAGAAAAAGAATTCAGAATAATAAGAGTGAAGATGATCCAGGACCTTGGAAAAAGAATAGAGGCAAAGACTGAGAAGATGAGAGAAATGTTTAACAAAGACCTAGAAGAATTAAAGAACAAACAAGCAGAGATGAACAATACAATAACTGAAGTGAAAACTACACTATAAGGAATCAATAACAGAATAACTGAGGCAGAAGAATGGTTAAGTGACCTGGAGGGCAGAATGGTGGAATTCACTGCTGCAGAACAGAATAAAGAGAAAAGAATGAAAAGAAATGAAGACAGCCTCAGAGACCTCTGGGGCAACATTAAACACAACAACATTTGCATTGTAGGGGTCCCAGAAGGAGAGGAGAGAGAGAAAGGACCAGAGAAAATATTTGAAGAGATTATAGTTGAAAACTTCCCTAACATGGGAAAGGAAATAGCCACCCAATTCCAGGAAGCACAGAGAGTCCCATACAGGATAAACCCAAGGAGAAACACGCCAAGACACATAGTAATCAAATTGGCAAAAATTAAAGACAAAGAAAAATTATTGAAAGCAACGAGGGAAAAACAACAAGTAACATAAAAGGGAACTCCCATTGGGTTAACAGCTGATTCAGCAGAAACTCTAAAAGCCAGAAGGGAGTGGCATAATATACTTAAAGTGATGAAAGGGAAGAACGTACAACCAAGATTACTCTACCTGGCAAGGATCTCATTCAGATTCCATGGAGAAATCAAAAGCTTTACAGACAAGCAAAAGCTAAGAGAATTCAGCACCACCAAACCAGCTCTACAACAAAGGCTAACAGAACTTCTTTAAGTGGGAAACACAAGAGAATAAAAGGACCTACAAAAACAAACACAAAACAATTAAGAAAATGGTCATAGGAACATATATATCGATAATTACCTTAAACATGAATGGATTAAACCTCCAACCAAAAGACACAGGCTTCCTGAATGGATACGAAAACAAGACCCATATATATGCTGTCTACAAGAGACCCACTTCAGACCTAGGGACACATACAGACTGAAAGTGAGGGGATGGAAAGAGATATTCCATGAAAATGGAAATCAAAAGAAAGCTGGAGTAGCAATACTCATATCAGATAAAATAGACTTTAAAATAAAGACTGTAACAAGAGACAAGGAATGACACTACATAATGATCAAGGAATCAATCCAAGAAGATGATATAACAATTATAAATATATATGCACCCAATATAGGAGCACCTCAATACATAAGACAACTGCTAACAGCTCTAAACGAGGAAATCAACAGTAACACAATAATAGTTGGTGACTTTAACACCCCACTAACACCAATGGACAGATCATCCAAAATGAAAATAAATAAGGAAACACAAGCTTTAAGTGACACAATAGACCAGATAGATTTAATTGATATTTATAGGACATTCCACCCAAAAACCGCAGATTACACTTTCTTCTCAAGTGTGCACAGAACATTCTCCAGGATATTCTCCAGAACATCTTGGGTCACAAATCAAGCCTCCGTAAATTTAAGAAAATTGAATTCCTATCAAGCATCTTTTCTGACCACAATGCTAGGAGATTAGAAATGAATTATAGGGAAAAAAGTGTAAAAAACACAAACACATGGAGGCTAAACAATACGTTACTAAATAACCAAGACATCACTGAAGAAATCAAAGAGGAAATCAAAAAATACCTAGAGACAAATGACAATGAAAACACGATGATCCAAAACCTATGCGGTGCAGCAAAAGCAGTTCTAAGAGGGAAGTTTATAGCTATACAAGCCTACCTCAAGAAACAAGAAAAATCTCAAATAAACAATCTAAACTTACACCTAAAGGAACTAGAGAAAGAAGAACAAACAAAACCCAAAGTTAGCAGAAGGAAAGAAATCATAAACATCAGAGCAGAAATAAATGACATAGAAACAAAGAAAACAATAGCAAAGGTCAACAAAACTAAAAGCTGGTACTTTTAGAAGATAAACAAAATTGATTAACCAGACTCATCAAGAAAAAGAGGGAGAGGACTCAAATCAATAAAATTAGAAATGGAAAAGGAGAAGTTACAACAGACACCTCAGAGATACAAAGCATCCTAAGAGACTACTAAAAGGACCTCTATGCCAATAAAATGGACAACCTGGAAGAAAAGGACAAATTCTTAGAAAGGTATAACCTTCCAAGACTAAACCAGGAAGAAATAGAAAATATGAACAGACCAATCACAAGTAATGAAATTGAAACTGTCATTAAAAATCTTCCAACAAACAGGACTGGGGGAAGACGGTGGAAGAGTAAGACACGGAGATGACCTTCCTCCCCATAGATACACCAGAAATACATCTACACGTGGAACAACTCCTACAGAACACCTACTGAAAGCTGGCAGAAGATCTCAGACCTCCCAAAAGGCAAGAAACTCCCCACGTACCTGGGTAGGGCAAAAGAAAAAAGAAAAAAAAAGAGACAAAAGAATAGGGACGGGACCTGCACCAGTGGGAGGGAGCTGTAAAGGAGGAAAGGTTTCCACACACTAGGAATCCACTTCGTGGGAGGATACTGTGGGTGGTGGAGGTGGGGAGCTTCGGAGCCACGGAGGAGAGTGCAGCAACAGGGGTGTGGAGACCAAAGTGGGGAGATTCCCCCACAGAGGATCGGTGCCAACAGGCACTCACCAGCCTGAGAGGCTTGTCTGCTCACCCGACGGCGCGGGCGGGGCTGGAAGCTGAGGCTCCGGCTTCGGTCGGATCGCAGGGAGAGGACTGGGGTTGGTGGCAAGAACACAGCCTGCAGAGGGTTAGTGCACCACGGCTGGCGGGGAGGGAGTCCGGGAAAAGTCTGGACCTGCCGAAGAGGCAAGATACTTTTTCTTCCCTCTGTTTCCTGGTGCGCGAGGAGAGGGGATTAAGAGCGCTGCTTAAAGGAGATCCAGAGATGGGTGCGAGCCGTGGCTAAAAGCGCGGACCCCAGAGGCTGGCAGGAGACGCTAAGTCTGCTGCTGCCGCCACCAAGAAGCCTGTGTGCGAGCACGGGTCACTATCCACACCTCCCTTCCAGGGAGCCTGTGCAGCCCGCCACTGCCAGGGTCCCGGGATCCAGGGACAACTTCCCTGGGGGAACGCACGGCGCGCCTCAGACTGGTGCAACGTCACTCTGGCCTCTGCCACTGCAGGTTCGCCCCACACTCCGTGCCCCTCCCTCCCGACCTGAGTGAGCCAGAGCCCCCGAATCAGCGGCTCCTTTAACCCCGTCCTGTCTGAGTGAAAAACAGACGCCTTCTGGTGACCTACACGCAGAGGCAGGACCAAATCCAAAGCTGAGCCCCTGGGAGCTGTTAGCACAAAGAAGAGAAAGGAAACCTCTCCCAGCAGCCTCAGAAGCAGCGGATTAAAGCTCAACAATCAACGTGATGTACCCTGCATCTGTGGAATACATGAATAGACAACAAATCATCCCAAATTGAGGAGGTGGACTCTGAGAGCAAGATTTATTATTTTTTCCCCGTTTCCTCTTTGTGTGAGTGTGTATGTGTATGCTTCTGTGTGAGATTTTGTCTGTATAGCTTTGCTTGCACCATTTGTCCTAGGGTTCTATCTCTCTGTATTTTTGTTTTTTAAATTTTTTTCTTAATAATTATTTTTTATTTTAATAACTTTATTATATTTTACTTTATTTTATTTTACTTCATTTTCTTTCTTTCATTCTTTTTTCCTTCCTTCCCTCCTTCCTTCCTTCCTTCCTCCCTCCATCCCTCTTTCCCTCCCTCTCTCCTTTCTTGCCTTCTTTTCTTCTTTCTTTCTCTCTTTCTTCCTTCCTTCCTTCCTTCCTTCCTTTCTACTTCTACTAATTATTTCTTTCTGGTTTTTCTCCCTTTTATTCTGAGCCGTGTGGATGAAGGGCTCTTGGTGCTGCAGCCAGGAGTCAGTGCTGTGCCTGTGAGGTGGGAGAGCCAACTTCAGGACACTGGTCCACAAGAGACCTCCTTGCTCCACATAATATCAAATGGCGAAAATCTCCCAGACATCTCCATCTCAATGCCAGCACTCAGCTTCACTCAACGACCAGCAAGCTACAGTGCTGGACACCCTATGCCAAACAACTAGCAAAACAGGAACACAAACCCACCCATTAGCTGAGAGGCTGCCTAAAATCATAATAAGTCCACAGACACCCCAAAACACAACACCACACGTGCACCTGCCCACTAGAAAGACAAGATACAGCCTCATCCACCAGAACACAGGCACTAGTCCCCTCCACGAGGAAGCCTACACAACCCACTGAACCAACCTTAGCCACTGGGGACTGACACCAAGAACAACAGGAACTACGAACCTGCAGCCTGCCAAAAGGAGACCCCAAACACAGTAAGATAAGCAAAATAAGAAGACAGAAAAACACACCACAGATGCAGGAGCAAGATAAAAACCCACCAGACCTAACAAATGAAGAGGAAATAGGCAGTCTACCTGAAAAAGAATTCAGAATAATGATAGTAAAGATGATCCAAAATCTTGGAAATAGAATAGACAAAATGCAAGAAACAGTTAACAAGGACCTAGAAGAACTAAAGATGAAACAAACAATGGTGAACAACACAATAAATGAAATGAAAAATACTCTAGACGGGATCAGTAGCAGAATAACTGAGGCAGAAGAACGGATAAGTGACCTGGAAGATAAAAGAGTGGAAATAACTACTGCAGAGCAGAATAAACAAAAAAGAATGAAAAGAACTGAGGACAGTCTCAGAGATCTCTGGGACAACATTAAACGCACCAACATTTGAATTATAGGGGTTCCAGAAGAAGAAGAGAAAAAGAAAGGGACTGAGAAAATATTTGAAGAGATTGTAGCTGAAAACTTCCCTAATATGGGAAAGGAAATAGTTAATCAAGTCCAGGAAGCACAGAGAGTCCCATAGAGGATAAACCCACGGAGAAACATGCCAAGACACATGTTAATCAAACTGTCAAAAATTAAATACAAAGAAAACATATTAAAAGCAGCAAGGGAAAAACAACAAATAGCACACAAGGGAATGCCCATAAGGTTAACAGCTGATCTTTCAGCAGAAACTCTGCAAGCCAGAAGGGACTGGCAGGACATATTTAAATTGTTGAAGGAGAAAAACCTGCAACCCAGATTACTCTACCCAGCAAGGATCTCTTTCAGATTTGATGGAGAACTTAAAACCTTTACAGACAAGCAAAAGTTGACAGAGTTCAGCACCACCAAACCAGCCTTACAACAACTGCTAAAGGAACTTCTCTAGGCAAGAAACACAAGAGAAGGAAAAGACCTACAATAACGAACCCAAAACAATTAAGAAAATGGGAATAGGAACATACATATTGATAATTACCTTAAATGTAAATGGAATAAATGCTCCTACCAAAAGACAGAGATTGGCTGAATGGATACAGAAACAAGACCCATATATTTGCTGTCTACAAGAGACCCACTTCAGACCTAGAGAAACATACAGGCTGAAAGGGAGGGAATGGAAAAATATATTCCATGCAAATGGAAACCAAAAGAAAACTGGAGTAGCAATTCTCATATCAGACAAAATAGACATTAAAATTAAGACTATTACAAGAGACAAAGAAGAACACTACATAATGATCAAGGGATAGATCCAAGAAGAAGATATAACAATTGTAAATATTTATGCACCCAACATAGGAGCACCTCAATACATAAGGCAAATACTAACAGCCATAAAAGGGGAAATCGACAGTAACACATTCATAGTAGGGGACTTTAACACCCCACTTTCACTAATGGACAGATCATCCAAAATGAAAATACATATGGAAACACAAGCTTTAAATGATACATTAAACAAGATGGACTTAATTGATATTTATAGGACAGTCCATCCAAAAACAACAAAATACACATTTTTCTCAAGTGCTCATGGAAGATTCTCCAGGATAGATTATATCTTGGGTCACATATCAAGCCTTGGTAAATTTAAGAAAATTGAAATTGTATCAAGTATCTTTTCCGACAACAACACTATGAGACTAGATATCAATTACAGGAAAAGATCTGTAAAAAATACAAACACATGGAGGCTAAACAATACACTACTTAATAACGAAGTGATCACTGAAGAAATCAAAGGGGAAATCAAAAAATACCTAGAAACAAATGACAATGGAGACACGACGACCCAAACCTATGGGATACAGCAAAAGCAGTTCTAAGAGGGAAGTTTATAGCAATACAAGCCCACCTTAAGAAACAGGAAACATCTCGAATAAACAACCTAACTTTGCACCTAAAGCAATTAGAGAAAGAAGAACAAAAAAACCCAAAGTTAACAGAAGGAAAGAAATCATAAAAATCAGATCAGAAATAAATGAAAAACAAATGAAGGAAGCGATAGCAAAGACCAATAAAACTAAAAGCTGGTTCTTTGAGAAGATAAACAAAATTGATAAACCATTAGCCAGACTCATCAAGAAAAAAAGGGAGAAGACTCAAATTAATAGAATTAGAAATGAAAAAGGAGAAGCAATAACTGACACTGCAGAAATACAAAAGATCATGAGAGATTACTACAAGCAACTCTATGACAATAAAATGGACAACCTGGAAGAAATGGACAAATTCGTACAAATGCACCACCTGCCAACACTGGATCAGGAAGAAATAGAAAATATGAACAGACCAATCACAAGCACTGAAATTGAAACTGTGATTAAAAATCTTCCAACAAACAAAAGCCCAGGACCAGATGGCTTCACAGGGGAATTCTATCCAACATTTAGGGAAGAGCTAACACCTATCCCTCTCAAACTCTTCCAGAATATAGCAGAGGGAGGAACACTCCCAAATTCATTCTACGAGGCCTCCATCACCTTGATACCAAAACCAGACAAGGATGTCACAAAGAAAGAAAACTACAGGCCAATATCACTGATGAACATAGACGCAAAACTCCTCAACAAAATACTAGCAAACAGAATCCACCAGCACATTAAAAGGATCATACACCATGATCAAGTGGGGTTTATTCCAAGAATGCAAGGATTCTTCAATATACGCAAATCAAACAATGTGATAAACCATATTAACAAACTGAAGGAGAAAAACCATATGATCATCTCAATAGATGCAGAGAAAGCTTCTGAGAAAATTCAACACCCACTTATGATAAAAACCCTGCAGAAAGTAGGCATAGAGGGAACTTTCCTCAACATAATAAAGGCCATATATGACAAACCCACAGCCAACATCGTCCTCAATGGTGAAAAACTGAAACCGTTTCCACTAAGATCAGGAACAAGACAAGGTTGCCCACTCTCACCACTCTTATTCAACATAGTTTTGGAAGTTTTAGCCACAGCAATGAGAGAAGAAAAGGAAATAAAAGGAATCCAAATCGGAAAAGAAGAAGTAAAGCTGTCACTGTTTGCAGATGACATCATACTATACATAGAGAATCCTAAAGATGCTACCAAAAAACGATTGGAGCTAATCAATGAATTTGGTAATGTAGCAGGATACAAAATTAATGCGCAGAAAGCTCTGGCATTCCTATACACTAATGATGAAAAATCTGAAAGTGAAATCAAGAAAATACTCCCATTTACCATTGCAACAAAAAGAATAAAATATCTAGGAATAAACCTACCTAAGGAGACAAAACACCTGTATGCAGAAAATTATAAGACACTGATGAAAGAAATTAAAGATGATACAAATAGATGGAGAGATATACCATGTTCTTGGATTGGAAGAATCAACATTGTGAAAATGACTCTACTACCCAAAGCAATCTATAGATTCAATGCAATCCCTATCAAACCACCACTGGCATTTTTCACAGGACTAGAACAAAAAAAATCACAATTTTTATGGAAACACAAAAGAACCCGAATTGCCAAAGCAATCTTGAGAACAAAAAACGGAGCTGGAGGAATCAGGCTCCCTGATTTTAGACTATACTACAAAGCTACAGTAATCAAGACAGTATGGTACTGGCACAAAAACAGAAAGATAGATCAATGGAACAGGATAGAAAGCCCAGAGATAAACCCATGCACATATGGTCACCTTATCTTTGATAAAGGAGGCAGGAATGTACAGTGGAGAAAGGACAGCCTCTTAAATAAGTGGTGCTTGGAAAACTGGACAGGTACATGTAAAAGTATGAGATTAGAGCACTCCTTAACACCATACACAAAAATAAACCCTAAATGGATTAAAGACCTAAATGTAAGGCCAGAAACTATCAAACTCTTAGAGGAAAACATAGGAAGAACACTCTATGACATAAATCACAGCAAGATCCTTTTTGACCCACCTCCTAGAGAAATAGAAATAAAAACAAAAATAAACAAATGGGACCTAATGAAACTTCAAAGCTTTTTCACAACAAAGGAAAACATAAACAAGACCAAAAGACAACACTCAGAATGGGAGAAAATAATTGCAAATGAAGCAACTGACAAAGGATTGATCTCCAAAATTTATAAGTAGCTCATGCAGCTCAATAACAAAAAAAACAAACAACCCAATCCAAAAATGGGCAAAAGACCTAAAGAGACATTTCTCCAAAGAAGATATACAGACTGCCAACAAACACATGAACGAATGCTCAACATCATTAATCATTAGAGAAATCTAAATCAAGACTACAATGAGGTATCATCTCACACCGTTCAGAATGGCCATCATCAAAAACTCTAGAAACAATAAATGCTGGAGAGGGTGTGGAGAAAAGGGAACACTCTTGCACTGCTGCTGGGAATGTGAATTGGTAGAGCCACTATGGAGAACAGTATGGAGGTTCCTTTAAAAACTACAAATAGAACTACCATATGACCCAGCAATCCCACTACTGGGCATAGACCCTGATAAAACTGTAATTCAAAAAGAGTCATGTACCAAAATGTTCATTGCAGCTCTATTTACAATAGCCCGGAGATGGAAACAACATAAGCGTTCATCATCAGATGAATGGATAAAGAAGATGTGGCACATATATACAATGGGATATTACTCAACCATAAAAGGAAATGAAATTGAGCTATTTGTAATGAGGTGGATAGACCTAGAGTCTGTCATACAGAGTGAAGTAAGTCAGAAAGAGAAAGACAAATACTGTATGCTAACACATATATATGGAATTTAAGAAAACAAAATGTCATGAAGAACCTAGGGGCAAGACAGGAATAAAGACACAGACCTACTAGAGAATGGACTTGAGGATATGGGGAGGGGCAAGGGTAAGCTGTGACAAAGCTAGAGAGAGGCATGGACACATATTCCCTACCAAACGTAAGGTAGATAGCTAGTGGGAAGCAGCCACATAGCACAGGGAGATCAGCTCGGTGCTTTGTGACCGCCTGGAGGGGTGGGATAGGGAGGGTGGGAGGGAGGGAGACACAAGAGGGAAGTGATATGGGAACCTATGTATATGTATAACTGATTCACTTTGTTATAAAGCAGAAACTAACACACCATTGTAAAGCAATTATACTCCAATAAAGATGTAAAAAAAAAAAAAAAAAAGTCTTCCAACAAACAAAAGTCCAGGACCAGATGGCTTCACAGGTGAATTCTATTAAACATTTAGAGAAGAGCTAACACCCATCCTTCCCAAACTCTTCCAAACAATTGAGGAAGGAGAACTCCCAAACTCATTCTATGAGGCCACCATCACTCTGATACCAAAACCAGACAAAGATACTACAAAAAAAGAAAATTATATACCAATATCACTGATGAATACAGATGCAAAAATCCTCAACAAAATACTAGCAAAGGGAATCCAACAACACATTAAAAGGCTCATACACCATAATCAAGTGGGATTTATCCCAGGGATGCAAGGATTCTTCAATATATGCAAATCAATCAATGTGATACACCATATTAACAAATTGAAGAATAAAAACTATATGATCATCTCAATAGATGCAGAAACAGCTTTTGACAAAATTCAACACCCATTTATGATAAAAACTCTCCAGAAAGTGGGCACAGAGGGAAACCACCTCAACATAATAAAAGCCATATACTACAAACCCACAGCAAACATCATTCTCAATGCTGAAAAACTGAAAGCATTTCCTCTAAGATCAGGAACAAGACAAGGATGTCCACTCTCACCATTATTATTCAACATAGTTTTGAAAGTGCTAGGCACGGCAATCAGACAAGAAAAAGAAATAAAAGGAATACAAATTGGAAAAGAAGAAGTAAAACAGTCACTGTTTGCAGATGACATGATACTATACATAGAGAATCCTAAAGATGCCACCAGAAAACTACTAGAGCTAATTAACTAATTTGGTAAAGTTGCAGAATACAAAATTAATGCCCAGAAATCTCTTGCATTCCCATACACTAATGATGAAAAATCTGAATGAGAAATTAGGGAAACACTCCCATTTACCACTGCAACAAAAAGAATAAAATACCTAGGCATAAACCTACCTAGGGAGACAAAAGACCTGTATGCAGAAAACTATAAGACACTGATGAAAGAAATTAAAGATGACACCAACAGATGGACAGATATACCATGTTCTTGGACTGGAAGAATCAATATTGTGAAAATGACTATACTACCCAAAGCAATCTACAGATTCAATGCAATCCCTATCAAATTACCAATGGCATTTTTTACAGAACTGGAACAAAAACTCTTAAAATTTGTATGGAAACACAAAAGACCCTGAATAGCCAAAGCAGTCTTGAGGGAAAAGAAATGGAGCTGGAGGAATCAGACTCCTTGACTTCAGACAATACGACAAAGCTACAGTAATCAAGACAATATGGTACTGGCACAAAAACAGAAACATAGATCAATGTACCAAGATTGAAAGCTCAGAGGTAAACCCACGCACCTATGGTCAACTAACCTATGACAAAGGAGACAAGGATATACAATGGAGAAATGACAGTCTCTTTAATAAGTGGTGCTGGGAAAACTGGATAGCTACATGAAAAAGAATGAAATTAGAACACTCCCTAACACCATACACAAAAATAAACTCAAAATGGATTACAGGCCTAAGTGTAAGACCGGACACTGTAAAACTCTTAGAGGAAAACATAGGAAGAACACTCTTTGAGATAAATCACAGCAAGATCTTTTTTGATCCACCTCTTAGAGTAATGGAAATAAAAACAAAAATAAACAAATGGGATCTAATGAAACTTCAAAGCTTTTGCACAGCAAAGGAAACCATAAACAAGATGAAAAGACAGCTCTTAAAATGAGAGAAAATATTTGCAAATGAATCAACAGACAAAGGATTATTCTCCAAAATATATAAACAGCTCATGCAGCTCAATATTAAAAAAACAAACAGCCCATCCAAAAATGGGCAGAAGACCTAAATAGACATTTCTCCAAAGAAGACATACAGATGGCCACGAAGCACATGAAAAGCTGCTCAACATCACTAATTATTAGAGAAATGCAAATCAAAACTACAGTGAGGTATCACCTCACACCAGTTAGAATGGGCATCATCAGAAAATCTACAAACAACAAATGCTGGAGAGGGTGTGGAGAAAAGGGAGCCCTCTTACACTGTTGGTGGGAATGTAAATTGATACAGCCACTATGGAGAACAGTATGGAAAACCTAAAAATAGAATTACCATATGAAGGAGCAATCCCACTACTGGTCGTATACCCAGAGAAAACCATAATTCAAAAAGACACATGCACCCCTATGTTCATTGCAGCTGTATTTACAATAGCCAGGTCATGGAAGCAACCTAAATGCCCATCGACAGATGAATGGATAAAGAAGATGTGGTACATATATACAATGGAATATTACTCAGCCATAAAAAGAACGAAATTGCGTCCTTTGCTGAGACGTGGATGGATCTAGAGGCTGTCATACAGAGTGAAGTAAGTCAGAAAGAGAAAAACATATATCGTATGTTAACGCATATATGTGGAACCTAGAAAAATGGTACAGATGAACCGGTTTGCAGGGCAGAAATTGAGACACAGATGTAGAGAACAAACCTATGGACACCAAGGGGGGAAAGCTGTGGGGTGGGGTGGGGGTGGGGGTGTGATGAATTGGGCGATTGGGATTGACATGTATACACTGATGTGAATAAAATTGATGACTAATAAGAACCTGCTGTATAAAAAAAATAAATGTGCCTTCTTGATAAAATGTTTTAAATAAATAAATAAATAAAAAGACTTAGCTCATCTTTACTTCCTTGGGTGAAATCTTTCTGAAGTTTTGATTAAGAGCTTGCAGTTTCTCTATCTCCTCAGGCCTGAAAGTTCTTCCTGTTTGGAGGGTGTATCACAGGAACAGCACACGACAGCTCCCAGGCCAAATCTTGCCTGTTGCATGTTTTTGTGTGACCCACAAGCCAAGAATCGTTTTGCAAATGAAAATTTGAAATGTATTTGATGATTGGGAGCACTAACTTTGAATTGCTATTAAGTGAAATGTTATCTTGTCTGAAATAATTCTGTTTTTCTCATAAGTAGACTTGTATTACCAAAAAAATTGTATTCAATTAATATTGTTATGTTTTGAATTTATTAAAAAAATTGTGAAAATTTATTTTCTCTTTTTTAATTTAAGTACCTTTATAATATCCTCAGTTTGCCTCTTAGTCTGCAAGGCAAGTATATAAATATTTAATATAAAAATTAATACATATAGTTATTTTAAAATGTTAAATAAAATATTTACATAAAACGTTTGCTGATCTCTGGTGTATCAGTTAGAGTTTGATCAGAGCAGCAGAACAAGTATGAATGACCTGGAATAATTATTATTTGGATTAGACCTTATGCAGTTGTGGCAGCTGGTGGGGAAGACCATGGAAGGCTGTTGCATCTGCGTCTAGCCATGGGTCTGAAGTTGCTATTCACTGGCATGGCAACACCTTGCTGTCTGCACTTTCCCAAACACTGCATACTCTTTCAGACCTGGGTGCTTTTGCCTCTTGGAGTGTCTTTGAAGTGTCCTTACCTGACATTCCACTTAACATCAATTAATCCTGCAAATTCCAACTCAAATGCTAAATTCTTTGCAGGTTTGCAAAGAATTTCTCCTGTGCTTCCATGCCACCATGTACTTCTGCATAGGTAGCTTTAAAATCTTCCTTTCCAGCCTGTGAACTCCTGGAAGAAGGATTGAGCTTTGTTCATGTCTGTGTCCCCGGCACCTGGGACCACACCTGACATCCAGTAGACATCTACACTTGTAGAATGAGAGGAGAATGAAAACAGAAAGAGAAAAAGAAGAAGACAGAAAGAATTACATAGAGAAAGAAAAAGAAAAACGAGAATAAAGAGAGAGAGAAAATGATGGAAGCTCAACTAAGAAGTGTGTTCCTGTTGAATCCACAGAACATCGTGATTATGAGTCCTTCTAACCCAAACTCTGCCCATAGGAAGACATTTTTACTGGAAGCCTCTCTCCTCTGGAGCCAAGGCTAGTTCACACCTGCTATTTGCAGGCATCTGTTCCCAGTGCAACTCTCTGATGAGCCAATCTGCCATCATGGTCCTGATGTGCTTTATTTGGACGAGCTGGACAAGCTGGGACTTGTTGGTGAGCTGGAAACTTCTGCAAATAGTGTGTGGATCCCAGAATGGAAGGGCCATGGCTCGCTGGAGAGGTGGGGCCTGGCTGGAGTTTTTAGACTCTCTTTGGAGGGAGACAGCCCAGGGTCTGCCAGACACACAGAAACAGAGCAGAATCAGTTTGCTTCTCCTCTGACATCCTAGGTCTCATATCCAGTCTCTGAGGAGCAGGGGTCCCACACAACATCTCCAGAGTTTGCCTAACTTTTCAGACTCCTTTATATTTAACACTTTAGCCAGTGCATATGCAGCCCTGGAAAAGCAAACAAATTCAAACAAAAATAACCTCTCAGAGGCAGGGACTCTCTCATTCCTTTTGGATCTACTGTGAGGCCTAAACGTGCAGGGTCTCATTGCACCCAGGGTTTATTTACAAGATTGATCCACTTTCTCTTCCCCTTGGAAGAGCCTGACCAGACTCCAACCCACCTCCTGGGGACCTGAGTCTCTAGAGCAGGCGGCTGCTCACCTGTGCCTGGGCCTGACCACTGATGGGCAGCTCACGATAGTCACACACGGTGGTTGACACTGCCCTGAAGGGGACAGGTTAATGATGTTCATTGACATGAGCTGGAATAGATGGCTGTTCAGTCATCTTTTTGCCATGGGCTGGAGCAGTGCTGAGGGCCCTCTGAGATGCTGCTGGTGAGGTCAGGTCCTCCTGGCACATGAAAAGGGCTGTCACAAGAGGGCTGGCGGGGTCCCCCTGCTCTATAGACCTCTTCATGGGCTCAAGGTCTTTCACTATCTGGAATAAATCTTCCTTCCCTCAGGGACCATGCCAAAATGCAGATATGTACCCAGAGAGAAAGGGACAGGGTCACCTAGGGCAGCCACTGATACCTGGATGGCAGACAAGCAGCACTTATGATGCCCTTGTCCCTAGAGGGCTCAGGGCAGACATCCTGAATTGATCCCGGCACTCTTGCTTGCTGAGCTAAGCTCTGGCCACAGTCCTCATGAAATGAGCACTCTCGGTAGTGCTTCCAATCAATCACGGTTGGCAGCAGAAATGAAATCCATTTGCCATCCTTGCATTAATCTTTTATCAGAGATTAATTTGCCCGATTGGTCAGGGATTTCCAACAACAACAAAGCTTGGCCTGCAGGGGCCCAGGCCCCAAGGGAATAGGTCACAAAAAGGGAGGTTTTCATTATCTTGATGGGTCATTGAGGGAATGATCAAGCAGTCTGGGGACTTTGAGGCTCAGTGTGAGTTAAGTGGGTGTGGAGAGCTGCATGAGTGAGACCGCTCCAGGCTTGGGATGGCCCTCCTCTTTTCCCTGTTCGGCAATGTCTGGCTGGTTGAAAACTTTGTGCCTTTTACCCTATCACAGCGCAAAGTTCTGGCAAATCTCTCCCGTTTGTACATTTTACTCCCAGATGATCAGGTCCTATCCTCTATTACATAGCCATCAATTGCTAAATATATGTATCCCTTGAAATTTCAGGGCAGTGCTGTGAAATGTGGGGAGACACATGTCCTCCTGCTGCCTTCTGTCCCCAAATGACGAGGTTCAAGAGTGTTGGACCTTGACCATGGAAGGGTGCCCAGGCAGATGATCCAGGGTGGGCCGGGGGGTAGCTGTACGTGTGTGTGCACACGCGTGTGCTGGGGAGCCAGCCCACCGTAGGCCCTCAGCCATGTCAGCGTGTGCCTGGAAGAGTAGCTGAGGTGGGGTAGGCTATTTTCATGAGGGACTGGGGAGCCTCCTGGGAAGAGGGAGTCAGGCAGCAGTTAGGCTCAGGAACAAACCCTCTGTCTTTAGAGGAGCTGTCACTTGGATCTGGGCCCAGCATTGTCCCTGGGACACGTGTAAGACCCAGGGTACAGATGAAAGGAGATTTTTCAGTGGCGACCTTGAAAGACTTTGGGTTCAGGAGCAACCTTGCTTTGGCACCGAGTGGCAGAGCTTCCCACAGGAAGCAGGGCAGGGGAAGGAAAGCATCCTCTTGCTTCAGGCCTCAGCCTTGTGGCTCCAGAAGCCACAGTCCCATTTTGGCAGCTCAGGGCTCTGGAGCCTTCTTGCTGCGGTCGTGGAGGTAGTGCATGGTGAGGGTGGCTGTGATGTGGGCACTGGGGTGCCTGGAGATACCTGAGGCCTCAGCAGCACATAGCCCTGGAAGAGAAGGGCTAGAGTGAAGGACAAGGACTGCTGTGAAACGGTCAGTCAGGGGACCCATCCAGAGGCACGCGACAGGTATCTGACAGCTCCCAGAAATGGGAGTGGTGAAGGGGGGAAATGGGGGGTGAAGGGGGGAAACTCTCATCACAGAGCTGTGGCTATTTGTTCTGGTGTCTTCCTCCCACTCTGGACTGTGTCCTTGCATAAACAATTCTCAAATTAACAAATGACATTTGTGTAGTGCTTTACTTGTTTATAAATACTCTCCCAGTGAGACTTTACACCCCTCCTGGGGATAAAATGTATCCCACCTCACTTATAGAGATAGTCTGGAATAACGGAAAGAATTCAGACTTTGGAGCCCACAGAGCTGAGTTACTACCTTGTGTGGCCTTGGTCGAGTCATTTAGCCTCCTGACTAAGAAAGGTAAGGTATTTAGCATGTTGTACCAGCATTATTGGACTATGATTGGTGATCAATTGATGCCAGAGAAATAAATATTAGATACATCTAGTTGGGTTTGGGTATGAATTTGAACACGGGGTCTTTTCTGTCTAAATTCTTTTTTGTTCCACTCTACTGCCCCGGCTGCAGGTGATTCTGAGAAGTATGGTTGGGAGAAGGCATGATGCTGAAACCCGTGTAGTGGTGGGGTGAGGGGGTCTGCGGCTGGACGGGATGGTGGGAACCATGCCGTCTAGCATCAGTCTGAAGGCCCCAGAGCTGCTGTGAAGTCCTAGGATTGGCCTCACAACACTGGAGCCCGTCCCAATGGGCTCGCTGCTGCCATTGGTCTCAGGGATGCAGAAAATTCACACTGGAGGTTTGAGACCAACTTGGAAAACGGCTGGTTGGTTTTTCCCTGGACATTTTCAAAGGCTTAAGTCATGTTGTTTGTTAAAAATGAAGAGTTCTGTAGCAACCAAGGTGAGGCCACGTGCCGTTTCTAACGAGGACACGTCCACTCTTGACCTGGAAATATGCAGGGTCACCGGCGGGGTCGCAGTGAGAAGCCCAGGCTGTGGGGCGTTCTCTTGGAGCAGGTGAGAATCATTTACATTTTCAAAAGACATTTTTGCAAAAATAACATGACCAGAGTTTAATAATAATTCAAACAGTGCAGTTAGGTTGATGTGGACAACAGTGGTGCCTGTCTTCCTCCTGACCACCCGGGTACCATTCTCAAGAGACCCTTTCACCTGTTTCTTCTGTTTATCTCCATCTCTCAGTGATACATAATTGTACTTCAGTTTCTTGATTCTCCAGCTTTAATATTATCTATTAACATGTTATTTCAAGGTTAGGATTTAGCCCTTTTACACACACACACACATACACACACACACACTTTTACACCTCCCTTCTCCCAAACTGTTTATGCCACAAGATCTGATTAAATAAATGTTCAGCGTTTGCCATACTATGCCTATAAAAATAATTGCCCATTAAGCAGCCTATTATTCTAAGATTACATTTCCTTTCTTTAACAACTTATTGTTTATCGTTTTCTGTGAGGGTGGGGAAGTGGGTTAATTGCCTCATTTTTTAATTTACTTTAACTTCATGTCTCTATCACTCAATTTCCCAGAGCTCTTTTCCAAACCAGCTGGTATCTACCAGCTTCACATTTGCTTGGGGACATCAAACCTGGCTTCTCCATCCTTCCTGGTTCCTCTCCAGGCCTTCCGCATACCTGTGACTGTCACTCTATGACCTCCCTTCACTGTCATCCCAGCAGCTCCCGAGTCCTGGGTCCCATTTCTTTCTCTTTCTTAGTTTATTCCCTGGTTTGGTGAATCATGATCTCCTGTGGCTTCCTGACAAAGGGTGCATGATTCCAGGACCTTGAATATTTGTTGAATTTCAGAAATGTCTTTATTGGCACCTGATTAATAATTTGACTATTTTTGGAGTTCTCATTTAAACATCATTTTTCCTCATCATTTTGAAGGAACTGCGCTCTTGTCTTCTGCTGCACTTAGAAGTTTCTCTTCAAAGGTCTGATGCCACTCTCATTTCTGATCATTTATATGTGACTTTGATTTGTTTCTGTCTGGAAATTTTTGCCCCAGTGTTAGGAACCTTCACGATCATGTGCCTTTTTTTTTCATCTTTCCATTGTGGTGGACACTTGATGGGCCCTTTCTGTGGAGAAACTCATGTCCTTCAGTCCCAGGAAATTTTCTTGTGTTATTTCTTCGGTAATTCTCTCTCCTCTATTTCCTCTGATCTTTCTGAAACTCTTCTGTTGGACTTTGGAACTCCTGAATTGATTATTTTATTCCTTAACTGTTCTCCCTAATTGTCATCTTTCTAAAATTTCTAACTTTTGGTAAATTATCTTCTATTTTTTTAAATCGAGTTTTAAATTTCAACTTTTAAAAATTTCGTAAAACTCTTATTCTCTCTTCCTTCTTCAAATATGTCATTATTTTCTCATATTCTTGTACTGTGTGAAGTATTTTCTCTTAACTCTCTAAATATTTATTTAAATCTTTTTTCTTCCCCCTGAATTCTGTTTCTCCCAAGTTTTTTTTTGGCCTCTCCCATTGCAGAGCACAGGCTCCGGACGCGCAGGCTCAGCGGCCATGGCTCACGGGCCCAGCCGCTCAGCGGCATGTGGGATCTTCCCAGACCGGGGCACAAACCTGCGTCCCCTGCATCGGCAGGCGGACTCTCAACCACTGCGCCACCAGGGAAGCCCTCTCCCAAGTTTTTAAATCTTCTTTTCTGCTTTAGTTTGTTTGTGGTTATTTGACTCCATCTTGACTTTTGCCATTCTGGGCATCCTTGGCTGTCTGCTCACATTTAAGAGGCTACAGAAGGCTTGGGGATTGGGCTTTACTCTAAGGAGGTCAGGCAGGGACTGGGATGTCTCGTTGGGGGAACTCAAATTATAGAGTGTTTTCTCTTGGGGCAGTTTTCCAGTTTCCACAATATTCTCCAGTTTCCAGCCTGGATATAACCTGGCCATCAGCAGCCTGTGAGGTAGGGAGAGGGCTGGGACTTTCAGAATGATGCCTCTCCCCTACTCATCATCTCCCCTGGTGTCTTCTCATCCAAAGTATGTCTGATTCAATATCTCTGAAGCAAACACCTCTAGTTTCATGTCTGTGTAGCACGGGGAGGGAATTTGTGTCACTCTCAGTCAGGGTAGGTTTTGGTAACAATACCAAAATCCCCTCTGGGGCTGCCTACTAGGAGAGTTCCTTCTCCCAGAAGGTCCAGGCATGGGCTCCTGGGGAAGGACTTAGAGCAGCCATTCCTTTCTCTTCCCCTTTGTAGAGTCCCAGTTGTATTGGGGTGTCCACACCTGTACTGGGTAACTCAGGCATTCACCCACCTAAGCTGATCTCATCAAGTAATGCTCCTTTTCCCTTGCCAGCAGTTGGTTTAGGGATGGGCGTGTCATCTGTTTTCAGCTAATGAGACATGAGGGGAGGTCTGCTGGAAAAGGACTCCTCTCTCTGAAGTAGGAGATACCTGGAAGAAATAGCCCCTCTTCTTCTTGTCTGATCATGAAGCTAGGAACTACAGCTGTTAATTTGTGACCATGAGGCGAGCTGATCTCTGAGGAGAGAGGTATATGCTGAGAATGGCTGAGAGGAAAGAAGGAAAGAACATGGGTCCTTGATGTCACCACGGAACTACTGCATTAACCCACCAGACAGCCACCTTACCTGGGAGCCCCTTTTTAGATGAAGTGATAGATTTTACCTGTTGTCTAGGGCCATTAATTTGTTCCTTGCATCCAGAAGCTTCCTAACTGACCAAGTGAGCATCCTTGGGGGTGAGTAAATTGTAGCCCCAGCCTCCAGGTCCTGGATATGTAATTAAAACAGGGAGTTATGCTCAGGGTCCAAGCCGAGTACAGGCTTGATCTAGGGAGTGAGATGTCCTGGGCCACACAATCAGAGCCAGATAAGGGACAGGAATGTAAGGTGGTGATGCCTAATGGTTAGGGCTCAGGCTCTGGAATCCCAGCTTTGCCACTTACTTGCTAGGTGAACTTGGTGAATTACTTCATGCCCCTAAACCTGGTTTCCTCATTTATGAAATGAAAGTGATCATAGTAACTTCCTTCTATGGTTGTTGAGATTGTCAAATGAGATAATATCTATTATGAGCTCAGAACTGTGCCCATGACTGTCAGAGGCTGGACCCCTTGAGTGCGGAGCCAGGGCACCATCGCATCCTCTGCATAAGGGATGCTGAGTCCCAGCTCCAGGGTGTAGTTGGTGTGGGACCAAGAGGATGCCAGCTGTGGAGAGGATACCTTCTCCCAAAGGCAGTGGGAAGGGGTCTTCCAACAATTTGAAATACCACCACTGTGGAAGGCATGATTTTGAAGATTATGAATAAAATACATTAGCCCAGTGGTTCTCAAAAATGTGTATCAGAATCATCTAGAAGGCTTGTTAAGCATAGTTTGCCAGGCCCCACCCCAGAGTTTCTGATTCAGTAGGTTTGGGTGGGCTTGCGTTTCTAGGAAGTCCCTGGATGATACCAGTACTGCTAGTCTGGGGACCACAGTCTGAGGACCGGTGTGTTAGAGGAGGCGGGGAGAGAGCAACAGCGTGAGGGAAAATCATGTGAGGTTGATGTCTTTTTAAAATCTATTTTATTAAAAATTATGTTATTATGGAGAAATGAGAGTCATATAGTGAGCCCTCATGTACCCATCACTCAGCTTCAACATATACTCGTGTCCCATCTTAAGTTCACAGATGTCTTTTGAGTGGGCTCCCTTTCTCTCCCCACAGCACCAGCAGGGGCCTTGGCCCCATCTTGGCCTGCCTCCCAGGGCTCAGAAAGAGGCCGCATCTTTGGGGCCCAGCTGCATGGAGGGATGACTAAGTCAGATTGCCTCTGAGGAGAAATGCCGTGGCTGGGCATTTCTTGATATCCCCCTGTCACCCTCAAACGTTTTCCATCCCCACCACGGGTGGGCAGCTGAGGCGGTCCCCGAAGACGGTCCCCGGCCAGCGGCTCAGCTGGATGGCTAAGGCCTCAGGGGGCTGTAATCGCCAGTCTGAAGACTAGCTCTCCTCCGAAAACGCCGGTCCCCTGCCAATCATTCCATCCACCACACTGTGCCTGGTTCTGTTGGGTGCTTGGGAGGCTGCAGTGAACAGGACCCACTCCAGTGGGGAGAGGGGTCACTAAACTGGTGACCACAGACAACAGGCTAAGTGCCGGGGAAGAAGCCTCTGCAAAAAGCGTCCTGGGAGCACAGAAGAGGATGTCCCAACCCTATGGGGAGGCAGGAAATCTAGGGAGGCCCTCCTGACTTGCTGATGTTGGAGCAGGTCTTCAAGGGCTGTGGAGAAGGCCTGGCCACTCCGTTGGTGGGCTGTCTGTCTCTCGCTGTTAGAGTCAGCCCATGCTTCCTTCCTGTAATCTGTGTGAGCTCCAAGTCCAGTCGTGAGGGCGCTGGGGTCCTTCCCCCTCCACACGGAGCCTGAGCCCAGCTGCGGCCTCTCTCGTGTGAGCCCGTGTGGGGCTGGGGGAGTGCTCTGGGATTAAGCAGCAGCACAGCTCTCCATCCTGAATTTCCTCCCTATAAATCAGAGTCATCGGTGATGGATCACACTCCTTCAGCTCCAGGAGATCCCCCTTCTCCTGGTTTATGTGTAGAACACGGGTGATCCTGGGATTGTCTGCTCTGTGTATGATAGACATGGGGTAGGGCTGCCCGTGGACATATTCAGCGTTGGTGTTGATGCCAGGAGGGCTGAGCAGCCAGGAAAGGGGGGTGTCTCTCTCTGGAGGGTATGGGAAACAGGCAGACCCCAGAGGTCCTTGGCCACTTAAAGGGGTCCTGGTACAGAATCCTGCAGGGAGTCCTGGGGGGATGGGTGGAAGGAAGCTCACAATCGATGCTCTGCAAATTTCCTCTTTACAAAAATGTCTCTGTTTCCCAACCTATGATCCCACCAGGGCCCTCTGTTCAAGATCCCTCCTCCCATGATTAGATACAATCCCAGGAACGTATCATCATTTTTATATTTAATTAAATTGCTGTCCCCTATTTAATATTTTCAACTAAGCTCCTAAAGCCAGATCTTACTTATAGATCTAAGTTTTATATTGTAGGTTCTTTCAAAGGCTTTGTCATGGGACCTTTTTTTTTTCTATTACTATTAGTCCCCTATAATAAATAACATCAACTCCAATAATGCTACACTAGATACTTCCCCTGACTCCTATCTCCTTCCACATTTATTATTGACTCAGTTTATGTTCCTTTAAATCGGTTTCAGTCTGGGCGGCAATACTCTCATTTACTGATCCATCAATTTGAATTTGTTTTATAAGATTCCATTAATTACTGTGTCCAATTCCTTTGCAGTGTCTGCAACTCGCACATCCCTTCAGTCTCTTTGAATTCCCTCCAGGCTCTGTGGCTGCAGATTTTCATGGCAACGGTATCTTCAGGTTAGGCTGGTGAGCCCTCAGATGCTTATGCTATCAGATGTTTTCAGCCTTATATCCGGCAAGGAGCAGGGGCTGAGTCACAGAGGGCCTTCCTGAAACCTTAGTCCTCTAGGTCTGGCCCCTCCCCTGGTGAATCCCCTGAAAACCCTGCATGGAAGGGGATGTGAGGCTCAGAGGAGGATCAGTCTCTGCTTAGGGGCACGTGGGACTCATGTGACAATTCCTTTTGTGCGTAGCTGGGATTTCCTAGGGTCGGTCCCGTCTGATATCCATGTGGCCGCAGCCCTGCGTAGAGCACTGGCACACATGCAGGAGCCTACCTCCCCCTGCCATAAACCAGAGGTGGGGATGACACCTGAGCTTTAGCGAATTCCTTCCTTTTCCTTAATCTGAACCCATCTCCTGGCACTGTCATATGACACTGTCTTCAGAGCCATGGGCGATAGCCCCCAACCTCCTCTGCCTCTACCATTTGGAAAGACACTTATGCTGTTGCCTGATGGTCTGGCTGCTTTACATCCAGCTGGTTGCTTATTTATAGGAGAACATGAGGCTGGGCACCCAAATCTTCTCTGCGATACTCAGACATGACAAATTCGGGGTGTGGGTTAGATGAGTACAATGTCCCTAAGGTGCCTTCTGCAGACTTACTGAAAGCAGCCTGCCATGGCTGTGACTCCCCTCCTGGCTATGAGTATTTGGAAAACTGATGAGATTTAGACAAGGGCTGGCCTATTGTCTGAGGCTAAATGAGAGCTGGTCCAGTGATTTTCCTCTTCCGGGACTCGAGAACGGACCGTGAAAGGTAAGTTGGTTGGTGGAGTGTGAAGATCCAAACACGTGGCCAGTGGCTAATCAGGTGAATATGGTGGAGAGCTGGGTGAAGCGGTGTGAACACTTGCTGCCCAAGTCCCCAGCCATCCTGATGGCCAGAACTCAGAAGGTTTCCAGCTTCTGTGAGGCCTGAGGGATGGCAGTGATTCCTGTCCCAGATGCCCCCGAGCACTGCCGTATCCTCACAATGTCAGTCCTGCTTCACACACACACACACACACACACATACACCGTTCTTTAGTTAGCTCGAGTGATCTTATTTTCTTGCAAAACAAAATACTTCGCCTTGAATAAGGGGTGACTTGCCAAAGAGTACTGTCTATAGGAGACATGATAATGCGTCAATGTGTCCTTGGAAAGAGCATCTTTAATTAGGGCGAAGACAGAAGGCCAAGGCCAGTGACAGAGAGTGAGCATACATACAGGCTACAAGGTTTGTTTAGGCGGGAAGACAAAAGGAAATAAGTCTGTTTCCAAAAGAGCCTGAAAAAGTCTATGTGCTATGAATTAGAGGCTTCTTTACGATGAAAGGTATTTTGAGGCAGAAGCGAGTACCCGAGAGCAAGAATGCATGCACTGGAGAACCACTGTCCTTGGAAGAGTGGTTGACTCCCATCCACTGCTCCCTACTGGGCAGGGGAGATGGGGGTCATTCAGCCTCTGCTTGAATGCCTCCAGAGGTGAGGAGCCCTCTCCCTCTGTCCTGCAGCCTCTAATCTGCAGGCAGTTTGTGGAAATCTGTTGGTTTCCCTGACAGACTTCTATTCTCCCTTCTGCAGGGAGCACTCAGGCTATTTTTCCTTTGGAGAACCATCCCTCCTCGAGTTTCAGTCCTTGTGGTTTGGGCAGGACTTAGCCCAGCTCTCAGTGTTAGTGGTGGGCAAATGATCCAAGCCTGGTGAATCATCCTGTTTCACACTATGACCATAATGATTGTTTCAGAAATGAGCATGTGACCCAAGCTATCCGATGAACGTCAGCCCTGAGAGTTTTGATGGAGCCTTCAGGAAGGAGCTATATTCATTCTCTTGGTTGTTAAACTGATAGGATCTAAGTCTGGTGCTTCTAGTGACCATTTTGCCACCACTGAAAGAGAATATGTCCAAAAATTAAGCCAACATAGAGAAAAACAGTGTGGAATGATGGAGTGCCTGAAACCTATTTCTAGACTTTACGTTACATGAAAAATAAACTTTCCATTTGGCTTAAGCCAATTTGTGTTTGGTTTCTGAGTCCCGAATGATATAGAAAGCTTTTAATTACTAGAATTTTATTACTTTTTAAATTTATTGGAGTGACTTCCCTACACTCTTCCTTTCTTAACCTTTGTTCTGCCCTTTACATAGAAAACATCCATTTCCTCTTTTAAGCTAGCTCTTATTTAAAGATACTATAACTTGCCTGAATCTTTACTTCTGGATTATAAACCTCATCAATCATTTTATCTATTGTCCTTATGACAAGTTTTTTAATCCCCTCACTATGCAGGTTACCTTTCTCTAGACCAACTATGGCTTTCCAATGATCCTCTTAAATGTGGCTCTCACATCTGAACCTGGGATTCCTGAGGTGGTCTGATCAGATCAGAGTACACAAGGCTACCCTTTCCATACTGGGATGGACCCTCTACTTCAATTAATTCAGTTTAAGACTCTGATCAGATTTTCAGTGGCTAGTTGTGGTTATAAAGCCTCTGACGGTATTTTGCAACAGTTGGTGAGAAGCTGGGCCTAACCTACTCTTCACTTAACTACTAGTTATGGACTCTGCTCTCACACAAACTTGAATCCTGGCTTTCCCCATTTACTAGCTGTCTAACCCTGAGAAAACTTTTTTAACTACCTTAGGGTCTTGCTCTTCAAGGTGTGTTACAGGAAGCTTTTAGAAACATCGAATCTTAAGCTCTTTTCTAGACCTATGATTCAGAACCTGTATCTTAACAGATCCCCAGGGGAATTACATACACATTAAAGTATAAGAAGCACTTTTCTAGGATACAGACTTTTTTCACCTGTGCAGTCAATTTTTTCAAAAAGAGCTTGATTGTGATATGTTACATATCACATAATTCACCCATCTAAGTGCACAATTCACTACTTTTTAGTATATTCACAGGGTTGTGCAACAATTACCACAACATAATTTTAGACAACTTTTGTCCCCCCTTAATAAAAAAAGTCCCATACCTATTAACAGTCAATTTGCATTCCCCTCCTACGCCCAAGCCCTAGACCTGAGCAATTACTAACCTACTTTCTATGTATTTGCTTATTCTGGACATTTCTTATAAGTAGAATCATACAATATGTGGTCTTCTGTGTCTGACTTCTTTCACTTAGTGTAATGTTTTCAAAGTTCATTATGTTTTAGCACGTGTCAGCACTCCGTTCCTTCTTATTGCCAAATAATATTCCATTGTATGGAAGTATCATTCTTGTGTATCCACTCATCAGTTGACAAACATTTGGGTTGTTCTCATTTTTTAGGTATTACGAATAATGCTGCTGTGAACATTTGTGTATGTCTTTTACATTTTATATTCTCACCAACAGTGTATGAGAGTTCCACTTTCTTCAGTTCCTCACAAACACAAATTGTCTGTCTTTTTAAATTATATCTTCTTAGTGGGTGTGAAGTAGTATCTCACTATAGTTTTGATTTGCATTTTCCTAATGATTAATGATTTTGAACATCTTTTCATGTACCTATTGGCCATGTATCTTCTGTGGAGAAATGTCTATTCAAATCCTTGCCCATGTTTAAATTGGGTTATTTTTATTTATTTTTTTACCATTGAGTTCTAAGAACTCATTATTGATTATAGATACAAGTCTCATATCAGATATATGATTTGAAAATATTTTCTTCCATTGTGCATTGTATTTTTACTTTATTGATAATATCCTTGAAAGGACAAAAGTTTTTAATTTTGCTAAAATCTGACTTATCTATTTTCTCTTTTGTTGCTCATGCTTTTGGTGTCATAGCTAAGAGTCTGTTGCCAAATCTTAGGTCATGAAGATTTACTCTTATGCTTTATTTTAAGTGTTTTATAGTTTTTGCTCATACATTTAAGCCTATGATCCATTTTTAATTAATTTCTGTCTGTGGAGTGAGGTGAGGTATGGGTATTCAGTGGTCCTAGCACTATTTATTGAAGAGACTCTTCTTTTCCCATTGAATGGACTTGGCACCCTTGTTAAAAATAAAAATCAACTGACCATAACCTAAGAGTTTATTTCTGGACTCTCAATTCTATTCCATTGATCTATATGTCTGTACTTATGCCAGTACCACACAATATTTATTACTGTAGTATTGTAGTCAGTTTTGAAATTGGGAAGTGTGGGTCTTTCAACTTTGTTCTTTGTTTTTAAGATTGTTTTGACTATTCTGGATCTCTTAAATTTCTACATGATTTTTAGGATCAGTTCTTCAATTTATGCAGAAACTGGCAGCTGGCAATTTAATAGGGATTGTATCGAATCTGTAGATTAATTTGGGGGGTATTGCCATCTTAACAATATTAAGTCTTCCAAAAAATGAACATGATATGTCTTTCCATTTATTTAGCTCTTCTTTACTTTCTTTCAACAAGTTAAGTCTTGTATTTCTTTTGTTAAATTTATAACTATTTATTTTTTTGATGCTATTGTAAATGGAATTGTTTTCTTAATTCCAATTTTAAAATGTTTAATTTTGAATTGCTGGAGTATAAAAATACAGCTGATTTCTTTTTTTTTTTGCGGTACGTGGGCCTCTCACTGTTGTGGCCTCTCCCGTTGCGGAGCACAGACTCTGGACGCACAGGCTCAGCGGCCATGGCTCACGGGCCCAGCTGCTCCGCGGCATGTGGGATCCTCAGGGACCGGGGCTCGAACACGCGTCCCCTGCATCGGCAGGCGGACCATCAACCACTGCGCCACCAGGGAAGCCCACAGCTGATTTTTATATATTGATATTGTATCCTGCCACATTGCTGAATTCATTTATTAGTTCTAACAGTATTTTAGTGGATTCTTTAGCATTTCTATAAACAAGACCATGGCTTCTGAAAATAGACTTTTACTTCTTCCCTTCCAATCTTCATGCCTTTTCTTTCTTCCTCTTATCTAATTGTCTTGACTAGAACCTCCTGTACATGTTTTAAAAAATTGGTGAGAATGGACACCCTTATCTTGTTCTTAATCTTAGGGGAAAGCATTTAGTCTTTCACCCTTTAGTATGATGCTAGTTGTGGGTTTTCCATAGATGCCCTTTAGCAGACAGAAAAAGTTCCCTTCTGTTCCTAGTTTGTTCAGTGCTTTTATCATGAAAGTGTAATGATTTTTGTCAGGTGCTTTTTCTGCATTTGTTGAAATGATCTTATGTTTTCTGTCTATATTCCATTAATATAATATATTGTATTAATTGATTTTTGAAGATTAAACCAACTTGGCATTCTTGGGACAATGCATTTTTTCATGGCATGTGCTTGTTTTTATATGTTGCTGGTTTTTGTTTGCTAGTATCTTGAGGATTTTTGTATCTTTAGTCATGAAATTCTGTAGGGATTTTGTGTGTGTGTGAGTGTGATGTCCTTATCTGGTTTTGATATCAGGGTAATACTGGCTTAATAAAATGAGTTGAGAAATATTTCCTCCTCTTCTAATTTTCCTAAGAATTTGTGAAGGATTGGTATTAATTCTTTAATGTTTAGTACAATTCACCAGTGAATTCCTCTGGGCCTGATTTGCTTATCTTTACGGGAAAAATTCTTTAAAATATTTATTTATTTATTTGGCTGCGCCGGGTCTTAGTTGTGGCACGTGGGATCTTTTTGTTGTGGCATGCGGGATCTAGTTCCCTCACCAGAGATCAAACCTGGGCCCCCTGCATTGGGAGCTCAGAGTCTTAACCACTGGACCACCAGGGATGTCCCCTGGGAAATTTTTAAATTACTAGTTTGATCTTTTTATTTGTTAGAGGCTTATTCAGATTTTCTGTTTCTTCTTGAGACGATTTTAGTAATTTTTGTCTTTCTAGAAATTTGTCCATTTCACCTAAGTTATCTAACTTGTTGATGTAAAGTTGTTTATAGTGTTCCCTTATAATACTTTTTATTTCTGTAAAGTCAGTAGTAATGTCCTCTCATTCATGATTTTAATGACTTAAGTCTTCTCCCTTTTTTCTTTGACCAGCCTAGCTAAACTTTTGTCAGTTTTGTTGATGTTTTAAAGAACCAACTTTGGTTTTGTTGATTTTTCTCTATTGTTTTTCTATTCTCTGTTTTATTAATTTCCATACTACTTTTTATTTCCTTCTTTTTGCTTGATTTGGATGTAGTTTGTTCTTCTTTTTCTAGGATATAGTTTTTTAATCTAAAAAAAAGCATAATATTTGCTTCAAAGTGTTGTTGAAGGATTAAATAAAACATGTGCCTGGCATATAGTAAGTGTTCAATAAATGTTAGTTCCCTTTTTTTAATTCATCCTTCTTGTTTTGGACCCATAAATCCAGCCTGTTAATACAAATTTGAATTTTGAAATTGCCATCAAAACATATTAGTCATGCTACTCAGCTGGATATCACTGGCAAATCTGGTAAAACACGATTCCAATGCCTATATCCAAGATGTAGATGAAAACAGTGGAGCAGGGCAGAAGCTAATGGTATGCCACTGCAAACCTCTTCCAGATGGACATCAATCCATTAGTCAATGCTCTTTGGGCACAGTGGTTCAGCAGTAAATCTACCCAGCTGTCCACGTTGGCCCCTGCCAAATGCCCTGCTAAAGCTGTGTTGCCTGTGGCACTCCCCGATTCTCTCATCTCTGCAGTGGGCTACTGGCCTTGCCCATCTGTCATCTGTGCTCCTTTCTAGGTGTGGTGGATTGAATTATTGGCCCCAGTTTTCACCCCTCCCTGCATTCACACCCTTGCCTCAGCCTTAGGAGTTGAGTACCCTTTACATCCTGCACTTTGACTTTGACCATAGGATTTGCTTTGGCCAATGGCATGTGGATGAAAGCCACAGTGTGCCAGTTCCAAGCCTAAGTCTTAAGAGGCCTCACATGTTTCTGCTCATCATCTTTTACCTCTGCCATCACCTTGAGAAGAACATGCCTAGGCTAGTCCTCTGGCCCAAGGAGGATAAGAAATGTGTGGGACAAACCTAGGCTCACAATCCTATGGCAGGAAGCAGAGCCTCTCCAGCCAACCCACAGATCTCTGAGAATACATGATGGTTGTTTCAAGGCATAGGGTTTTGAGGTGGATGGTTACACAACATTGGCACAGTACCTGTCCAATACACTAAGAAAAACCCATCCGTGCGTGTAGTGTTTCAGCAGGTGTGACGAGGGATGGTAGAGCTACCTTAAAGCTGAGTCTCAGTGGAAAGAGCTTTGGGCTAAGGATGGTTCTGGAGGCATCTCATCCTAGTCCCAGCACCCTCGGGCAGCTTTTACGTCTGTCTACCTGCAACATAGGCCTCCCTCCAGCACAGCAGTCCTCTGCCATTTTTCAGTCCCATTTTTCTATGGTGGGCAAGGCCATCTGTAAGATTTTGATAAAACTCTAAAAGATAGTTTTGGAGAAGTAAGTCACTTCAACGATTGACAAGCATCATGACAACTCATGGGAAGGCAGTAAATGGCACTCACACAAGGTTCTGGCTCAGGTCCCAGGGGCTGTGGGTGAAGCAAAAGTCCAGTGTCTCTACAGGTTACTTAACCTCTTTGTTTTCCATTGAAGAAAGTGGGAGAGTGAGGTTGTTATTATCCACCAGAGACCAATTTGCCTGTAAATGAGTGAAGCTTCGGACTTCAGGGCCCTCACTTTCCAGGCCCCTTTCAAGAATCCTGGGAGGGGCCTTCACAATGTATGTATATGGTTCTACATTTTTGTAAAATTTGCAAAGCTGAAGGGTTTGAACTGCAATAGTGAAACCACTATCACTGTCCATTCTCTCTTCTGCTCTGTTAAGCTTCTCTTTGTATCATTGGTGGCATTGAAGTGGCCAAGGACCTTTCTGGTATCTGTTACAGGGGTTTGAATTGGGATGTATTGAGTTTGGGTTTAGTGGAATGTACTTCTGTGGTTTGCATCAGTCTCATTGTTGACCATGCTGGTACAGGAATGACTTCCAAGAATGTGCCTACTGCCCATTCTGCAAACTCTCTCAGCATCATGACATGAATACACCCCAGGTATCCAGCTCCTAAAATATGTGAGTGATGCAGGAGACATGAGGCTTGAAATGTACAGAGGCTACGGTAGGATAATCTTCTGATTATTAGGCATATAAAATTGTAAGCAATGGATTCAATTCTCATCAATGCCTAGTCAAAACGGAAGTCCACTTATGCAAGAATGTACTCAATGAGGCAGAACAGACAAATATAGTTGTACTATATATCCTTTTTCCTTTTTTCAATGGGAATCATGTAAAATAGAACTGATTAGAATTGCTATGTTACGGGCACAGGCCTATAGCAGTATTTCACACCTCAAGTACAATTGCAGCAGCTCATATGTGAAAGAAATTTGATAAAAGTTTGCTTAAATTTGACAACAATCCTAAAATTTCATGCGACATTACCAATAACAAGTGGTGAAGCTAGAAGAAACTCTTCTAAACCATCAATAACTTAAACCAAATTTCAACAAACTGATCTAAGGGAAAGAGTAAATTTCTACTTATTGTCTCTAGAGAAAATATTATACAATCATTTTCATATGGAGGCTTAATCAAAGAGTATGCAGCCAAAAACTATATAAAAAAGAGTATTATAGAGGTATGTCATGCTGTGAAGTATTACTTTTTAAAATTATATCATTTTTCTGGATCTTGTGGTGTGTGTGTATTGTCATCACTGTGTAAGTTGTAATTGTCATCACTGATATTTGTCATCAAATTTGTAATTTGCTATCATTTCTTTTCTCATTCTAAATAAATATTTGTTTTGCATTTAACTTTGTATCTGTAATTTTGTATGTTTTTCTTAAAATATGTCCCCCAAATTTTACATGTTTTGGCCCCCAGGAAACCTGTTTGCACTCCTAGCTTCCAGAGGTCACACCCCAAATGCCTACAAGGGACCAACAGTACTTTCACTGGGGAAGTGGTGTGCGCACTCAGGGACTCACAGTGTCAGTTGAAGAGAGAGCCCTGCCCCCTGCTGAAGGGATGAGGACACTCAGCTCCCATTGAGGGCTGACACCAGCCCTGGGTTTTCCAAGAGAAGCTGATAATATGAATTTTTATGTGAATTCTTTAAAGTTAACACATACATACTATGTGAGCTGCTATTTTTCACCCTCTCCTGAGATAACTTTGCCCTTCTCTAATTTGCTTTTTAAAAAGTAAACCACTTGTAAATGCCAGAGCTTTACTCTTGCAACAATAACTTGCCATGGGCCTTGTGGTGGCACGGGTAGGTCAGGACACTGCAGCGGGCACAGGGCCTAGGGACTCTCTAGGGTCTTGCCGGTTCTGATGCTCTGGCGTCTCCCTCCAGCAGGTTCCCCACTACCTGGCATCGGTGCAGATGAGCAACGACAGTGAACTGTGGTGGCCAGGATGCTCTCCAAGGCCCGGGCTGGCCAGGGGGCTCAGAGGAGCCAGGGCAGCAGAGACCACATCTACAGAGCTGGGGCTGTGTCCTCTGTGGCCCTGAAGGACAGGAGTTTGTGGAAGGGCAGGGGGAATCTAAGAGTTAATGTGATAATGTCTGTCGATTATTTTAAGCCACATGGAGGAAAAATAAATTATAAATAGCAAGGGCCATAACAGATTCAAAGGGTAAGTGTATTGATAGCTTTTTTCTCTTCCTAAGATTTCTGAGGTTTCAAAACAAGATTATTTTGGGACTGCATCTATTTTAATTCAAAAGATTTTTCTTTAAACACGTTTCAGTGTGAGAGAGCCTGTCTCCTCCCGTTCTCCCCTCGCTGTTTCCACGGAAAGCCAAAGCTCTGGTTTCACACACCTCGTGCCGGCCTCCAGCCTTTAGAAACCTTTCTGGGCACCACCCGGCCACCGTGCATGTTAGCAAAGACCTGGCTTTGGGTCGGGCTTGACATTCTAATCCCCAGAATCTGCCTTGTTTACCACTTGAAAGCAGGCTTCATTTTGAGGGCGGTGCTTTGTAACTTCCAGCTCCTGAAGCAAGAGCAACACACAGGCACACACACACACACACACACACACACACACACACACACACACACACGCCTGCACACACTCATGCACATGCACAAGCATGTGCATACATACACAAGCACGTGCACACACAGCAAGAATGTTCCCTGATCTTAGGGGCAGGCTCCTCTCCCTACAGCACACCAGGCCAGGAGATGCGAAAGGGCTGGCACAGAACGAAATCTTGAGCCACATGCAAGCGCTGGTTTATAAAGGGCATTTAGACTTCTTTGGAGCAGCCTCGGGATCCCGGCCATGGTGGGTCCGGCCTTGACAAGCTGGGATTTCTTCACTCCCACAGCATAACTTCCCCAGATCTACAGTCCCGGCCTCCAGCGCCAGATGCTGAAGTCAGGCTGGCGGCTCAGATTCCAGCGGCTCCTGTTGCTGTCACCGGGATTAGCACAGGGAACGGCAGGCCGGAGCACGGGGGTGCGTGGCCTTCTCCTCTTCCAGCCTGGCTGCAGTTCTGTCTTTGCAAGCACTTATTTTTTAAAAACGACTGTTGCTGTCTTGCAGGCATGCTCTCATGCTCTCTCTCCCTCTCCCCTTCCACCCTGCACACCTATAGTCCTCACATTTGAGGCAGCTTCCTTGGACTCTGATTTCTACAGATTTTTGCAGTTGGATAAAATGGTTCCAACAGAGGAAATAAAGATACTGCCACCATCTTGAGTTCTCCTTAAAACAGGAAGCCCAGTCTGCAGAGGGATTTGTTGCTTCCAGCCTGGCAAAGAAGCCGCCGTTTAGTGGGGAGGGGAGGGGATGAAACCGTGCACCTCAGACTGGGACTTGAACCCACGCTGCTGGGACTTGAACACGGCCAAAACCCACAGTCTTCCAACCGAGATCACACACATGATTTCAGGACTTTATGAAGCTCAGGTTCTTGAGGTCTCATTGCAGAAAGAATTCAGTGAGAGACAAAGTGATAGGTAAAAAGTGGATTTATTTAGAGAGAAACACACTCCACAGACAGAGTGTGGGCCATCTCAGAAGGTGAGAAAGGCACCAGGGTATGGGGTTGTCAGTTTTTATAGCGGTGGGTAATTTCATAGACTAATGAGTGGGAGGAGTATTCCAGCTATTTCAGGAAGGTGTGGGGATTTCCAGGAATTGGGCCACTGCCCACTTTTTGATCCTTATTGTCGCCTTAGAACTGTCATGGCGCCTGTGGGTGTGTCATTTAGCTTGCCGATGTGTTACAGTGAACACATACTGAGGCTCAGTGTCTAGTGAAAGTCGACTTGTCCACCATCTTGGACCCATTTAGTTCTAATCCATTTATGTCATGTCCTCAGGCTATGTCATTCTTTCAAAGGTTGTGCCCTGCCCACTTCCCTCCTGTTTCAGGGAGAGGAATCAACCCATTTCCCCTCTCAACATGAGCTACTATTTAATGAAGATGAATTAAGATTTAACAGTGTTAATGCTGTTGAATTATGAGTTTGATTAAGGTGGATGATTAGTTAGCAAACACTGAAGATGAGTTGTTTACATGCTCAGCAAATGCAAATCGATGGTTCTCTTCTCCTGGGGACCTGTGTGACTTTGACCTTGGCCATTCATTTGGCTAAGTGTGTGGCTGCAATATTTCATGATCTCCCATGGAGTATGTGCAGGTAGGCTGAAGAAGGACAAAGGCCATATTTTATGTAAAGAAAGAGTCACTGAATTTGGAGAAACAACAGAGGGCAGGATTCTGAACTGTTATAAATAAATTCCTTACTGTGGAAGTCAATACGTGTACTTCTGAAATAGAAATACTCATATGGCAGCTTAAAAATGCTTTGGCTATTTATGGGTAAAATGCTGTGATGTCTAGGATTTGCCTAAAATACTCTAGGAAAAAAATGTTTTTCAAATGTCTGTATGTGTGTGTTGGCGAAGAAACATATAAACAGATAAAATTGTCAAAGTATTTAGAATTGTTGAAGTTGGGTGATGGGGACATGGGAGTTTATTGCACTGTTCTCTCTACTGTTATGTATGTTGGAAATTTTCCACAATATAAATCTCCCCTAAACCCCTAAAAAATTCCCTGGAAACAATTAGGTAAACTTTGAGGTAAGAGACAAGCAGAGAGATTCACAATTTAAAAAGAGAAGATATAGAAGAAAAAATGAAGGCCCAAGCAGATAGATGGACAAAGTGTATGAGCCGGCAACTGGTTAAAAAAAAATCACGTCTAAGGAAATTTGAAAACCTTTTCAAACTCACTAAAACAATTGAAGAAATTTAAATGCAAGCAATAGGATGCCTTTTCTCTTCCCTTGCAATGAGCAAAGATTTCAGGAGTAGGAGCCTCTAATTTCAGTGAATGTCAGGGCCAGCTGCAGAGAGTGCATACTGGGACAACTCTTTGGAGGCAAATTAGCAGTGTGATTTCAACAACCTTAAGTTTTTCCTATCCATTGAGCCAGTAATTCCATTTCTAGGAATTCTGCCTAAGGAAACAAGTGAAGATATGCACAGTGATCTGTGATTCATGTATGCAGATGACTGTGCTAGCATTATTTAGAGGAGTGAAAACAATTGGTAATGACCCAAACACCCAACAATAAGTGACTCCTTAGATAACTTTGGATAATTAATTTCTGCATTTATTCAACAGATACTTATCAACATCCCTCTACAAGTCACACCAAGGGGACACAAAGATGAATAAGACACAGCCCTTGTCTTCAGGGAGTTGATAGGGCCATGGGAACATGGAAAAGTAAACAGGTGACAAAGGCCATTTATATAATGGACTATACTGCAGGTATTAAAAACAGAAGTTGCAGGCTTCCCTGGTGGCGCAGTGGTTGAGAGTCCGCCTGCAGATGCAGGGGACACGGGTTTGTGCCCCGGTCCGGGAAGGTCACACGTGCCGCGGAGCGGCTGGGCCCGTGAGCCATGGCCGCTGAGCCTGCGCGTCCGGAGCCTGTGCTTTGCAATGGGAGAGGCCACAGCAGTGAGAGGCCCGCGTACCGCAAAAAAAAAAAAAAAAAAAAAAAAAAAATTGTACATACTGCCCTATGTAAAAATATTTAAATAACAATATAAATATTGATAAACAATATGCAAAATATTAACAGATTTATCTCTGAGCATTGGGATAATGCATGATTATTTTTTCCTTAGACTTTTCTCTAACTTGCAAAATTTTCTCTATCAAAATACATAAGTCTATAATTAGAAAAAATAACAATAAAAAGGGAAGCGTGCTACATTTAATGAATGCCTATTATATGCCATGTAAATTTCTGGGCACTACACACACACACACACACACACACACACACATACATGCTACATACATAGTTTCATTTAACTGACAATTTTTAGTGGTAGACTTTATTTTTAATTTTTAAAAATGTTCAACTTCCTGTTTTTATTTTTGAATAAGTTCCAAAATACAAATCACATGGTTCCAAAATGCAAAAAATATAAAATGATATATAGTGAAAAAATATCCCTGCCCTGAACCACTGTGTTTTGCACCACCATTTTCACACCGGATTTAGCTGGTGTGAAGATGGGTCTTCACACCGGATTTAACCACTTTTACTAAGTTCTGTGTATTATTTATGTAAAATAAGCAAATACAATAAACATATTTTTATATTCCTCCTTTCTTATACAAAATACAGCACGTTATACATACTATTTCCCATCTTGCTTTTCTCACTAAAATAAAGTCTACCTGTTATTGTTGTGAGGATTAAAGAACTTCCTCATTTTTAATGCCTGCAAAATATTCCACTGTGTGGATACACTGAAATCTGACTAATTAGTTCTGCTGCAAATGAAGTTTGCATTTTTTCCTATTAATCTGTGTGCTTCTAAAAGGATAAGATCTAGTTCAAATGAGGAGTTTGCAAAATTTTTTTCCCTTATGAGTCTGAATGGTGTCTAATTTTGGGTTGGTCAAAAAGTGCCTTCAGTTTTTAAGTAAAAATAAAAGACACATTTTTCATTTTCACCCAGAACTTTATTGAACAACATATTCACCCTGTTTTTCCACTACCTTCTGCCATTTTTCAGGGAACTTCATAATTCCATCTTTCCAAAACTTTTTTTTTAAAGATTTAATTTTGTTTTATTTTTGGATCCACTGGGTCTTCATTGCTGCGTGTGGGGTTTCTCTAGTTGTGGCGAGTGAGGGCTACTCTTCATTGAGGTGCATGGGCTTCTCATTGTGGTGGCTTCTCTGCGGGGGCTACTCTTGTTGCAGAGCATGGGCTGTAGGTGTGCAGGCTTCAGTAGTTGTGGCACATGGGCTCAGCAGTTTTGTCACGTGGGCTCTAGAGAGCAGATTCAGTAGTTATGGCACATGCGCTGAGTTGCTCCGAGACATGTGGGATCTTCCTGGACCAGGGACCGAACCTGTGTCCCCTGCACTGGCAGGTGGATTCCCAACCACTGTGCCACCAGGGAAATCCCTTCCCAAAACTTTTTATCTTTTTGAGCAAAGAACTGTTCCAGGTGCCTTTTACAGTCTTCCAGGGAATTGAAATTTCTTCCATTAAAAGAATTTTAAGACCTAAATAAATGGAAATCCAAAGGTGCAATGTCTGGTGATTACGGCAGATGAATCAGAACTTACCAGCCAAGCTGTAACAGTTTTTGCCTGGTCATCAAAGAAACATGCAGTCTTGCGTTATCTTGATGGAAGATTATGCATTTTCTGTTGACAAATTCTGGATGCTTTTCGTTGAGTGCTGCTTTCAGTTGGTCTAATTGGGAGCAGTACTTGTTGGAATTAATTGTTTGGTTTTTCAGAAGGAGCTCATAACAGAGGACTCCCTTCCAGTCTTACCATATACACATCACCTTTTTTGGATGAAGACTGACCTTTGGTGTGGTTGGTGGTGGTTCATTTTGCTTGCCCCACGATCTCTTCTGTTCTGCATTATTGTACATTATTCACTTTTTAGCGCCTGTCACAATTTGTTTTAAAAATGGAACGTTTTCATTACATTTAAGTAGAGAATCGCATGTGGAAATACGGTCAAGAAGGTTTTTTTTATCTTAACTTATGTGGAACCCAAGTATCAAAGCGATTAACATAACCAAGCTGGTGCAAATAATTTTCAGTGCTTGACTTGGATATTTTGAGTGTGTCGGCTATCTCCCACGTGGTATAATGTTGATTGTTCTCAACTAATGTCTCAATTTGATCGCTATCAACTTCAACTGTTCTACCCAACTGTGGAGCATCGTCCAGCGAGAAATCTCCAGCATGAAACTTCGCAAACCACTTTTGACATGTTTGATCAGTCACAGCACCTTCTCCTTACACTGCACAAATCTTTTTTTTTTTTTTTGCGTTTTTACCTTTCTTGAAATAAGGAAACATAATATGACAAAAATGTTGCTTTTTTCTTGCATCTTCAATAGTAAAATGTCCACACAAAAATTCACCAATTTTGATGTCTTTTTTTTAAATGCACGCTGATAGGACAGCTGTCACATACAAACTAACAGAATTGTTTCAAATGAAGTTAAAGACAACTAAGTGCTACTAGAGGCATCTTACAGAACAAAAAAACAAATGAACATTTTGGCCAACTCAACGGAGTAAGATTTTGTTCAGAGTCACTTGTCCTAGTCCCATTTTATAGATGAGGAATAGAAGCCTCAGAGAAGCTCAGTGAATTGGCCAAAGTTACAAGCTAGTAGATGAGTGATCTAGGCCTCAAACTCAAGCCTGTCAGGGTCAGAGCCCATGCTTTTTCAGTCAGAGCCGGACTGAGAACTAACCATCACAGATTTATTATAAGAATATACAGGGAACTTAGAATTTTGTATAAAAGGTCAATGATTAGCTTATTATAATTATTTAGGCATAGCAGAAGAAAGAGTGGAAACTTCTGAATAATTGTGAGCAGGAAAACTCATGGGTGAGGATTGGGGAGGGGATGATCAAAAGATCCAGGAGCACTTTGCAGTGATTTTGAGGGATCCATACCCATTGGAATCAAGAAATTTGTTGGTTTTCAATAAAGGAAGTTCTGAGTGGGCAATTGGTTAGCAGTCTTTTCTTGAGCTCGGGAGGATGCAGTGCCTGGCCATAATCCTTCAGTGTGGGGTTTCCCTGGTCGGTTCTAGCTTCTGAGGTCTGACCTTGGCAAAAAGCTTGTGTGTGTGTATGTGTGTGGTGGGGCAGGTGTTGGAGTTGTTGGCGAGGGGCGAGATGGGAGTTCTAGCAAGCTGAAAACTAATGTTAATAGTGTCCTTATTCCCTAGATTAAGTGCTAAAGGGGCCCCTGAAAGACTGCTAGCAAATAAGAGACAATGAGTCTGGGTGTCCGAATAGAGAGCAGACATTTCTAACTCTTCTTAGCTCTGTTCAGCAGAGACAGGTCATGGGCTTACAAAGAAGAGCCGTCTCGCTTTCCTCCACTCCCCAGTGTAATACATGGATTAGGGTGACCCATAGGGTAGGGTTGCCAGATAAAATATAGGACACCTTGTTATATCTGACTATCAGATAAACATTGTGTAAATTTTTAGTATAAGTACATCCCATGTAAGGTTTTTATTTGCTAAATCTGGTAACCCCACCATAGGGGCTCAGCTCACACCTTTCTGACAGCATCCATTCTTTTTCTGCAGGTATTTACTAATCTCAGGTGAGACTATTTAGGGCAGGCGGTGTTGAAGAGATTCTGCCTTCAGATGACTTCCATTTTATGGCTGTTGGTAAGTCTACCTGGTTGTAACAATACCATTTCCCTATAAAACAGACAAACAAACAAATATTTTATTTATCTATCCATTTATGTATTAAGCTATACCTAAATAATTTTTGGATTACAAAAACAAGATATATTCATTGTAGGAAAATAGATATAAATAGATATGTGTGTATGTATACATATACACAAGTATGTAACAATACATTTAATTTTACTTGAATTTGACAGAAGAATATCAAGGTGTAAATGATAGAATTACTAAACTCTAGATAAACACGTTTTTTACAGAAAGATAAATCAGTTCCTTATAAAAACTCTAAATTAAAAAAATAAGTAAAAGCAGGGTAAATATAAAAAATGAAATAACATAGGAAAATTATTTTACATGTCTATAATCATGATATAAATGTACCAGACTCTCTAGTTAAAATATAGAATTATCAGATTAAATTGAAAAATCCAAACATATTCTGCTTGCAAGAGCCACATGAAAGCAAAGGGACATGAAAAGGCTGAAAATAAAGAGATGGAAAATATATATTTGCCAAAACAAAGCTTGCATAGCTATATTAATATCAGATTTTTTAAAAAGATGAAGAGGGCCAGTCAAGATATGCTGATTAAATCTTCAATTCATTATAAACTTAAATATACTTAATAACATAGTCTCAAAATATATAAAGCAAAACTTGACAGACCAATAAGGATACATTGATAAGCACACATCACACTGGGAAATTTTTGATATACTTCTCTCAGTAATTAGTAGATCAAGCAGACAACAAATCTTTCATGGTATTTGAACAATATAATTAACAAAATTGATCCAATGAATATATATATATATATATATATATATATATACCCCTATAGAAAGAAATTGGAGCATATACATTGTTCTCAAGAACATAAGGATCATGTATAATAACTAACCCAAAAGTAGGCTGTTAATTAGGTCTCTGTACATTTTAAAGAATTAATAACATAGAGACCACATATCTAATTCCAGTGCAATTAAGGAAGAAACAAATAGATAAAAATAATTTAAAAATCCATGCATTATGAAATTTATAAACAAACTCTAAATAACTATAGATCAAAAGAGAAATAAAAGCAGACATTTACAATACTTGGAATGGTCTGAAAAATAATGGCAGCTTCCTGCATCTATTTAGTTCTATACATCATTTCCAAAATCAATTAAGTCAAGAGGAAGAGCAATAAAATCACCCCTGATCCACACCTTCACATCACTAGGATACAGAGACCACCACAAACTTTAAACTAACTACAAGTTGAGAAATAAACACCATGTTTCAACAGAGCTTCTGCTGCTGTTGCTGGTAGGAGAGTAGAGGCTTATGAGAATCTGTGAAAAAGGAAATTAGGAGAAGAGGGCATAGACAAAACCCGTACAAAATCACACCCAGAAAAAGAAAGTGCAACAGTAAGCGTCAACATACTGAACACAGGTCTGGGACGTGGTAGCTCACAGCATCAACCAAAGGGAAAATGGCTTGAAAGTGAACAGGACTGGAATTGGCAGCCTCAGAAAAGCATAGCTTCTAGGAGATAATAAAATAAATAGAGATAAATTATGTCCTTTGTGGACTGACAGTGAAGGGAAAGTTGTAAGTAAGAGAGGAAAAATATTGATTCTGCAGAAATGAAAAAGGGATAAGATATGCCAATGCTTTTCATTCCCCTCATTGTTATCCATAAAAAAACTGCAGAAGAGGGTACTCTTAAACTATGAACTCTGTGCACACAGTGATCAGGAATACGAAGAATAAAAAATAAATCAAACCAAGTCCATATAAGACTAGTAGCTAGTCAAAACTCTCCCCTAGCAAACATCCCCAAAATGGAAGAAACTGATAACACATGTTGCGATATGAATTGAATACACTGAAAAAAGCATTTGGAGATTAAAAAATTAGAATCAGAAATTAAAAATCTAAAAACAAAAATGAACAAAACATTTTGTTTTGAAATGCAGTGAGAAGAAATGCAATGAGAGTTGACCAAACTCAGGAAGGAAATTGAAGAAAAAGGCAAAACAATTTCAGAAATACAGAATAAATAACAAGCTGTACAAGGAGGAATATATTGAAATGAAAATTTGAAAAGGAACACTGAAGAAAGGCAGAAAACAATGAAACCAACAAAAGTAATAAAAATGAAAGAAGTAAAATGGTTCTGAAAATGGTTGAAATGGAAGATGGGCAAAGAAGGTTCAGCTTACATATAGTAGGAATCCCTGGAAGAAAAGGGCAAACACAGGGACAAAACAAATATTTAAAACTGTATTCAAGAAAACTTTCCAGAAATGAGAGAAAAGTAAATAATCATATTAAAATGGCCCATCATGTTGTCCAGAACTATGAAGAGTCTTATATTTTATGGTTTTATGGTTACCAGTAGAAAACATGAGACTCCTAGGTCAGAGAGTAAAGATAGTTTATTACTCACAGCAATATCAGTACCCAATGTATTGTCCTTTTCATGTTGATTCTCTCAGCCCCAATATTCAAGGGGGATGTGCAGAGGGCTAGACAATATCTGCACATACAGTGTAACAGGAGAGGTACTCTGAGCTTAGGGAACCTGAGTGTTTCATAATGGGTAGATAACATCCCTTCCTTCTGCTTTATTATGCTGAACATAATATATGTCTTCTTTTTGTCCTGGAGGACAAAACTATATCTTCTATCTCTATCTTCTGAGACTGTTTGCTATATAAGCTCCCTTAAAAATATAGTCTGGAACCAGACAATGAGTGTATATTCTGTATATACTGCATATACTAATATATATATATGTATATACTGTATACATATTCTGTATATATTTGCAATATATACAGAAATATAAGTGACTCAGAGAGTTGTCTCCCAACACATATACTTTGAAAATTGTCTCAGAATGCTCAAATCTGAGACGTAAACTACTAGACTTTAAAGACAAAGAAAAATCCTCAGGGATTCCAGTCACAACTATGAAATTACTTAAATGCATAAGAAAATTAAGCTTGCATCAGTCTTCTCCAGAACAACATACAAAGGAAGGTAGCAATGGAATGATTTTTTTGCATGCAGGGGTGGAAAAAGAGTCATTGCAGATATAATTAGTAAAGTTAAGAAGATGTAATACTGGAGTACTATGACCAGTGTCCCTATAAGAAGAGAAGAGACACAGACACGCGAGACACACAGACACAGGAGGGAAGACCATCATGTGACAATGGAGGCAAATATTGAAGTGCTGCAGCTGTCAGCCAAGGAATGTCAAGGATTGTGAGCAAAGCACCAGAAGCTATCAAGAGGCAAGGAAGTGTTCTCGCCTACAGGTTTCAGAGGGAGAGTGGCCCTGCTAACAATTTGATTTCAGGCTTCTAACTTCCAGAACAAATTCTGTTGCTTGAAGCCAGCCAGTTTGTGGTACTTTGTCATAGCAGCCCTAGGAAACTAATACAGATGGATACGTCCTTAACATGACAAAATATATAAACCTCAAATCCTAAAGCCAGAGTCCTACCTGATGGGGAAACACTAGAGCTCTTCTGACGAAGGCAAAGATGCTCATTATCTTTAGTATGCTTTAACATTGCCTTTGAGGTATTAACCAATGCAACTGGATAAGAATAGACATTTAAAGGTATAAGAATTGGAAAAGAGGTAAAACTATCTCTATGTACACTTACCACAAGACTTAGCGATCACACTCCTGGACATTTATCTCAGAGAAATGAAAACTTACGTTCACGCAAAAACCTACATGTGGCTATTCATAGCAGCTTTATTTGTAATAGCCCCAAACTGGGAATGACCAAAACGTCCTTCAACAGGTGAATGATTAGACAATCATACACAGGAAAATAGATTAAGCATTTAAACAAAATACTAGAAATTTGAATCCAACAGCAAGTAGGGAAAAAAACATATGATCAGGTTGTTGTTACCCTAGGAGTGCACGACTGACTTAATGTTATAAAACTATTTACAAAATCACTACATTAACAGATTAAGGGAGGAGCATATGATCATCATCCTCATATTACAAAAACCTATAAATATCTAATGCTTAGCTCTCCAAGTTACTCTCTAGGGGTCTCTAATCTCTTCCACCTTCTGGGCACTGAGGGTGCACAGCCCAATGCCCCCTTGCAGAGACCAGTGTTTATCTTGCTTTCCCCTCTCTCCTGTATCTGTTTTCTTGAGAGGTCAGTGTGGATTACGCATTCTTACTCCCCTTTCCTGCCTTACATCTGGACCTTAGATCCTTACTACTCAACATGTGGTGTGTCGACCAGCAGCAGCCTGGAAGCCTGTGAGAAATGCAGAGGCTCAGCTCTACCCCAGAGCTACCAAACCAGAATCTTCCTTTTAACAAGACCCTAGGTAATTCCTTTGCACATGCAAGTTGAGTAACGGTGTCCTAGAGCACAAGCTGACACTTTGTCTCCTTTGTCCTCTGGTCCCTCCAAGCTAGCTCCCCTCAAGAGCTGAGGGTTGGCCTTAGGGAAGAGGCCCAGCGGGTAGACCAGAGAAGGGAAGGGGTGCATACATAATTTAACATTTGACATCACCTTCGTGGCACTTTTCATAACTTTCACCCAGGTTTTGGAGGACTCTGCTGAGGACCCACACTGGTTCCTATTTGGGTGTTACTCATCAACCGTCTCTGCTGGCTGGGGAAGAATGGTGGGGGGGCGTTGAATTGTGACTGGTTTCTTGAACACATTTTAATTCTGCAACATTGTTTACCTTGGTTCTGTAATCTGAAGTTTACCTTATTCCCCGGAGAAATGAGTGCATGATTGCTATTGAATGACTTGTTTGGGAGGGGATGGGATGTTGGCGGAGTGGAGGGGAAACTCATTAAATGAACACCCTCATCACTCCCTTCTTGCTTCCCCACTTAGCCAGCCCTAAGCTCTTTCATCTCTCTGGCTGTTCAGCCACTGTCTCCACCACCAAGCTCACAAACTTTATATGCCTCTCCACCTACTCCTTTGAGAATATCTGTAAGATAAATTTGTGGGATAAAAGGCTGCGTCTGTTGAGAGCATTGGGTACCTGCTGTATACAGGCTACCAGAGCCCGGGTAATACAATGCTTTGCAAAAAAAAAAAAAAAAAAAAAAAAGGAGGTCAGTTTCCAGTTTCAGTTCACATATTGTAACATCAAAGACCTCTCAACTGATGTGTGGTAGCTGTGTGCTCCTGTGTCTCCCCTAAGTTTTAGAGGTCTCCACTTCTGCCCCCTGCCCTCCTTCACCCTCTCTGCCCTGTAGGTCAAGACTTTCTGTATCTCTAACCCAGAGGAAACAGGCCCTCAGTCTGGCCTGAAGATATGTGCGGACAATGTGTCCTACACATTGTTTCCTTCCCTCTCTGAAAATATAAAACAGGAGGTTTAATACTCAGTTCTGAGCCTCTGAAGATCTGACAGCTGGGTCCTCCTTTTCTCCCAGCCTCAGTTCACAGTGCTTGGGGAGGCAGGGGTACTCTGTCCCCTTTGGCTGGGACATTATCTCACCCCTTCTCCAGGGTGTCTCCCTCACACGCCTACACACGGCCCCTTCTCCTGCTTCCCTCCTTGCAGCCTAGCCTGGTGGACACTGGCACTGAGACTCTGATCCAATGGCCTTGGAAGACTTTCATCTCTTAGAAAAATGTGTCCCAGGTGTTGGTGGCTGTCACCATCCATACTTGCTGGTCCTCTGATTTTTTTAGGCCTCAGCTTCTTTGTGTGCAAAATGGGGATTAGAATCATTTTTCACTTAGTCAAATCTGACAATCATTTCCTTTATGGTTTCTGCCTTTGCTTGGAAAGGCTTCATCACCAAATGATTTTTTAAAAACATGTTTATTTTTTCCAATTGTATCATGGTTTTTGTTTCCACTAAACCCATCTGGATGGGTTTTGGTGTGTCATATGAGTATCTTTTTTCTAATTGTTTCAAGGCAGTTTATTAAATAGCCTATTATTTCCTCTATTGTTTTGGAACACAAACTTTATCATAAACTAAATACTTATGAGTGTTTGTGTCTATTTCTGGGACTGTTTGCTCCCTTCTGCCATGCATTCCCTAGACCCTCGGGGGCTTGGCCTCGCCTCTCTGAAGGGACCCTCAGGAAATCTGTGCTTCTGCCCAAGTATTTGGCTTGTAATGGGGACAAGCCAAATACTCCAAGGAGGGGTGGGGGACAGTGAGCACATTGCCCGTGGAGAGTGCGTGTGTATGTGTGACTGTGTGTGTGTGTGTGTGTGTGTATGTGTGCCTGTGTGTGTGTTCTGAGGAGCTGTGGCCCATTGGGTTGCAGTTGCAGTTTTAACTTGATTCCATGTCCTACTTAACTTAGATCATGGGTCTTAAGACATGACCTCCTTCAACTTCCATCCTCTCCCTTCTCACCCATGAGCATGTCTCTCTCTGGCTGGTCAGTACCATGCTCTGTCCCCCACCTCCTCACCTCTCATCACCCGCTGGGTCTCCTTCTGTCTGCCATTGTCCCTCTCTCCTGCATCTCCACCTTCTCCCTGTCCCTTTGAATCCTGTCCTCCAAAGAAGATGGAAGGGTCAAGTACATAGGGTGGATGGCTACAAGTCCAGAGTGGCAGACACGTGGGGCTGGGTGGGTGGGAGATACCAGGAGATGCAACCAAGAGGTGGATGGGAGCCGGCAGGGACCAGTGAGCAGAGGGAAATGTGGGCACAATTGTTTTAGAAAATCCTCCCCGGGTAGCGTAGTGGAAAAGGCTGGCTGGGAGGACCCAGGACTGGAGACAGAAATCTTGCTGCAGGAAACCAAGTGAGAGATGGGGTTGGGCCAGGCCATTAGACAGAGATAAGGGAGATGCTGGAGCTCCTAGAACGATCTGAGTTAGGATTCTCTCCACTGTGAACACTATATACTGCTGGGCTTACTTCCTTGAGCCCCTGGGGAGGACCTGAGACTTCGCGTCCCACCTGGAGTGTCATAGGATGCGACAGCAGTTGGCAACAGGGTGCCAGCTATGACATTAGACCAGACCTCTTCCTTTACTCGCTCCTGACACGCATCTCAAAAGCTGGGCATATCTGCCTCAGTAGGAACCTGGCGAAGGCTGCTTTCCCCATTACGACCTTGTCCTCCCAAACTCTCCTTTCCTCCTGACACACTTGCATCAACAATGCCAGCCGTAACGCAGCACGTTCTCCTTTTCCAGGGTCCAAGACTTTCTAAGATAAGCCCCTGCAGAGTCCTCTTGCAGAGCTTTATGTGGACAATCCTGGGGGTCCTCGGGGAGTGTGATGGTCACCCCAGCTACCTGGGCTGATTTTACCTGGGCTCAGCATCCCAATGGGAAATAACCAGAGCCCTGTCCACATTGGAGATTCAGTTGCATACAGCTTGATGGCAGGTTGGGTGTGTGGAAGAGGAATGTATTGTGTAGACTGACACCAGGTTGTCAAGAAGGACCACGGGACCTAAGGGAAAAGAAAAGATCACATTAATACAGATTGGTCTGGTGCAGTGTCCAGACTTAGCCTCAGGTCCCAAAGAGAAAGGGGAACCCTTTGAATACACCCCAGCATAGTCCCCTGGGGGCACCCTTCGATTCTTGGGAGGAGGTGCTTATGAGCTCAAAGTGAAAGCACTGTGTCTTTAAGAACTGAAGCTATTCTGCTAGGGAAATGGGTGGTGAATCTAGAGGGAGGAATCATTCTGCAGGCCCCCTTCTCCTCACCCAGAGCAGAGCAGTGGGAAGGAAGAGGGGTGGGGAGTGGTCAGTGGAGGAGCCAGCAGGTCCAGCCTCCAACTGGGAGCCTGAGAGGTCTGGCTCTGAGCCAGACCTCTGAGGATGTGCTCTGAGCAGGATAGTAGGCAAGTGCAGATGGCATCAAAGGATAGAGCTCTCAAAGGTGGTGAGAGTGATCCAGGTGTGTCAGGGAAGCTTCAGGAGGGAGCCTCCTGGGGCTTCTCTGGTGGAAGCAGTGGAATGTGGGGGACAAGTCTGAATCCCCCAGAGGAAACAGCCTGGCATATGGCCTAGTGAACTAGGCATGCCCCTCCCATGGCAACTGGCTCTGATCTGGATGGGAGAAGCGACTCAGGTGAAATTTAGAAATCTGTTTTCAATCTGTGTTCCTGCTGGACAAAATTCTGAACACCGACTGGAAACTGGATCCAGATTTTAGACAAAGATTATTTGTCAAAAGGCAGAGAGATAAGGATCTTATCAGAAAGATATTGACTACTTATACACACTTTAATGAGTTTCTGCATGTGTTTTCCTAATGTAGATTATTCTCCATTACCTAGCAGAAATACTAGTTCTCTCATTTATTTTTTTTAAAAAAACAGCTTTATCCAAGTATATAATTACATGCAATAAAATGGCATAAAGTGTACAATTTGTTAGGTTTTGGTATGTTTTCTATACACCTGTGAGATCATCTCTGCAATCAAGATAGCGAACCTATCATCACCCCAACATACTTTCTCGTGCCCCTTTGTAATCTGTCCCTCCATCCTGTACCCCCCGACCCCTGCTTCCCAAGGCTGCCTGGAAACTGCCTCTAAGCATTAAGCTGGGGCAGTCATAAGGCTCACCTCATTCATTTCCTGTCTCTCAGGGACGAGCCTTCTTTTTTGCCCCATGCCCAATGTCTTGAGCACCATTGTTTAGTATGTTTTGTCTGGGCCTGTAGTAGTTTCAGGTCAGAGGGTAGACCTGGTCTCTGTTATTCCATCTTGAATAGAAAGGAATTCCAACCCACTCATATTGGATGATTCTCTGCAATTTGGTCAGAAAGCAGTGCATTCTCTCCCTCAGTTCAGAAGTCTGAGCAGTGCCATGGTGGATGGTCTTGAGTATCCATTATGTGAGGGGTGCTTCCGTTCATCCAGTCACTCAACAAATATTCCTGAGGATGTGCTCTGTGCAGTGCTCTCACTTTGGCACTGGGGGTACAGTGATGGGCGAGACAGACATCTTCCCTGCCCTCCAGGAAACCCTTGTCAAGGGAGGGACACAGACGGCTAAACAGGCCATCTCAGATCAGAGCAACAGGGCCGCGTGAGAGACAGTCTCTGCAGATGCGGCAGGCGTGTTCACAGACTGGATCGAATGCTCTCAGGGCCCCTTGCGCATCCCTTTAGCCTACCGCTGCCTTCACCGGCAGCCGTGGTAGAAAGTTCCACATAAGCCAGTCCCACCTCTGTGCTTCTCTGCCTCCCGCCTTCCCTCAAGCTTCATAACCCACACAGCTGCAGACAGGAGCACCTCAGCAACAGTATGGAAGAGGGAGGGCCTTGTCAGCCCTGAACCATGGGACATGAGAGCTTTGCTAAATGACCCACTTCCTGTCCTCTGGATGGACTGTTCTGGGGGCACATTCTGTGTGCTCCTCAGAGGTCCCGACAGGATGAAGCCTCTCACCACCTGCGGCAATAGTTACATAGTGTTTCCTCTTTCCTTGCCCTTCCTAAATTTTCAAGCTCACTCTCTGGGATCACTTCCTAAATAAATTCCCTGCATCCAAGACTTTGTCTCATACTCTGCTTTCACAGGGACTCAGATTTGGACATAGCGTGTCTAATTTTAATACAACAATCCCATTTTACAGATGAGAAAAATGAGTCTTGGAGCTTTTCCTGAGGTCATAGGGCTGGAAAGTGGCAGAGCCAGGGTACAAGCACAGCTTACTGCACCCCAGCTCCCTTGTTCTTCCCACACACTCTAGGTACCTCCAGAAGATATGTTTCAAGAGCAGGGGGTCTGGGAGAGCTGCAGGGGGCTTGCTGTGCATCCTCCAGGAGCCTACCAACCCCTCTGTAGTTAATAGTAAACTCAATAGTAAATGAAATAACCATGACTCTGTGCCAACGTGTGTCCAGGGATCTTGTGACGACCCAGGGGACAGTACTTAAGTCGTGGCTTTGAATCAGGTGCCACATATGTGCAGGGTGCTGGGGTTCACGTGTGCCAAGGCATGGCCGTGCCCTCCAAGAGTTCCTAGTCTACGGAGGGTGACAGCAACAGGCTGTCAGCTAACGACAAGAGGGACGTAGGCTAGTCAGGGCCAGAGAGGACACCCCAAGAGGGAGTGGCAGTGTGCTCTGAGGGGAGGAGTCTACAGCACAGAGGCCTGGGACAGCGCTGCTCAGGGCACCATTGGCAGGCGAGAGGAGTTGAAGCAGGTGTGTCGGGAGGAGGCTGGACATGGGAGAGGCAGAGAGCAGGTCCCAGAGGTCCTGCAGGCCGATCCGAGGAATCCAGGCCCGGCAGCGGGAGCCACGGAGGGCTTTTAAGTAGGTCAGTGGTTTTCAGCTTTAGCAGGCATCATAATCACTTGGAGAGCTTGTTAAAACACAAATATATGAAATAAAAAAAAAAAGGTCATAAAGAACTTAGGGGCAAGACGGGAATAAAGACATAGACCTACTAGAGAATGGACTTGAGGATATGGGGAGGGGGAAGGGTAAGCTGGGACGAAGTGAGAGAGTGGCATGGACATATATACACTACCAAATGTAAGGTAGATAGCTAGTGGTAAGCAGCCGCATAGCACAGGGAGATCAGCTCAGTGCTTTGTGACCACCTAGAGGGGTGGGATAGGGAGTGTGGGAGGGAGATGCAAGAGGGAGGGGATATGGGGACATGTGTGTGCATATGGCTGATTCACTTTGTTGTAAAGCAGAAACTAACACACCTTTGTAAAGCAATTATACTCCAATAAAGATGTTAAAAAAAAAAACAACCCACAAAACGTTGGGCCCTGCACCGGAGTTGCTGAATCAGTGGGTCTGGGATGTGTCCTAAGAATTTGCATTTTTATCTAGTTCCCAGGGGATGCTGATGCTGGTGGTCTGGGAGCCACACTTTGAGAAGCACTGAAGTAGGGAGGTGAAGTGCTCAGATTTTCACTGAGATGGACTGCAGAGGGACTAGTTGGGCGAAGTGGGTTAGAAGGCTGTTGGCTGCTGCAGTGATTCAACAGGGAGCTGAAAGGGCCTGAGCCAGGCGTGTGGGGATGGAGACAGCAGGATGGGAAGCAGAAATGTTAAGAAGAATCAACAGAACTTCTGTGGTTTGGGGAAAGGATAATATAAAATCCAAGTGGATCTTATCACCATTTCAAAATCTCCAGACCAGGAGTCAGGGTGTCCAGCTGGGAGAACTGTATAGCGAGGCAGACAGACCCTCCCTTCCCTTTATTTCTTCCACCTCCTTCCCCTCCTAGTTAGAAGAGCAACAGAAACTGTACAAAGAAAGGAAAAAAATGCCACAAGGAAGATAAAGTGGGATGATAAAACAAAAGGAGAGATGAGCAGCGAATCGATTGCCAGCTGCAAGCCAGAGACCAGGAGAGCCAGGCAGACGGAGGGGTGGAGGGGAGAGGATGGACAGACAGACCAGAGCTTCCAGCCCTGGGCCCCGCTGGAGGAGGGGTGTGTGCCCCGAGATACTAAGGTCAAGGTGCTCTGTGGCAGGTCCAGTCTCCCAGTGGTTCATTAAGCCGTTGCTCCCATTAGCTGCAGGACGCTAGCTTGGCATTGGAGGGAGGGGACACATAAGCAAGGGCTCCACTCAGCCAGATAACACTTTACTATCTCATCTGCTTTAGCTGGGTTGCTCTCCCCAAATCCTGCAGCTTGCAAGGCTCTGGAGACTAAATCACCATTAGCAGCCCCTGGATAGCAGTCCCACTGTGAGCTCTTCCGGGCATCTTCAAGCACAGCATTTTTATCCAAGACCAGACAAGATATTGACCAAGGCTGTATGATGTGATGGGGTGGGGCCTCTGTTGTGGTTTTGGACAGAGCCCCTCCCTCTCTGCTAATAAATGTCCCCGCCCCTGTAGGCACCTCCTGGAGGTGTGGCCCCACAGAGTCCATCCTTCCTGCTCCTGACCTGGGAACTTCCAGAGCAGGGCTGCCCAGCAGTCCGGGTAGATGCTCCTGAGTCCAGGGCAGCAGGATTCCCCTGTTCCTGGCACAGAGCTCCTAAAACTTTGGGAATTTCCTTAGTGATGAGAGCGATAAACGTGTCTTTTGTTATATTAATGAGATGACTTTTGGAAAGCTCCTAGGTTACCTAAGGACCAGGGGACCCAACCACAGGATCAGAAGGTTGGAACTTTCAGTCTCACCCCCAACCCCCCACCTCTGGGGAGGGGAAAGGGACTAGAGGTTGAGTTCAATCACCAATGGCTAATAATTTAATCACTCATGCCTATGTAAAGTAGCCTCCATAAAAACCCAAAACGAAGGGGTTCAGAGAGCTTCCAGGCTGGTGAATCAGAACTCTTCCACATGCCACTTTGCAAGACCCCAAACTCCATGGGGACAGAAGCTCCTTTGTTCGGGACCTCACCATATGTATCTCTTCCTCTGGCTATTGATTTTCACCCTTTGGTATCCTTTGGAATAAACTGTTAATCTAGTGAGTAAATTGGTTTCCTGAATTCCATGAGCCACCCTAGCAAATTAATCCAACCCAAGGAGGGAGTCATGGGAACATCTAATTTATAGCCAGTCGGTCAGAAGTACAAGTAACCCCCTGGACTTGCGATTGACATCTGAAGTGGAGGACAGTCTGGTGGGACTGAGCCTTTAACCTGTGGAATCTGATCCTATCTCTGGGTAGATAGCATTAGAATTGATTTGAATTCTAGGACACCCAGCTGATGTCAGAGAATTGCACAGTGGAACAGGGGGAAAAACCCTCACATGTTGGAACTGAGTTAGAATCAGAGGAATCACACAATATATGACCTTCTGTGTCTGGTTTCTTTTACTTAGCATAGTTATTTCAAGGTTCATCCACATGGATCAGTACTTCTATGTTATGGCTGATTAGTTTTGCATTGTGTGGATATACCACATTTCATTTATCTATTCATCCATCGATGGACTTCTGGGTTGTTACCACATTTTGGCTATTGTGAATAGTGCTGCAACAAATATTTGGGTACAAAGACTTGTTTGAGTACCTGTTTTCAATTATTTGGGTATGTACCTATGAGTTGGATTGATTTCTATGCTAATGGGTTATGTGATAATTCGTTGTTTAACTTTTGAGGAGCCGTATTTGTAGTTCAGGGGTTTTCCTACCTCATCTGGACCCATACCTCACAGTTCCTAGGATACTGGGATTGTTGTGGTGTGGGTGGGAGGTGGATCCCAGGGTCTAGCTCGGGCAACTGGACCGATGGGTGAATGGTGGTGCCATCATTATGGGGAGTGCATTGTTGGAGGAGGTCATCAAGAGGACATGACTATTGCTGGTTGACCAGAGAGCTGGACCCAGACAACAAGAGGCTCCTTCTCCTTCCCCTGTCCTTGGGATGTATGTTCTGTCCACTGTTCCTACACTAGGATGTGTTTCAAGGACACAACCCTCAGAGAGCAATGTGATGCTGAGACCATCTGGACTGAACACCCTTAGGGCCTCTACATAAACTTTTAAGATTCTGGCTGGAGGGTATGGTGATCTACTTGTCTACTGTCCAAGACAAGCCTCTTATGTGAGTTCCCTTGCTGGTTAAACCTGCTGCCTACAAAACTGGGGTGGCTGCCTCTTTCCTCTGTTTCTCCTTGCACTCCATGTATGGGGGCCAGTTTCAGATTTCACCTGGGGAACTCCTGAGATTGTGAACCAATGGTGGGAGATGAGTTCCACTGAGACCTGTTGGATTTGAACTGCCTGTTGGATGCCCACGTGGACATGCCTGGGGGAAGGGCTAAGTGTTCTCACCTGTATCCACAGGGAAAGGTCTAGGCTAGAGACTGAAGCGGGCCTCATCAGCGTCTCAGGCCATCACATGAATCTTAACTTATCATCTCCCTGGACACTGTTCTGAGCACTTTCCACTATTCCATCATCCCAACAACCCTCTGAGGTTCTATGAAAATCCTCATTATCCATATAAGGAAAAATGTACTGGGCTCCCTTGGTACATCTATATCCCCTAGGCACAAGGCTCCTTGATATTGTTGTTGCTTGTTTCTGGCCACTGTCCTGGAAGACTGGGCTCCTGAGGGCAGGGGTTGCTCTTCCCGCTCTGTTTCCCTGGGCCTGGCACAGGGCTTGGCACACTTGTCCAGTGGGTCCTGAGGGTGACGGACTCTGTGAGTGAGATGAGAAGAGGGCCCAGAGTGGTACCTGGGGCACATGACAATTAAGGGCAGGTGGAAAAAGGGTAATCAAGAAAATAGATCAAGAAAATCGCTGAGAGGTAGGGAGGAACCAAAGGGAACCCACAAGGGAGGTATTTTAAGATGAGGCAATTCATCCCAAGAACACCTTGCCTGTGGACATTTGAGCACAAGTCCCTAGGGCAGAGGCCATATCAGATGTAACCATCACTGCAACCAGCCCTATGCTCAAGGTAAGTGCTCAACACATGGGGGGAGCAGAGTCAAGATGGCAGTGTGGAAAGACACAGAGTTCCCATCCCCCCACAACTAGGGCCCCTGCCGGATGCTGGTGGGGGTCCTCGATGCCCAAGGAGATGGGAGGAACCCCCAAGTAAACTGGTAGGACATGGGGGGACTGAGGCAGGAGGAGAAATAGAGGCCAGACAGGACTGGTGCACCTGAGGGGTGGCTGAGAGGGGGGAGGAGTTCCCATGCCTGGAGGGACCCTTGGGGGCTTGGATCAGAGGATAGCTTGCCCAGTGTTTCCCCTGACCAATCGGCTGGGGAAGTCTGCTAGGTCCTACGCCCTCAGAGCCCCCCTCTGGGCCATGTTGGTCCTGGGGGCCTAGAAGGGAGGTGGAGGGAGAACAGGAGAGGCAAGCAAGAGGGGCTGTCCAGGACCGGAGGACCAGGAGAAGGAGCAGAGAGCATTGGGCCCACCCACTTGGGCCCAGGAAGCCTGCTGAGCTCCCAGGTGGGGTCCCCTGTCTTCTGAGAACAGAGGCTGGAGGCATGCCTGGACCCCTTCTGTTCTGTTGAGCTTAAGTCCCACTCCCCCACACCTCCCAGGGCCTTTTCCAGCCCTGTCCTAAGCATAGGTCCCACCCACCGCCCAAACCGTGCCCCTGCTTAGGGCCCACCCTCCACAGCCAAGGCCTTTTCCACTGTTTTTTTTTTTTTCTCCTCCTCTTTTTTACTATTGTGGTTCTGTTTTACCTTCTAGTTGTTGTTTCATCTATATTTTAATTTTTATATTCTTTCTAACATACCTGTTAGTTTCCTAGTCTAATTTTATATTTTACTTTGTTATTGTTCTTTTCTTTTTTCCACCCCACATGGCTTGCAAGATCTTGGTTCATGAGCTGGAGGTCAGGCCACAGCTCCTGTGGTGGGAGCTCTGAGTCCGAACCACTGGACTAACAGAGACCCTCAGACCCCAGGGAATATTCATTGCAGTGAGGTCTCCTGGAAGTCCTCATCTCAGCACCAAGACCCAGGACTACCCAACAGCCTACTGGCTCCAGTATTGGAAGCCTCAGGCCAAACAACGAGTAAGACAGGAATACAGTCCCACTCATTAAAATAAAATATATATATATATATATATATATATATATATATATATGTCACAGATGAAGGAGAAAGGTAAAATCCTACAAAACCAAATAAATGAAGAGGAAATAGGCAATCTACTTGAAAAAGAATTCAGAGTAATGATAGTAAAGATGATCCAGAATCTCAGAAACAGAATGGAGGAACAGATTGAGAAAATTCAAGGAATGTTTAACAAAGATCTAGAAGAACTAAAGAACAAACAAACAGAGATGAACAACACAATAACTGAAATGAAAAATATACTAGAAAGAATAAATAACAGAATAACTGAGGCAGAAGAGTGAATAAGTGAGCTGTAAGACAGAATGGTGGAAATAACTGCTGAGGAGCAGAATAAAGAAAAAAGAATGAATATAATTGAAGACAATCTCAGAGACATCTGAGACAACACTAAATACACCAACATTTGAATTATAGGGGTCCCAGAAGAAGAAGAGAAAAAGAAAGGGTCTGAGAAAATATTTGAAGAGATTAGAGTGGAAAAATTCCCTACCATGGGAAAGGAAATAGTCACCCAAGTCCAGGAAACACAGAGAGTCCCATACACGATAAACCCTAGAAGAAACACACCAAGACACATATTAATGAAACTAACAAAAATTAAATTCAAAGAAAAAATATTAAAAGCAGCAAGGGAAAAAGAAAAAATAACATACAAAGGAATCCCCATAAGGTTATCAGCTGATTTTTCAGCAGAAACTCTTCAGGCCAGAAGGGAGTGGCAAGATATACTTAAAGTGATGAAAGAGAAAAACCAGATTGCTCTATCCAGTAAGGATCTCATTCAGATTCGATAGAGAAATCAAAAGCCTTTCAGACAAACAAAACCAAGAGAATTCAGCACCACCAAACCACCTTTGCAACAAATGCTAAAGAAACTTCTTTAGGCAGGACACATACGAGAAGAAAAAGACCCATAAAAACAATCCCAAAACAATTAAGAAAATGGTAATAGGAACATACATATTGAAAATAACCTTGAATGTAAATGGATTAAATGCCCCAACCAAAAGACACAGACTGGCTGAATGGATTAAAAAACAAGGCCCATATATATGCTATCTGCAAGAGACCATTTCAGAACTAGGGACACATACAGACTGAAAGTGAAGGGATGGAAAAAGATATTCCATGCAAATGGAAATCTAAAGAAAGCTGGAATAACAATACTCATATCAGATAAAGTAGACTTTAAAATAAAGAATGTTAAAAGAGATAAGAAAGGACACTACATAATGATCAAGGGATCAATCCAAGAAGAAGATATAACAATTATAAATATTTATGCACCCAACATAGGAGCACCTCAATACATAAGGCAAATGCTAACAACCATGAAAGGGGAAATCGACAGCAATACAATAATAGTAGGGGACTTTAACATCCCACTTACACCAATGGACAGATCATCCAAACAGAAAATAAATAAGGAAACACAAGCTTTAAATGACACAATAGACCAGATAGATTTAACTCATATTTATAGAACATTCTACCTGAAAGTGGCAGCATACATTTTCTTCTCAAGTGCACACAGAACATTCTCCAGAATAGATCACATCTTGAATCACAAATCAAACCTCAGAAAATTTAAGAAAATTGAAATTGCATCAAGCATCTTTTCTGACCACAATGCTATGAGATTGGAAATCAATTACAGGAAAAAAAAAACTGAGAAAAACACAAATACATGGAGGCTAAACAGTGTGCTGCTAAATAACCAAGAGATCACTGAAGAAATCAAAGAAGAAATTTAAAAATACATAGAAACAAATGACAACGAAAATACAATGACCCAAATCCTATGGGATGCAGCAAAACCAGTTCTAAGAGGGAGCTTACAGCAATTCAATCACACCTCAAGAAACAAGAAAAATCTCAAATAAACAATCTAACCCTACACCTAAAGCAACTAGAGAAAGAAGAGCAAAGAAAACACAAAGTAAGTAGAAGGAAAGAAATCATAAAGATCAGAGCAGAAATAAATGAAATAGAAATGAAGAAATCAATAGCAACAAACTAAAAGCTGGTTCTTTGAGAAGATAAACAAAATTGGTAAACCTTTAACCAGACTCATCAAGAAAAAAAAGGGAGAAGACGCAAATCAATAAATTTAGAAATGAAAAAGGATAAATCACAACTGACACCACAGAAATACAAAGGATTGTAAGAGACTACTACAAACAACTATACACCAATAAAATGGACAACCATGAAGAAATGGACAAATTCTTGGGAAGGTACAATTTTCCAAGACTGAATCAGGAAGAAATAGAAAATATAAACACACCTATCACAAGAAATGAAATTGAAACTATGATTAAAAATCTTCCAACAGGGCTTCCCTGGTGGCGCAGTAGTTGAGGGTCTGCCTGCCAATGCAAGGGACACAGGTTTGTGTCCCGGTCTGGAAAGATCCCACATGCCATGGAGCGGCTGGGCCTGTGAGCCATGGTCGCTGAGCCTGCCTGTCCAGAGCCTGTGCTCCACAACGGGAGAGGCCACAACAGTGAGAGGCCCGCGTACCACAAAAAAAAAAAAAAAAAAATCTTGCAACAAACAAAGGGCCAGGACCAGATGGCTTCACAGGTGAATTCTACGAAACATTTAGAGACAAGCTAACACCAATCCTTCTCAAACTCTTCCAGAAAACTGCAGAGGGAGGAACACTCCCAAATTCATTCTACGAAGCCACCAAAACCAGAAAAAGATATCACAAAAAAAGAAAATTATAGACCAATATCACTGATGAACATAGATGCCAAAATCCCAAACAAAATACTAGCAAACAGAATCCAACAACATATTAAAAGGATCATACATCATGATCAAGTGGGATTTATCCCAGGGATGCAAGGATTCTTCAATATACGCAAAAAAGTCAATGTGATACACCATATTAACAAACTGAAGGAGAAAAACCATATGATCATCTCAATAGATGCAGAAAAAGCTTTTGACAAAATTCAACACCAACTTATGATAAAAACTCTCCAGAAAATGGGCATAGAGGGAACCTACCTCAACATAATAAAGGCCATATATGACAAACCCACAGCAAACATCATACTCAATGGTGAAAAACTGAAAGCATTTCCTCTAAGATCAGGAACAAGACAAGGATGTCCACTCTTGCCACTCTTATTCAACATAGTTTTGGAAGTCCTAGCCATGACAATCAGACAAGAAAAAGAAATAAAATGAATACAAATTGGAAAAGAAGAAGTAAAACAGTCACTGTTTGCAGCTGACATGATACTACATGATACTATACACAGAAAATCTTAAAGATGCCACCAGAAAACTACTAGAACTAATCAGTGAATTTGGTAAGGTTTCATATATGAAATTAATGCACAGAAATCTCTGGCATTCCTATACACTAACAATGAAAAATCAAAAAGAGAAATTAAGGAAACAATCCCATTTACCACAGCAACAAAATATACCTAGGAATTAACCTACCCAATGAGGTGAAAGACTCAGAAAACTATAAAACACTGATGAAAGAATTCAAAGATGACATAATCAGATGGAGAGATATATCATGTTCTTGGATTAGAAGAATCAATATTGTGAAAATGACAATACTACCCAAAGCAATCTACAGATTCAGTGCAATCCCTATCGAACTACCAATGGCATTCTTCACAGAATTAGAACAAAAAATTTGACAATTCATATGGAAACACAAAAGTACCTAAATAGCCAAAGCAATCTTAAGAAAGAAAAACAGAGCTGGAGGAGTCAGGCTCCCCAACTTCAAATTGCACTACAAATCTACAGTAATCAAGACAGTATGGTACTGGAACAAAAACAGAAATATAGATCAATGGTACAGTATAGAAAGCCCAGAAATAGACCCACACACGTATGGTCACCTAATTTACGACAGAAGAGGCAAGAACACACAATAGAGAAAAGACAGCCTCTACAATAAGTGGTGCTGGGAAAACTGGACAGCTACATATAAAAGAATGAAATTAGAACACTACATAACACCATACACAAAAACAAACTCCAAATGGATTAATGACCTAAATGTAAGACCAGACACTATAAAACTCTTAGAGGAAAACACTCTTTGACATAAACCACAGCAAGATCTTTTTTGACCCACCTCTTGAGGAATGAAAATAAAAACAAAAATAAACAAATGGCCAGTACCATACTGTCTTGATTATTGTAGCTTTGTAGTATAGTCTGAAGTCAGGGAGCCTGATTCCTCCAGCTCCATTTTTCGTTCTCAAGATTGCTTTGGCTATTCAGGGTCTTTTGTGTTTCCATACAAATTGTGAATTTTTTTATTCTAGTTCGGTGAAAAATGCCAGTGGTAGTTTGATAGGGATTGCATTGAATCTGTAGATTGCTTTGGGTAGTAGAATCATTTTCACAATGTTGATTCTTCCAATCCAAGAACATGGTATATCTCTCCATCTATTTGTATCATCTTTAATTTCTTTCATCAGTGTCTTATAGTTTTCTCCATACAGGTCTTTTGTCTCCTGAGGTAGGTTTATTCCTAGATATTTTATTCTTTATGTTGCAATGGTAAATGGGAGTGTTTTCTTAATTTCACTTTCAGATTTTTCATCATTAGTGTATAAGAATGCCAGAGATTTCTGTGCATTAATTTTGTATCCTGCTACTTTGCCAAATTCATTGATTAGCTCTAGTAGTTTTCTAGTAGCATCTTTAGGATTCTCTATGTATAGTATCATGTCATCTGCAAACAGTGACAGCTTTACTTCTTCTTTTCTGATTAGGATTCCCTTTATTTCTTTTCCTTCTCTGATTGCTGTGGCTAAAACTTCCAAAACTCTGTTGAATAAGAGTGGTGAGAGTGGGCAACCTTGTCTTGTTCCTGATCTTAGCGGAAATGGTTTCAGCTTTTCACCATTTAGGACGATGTTGGCTGTGGATTTGTCATATATGGCCTTTATTATGTTGAGGAAAGTTCCCTCTATGCCTACTTTCTGCAGGGTTTTTATCATAAATGGGTGTTGGATTTTGTCGAAATCTTTCTCTGCATCTATTGTGATGATCATATGGTTCTTCTCCTTCATTTTGTTAATATGGTGATCTAGAAACACTAAATGCTGGAGAGGGTGTGGAGAAAAGGGAACACTCTTGCACTGTTGGTGCCACTATGGAGAACAGCATGGAGGTTCCTTAAAAAACTAAAAATAGAACTACTGTATGACCCAGCAATCCCACTACTGGGCATATACCCTGAGAAAACCGTAATTCAAAAAGAGTCATGCACCACAATGTTCATTGCAGCTCTATTTACAATAGCCAGGACATGGAAGCAACCTAAGTGTCCATCAACAGAGGAATGGATAAAGAAGATGTGGTACATATATACAATGGAATATTACTCAGCCATAAAAATAAACGAAATTGAGTTATTTGTAGTGAGGTGGATGGACCTAGAGTCTGTCATACAGAGTGAAGTAAGTCAGAAAGAGAAAAACAAATACCATATGCTGACACATATATATGGAATCTAAGAAAAAAAAAAAGGTCATGAAGTACCTAGGGGTAAAAGGGAATAATGGGAATAAAGACAGAGACCTACTAGAGCATGGACTTGAGGATATGGGGCGGGGGAAGGGTAAGCTGTGACAAAGTGAGAGAGTGGCATGGATATATATACACTACAAAACATAAAATAGATAGCTAGTGGGAAGCAGCCGCATAGCACAGGGAGATCAGCTCCATGCTTTGTGACCACCTAGAGGTGTGGGATAGGGAGGGTGGGAGGGAAGCTCAAGAGGGAGGGGATATGGGGACATGTGTATGCATATGGCTGATTCACTTTGTTGTACAACAGAAACTAACACAGTATTGTGAAGCAATTATGCTCCAATGAAGATCTATTACAATAAACAAAACACATAGGGGCTGTAAGCCTGAGATGTGACCCATGTCCTCCCATCAAGGGGAGGGAAGCCTGAAGAAGGAAGGTGGATCCTGCCCAGCACCCTCTAACCTGGGATCTCCTGCTCTGCCCCGCAGGCATGGCCCAGCCCCTCCCTCCCCCCACATTCCATAGTGGTGGGACAGCAGCCACCTCCCCTTCTGGGCAAACTACTGGTGGGATGGCAGATGATTAGGTACATGGACAGCATGTTCATTTATTTCCCTTGGAAAGAATTAATTACAGTCATAAAAAGAAGACAAAATTTCTGCCACACTCCTCCACAGAGTGGGTGAAGCTAGGACAGGGGAGAGGGGCAGCTTCACAGGACCAGGACACATAGAAGGACGGCACCTTCTCAGGAGAGAAAATTGCAGGAGGTTTCATTAATGCCATTAAAATGCAGGACTGACAGTGAAGGTCCTTGGCGATTGCCTGTGGCTGCAGGAGCTGTTTCCTCCTGCTGCCTGGGCTCACCGGTGACCTGCGCTGCCCCCCTGCCGCCCGCCCCACAGGCTCTACCACTGCCCAGGCACGACACGGGCCTGGTGGCCAGCGGCCTGGCAGGGACTCAGCTGCTGGGAGGGAAGGGCCTCTGGGGAGTCCAGGCACGAAGTGGGCGCCAAGGTCACCAGCAGACAGGGTTCTGTGTTCCATCCTTTGTCCTCAGTCCTCAGCGGTGGGGTCTGGGCATACGTGATTACTGAAGCCTGTGATCCTAGATATCGGTCCTTCTGTCTGTCTGTCCTGTCGGTGGGTCTCTGGCTGGCTGTCTCTGTGTGGTCTTCCTAAGCTGAGCTCTGTATACAGGGCCCTCTCTGCTCGTTCCCTTTGCATCTGTCACTGCTCTATTTACAGTTTCTCTTTCTCTATATTTATCCCAGCTCTCTTTCCCCTCATTGTCTCCCTGCGGTCCGAGCTTCCCTCCATGGGGACTTATTAACAGCTGGGTCTTCCAGAAAAGCAGCTAGCAGGCTGAAAGTCCCCAAACTCCACCCCTCCGACAGTCCACAGGCTGTAGGTCTTCTGATGCTGGCTAGGGACCCTCATTCCCCGTGGACCACAGGAAATGGAAAACTGCCCTAAAGCCAGTGATACCCGGTGGGCAGGGAGCCAGTCCTCTTGGCTTTGAGAGCACCCACTCAGCACTGTCATCCTGGATTCCCACACATAGCCGGCATCTCAGGGTTACGGGACGGATCTCAGGCCAGGGCTCTGTGGGCCAGTTCCCCATTCTGCCCTCAGAGTGAGCCCTGGGGGCAGATGGTTCTGACACATGTGCTTTTACAAATGAGAAAACAAAGGCTCAGAGAGGTAGGGTAACTGACCTGTGGACACAGAGCTAGACAGCAGCGCTCTTGGCCCAGGGTCCTCTCTCCCAACCACTTTGCAATACTGCCTCGGGGCACTGTGGTGTGAGCCACAAACGTGTGCAAACCACACACTGGTGTGTACGCTCAGAGCTGAGTATCTGCAAGGTTGTATGTGCACACGTGTGGGGGGTGTTTTTATGTGTGCTGCTCATGCACCCCTTTTAGGCTTAACTGAAAATGTGACAAAATAGCACCTCTGAGCCCAAAGGACTTGCCAGGAGCAAGGCCCCTTCCGGGCTGGATCACACCCCTGCCTGCCTTGGCGTCCTGCACCACACTGCATGGCGACTGGGGCCGGGCCGGGTGGGCAACGTTGTGTCTTAGCCTCAAGGACTCCTCGAGGCCTGGTCCTCTGGTGTCCCGGGGCTGCCCCTGCTGGGCCTGTGACTCTGTGACCGCCACGGGAGAAGCGGGGCTCCTGCGCAGGGACCCGGGGCCACCCATTTGGCCCATCGGGAATGTACTCAGAAGATCAGAGTTTTCTTCCAGGGTTTTGGTGAAGGACACAGCTCATCTTGTCAACAGAAGGGCTGCCCCAGCGTGAGGAGGGTCTCCTCCTGTGTCCTAGCCCCTCCCCTCTATCTGGTCGCTCTCCCAGGTGCACCGACCTGGGGCTTCTGGCCATCCCGAGGCCTCGTGATGCCTAGCTTGGCCATTTTCAAACTGTATCCTCGAGACTTTTAGCCTCTGCATGAGGTGCTTCAGTGACTGCTCAGCTCGGGGGTGGAGGGTGGGTGTAGTTATGGATACTCAGGGGATGGGAGTCTGTTTATCCTCCTCTGCAGGGCAGCCCTGGTTTTATGTTCTGCAAACTGGGTTTCCTTCTAAGAGCTTGGCTAGGCAGCACACATTTTTATTTGTCTTCTTAAAAAAGGCTATAGGCCACCCTCCCCCTTGACTCTTAACTAGGGACAGGCAAGCTTTCAGCCCCTCAAATCCTCCCTGCCTGCCCTGTGGGTCTGGGGAAAGCAGACCACGAGCGGGTTGTATGTGTGACTCTGACACTCCTCCCCAGATCTCCGCTGCACCCTGGCTCCCTCTTCACCGCGGGTATCATGGCCAGGACACATGGGGCCTGTTGGGCAGCTGGGTGTGAGGTCAGCTTATTCTGAGCTCAGAGGAAGGGTACTGGGCCATGTGGCCTGTGAGAGCTGAGTTATGGAGGACCCAGCAGGTACAAAGGGGGAGGGGAGGGGAGTGCCTCATCCTCTACCAGCTGGGACCTCCGGTCAGCCCTGAGCCCAGGAGGCCCGACAGCTCCCAGAAGGGGCAGAGCCTAGTCCTCACCCAGGGCTGCCCTCTAGTGGAGAGTCTGTGAATGGAGGCCCTCAGGTGGTCAGCATCTCAGCTCCCAGAGGGCATCTCTAGGAGGCTGGAGACGAAGGGTAGTGTCCTCCGTAGTGTATGCACAGAACAATCTGGCTTGAAGGCAGCTGCAGGGCTGCTTCAAGCTGACTCGACCTCTAAGCGGAGAGAGATTGCCCCTTTCTTCAGTCTCTGGTGCAGGCTGCTTGGGGCTGGGACCTCTCCATGCGGCAGAGTTTCCCCCAGCCCCACTCAAGGTGCCTCTTCGGTGGCTGGGGCCACATCTCAGCTTCTGCCCCCTCCCCTCCTTCATCCTGGCTCCCTTTGTGGAGAAGATCCTGAGAGGAACCCCAGCTTTGGTAACTTCCCCGTACAGCCGATACTTGTGGCTAAGGAGCTGTATGTTGAAAGCTCACCTGGCTGTCTGAGTTTTAGATGAGAACGGGGTTGGTGCTTCGCGTGTCCCCAAATGCAACTTTTAGAGAAATAGCACAAAGTGAGTTCCCGCTTTGCCTCTGAGGGACAGTGCAGGGGCAATTGCCCCTGCTCTGGAGGAAGGCTTGCACGTGTAGTCCACGGGTGGCCTGAGCCCCGTGCAGGGGCAGGATGGTCACCGAGCCCTTTGTGCTGGGGCACTTGCCTAGCCCAGTGGGACAGTCTCCACTTGGCACCCCCAGGACAGTTTCAAGTGTTCCTGGTCTGGGGGGCATCTCTTAGCAGTACTTTCTCATTTATACATTCCAGCTTTCCTGAGTTCAGGTTCAGATCGGAGGAGAAGAAGGCCCATTCTTCTGTGTGGAGAGCATTCCCAAGGGGACCATCCATGGACAGCTGGGGAATCCTCATCCCAGCACTGAACATTTGGCAAAGTGTCGGGAGGCCCCTTATCAAGAGCCTTGCAAGGGAAGTCAGGTCCAACTGTGTGCAGGATGGAGGGCTGTGATGTTTGGTACATTTCAAGGACCAGTATGGTGTGGGGTTTAGAAACCAGTCCTGTTCAGTTTCTGTCTATTTCCCAGGTTCTGAGCCTCTAACATAGGCCAATTTATTCCCATGGAGACATCAGTAAGAAGATGCCTTTCCTTTTGCATCTCTTGTATGGAGGACTGATTGCTTACTTGGCTGGTGAAAAGTCTGAGACTGGGAGGACCCCCAGGATGCAGCAGATGTCAGCGTAGGCCAGAACTGGCCACCCGCAGAGAAGCTGGGTTTGTGGCCGAACATATCACCACCCAGGACAGGAGAGGTGCCCCTGGAGGGGAGCCGATGCAGTCTGCGGGACACCCGGAGTGGGTGCTGAGGACATGAAGACCCCTGGGGAGGGAAGGGAAGGAGGGAAGCAGGATGGTGACGTGAGCTGCAGGAGGGTCAGGGAAGGACCAGTTTCCAAGGCTGAGGAGAACTCGATAGAACTGTGGGCTTTGGTGGAGGAGTCAGAGGAAGCACGGATTTGGGGTACAAAAGTGAGCAGAGGGGGGCTTCCCTTGTGACGCAGTGGTTGAGAGTCTGTCTGCTGACACAGGGGACGTGGGTTCGTGCCCCCGTTTGGGAAGATCCCACATGCCGTGGAGCGGCTGGGTCCGTGAGCCGTGGCCGCTGAGCCTGCACGTCTGGAGCCTGTGCTCCACAACGGGAGAGGCCACAACAGTGAGAGGCCCACGTACCGCAAAAAAAAAAAAAAAAAAAAAGTGAGCAGAGGGACTGGGCGGGGGTAGGGGGTGGCTCCGGTGGCCCCAACACTGGTGGGGGGAGGAGTTGGTGTGGTGGCTCCAGCCCCGGGCCCAGGTGAGGGGCCAGGAGAGCGGGGACTCAGTGCACTGGGTCTGGGGGTGAACCTGGTTGTGAGCACCTGTGTGCCCCTCGTGTGTGACCGTGAGCTGGCAGAGGCTAAGCCTAAATGGGGTTGGCCGGGGCATTGTGCAGAGATGAGATGAAAAATGGAAAAACAATTCAAATCACACCTTGTTTGAGACAAAGTTGCCCCTGATCACAGCTGTTATGACGATTATCGACCATTTATGGACTGCTATAAAAAGATGTAACCCAAGGGTCAGCTGGGTGAGATGGGCTCAAGCCCACCCCACCTGCATGGTCTGTGGGAGTCCAAAGGCTCTCCCGTCTGTCTGCAGACGTACGGACATGGGCTGTTCACGCCTTCTCTGCTCCCGACACTGCTGGTCTCTGCAACCACACAAAATAAGCCTCCCCTTGGGGCTCCTCAGAGACACCCCACGCCCCCTTCATCCACCCCCAGGCAGTGCAGGCTTCTCTGAAGGGTCATAGAGGAGACGGGCTGGGCTGGGCATGCATCAGGGCAGCCAGCGGTCACCTCTTCTCTCACAGCATTCGCTGTCCCCCGAGGGCGTGTCACGCCCACCCGCTCCGCTCTGTCTCTGGCCCCTCCTCAGCTCCTCCGATGGCCCCTACCTCTCCCCTCTTCCTCCTTTTCTGCCTTTTACAGTCTCCCCAGGCAGGTCCCCCTGCTCTGAAGCCTTGGCTCCGACAGACATGCAGCAAGCAACCTTTCCCCGGAAAGGGCAGCCTGTTCCATCAGAAGGTTACACGGAATACGTTTTTCACCACCCACTTATTATTCACGTTTCAGGTTTGCTTTAGTTTAGGCGGCCCTCCAGCTCTGCACTGAACTCCGATCACGTCTGTTCTCTACCATCACGGGCCTGACGACTCTCTGGGTGGTCACGTGGGCTCGACTCCCCAAACAGGACACAGCCGTGCTTTCTAGCTGTCTACACAGAGGAGAGGCACCGGGCCAGGAGCCAAGCCCGGGCTTTAGCTGTGGCTGTACCACTGATCATCACGGGGGAGGTTCCTTTTCCCGGGGCCTTATTTCCTCGCCTGTAAGGTGAAGCTGGTCCAGGAACCCTGACAGGGTATTTCTCCCCAGTGGCCGATCTGAACAGCAGCTCTAGGGGATGCCGACTGCCCCTTCCTGTCCTCGCTTCCTGGGCCTATCTCTGCCTGGCTCTGGCCCCGTTTGTCCCAGTGTAACCACACCCTAGTCCCCTAGACACGGCCACCCTAGCCTCCCTGGTCGCTGTGAGCCAGCTCCCAAGGCTGGGACACTCCCTCAGCATTATTCTCTTACTGCTTTTTGTCACCCAAACTTTGGGCTGCCCCAGTCAATGGCAGCTCCATTTCCCTTGAATTGTCACCCACATCCAAACCCAGGGCTTTCCATGGTGTGTGTTCTTTTGACACCCAAGGGATCACCCATTCCTCTGGGGGCTCAGCTTCCACTTTAGGACTGAGCTGGGGATGCCCTGGGGTCCCTCAGGCCCAAGGACCATCCCTGTACATACCTCCCCACAGAATGGGATTCTGGTAATTAAGGAGCAGGCAAGTACCCCATTCATTAATTCATTTATCCAACACTTCCTTCCACAGTGGGTTAGTGACCTCCCAAAAGAGAGGGGGTCCTAACCCCCAGTACCTGTGATAGTGACCTTATTTATTAAAAGGGTTTTTGCAGATGTAATTGTTATAAATCTTGAGATGAGATCATTCTGGATTAACCAGGTAGGCCCTAAATCCAATGACAAATGTCCTCCTAAGAGACAGAAGAGGAAAGGACACAGGGAGAAGAAGGGAAGGCCATGTGAAGGTGAGTCAGAGGTTGGAGAGGTTCTGCCACAAGCCAAGCAATGCCTGGAGCCACTAGCAGCTGGAAGAGGCAAGGGAAGAAATTCTTTCCTAGAACTTCCAGAAGGAATGCAGCCCTGCTGACACCTTCATTGTAGACTTCTGACCTGCAGGACCATAAGATATAATCAATTTGTGTGCTTTTAAGCCGCTAAGTTTGTGGTCATTGTTTCCAGCAGCCATAGCAAACAAATACAGTCTGTGGCCAAATGGGTCTTTCTCCCCCTTTATAGGAGCAGCCTGTCATGGCCACGGCCCAGGACTCCTAGGAATCAGGCCTTTACTTGCCAGCTCGTTGCCATTTCCCACAAACTGGTCCTGTACAGAGGCCACAACTTCGCCTCTGGCATCATCACCCCCTGGATTTTCCTGACAAGGGAAACCTTCCCCTCCTTCCAGGCTGCCTACAGCAGACCATCCAGCAACCCCACAGCAGGAAATCAATCCAAATGAGCCGGAAACAGGTGGGTGCTGACTTTGACTCACAGCACCTGGATTTTAAAACTGGAAACCAGTAAAGCCTGACTTGTAGGGCTGTGGGTGGAAAGAACCTAGTTACAGAGGTGTCTGATAGGAAGAAGGGAGACCAAGCCACTTTCCCCATAGGATAATTGGAAGGGTTAACAGTTATTGAGCAATTACTACATGCCTGCCAGGAATGGTGTTAATCCATTATCATGTGCACATTCAATCTCATAATAGTCCCATGAGGTAGAGACCAGAGAGGTTAAGGAACTTGTTTGAGGTCACACAGCTAATAGTCAGTGGTCACACAGCTAAGAGCCAGTGGTCAAGCTAGAAATGCTCACATGCTCTTGCTGTGAGGGGAGCTCAGAGTCCAATGCAAACAGCTTCCTCACCATTACTTACAGAACTCGATGGGTCCCGGGTCCCGGGTCCCGGGGTCTTTCTCGTTGGAGGGCACTTCTGCAAGGTAACAAGGGATCATGCCTGCTTCATTTCTCAGTGCCCACAGAATGCTTTCTCTGCACCACTCCACTGAATTCTCGTACCGGGACCCTTCCAGGTATTTGGAGTTTTAATTCTTTGGAATGACTAAGCCCGTTGCTCAGAAGGCTGTTGTAAGATAAGGCTGAGGGGGGCTTTCCTGGTGGTGCAGTGGTTAAGAATCCACCTACCAATGCAGGGGACACTGGTTTGAGCCCTGGTCTGAGCCCTGGTCCGGGAAGATCCCACATGCCGCAGAGCAACTAAGCCCATGAGCCACAACTACTGAGCCTGGATGCCACAACTACTGAAGCCCACGCACCTAGAGCCTGTGCTCCACAACAAGAGAAGCCACCGCAATGAGAAGCCCGTGCACTGCAACAGAGTAACCCCCGCTCGTTGCGACTAGAGAAAGCCTGCACGCAACAAGGAAGATCCAACACAGCCCAAAATAAATAAGTAAAATAAATAAATTAAAAAAAAAAAAGGCTGAGGGGTCTTTTTTGCTCTTAAAGTACTTCAGATTTTTGCTGGGGTGACTCCTGCACTGCTTTTACCCCCTAGGACTCCTCAGTTCATCCACTCTTTTGTTTAAATGCTCAGACAGACCCCGCCCAGAGCCTGCCAGCTTCCTTCCGCTGCCCACCAAGCTCTGCCATTCATTCTCCAAATTGGCCCCCTGATCAAATCTTCAGGACTTTTAATTTTCATAAATGTGAATATGGAAAATGAAGGGGGCCGGGAGAGTTATGGAGAGAGGCCCACTGCTGCCCAGACGGGGAAGGTCAGGGCTCTTCCAGGTGAAAAGTGCCTGCCAGGGGGCCCCTGGACACCCCCTGGGTACCGGGCAGCCCTTGACCTGAGCCTTCAGAGAGGATGGCTCTGAGGAGGTGTCTCCTGGATTCATGTTAAAGCTGAGCCAAGAAAAATTCATTTTGTCCAAAAAGGCCAAGGGGAAACTTCCTGCTGTGGCTGAGATGGCCATTGGCAGAAGCAGCGTCTCCACCCTGGGCAGCAAGGTGGTGAGATGCTCGGGGCAGGGATCTGGCAGCCTTCTGGGCGTGCTGTCCACCCGGCCCTGATATTAGTGCTTCAGATTTGCCTAGGAGACTCAGAGCAGAATTTGCAATTCATGACTCTTTAGCTTTCTTATTTTCTCTATGTGTAACCCTTGAACGCACCTGAACCCCTCACTTCTCCTCCTCTTCTATCCCTGATGTGGAGGGGCTCCTGGGGAGGCTCCTCCGAAGCTTCCAGTCACCCAACCTGAAAGTAAGCGGAAGGAGCCTGGGGATCCTCTCTCCACATTCTATGTATGACGCTGAATTTCCTTTACCTCTCCAGCTGCTCCCGATTCCTCCTGCAGGAGGAGAACCTTCCAGCAGTTCTTCTCCTGAGATTTAACGGAGTTGCCACATTTTGTAGCTAGCTGAGCAGGAGGAGAGGTGAGAAACCTTGATACTGACCCCTTGGTTATATAGAGTTTCCCACATGTGAGGCCCGCAGATGCATGGCTGACACTGCAGCGAAGGTCCTTGTCTGAGGATGCCATGAAAATAGGCCTAGCCTATAGGTCCAGACTCTGAAAAGACTGGCAGGCCTACAGGAAGTCCGCCTGAGCCAGGCCCAGTGCACATCTGGCTGGTTACCTACCCCGGGTGGGCTCTGCGGAGGGTGATTATTATCAATACATCGATTTCTCCCCTGCACTGTGGAAACATGTCATGTTCTGGGGAACTGGACCAGGTGACTTTGCACTCACATCCCCCATTTGGCACAAGTGCATGTAAGCGGGGCTGTGGGTGGAACTGTGTCCCCCAACCAAATTCCTATGTTGAGCTTTTACCCCCTAGTTCTCCAGAATGTGACCTTATTTGGAGACAGGGATTCATGGAGGTCATCAAGTGAACGTGAAGCGATTAGGGTGCTTCCTGATTCAATAGGACTGGCATCCTGAAAAGAGGAAGACAGCGTGAAAGCACAGGGAGAAGATGGCCGACGACAAGCCGCGGAGCGAGGCCTGGGCAGATCCTTTCCTCACAGCCCCCAGCTGCATGTGAGCTCCTGCCAGCACCTGGATGTCAGAGAACAGTGAGACAACACATTTCCATTGATTAAGCACCCAGTTTGCTGTGGGCAGCTCTCGCAAACTTGTACAGGGGGCTTTACCAGCCAAAACAAAACAAACATAAACAAAAAACACCTCTAGCTACAAATGCAGGACTTAGGGAATAAGAGGGTAAAAGAAGTTCCCCCATGGGGTCCCAGAAACTCACTATGCAACTTCTAGGGTCTGTGCTGGCGAATCTTCTCACTGTGAATAGGAAGGGAGAGACAGTTTGCAGAACCAAATGGAGACGGGTGTGCAGAGCTGGGGGTGAGGGGTAGGGCAGCAGCAGCTTCATCATGAGTTTTTGAAAGTAATTTACAAGGCTTATTAAAAATCACGGCTTTTCTATAGTTCAGGGCTGTGTTATGGAGTCCCGTATCTGCTTTCCTTTGATGAACCAGGAGTCAGACAGACCAGGACTCCAAAATCTAGAAGTCTGAGATCAGTACCTCTAACATTTATTACGTGTGTATGAGAGAAACTGTGAGATCTTGTTTTATTCTCCAAACAATCCTGCCTAGTCGATATTTTCATCCCTGTTTTTTTTAATTGAAGTATAGTTGACTTACAATGATTCAGGTGTTCAACAAATTGATTCAGTTCTACATAATATATGTGTGTATATATATATATATTTTTTCTTCAGATTCTTTTCCATTATAGATTGTTATAAGATGTTGAATGTAGTTCCCTGTGCTGTACCCCTGTTTTGAGATAACACTAAGAATCAGAAGGACTAAGTTACTCGCTCAAGCTCACACAGTTAGCTGTGTACTGGAGGAGAATTTACCTCCAAAACACATACTCTTTTCAAAACAATCAATTTCTTGTGGATCAAGTGTCTCCCTTAGGTTTTCTGAGATGATGACCTTGGTGTCCTTAGCCCTGAAATAATGCCCCATTCTTAGTAACCCAGTGAATGCTTTTCTAGCTCCATGTGGCAAATCTGGGGTCTCCACCACTCACTCCTCATTTCTTGGGGTCCCATGTCACAGGGTACTAGGTAGAGTGACAAGGGCTGCAGATTGAGAACCCCCCTTTGTATTCTCTGGATCATCAGGGTGGCCCAAGACCAGTTTCATTACTGTGTAGATTATATTCTGCACGCATGTGAAGACCATCTGAGAGCATACTGCACAGAGACGGGCCATCTAGAAGCATGTGGTAGGACTACAGTCTGCCGCAGGCACAGTTCAACAAGCAAGCCAGCTCTATTTCCAGTGACTTCAATGCCAAGTTTAAGTTGGCTTCAATGCACGAGTTCCCACATTCCTAGTCTTTAAAGGAAAATGAGCTCTTTCTGGTGGGCCTTCAGGGACAAGTTCAGGGACCCGAGTTCTGGTTCCTCTTTCCAAAGCCTTCTGAGCCACCTTGGTCTGCTCTCCCCTTGAGCACAGCCCCGGCTCCTTTCACTTGCCCTTATAGTGAGTACATGATGATACCTGCGTCACTGCATAGTACTAACTTACTTCTTTGGTCCAGGCTCTCTTCACCTCCCTGACCTCTGTTATGATCCCATTCCTGTCCTGGAGCCTCCTCCTGAGCCCCAAGGTGCCCACAGCCACCTGCTTGTCACTTCTGTGGCATTTGCCTTTTGCACCCGGGCTGTGTTTCATTTCTCACAAAGGGGCAGCACGTGGATTTGGAAAGGGCTTCCTCCCTGGAACCTGCCATGAATGGAACACCTCCCCCATCCCAATGCTCCTTACTTCAGCCACGAAATTAGCTTTCAGCTCTCCGGGTATTCCTTGTTGTCACTTTTCTATTTAGCCTCCTTAGTCACCCGACAGAGAAACGATCTCCCCTCCAAACTCTTTTCATCTGCAGTGACACCTCCAACCCTGGAGTTATTGCTTCATACAGAACAATAACTTGGAGAATAAACTGACCTTGGCTGCTCTGAGGGTATAGCTCTGCTGACTGCAAACCACCCCCAAGCCTTGTGTCCAGCATCCTCTAAGCAGTGTGCACATACGGCTGACTTCATCGTACCTAAGAGTGCTACCACCTTCAGAATACTCTAGTGTTTCTACTCCTTTGAGGACTCATTATATGATGGCAGTGGTTCTCAAACTTGAGGGAGCCACCTGGAGGCTTATTAAAACCAAATGACTGGGCCCCACCGCCAGATCATCTGATGAACAGGTCTGGGGTGGGGCCTGAGAATTTATGCTTCTTTTTTTTTTTTTTACATCTTTATTGGGGTATAATTGCTTTACAATGTTGTGTTAGTTTCTGCGGTACATCAAAGTGAATCAGCTATATGTATACATATATCCCCCATCCCCTCCCTCTTGAGCCTCCCTCCCACCCTCCCTATCCCACCCCTCTAGGTGGTCACAAAGCACAGAGCTGATCTCCCTGTGCCATGCGGCAGCTTCCCACTAGCTATCTATTTTACATTTGGTAGTGTATATATGTCAATGCTACTCCCTCACTTCGTCCCAGCTTCCCCTTCCTCCCATGTGTCCTCAAGTCTGATCTCTACCTCTGCGTCTTTATTCCTGCCCTGCCACTAGGTTCATCAGTACCACTTTTTTAGATTCCATATATATACATTAGCATACAGTATTTGTTTTTCTCTTTCTGCCTTACTTCACTCTGGTTGACAGACCCTAGGTCCATCCACCTCACTACAAATTACTCAATTTCGTTTCTTTTTATTGCTGAGTAGTATTCCATTGTATATATGTGCCACATCTTCTTTATCCATTCATCTGTTGATGGACACTTAGGTTGCTTCCATGTCCTGGCTATTGTAAATAGAGCTGCAATGAACATTGTGGTACATGTATTTTTTGAATTATGGTTTTCTCAGGGTATATACCCAGGGCTGGGATTGCTGGGTCATACGGTAGTTCTATTTTTAGATTTTTAAGGAACCTCTGTACCATTCTCCATAGGGGCTGTATCAGTTTACATTCCCACCAACAGTGCAGGAGTGTTCCTTTTCTCCACACCCTCTCCAGCATTCTTGTTTCTAGATTTTTTGATGAATGGCCATTCTGACAGGTGTGAGGTGATGTCTCATTGTGGTTTTGATTTGCATTTCTCTAATGATTAGAGATGTTGAGCATATTTTCATGTGTTTGTTGGCAATCTGTATGTCTTCTTTGGAGAAATTACATTTCTTTTTTATTTTTCTTATTAAGGTATAGTTGATGTACAATATCGTATAAGTTTCAGATGTACAACATGGTAATTCACAGTTTTTAAAGGTTGTACTCCATTTATAGTTATTATAAAATACTGGCTGTATGCCTTGTGCTGTACAATATATCCTTGTAGCTTATTTATTTTATACATGGTAGTCTTTCCTCTTAATCCCCTGCCCCTACTTGCCCCTCCTCCTTCCCTCTCCCCACTAATAACCACTAGTTTGTTCTCTATATCTGTGAGTCTGCTTCTTTTTTCACTAGTTTGTTGTAGTTTTTAGATTCCACCTATAAGTAATATCATATGGTATTTGTCTTTCTCCATCTGACTTATTTCACTTACCATAATGCCCTCCAAGACCATCCATGTTGCTGCAAATGGCAAAATTTCATTCTTTGTATGACTGAGTAATATTCCATTGTGTGTGTGTGTGTGTGTGTGTATATATATATATATATATCTATCTCACATCTTTATCCATTCATCTGTTGATGAACACTGGGGTTGCTTCTATATCTTGGCTATTATAAATAATGCATCAGACCTGGTGTGTCTCATCCTTTGTGAGGACAGGAGTCAGAGCCATCCTAGTCACCATGTCATCCTCAAGGCCTGGCTAGTGACCAGTAGCCGCTCAGAAAATATTTGCTGCATGAATGGATGAACAACATGAACTTGATCATTGTCTTATTAGGATATTATCCTACATTTAAATCAGGCATAAGTTTAGTACCTTATGCATACACTACCACAGTGGTTCTCAAGGTATGATTCTTGGACTAGTAACACCAGCATCACCTGGGAACATCTTAGAAATGCAAAGTCTCTTTGCAGACCAGCTCTGATGATATGGTGGGCTCAGAATGACAGGAGGGGAGGTACAGGCTGCTCCTGAAGCTCGGAGCAGGAGTCCCAGACCAGTCTGATGTGTGAATGAGAGAATAAGGGAGAAGAGAGAAGTCTTGTAAGGCTTCCTGAAAGAAGTGGCATCTAAGCTGGATCTTCAAACAGAAATAGGAGTGAGCCAGAGGAAGTCAGGAATGGGTTGTGTTCCAGGTAAAGGAGAGAGCAGGTATAAAGATCTGGGGAGAGTTATGGCATGGCATGATGTGGAACCTGAAAGTTCAGGTAGCGGGGAGGGTGTCTGTGTGTGAGAGGAGGATGGGGAGTAGAGAGAGAGACTGGAGGCTGGAGCTGACCATGGTAACAGGTGATACTGGGGCAGGCGCTCTTCAAGTAGTCGTTGGACCAGCAGCATTTGCATCACTTGGGAACTTCTTGGAAATGCCAGTACTTGGGCCCCATATAGACCTACTGAGTCAGAAACTCTGGGCGTGGGGCCCAGCCATCTATGTTTTCACAAGCCCTCCAGGGAATCTGATGCAGCTCAAGTTTGAGAGTTACTTGACTAGGGAAGTGGGCAGAGGCTGGAGAGAGGCCATGCAGGTCCTAGTAGGGCATCTGGATTTGATCCCACAGCAGCCACAGCACAGAATTATTTCTCAGAAACACATATTTGCTGCTTGATTGAACAAGTGAAAGATTTTAAACAAAATGGTAACGTGGCTTACTTGCATTTTCAAGGGATCTCTTTGGCCAGTGTGGAGATTGTCTACAACATCATTTCTGTGCATACCTTTATTCTCAGGGTTAGTTATCTCTTCACTGAAGTAAGGCCTTGGGGTTATATTCACAGGGGTCAGAAAGTGGAGGTATTGGCTGAGCCTGGCTCCCCACAGCTTTCAAATATATTTATTAATGTACCATACATCTACAATAGAATCAACTCAATCATTGTGTGGGAAGAAAGGATGTTCTGGTTTGTGAAATGTTCCTGAGAGCTGAGGCTGGACAGGCTCATACTATAAAAGTCCTTGGGCTCAGGGCCCTGTTGTGTGTGTGTGTGTGTGTGTGTGTGTGTGTGTGTGTGTGTGTGTGTGTGTGTATGTGTGTGTGGTGTTAGGATCTGCCTCTCCCATGGTTTTCTGCTGTTGACTGCTCTGGTGGTGGAGGCTCAGAGATGCAGATCTGAGCAGCCTCCGGGATCCAGCAGTGTCTCTGTGGCTCTGAGCCAGGCGTTGCTCTACCTTGTCCTGTACCCACTTCTGGTGCCTGCCTCCTGATTTGGGGACCCAGCTTCTTAGGACCCTGCCTTCTCAGCACAAATGCCAGCCCAGTGCCCCCCTGTGCCCCTTGCCTGTCTGCCTGGATCTTTTACCACCAAGGCTACCCTGCAGGGAATGCTCTAACTAGAAAGGGCCCTTCCCACCTGTCCTGACCACACTCCCCCAGTGGAGGCTAAGTGGGCTAGTTGGAGGCTGTACCACATGACCTGTAACCAGAGCCTCACCAGCTGGACCAAGGGTGATCGTCTGACCATCATTGCCTGCCTGGACATCTGAGACTGTGCCTGGGCTAATGTCAGGCCAATTCAGACTCCTCCCTGTAGAATGCGGAAAATAGACCGGATCGAGCCGTGAACATAGGGGCTGAAGGAGCAGAGCCATGGTGCAGGGGGGATAAGACCAGGACAGGCTCGGGGGCTTGAGCAGTCCAAGTCACGTGGGGACAGAAACCACCTGTTAACAGGTGCTGGTCGGAGGAGAGGGGAGTCCTGACAGTGCCGGGACGGGAAAGCAGAAGCACCCAGGGAGAAACTCATCCTTACAGCTTCCTTGCTCCCTGCCGCCTTTAAGTTCTAGTTTGTCCATGGCCTGGTGTCCCCCAGTTTCACTCCATGAGATCCAGCAAGAGCGCTGCTCCACGCCACCCAATGGCATTTTAAAAACTGGCTTGAAAGGTCTGTATTCTTTGTGGCTCTTTGACCTTCAGTGGGCCGCCCTGTCCCTGGCAGTGTGCCTGGGACTGACTGGTTCTGTCCAGAGGTTGCCCTCCCACGTGGATGCCCAGCACGCTCACTTACACTGTGCTGTGCTCTGGAGGACCATCTGATCTGCAGCCCAGTCCTCCCATTCGGCTTCAGCTTGCTACCCGGAGCCCTCTGGGCCCAGCGGTGGGAAGAGGCTGGCTGCGGACATGTGTGCATTGGTGTGACTTGGCCTTTGCAACTACTACGTGGAGAAATGGGCTGCAGGGTACTCAGGTCCCAGGCAGAGACACAGCCATGCTTTTTATACCACATGGCCAGTGGTATCATGCAGGCGGTATCTCCCTCTTAGACAAAGAGGTCTCAACTGGAAGCTGAACCACAGCCCCCCTTCATAAGGACAAGTTCAGTAGGTTAACTTCATAGACACTTCGACTCAGGCCTGAGGATTTGGGGAAATGGAAGGTGAGTGTTCTGGCCTTGCTGCTTCCACACTTTTAGCCCATGTCAAGATTCCAGACTGGCAGACCTGATTGACAAGCATGTGAACTGTGAAGTCGCACAGGGTTCCATGCTCTGGAACATCCCATGCTCAGTTTAATGCTCTGTCATCTTGAGTTTCTTAATAACTGATTAACAAGGAACCCTGCATTTTCATTTTGCAAAGGGCCCTGTAGGTAAGAAGCAAGTCCAGTGGAATGGGCCCTCTTCTGGCCCTTTCCTGACTCCACACTGATTTTTTCTTCACATGCACAAATCTGGCTCTGATTGCTCTAAGTTCTTGCCACAGGTGTTGGTCTTGTTGCTTGTAAGCAAATATTTTTGAAAGCCCGTGCTATGCCAGGCACCATGCACTGTTCAGGGAGCTCTCCATTCAGGCAGGAGATAGATGCATAGCTGGAAAATCGACATGCAGGGACAACTAATCTAACCTAGCCATAGAGAGGGAAGAGCCTTCCTGAAAGAGTAGTGAGTGATGGATGATTAGAGATTAGTCAAACACTCTAGGCAGTTCAGTCTGAGCAAAGATCTGGAGAAGTGAAGGTCACACTATGTTCAGGGAGCTTGAAACACTTAGGGAGGACTCAGTGTGAGGCCAAGAGTGACAGGAGAAGAGGCTGAGGGACAGACAGGGACAAGACCAGAGGGCCTTTTATATACTCAAGGAACTTGGAATCTTTGGCATCAAATGGGGAGCCATGGAAGGATCAGGAACAGGCAGGAACACAATCAGATTTGCATGTGGGACAACCTTCAGGTGGCTGTGCTCTGGCCAGTGGATTAGAGGAAGTGAGCCTGGAGGGTGTCTGAAATGAGCTGCCCCATTACCGAAGGTTATCTTTAGCTGGTCAGACTTGAGCTTCCTAGGAACAGGAATTCATTTGGCCCACTGCAGACTTTGCCTACAGATCTGAATTTTGCAAGCCCTGCTTAAAAGTTACTGGAGCTCTAATTAAGGCCATGAAAGGCTTTAACAGTGACCAGAGACATTTTTCCTTCTCTTCCTCTTCACATGGTGCCAGAAGGAGCTGAGAACCCTTCTCTCTTCTCAGTTGGCACTGGCATCCCTTCCTAACTGTGGGCCAGCCCAGGTGCTGGAAACCCAGGGATTCTGGATGTCCAGGTACCGGCTATTTACATGGCTGAAACTAGGAAGTCATAGCTTCTCCAAGTGCCTGCTCATTGGAAAGCACTGCTAAACAGGTAGGGTGCTGTGGTGGGCGGGAGTCTAAAGATGTTTCTCAAAATCCCTGTCCCTAATTATTCAATCAAACACTAACTTAAGTGCTGCTGTGAGGGAACTTTGAGAGGCATTAAGGTTGCTACTCAGCTGGCTTTACGATGGCGTGGTTATCCCAGGTTATCCAGGCAGGCCCGTGGAATCACATGAGCTTTTAAAAGCAGAAGAGGGTCCCAGGAGAGATTCCCAGCAGGAGAAGGGTTTGATGTGCTGTTTCTGGCTCTAAGATAGAGGGGCCAGGAGCAAGGACCAGAGAAGTTACGAGGTACTAGAGGAGCACCAGCTGACAGCCAGCAAAGGCACGGGGAAATCAGTCCTACAGCCTCAAGGAACTGGATTCTGGTAACACCCTGACTAAGCTTAGAAGCTGGTGTCCACCCCCCCACCCCACCCCAACCTCCAATAGGAATGCAGCTGTCTGTGCCTTTCTAATCAAAACAGGTCCTAAAGGCAGGCCAGGGGCTTGGGCTTGGAGATGCACAAGGTAGAACAGTTTTGGGTGGCTCTGTGGTGAGGGAGGTATTACTTTAGGTGTGCTCTGAGGCTGGCTAAGAAACAGGCATGAGAACCTAGTTTCAATCGACTGTAAGTTTCATGAGATGCAGGCACTAAGTACCTCAGTAGCTCTTGAGTGCGGTCCTGGACTGGCAGGATCAGCATTACCTGGGAACTCAGAGAAAAGCAAATTCTTGGGCCCCACCTCAGACTTGCTGAATCAGAAAGTCTTGGGGTGAAGGTGGAAGTCTGTGTTGCACCAAGTGCTCCAGGTGGTCCTGATTCTGGCTCTTGTTTGAGGACCGCAGGAGTAATGCTAGTACAGTGAGTCTGAAACTTGGCTGTGCACTAGGAACAGCTGGGATGCTCTCAAACTTACAGCTGCCTAGACCCTATGTCAAACCAATTTACTAAAAATTTCTGGGCTGGACATTTGTAATTAAGTTTCCTCTGCAACTCTAATGTACATTAAGAATTGCTACCCAGATGCCTGGCACATAATTGATGCCTGGTAAATATTTCCTGACTGGATGGTTGGTTAATAATATACTTTGAAAAATTCTTGGTATTAGTGATTGTTTCACCAGGGAAGTAACTCCAAAGCTGGACCCTAAGTGCCTTGGGAGCTGTGGGGGAGGAAGTGACCAACAAGCCTCGGTCCTGGTTGCCATCTTCACTGAGCACTTTCCTGACCTCTAATCCATCCTACTTAAGTTTATCCAAAAAGGATAGAGATGAGATGCAGGTGTAGGATGAGAGCGTACAGTTATTTCTATTCCCTCTTACATCCTCAGTCCTAGGCTGTGGAGTGTAAATGGGCTCATTTCTGAGCCATGGGGGAACCGTATTATGCCAGCTCCTCATAGCTTCCTCCCCGTCCATTCACTGATGTGGAGCCAGCAGATCAAGGCTACTTTTCTTCTCATGGAATTGCTTTCTCCATTAAGGTAAGCAAGTGTGCTTGCTTTTCAGTCCAAATAGTTAGTCTTCTCCAGCAGGTGGATAGCAGAAATACCAGATCATTCTCAAATCTGGTTGCCCATCAACATCTCCTGGAAAGTGACGATTCATACTGCTAGGTCCCATGTAGACCCACTGGGTCACAAAGTTCAATAGTTGAGCTTTCATTAGAACCCCCAGGAGAGTCTGATTTTGTCAGGCCATGAGAGTTTGGGAATCACTGCATCCTAACATACTCTTTTCACAAAGCTATGTTCTTTCTATAAGAAGGTCTCAACATTGTTAAATATAAACTAACTTTAGGAAAAAGATTGCATCGATAAAAGTATCAATACATTAGAGTAAAATTTTAAGAATTGTCAGTATTTTGCAACAGTTACAATTCTTTCTATTTATCTTCCTTTTCTTTTTCACCAACCTGATTCTTTTCTTGGGATTTACAGGTACTTCTCATTCTAACCTGATTTCTGAATTTAATCTTCCTCTTGTGATATTTTTTTTTTGTTGTGCTATAATTGCTTTACAATGTTGTGTTAGTTTCTGCCACACAGCGAAGTGAATCAGCCATATGCATACACACATCCCCTCCCTCTTGGACCTCCCTCCCTCCCATCCCACCCAACTAGGCCATCACAGAGCTGAGCTCCCCGTGCTATCAAACTAGTTTGTCATCAAACACCATTCAGGATGCTTTTACTTCTCCCCCTTCCCAGCTGCAATCATTGGTTAACTGTATCATAATTGATCAGGGGTGATAGAATTTATCTCCCTAGCCACGGGGTCTTTGCCATTTTCCCTATTAGCTTCCACCTTATTCTTGTCAAGCGGCAAAGGAAAACTATAAATAGTTAATAGCATCATCAGGCCCACTCCTGAGTTCTCCTCTTGTGTCTGTTTTGTCTTAATCATTAGTACATGGGCTAATTAGCTTCCAAGTCTTTCAAAGTTACAGATTGTATGGATGCTAATTTGGAAAACGGTGATAAGATTTACATACCAAACACTTTTCTCCTGATTCCCTTAGCAACCATCCCCAAACTCAGTGCAAAATTATCAACCCGTGTTGGCCAGAAGTTAACCGTAAGAATACATTGGACAGATGCTAACAAGGGGAGTCCACATCCTCACTTCCACTCCTGGATGCTGACCCTCACAGAGGTGTCAGGTGCTGAACTCAGAGTAACCCAGCCTCCCACTTCCACACCATCAACTCTGCCAGCTTCCTGAGTCCAGCCAAGAGAGGCTTTACTGTCCTTTCTCCAGGCTGAGTGAGGCGGGCGGACTGAAGGACCAGCGCAGAGCAATCTATGCCCAGTTCCACCCTCAGAAGGCACCAGATCCAGGAGACCTCTTTTCTCTTCTAGTTCTTGTCCACTGACACTTGAGAAGTAGCCAGAATGTTCTTAAAGCCATGAGCACTCTGGATCCCTGACTTAGGGGGAAAGATTTCAGGGATGAGGGGTTATTTGCAAAGGTGCTTGTGAGATCGAGTTGCAGATATCTTCACGGGGAAAGTGGATCCAGCCATCCAGGGTGGATGGGGCGGAAGCAGACATGGGGGCACAGTGCAGAGGCATCGCATCCTGACTAGCCCTGTCTGAAACGTCAGTCTTGGCCACCTGTTGCCTTCTCCCCAGAGGTGCTGCGGGCATTGTGCTCTTTTAGTGCCAGGAGAGGAGGTGGATGGGAGAAACCTGACCCTCTGATGCTAAACGCCCGGTGCTGGATCCTCTTGCCAGACTTGGCTGGCCTCCCTCTCTGTTTGAGGCAGCATTAAGAAGATTGATTTCTGTTAGCCAGCCATAATGGGAGACTGTAATGGCTGAGAGGGAGACACTTGGCTTCTGGACATCTTGTATGGATGCCAGTCGCTTCGGGAGAGAGCACTTGACCGAGAGCCAGACAAGGCTCCTCTTCAGCTTCTTGCTGTTCTGTTTTCTCCCCTCCCCCCTCCTCTCTTACCCTCCATTTCTTCCCCCTGTCCATTCCCCATGCTCTCCCTTGTGGTCTGGAAATGTTCCATGTGGGAAGGACTCAGAGCCACTCTTGGCTTTCCTTGCAGGGGGCTCGCCCACCTAGATTCTCCCCTTTGTATCCCTGACAAGGGTACGCCTGGGGTGGGGCCCCTGCGTTGTCACAGTGGCGGGCTCCCACCATTGCCCCATGATGTTCCCAGACAGCCCTCAGTCTCATCGGCAGAGTGTAAGTGTTGCCTTGTGAAGTCTGACTGCTCCCAAGAGGGAATGGAGAGCTAGATCATCTCAGGCGCTGAAGGGTCATTTCCAGGACCTCAGCTTGCCTGTGACTCAGTTTATGCCCCTTGCAGCCTTCTGGGGCGAGGGGAAGGGAATTTGGCTTCTGGTGGGTGGAGACAGCTATCCAGGCTGGTGCTGCCAAGGCCCTGTGGTCAGTGAACCTCTCCTGGGAAGGGATCTCCAGATTCCAAAGCATGGGTGGCAGCTACTGCCTCCTCTTTCATATACCCTAGGGTCTGCCCAGAGGTGCCCGGAGCCCCTTGGAGTGTGATTACCAGTCCCAGTCTCCCACCAGTACCCATGCACTCGTAGAGACAGCAGGGCTTCAGGAAGCCATGGGCTGGCCGGGGGGAGAGACACTGCGCAGCTTCCTCTCTCTCCTCCCTGGCTGCAAGATCCTGTTCCTGTTTGCTACCACCTACACTCAGTGGTGAGACCAAGGCCTCAGAAAAGACAGGGGACCCAGACATCCCAGACAGATGGGCAGTCCGGGGGGCTCCCTTCCTGCAGGAAGGCTCCCTTCCTGCCCAAGGCCTTTCTCTGGACCTTGGAGGGCTGCCTGCCTGTATTGACAGCGCTGTGGAGTCGATGCTCTCTACCTTGGCAGCCTGAACAAATGTCTGTAGCCCTCTCTACATGGCGTGGCTGAGAGCGACCTCTGGAGGCCACTTAAGCCACTCCCTTAGCCTAGGCAGTGACACCCATAGAGTCCAAGTCTATTTTGATCATTAAATTCCAGGTGCTGCTGTTATTAGCCGGTAGGGGTGGGAGAAAAGCCAAGTGCACCCTGGTACCCCGGTCGCAGGTGTATCCCTCAGCACACATCTCCATGAACGTGATACTTAAAATCGTAACTCAGAACAAACAGGGCTCCACATAAATGAACTCTGCCCATCTTCCCAACTTCATGCCCTACACTTTCAGCTATTGGTTCCTCTGCAGGCTTCAGCCCCACTGCCCTCCCTTGTTCCTGACATTTCTGTTTCCTTCCCCTAATTAAGTGTTAGGGGATGCCCTTCCAAATGGCCCTGGGTGAAGCATGGTCCTCATCCCACCAAGAGTCACCCTCTGTCACAAGGTGTTTTACTTTCTACATGGTTCTTGGTTGACACCCTCTGAGATGATCTTATTGTATTTGCTTAGTTTTCTGAGGGGAGGGCCTGTCTCTTTTATAATTCCACACCCATGAGAACAAGGACTTTCTGTCCTGTCATTGTTTCCCCGGCACCCAGCCTGGTGCCCAGGATGCAACAGGTGCTCAGAAAATACATGCTGAGTACATCACTGACTGACAGCAAGAACAGAGAGCCTTGCCCTGCTGCTGCAGAGGCTTCCTGGGTCCAGGCGAGTAAACACTGTCCTCTGGGCACCAGAAGGAAGGAAACAGTTCCCACTGGCATAGCCTGGGGTATCATTTCCTGATTGACACCTCCTCCCTGCCATGTGGGTGTGTTGGTTCACAAACACAGGAGGGTAACACACTGCTGTCTCAAGACTGCATTCTTGAATGGCTGCTAGTGTGGGAACAGTGGGCAGAACATACATTCCAAGGGCAGGGGATGAGGATGAGTAGCCTCTGACTGCCGGGGTCAGCTCAGGGGTCAGCCGGTGGTCACATCCTCTCGAGGACCTCCTACAACAGGCTGATGTTGTCTTCCTCACCTTTACTCTTGTTCTATTCTGCAGGCTGTCTGGGAGATGCCGGTATATGCGTTCCTGTTTCTTCCCTTGTGCTAAGTCACATAACCAAGAAATGACCGTAACAGTTCACTCTCCAGTTTAGCACACAAACTTAAAACTTAATCCTTAACTTGAGGCAGTGTAATAACATGCCACAATACTAATGCAATAGAGAGGAAAATTACTGTATTAATCTACAAATACCTTGTCAGGAGAGTGAGTCCTATAAAATGAATAACTCTTTTGTTCCACTGAATCCCCTAAGAGGCTCTTGTCCACATGGATAGCCTAGAGCCAAGGCAGCAGTGAGGGTCCCGTGGGTGGGGCAGCTGAAGGACTTTGAAGAACAGGAATGTGTCATGTTGTCTGAGTCCATGTGCAGTTCTGCAAAGTAAATATCCCCGTCAGTTCTCAGTGAAGTCTACCTCACACACACAAGCTGTGTGAGAGTGGTGAGTGTGTGTTTGAGTCAGTTTGGTGCCTGGTAGAGAGGCTGAGGACGTCCATGCGTTGAACTCAGGAAGCAGAGACAAGTTTGGGACTAGTGTTGAAAACTCTTATGCTCAGACCACATTCCCTCAGCCCTAGCACTTCAGTCACAGTGGCCTGACTTCCAGCTACCAGCTTTGGGGCCCAAGGCCTTTCTCTGGACCTTGGAGGGCTGCCTGCCTGTATTGACACAGCTGGAAGCGCTGTGGAGTCGATGCTCTCCACCTTGGCAGCCTGAACAAATGTCTGCTGAGAATTGGTGTATAAATACCCCCACTTCCTTGCCCTTGGGTGGGATAACTCGTAGGCCTGTGTTCTATGCTGGCATCCAGAATTTCCCCACAGGGTTACTCTCCAGGCGCCCACTGGTAGTGCTGGCTTGGTAATACACCGTATGTCTGCTTCTCCTCTGTTATCTCACTTCCCCACTCACCTCTCCATGTTTCCTTCCCCTCGTCTCTAAGTGAGGTCCCTAGAAGCAGAGCCTGAAGCAGGACTTAGGGGGAGGTGCTCTCAGGGAAGAGGCAAGAAGGCTGTCATGGGCCAGGGAAAAGAGCTGAGCAAAGCTGTGGTCTTGGCTGGAGACTGGCTTCAGCCTGATCCCTTGGGGAACTCTGGAGCACAGACTCTACTGCAGAGTTCGTCCCTCCATGGAGTCAAGGGAACTGGCCTTTTGAACCTCCACTTCAGTTAGTTACTTCCTGAAGATTGCCCTGAATGGTGAGGGTGGGTAGGCATATCCTCCTAGCTGAGGCAGTGCCCATTTGGCCAAAGACAATGCTCCAGAAAAGGGCCCACCCATGAGCTGTTAGCAGCCAGTGATCACAGCTGGAGGAGGGGTGCACCGGCCAGTGGAGGGGAGCAGCCAGGGCACCTCCATATAGGCTGGCGTTCTAATCTGTCTCAGGGTCTGATTCTGGGTATGGAATGAGAGACAGATTTACTGTGATCTCCAGGAGAGGGGAGGCATCAAATCTCTTGATAGTGTATTCAAGTACCCATCAGTCCATCTGGTTCTGGAGGATACTTTGGATAATTTGTGGAGTTAATTAGACAGTGACCTCTTCTCTCTCCATCTTCATTCTGTGTGGAATTGTACCTCTCCTCCTGGAGTGACCTGGCCCATCTTTTTCAGTCTTCTTCCTGTCATTCAGCTGTGAATGTGGGGCTTTTTGACTGCCCAAACCCCTCTTCTCTGTATCAGATCTACACCATGAGCACTAACAGCTGAAATGGCAAAAATACCAGGGATTACCGACGTGGCCAGCTGCTTCCTCAGCAAACCACCTCCCTGTCCATTTGTCTGTGGGTAGAGATATCTGTGGGTTGTAGGACTCCTCCCCTGTGTGGTAGCCTAGTCCCTCTGGATGCCCTGTACCACAACCCACCTCTGGGTGGCCTTGACACCCACCTAATCCTTGCTAACCTCTGGCCCTAGAGAGCCAGGTTCCATTTCCCATAGTTCCAGTCATCAGCTGGTTAAGGTAGAAATATAATATAAGCTATGCATTTTCTAATAAACACATTAAAATGGTAAAAGGAACAGGTGAAATTCATTTTAATATAATTTAACACAATATATCAAACAATTATTCAACATGTAATTGATATAAAAATTATGAGACATTTTACATTTTTTTATCCTTAATCCTTGAAAGATGGTATAAATTACAGTATATTTTATGCTGAAAGTACATTCAATTTGGACTAGCCATATACCAAGTGCTCAATAGCCATTTGTGGCTAATGGGTACCATACTGGAGAGACTGATTCTAGAGTGTCTGGTAGTAAGCCTGGCTTTGCTGAAATGGCCAAACTATGGTGTCTAGGCTGGACTAGGGGGCAAGTGAAGCCAGGAAGGCCTGATGCTCTTGATGGTGTGGTGCGGCTGGTTTGGGTTTGAGGTCTGAGATTCACGACGAAGATGAAGGGTAATGATGAGTGGGGGAAGAGGAGAGATGGTTCTGGAAGCCTGGGAAGTCCTGGTCTAAGAGGGGAATTTCCAGAGTTGGAGATGATGGAGGTGGGGCAGTGGCCAATGCTGGTGGCTGTAAAGAGGAGGTAGAGATAGGGACCACTTGCTTGAGGTGCTGGAGGAACTTTCAGGCCAATGCTTTTAAGGTCTTTGAAACTATCCATAGTACTGCTAGCAAGAGGAGCAGATGGACAGGCTATAATGTCGATGCTGATGTTATTTGGGGCACCAGGACCACCTCATTCAGATGGGTTGAGATCAGAGCCAACTGTGTGAATCTGAGGCTCATCTATTTCGTGAGAAAAGTCAACTGTTCTTAATTCTAATTTTTCAAAAGGAAGATTTCCAAAGGCGAGAAGTGACAAACACAAATTTAACCAGCTTGTTTTCTATTGCATTATTGAGTCCTTGGTGTAGGTGTTAAAAAAGGCACACGTTTCACATTGACCTCCTTGAAAAATATGTGTGGATTTTATCATTAATAAGTTCCCTTTGGTTCTCACTCTCCAATTAATTGTGAGATCACCTAACAGTATTTTGATCTGGACTGTATTTCTTGTTATAATGATTAGCATTTCATACCTTAGACTCTGTGAAGGGCAGGATAAATTGCCTTCATTTCTTCTTCTTGATCAACCACAGAGAATGATCAGATTTTACACTCTCAAGTGTCTTTTAATTGACTTTCGAGCAGGATATATACTCACCTCAGTTTTTAGATGGGTAAACCGAGGCTTTGAACAATTACTGGACTTGTCCAATTGACTCACTTAAAAAAAAAATTAAACCTGGAGAGTTTGCTTAATGAAAATACATGGAAATGATTAGTAATTGGGGTCTCTAAGTTTTACTTTTGGTGAGATTCAATCCTTCAAATGATTGAATTTTGCAAAGAAGGGACTTTGTAATTCACTGCTGTAGCCCAGATTCTGATGCACTGCGTGCACTCAAATATTTTTGAATGAATGGATGAGTTGCATCATCTCTTCATTTAGCTTTATTTAGATGGTCAAGTATCTTTTATTGGTTTTAAAACATTTTTTAAACTTAGTATTTTCAAATAGTTACTCATTCAGGCTTTTTTTAAACAGCAAATTCTTTCTGGAGATAATTCAGAACAAATAAAAAATACATATACACACCCTTTTGGGAGATATAATACTGTTTTCTCTCACTTGTTTTGCAACTTGCCTTTTCACCGAACACTGGGTCTTGAAGATCTATGTACATTAAGCACAGATAGTTCCACATCACTCTTTTTTTTTTTTTTGTGGTATGCGGGCCTCTCACTGTTGTGGCCTCTCCCGTTGTGGAGCACAGGCTCTGAACGCGCAGGCTCAGCGGCCATGGCTCACGGGCCCAGCCGCTCCGCAGCATGTGGGATCCTCCCGGACCGGGGCACGAACCTGTGTCCCCTGCATCGGCAGGCGGACTCTCAACCACTGCGCCACCAGGGAAGCCCCACATCACTCTTTTAACTCTGGCATTAGTAGTATGACTGGATCATAGTCTACTTGGTCATTTCCTTAATTAACGGCATTTAGGTTGTTCTTAATTTTTTCCTATTTTAAAATTTGATGCATCAAACATTTCAGCACGTTGAGTCCTTATGTGCCTCCATGACTATTTCTCTACGTTAGTGTTGAGTAGTGAAACTGGATCATAGAAACGCCCAGTTTAAGGCTTTTAGATACTGCCAAAATGCCCTAAAGAGTAAAACTTCAATTTATACTTTTACTGTGTATCTGCTCACACATCCTTGCCTACATTCAGTATAAACAAACACTGGTTTGTACCAGCCAGTGTTGGTAATATCTAGTTCATTTTGAGGAAGTAACTTTGTTATTATAAATACATACATATATACTTATATGTAATGAGTTATTATAAATACACACATATATACTTACATGTAATGAGTATATGTACATATGTGTGTATGTATACACACACAATTTAAATATTAATGCCTACCACTCAGCTGAATATTAATATTGCCTTAGGAGCATCTTTTTAATTATGCAGCAGTAATTCATTCCTTTTTGCTCCTGTATATGAGTATACATAATTTTATCTTTCTGTGCTACAATGATGGACATTTGGGCTATTTCCTGATTTTTCCTACGGTGAATTGTGCATCTTTGAGCTTTCTTGCGTATGTCTCCTGGCTTATATGTGCACCAGCTTTGCTAAGATATACCTAGCTATGAACTTGCTGAGTCCTAGGGTACAGTGGAGACCACCAGTTGTCCACCCAAATCCATTCTCCCCACTTTCACACAAGGTATCCAGCTAGACATCTTTCCCAGCTTCCCTTTTAGTTGGATGTAGCTATATGACTAAGTTTTCATGAATGCAATCTAAGCAACTTTCTATTTTGCTACTTTGGGGTCAAAGATTTAAGGCAATGGGTACACCTCTTCCATGCTCTTATCTCTCTCCCAAGTAGCCAAAATCCAAATGTGGTGATAACCCAACTTCAACTTTGTGGAAAAGGGCAGAATCCTAGAGGATGGAAGAGCAATGACTTGAAAAGGACCAAGGACCTAAATGATCATGAGGATCAGAGTTGTCCCACGGATCAGGACTGTAAACGCCAGGAACTATATGTGTGAGAAATATAAACTTATTTACCTTTAAGCCATTTTACTATTACTATTTTATTGTTAGTGTCTTTATTATGGCAGCCTGTACTTTAATTAATACATAAGGAAGCACATGTTAAACCTCACTGATGCCATACCCCTACCCAAAGGGTTTGAACCAATTGGTACTCCCATTAGCAATGTATGAAAGTTCCTGTTGCTCCACATCAAACCAACCCTGCTATTGTCTGACTGTATTATTTTTGCCTATTGGTGTATGAGGAGTATTATCTTGGTGGTGTTTCACTTGCAAATGAGGTTGTTCATCTTTTTAGATATTGCTAGCTCATTCATATTTCCTTTTACCTGAAATGTTTATTCGAATTTTTTGCCCTCTTTAATATTAAGGGTTTTAAATATATGGTCAAATATGTATATAATTTGCATTTTAATCATTTTAAGTGTACAATTCAGTGGTGTTAATTACATTCACAATGTTGTGCAACCATCACCACTATTTCCAAAACCCTTTCATCCCCTCAAACAGAAACTCTACCCATTAAACAATAACTCCCCACACCTCCTTCCTGTAGCCCCTGTTAGCCTTTAATTTACTTGCTGTCCTTATGAATTTGCCATTCTAGATATTTCATATAAATGGAATCATACAATATTTGTCCTTTTGTGTCTGGCTGAAAAATATGGAACAATTCATGAATTTTTGTTTCAAGGGCTATGCTAATTTCTGTTATCATTCCAATTTTAGTTTAGTCCATTTTCTACAACTGCATCTTTATTCCTGTTCTGCCCTGAGGTTCTTCACAATGATTTTTTTTTTAATTTCCATATATATGTGTTAGCATACAGTATTTATTTTTCTCTTTCTGACTTACTTCACTCTGGTTGACAGACCCTAGGTCCATCCACCTCACTACAAATAACTCAATTTCATTTCTTTTATGGCTGAGTAATATTCCATTGTATATATGTGCCACATCTTCTTTATCCATTCATCTGTCTATGGACACTTAGGTTACTTCCATGTCCTGGCTACTGTAAATAGTGCTGCAACGAACATTGTGGTAGATGTCTCTTTTTGAATTATGATTTTCTCAGGGTATATGCCCAGTAGTGGGATTGCTGGGTCATATGGTAGTTCTATTTTTAGTTTTTTAAGGAACCTCCATACTGTTCTCCATAGTGGCTGTATCAATTTACATTCCTACCAACAGTGCAAGAGGGTTCCCTTTTCTCCACACCCTCTCCAGCATTTATTGTTTCTAGATTTTTGATGATGGCCATTCTGACTGGTGTGAGGTGATATCTCATTGTACTTTTCATTTGCATTTCTCTAATGATTAGTGATGTTGAGCATCCTTTCATGTGTTTGTTGTCAATCTGAATATCTTCTTTGGAGAAATGTCTATTTAGGTCTTCTGCCCAATTTTGGATTGAGTTGTTTGTTTTTTTGATATTGAGCTTCATGAGATGCTTGTAAATTTTGGAGATTAGTCCTTTGTTAGTTGCTTCATTTGCAAATATTTTCTCCCTTTCTGAGGGTTGTATTTCATCTTGTTTATGGTTTCATTTGCTGTGCAAAGGCTTTTAAGTTTCATTAGATCACATTTGTTTACTTTTGTTTATATTACCATTTCTCTAGGAGGTGGGTCAAAAAGGATCCTGCTGTGATTTATGTCATAGAGTGTTCTGTCTATATTTTCCTCTAAGAGTTTTATAGTGTCTGGCCTTACATTTAGGTCTTTAATCCATTTTGAGTTTATTTTTGTGTATGGTGTTAGGGAGTGTTCTAATTTCATTCTTTTATATGTAGCTGTCCAGTTTTCCCAGCACCACTTATTGAAAAGGCTGTCTTTTCTCCATTATATATTCTTGCCTCCTTTATCAAAGATAAGGTAAGCATATGTGCATGGCTTTATATCTGGGCTTTCTATCCTGTTCCATTGATCTATATTTCTGTTTTTGTGCCAGTACCATACTGTCTTGATTACTGTAGCTTTGTAATATAGTCTGAAGTCCAGGAACCTGATTCCTCCAACTCCGTTTTTCTTTCTCAAGACTGATTTGGCTATTCAGGGTTTTTTGTGTTTCCATACAAATTGTGAAATTTTTTGTTTTAGTTCTGTGAAAAATGTCATTGGTACTTTGAGAGGGATTGCACCGAATCTGTAGATCGCTTTGGAAAGTATAGTCATTTTCACATTGTTGATTCTTCCAATCCAAGAACATGGTATATCTCTCCATCTATTTGTATCATCTTTAATTTCTTTCATCAGTGTCTTATAGTTTTCTGCATACAGGTCATTTGTCTCCTTAGGCAGGTATATTCCTAGGTATTTTATTCTTTTGTTGCAATGTTTAATGGGAGGGTTTCCTTAATTTCTCTTTAGATTTTTCATCATTAGTGTGTAGGAATGCAAGAGATTTCTGTGCATTAATTTTGTATCCTGCTACTTTACCAAATTCATTGATTCGCTCTAGTAGTTTTCTGCATCTTAAGGATTCTCTCTATATAGTATCATATCGTCTGCAAACAGTGATAACTTTACTTCTTCTTTTCTGATTAGGATTCCCTTTATTTCTTTTCCCTCTCTGATTGCTGTGGCTAAAACTTCCAAAACTATGTTGAATAATAGTGGTGAGAGTGGAGACCCTTGTCTTGTTCCTGATCTTAGTGGAAATGGTTTCACTTATTCACCATTGAAAATGATCTTGGCTGTGAGTTTGTCATACATGGCTTTTATTATGTTGAGGTAAGTTCCCTCTATGCCTACTTTCTGAAGGGTTTTTTTTTATCATAAATGGATGTTGAATTGTGTTAAAACTTTTTCTGCATCTATTGAGATGATCATATGTTTTTTCTCCTTCAATTTGTTAATATGGTTTATCACATTGATTAATTTGCGTATATTGAAGAATCCTTGCATTGCTGGGATAAACCCTACTTGATAATGGTGTATGATCCTTTTAATGTGCTTTTGGATTCCTTTTGCTGGGATTTTGTTGAGGATTTTTGCATCTATGTTCATCAGTGATATTGGCCTGTAGTTTTCTTTTTTTGTGGCATCTTTGTCTGGTTTTGGTATCAGGGTGATGCTGGCCTCGTAGAATGAGTTTGGGAGTGTTCCTCCCTCTGGCATATTTTGGAAGAGTTTTAGAAAGGTAAGTGTTAGCTCTTCTCTAAATGTTTGATAGAATTCTCCTGTGAAGCCATCTGGTCCTGGGCCTTTGTTTGTTGGAAGATTTTTAATCACAGTCTCAATTTCAGTGCTTGTAATTGGTCTGTTTATATTTTCTATTTCTTCTTGGTTCAGTCTCAGAAGGTTGTGTATTTCTAAGAATTTGTCCATTTCTTCCAGGTTGTCCATTTTATTGTCATAGAGTTGCTTGTAGTAATCCCTCACGATCCTTTGTATTTCAGCAGTGTCAGTTGTTACTTCTCCTTTTTCATTTCTAATTCTATTGATTTGAATCTTCTCCCTTTTTTCTTAATGAGTCTGGCTAATGGTTTATCAATTTTGTTTATCTTCCCAAAAAACCAGTTTTTAGTTTTGTTGATCTTGCTACTGTTTCCTTCATTCCTTTTTCATTTATTTCTTATCTGATTTTTATTATTTCTTTCCTTCTGCTAACTTTAGGGTTTTGTGGGGTTTTTTTGGTTCTTTTTCTCTAATTGCTTTAGGTGTAAGGTTAGGTTGTTTCTTTGAGATGTTTCTTGTTTCTTGAGGTACAATTGTATTGCTATAAACTTCCCTCTTAGAACTGCTTTTGCTGCATCCCATAGGGTTTGGGACATCGAGTTTTCATTGTCATTTGTTTCTAGGTTTTTTTTGATTTCCTCTTTGATTTCTTCAGTGATCTCCTGGTTATTAAGTAGTGTATTGTTTAGCCTCCAAGTGTTTGTATTTTTTACAGATTTTTTCCTGTAATTTATATCTAGTCTCATCATGTTGTGGTCAGAAAAGATACTTGATATGATTTCAAGGTCCTTAAATTTACCAGATTTGTGCTAGATTTGTGACCCAAGATATGATCTATCCTGGAGAATGTTCCATGAGCACTTGAGAAGAAAGTGTATTCTGTTGGCTTTGGATGGAATATCCTACAAATATCAATTAAGTCCATCTTGTTTAATGTATCATTTAAAGCGTGTGTTTCCTTATTTATTTTCATTTTGGATGATCTGTCCATTGGTGAAAATGGGGTGTTAAAGTCCCCTACTCTGGTAGTGTTACTGTCGGTTTCCCCTTTTATGGCTGTTAGCATTTACCTTATGTATTGAGGTGCTCATGTTGGGTGCATAAATATTTACAATTGTTATATCTTCTTCTTGGATTGATCCCTTGATCATTATGTACTGTCCTTCTTTGTCTCTCATAATAGCCTTTATTTTAAAGTCTATTTTGTCTGATGTGAGAATTGCTACTCCAGCTTTCTTTTGGTTTCCATTTGCATGGAATATATTTTTCCATTCCCTCCCTTTCAGTCTGTGTGTGTCCCTAGGTCTGAAATTGGTCTCTTGTAGACAGCATATATACAGGTCTTGTTTTTGGATCCATTCAGCCAGTCTATGGCTTTTGGTGGGAGCATTTAATCCATTTACATTGAAGGTAATTATCGATATGTATGTTCCTATTCCCATTTTCTTAATTGTTTTTGGTTTGTTATTGTAGGTTTGTTCCTTCTCTTGTGTTTCCTGCCTAGAGGAGTTCCTTTAGCAGTTGTTGTAAAGCTGGTTTGGTGGTGCTGAATTCTCTTAGCTGTTGCTTGTCTGTAAAGGTTTTAATTTCTCCATCAAATCTGCATGAGATCCTCACCGGGTAGAGTAATCTTGGTGGTAGGTTTTTCCCTTTCATCATTTTAAATATGTCCTGCAACTCCCTTCTGGCATGCAGAGTTTCTGCTGAAAGATCAGCTGTTAACATTATGGGGATTCCCTTGTATGTTATTTGCTGTCTTTCCCTTGCTGCTTTTAATATTTTTACTTTGTATTTAATTTTTGATAGTTTGATTAATATGTGTCTTGTCATGTTTCTCCTTGGATTTATCCTGTATGGGACTCTCTGTTGTTGCTGGACTTGATTCACTATTTCCTTTCCCTTATTAGGGAAGTTTTCAACTTTAATATCTTCAAATATTTTCTCAGTCCTTTGTTTTTCTCTTCTTCTTCTAGGATCACTATAATTTGAATGTTGGTGAGTTTTTTCTTTTTTAGTTTAATTTTATTGATTTTTTTATACAGCAGTTCTTATTAGTCATCCATTTTATATACATCAGTGTGTACATGTCAATCTCAATCTCTCAATTCATCACAGAACCACCACCACCACCCGCTGTTTTCCCCACTTGGTGTCCACATTTGTTTTCTACATCTGTGTCTCTGTTTCTGCCCTGCAAACTAGTTCATCTGTACAATTTTTCTAGGTTCCACATATATGCGTTAATATACAATATTTGTTTTTCTCTTTCTGACTTTCTTCACTCTGTATGACAGTCTCTAGTTTCATCCACATCTCTACAAATGACCCAGTTTCATTCCTTTTTATGGCTGAGTAATATTCCATTGTATATATGTACCACATCCTCTTTATCCATTGGTCTGTCGATGGGCATTTCATTTGCTTCCATGACCTGGCTATTGTAAATAGTGCAGCAATGAACATTGGGGTGCATGTGTCTCTTTGAATTATGGTTTTCTCTGGGTATATGCCCAGTAGTGGGATTGCTGAGTCATATGGTAATTCTATTTTTAGTTCTTTAAGGGGCCTCCATACTGTTATCCATAGTGGCTGTATCAATTTACATTCCCACCAACAGTGCAAGAGGGTTCCCTTTTCTCCATACCCTCCCCAGCATTTGTTGTTTGTAGATTTTCTGATGATGCCCATTCTAACTGGTGTGAGGTGATACCTCATTGTAGTTTTGATTTGCTTTTCTCTAATAATTAGTGATGTTGAGCAGCTTTTCATGTGCATCTTGGCCATCTGTATGTCCCCTTTAGAGCAATGTCTATTTAGGTCTTCTGCCCATTTTTTGATTGGGTTCTGTATTCTTCTAATATTGAGCTGAATGAGCTGTTTATATATTTTGGAGATTAATCCTTTGTCCATTGATTCGTTTGCAAATATTTTTTCCCATTCTGAGGGTTGTCTTTTCGTCTTGTTTGTAGTTTCCTTTGCTTTGCAAAAGCTTTTAAGTTTCATTCGGTTCCATTTGTTTATTTTGGTTTTTATTTCCATTACTCTAGGAGATAGATCAAAAAAGATCTTGCTGTGATTTATGTCAAAGAGTGTTCTTCCTAAGTTTTCCTCTAAGAGTTTTATAGTGCCCAGTCTTACATTTAGGTCTCTAATCCATTGTGAGTTTATTTTTCTTTATGGTGTTAGGGAGTGTTCTAATTTCATTCTTTTACATGTAGCTATCCAGTTTTCCCAGCACCACTTATTGAAGAGACTGTCTTTTCTCCATTGTATATCCTTGCCTCATTTGTCATAGATTACTTGACGATAGGTGTGGCTTTATCTCTGCGCTTTCTATCCTGTTCCATTGATCTATATTTCTGGTTTTGTGCAGTATCATGTTGTCTTGATTACTTGATTACTGTAGCTTTGTAGTATATCTGAAGTCAGGGAGTATGATTCCTCCAGCTCTGTTTTTTCCCTCAAGACTGCTTTGGCTATTCTGAGTCTTTTGTGTTTCCATACAAATTTTAAGATTTTTTTGTTCTAGTTCTGTAAAAAATGCCATTGGTAGTTTGATAGGGATTGCATTGAATCTGTAGATTGCTTTGGGTAGTATAGTCATTTAAACAATATTGATTCTTCCAATCCAAGAAGATGGTATATCTCTCCATTTGTTGGTAACATCTTTAATTTCTTTCATCAGTGTCTTATAGTTTTCTGCATACAGGTCTTTTGTCTCCTTAGGTAGGTTTATTCCTAGGTATTTTATTCTTTTTCTTGCAATGGTAAATGGGAGTGTTTCCTTAATTTCTTTTTCAGATTTTTCATCATTAATATATAGGAATGCAAGAGATTTCTGTGCATTAATTTTGTATCCTGCAACTTTACCAAATTCATTGGTTAGCTCTAGTAGTTTTCTGGTAGTATCTTTAGGATTCTCTATGTATAGTATCATGTCAGCTGCAAACAGTGACAGCTTTACTACTTCTTTTCCAATTTGTATTCCTTTTATTTCTTTTTCTTCTCTGATTGCCGTGGCTAAGACTCCCAAAACTATGTTGAATAATAGTGGTGAGAGTGGACATGCTTGTCTTTTTCCTGATCTTAGAGGAAATGCTTTCAGTTTTTCACCATAGAGTATGATGTTTGCTGTGGGTTTGTCATATATGGTGTTTATTATGTTGTGGTAGGTTCCCTCTTTGCCCACTTTCTGGTGAGTTTTTATTATAAATCAGTGTTGAATTTTGTCAAAAGCTGTTTCTGCATCTATTGAGATGATCATATAGTTTTTATTCTTCAATTTGTTAATATGGTGTATCACATTGATTGATTTGTGTATATTGAAAAATCCTTGCATCCCTGGGATAAATCCTACTTGATCATGGTGTATGATCCTTTTAATGTGTTGTTGGATTCTGTTTGCTAGTATTTTGTTGAGGATTTTTGCATCCATATTCATCAGTGATATTGGTCTGTAATTTTCTTTTCTTGTAGTATCTTTGTCTGGTTTTGGTATTAGTGTGACGGTGGCCCCATAGAATGAGTTTGGAATTGTTCCTTCCTCTGCAACTTTTTGGAAGAGTTTGAGAAGGATGAGTGTTAGCTCTTCTTTAAATGTTTCATAGAATTCACCTGTGAAGCCATCTGGTCCTGGACTTTTGTTTCTTGGAAGATTTTTAACCACAGTTTCAATTTCATTACTTGTGAGTGGTCTGTTCATATTTTATATTTCTTCCTGGCTCAGTCTTGGAAGGTTATACCTTTCTGTGAATTTGTCCATTTCTTCCAGGTTGTCCATTTTATTGGCATATTGTTGTTTGTAGTAATGTTTTATAATCCTTTGTATTTCTGCAGTGTCAGTTGTGATTTCTTCTTTTTCACTTTTAATTTTATTGATTTGAGTCCTCTCCCTCTTTTTCTTGATGGGTCTGGCTAATGGTTTATCAATTTTGTTTATCTTCTCAAAGAACCACCTTTTAGTTTTATTGCTCTTTGCTATTGCTTTCTTTGCTACTATTTCATTTATTTCTGCTCTGAAGTTTATCATTTCTTTCCTTCTGCTAACTATAGGTTTTGTTTGTTTTTCTTTCTCTACTTCCCTTAGGTGTAACATTAGATTGTTTATTTGAGATTTTTCTTGTTTGTTGAGGAATGCTTGTATAGCTATAAACTTCCCTCTAAGAACTGCTTTTGCTGCATCCCATAGGTTTTTGATCTTCGTATTTTCATTGTCATTTGTCTCTCAGTATTTTTTGATTTCCTCTTTGATGTCTGCAGTGATCTGTTGGTTATTTAGTAACGTATTGTTTAGCCTCCATATGTTTGTGCTTTTTACCTTTTTTTCCCTGTAATTGATTTCTAATCTCATAGCATTGTTGTCAGAAAAGATGCTTGATATGATTTCAATTTTCTTAAATTTACTGAGGCTTGATTTGTGACCCAGGATGTGCTCTATCCTTGAGGATGTTCTGTGCACACTTGAGAAGATAGTGTAATCTGTGGTGTTTGTGTGGAATGTCCCATAAATATCAATTAAATCTACCTGGTCTATTGTGTCATTTAAAGCTTGTGTTTCCTTATCAATTTTCTGGTTGAATGATCTGTCCATTGGTGTGAGTGAGGTGTTAAAGTCCCTCACTATTATTGTGTTACTGTTGATTTCCTCTTTTAGAGCTGTTAGCAGTTGCCTTTTGTATTGAGGTGCTCCTATGTTGGGTGCATATATATTTATAATTGTTATATCTTCTTCTTGGATTGATCCCTTGATCATTATGTAGTGTCCTTCCTTGTCTTTTGTAACATTCTTTATTTTAAAGTCTATTTTATCTGATATGAGTATTGCTACTCCAGCTTTCTTTCTATTTCCATTTGCATGGAATATCTTTTTCTATTCTCTCACTTTCAGTCTGAATGATCTGAAGGTCTTAAGTGGTTCTCCTGTAGAGAGCATATATATGAGTCTTGTTTTTGTATCCATTCAGCATGCCTGTGTCTTTTGATTGGAGCATTTAATCCATTCATGTTTAAGGTAATTATGTATATGTATTTTCCTATGACTATTTTATTAATTGTTTTGGGTTTGTTTTTGCAGGTCCTTTTCTTCTCTTGTGTTTCCCACTTAGAGAAGTTCCTTTAGCATTTGTTGTAGAGCTGGTTTTGTGGAGCTGGTGCTGAATTCTCTTAGCTTTTGCTTGTCTGTAAAGCTTTTGATTTCTCCATCGAATCTGAATGAGATCCTTGCTGGGTACGGTAATCTTTGTTGTAGGTTCTTCCTTTTCATCACTTTAAGTATATCATGCCACTCCCTTCTGGCTTGTAGAGTTTCTGCAGAGACATCAGCTGTTAACTTTATGGGAGTTCCCTTGTATGTTATTTGCTGTTTTTCCCTTGCTGCTTTCAATAATTTTTCCTTGTCTTTAATTTTTGCCAATTTGCTTACTATGTGTCTCAGTGTGTTTATCCTTGAGTTTATCCTTTGAGGGACTCTCTGCCCTTCCTGGACTTGGGTGTCTATTTCCTTTCCCATGTTAGGGAAGTTTTCGACTATAATCTCTTCAAATATTTTCTCTAGTCCTTCTTCTGTCTCTTCTCCTTCTGGGACCCCTATAATGTGAATGTTGCTGCATTTAATGTTGTCCCAGAGGTCTTTTAGGCTGTCTTCATTTCTTTTCATTCTTTTCTCTTTATTCTGTTCCTCAGCAGTGAATTCCACCATTCTGTCTTCCAGGTCACTTATCCGTTCTACTGCCTCAGTTATGTGCTATTGATTCCTTCTAGTATAGTTTTCGTTTTAGTTATTTTGTTGTTCATCTCTGTTTGTTTGTTCTTTAATTCTTCTAGGTCTTTGTTAAACATTTCTTGCATCTTCTCAATCCTTGCCTCCATTCTTTTTCTGAGGTCCTGGATCATCTTCACTATCATTCTGAATTCTTTTTCTGGGAGGTTGCCTATCTCCACTTCATTTGGTTGTTTTTCTGGGGTTTTATCTTGTTCCTTCATCTGGTACATAGATCTCTGTCTTTTCATCTTTCTCTTTCTGTGAATGTGGTTTTTGTTCTACAGGCTGCAGGATTGTAGTTCTTCTTGCTTCTGCTGTCTGCCCTCTGGTGGATGAGGCTATCTAAGAGGCTTGTGCACATTTCCTGATGGAAGGGACTGGTCTGTTGGTGCATTTAATGTTGTCTCAGAGGTCTCTAAGACTGTCCTCAATTGTTTTCATTCTTTTTTCTTTATTCTGCTCTGTAGTAGTTATTTCTACTATTTTATCTTCCAGGTCACTTATCCGTTCTTCTGCCTCAGTTATTCTGCTATTGATTCCTTCTAGGGAATTTTTAATTTCATTTATTTTGTTGTTCATCTTTGTTTGTTTGCTCTTTACTTCTTCTAGGTCATTGTTAAACGTTTCTTGTATTTTCTCCATTCTATTTCCAAGATTTGGGATCATGTTTACTATCATTACTCTGAATTCTTTTTCAGGTAGACTGCCTATTTCTTCTTCATTTGTTTGGTCTGGTGGGTTTTTACCTTGCCCCTTCATGTTCTGTGTGTTTCTCTGTTTTCTCATTTTGCTTAACTTACTGTGTTTGGAGTCTCTTTTTCGCAGGCTCCAGGTTTGTAGTTTCCGTTGTTTTTGGGGTCTGCCCCCAGTGGCTCAGGTTGGTTCAGTGGGTTGTGTTGGCTTCCTGGTGGAGGCGACTGCTGCCTGTGTTCTGGTGAATGAGGCTGGATCTTGTCTTTCTGGTGGGCAGGATACGTCTGGTGGTATGTTTTGGGGTGTCTGTGACCTTATTATGATTTTAGGGAGCCTCTCTTCTAATGGGTGGGGTTGTGTTCCTGTCTTGCTATTTGTTTGTCATAGGGTGTCCAGCACTGTATCTTGCTGGATTTTGAGTGAAGCTGGGTCTTGGCATTGAGATGGAGATCTCTTGGAGAGTTTTTGCTGTTTCATATTATGTGGAGCTAGGAGGTCTCTGGTGGACCAATGTCCTGAACTCAGCTCTCCCACATCAGAGGCACAGGTCTGACACCTGACCAGAGCACCAAGACCCTGTCAGCCACACAGCCAAGTACATGGGGAGTTTCTTGCCTTTTGAGAGGTCTGAGGTCTTCTGCCAGCTTCCAGTAGGTGTTCTGTAGGAGTTGTTCCATATTTAGATGTATTTCTGATGTATTTGTGGGGAGGAAGGTGATCTCCACGTCTTACTCCTCTGCCATCTTGAAGGTCTCTCTCATGTTTATTTTTAATCTACTTGGAATTGATTATATTTGGTGTGAGAAAAATATCTAATTTTATTTTTTTAAATTGTCTCAACAACATTTATTGCTTGATTTATCCCTTCCCCAGTACTTTGTAATTCTTTTTTTGACATGGATTTTCCATCTATACATTGGTCCTAAACCACTACATCAATTCCATATTGTTTTATTTATGATAGTTTTATAATACGTATGGATAGCTGATCAGGCAAGGTCCTCCATTCTATTTGTTTTAAAAATTGTCTTGGTTGTTTTTGTCTTTTGCCTGAATTCGGGGTCAAATTGTCAAATACTTCAAAAATATTGTGGATACTTTTATTGTGTTTGTATTAAATTTATAGTTAAAATTGGGGATAATTGCCATCACTTTTCTCACCAATTAACGTGGTATATCTCCCCTGTTATTTAGGTTTTCTTTAATAGAGTTTTATACTTTTTTCCATACAGGCCTTTTAAAACTTTCTTTAGATTAGTTCCAAGATACTTCAATATTTGCTGCTATTAAAATGCTATATTATTAAAAATTACTTACTATTTTTTTGTTGATATTTAGGAAAGCAGTAGAGTTTTATATATTGACTTTGTAACCAGCAAACTTGCTCATCTCGCATGTTTGGTCTAATGACTTGTCTGTACAGTCTCTTGGGTTTTCTGGATAGATAATCTTACTATTTATGACTCAATATGGTTTTCTTTCTTCCTTTCCATTCTTTATAGCTTTTATTTCTTTTTCATGTCTTATGAGTACTGGCTAGGACCTGCAGTAAAATGTCTATTAGAAACAAAGACAGCAGGCATCCTTTTCCCCACCTTCAAAGGGAATGCTTCTGATGTTTGACCATCTGCTGTCTTATCTGCTCTGGGGTTTTGGTATATACCATGTCTCAAGATTAGAAAGTTTCTTCCTATCCTCTTATTAAATACTTTTTAAATTGTGAAAAAGTTATGAATTTTTATCAAATATTTTATGTGTCTATGGAGATGAGTATATACATTTTTCCTTTAATCAGTTAATGAAGTGAATAGATTTCTCTAAAATTAGACTATCCTTACAATCCTAGTACAATCCCAAATTGGTCCCCTTAAAAAAAAGGAAGGTATACAGTACATTGCTGGGCTCAGTTTGAATATATTTTGTTATATATTTGTGCATTTATTTGGTCCTTTATTTTCTTGTAAAGTTTCTCTCAGGTTTTGATATCAAGGTTAAATTAGCTTCCTAACATGATTTGGGAAACATATCCTTTAATGTTTGGAAGAGAACTCACCGGCAAAACCATCTAGACTTAATGTTGTTTCCTTTTTGGTGCATAGATTGTTAATTACTGATTCAAATTATTTCATGGTAATGAGTCTATTCAAATATTCTATTTTTTTATGAATTAGATTGTTTATGTTATATTTTTCTATTTCATTCAAGTGGTTCATAGTATTCTCTAAACTTTCAGAGTTTTATTCTATACCTATGTCCCTCTTTTCATCCCTAACACTTTGTCTCATTACAGATTTCTTGCAAACCAACTCAATCTTGTTAGAAGCTTTTTCCATTTTATTAGTTTCTTTTTTTCAGACAGTGAGTTTTGAGATGAGGTCTTGTTAATAATTTCTGTATTTTCCATTCCTGTATTTTTATGTATTTATCTTTATATTATATTGCTTTCCTTTGAATTATTCTCAGTTTTATTGCTCTTTTTAACTTAGTGATTTCTTCTATTCTTATAAACTTTCTAATATTCCAATATAAGACACAAAATTACCTTTAAATATCATTTTAGCTGCATGTCAAAATTCTGAGAGGTTGAGTTTTAATTATTGTTCTATTTGAAATTTTTTTCATTTGCCATTAAGATTTTTTATTTAAAGGTTGTTAAAGTGTGTTTCAAAGTTTCTTTTGTTATTGATTTCTAATTGAATTACTTTGAGGTTAGATGCTGTGATTTGTATGACCAATTATTTGGCATTTGTTGAGACTTACTTTGTGGCCTGGTAAGTAGTCAGTTTTTGCAATTGTTCTACGTATACTTGAGAATAATAGGCAATCACTAGTGATTGGATAGGGCTCTGCATATACCTCTTAAATTAAGTAGGGTAGTTATGTTGTTACAGTCTTCCAGTACCAATTTTCATCTGCTTGATCTATAATAAACAAATGAGGTATGTTAAAATCTCTTCCTATAATGGTAGATTTGTCAACTTCTGTTTGAAATTCTGCCCTTCTTTTTTCTTTATACATTTGAGTCCATGCCTTAGGTGCATAGAAATTCAGAATCCATGTGTCTTCCTAAAAAAATTATTCATTTTATTATTGTGTATTGCTTCTTCCAGTACTAATAATGCCTTTTCCTTAATTTTTTGTGTTAATCTAGCTATAACAGATTTCTAAAATCAATATTTTCCTGGCATTTTCTGGAATATATTTTTCGTGTCCATTTACTTTGAACATTTTTTTTTGCAGTACGCGGGCCTCTCACTGATGTGGCCTCTCCCGTTGCGGCGGAGCACAGGCTCCGGACGTGCAGGCTCAGCGGCCATGGCTCACAGGCCCAGCCGCTCCGTGGCATGTGGGATCTTCCCGGACCGGGGCATGAACCCGTGTCCCCTGCATCGGCAGGCAGACTCTCAACCACTGCGCCACCAGGGAAGCCCTTACTTTGAACATTTTTGAATACTTTTTTTAAGTGTGTTTCTTCCAACAGTATATAACTGGATTTTCTTCTTAACCAGTATGATGTTCACCTTTAAAAAAAATTATTTCGAAGTGAGGGGGAAGATGCAGGAAGAGTAGGACGCAGAGATCACCTTCCTCCCCACAGATACACCAGAAATACATCTACACGTGGAACAACTCCTACAGAACACCTACTGAACACTGGCAGAAGACCTCAGACCTCCCAAAAGGCAAGAAACTCCCCACGTACCTGGGTACGGCAAAAGAAAAAAGAATAAACAGAGACAAAGTATAAGGACGGGACCTGCACCAGTGGAAGGGAGCCGTGAGGAGGAAAGATTTCCACACACTAGAAGCCCCTTCGCGGGCAGAGACTGCGGGTGGCGGAGGGGGGAAGCTTCGGAGCCGTGGAGGAGACCACAGCAAAAGGGGTGTGGAGGGCTAAGTGGAGAGATTCCCGCACAGAGGATCGGTGACGACCAGCACTCACCAGACCGAAGGCTTGTCTGCTCACCCGCTGAGGCGGGCGGAGCTGGGAGCTGAGGCTTGGGCTTCGGTTGGAGCACAGGGAGAGGACTGGGGTTGGCGGTGTGAACACAGCCTGCAGGGGGTTAGTGCACCATGGCTAGCCAGGAGGGAGTCCGGGGAAAAGTTTGGACCTGCCGAAGAGGCAAGAGACTTTTTCTTCCCTCTTTGTTTCCTGGTGTGCGAGGAGAGGGGATTAAGAGTGCTGCTTAAAGGAGCTCCAGAGACGGAGCCGCGGCCGCGGCTAACAGCATGAAACTCAGAGACAGGCATGAGACGCTAAGGCTGCTGCTGTCGCCACCAAGAAGCCTGTGTGCGAGCACAGGTCACTATCCACACCTCCCTTCCAGGGAGCCTGTGCAGCCCACTACTGCCATGGTCCCAGGATCCAGGGACAACTTCCATGGGAGAATGCACGGCGCGTCTCAGGCTGGTGCAATGTCGCGCCGGCCTCTGCCACCACAGGCTTGCCCCGCATCCGCACCCCTCCCTCCCACAGACCTGAGTGAGCCAGAGCCCCCGAAGCAGCTGCTCCTTTAACCCCGTCCTGTCTGAGCGAAGAGCAGAGGCCCTCCCATGACCTAAATGCAGAGGCAGGGCCAAATCCAAAGCTGAGACCCAGGAGCTGTGCGAACGAAGAAGAGAAAGGGAAATCTCTCCCAGCAGCCTCAGAAGCAGCGGATTAAAGCTCCACAATCAACTTGATGTACCCTGCATCTGTGGAATACCTGAATATACAAGGAATCACCCCAAATTGAGGAGGTGGTCTTTGAGAGCAAGATTTATTATTTTTTCCCCGTTTCCTCTTTTTGTGAGTGTGTATGTGGATGCTTCTGTGAAAGATTTGTCTGTATAGCTTTGATTTCACAATTTGCTCTAGGGTTCTAGCCATCCTTTTTTTTTTTCTTAAAACAATTTTTTTCTTAATAATTATTTTTTATTTTAATAACTTTATTTAATTTTATCTCTTTCTTTCTTTCTTTCTTCCTTCCTTCCTTCCTTTCTTTCTTTCTTTCTTTCTTTTTCTTTGTTTGTTTGTTTTTTTGTTTCTTTCTTTCTTTCTTCTTTTTCTCCCTTTTATTCTGAGCTGTGCAGATGAAATGCTCTTGGTGCTGCAGCCAGAAGTCAGTGCTGTGCCTCTGAGGTTGGAGAGCCAACTTCAGGACACTGGTCCACAACAGACCTCCTAGGTCCACATAATATCAAACGGTGAAAATCTCACAGAGATCTCCATGTCAGCAGCAGCATACAGCTTCACTCAATGACTGGCAAGTTTCAGTGCGGGACACCCTATGCCAAACAACTAGCAAGACAGGAACACAATCCCACACATTAACAGAGAGGCTGCCTAAAATCGTAATAAGTCCACAGACACCCCAAAACACACCACCAGACGTGGACCTGCTCACCAGAAAGAAGATATAGCTTCATCCACCAGAACACAGGCACTAGTCCCCTCCACCAGGAAGCCTACACAACCCACTGGACCAACTTTAGCCACTGGGGACAGACACCAAAAACAATGGGAACTATGAACCTGAAGCCTGCAAAAAGGAGACCCCGAAAACAGTAAGATAAGCAAAATGAGAAGACAGAAAAACACACAGCAGATGAAGGAGCAAGATAAAAACCCACCAGACCTAACAAATGAAGAGGATATAGGCAGTCTACCTGAAAAAGAATTCAGAATAATGATAGTAAAGATGATCCAAAATCTTGGAAATAGAATAGAGAAAATGCAAGAAACATTTAACAAGAAACTAGAAGACTAAAGATGAAACAAGCAACGATGAACAACACAATAAATGAAATTGAAAATACTCTAGATGGGATCAATAGCAGAATAACTGAGGCAGAAGGACGGATAAGTGACCTGGAAGATAAAAGAGTGGAAATAACTACTGCAGAGCAGAATAGAGAAAAAAGAATGAAAAGAACTGAGGACAGTCTCAGAGACCTCTGGGACAACATTAAATGCACCAACATTCGAATTATAGGGGCTCCAGAAGAAGAAGAGAAAAAGAAAGGGACTGAGAAAATATTTGAAGAGATTATAGTTGAAAACTTCCCTAATATGGGAAAGGAAATAGTTAATCAAGTCCAGGAAGCACAGAGAGTCCCATACAGGATAAATCCAAGGAGAAACACGCCAAGACACATGTTAATCAAACTGTCAAAAATTAAATACAAAGAAAACATATTAAAAGCAGCAAGGGAAAAACAACAAATAGCACACAAGGGAATCCCCATAAGGTGAACAGCTGATCTTTCAGCAGAAACTCTGCAAGCCAGAAGGGACTGGCAGGACATATTTAAAGTGATGAAGGACAGAAACCTACAACCAAGATTACTCTACCCAGCAAGGATCTCATTCAGATTTGGTGGAGAACTTAAAACCTTTACAGACAAGCAAAAGCTGAAAGAGTTCAGCACCACCAAACCAGCTTTACAACAAATGCTAAAGGAACTTCTCTAGGCAAGAAACACAAGAGAAGGAAAATATCTACAATAACAAACCCAAAACAAGAAAATGGGAATAGGAACATACATATCGATAATTACCTTAAATGTAAATGGATTAAATACTCTCACCAAAAGACACAGACTGGCTGAATGGATACAAAACAAGACACATATATATGCTGTCTACAAGAGACCCACTTCAGACCTAGAGACACATACAGACTGAAAGTAAGGCGATGGAAAAAGATTTTCCATGCAAATGGAAACCAAAAGAAAGCTGGAGTAGCAACTCTCATATCAGATAAAATAGACTTTAAAATAAAGACTATTACAAGAGACAAAGAAGGACACTATAATGATCAAAGGATTGATCCAAGAAGAAGATATAACAATTGTAAATATTTATGCACCAAAAATAGGAGCACCTCAATACATCAGGCAAATACTAACAGCCATAAAAGGGGAAATCGACAGTAACACATTCATAGTAGGGGACTTTAACATCCCACTTTCACCAATGGACAGATCATCCAAAATGAAAATAAATAAGGAAACACAAGCTTTAAATGATACATTAAACAAGATGGACTTGATATTTATAGGACATTCCATCCAAAAACAACAGAATACACATTTTTCTCATGGAACATTCTCCAGGAGAGATCATATCTTGGATCACAAAACAAGCCTTGATAAATTTAAGAAAATTGAAATCGTATCAAGTATCTTTTCTGACCACAATGCTATGAGACTACATATTAATTACAGGAAAATATCTGTAAAAAATACAAACACTTGGAGGCTAAACAATACAATACTTAATAACAAAGTGATCACTGAACAAATCAAAGAGGAAATCAAAAAATACCTAGAAACAAATGACAATGGAGACACGATGACCCAAAACCTATGGGATGCAGCAAAAGCAGTTCTAAGAGGGAATTTTATAGCAATACAATCCTACCTTAAGAAACAGGAAACATCTCGAATAAACAACCTAACCTTGCACCTAAAGCAATTAGAGAAAGAAGAACAAAAACACCCCAAAGTTAGCAGAAGGAAAGAAATCATAAAGATCAGATCAGAAATAAATGAAAAAGAAATGAAGAAAACGATAGCAAAGATCAATAAAACTAAAAGCTGGTTCTTTGAGAAGTTAAACAAAATTTATAAACCATTATCCAGACACATCAAGAAATAAAGGAAGAAGACTCAAATCAATAGAATTAGAAATGAAAAAGAAGTAACAACTGACACTACAGAAATACAAAAGATCATGAGAGATTACTAAAACAACTCTATGCCAATAAAATGGACAACCTGGAAGAAATGGACAAATTCTTAGAAATGCACAACCTGCCAAGACTGAATCAGGAAGAAATAGAAAATATGAACAGACCAATCACAAGCACTGAAATTGAAAATGTGATTAAAAATCTTCCACCAAACAAAAGCCCAGGACCAGATGGCTTCACAGGCGAATTCTATCAAATATTTAGAGAAGAGCTAACACCTATCCTTCTCAAACTCTTCCAAAATATAGCATAGGGAGGAACACTCTCAAACTCATTCTACGAGGCCACCATCACCCTGATACCAAAACCAAACAAGGATGTCACAAAGAAAGAAAACTATAGGCCAATATCACTGATGAACATAGATGCAAAAATCCTCAACAAAATGCTAGCAGACAGAATCCACCAGCACATTAAAAGGATCATACACCATGATTAAGTGGGGTTTATTCCAGGAATACAAGGATTCTTCAATATGTGCAAATCAATCAACGTGATACACCATATTAACAAATTGAAGGAGAAAAACCACAGGATCTTCTCAATAGATGCAGAGAAAGCTTTCGTAAAAATTCAACACCCATTTATGATAAAAACCCTGCAGAAAGTAGGCATAGAAGGAAATTTCCTAAACATAATAAAGGCCATATATGACAAATCCACAGCAAACATCATCCTCAATGATGAAAAACTGAATGCATTTCCACTAAGGTCAGGAACGAGACAAGGTTGCCCACTCTCACCGCTCTTATTCAATATAGTTTAGGAAGTTTTAGCCACAGCAATCAGAGAAGAAAAGGGGATAAAATGAATACAAATCGGAAAAGAAGAAATAAACTGTCACTCTTTGCAGATGATATGATACTATACATAGAGAATCCTAAAGATACTACCAGAAAACTACTAGAGCTAGTCAATGAATTTGATAAAGTAGCAGGATACAAAATTAATGCACAGAAACCTCTAGCTTTCCTATACACTAATGATGAAAAATCTCAAAGTGAAATCAAGAAAACACTCCCATTTACCATTGCAACAAAAAGAATAAAATATCTAGGAATAAACCTACCTAAGGAGACAAAAGACCTGTATGTAGAAAATTATAAGACACTGATGAAAGAAATTAAAGATGATACAAATAGATGGAGAGATATGCCATGTTCTTGGAATGGAAGAATCAACATTGTGAAAATGACTCTACAACCCAAAGCAATCTACAGATTCAATGCAATCCATATCAAACTACCACTGACATTTTTCACAGAACTAGATCAAAAATTTTCACAATTTGTATGGAAAAACAAAAGACCCCGAATAGCCAAAGTAATCTTGAGAACAAAAAACGGAGCTGGAGGAATCAGGCTCCCTGACTTCAGACTATACTACAAAGCTACAGTAATCAAGATAGTATGGTACTGGCACAAAAACAGAAGGATAGATCAATGGAACAGGATAGAAAGCCCAGATATAAACCCATGCACATATGGTCACCTTATCTTTGATAAAGGAGGTAGGAATGTACAGTGGAGAAAGGACAGCCTCTTCAATAAGTGGTGCTTGGAAAACTGGACAGGTACACGTAAATGTATGAGATTAGATCACTCCCTAACACCATACAACAAAATATGCTCAAAATGGATTAAATACGTAAATGTATGGCCAGAAACTATCAAACTCTTAGAGGAAAACATAGGCAGGACACTCTATGACATAAATCTCAGCCAGATCCTTTTTGACCCACCTCCTAGAGAAATGGAAATAAAAACAAAAATAAACAAATGGGACCTAATGAAACTTCAAAGATTTTGCACGGCAAAGGAAACCATAAACAAGACCAAAAGACAACCCTCAGAATGGGAGAAAATATTTGCAAATGAAGCAACGGACAAAGGATTAATCTCCAAAATTTATAAGCAGCTCATGCAGCTCAATAACAAAAAGACAACCCAATCCAAAAATGGGCAGAAGACCTAAATAGACATTTTTCCAAAGAAGATATACAGATTGCCAACAAACACATGAAAGAATGCTCAACATCACTAATGATTAGAGAAATGCAAATCAAAACAACAATGAGATATCATCTCACACCAGTCAGAATGGCCATCATCAAAAAACGTAGAAACAATAAATGCTGGAGAGGGTGTGGAGAAAAGGGAACACTCTTGCACTGCTGCTGGGAATGTGAATTGGTACAGCCACTATGGAGAACAGTGGAGGTTCCTTAAAAAAATACAAATAGAACTACCATATGACCCAGCAAGCCCACTACTGGGCATATACCCTGAGAGAGCCATAATTCAAAAAGAGTCATGTACCAAAATGTTAATTGCAGCTCTATTTACAATAGCCAGGACATGGAAGCAAACTAAGTGTCCATCAACAAATGAGTGGATAAAGATGTGGCACATATATACAATGGAATATTACTCAGCCATAAAAGAAATGAAATTGAGTTATTTGTAGTGAGGTGGATGGACCTAGAGTCTATCATACAGAGTGAAGTAAGTCAGAAAGAGAAAGACAAATACCATATGCTAATACATATATATGGAATATAAGAAAAGAAAATGTCATGAAGAACCTAGGGGTAAGACGGGAATGAAGACACAGACCTACTAGAGAATGGACTTGAGGATATGGGGATGGGGAAGGGTAAGCTGTGACAAAGTGAGAGAGTGGCATGGACATATATACACTACCAAACGTAAAATAGATAGCTAGTGGGAAGCAGCCGCATAGCACAGGGAGATCAGCTCGGTGCTTTGTGATCACCTGGATGGGTGGGATAGGGAGGGTGGGAGGGAGGGAGATGCAAGAGGGAGGAGATATGGGAACATATGTATATGTATAAGTGATTCAGTTTGTTATAAAGCAGAAACTAACACACCATTGTAAAGCAATTATACTCCAATAAAGATCTAAGTAAAATAAAATAAAATTTAAAAAAAATAATAACTTTATTTCATTTATATTTACTATGTTGCAGATACATTTATTGTGATTGCTAATATACTTGGATTTATTTCCATCATCTTATTTTGTGCTTTGTGTATGTATGCTGTGCTTTTCTTTCCTTAGTTTTACTCCTTTCCTACTTACCATTGTATTGATAAAGTTTCATCATTCCCTTTTTCCCCCACTGCTTATCTGGGAAGTGGTTACCCTTAACATTGTAAAGCATGACTGACTAGACAGACAAGATCTAATTTTTTTCAATACCTCTGCCTGCTTCCAGAATGGCACCAGCATTTTTAAAAACATTTAGCTTTTTAATTCCTACCTTAGATGCTGTTCATATTCAGTATTTTATTGTTATTTAGTATTTAGTGCTTTTACAAATGCCAAAGATTTGCCCACATTATTGCCTCTTTCATCTTACTTTGCTCTTTTGATTTCATTTCTCTTATTCATGAATGATTTCTTTTAGTAGATCTCAGAGACAGTATCTTGGTGGTAAATGCCCTAAGTCTTGCTTGATAAAGCCTTTATTTTGCACTCAGTCCTGAATACAAATTTAGCTGGATACAGGATTTTAGGTTATACAAAATTTTAGATTCATAGTTATTTTCCTTCTGCACTTAACATTTTGCTGCTGGGAAGACTAATTTTCATTTCTTAAAAGTAACCATCATTTCTTTTCTTTCTATTTTTCTTTTTTTGAGTTTCATAGATTTTTAATATTTAATATTTTCTCCTTTTTACTTTTTATTTTATATTGTAGTATAGCTGATTAACAATGTTGTGATAGTCTCAGGTGCACAGCAAAGTGACTCAGCCATACATACACATGTATCCATTCTCCCCCAAACTCCCCTCCCATCCAGGCTGCCACATAACATTGAGCAGAGTTCCCTGTGCTACTGTCATTTATTTCTGATCACTTTTAAGGTTTTTTTCTGTTTTTGGTGTCCTGAAGTTTCATTATGATTTGTCTAGGCATGAATATTTTTTGTTTATTCTGCTCAGGACTTCCTAAATCTGTGCTTCCTAAACCTGAACAATCCATTTCTTCCATCAGTTCTGGAAAACTTTCTGCCATTTTCTCTTAATATTGCTTAACCACCCCCCACTCCAATTACTTCAATTATTTCCTCTTAAGTATTTAAAAAATTATGATAGCCTTCTCTTTGCATCACCCATATACCTCAACCTCTTTTAATGTTTTACATGTCTTTACTTTTCTGTGTTGCATTATAGCCAATTTTCTCAGATTTAACGTGAAATTCAGTAAACTTCTCTTTAAGCATATTTAATGTCTTAAGACTATCCATTTAGTTTTTAGTTTCAGTGTCTTTAAGTTTTTTCCTATTTTATGTTGTTCTCTCATAAATGTTTAATTTTTTGTAGTGTCTTATTTTAAATATTGATATTTAAGTCTTTCTCTGATAGTTCTATAATAATGTGTCTACTCTGTTTAGTCTGCTGAATTTTGCTTATGGTAGATTTATTCATGTGTTCTGTGATTTTGGATTGTGAGTTCATATTTGGCAGGGCTTTATCTGTGGGAATCTTATGGGGGTGTGTGTCCTTTTTGCATTTCCTTCTACCAACCCATTTACAACAAATTATTTTCAATTGAGTTCTTGGCTTTGGAGATTTGAGATTAAGTAGTATAAATCTGAACTCAAGCCCGTGGTAAGTGAAGGCCTATCACAGGAGTTCTGTGGGGAGGTTACTGTCTCTCACACCCAAGTCAAGCCCAGGTTGAGATGCAAGCTTCCTAGTCCTCCTCTCTGACAGTGGGTAAACGTTTTTCTCAGTCCAGTGTTTCAATGAAGATGTTGCAGTTTGAGGCCTCAACTTTATGCAGTGGTCTCAGTTCCAACTTTCTGTCTTGCATTCATTCAAAGCCTTGTTTCCAAGTGATATACATTAAAATTCATGCCATTAGATTTCTGGACCAGGGACTAGTCCCTGCCCACACTGCAGCATAAGCTCTCACATTTATCAGTCTGGATTTTAGTACTTTCTTTCTAGACTCTTAGGGATAATTATGGGCCCTGCAATGTATTGAAAAGAAGATACTTTACATATTATTGAGTTTTTCTCTGGATATGTTTAGCAAGAGTTTTGTGGCTTAACCTATAGTATTACCATGAATGAAAGTTATTCTTTTACTATTTATTTTCCCCTTTGTTTTAGGTATGATATGTAAAATGATAATACTTTTTATCCAAAAAGTCTTCTTTATCAATATTCTGTTTATTCATATTTGTTATTGGAAGTGATTTCTGTCATTTCTTATGCATTCTTTTTGTTTGACAATGATTTATCTTCTGTTTAATAATTTTTCAATTCCTTTTAAAAAAATATACAAGTTATATTTTATTTTTATCTTCTCCAGTGTTTTCAAAGGTATATATACTTCTTTAAATTGTATTTGTGGAAAGCTTCAACTATTTAAAACTGTTTTTAAGCTAATTTTAACTATTTTAAACCAATTTCAGTATTTGTAAGAAAGAAGCATTTAAGAAAAAAAGCTTCTGAATCCCTCCTATGTGAACAAGGAATTTCACAAAGCTTTGTTCCCCCACCTAACATCCCCCTCCTCTTTGGTCTTAATATAATTTGAGCTATTAGATTTAGGTTTTTGTAATTTGAATTTTAACAACATGTATATTCTTTATTGAGACTACTTTTGATATTTTTATTCAATTTAAAAGTGGTTTACAAACATTTAGACTTTTATTTTAATTGATTTTATGCTTGTCACCAAACTTCATCTCTATCATTTGGATATATTTTCAAGTAACTTTAGTTTTAAAACTGCTGCAAATTTTCTGAGACTGGAAAATTTAACTGAAAATGTCTGTTGCTTTTTAGCCTGCTCAAATATATTATTTGTGTCACAAATTTTTCACTCATCAAAGTCTACAGCTTGGGCTCCATTTTCTTTTGGAATTTAGTGTTATGAAGTTAATGATATTTAGTCTAACTGTAGGTAATCTAATCTGTTTTTCTATGTGTCTATTTGTGTGTGCCCTTGGGTAGATGTAAGATTTCTTTAAAATATCTTCAAAAACATCACCAAGATGGGACTATTAGGCCTTTACTCAGCTAAGTAAAGTGTTGTTTTTTTTTTTTTAATATTGATAGCTTTGCCATTATTTCATGACATTTATACTGCTGCCTCTTTTAGGAACTCTGAACTCTTTCAGGAATGCTTCTGGGAATTCTTTGGAGTCCCCAGCCCCTGGCAAGCATGAACACAATTTTACGTATGTTGGTCCTCCATCTTGTGTCTTCCATATGTTCATATTCTCTCTCAATGTTTTTCCTTTTCTGTCCATTTTGCATGCATTTTTGGAAAGATTCCCCAGCTTGTCTTCAACACCACTCATTCAATGCTCAGCAGCAACAAATCTGCTCTTTCCTGCCACACCAGTGTAGAATTTAATTCTGCCCTGCATTTTTATTTCCTTAAACCCCCCCCCCTTTCTCCTCCCTTCTCTCATTCTGTTGCCTTTTCCTCTTAGCCTGTTTTCTTGTCAGCTTCTTCCTTTGTCATGGAATTTGTCTTTATGCATACCGAGAAGCTTGTTGAAAATGTCTCTTGACTGGGCAGAGCATCATTTTTAAAGGGATGCTCCCCCTCAGGGTCTTGGAGGTACTGTCCCTGCTCTTTGTCTTGCAGTATTTCCAACAGGTCCCTGGACTCTCTTGACCCCTTTTCACTCCTTCTTGAGAAGGGAGGGACTCATAGTCCTGTTTTATGCTAGGCAGGAGGAGTGGATTGGCCTTGGGCCCCCCATCTCCCTGCTTGATTGATAGCTGAATCATCTTTTTAGACCTACAGCTGGAGGACCAGCCAGTGTAGCCTTCATCTAGTATATCTGCTCCACTGAGGTGGCGTCTTTCTCCAACTACCATGTTGATTCTCTGGTGCTCTGACCTGATGTGTCACAGGAAAAACTACACTCCGCAGTTGTACTGCTCCCACAATTATTACCATATCTGCTCCAGCCTCTTGACCTTTCTTCCCCTCCAGAATGCATTGTGTCTCCATTAGCCCATCATCTGTCTAGTTGTCTTGCTCATTTTCAGGCTCTTCTGGGTATAAGAAGACCTTGGGGAAGGGAGGAAGTTGACTTGGGGAAACTGTTCTTCATTTGGTTCAGAGTTGAAGCAATAATGGTGATGGATATTTACTCCATTCTCTGGTTAGTAGAGATCCTGGGTGTCTGAGTCAAGTATTGACAGAGTGGGGATTACCATGTATCTTCCTATTTCTTTAAAGCAAGTTCTCATTATGGAAGAGAACTTGGCACATGTCACACATGTGTTTGATAGGATTTTCTCCATCCAGCTTCATCTGCCTTATAAGGGTTGTTTGTTCCTTCCACATCCTGCCAATTAGGTTGTCTGTCAGTGTTCATTCACCTTGTTACTCTGAGTCTTCATATTTGTCTGTATTTGCTGGGGTGTTTTCCTGAGAAATAGGGAGAGGCTTTGTTAGAAGCCTCTAGCCAGAGACCATTTTGTACAGAAAGTCCCACAATGCATTTCAGTGTCTGTCTTCCCAAGAAGACCTTGAGATCCTTAAAGGGAGGGTTTGGGTCACAGACATCACTGGGTCCCCAGTATTTTGCAGGCAACCAACACTGAATTTCTGATCAATAAACATTGAAAGAACAAAAGAGGGAGAGGAAGCTTTTGTTATTTGTCTATTATCCATTGTTAAAATGTTTTAAATAACTCATAAATGATCCACCTGCCTCTCCAAAAAGAACGGATGAAAATGTGTCTTGCAGCTTAAGAATCTAATTAAAGGTAGCTTGGGTCATGGAGTGCATGACTAAACCTTTCATTTATGCAGTTAAATAATGTTTAGAAAGAAAAAGATGGGATAAGAGAGCAACTTAATATCTCAGGTACAAGACACCCATATGATCATCCTCAGGGTGGTTACTATTTGTCTATGCTCCCTCTACTAAGTAGAATGAAGAAAACAGGCTTACACTACAACAAAAGGGATGCAGGTTAGCGGTGAGCAGGAACTTTCTAATAGAGTAGCTTCATAATGTGTAGAGTGGAAGCTGGGCAATTGCTTTCACTAGAAATGCTTTTCAATCTTTTAGACACAAAACTGTTTAGAGGTGGGGGTGACCTGGTTAGCTGCCCCCAAACCTTCCAGCCAGAAGGGCCTCTGAGACCTAGAAAAAGGGTCAAGTCACCCTTGGGTGCCTGAGGGCCCTCAGCTGCTGGCTTGGAGGTAAGCATCTGTCACTTTGAAGGAATGATTTAGTGATATCCAATAGCTGGGTGATTAATCAAGAAAACAAGTGAGCATTTGACTTCAGAGAGAAGAAAAAACAGCCAAGGAGTTGCTTTGGGGAAAATGGGCACCCAGGCTTGGAATCCCAAACCAATGGTGCTTTCAGGGATATTTACAGAGCATAAATCATTGCAAGAGAGAGATCAATCTGCTGCACGGCTAAATTAATATTTAACTTGCTCAGGATAAGTCAATCCCCTGGGTTATTAGAGAAATTAACAAAAGCCCTAAACTGATGCTATTCTTACCTGAGCCATCAGCATGGGCTAAAAGTCATCAGTGCCGTTCCCTCATACCCTTTCAAACTGTTGTGCCCCGTCCCCAACCCGATCCAACTCCCTCCTCTAAGCCCTCTAATTTTCCCCCTACCTCTTTCTCTTCTTGCCACAGAACACTTCCTTCAAACAAAACCTGATATAGTCAATAGAGTAAAATGAAAAGCTGACGGAGCAGAGGTGAGGTCTGCAGCCCCATCCACTGACCACTTCCCTATCTGCATGTCCCCTGAGAGGACCTCAGAGAACAGTTTGAAACTCCTAGGCAGTGGCTCCAGAGCCTCACTGTGCAGCAGAATCCACTGGCGTGAGGACTATAAAACACACCTGTGGCCCTACCACATCCTTACCAACTTAAAATCCTCGTGAGCCTTGGGTGAGCCTTGCAGGTCAGAAGATATTAAGTGGCTGATTCTTGTGTAATTTTCCTGGCACAGGTTCAGAGACCCTGGCAGAGTTCTTGGGACCCCTGTAATTGTGGTGTCCCAGGGTCCTCCCAGGAGTGAGGTTTGCAGTTGGATAATGCCTTCAGCCAAGTCTGGAACTGCTGCTCTGTACCCACACAAGGAGCTGTAGCACAAGACTGTGGGTGAGAGGGACCAGTTAAGGGACACCAAGGCTTCCTGGGAGAGGTGGGCTATGGGTAGAAGTTGAGGGCAAGAAATTCAATTCATTTCATTTCAGTTTGCATGAAAACATCTGGTGCAGTGCTTGTACGCAGCAGGTGCGCAATAAACAGAAGTCATTCCCCTCGTGTCTCACTACCCACCATCATCCTTTAGCTGTTAACCTTGCTTATTTTCCAGTCCTTCCCATCACCTGACACCTATTTCCTGGTTATTGTCATCCTTCTCCACTACACCGTAAGCTGCCTCAGAGCAGGGTCTGTGTCTGCGTCTCCCCAGCCTCGAGCAAGCCCTGCCTGGCTCATAGTAGGTACCCAATAAATATTTGTGGAATAAATGGGTGAATGCATGGCTAGCCGGGTGCAAGGGAAGGAGAGCCTGGGTTGGGTGTGGGGATGGTGAGGGGATCAAGCTGGCTGAGCAGCCCAGCACAGAGGGAGGCTGGCAAAGTCTGGGTTGAGAAGGCATGTTCCAGGGAGCTTGTAGAGGAATCTGGATGCTACGCTGAAGTGGTTGGTCTTTCTTTAGCACACAATGAGGAGCCATTAGGTTTCTGTGCTGGGAAGAGATAAGATCAAGCTTGGCTTGAGGAGGATTGGTTTGGCAGCAGAGTGCCGAAGGATTGGAGACGGGAGGGGATGGAAGCTGGGTGACCAAAGCAGCGGGCTGGCACTGGGACAGGCTCACGGTCATGGGCCAAGGGCATCAGAAGCAAGCTGTGGCACAGGGGACTCTGCCTAATGTACCTCTCAAACGACTATGATGTTCATACAGTGGATTTTGTGTTTTGTATTCAATATGCATCAAAAACAGGACCACAGTCCTTCCTCCTTGTAAAGTAAGAAAATTTTATTTATGATGTGTGTAGTTTACTTACCCTGCCTCAAAAACAAGAAGGTTAAATATTACATTTTTTCCTTTAGGAAATGTAATTTGGGACAATTACCAACACCATTTTTTTGGTCCTTATTCCTATGGAAACTGTATACATTTTCTTCTTGGGTGCTCTTTATGACTTTTAAAAATATTTTAAAAAAGTAATTTAGAAGTAAGTTTTTCAAATAAAGCAATATTTCTTAAAAAAAAAAAGACTGTGATATAGCAAAGGACAGAAAGGAGTCTGAGACTCATCCATCTATCCATCCATGGGGGGAGGGCTGGAGGCAGAAGAGCAGGTGAAGCTGCTGAGGAATTGTCCATGGACCCAGCAAGAGTTGAAGAGGGAACAGTAAGAAGTGCTAAGATAGGTAGGAGGAGAGCAGGCACCATGGAAACTGAGGCAAGAGCTCCCTGATGTCAAGGGTGCTGAGGGCTTAGGAGGACTGTGGGTAACTGGGTCATCCCCGGGGTGATGGCTCCAGAGATGTTGGGATGTAGTTGGTGGGGTGAGGCAGGACAGAGGGCAGCTGGCACGCCGTAAAGAAGGAGGATGAGGGAATGAAGGCTGGTGCCGAGGCAGGGTGGGATGGAAGGTAGTGGGGAGGGAGGCAGCCTGAGTCAGAGTGCGGGAAGCAAAACAGTGTCAGGATGGGGAGAGGAGTCTGGCTATGACTGAGGCAAAGGAGAGACTAAACATTCAGGGTGGGAAGCTGATTTGGCAAAGCTGGAAGAGGAGGACGTAGAGCATGGGAGGGGTCATCACATCTGCCCACAGTTAAATCATTGACAAATCTGGGAAAGGCTTGGTGGGGAAGAGGCGACTGTTGGGGGGTTGACCTAACAGGTCCTCCCTGACCCTGTAGGACCAGACCATCATCAGGTCTGGGGTGGGAGTGATGGGATGAGGACATTTCTCCAGCATAGCTTTACAGACTCAAGGCAGATCTTGAATGCTCCGGCTATCCCTAGAGACAGGAAAAGAAAGCAGAGCTGGGGGTGCTGAGCCCGGGAGAATCGCTCCTGCCTCCAATGCCCTGTCCTCCTGTTGCTGTCTCTGCAAGTCCTTCCAGCCTCTCCCCCACAGTTTTGGTGCCTTCCCCCACCTGCCACCTTGCAGAGCTCTCGCTGCCCCTATTGCATTCTGCCCCTCTAAGGGGCTGTGTGACCACTGGTTCCTCCCGCCTGACCTGTCCTCTGGGGTTGGGGCCCTCGGTGGATGGTCACAGAACACATGGGGAAGTGAAAACTAAAGGCAGCCAGAGATTTCTGGGGGACAAGAGCAGCAGGGAGCTGGACAGGAAGCATATCCAGTGCCCTGCACCCTGGGGCTACTGCCCCCAGATTCTCTGAACCTCATTCATTCAGTCAGCGGATACATGCCATCACCTTCTACGGGCCAGGCATTGTTCTAGGCACTGGCCATTCCGTAGTGAACAAAGCACACACGAATCCCGTTCTGGTAAGGAGATACCCACAATAAACAAAATTGATCAGTAAAAACCACAGTGTGTTAGGTGAAGTGCTACGGACAGGAGGGATAGGGTGTGCCATGGGGGCTGCACTAAATAGAGTAGTCAGGGTAGTCTCGCTGAGAAGATGAAAGAAGACAAATTTGATTATTTATAGTTCACCTAGTCCTGGTGGGCTGTAAGGGGAAGGGTCTTAGTCAGCCCCTTCCCTAGGCCCCCTAGGTTAGGGCATGGAGAGCTGGGGCCGGCCGGTGCGGTTCTCCGAGAGCACCACCAGGGGGAGCCCGGACCCCTCCTAGCGCCTTCCCGGCCCTCCCGCACAGCCTTGCAAGCAAAAGTTTTTCTTAAACTAACAATGCCAGTGTAAGGAGGTGCTCGCGCCTGATTGGACGGGGGAATTTTGCAGGTTTGATTCCTTGATTGGACAGGAGGTGTTAGGGGTGGGGAGAGAGCTGATGGTGGGGGATCCCGCACCCTCCCCCGTCAGTCTGGCCGGCTCAGTCCTCCAGTAGGCTTGGCTGTAGCTCGCAATGTGACACCAGGACGAACACGCACTCGCGCGCTCTCCCCGGCTCGCACTCCCTCGCCCGCTCTCTCACACACGCACGCACACACCCACCTCTCCCATAAACACACACACACACATGCACACCCACACCCACGCGCGCCCGCACCGCCCCACGCGCGCACAATCCCGCCCACGCCCACGCCGCGCTCCGGGGAGTCCGGTCCCAGCCAGAGCGCGAAAGGATACGGAGAAGCCACCGGCGGGGAGCGCAGCGGCACCCCGAGACGCGGTGCCCTCCCCCCGCGGCCGCCTCGGCTCGGGCTCGGCCTGGGGACCGCCGGCCGGCGATGGCCCTGGACTGCCTGCTGCTGCTCCTCCTGGCATCCGCAGTGGCCGCGATGGAAGGTAACGTACCCACCGCGGAGCAAGTTGGCGGCTGTATGCTTCTGTGGCTGCTACGCGTCGCCTGCATCCCGCGACCCGAGAGCCAGGTTGTTGGGGAGCATCGGCCGCGGCCGAGCGCAGGGCTGGGGCGGCACCCACCCGCGCGCCCCCGGCTGGCTTTCGGCGCCCGCAGCTGGTTCGCGGAGCCCTCTGGCTCCCGCGCCCGGGCGCTCCTTAGCAGCCCCGGTCTCCCGCAGCTCGGCTCAGAGAGCACGGAGCCCGCTGCATTGCGGTGCAGGCTCCTTAGCTCCGGGGAGACCGGCGTTGGGGAGGAAGGGGCGTCTCGGGCGGTCCGGCCCCTGGAGTACGGGCGTCAGTCTGCTCGCTTCCTATCCCGGGCAAGGATGCTCTTAGGCAGCCGCGCGCCACCTCTCCTTTTCCTCCGCTCGGGATCCGCGGGCTCCAGGACTCGGCCCGGCGGGCTAGCGCCGCGCGCCGGGACCGGAGAAGCTCTGCCCCGGTACCTCGCAAGTGGCTGCCGAATGAGAGGAGCTGAGTTCATTGGCCCGACCCTCGGGGGACAGCTGGTGGTACCGGAGCCTGCGGGTTGCATCTTTCCCGGGTCGGTCGGGGCGGGGTGGACACCTTTGTCGCCTCTTGCTCCTGAAAACGGGGGTGGGGTGGGGTGCGTGATCAGTTCTGACGAAACTCGCCCAGTATCCCTCCGGCCTGGGAAGGTAGCCGACGCGCAGCGACGCTCTCCCTGCTACTTCAGCCTCGGCTATGCCTCTGCCGCCGTGGCCCGGAAAGCGCGCTCCGCGGGCACAGCGCCTGGCGCAGCAGGGAGACCCGCGCTCGGCGGCGCCCGCGAATCCCTGTGGGAAATCCCTGCCCCTCTCCCGCCTCCCGCCCCCTTCCCCCGCCCCCTTCCCCGAAGCAGAGCGGCGGCCGCAGCCCCCTCCCGAAACGCAGCCGGCCTAGAGTGGAGTTTAGTGTCGGGATGGAAGCAATTCTGGGGGCAGATACGCGCCTCAGCCCCGCAGCCCTGGTGTCCGGCGTGGGTGAAACTCCACCGAGGGACTCCGCACGCAGCCCCCGGCACCCGCGCCGCCTTCCGAGCTGGGAGCTCGCTCCGCTGGGCTGCCCAGGTCCTCGTCCAACTGCTACTGGTTGCCCAGTGGAACCCTCCGCCCGGCCCCAAACCCCGTGGTTCAGCGCCCCGACCCCTCCGGAAAGTGCTGCCCTTCTCGAAGCGAAGCTGGGGCCTTGTGGCCCCGAGGCGGGGCTGAGATTACCCGGCCTGGTAGCGAAGACCACCATATCCCGCGTTCGTTCTGGTGGCGGCGCGGGGGTGCGGCGATTAATGCCTAGAAAGCTCGCTTTTGCTTTTCTGAAGGTGGCTTTTTGTCTGCCCTCCGCCTGCCGCTGCCCTCTCTGGCTGCTGGGTCTTTGTGCCGAGGGGGTTGCTTTTGGGAACATACAGGGACTGGAACGTTGGGGAGCGCGATCAACACCCCGCAGAAGGGATGCTTGGATTTGGCTTATTGAGAGGCAAGCGCGGGAGCGGTTGAATTAGGACAAGCCAGGCGAGGCACACCTCCAAACCAGTCGGGACGACCTGGGAGAGCGGGCATTTGCAATGGGCGAGGCCACACGGGACTTTCTAACGCTGGGGCGGAGCGTCCTGCCCGCCGATCTTCGCGCCCCTTGGAGGGTCAGCGGCTCGGTCTCGGAGAGCAGATAGGTGCCTACTTGGGGAGCCTGGTCTCGGCGTTGGGTCTCCATCGTTGAAGGAGGGCATATGCATTCGAGCGAAATTGGAGAGCAAATGTGTGGGAACTCACTGGGCGTCTGGCGGCGCGCGGTTTCTACCCTAGACCCCCTCTTGCCTAGCCCTCCCTATCTGCTGGGCTGGAGAGGCCCCAGGGAGGGTGTCGTGGTGCGGGCGCCCAGCCTCGCGCGTACCGGTCCTGTCACCCAGGTCGTCCGGAGCCCTTCCCTCCTCGCAGCTCGGAAACTTTCCCGTTAGCCTGGCCAGAAGAGCCCGGCTTTCTGGGCTGAACGTGTCTCTCCAGTAAGGGTTAAAAGAAATGCCACGTTCAGCAGAATATTAAAGCAGCCCTGGCGTCCCTGCTCAGTGCACAGTGATAGTACACACCATTCACTCCTTCCTCTCCCCGATGAACACAGGCAGGCTCATTTTCTCCTCCTCATACGCGGAGCTGCCTTCCCACCTGCCTGGCTGGGCTGGGGCCAGCGTCATTCGGTTTGCGATGAGTAAGGAATAATTATCAGAAAAGTGGATCAGTGAGCTGCCTACACAGAGAGCAGATCCCTCTTACACTGCCGTGGCCAGGCGGCGCCTTTCCTTGCTGGTTTGGCCACTTTTGTGTCTGTCTGTCTTCTTTCTGTCGTGGGTCTCTGTTGGAATTTCAGTGGGCCCTTGTCACCCAGGGCAAGCAGCTCTAAGAGCAGTCAGGTCCTCAGCCCAGGCCAGGGCAGGGACAGAGGGATAACGGCAGCCGCGGGCCAGGTGGTGGGGACACTTAGCCAGAAGCAGGAGGGGCCCTAGGAGACCCTCTGCCTGGGTGGAAGGAGGGAAGGGGCTGGCTGACCTGGGGAGTGAGAGGCCCACACTGAAGGAGACGGCCCCTTCCCTCCTCCCTTCCCTCCCCGCTTACAGCCCCCTCTGCTGTGTGGGGAGAGAGATGACATGCAGGGCAGAGGCATGGGCTTTTAAAGGCTATTTTCAGAGGGGAGCAGGCAGGCTGGGAGGCAGGGATCCTGACATACTCTGGACTTCTATACACAGAACCAGGGCTCTTTTCTCTGTCTCCAGAAAAACAACTGCCTCTTCAAGTCCATGTCTTTTCACACTGGGCCTGAGAGCTTGTTGAGAACAGGCTGCTGGTGTCTGCGGGCTGCATTCTCTGAGCTGCCCTTTGGCCCATACCCTTTGCGTCGGGGTCTGGAGACCTGGGCTTCTCTTGAGGTGCTTCTCAGGTGTTGGGCTGGCCGCAGACAGTTCTCCCTCAGAGTGGAGTATTCCTGAGCTAAGAGTATTGGCCCTTTTGGGAGGCAGTGCCCTGGAATCACTGGCAGCTCATAGCATCCTTCCAGCCCAAGCACTCATGGGCGTCCACGAATGACCCTAGACATGCAGGTGGCCTCCGTGTTCCACGCTCGCTGACCAGAGCACTCCCAGGAGAACTGCTCTTTGATGTGGCCCAGAGTGAAATCCTGGGCTTGCCACCCTTGTACGTGCACACGTTTGATTTGGTGGTAGGGCTTAACAAATAGTGAGTTCTCGAAGGAATGGCTGATGTATGAATACATACACCCCTGAGTTACTGCACCCCTTCGTGGGGTACCCCACCTTGACACGCAAGGGCACTGAATCTCACCGTTCACAGATTGTGGCAAAAAACCCCAACCTCAGCCTGTGTGCCTACAACAGGCCACCAGGCCAGGGGGTAATTGGCAGTTTCTGCATTTTCTGTTAATATTCATTTGCTACATGTGCCTCTGTTTTGGGTACCCATGAGCGTGCATGAGCCGGCAAGCGGTAGCAGGCGCCAAAGATTGAAAAAAATGTCTGGGAGAGAAAAGTAAATTTGAGAGAATTCTATCCATTAGTTGATTATATTTTCTGTGTGTTATGAAACAGTTACCATTACTCAGTGTTTGTGGAGGGACCCTGAAGCCAGTGAGTGGAATGCTGGCGAGGAAAGGTAACGCAGCCCTAGGCCATTGCTTGAGAAAAGTCTTGGCAGTGTAGACAGCTACAGAGGTAGGACGCAGGCCTGAACCTTCTGGGTTGGTAAAGCAGAGCTGCCAGTAGCTGGTGATGCCCACCCATCCCAGCCTTAGAAGTTGGACAGGTAACATACGTTATGAGGATATCCCTGTACTGGTTTAAAAATAAAGATGCTATTAAAGTCAAAGATGCATTCATATTATTAAACTAAAACAATCATCTTAGCTAATCCTCAAGAGTTCTTAGAAACCCTAAGGTTCAGGAGTGTAGGGTTTCCAGCGTGGGCAAAGGGTGGAGGCAGTTTTGGAATTCAGTCATCTCAGGCAGGGATTTTTAGGCTTTAGGCACCCTCATGGCACCTGGGCAATTTGCTATAGACTCCTGGACTCTTCCCACAAAAATTCAGCAGGTCTGGATAGATCCTGAAAGTCTGCCTCCCAGAAAATCCTGTTGTAGGTGCTTCCTGAAATTCTGCCCAGGGGAATGGTTCTAAAATAGGCTGCGGTCACAAATCCTGGGCAGGTCTTGCTCTACTTTGCACTTACTGAATGGCCTGGGATCTTCATTTTTAATAAAGGGCCCCAGTGATTCAGATGCAGGCAGTCTGGCACCGGTATATTTGGGAACTGCTGGTAATAGCTAACACTTAACGCTAGGTGCTTTACGTAAATTAATTCATTTAATCTTTAGACAACCCTATCAGGTAGGTATTATTATTAACCCTCCTCTCCCATTTTTCAGATGAGAAGACTGAGGTACAGGGTGGTTCAGTAATTTGATAAGGCCACATAGCTAGTGAGGGGCTTGCACTGGAACCTAGGCAGTCAGGTTCTGGGGTTTGTGTTCTTAACCACTCCACCTCACTGCAGCACTTTTGTAGGCTTTGCCTGAAGAAAGGTTCAGATCCGCCTGAATCCATGGGCGGGAAGAATTCTAATGCTGATTCAGCCACTGGCCGTTGGGTACTCCATTGATTACTGGGGACTCCATGTTTTCTTGGTCATGGGAGAAGAGATGAGTGAAAGTTTCGGATAATCCCAGCACTTCAGCTGAAGCAGCAGTTTCCTACCCCTTCTTTCCCACCTCCCGCTCTATTCCCATCCTGTGCACAGGCAGACGCAGGGCTAGGGACCTGTACCGTGGTGAGGCTTCTGATAAGGACTCTAGTAGAAAGACTGGGAGCCTCTTTGTTCCTCTTATTGCCCTGGCTGCTCTCCCAAGGAAGAAATGATTGCAGACAAAGGTCCCTAAAGGAGGTGGGCCTGGGCACCCTATGCATCCTGGGGGCAGTGGAGGGAGCACACTGGATCCTTACCTGTTCCACCCCCCCTCACCAATAGTCTAGAGCACATCCCTGTACCTGGATTCTAGGAGTCCACATTCCTTGGAAGAGCTGCCTTTATGTCTCCCTCTTCTGCATTAACCACTTAAGCAACCTGAATATTTCCATCAGATTTCCATGTCACCAAAGGTGGTGGAGAAACAGCATTGGATGCCTGCCCTTCTGAGGAAATTACTATAATAATAAAGTAGCGCCCTGGGAGAGATTCCATATTTAAAAGCACAATTTTGCATGAGAAATTTCTCAGCCCCTTCTGTGGATTGCATTTCAATTGCAACAATAGTCAGGGTCCCCAGGTGTGTGTTTGTGCTCAGAAGGGAGGCATTGAGTGGCCAGGTCAGGGCCACCTGCTCCATCAAAGGCCCTCAAGCCTGACGTCTGAGTCACCTCACTGGCTTTTGTTGATCACTCCTCTGGGGGTTAGAGAGATGGGAACACACTGTGCAGGGAGGCCTGGAGGGTGGTGGGCTTCATTCTTCTTTGCTAATGGAACACTGCTTTCCATCTGACCTAAGACACAGGAAGCAACTGGATGTACAGTTTGCTCTCTCCCTCCCTGTGCCCCAGGTTCCTCATTGTTGAAAGGCTAACGGAGGGGCCATTATGATGGAGAGGGTAGCAGGGGCTTGGGCTGGGCGCAAACCCCAGAGTAGAAGCAGTGGTAGAAGTAAGAGGTTTGGGGGTGACAGCTGTGGTTAAAATGCAGTCTGGGGCATGGTGACCCTCTGACTAGTTGTGGGTGAGGTGTGGATCCTCTTAGGCTGGCAGGGGTTCTGCAGCAGCACCTCAGAGGTGAGTGAGGGTGAGCTGGGCCGACGTTAAGAAGGGTCTTAGCCTGGTGTGCTCCACGAGGAGACCTTGCTCCCGGGACCTCGTGTTGCCGACCTGGTCCAGCACTGGGGCCACAGTCTTCCCTGGTCTCACGCAGAATCATCCGCCAGGTGTCTTTAGGTGCAACTGGCTTTTACGTTTGCCACTAACTTTGTGAAAGAGAAGGTTTCACTTCCACAGCCTAGGAAGAATATCTTAGCCACCTGCTCCCTCATTCCCCGGGCAGCATGGGAGCCGAAAATCTGGGACCCTTCATGACATCATAACGACCCCCTTAATGGGGTCTTCAGGATGCTCATCTGCTAGAGAGGCTGAAAAAGTGATGAAAAAGGCCGTCTCCCACTCTGCCCCCAGCAGAGGTGTTCCTCCAGGGCAGGGAAACCCCAGCGTCTGCAGACAAACCATTAGCAGCTTCTGAAGGAGGCTGCTCTGTCCCCTCATGGAAGGTTCCCAGAATTCTCTGGAGCAGATCTGGGCCAACGTGGAAACATATAGGAAATTTCCTGAGAATTACCAGGACTAATTTCTGCCCACACGTTGCACCTGAGGCCTGGAGTCTCTCCTCTCGTCCCTCCCCGTTTCCTGGCAGCAAGTGACAAAATGACTGATTTGAATTTAACCTCCTTGTTCTGCTTCTCCATCCCCCTAGTGGAGGTGATAATGAACAGAGAAATGGGCAGAGGCAGGTGGCCAGGAGGGGAGGGGCAAGTGAGGGAACAGGGGCCCCAGGCTGCAGCCTAGCACTAGCTTCTGAAGTCCCTGGGACTGATCCTGGGGCCGCTTCAGCTCGTGGGGGCCAACAGGGAGTCAGGCTTGTTCCCGGGGCCCCGACATGTCAGGAGAAGGACTGGAGACAAGTTGTAGGGAAGGGAAGAGACTTTGCAGAGATCTTACAGCCTAGCAGCACTAGAGCCAGGACTAGACTAAGCTTCTCTTGCCCATTTACCATGTGCTGATCCCAGACCCTTAATATCCAAGCATGTGTTCTCCCATTTTACATGTGAGGAAGCTGAGGCACTACTGGCACAAGAGCTAAGATTCAAAGCGAAGTCTTGACAAATTGAAGTTGGACAGCTCCTCAGCCTCTGCCTCCCAGTTTAGTGCCTTTTCTATTGAACATTGCTTACTCATGAATGAAATCAGGGAGCACTTATTAATCACCAGCTGTTTATTCACTGTTCTGCCAGGTGCTGTCAAAGGTACCAGACAATATCCTGGCCTCTGTGCCCAAGTCCCTGTGGCCAGGCTCCTGCTCTCTGGAACTGCCCCACCTGTGCCCCCAGCTGGAGGAAGAGCTTTTTCCTTCTCCGTTTGCATCTTCCTGTTTGCACGTGGCCTTTCCCATGTTGTCCCACCAGTCAGACCCCCACTGTGGTCATTAGTGGTTTTCTTTCTGCCACGTGTCCGTCTGGCTCTTGTCTTTGATGTGTTGCTTAGACGGTGGTGGCTCGGCATCGAGGCCGGGCTCGTGATGGTGGGGGTGTGTGGGGAGCAGGTTGCTGTGGGCCTCCTAGAGCTCCCACCACAGGCCCGCCTTCCAGAGGGAGGGCCAGTTGCCCGTGTTCTCCTTTGGGGACCGCCCTGACTTCTGCCGTGTGCACCCTGCCCTGCCCGGGGCCATGTTACTCCCAGAGCTCTGGCAGCGCCTGTCCGTTGGGACAGGTGCAGACCCACAACACCAGGGGAGGACCCGGGGATTTAGCATCAGGTTTGAGTGTGGAAGGGCCTGTAGGAAGAGGGGGGAGAGAACCCCCCCAGCATCCTAGTGTCATTGGACAGTGCCCGGTCCCCCTGGGGCCGTGCCTGTGGACGGTGCTGAGCAGAAGGGCCCGCAATAAGGGCAGGCAGCTTCATCGACAGGGGCGGCAGAGAAAACGCCTTATCTGTGAGAGGCAGATGGGGCCTGCAGTTCATTGTTCTGTTGTTTTCCTCTTGCTATTTTTTCAGTACGTCAAGGTGGGACCTTTGCCCTTGGCTTTCTCATTGATGCTGAGGCTTGAGCTGTGTGGTGAGCTTGGAAGGGGCGAAAGAAGGGAGGACCCTCGCTCAGGAGGGCTGGGAAGGGAGCCCAAAGAGGGGTGCTCTCAGACCCTTTGGCAATGCATCAAAGAGGTCTGGATGCATTGGGGATGGGGTGGAGTGCAGGTTGTATGCTTCAGGGCAAGGAAGAGGGTCTTAGTATCAGACCATCCACGGAGCTGTAGGTGGGTGCCCAGGGGCCTGTGTTGGGCACTGGTCAGACCATACTTTAGGTGTCAGACCACACTGTGCTACTTAGTTTTACCCTGGCTGGGGCGTGTGTGAATCTCTTCCAGCACCTTCAGGACTGATGCGAGACCCTTCACAATCTGGGTCCCCCTTTCCCCCACTCTGGTCCTGCCAGCAGCACCTTCTGCTGCTCCATCTTCTCCTGCTCCGCACGGGCACAGATGCACACACGCTGCACAGGTACACACCCCCCGGGCATCCCCTTTTCTTTTTCCCCATCTGTGCAGGGGCCCAACTGAGTGTTCTGTTGCCACGTGCCTCCGGGTCTGCACCTGCTTGCTCTGCCTATGTTGCATTTGTCACTGATCTTTCCTTGGCTAGCTCTAACTTAGTCTTTAGAATTTGCTATAGTGGTTGCCTCCTCTTGGAAGCCTTCCTCCTAGCCCCAGGCTGGACCAAGTGGCCTGCTGGTCCCCACCACAGCTGCTTCTGCCTCCCTCTGTGGGAGCACAGTCCACACTGGTCTGTAATTGCGTGTTTATTTCACTGGAGACTCCACAGCTCTGTGAGCCCTTGAAGGGTGGGGCTCTGTCTTAATTGTCATGGTATCCCCAGCATGTGACATATAGGTAGCGGCAATGTGTATGTTGTATTAATGAATACAAAGAAAGAAAAGGTCAGTAGAACACACAAAAACCTGAAATCATTTCTTCTGTGGTAGTTTAAAACATGTCTGAAAATTTTTTGATATTCTTTTCATCAAAATATGAAAGCTAGCTCTTCTCCATTTAAATATGGGCTGGCCTTCTGCTCACTCTGATGAATAGAACATGGCAGAAGTGATCTTGCCTAACTTTGGAGGTGAGATCAGAGAAGATACTACAGCTTCTGCCTGGCTCTCTCTCACAAGGGATGTGAGACCTTGTGACCCTGCCACCATATTGTGAGGAAGCCCGAGCAACTTGGAGAGACCACGTGGAGATGTTCTAGCCACAGCCCTAGCTTCAATCCCAGCCCACTGCCAGCACCAAATGCCAGACATCTGAGTGAGCCTTCAGATGGCTGCAGCCTCCATCTTTCCAGCCATGTCTGCTGACTCTAAGTGGGAAGAGACAGGATTTCCTCCCTGAGCCCTGTCCAAATTATAGATTTGTGAACAAAATAAATCTTGTCATAGTTGAAAACCACTAGGTTTTGGATTGGTCTGTTATGTAGCAATTGATAACCAAAATATCCTAGGAGAAGTAGTAGAAGTAAAATGGTTTAGAGAAGATTAGAGAGGACTTAAGAAGAGGCTGGGGAGAGGGAAGAGAAATGGTATCTCGTTCATTCAACATCTAACAAATATTTGTCAACCTCCTACTGTGTGCCGGGCAGTATGTGCAAAACAGGGAGTGGTGGAAAGGGAGCTCAGCCTTTGGGAGCATCTTAGTGGTAGGACAGACAGTTATTAAGCAGACAAATAACGTAGAACGTAATTTTAGGAAAGTACTATAAACGGAGTAAACAGGGTGATGTGATTGAGGGTGATGGGTGCAGGCTTGGGCACCTGAAAATGAGGGGAGAATGTGGGGAAGGGAACACCTCTCTCTGTGAATACATGAAGGGTCATTTTGCCAAGCAGGCTTAGCTTTACTCAGCATGGGAGATGGATTTTGGCATGATTATTAAATTCTTTCCAGACAAACTGAACCAAGCTGGGATAGGCTGCCTTGAGGGATGATACAGCCCCATTCCGGGGTATCCAAGGAGGGCTGAGTCACTCCCAGAGGTGAGAGCCCAAATTCTACAAAAGGCAAATGGGGAGTGGGAACAGAGGGGCAGAACTGACAGCTTGGCCTGGTTCATGAATACTCATACAGAGCACATTTATTGAGCATCTACATGAGAAACTTTGTACTTGAAGCTGAAAACATGAAGGTCAGGAAGACACAGGCTTTCCTTCCAGGAGCTCACCGATTAACAGACTGGTGGGGGAGACAGAGCCATGCAAACTACAAGCTGTAACAGGATGTATGATGGCATATGCTAGCTGTGGGGTATAACAGTTACACATCAGCTGCTAGGAGAAACCAAAGGAGAGGGTCATACTTACAGTGGGAAGGATTTGAAGCAAGAGTGTGTGTGCAAGAGAGAGAAACAGAGATAGAGACATGGGGAAAGCTCCTTGGAGGGTGGGTAGAAATTTGTCAGACAGAGATAGGAGTGGGTAGGGATGAGAAACCAAGACTGATAGTCATTCCTATTCTCTGTCTTATGAAGGTGGACTTCAGGAGCTCTCCATGAAGGGCTTTACCTATTTTATTAGCCATATCTTTGGTTGTAGGGATAGATGTACAGCTCAAGCTGGAGAAAAGCAAAGGGTAAGGAGTGATTACTGGCCCTTGTTGTTCCTGGACAGTTTGGGCCTTAGGTTTTGATTATATTTGGGGCACCAAGGCTGTGTTAGGACTCAGTCTCCCTTTCTTCATTCCTTAGCTTTGTGTCTGTGTCAACCCAGGTCCTGGCAGAAAACCCGTGGCATTCTCAAAGGGTTAATAGAGGAGAGTTTAGTGAAGAGACACTTTCCAGAGGTATGAACAGGGTTAAGGGAACCAAAAAGTGTGAGATGCACCCAGGGTCTGGCAATAGTGGGAAGCCATAGCTCCCCAAGGCCAGAAAGGGGAAGCGGAGGGACTGGTACCACCAGGACCTGGCAAGAGCTGTACTTGGAGAGGGCTCCCTGATGGGAGCTGTAGACGTAGATAGAGGAATGCAGCTGCTGCCCAAACCGTGCATGGGGATGGGGGGAGGGGCATCATATTCTCTGAACTCTTTCTCCTCCACTATTTCATCACCTGCCAGTACCTCCTGTTGGGTGAACCAAACAGGAAGGCGGTGGACGTGGAAACCTGGTCCATGGAAGTCAGTTTCCTGAGACTCAGAAGAGGGCAAAGAAATGGGTCTGGAGGGACAACGGAGAATAATCAGCCCAGTCATTTACGTTGACTTTATCCCCCAGCAGGTTCTCCTGCCAGATCGGTCATGTGGCCAGTGACAGCTCAAACTCACATCCTCTTGAAATTTCATCAGAGAGATGAATTCTCACTCCCAGTGACTCCAGCAAAAGCCCTGGAAGTTTTGTCTCCTTGGTTCCCTTGGGTTCTAAGCCTCTCCATGAGCCAGGCTCTGTCACCAGCATGTTGAAATGCACTCATCGGCCAGGCTTGGGACGCATGACTACCCAACCCCAGAGCTGGGAGAGGGGGGTGAGAGTTAGCCCAGACCCACCTGAACCACCAAGCCTGAGATGGGAGATGGCTGACTCTCCACAGAAATATCAGGATGCTGTTACCGGAAGAAGCAGGAGTGGGTGCTGGACAGGGCAACAGTCTTCCACACCCATTCAACCTTCCTGCATCACTGGAACATTACAGAGGGCTAGTGTGCAGGAAAGGAAAGAACATGGACTCTGGGGGCAGCAGTAGGAGGCTGCGGCTGTGATGGTCCTGGATGAAGATGTGGGAAAAGCAGGGGAAAGTGAAGGTGATAGAAAAGTGAAAATCCAGGAAGGGAGACCTAGAGATGGCTGGGCAAACAGCTTCTTTCTTGAGAAAGATATTTTCTATATTCCCGAGCAGCATGATCAAACTCAAAGTGATGAACAGCAAGACAGCAGGGGTGTTTGGCTGAAGGCAAAATGATTTTAAGACTAGGGTATCTCAACTAGACTCTGAAAAAGGGAGGGTTCCTATTTGGGACAAGATGAAAAAACAATGAGTGAGGGGCTATGCTTCTCACTGTAACTCTCTCCAACACAGATACCACAACATCTTAACCTAACCATTGCATTTAAATTGGATGCTCAGAGGAGAGCAAGAATGAAAGAAATGCAAACTCATAGGTACAATGAGATGGCTTATTTCCTCTTATTGTCCCCCATTCTCAATCATGGCTTAGTCTCACCAGGAATTTCCATTGTGTGTCAGCAGAATATTTAGTCAGTTTTCTGTGTACTTTTTGTCTAGGTTTTGAGACTTGTATAAAGATGGCAGGTCTTCAATGTCCTTTGCAGACTTCTTTCTTCACACCTTAGATGTCTCTTTCTCTTTTGAGAGAGAGGCATCTAAAATCTGCTAAAGTTCATCAGAGGAAGACTCCATTTGCCCTTTCAAGTTCCCTGCTCTTGGCTCCAACTTTCCTCTACTCCCAGCCAAGCAGAAAAAGAACATTTTTTTTTTAACACAGTAACACAATGCTGCCATTCTGCATGAAAACCCGTGGTTTTCTTTTTCCAATCAGAAGAAAGTTATTTTCCTTTCACTCACCTGACTAACTTGTTTAAAGCATCCCCTCCCCACCCTTGTCTGATATCTTGCTGCTAAGTATTTGCCAATTCATTTGCATCTCAATGGTTCCTTAGCAACTATCATACCCTCAGGATTAGGTACAAAGCTGCTCTCTGACACAGACTGCTGGGGCTACATGGCCCTCTTTTATGGTACCTGAGTTGCCAAACCGAGCCCTGCCCAGACACAAGGCACACTCACTGACAACATCACACAGGTTCTGAATTACAATGCGGTTCCTCCTTACCCTATCTGAGCATGCAGACTTCTCAGAAGACCCTTGTTTTTGAAATGCTCCCAATAGCCTATTGGTGCCTGCAAACTGCCCTCTGATAATACATCTTCAGGAAGAGAATCACAGATCTCAGCAGTGGAGGTGAGTCCTGTCTTCAGATGGGCAGTGGATTTGGTCCATTTTATAGATCTGGCAGCTGAGGCTTAGAGAAGTGAAATGGCAAGGTGGGGCAGGTACCGTGACATGCCGAGGTAGGATGGGAGCTCAGGGCTCTGCTGTTTCCTAGTGCTTGCTCCACTCACATGCTGCATCCTGATAAGAGTGACTTCCATCTGCCAACTATTGTGAATTTCAGGAATAAACTTAAAGAAAGGTGTTTTTTTTTGAACATAGGTATGCTACTCTTCTTCTGAGATCCTAGGAGATTTCTCTTCTCACCTAACCAGAGAGAGTAATTGCCCAAATGAATATGCCAAATATGTACATCACCTCGTTTCTCTGCTCTTGGTGGTTGGTATTCTTTCCATCCTTGGGCTTGTAGCTGTGGGTAGCAGTGGAGGAGTGAGGGGAAGCCCAGTGTGTGCGTGTGTCTGTGAGTGTGTGCGCTCGTGTGTGTATTTATGCAGATGGTGAGGATAGACAGTGGCACAGAGACTGGTTAGGAAATTAGAATATTCCGCCCAGAGTAGGTGGTGCTACTTTTGTAGCAGCGCCAGGCCTCCACCACCAGGGCTCACTGACATGCAACAGCTGGCAAAGGGAAGACGCTATTCAGAAAAGGACAATAAGAACAAAGCTCGTTCTACAGTAGGGCTGACCTTCGCGACTCCCACTTCACGTTGTTATTAAATATCCAGAAGGGACTGAAAGAACAATTATAGTATTGTCATAACGTATAAGTGCACGAAGCAAGCCTTGCGCAGGGAGGCTGGGACTCGGCTGAGTTGACAAAGCAGGGGACTCAGCGACAGCGCTTAATTTCTTCTCACTGGGAGGTTGTTTTCATTATTTCACACGGGCGGAAAACCACCAATGTGCTGCATGCAGTTCTACCATCAGGAGCTCCGGAAGCACAGGCGTCCAGAGGAGAGGGGTGGAAATCCTTGGATTTGTACTTGGCTCCCTGTAGAACTCCATGTGGAGCCCTGATTGTAGCCGTCCTGATGGCCTGGGCTTCAATGGGTGCTGGCCGCTGGGGTTCTAGTGACAGTTTGCTGAGTTGAGTTGGTTTAAAGTCTTTCATGGGATGGAGAGTGAGTGACTGGCTTTGCCATGATGGGGCGTCCTGTAAAGAAGGATCACAGGGGCTCATGTGGTCACTCCCTCCTTCACACATCCTCCGGCTCATGACGCCACCTCCCTGTGGTAAGGATGGGGACCCATATCACAGGGAAAACGATCAGGTGGGAGTTGCACACGTGCACTGGGGGCTGGCTCTGCGGTGTCACGGCTCTCTCTGTTCTGCATCTAAACCAGTGTCTCTCAACCTGATTCTCATTGCCCCTCACCCCACCCCCCCACCTCCCAGGAGCCTTTGTAGACATTTTTCCTGACCACCCCCTACCACACCCTATGAAATGTTAATACCTGGATATACTGTACATCTCTTTATGGACTGAGGCCCTTTGGGGCCACAAACCATTGTAATATCTAAGATTTTTCACTCCCCACCTTCCCCCAAGAATCGCCTTGCACCCCTGTGCAGATAGCATGATCTAAATCAAATAAGTCCGGCAGCAAATTAGCCAGCCCTCCACTGAGTTAGAGCACAGCTTGGCATCTTCTGTTTTTCCGTATAAGTTTTGCTAAGAGTGGCACCGGCTGGTTGAAAGGATGTCCACCTTAGCTAGTCCAGGATGTCCCCTGCAGGCTGGTATTAACCTTTAGTTGTCAGGTCCTGGGGTGGTCCGGGGAGTGGTGTCCATTGAAGGCCTGGGGCACAGGGGTAACCAGAAGCCTTGGGCAGTGGTGATTTACCAGTAAGTGCGGAAGGATTTCAGTATTTGAACAAGCATGGCTGTGCCAGCCCATACTTAGTCAATGTCAGTCCTGATTGGAAATAGTTTCTTGAGTCTGGGTCCATTTTTTAAATAAATAAGCTTTCTTGAGGTATACTTTCCATACAGTAACGTTCACCAAGTTTAACTGTACAATTCCATGAGACTTGACCAACGAATGTGGGTGTGTAGCCCCCATACAAACATGATACAGAACGTTTTCACCACTCCCATGTCCCTTTGCTGCCACCCCCTGCCTCTATCCCTCTCCCCTTGACGTTTGGTAACCACTGATCTGATTTCTGCCTCTACAGTTTTGCCTTTTCTAGAAGTTCGTACAAATGGAATCACAGAGCATGTAGTCTTTCTGTTTGGCTTCTTTCACTCAGCACAATGCATTTCAGATTCATCCATGTCGTCCCACAATTGTGGATCCCTCCTTTTATTGCTGAGTAGTGTTCCATTGCATAGACATACGCACGTGGTTTATCCATTCAACAGTTGATGGCCATTTCCTTCTAGTTTCTAGTTTTTGGCTTTCATGAATAAAGCTACTGTGAACATTTGAGTTATGTTTCTTCGTGAAGACACAGAACAAAAAATAGGTTTTTCTTAGGTACTGGGTAAATACCTAAGAGTGGCGTTGCTGGATAATGCGGTTAGTGTGAAGTTGTCTTTATAAGAGACTGCCAATTTGTTTTTCAAACATTTTGCATTCCCGTCAGCTGTGTGGGAGAGTCCCTGGGGCCCCACATCCTCACCAGCAATTGTTATCTTCAGTCTTTTTAGTTTTAGCCATTCTGGGGTGTATATAAGGGCATCCCATGGTTTTCATTTGCATTGACAGTGTTGTGCTTATCATGTGCTTCTTAGCCATTCATAAATCGTCTTTGATGAAATGGATGTTCAGATCTTTTGTCCAATTTTTTTTTTTAATTGGATTGTCTGTTCTGGGTCCATTTCCACTTGTACGGTTGTTTGGAGGTAACAGGGAAACCTCACCCCCACTCCCGCCTGTATGTTGGGGTTGCTGTGTTGTGCTGAGAAGACCATAGGTTGGTACCTGCTGGGTCTCATTCCTGGAGGTGGGGTAAGGATGGGCCATGATCTCCTCAACAAGGATGGTTGTCAGTTATCAGGTAAGAAGTGCATCCCCAGATCGGAGCCAGAAACTTGGAAAGTGGGCTCTTGCTGTGGGAATGTGTGAGCCTCCGCAGGAAGCCATGATTCAGGTGATCCAGTGTTGTGTCACCCTGTGTTTACTTCCCATGTGTTATCCCTCCACCATACTCCTGGGTATGAAGGGAGGGCCTGTGCCCTGCCCCGGCCCAGCATTATGGGGGGAGCTGGGCTTCCATGGTGGTGGCAACAGAAATCAGGCAGAGATCCCCACACATCCTGCTTCTCCAGGTGGTCTTATTACAGGTAACTTTTGGTTTGGGGTTTCCTTCTTAAGGAGAAAGGCGATTCCTCTTCACAGGCTGCCCTCTGAAGGTTGGTCTGGCACTGCTCGGGATGCCTGGTCTCAGGCTGGGCCCATTTGATAGGGCGCCCAGGTGGCTTATCACCTTTCTGCTGCTCCGACTCCTGGGGGGTTTCCCAGCCCCACCAGTTTGTGCTGCACTGAAGCCATGGAGAATGACTTTGGCTCATTTCTGAACTTCAGGTGACAGATGCAGGATTCCACAGGCTTCTCAACGCCAGGGATGATGTAGGTGCTTCGACCGCGTTTGCTGTTATTTGCATGACGATGATCAGTGATCATAGTAATCATGGGGGAGGTGACACATAACAAGCACGTGGCGGCCTGCCGTGGTGTCATCAAGAATCGATGGGCTCAGCTGGGCCCTGCGTCACAGCTCACAAGCACTTCTTGTGCCCACGGGCAAAGATGCAGCTGACTCTGCATCACTTCTGGCTCTGGGCAGGGCAGGGCAGGCACCCTAGCCAGAATCCACCCTGACCCTAACCCGGACACAGAGGAGGTAATTGGTAAGTGATGGGTGCCCGGATGGATGGACTGGATCCCTATCACACTGCACAGGGTCACTCAGGGAGAAGCTGGCGCTGGGGCCACCATGGCATAAAACCAGGGACTCATATCAAACAAAACAACAGCAGCATAGGAAGCCCAGATCGAACTGTGAAGACAAGACCAACACACCTGGAGCTGGATGGAGAGACCTGAAGATGGCTCAGACCAGGAGACACCATTGAAAGGACCTGTTTTATGGGGAAGCTTAGGGGTAAACTGTACCTTGAACATGTGGAGACGGAGAGTGGCGGGGCACGTGTCATGGGAGAAGTAGCAGAAGCGGGAGTATGGCAATGGGAAAGGAAAGGCAAGCACGTGGAATAGCAATACAGTCAAGTGAGTGCTCAGTGGCTCAGCCAGGTGGCCGGGGCTGTAGGAGGTCAGAGGACGGAGAGACGGAATGGCCAGGGTAGCCAGGATGGCTTCCTGAAGGAGGGGTACCTCTTGCACGAAATAGAGGGTTCTTGCTGGTAGAAGAGGCAGAGCATAGGATTCTCTTCCAGCGAAGCTTGCCCTGCCCTGGGCCAGAATCATCGGGGGTGGAGAACCTGCAGAGAAGCCTGTTTCTGTGACCTCTGCCCTCTGTCTTGGATCTCCTGGCTCCGGAAAGCCCAGGAGGTGTTCCTGTGGGGCAGGACTCAGCATCACTGTTGCATCCTGAGTCCCAGGGTGCAGCTGACACTGCCAACATGGGTTCACCTAGAGGAAAGCAAGATGCTTTTTGCAATGGTCTGGACCAGCTCTCACAGCTGTTTTCTCTGGTCTCACACTCGGGGTGTGGTGTGTGAGCCAGGGCCTGGGCTTTACCTGGGAGCTCGCCCAAAATGAAGAATCTCAGGCCCTGCCTCGCAATGTCCGAATTCAGATCTGCCTCGATCAGGAGTCCCAGGCTCTAAAACTTTTGCATCAGGGACGTACCCTTTTTAAACAATTTAACAAATCTTTTTAGAGCATTTTTTTTAAAAAAGGAATTGCTCCAGATTAATGAAGACCAAAGAGACATGACAAGTAAATGTAACACATGCTCCTTTACTAGATCTTGTACTGGAAAAAAATTTGTTCTGAAGGACAGTATTTGGACAATTGACAATAAACACCCCCAATTAAGGGAAAGGGTCTCATTAGATGAAAGTATCATCACAATGTTAAAATTTCCAAATTTAACAACTTGTGGTCAAGTAAGAGAATCTCCTTGTTCTCTTAATGTATGTACTCTGTTGTCAGAGGTCTTGGGGAGGAAAAGAAGCGAACAAGTGTGTGCATATCCTATAATAAATGTATACATAATACACAAATGTATATGTATATTCTCTTATACGCTAAAATATACTTGTAGAAAGAGAGAATAAAAAAGCAAATGTGGCAAAATGTGAAAAATTGGTGACTCAGGGTAAGGGTATATGGTGTTTGTTTTGTTCTATTCACGCAACTTTCTTGTGTGATTGCTATTATTTTGAAAATAAAAAGTTTTTAAAAATGCGTCGTGTTTAAAAGTTTGATGGATGTTACCCTCCAAAAATGGTGAACCAATTTATATTCTCACAACACCGTGGGAGGGTTGGTGCAGCTGTTTGATGTAGCTATTTTTATCTGGCTATTTTCATGCCAGGGACTTTTTTTGGATGGGGTCATAGATCAGTTTTGACCTGGGGATATGTTGCTTTTTCCCAATTTATTATGAATATTTCTAAAAGTAAAGAAAAATCATAGTGCCGCGAACATCCATAGCTGACCACCCAGATTCAAGAATTGTTCATACTTCACCCTGTTTATTTATCAGTATGCGTGTTGCAGGGAAGGTTGGGAATTGAGGCACAGCAAAATTCAGTAACAGCCAGAGGTAAATGATGGAGCCCACCACCATATTCTCTGTACGTGGTGCTTTATCTCCTGTCTCCCGGATTTTTCCGAATTGCTTCCTGAACAGATAGAATTTTTTTTTTTTTTTTCTGAAGCACTTTAGGAGAGTGTTGGAGTCAGAGAAGCCTGAATTGGAACTCCATCTCTGACCTTGGGCTCCTTAACCTCTCTATGCCTCAGTTTATTCATCTGATAAGTGGGGATGGCACTACTTACCTCTTCAGATTGTAGTAAAAGATAAATGGGATAACCTGCTTAGCCATTATTCTGGTCATTTCTTCTGAATGTCTCTTTTCATTTAGCACAGACCTCCAGGCCATCTCCTCCAGGAAGGCTGATCCCCAAGTCTTTACCCTGCCTACCAAGACCTTGTCTAGACCTTACGTTGCTGGTGTGTGGTTCTGTCTTGTCTGCTCCAGTAGTCTCTGGAAAGTTGATACTCAGGCGTGTGTGCTGGGGTGACGCTTGGTAGCTGGACAGCATGACCAGGAATCCCAGACCGTGGGCCTCCCATGTCACTAACCCCCAGCTGCGTAGGTCAGGGTGAAGTCCCCACAGCCCTAGCAGAGTAAGGAGAGGGCCTGTGGCCCACTGCTCCCTTTCCCACCGTGTCTCCAGATTCTTCTCACTAGGCCAGGATTTAAGTTTGTGGGGACAGGGAAGCACAGGGCTGGGGCTAGGGTCAGAGGACTGAGGCACGCAGAATTTAAGGGGGCACCCCAAAACTCAGTAACCAAGATAAATATTTTAATGGAATATTAAAAAAAAAATCTTCAAACTCTAGCCTGTGGGCTGGCTGCCTGTTTTTGTAAACAGAAAATAGAGTTTTAAAATAAAGTTTGAGGGCCTCCGTCTGCCCACATGCCCCTCTGCGGCCCCAGGAACTCTCCTGCACTTGCTGTCCTCAATGTGGAATATCCATCAGACCCGTGACTCTGGAGTTTATACAGCTCTTTCATGCCCTAAAGGCCGGACGCCCTGATGCTCTTAGCACCTGTGTCCCCAGGCCCATGGCCAGCGGGGCTCATGGCTCGGCTGGAGGGAACACTGGGCTGGAGGCGGATGTGTGTGGTGGGTTCACATGGTGCGGGTGGCACTGGTTTCCCTGTCGTGGTGGAGGGGTCCCCACGGGGCCCCTCCTTGGCCTTAAGCGGAAGGAGTGCCTCCATGGCAGAGGTGCAGTGCTGGGGTCAGAAGACTGGCTGCCGCGATCTTGGAAAGTCACCTTGTCACCTATCTAATGGAGGTGATGGGGTCCAATCCCCTCCCCTCTGGGCTCTCCAGTAAGAGGTTGTTGAGTAGGAATTAGAGCTGCGGTGTGTGAGATGTCCCAGAACTGGCCCTTGCTCTGGAGCTGTCAAGCCTCCTCCCCCGTAACGGTGAGTGCAGTTGATTCCGGTGGCTAAGTGGTCATCCCCGTAGAGGATCCCCATAGAGGGGATCAAGTCTAAGACCCCTCCACCCAGCCCAGAGTGGTGTTCAGCTCTGGGGTAACGAGATCGGAAGTCCCTGGCACCCTAAGAGTCTGACAGGCGATGGCCGGGTGGGGGGTAAGGTGCCTTTGGTTTCCGATATTTGACCTGGCTCTGGTGTGTCCCTACTCCTGGGGACAATAATATGGCCCCCTGGGAGCCTTCCGCACAGCTGGCCTCTCCTCTCACAGGACTGTGTTTTAGGGTGAACAGGTAGCCTGGCTGGAAACGGAGTGGAGGTGGTAGATGGGAGCAGATTTAATCTTCAGACGACCAAGGGATGCTTAGGGGCCAGCTTATGAGCAGAGAGGGCTGTTTGAATAGGACAGAAATGGGTCTATACCTGGGGTACCAAACAGGAGAGGCGGCAGGGGTGAGCTCCTAACTGAACACAGAGAAATGGAAGGTGGGCGGGCAGAAACACCCCTCTGTTTTCCCATTGCCGTGATAAACTGGGGTTTTCCATTTGGTATGTGCCTCTCCCTTTCTGTGCCTTGAGGTCTGGGACCTCCTATTTGTGTGTCGGTGCCCTGCACAGGCGGCCAGCAGGCAGGATGCACGTCCCCCGGGAGGTGCAGTGGCACATGTTGGGTGGTCTCCGAGACCAGGTGCCTGTCTTCATTTGGCCACTCTCGACGTGTGGCCTTGGACAGTCATCTCCTCTGTAAAGTGGGAATGAATAATACCCCCTCGTAGGGGCTTCTGTAGGGAGAAAGTGAGCTAACACAAGTCCGGTGCCTGTTGCAGTGCTGAGTGTGTAGTGGGCACTCAATGAATGCGTCCTTCCATCTTCTTTCCCTCCTCCTTCGGGGCTGTAGCCTGGGGGATTTGGTTGGAGAAGCTGGGTCTCCACCTCGAGCCCACACCCTGCTTCCCACAGGCTGCTCAGACACTTCTCCTTGTGGGCAAGGTGGCTGCCCTGCCCCGAGCTCCTGCATCCCCGCTTCCCTCCTCTCTGCCCTGCTGGGGGCTTCCCTGTGACATTCTTGCCTCCTCCCCTAGCCCAGCCTTGCCTTCCCCACCTTCCTCCTCTGAGCCTTGCTCAGAGGACAGATGGACACCCTTGGTGCCGATTTCCAGTTTGGCCAGTGTCAGCTAATTGCCGTAACAACAGACTCCAAATCTGTTACCCGACGAGATAAAAGTTTATTTCCTCCTCATATCACAGTCCACGGAGGCCAGTGGCGATGACCCGTGCTGATGGAGAAGGCCGGCACTCCTACCTACCCCACCCTGGAGATGACACCCCACTTCCTCTCCTCTCGCGGTCCCGGCTAGACATGAGCTGGGAAATGGAGTGAGCATCCGTCTGGGAAGAGGGCGCAGGTTTAGAGAGCGGCTGGCAATGTCCCTGCTGCTGCACCACGGCCTCTCTGAGTCTGGGAACGGGGCAAATGCCTCCCTGTGGCCCAGGGAGGCCTGTCCGCCAGGAGGGCTCAGAACATTCCTCCCTCCCTTCCTGCCTTCCCCCCTTCCCCCTTCCTTTCCTTCCCTCCCTCCGTCTTTCCACGTTTACAGAGCAGCCCCTTAGACGAGAAACTGGCTGCCTTCATGCAGTGGAGGAAGAGATGCTTAGGGTAACTTTTCAGTTCATGAGGGCTGGGCTCTCGATCACAGGTAAATAATGATCCAGGTTATTCCACTTACCAAACGCTTCCTCAACAGCAAGTTCTTGGTAGTTGCTTTTTATTTATTTGGGTTTGTCTGACCACCTGCAGTGCGTGCTCCAGCTTCTCTCCCTTCGTGCTCCTGGCACTCCCCACGCTGCTGCCTTGGCTGGGAAAAAGGAGCAAAGGTCACATAAGCTTTAAGAGGGACAACTGCTTTTTAAAATGAAGAAAAAGTATTAGAATTAAGAGGATACGGACATTTAAAAATGCTAATAAAGTCATACAACCAGGGAACTAATTGCTTGAAAGAATTAGTGGAAGTGAAAAAGGTTTGAGTAAAGATAAAAGAGAGGGACACAAGTTATGGTGAAAAGAGGGTGAAAGTCCAAAAGGGCAAGATGAAATGTGAAATCCAAACACCTAAAATACTGGAAGGCTAGATTACGTACCCCAAGAAGACTAAATTTGGAAGAAAGCAGACAGTCCCAAACCATAGGTGATGGGTGCACAGCCTGGCTCTGGGACCGTTTCTGTGCCTCTTTCTCTGAGGGTTCTTGGGTGTGAGAAGTTCTAACGTAAGTAGAAAGAAACAATGCTTCTCTTTATGAGAAAGAGGCTAGAGGCGGGGAGGGATGGTGGGGCTGGGGGCCTGGGGCGGCTGGTGCCATTTGTCTTGCCCACTGCCCACAGAAGACACCTCCCTTCTGGGAGCGTCCTCTTGCCCTTTTCTCCCTGTGTTTGGGACAGCTGGAGGCAAGGAGGTTGGGAGGTCAGAATTGGGGGCCACACGCGAAAAGCAGAGCGGCCCTTCCCAGGCAGCAACTCCAGGAGAACATTGGCTAAATGGAAAGGTAAAGACAGTGTTAAAATGGGGCAGGTAGGGGCTTAGAGGGTGTCACCAGGGGCCTTGTGCTGTCTGGGAACTGGTGTAGGAGCTGGGAGGTCTTCTGCTTTGCTGGGGAGTTGGGTCCCGGTATAAAGGATTGCTTCAGCTGTCAGAGACATCCCCTTTCCCTCCCACTGCCCTCCGGCCTGGAACCCAGCCTCTGGGCTCCACACCTCTTGGTCCCCACTGGCCGCGTCACCACACAGGAGGCTTCAGGGCTGTCCCCAGACATTGGCAAACCCCACAGACACCCGCTAGCCGAGGCTTCCCAGACCATTGGCATCTCTGACCGATGACGCTGGCCATCCTTCACTCCTACCTGGCTGCAGGTGAGCTGCGATGTCGCAGGCTGATGGTGTGTGCAGGCCGGTGAGGGTGGGGCGCTAACCAGCATGTGTGTTTTCCTTTCTCATTCCTCTTGCAAAAGAATTGGCCCCCTAAAGTCAGGGCCTTGCCCTGACGCTCCAGGAATGCCCATGGTTCTTATTTAAAATCGTAGGATATTATCCTGTACTGCCACCCTCTCCTGCCTTGCTCTAGTGAGCCATCCCTTGCCAAAGCACGTTCCTTTTCCATTTTGTCTCATTTTGCAAAGGTGACAGATCTAAGTTACATCAGGGACCCTCCTGCTCTTAAATAGCATACTTTTGCTGTTAAAAGATTTTTTTTCCAATCACCTTGGAAGAAATTTGTGTCCTTCTCAGAAGTGTTGGCATAGTTTCTGGGAGTTGACGTGCTGATAGGAGGGTTGGCCTGGCAAACATGCGCCCAGACCGTCCAGCCTGGGGTCAGACTAAGCAAGACGTGCACCCTGCACCCTGGCCTCAGATCCCGCCAAGGGGGAAGCAGAAGTGCCCTTGATGGGGTGCACTGGACCACCCCTCACCTGCAGCGGGACCACTCAGCTTACCAGTCCCCTGCACCCCCAAGCACCCAGCACTGGGTTGAAAGGCTCCACTGGCTTGCCCCTGGGCCTGCGGCCTCTCAGATAATTGCTTTTGCCGTTAAATCTCTCAGGAGAAGGTGTGAACTGTTGTAAGTGACTCACCTGCCTTCTGTTTTTTGTTCATATATGTACTTTTATTCTTATCCTACCTTATTCTGAAAAAGATTTGTAGAAGAAAAAGGAAAGAAACAGGAAATGTTCATTCTCTTTAGTAATCAAATAATTGAATTAAATTACAATTTTAATCACATTAAATTATAAAACATCTTTTCTTAAAAAAACCTGTTATGAAGTACATATCCAGTTTGCAATTAATGGATGTAATTTATAGTGCTAATGGTATTATAGTTGACAATCTTTTGGAAAGCAATATAATAGATAGCATGAACCATAAACGGAGGCATAACTACAGAATGAGTAGTAATTCTAACCATTATTAATATCATTTTAAAAAAGCAAAATAATATTTGATGGATTTTCATTACAGTACAATCTTTAATTTCAACTAAGAGAACACTTCTTAATTTCTTATTTCTATTTAACTGTTTTTTTATCCAAAATAGTAGAAATGAGTTGGTAAATTTGAAAAAATGAAATAATATTCTGAAGCTCCTCATAAAATAATTATTGAAACTATGGAAAAACATAAAAAATTATGAAACTACATCAAATATAACAGTATAAATTAGGATGTCTGCCTATTGCATTTCTTGAAAAATTATTCATTGCAAACGTCACCTGCCTTCTTAATGGAGGAAGTAAATTCAGAGAGAGGCTTCCAGAAAACAACTACAGGCCAAGCTCTCCCAGAAGGGAGGTGTCTTCTGTGGGCAGTGGGTTTGATGAAGGGAGTGGGGCGGAGCTTGCACAGTGGAGAATCAAAAGGGAGCCGGAGGTCACCCTGGACTTGGGGCTTGGAAGGAGCACGGTGTCCTGGGGAAAAGCAAGCCGTTACCGCTGGCGCGTGAAGGAAGCCCCGTGCAAGAGCCTGCACCTCCATTCAGAGCCGCCAGCCGGTGGATTCTTCCCATGGGGCTACCCAGGCTGACAGATGAGTGCCCTGGGATGGTGGGAGGGAGATCTTTCTGGACGAACGGAGGGTCAGGTCTTGGATTATGGAGTGTGGGAAGGAAGAAAGTGGGGAGCAAGGAAGAAAGTAGAGAGGAAGGGGAGGAGGTAGGTGGGGCTCAGGTTAAGTTTCTCCTGCTTCACTTGGCCCCTTCTGTGCAGAACCACCTGCAGAACCCAGGGGAAGCGGAGAGTGAGGACAGAGAAAGAACGGAGAGAGAGTGGGAGGGAACAAAGGGGCAGTGGGGTTGGTGGCATCCTTGTCCTCTGAGTAGCTCAGAATTTCCAGCTCCCATGGCCAGCCCCCTACCTCTGCCAGGTTCCCCACTGAATCAGGCTGCACAGGCTCTTTAAGTCAGAACTCTGGGGGTCTTGTTGCCTGTTGAGTGCCTGCCTTCCCGCAGGCTCTGTGACAGGTAACCCCAAAGGCCTTTCCCTTTTACGGATAGGGAAACTAAGGCTCAGCTTGGCCCAGGTAACACCAGAGCTGCTTCTGGGCCCCAGACAGGGTTCTTTCTCCTATTCCCCTGAGGGAATCTGATGAATATTCTGGAAGTTGATGAATATTCTGGAAGCTGATGTTTCCCATCGACCATCAAGCTGAGGTCCTCTCAGGAAACTGTAAATTCAAAGACATTTTATTGTCAGAAATTGGTGATAGCATCAGTTTTCGTGACAACAGGCTATGATGTCACAGACAGTTGCCTGGCACAGCAGAGACACAAGCAGGCAGGAACATGGGGAACCATGGCAGAGAGGGTGTAAGACACAATCCATTAGCATAGATGCTGAAAGCCTTCCACCCACCCTGTCCCAGCATCGGCTGCTGCTTTCTCAAAGGGAGACACACTGACATTTCGGAACAAATACATGAGCTTGATGAACCATTGAATGCTTCTGCTTGCAAACTCACACAATTAATCAAAAACAAATATGATTTCCCTAAAAGTTTTCTTTGACTATTTCCTAAAAGGACAATACTTTTTTCTACTTTTTTCTTTCTTTTCTTTTCTTATTTTTTGTTTTGTTTTTGTACCCCTGGGATCTTGCAGTTGGCTAAGTGGTAGTTGGTTTCTTGTGTGCCCAGCAGGGGAAGCTATTAATTCCTGTCAACATGGCAGAGCAGGGTGGGGATGACAGTGAGAAAGGGCCAGTAGGGGGTCAAGTACTGGGAGGAAAGTGAGTTTCTGGAAGGAGACTGGGAGGTTGAGCTCAGATGCTGAATATGCTGGGGCTGAAAGGCACTAGTTCTGGGGTTCTCACTGTGTGACACGGCAGCACTGGGTCCTCTTGCCAGTTGGAATCATTCTCATTGAAGTGCTCCATGTTGTTAAAAGCTGTGACTGATTATGTTGTTCAAAGAGGGCCACAACAACATCTTCCATCCCACACGCTCTTTGGCAAAGGGACTGTGCCAGCGTAGAATTGAATTCCCCTTCCCTGGAGCCCGGACTGGTCTTGGTGAATTGCTCCACCAATAAAATGTGGCAGAACTGATGGGCCTTCCAAAGTTAGGTAATCAGTATCTCGCAGCTTCCACCTGGATGTCTGGGAACTCAGCTGTTAGGATGCTCATGCTGGGAACCAGAGGCCATGTTGTAAGATGCCCAGGCCATGTGGAGATGCCACGTGGAGGGGCTCCAGGGACAACCCCAGGTGTGCTCCCAGCCATTTGGGCATCAAGCTTGCTAGAGGTTCCAGTGACTGCAGCCCCTGCCAACATCTGACTGCAGCCTCCTGAGTGACCCTCAGTGAGAACTACCCAGCTAAGCCCAGCCGACCGGCAGAACTGTGACATAAAATGAGACATCATCATCTCAAGCCACTACATGTCCAGGGCGACTAATGGTAACAGGAACACAAGCAATGACTTGAAGTTGTTGTGTGAAACAAAACCCAGACAGGCCCAAGGTCAGAGACCACCGTCATGGCGGATTACTGGCCCTGTGGTGGGCCCTGAGGTCCAAGGCCTCTGACCTTCAGAACCAGGAGACAGTCAGTGGCCTGCCTGTGGGTGAATCCTGCCGTAAGGAGGGCGTGTGGGAAGCGTGGGGATCAGCTGTCCGTCCGCTCTGGGAGCCTGGCTGTTGGTCTGCAGTTTGGCAACATAAATGCCAATCAGGCCAGATCTGCTCCAGCTCTGATGGGGTGGTTTGGAACCTCAGCGTGCAGGACCGTTCATTTTATCTGGTTGGTTTTGGCCGAGTCTCCCAGCAATTGAGCTTGGATGAATGTCCCTTTGCAGAGTTTCATCCAAGCGGTTGATAAAAATGCCGGAGAGCGCCGAGCCTGTGAAATCTTACAGAAGCATCTTACAGAAGATACTTCCACGGGGCCCTCTTTGGGTACTGTTATTCTGCCAGCTGTGAATCCACCAATTTGTACTTATCTCGGCCTATGCTTTTCCATCTGATCCACCATTTCATGAAGTGCTTTACTGAAATCTAGTACAGAATGATTTAGTGGCCTAGGAAAACTTCCAAGCAGGAAAGGAGTTCGAGTTGGTGGTTATTACTAACCCGTCATCCTCCCAGAGACTTCCGTGTTTCCTCTGTGTGTAAGTATCCTCTGGTCCCCACCTTCCCCCATGGGTTGGCTCATGGGATACAGTGTTCACCATTTACATTTTTTTCCTTAAAGAAATATTACATTTGCCCTCTCAGCTTTCTCCCACTTTATCCATCCTCTCATTTCCTGAAGATGCCTTTCTTTGACCGTATCTGCATTGTCTTTCTATATTATATTTCCCACCAGATAGTATTATACCATAAAAGGCAATGAAAACATTTTTAGATGTAGAGCTTAGAACCAGTATACATTTAGGAAGTTCTTCCTGTTGTCATCTTCCAATATTTTTTTTATTGAAGTATAGTTGATTTACAATGTTGTGTTAATTTCTGCTGTACAGCAAAGCGAATCAGTTATACATACATATATACATTCTTTTTTTACAGTCTTTTCCATTATGGTTTATCATAGGATACTGAATATAGTTCCCTGTGCTTTACAGTAGGACCTGTTGTTTATCCATTCTCTATATAAAAGCTTACATCTGCTGACCCCAACCTCCCACTCCATCCCTCCCCCAACCCCCTTCCCCTTGGCAACCACCAGTTTGTTCTCTATGTCTGTGAGTCTGTTTCTATTTCATAGATAAGTTCATTTGCAACATATTTTATTTTACTTATTTAATTTTTTAAAGATTTATTTATTATTTATTTATTTATATTTATTTTTTGGCTGCATCAGGTCTTTAGTTGCAGCATGCAGGATCTTTGTTGAGGCATGTGGGATCTCATTTGTGGCGCACGAGCTTCTCTCTAGTTGTGGCGTGTGGGCTCCAGGGCTCATGGGCTCTGTAGTTTGAGGCATGCGGGCTCTCTAGTTGGGACATGTGAGCTCAGTAGTTGGGGCACGTGGGCTTAGTTGCCCCGTGGCAGGTGGGGTCTTAACTCCCTGACCAGGGATTGAACCCGTGTCCCCTGCATTGTAAAGGCAGATTCTTTACCACTGGACCACCAGGGAAGTCCCTGCATCATATTTTAGATCCCATATACAAGCGATATCATATGGCATTTGTCTTTTTCTTTCTGACTTCACTTAGTATGATAATCTCTAGTTGCATCCATGTTTCTGCAAATGGTATTATTTCATTCTTTTTTATGGCTGAGTAGTATTCCACTGTATATATGTGCCACATCTTTATCCATTCATCTGTCGATGGACATTTAGGTTGTTTCCATGTCTTGGCTATTGTGAACAATGCTGCTATGAACATAGGGTACACATATCTTTTTGAATTAAAGTTTTGTCTGGATATATGCCCAGGAGTGTGATTGCTGGATCATATGGTAATTCTAGTTTTAGTTTTCTGAGGAACCTCCATACTGTTCTCCATAGTGGCTGCACCAATATACATTCCCACCAATAGTATAGGAGGATTCCCTTTTCTCCACACCCTCTCAGCCTCCTGTAGTCATCTTGATGTCTAGCCCATGTCAACTGGGATGCAGTGCCATCTCTCTTCCCATTTCTTTCCCCCTCATCATGTAGGGGAAGAATCAGGCCTCTCCTCAGCAGAGCTGCTCTCCATATCATTGACGGTTCTTGCTGTGCCCTTCATCTGCCTTCTCTGCTTCTGGATAAATGATCCCCACTTCCTGTGTGTTTCTTCACTACCCCTGTTCTTCAGGGCCCTAATCATTTTTATTTCATTCTCCACTATAAATGATTTTAAAGTCCCTTGGAAATATAAAGGTTCTCTAAATAATGCATCATCATTTTGGCAAATGATACTGAGACATTTAGAGAGACAAAATTAATCACCCCCTTATAGCCACAGAGTGGCTTTCCACAGGGCGTACCAAGTAGTTTGTAGAGCTCATCGTTAATCCTCGACCCCTTCCTGGAGAAAGTGGGTAGGGACCATTTATTTTACTGGGGGAAAGGCCATGCAGGTGCAGGCGACTTCTTTGTTGGCACCTCTAGCCAGTGCAGTCCATGGTGTAAAGAGGCCTCTGCTCTCAGCATCCGACACTGCACCTGTGGGTTGTGCTGTCTCTGCTCCACCATCATACGGTGGGCTTCCTGGGCCCATTCCCTCTGTACATCAGCCTGTACAGAGCCCAGGATAATGACCATAAAGCACTTTTTCCTTAGAGCAAATTCTCTGTCCAGACTGCTACAGTGTCTCCCACTGCATCTAGTACAAACACCACAGATTCTACCAATATTCAAGGAGCATGCGCTTTCACATACATCAGCTCATGAATTATTATGTCCATTTTGTAGATGAGGAAACTGTGGCTTGTGGACCCTCTGTGGCTTATTCAAACCCGCACAGCTAGCATGTGGCAGTGCTGGGATCTGAGGCCAGGTTAATCTAACACCCTAGTCTAGTACTTTCTCCTCTCTAGCCTGAGCTTATGGCTACATCCATTCTAGTTATTTAGGTTTTGAGTGACAGTAAGCAAAATCTATACATGTGGACACACATACATACACCTTATTGGCCCATGTAATCCAAAGTACAGTGTGATGCTGGTTTCAGGCTTGGCTGGATGCAGTATGCTGTCGTGACTCAGTTTCTGTCTTGTGGCCCCACTTCCTGTGAGTTGGTCTGACACTCTCCCATCATGGTCAGCAGGTCCGTTGTCCTGATACAATACAAACAGGGAGATTCACTTCTTGGCAGTTCCTGCACAAGGCCTGGGAGTCATGCTGGTTGATGCCAACCTAGGTCATGTGCTCATCCCTGAACCAGTCACCACGCCCAGGGGCTGGAATTCGCTGATGGGCCTAGATTACTGTTTCTCTTGGGCAACTGAGGGGGTGGGGGTTTGGGTACTCTAAAGGGTGGGTGAAATTGCAAACCAAGACCGTGGACAGTTATGATAAGGAGGATGAGTGGGCACTGGCTGGCAGAAAATAGGCGCCTTCCCTGGGCACCCCCCTGAGACCTCGTGCTCTGGCTGGGCTGCTCCTCAGATGGACATTGCCTGTCCCACCAGCATCTCTTTGCTAATTTTTGTTTCCTGGTCCTATTTTTCACCCTTCCCACGTGAATCCCCCATGCCCTTTGGTCTGTTTCATGCCTCCCTGGACCGAGGAAACCTTCCTGGCTGCTTGGCACCTGAAAGCTTCCTCCCTTGAGGACCTGTGATCTGGATTCCTGCTTTCTTTTCCTTGGTACCCCATTGAGGAAAGACATCTGCTCGCCACCTTGGACGGTTTTCGAGAAATAGATTATGTCCAAGTTGGAATAAATGTGCAAAATTCACATCTCCGTGCTATTTGGGACTTCTGGTGAATAGTTGGTGAAAATCACTACAGCCAAGGATGGAGGAAAAACCAAGTGTGTATGAATGGGAACAAAAAAGATCCTGAGGTCTTAATAGACCGATGAAGACTCTGACTCTGAATACAGTGCCGTAATGAAAAGTCTGGCAGGATCCTCCTGGGCACCAAATGGGATTCAAACAAATGGGGCATTTTGGCCCGGAAGGTCACGTCATCCTCTTGCTCTGTTGCTGGTCAGTTAGAACCTTCTCCGAGCCTCATCCCCAGTTGGGCCCATTATACCTGAAAACGTGTTAATTCCAAGCATCTGACTCAATCTGATCATTTTCTAGATCAGGAATCTGAGATCCTGAGAGGCTGAATTAATTCCCTAGGGTCATGCAGTGGGTTAGGGCATAGCTAGAAGTGGAGATTACCTCTGATGCCCCCTCTAGTGCTGCTTCCAGTCTCTGTGGTTTTCCAGGGCGGCTCAGCAAAGCATTTATGCTGGGGAATGACTCTGTGCGGGAGGCTTGGGGACTGCAGGCTGTGCCCAGACAGAAGGAGGCTGAGGGCCATGGACGGGGTCTGATGGTGCTTCCTGGAGACTGGTCAGCATAGTCCTGGGCACACGTGGACACTGAGCCAGTGTGTGGGCACCAAATTGGCCGATTATACTTTTCAGGGTTGGGAAGATTCTGGTTAGGAAGGTACTGCACCAATATTTTCTATACTGCAGAGGAATGTGCCTGTCAGGGCGACAGAATGCTGGGGTGGGCCACACAGGATGGCCACTGGGTCCCGTCTCTGGAGGTATTAGAGCAGGGGGTCTGAGTGGCTCAGACAGGAGCTGCCTGAGGCTGGCAAGGTGGGGCCCTCCATCATCCAGCTTGTACTCTGTTTGGGGAGCACCTACCATCTCCCTTTCCTTCCCACAGTCAGTGAAGTATTGCGGTAGAGATGTGCCTTCTTAGACATGATTTGGATAAATGGAAAACTCTCATATGGGAGGGTGCTATTTTTAAGAGATACTAGCTACGGAATAAAATTCTGTGAAACACACAATTATTTAGCTGTCTTTTGTTCAGGAACATTCTTCTAATTAACGGCCACTAACATCTATTGAGATGTTGGGCAAGCATGCCTGCTATGTGCTTGTTTCGACGGGGAAAAAAATTAGTTTGTATCCTTGACCCCAGTCCTGAGTGAGCCTCCCCTCCAAGGACCTGAGACAGTCACCTCGGGGGTGAGCAGTAGGGGGACACTGGGACTTGGGGAGATTGCCTCCCCAGGTGCCTCTTGGCAGTGGCCTCCCTGGGGGGCTGTTAGAACCCTGCGGCTCTGAGAGGGCCACTAAGTAATGCTGCCCTCCCCGGCCACACCCTCCCTTCAGTCCTTCTCAGAGCTCCTTTTCATTTATCTTAAAAAAAAAGAACTTATTTTGAAATGATTTCAGACCTACGGAAAAAATTTTTAGTACAAATAATTCTATTATACTCTTGTATGGGTTGAACTATGTCCCCCACCCTCGCTGAAATCCTAACCCCCAATACCCCAGAGTGTGACCTTATTTGGAAATGGGTAGTTGCAGATATAATTAGTTAAATTATATATATGATGAGGTCATATTGGAGTAGGGTGGGGCCCTAATCCAATATGACTGGTGTCCTTATCAAGAGGTGAAATTTGTATGATACATGTGCACAGAGAGAGTGTCGTGTGAACACAAGGGCAGGGATCAGGGTGATGCATCCATGAACCAAGCAATGCCAAAGATTGCCAGCAAACCACCAGAAGCTAGGAGAAAGGTATGGAAATACATCCTTTCTCCCTACTCACAGAAGTCAGCAAGGACTCAACAAGAAGGCAGAGGCCGGGGGTGGGGTGGGGGGCAGGGGCATAGATCCTCATAACTTCCATTAGCTCTCCCTGCTTTCTTGAAATGGAGAGTGATTTCCTGCTCTCATGTCAACTGCATGGCATCCCCAACCAGAGTATTGCTCTTAAACCCTTCTAATCGAGAAATTCCAGAGTGGCCTCTGGGGAGGAGACATGTCATAAGAGGGCTTCTCATTGGGGTAATTGAGATCCAGTGTCCTGTCCAGGCAGATAGCTTTGCAGAGCTCTGAAAACACTGGCCAGCGTGGCCTCCAATCTTCCTTGGAGCTTTCAAGAGCAGCTGGGAGGCCAAGAGTGGGCCTGCAGAGTTTTAGACTCTAATGAGGGAAGCTCTGGCCTGTGGATCTGGACCCTCGCCCCACAGTTCTAGACCAGCTGCCTGCCCCATAGCTGAGTAGATTCAGGATCCAGCAGACGCTCTGGGACCATGTCTTTCCACTGTGTCACGCCCTCCTTTTCTCCAGTTTTCCTTCCCCAAGTTTACAGACTTGCTCAGGTCCCTCCAAACAAGGAAGAGAAGTTTGCTTCTGGCCTATCCTACCCCTCTGATGCTTCCACTTTCCCTTCCAGTGTCTCCAAAGTAGTTCCCACGGGCTGCTTCCACCTCTGTAAAGACTTTTCCCCTGCAGTTGAATTGACTCTTCATTCCCATGCTTTCCTAAATGTTGCCTCTACACAAATGGAAAATCATCTCCCATCTTCTCCACCTTCAGGCCGCTGTGACTTGGCCCAGTGCTTTTTCACACTTTGTAACATTTATTGGCTTTTCCCCGATTTCAAAAGAAATGCATGCTCTGAGCTCTCCTCATTTTCCAAAGAGGACTTCCTGTAGTCTTCCTTGGTTCAACTGCATTGTGGGAGAACTTACCTCTTTGAATGCTCGTGCAATCTGCTTGGGAGAATTCGGGACTGTTACTCTGAAAAGGAAAATGTCAAGTGATGCTTTCTGAAATTGTCCAATGTGCCAACATACTGTGAGGGCAGCATGCTGGCTGGGTAGGGTCACCAGATAAAATACAGGATGCCCAGTTAAATTTGGAGTCCAGAGAAACAGTACACCATTTTTAGTATAAATGTGTCCCAAATACTGTGGGACGTGCACTGACATATTGCATGTGACATTGGGGATATACTTAATACTAAAAATGATTTATTATTTATCTGGAATTCACGTTTAACTGGGTATCCTGCTGTTTGTTGGTTTGCTGAGGCTGGAACCCTATATGGACAGGTGGGATGGAGCTAGGCAACCTGTGGACGGCCTTCATCTGAGGTAAACAAGGGCATTCGTGAATATAACATAAAGGCCAGGCTGGGAGCAAACCAAGACAGAATGAAGCTGAAAGGAAATCTGGGACAGGTCGTGAGACAACTGAACTTCAGACCTTCAAGTGAAGTGTCTGAGTCATCGTAGCTCCCGAGAATTTGCCCTGTTAATCTGAGGCCCTCTTCTGTCCCCAGCTCCATCCCTCTGAGATCACTGCCATGACTCCCCCCTCACCCCCTATGTGCTAGTAGAAACCTAATATTTTCCCCTAAATCAATTCACTTAAAACCTTGAATGAATGTATTTCAAAAAGGAATACCATCGTTCTCAGGGGAAAAGCAGTCTCACTTTTCACAAAGTGCAGGTGACTTTCAATGTAAGGACAATGACATTGATGTTATTGAACTCTAACCTTTGACTCTGAGTCTGAAGCCTGCTCTTGATTCCTTAAGTGAACTTAGGGCTTCCCTGGTGGCGCAGTGGTTGAGAGTCCACCTGCCGATGCGGGGGACGCAGGTTCGTGCCCCGGTCCGGGAGGATCCCACGTGCCGCAGAGTGGCTGGGCCCGTGAAACGTGGCCGCTGGGCCTGCGTGTCCAGAGCCTGTGCTCTGCAATGGGAGAGGCCACAACAGTGAGAGGCCTGTGTACCACAAAAAAAAAAAAAGTGAACTTAGTAAGTGGTGGAGAGGTGCTAATGACACACCAGTCCCTGCTTGAAATTTTCTTCTTGACATAATCACAAGGGCCAAAGAAGAATTGCAGGGGACACAACTTTCTAACCCTGCAGGCCAGCATATTTAATGGTTAATGTGACTCTTGTTTCTAGAAAGTACTGGTGTTGGGTATGTCTTAGTAATGGCCGGTAATGCTAGTCTGCTTTGTTTTTTTAAAAAGTCCTTTATAAATGAATTTCTTCTTTCTGTGGAGAGAAGTTTGAATTTTTGCAAGTGGGAGTCAAGTTTCCACAGTGCATGCTTGTGGTGACCTGATCCCACATCCTCTGTGCTGCGGCCACCAGCCAACATCCAGCAGAAATCACCTTGGGGTCCTTTGGGGCTGTCATTCCACCGTGAGTGAGGCTACAGAGGTAAACACAACTAGACTCTCCAGCTTTGATCTGAAGAAGTCCCACTCTGCCCCTGTGACCCCCAGGCCCTCTGGTTTGATGGCAAGGCCAGGACAAGATAGAGTGTGCTGAATGGACCGATATCCTTGTTGTTGGGACTGTGAGTGGGCAAGCCTCGTCCCCGACAGGCCAGGCAGGACTTGGAACACAATTTTTCCATGGAAACAATGTACTAAAGGGTGGTTAGGTTTTATGGTATGATTGGTTCAGGATAGTAAATTTTCTTTGAGCTTCTAATATATTCCAGACATTGTGCTGGGACTACAAAATGTAGAAAGCACTGTTTTGGGCTAAGTGAGCTCAATCCTGTGGGAGAGATGGGCAGAGAACAGACCAACGGGCATTGGCTGCTGGGGGCAATGGGTGCCACAGGAAGGATGGAGGCCCAGTGTGCTGTAGGGGTCCAGCAGTGGGCCCGGCTAAACCTGAGAGCGTCAGGAGGAGCTGCCCTGAAGCTGAGTCTTGAAGGGGGAGGAGGTGTTTGATGGTGACGAGCAGGGATGTGGGGCATGCCCAACAGGGTGGACAGCTAGCAGTGGGGCCAGGGGGCTGACCTGCATGGTGTGTGATGAGCTTCTCCCATCCGCCCATATTTCTAAAGTAAGTTGAGTTTGGAGGGATAAGCAGAGGGGTTTTATGGAGACCCCCCCAGAGCCTGATAAGAAGTGTGGACTCTCAGTTTTAGGCAGGGGAGCCACTAAAGGATTTTGGTCAAGTTCACATTTAAGGAAGTTGCTCTGGCAGTTGTGTGGGTGATGGATGAGAGGATGCTAAGACAGAGGGAAAAGACCAATAGAATGCTTCTGTGTCATTCTAGGCAGGGATGAGAAGGCCTGGGCCGGGGGCTCGCTAGGCTCCCTAGAATGCAAGGCCCAGGAAGGCAGGGATCTTAATCTGTTTTGTTCAGACATATCCCAAACGCCTAGACGAGAGCCCGCTACATAGTAAGTGATAAATAATTATGTGTTGAGTGAGAGGTTCAGAGTGAGGGGAGATTTAGGGGGTCCAGTTTCGTGGAGATGAAATGGGCATTTGATGTTTCAACCTGGATTCCTAAGTGTCCCCTCTAGCAGACCTCCAGAGACAAGGAGGTCTTTTTGTTTTTCTTACACAAAGCAAACTCCTGACCTATGGATGGTCTTTTGGGATGCGAGTTGTTTGGGAATCTCTGGGTGAGGTCATCTCTGGGGTCTTTTCTGCTGGACTCAGTTTGGCCAGCCCAGGCCTCTCTAGCTTGGTCCTTAGTGGAGACGGAATAATGCTTTGCCCTCGTTTTATGTTCAGAACATGTCACCTTCTAGCTTCTTCTTAGGGATAACCCTACCCTTTGAGCCTTTTTACTATGTAAACATCAAGTGGTCTTTCCAAATTCTTCCATTTGGAGGTTGCCTTATAATCTGTGAGCTGAGGACACCAGGGGAAGGCCTCCTGGCCATTGGGACAGTTTGGGATGTCACCTGGTGGAGGAACATGAACCGCCACGCCATCAAAATCCGTGATTAATGGACATAATCTCCACCAGAGCATTAATTTGGGGCATAATCAAAGCCCGCTGAATTACTTCAGTGTCAGACCTTGACAGAGAAGTCAGCTTGGGATTAGCATTTTGATTTAAAGTTCAGGGGGTGGTATTTATCTTTATTTCTGTCACATACGACTGATTGACTGTCTGTCCTAGAAAATAAAAACAAATGCGACTTCCTCAGTCAAGTGAGCAGGGGGCAATTTAGAGGTGCTCTCTCACGGTTGGCTGGACACATACGGAATGGTCGGCAGCCTCCCGTCTTGGCTTCCGCAAGGTGTCTGGGCTTCAGGTTCTCGCTTCTGTCAGAGGCCAGATGACTGTGGGAGAAGTCGTGCTAACATCTGTGCAGGGGTGTCGCTCCTGATGGCAGTGCCTTGGCAGAGCCTTTGCCTGAGCTGAGAGGAGCTGGCATGTGGTGTTGGGGACCCTGGAGAAACTAGGTCCATCCCCCTGGGACTGGGTTCAGAACATTGGAGACCCCTCCCCTTCCCCAGGCTGAACAGCACTGAATGGTGGTAGATTTCAGATTCCAGGCCCTGTGATTGCCGCTTGCAGCCCTGCAGAGGGGTTGCTCAAGAGAACACCTGAATGTGTGCGTGAACTTGACATTATTGACGCAGACAGTGCAGCCAGGCACTGGGCTGGTGTCTTTACCTTCATTGCCTTGAATCTTGACCACAACTCTTTATAGATGAGGACCTAGAGGCCCAGAGAGGTGAGGCAACATGCCCAAGGTGAGTAGAAATGGCAGGAGCTGAGTCCAGCCCTGGACAGTCTGGCTCCAAAGCCTGGGTTCTTCCTGTGCCTGCACCTGATTCATCTAGCCAGGTGGGGCAGACCACGGGGCCAGAGGTGACGGGCCCCTGAGCCTTGAGCGTGGCTCTGTAAAGGGAAGGGCCCGACTGCGGAAGAAGGACGGCAAAGGGGCATCAGGGTTTCCCGGGCTCCTCAGGGCTCCACCCATTCTTAGCCCCACATCTTCACCCTTCTCATAAGAACCCTGAGGTTCCTGTCGCCTGTCCTGTGGGCTCTTTGGCCGCAAGTTGGAGGCTGTTGCCTGGTAGCTGTTTTGGTCCAAACTCAGAAGTGATCGTCGCTCCGCCAAGAGTCAGCAAGCTCCTTTGCAAATAGGGTTTAGTGAAAGGTTGGGTCAGAGTCAGCAGTTTGGAGCTTCTGTGGACGTTTCATCTGAAGGCAGAAGCTGATGCAGAGGTTGTCTGGAGATGGGGAGGGTGCGTCCCCCCTCAGGGAGAGTGGTCCACGAGGCACCTGCCCTGCACAGCCATCCCAGTCCTTCTGGCCACACCAAGCACCCCCTAAAGCACAGACTCCCTTCATTCTCAGGGTTATCTGACAGCAATGGTCAATGCAAAGTATGATTTCAACATCTATTATACTCACTTTTTCAATTAAAAAGTAAATTTTAATAATGGATTTTAGCTCCTTATCTCTCATAACTCAGATGCAGTTTTTTCAAAACATGCATTTAAAGAATTACTTCATTTGTCTATTTTTAATTTTGCATCTGAAAATATAGTCATCTTTCAGGAATTTCATCGAACACAAATCGAAGCAGATCTTTGTAAATTAAGAGGCAAACCATCTGCAATCTAACAGAGGTATGATATGTATTTGGTGAATTTTTTTAAATTATACTTTATTAGGCAAATAAAGTACAACTGAAATAACAGGCAGTGAAACTATTTTCTTTGATTAAAACTGTATATTTATATATTATGAATATTTATTTACATTCGACAAAAGCACATTTTAACAAAAACATGTACCATGCATTGTTTGTATTTTGGTTATAAATATGAAACATGGACTTTAAAAAAAAACTGTAAATATGAATCAGCCTAAGTTTAATCAAGATAAGGAAGTTAATGTCTTCATTATGCAGCCGCTTACCTTCTTCCTGTTAATTCATTGACCGAAAAAGAAATAGGAGCTCGCCTGCTTTTCCAATTCCCAAGTGACTAATCTCAAATAGATTTGTCTAAAGAAAGAAGACATTGTTTCTTCATCTGTAGAAGACGGTACGGTTATTAAAAGCTTGGTTTATCATTTTAATAGTCTGCTGAATGCAGGTAAACAACTTTATTTGAAATTACTCATCGGCAAATCTCTCTCTTAACGTGTCCACCCTTAGCTCCGTCTCATAAAGCTGATATTGCAAAAGGATGGTAGCTAGTTGTCCATGTGGCTGGATGCCAAGGTGTCCCTGCAAAGAAAGAGTGACCCCAGCCCACCTATGGGAATACTAGCAACAGGTGTGTCAGGGGCACATTGGGATTTATTTGTAAAATGTTTCTTTAAAAGATTAAAATAATCTATTCTCTCAAACACCCCATAACTAAAAGATATGTTATCTATTCCATGATTATGTCTTTGAGCTTTAGTATATCTTTTTGGCTATGGAAAGCAAATGAGTGGGGTTAATTTCTTTCAAAAATAGATGTTTTAAACATCTGATTTACTTCTAAAGGATTTCTGATTCTCATCCTTCTTGGTTCACACGGATGCAGATGTTGTTGATATAAACTCAAGGATGAACACCAAATGGTTCCCATGGCCTCAGGCTGCTTTGCAAAATGACTCCTGCTGTCCTGGGGCATGACAGGGGAGAGGGCAACCAGTCCTCTCCTGCAGACCTTGCCAGAGCTGGGAAGAGGTGGGGCTGGTGGGATGTGATGCCCACAGGGCTGGACCCTCATGGGGAACAGAGAGGGTATTTTGGCCTGGGGTTTCTTTAGGCCTTGCTAGCTTGAATCTATAAAAGCATGGCTTTATCAAAGGAACAAAGTACCAAAGAAAGCTCTCCTCTGGCCCCCAAAGATTGAGAATTAGCCAATATGACTTAAGTATTTAGGGGTATTTGGTGGAATTTTTAACAGTTTACATACAAGGAAAATTTAGAAAATGGGGAACATGAGAGTAGCTCATTCACGTAATGGGGAGCACAGAATAGGGGCTTTGATTGACTGGGATTTCCCTTCAGGCTTTAGGGAATCTTTGGTCCTGGACCGTGCTTCTGCTCTGCTCTTTCTCCCAGAATCCTCATGCCTGATGGTCAGGTTTCTTATACCTTGGGAATGCCACTGGCCTCCTGACATTCTGGTCTGAGCTCTGTCTTCAGGTGGTGGGGGAATTGTTATCACCTTGGAGGCCCAGGCTTGGAACAGGGAGATGCTGCACAAAAAGGTGGAAGATTCATGGGGCCTGAGGTCCGGGGATCCATAGGAGGTCATTTACTTGCTCATTTCCAGAGTTTTGAGAGGGTTAGAAGCAGACCCAAAAGGAAACTGTGGCTTCCTTCCTGCCCCAGCCTTTTTGCCCTCTCACAGTTCTCCTGGGCTTCTTTCAGCTCCTGGGGAAGCCTCCTGGATGCCTCCTCCTCAGAGTCTCCTAGAAGCTTATGCTGAAATGTTGTTGCCCTGTTGGTCAATCAGTTCTTCCTAGTGTGTTGTTGCCCTGTTATGTGTTGTTGCCCTGTTGGTCCATCAGTTCTTCCTAGATGACAATCTGTGTTGCCCAAAGTTAAAACCTTATCCTCTCATTGCTATACTTGAAATCATAAGAAAATAATTGCTTAGCGCTCTCCTCTAAAAGAAAATTCTTCACTTAATAGAATCTTCTAGGAGGTTGGCGGCGTGAACACAGCCTGCAGGGGGTTAGTGCACCACGGCTAGCCAGGAGGGAGTCCGGGGAAAAGTCTGGACCTGCCGAAGAGGCAAGAGACTTTTTCTTCCCTCTTTGTTTCCTGGTGCGCGAGGAGAGGGGATTAAGAGCGCTGCTTAAAGGAGCTCCAGAGACGGGCGCGAGCCGCGGCTAACAGCGCGGACCCCAGATACGGGCATGAGATGCTAAGGCTGCTGCTGCCGCCACCAAGAAGCCTGTGTGCAAGCACAGGTCACTATCCACATCTCGCCTCCGGGGAGCCTGTGCAGCCCACCACTGCCAGGGTCCCGGGATCCAGGGACAACTTCCCCAGGAGAATGCACGGTGCGCCTCAGGCTGGTGCAACGTTACGCCGGCCTCTGCCGCAGCAGGCTCGCCCCGAACTCCGTGCCCCTCCCTTCCCCCGGCCTGAGGGAGCCAGAGTCCCCGAATCAGCGGCTCCTTTAACCCCGTCCTGTCTGAGCAAAGAACAGACGCCCTCAGGCGACGTACACGCAGAGGCGGGGCCAAATCCAAAGCTGAACCCCGGGAGCTGTGCGAACAAAGAAGAGAAAGGGAAACCTCTCCCAGCAGCCTCAGAAGCATCAGATTAAATCTCCACAATCAACTTGATGTACCCTCCACCTGTGGAACACATGAATAGACAACGAATCATCCCAAACTGAGGAGGTGGTCTTTGAGAGCAATATTTATTATTTTTTCCCCTTTTCCTCTTTTTGTGAGTGTGATGTGTATGCTTCTGTGTGAGATTTTGTCTGTATAGCTTTGCTTTCACCATTTGTCCTAGGGTTCTATCCGTCCGTTTTTTTTTTTTGTTGTTGTTTGTTTTGTATTTTTTTTCTTTTTAAAAACATTTTTTTCTGAATAATTATTTTTTATTTTAATAACTTTATTTTATTTTTTCTTACTTTATTTTATTTTTTTATCCTCTTTCTTTCTTTCTTTCTACTTTTTCTCCCTTTTATTCTGAGCCGTGCAGATGAAAGGCTCTTGGTGCTGCAGCCAGGAGTTAGTGCTGTGCCTCTGAGGTGGGAGAACCAATTTCAGGACACTGGTCCACAAGAGACCTCCAAGCTCCATGGAATATCAAACGGCGAAAATCTCCCAGAGATCTCCATCTCAACACCAACACCCAGCTTCACTCAACGACCAGCAAGCTACAGTGTTGGACACCCTATGCCAAACAACTAGCAAGACAGGAACACAACCCCACCCATTAGCAGAGAGGCTGCCTGAAATCATAAAAAGTCCACAGACACCCCAAAACACACCACCAGATGTGGACCTGCCCACCAGAAAGACAAGATCCAGCCTCATCCACCAGAACACAGGCACTAGTCCCCTACACCAGGAAGCCTACATAACCCACTGAACCAACTTTAGCCACTGGGGACAGACACCAGAAACAATGGGAACTACGAACCTGAAGCCTGCAAAAACGAGACCCCAAACACAGTAAGATAAGCAAAATGAGAAGACAGAAAAACACACAGCAGATGAAGGAGCAAGATAAAAACCCACCAGACCTAACAAATGAAGAGGAAATAGGCAGTCTACCTGAAAAAAATTCAGAATAATGATAGTAAAGATGATCCAAAATCTTGGAAATAGAATAGAGAAAATGCAAGAAACATTTAACAGGGACCTAGAAGAACTAAAGAGGAAACAAGCAACGATGAACAACACAATAAATGAAATTAAAAATACTCCAAAAAGGATCAATAGCAGAATAACTGAGGCAGAAGAATGGATAAGTGACCTGGAAGATAAAATAGTGGAAGTAACTACTGCAGAGCAGAATAAAGAAAAAAGAATGAAAAGAACTGAGGACAATCTCAGAGACCTCTGGGACAACATTAAACACACCAACATTCAAATTATAGGGGTTCCAGAAGAAGAAGAGAAAAAGAAAGGGACTGAGAAAATATTTGAAGAGTTTATAGTTGAAAACTTCCCTAATATGGGAAAGGAAATATCTAATCAAGTCCAGGAAGCACAGAGAGTCCCATACAGGATAAATCCAAGGAGAAACATGCCAAGACACATATTAATCAAACTGTCAAAAATTAAATACAAAGAAAACATATTAAAAGCAGCAAGGGAAAAACAACAAATAACACACAAGGGAATGCCCATAAGGTTAACTGCTGATCTTTCAGCAGAAACTCTGCAAGCCAGAAGGGACTGGCAGGACATATTTAAAGTGATGAAGGAGACAAACCTGCAACCCAGATTACTCTACCCAGCAAGGATCTCATTCAGATTTGATGGAGAAATTAAAACCTTTACAGACAAGCAAAAGCTGAAAGGGTTCAGCACCACCAAACCAACTTTACAACAAATGCTAAATGAACTTCTCTAGGCAAGAAACACAAGAGAAGGAAAAGACCTACAATAACAAACCCAAAACAATTAATAAAATGGGAATAGGAACATACATATCAATAATTACCTTAAATGTAAATGGATTAAATGCTCCCACCAAAAGACACAGACTGGCTGAATGGATACAAAAACAAGACCCATATATATGCTGTCTACAAGAGACCCACTTCAGACCTAGGGACACATACAGATTGAAAGTGAGGGGATGGAAAAAATATTCCATGCAAGTGGCAATCAGAAGAAAGCTGGAGTAGCAATTCTCATATCAGACAAAATAGACTTTAAAATAAAGACTATTATAAGAGACAAAGAAGGACACTACATAATGATCAAGGCATCAATCCAAGAAGAAGATATAACAACTGTAAATATTTATGCACCCAACCTAGGAGCACCTCAACACATCAGGCAAATACTAACAGCCATAAAAGGGGAAATCGACATAACATATTCATAGCAGGGGACATTAACACCCCACTTTCACCAATGGACAGATCATCCAAAATGAAAATAAATAAGGAAACACAAACTTTAAATAATACATTAAACAAGATGGACTTAATTGATATTTATAGGACATTCCATCCAAAAACAACAGAATACACATTTTTCTCAAGTGCTCATGGAACATTCTCCAGGATAGATCATATCTTGGGTCACAAAACAAGCCTTGCTAAATTTAAGAAAATTGAAATTGTATCAAGTATCTTTTCTGACCACAACGCTATGAGACTAGATATCAATTACAGGAAAAGATCTGTAAAAAATACAGACGGGCTTCCCTGGTGGCGCAGTGGTTGAGAGTCCGCCTGCCGATGCAGGGGACACGGGTTCGTGCCCCGGTCTTTGAATATCCCACATGCCGCGGAGTGGCTGGGCCCGTGAGCCATGGCTGCTGAGCCTGCACGTCCGGAGCCTGTGCTCCACAATGGGGGAGGCCACAACAGTGAGAGGCCCGCGTACAGCAAAATAAAGCAAAAAAAAAAAAAATACAGACACATGCAGGATAAACAATACACTACTTAATAACGAAGTGATCACTGAACAAATCAAAGAGGAAATCAAAAAAAAAAAAACTAGAAAAAATGACAATGGAGACACGATGACCCAACACCTATGAGATGCAGCAAAAGCAGTTCTAAGAGGGAAGTTTATAGGCATACCATCCTACCTTAAGAAACAGGAAACATCTCGAATAAACAACCTAACCTTGCACCTAAAGCAATTAGAGAAAGAAGAACCAAAAAAAACCCCAAAGTTAGCAAAAGAAAAGAAATAATAAAGATCAGATCAGAAATAAATGAAAAAGAAATAAAGGAAATGATAGCAAAGATCAATAAAACTAAAAGCTGGTTCTTTGAGAAGATAAACAAAATTGATAAACCATTAGCCAGACTCATCAAGAAAAAAAGGGAGACGACTCAAGTCAGTAGAATTAGAAATGTAAAAGGAGAAGTAACAACTGACACTGCAGAAATACAAAAGATCATGAGAGATTACTGCAAGCAACTCTATGGCAATAAAATGGACAACCTGGAAGAAATGGACAAATTCTTAAAAATGCACAACCTGCCAAGACTGAGTCAGTAAGAAATAGAAAATATGAACAGACCAATCACAAGCACTGAAATTGAAACTGTGATTAAAAATCTTCCAACAAACAAAAGTCCAGGAACAGATGGCTGCACAGGAGAATTCTATCAAACATTTAGGGAAGAGCTAACACCTATCCCTTTCAAACTGTTCCAAAATATAGCAGAGGGAGAAACACTCCCAAACTCATTCTACGAGGCCACCATCACCTTGATACCAAAACCAGACAAGGATGTCACAAAGAAAGAAAACTACAGGCCAATATCACTGATGAACATAGATGCAAAAATCCTCAACAAAATACTAGCAAACAGAATCCAACAGCACATTAAGAGGATGATACACCACGATCAAGTGGGGTTTATTCCAGGCATGCAAGGATTCTTCAACATATGCAAATCAATCAACGTGATACACCATATTAACAAATTGAAGGAGAAAAACCATATAGTCATCTCAATAGATGCACAGAAAGCTTTCGACAAAATTCACCACCCATTTATGATAAAAATCCTGCAGAAAGTAGGCATAGAGGGAACTTTCCTCAACATAATAAAGGCCATATATGAAAAAATCAGCCAACATCGTCCTAATGGTGAAAAACTGAAAGCATTTCCACTAAGATCAGGAACGAGACAAGGTTGCCCACTCTCACCACTCTTATTCAACATAGTTTTGGAAATTTTAGCCACAGCAATCAGAGAAGAAAAGGAAATAAAAGGAATCCAAGTCGGAAAAGAAGAAGTAAAGCTGTCACTGTTTGCAGATGACATGATACTATACATAGAGAATCCTAAAGATGCTACCAGAAAACTACTAGAGCTAATCAATGAATTTGGTTAGGTAGCAGGATACAAAATTAATGCACAGAAATCTCTGGCATTCCTATACACTAATAATGAAGAATCTGAAAGGGAAATCAAGATAACACTCCCATTTACCACTGCAGCAAAAAGAATAAAATATCTAGGAATAAACCTACCTAAGGAGACAAAAGACCTGTATGCAGAAAATTATAAGACACTGATGAAAGAAATTAAAGATGATACAAATAGGTGGAGAGATATACCATGTTCTTGGATTGGAAGAATCAACATTATGAAAATGACTCTACTACCCAAAGCAATCTACAGATTCAATGCAATCCATATCAAACTACCACTGGCATTTTTCTCCAAACTAGAATAAAAAAATTCACAATTTGTATGGAAACACAAAAGACCCCGAATAGCCAAAGCAATGTTGAGAACAAAAAACGTTGCTGGAGGAATCAGGCTCCCTGCTTTCAGACTATACTACAAAGCTACAGTAATCAAGACAGTATGGTACTGGCACAAAAACAGAAATATAGATCAATGGAACAGGATAGAAAGCCCAGAGATAAACCCACACACATATGGTAACCTTATCTTTGATAAAGGAGGCAGGAATATACAGTGGAGAAAGGACAGCCTCTTCAATAAGTGGTGCTGGGAAATCTGGACAGGTACATGTAAAAGTATGAGATTAGAACACTCCCTAGCACCATACACAAAAATAAGCTCAAAATGGATTAAAGACCTAAATGTAAGGTCAGACACTATCAAACTCTCAGAGAAAAACATAGGCAGAACACTCTATGAGATAAATCACAGCAAGATCCTTTTTGACCCACCTTCTAGAGAAATGGAAATAAAAACAAAAATAAACAAATGAGACCTAATGAAACTTCAAAGATTTTGCACAGCAAAGGAAACCATAAACAAGACCGAAAGACAACCCTCAAATTGGGAGAAAATATTTGCAAATGAAGCAACTGACAAAGGATTAATCTCCAAAATTTACAAGCAACTCATGCAGCTCAATAACAAAAAAAAACAAACAACCCAATCCAAAAATGGGCAGAAGACCTAAATAGACATTTCTCCAAAGAAGATATACAGACTGCCAACAAACACATGAAAGAATGCTCAACATCATTAATCATTAGAGAAATGCAAATCAAAACTACAATGAGATATCATCTCATACCAGTCAGAATGGCCATCATCAAAAAATCTAGGAACAATAAATGCTGGAGAGGGTGTGGAGAAAAGGGAACCCTCTTGCACTGTTGGTGGGAATGTGAATTGATACAGCCACTATGGAGAACAGTATGGAGGTTCCTTAAAAAACTACAAATAGAACTACCATATGACCCATCAATGCCACTACTGGGCATATACCCTGAGAAAACCATAATTCAAAAAGAGGCATGTACCACAATGTTCATTGCAGCTCTATTTACAGTAGCCAGGACATGGAAGCCACCTAAGTGTGCATCAACAGGTGAATGGATAAAGAAGATGTGGCACATATATACAATGGAATATTACTCAGCCATAAAAAGAAACGAAATTGAGTTATTTGTAGTGCGGTGGATGGACCTAGAGTCTGTCATACAGAGTGAAATAAGTCAGAAAGAGAAAGACAAATACCGTATGCTAACACATATATATGGAATCTAAGAAAAATAAAAATGTAATGTAGAACCCAGGGGTAAGACAGAAATAAAGACACAGACCTACTAGAGAATGGACTTGAGGATATGAGCTGGGGCTGGGTAAGCTGTGACAAAGTGAGAGAGTGGCATGGACATATATACACTACCAAATGTAAAATAGATAGCTAGTGGGAAGCAGCCGCCTGGCATGGGGAGATCAGCTCGGTGCTTTGTGACCACCAGAGGGGTGGGATAGGGAGGGTGTGAGGGAGGGAGACATGACGGGGAAGGGATATGGGAATATATGTGTGTGTGTGTGTGTGACTGATTCACTTTGTTATGAAGCAGAAACTAGCACACCATTGTAAAGCAATTATACTCCAGTAAAGATGTAAGAAAATAGAATCTACTAATCTATCACATGTAGCCTTTCTTGTTCTTTGAAAATTAATATATGGAAAATTCATGGTTGTAGCTGGATCTAAGGCAAATCAGGTGTCTTTCAGCTTGATGAGGAGCTCCGAGCAACCACTGCCACCTGGTGGCAATGTTGCCTAATTACAAGAGAAGTATATAAAAAGAGGGCAGCTTTCTTGTGTGCGACTTTGAAGCTAGAAAAAAAGTGAACATTGTACCCCTAGGCAGGCAGATTCTATTAAAAACAATAAGAGCAAAATAATTAGATGCAGTCTGGAACATGTTCAAGTAAATGAGTTCTTTTTTTTTTTTACTGCATAATCATCCATTAATTCATCAATTAATGTTTGGGTGAAAGAGAAGAAATATTTATGTAGTGCCTACTGTATGCCAGGCACTGTATTAAGTGCTTTACATATGTTACCTCATTTGCTTCTCAATATAAAACCCCAAAATATTATTCTTTTTTAACAGATGCCTTGAAGTTAACAGGCAAATCCACACACTCTGGAACTCACAGGGTTACGATGTGAACTCGATTTTTCAGGCCCAAGACCATACTTGTGTTCCTTGCCTCACTGATTCCTGATTCTGCAGCCTGCTGTGTGCTGATGGCATCAACGCTCAGTGGGCACATTCCTGCCCTCACCGTGTTGCTATTGGCTAGTGACTATTTCCCTGTTGTAGATATAATTACTGATTTGAGTTTCACCTAGCATTCTAGAGTCTGTTCCTTTGTTGTTGGCTGTTCTGGCTGTGTTACCAGCTTCTGCTGCTATGAGGCAGAAGTGGATGGGACTGAGTTCTGGGGATGTGACAGGTTCTAAGTTGTGCTAGGTTACAAGGCAGAGGGGCGGGGCGTGTCCTGAAAACGGCTCAGCCCGTGGACACCCAGGCACAAGTCTCAGGGCGCTTGATCCTGGGCCCCTGACTGAATTGTGACCTTATGCCAGGCTGGCCTGAGTAGGATGACCAATGCAGTGGGCAGCCCCAGAGGGAGAGGCTGTGTCCTGGGATGGGGCCTGGCATAGGTGGGATGGTGATGAGTAATGGGATCCATCTGGTATTTTTCCATGTGGCGACGACCAGACACCACCCAAAAAGGGAGCTCAACTCCACCGATGGTGGGGCCTGTTTGCATGGGGGTGAAGAAGCTTCTAGATGAGTCTGCTGTATGTCTTGGGCCACCCTTTGGTGACCAAATAAGTGAAAGGTTGAATGTGCTTCTGCTTTGTTGAGGATTCACTTGGGGTGGGTTTGGACTGACAGCTCATTGGGGACCCCAGGGCATCCCACCAGGAGGTCCTGGGGCAATGGCAAGGAGTTCTATTTCTTTCTTTATTACTCCTCTGTCTCTCCCTAAGAAACCTCTTTATCTCCACTTGGTGCCTCCCTTATTGCTCCCTTATTCTTTTCTGGATCAGTTATTTCTGTGCGTCTGTGTGTCTGTCTCCCAGGCAGCATGAGTCACTAGGGCACAGGGACCAGGTCTTACTGTTTCCCCATGGTGCCTGGAACAGGGCTTTGCCTATCGCAGACTATGCCGTGAGTGTTTGTGGTTCATCTAAAATCAGGGACCCCAAATCCAGAAGCCAGCCGGGGACTTGCAGGGTTCAGAGCCAGCTGAGGTTGCCTGGTGGGGGCCATGTGAACAGAGGAGCCCACGACCCATCTGACTATATGGCCATTGCCTTGTCTTCTGGATTTTCATGGGATAATCCCCAATTTTTAAATGTTGGCAAAAATGTACTTTTTTCTTTCTACATTGGTGTGCAGGACAAATAAAATCAGTCTGGCTCTCAGAAGCGTTAAAAACCTCTAAATTAAAGCACCACAAAAAGCCCTTGTCCTTTAAAAACTAGTTTCTCAGTGTGGGCCTTGGCAATTGAACTTCTTTCTTTCAGGTGAGTGTGTAAGGGCATCCACTTCATGAGAAGGAAAAACTTTATGAAGTTGTTTGGGTCAGAACCATAACAATACCAATAAAATGTATTTTATGAAGTTGGTGAGAAAGTTGTAATCTGGATGCTCTTTTACAGTGTGTAGAACTGATACACGTTGTAAATACCAGTTCCCTGACCGCCCCCTTGGCCACTCCTTTGGTGAGAGACGTGAAGCCCCCTCCCTCCCTTTAAGAGCCCCCCTCAAAGCTTCCAGCACAGGTATGGGCTTTAATGGCCCTGGTAGCTTACGGCCCTCAGGCCCACTTCTGATCAACTCATTGTGGTGACAGTCACCAGGCTGGTGACTGCAGGTGTTATTAGGAAGACTGGGGGGTGGAGTTCAAACTGCAATGAGCTGTCCCATCTTGGGGCTCCCTCCAGGGCACAGGCCCCCTCCCTGATCTCCCATGCTCTCAGAGCCCCCTCCTCTGGCTGCATCTCCCTTCACCTGGCCAGGAGAGGACGTGTGTGCCAAGAAGGGGCAGAACTCACCGGTGCTGCGGTGTGACTGGGGTTTCTGCCCCTCCTGGGGCCTTTTCATGGTTTCTGGGAAGATCTCTGATGCGAGCAGGGATCAGGATGTCTCTAAAACCCCATTAGGTGCTCTGCCACCTTGGCTGTGTTCAGATCCAGCCTGGCCACCTTGGAGGAGTGGGCGGCCCATCCCAGCAGCCTTCTCCTACTTGCTCCTAGGACTGCTGGTCCCTCGGGCTGCCTTTTGATGGAGGCTGCTTTTTAGGCATATGTCAATGTGTGGGGGTGGGGCTGGGGGCAATGCTGAGCCCAGGTGTTTTGCTTCCTAGGGAACCTGGACAGGCTTGCAGGCAGTGGGAGGAGATATTCCTGAAAGGAGGCAGGGGCAACTCTAGCTTAAAGAGGTCTCCTCTCCTTATTTCTCCATTTGATTGATTGAAAAAGCTGACTCTTTGGAGTGGGCACCTCCTCACTGGAAAGAGTGACTGAGTCTGGGAGGAGCATGTGTGGGGTGTTGGGCACTCGTGCATCTGAATCCTGCTCTGCTGCAAGCTTTCTGTGTGGCCTTGGGCCAATGAGTCCTCAGTCTCCTCCTCTATAACATGGGCTTAATAAAATCTTCTTTTTAGGCTTAAATAAGGGAATTTGAGATGCTTATCAGAGTGTCTGGCATTGTGTATGGATTGATTTAAATTCTCTTATTTGCTTATTTATTTGGGCTGTCCACCTCTCAGGGTCTCCCTCATTCTTTATACCTTACTGAGCTTATCTGCAGGGATTTTGAGACCTGGGGCGAGAATAAAATAAGAGGATGTCATGGACATCACCACATACCATTAGGGTGGGCTCCTAAGTGACCTCTGTGACCTGAGCCTCACTCCCCCACACCACACCATCCGGAGCCCACCCCATCATGGCTCACTCCATCCAGGACCCGCGCCACCTCCGTGCCAGAAGACCCTTCTGAAGGCACTGATTGGAAAGATCAGTTATTCTAATTTAAAAACAAAATCTGGGAGTTCCCTGGCAGTCCAGTGGTTAGGAATGGATACTTTTACTGCCGTGGCCTGAGTTCAATCCCCAGTCAGGGAACTAAGATCCCGCAAGCTGCTTGCTTTTCATGGGACTCCTTAGTTGTTACCTGCAGCTGACTCTTCCAACCTCACCCTCTAGGTCCTCCAGTCAGACAGCTGACTCTTCCTTAGACATGGCTTTCCTGGCGGCACACTTTCGGCTGTTCAGTTCTCTCTGCCTGTAGGGCCTTCCTCACTGTCTCCACCTTTTACTATCCCACACACCCTTAACAGCCTGCTTGAAGTGGTGCCCTGATCCTCTCCTTTATGCTAATGTTGTATCTGTTATAGCTATAGATGTTATAAACTCAACAACACAGTGTTAAAATGATTATATAATCTTATGCTTTTTAAAGATGCTAAGAGAAGACACAAGGAAAATATATTTATAGAGTCTTTTATATTAACCCACATATTTACCATTTCCAGTACTTTCTATGTTTTCTTCTGTTTCCATGTTACTTCTGGTGCCATTTCCTTCAATCCTGAATGACATCCTTTACTATTTTTTTGTGAGTCAGATTTTCCAGCAATGAATTCTCTCTGTCTTTGTCTGGGAATGTCTTTATTTTGCCTTTGGTTTTTGTAGGATAGTTTGGCTGGATATAGAATTCTTACTTGACAGGTTTTTTCTTTTTTCTTTTTTTTTTTTTTGGCCGGAGTGTGGGATCTTAGTTCCCCAACCAGGAATTAAACCCACAGCCCCTGTTTTGGAAACACAGAGTCTTAACCCCTGGACCGCCAGGGAAGTCTGACAGGTTTTTTTTTTCCTTTTGACGCTTTGAATATATCATTCCACTGCCTTTGGGACTCCATTGTTTCAGAAAAGAATCAGGAGTTAACCATATTGATGTTCCTCTGTACGTGATAAATAATTTTTCTTTTGTGATATTCAAAATGTTCTTTTTGCCTTTTAAATGTTTGACTATGATGTATCTATATGTGTCTCTCTCTTTTTTTTTTTTTTTTTGCGGTACACGGGCCTCTCACTGCTGCAGCCTCTCCTGTTGCAGAGCACAGGCTCTGAACATGCAGGCTCAGAAGCCATGGTTCATGGGCCCAGCCGCTCCGCGGCATGTGGGATCTTCCCAGACTGGGGCACGAACCCGTGTCCCCTGCATCAGCAGGCGGACTCCCAACCACTGTGCCACCAGGGAAGCCCAATATATGTGAGTCTCTATACTTATCCTACTTTGGGTTCATTGAGCTTCCTGACTGTGTATAGATCGATGTTTTGCATCAAATTCAAAACGTTTTAAGCCATTGTTTTTCAAATTTTTTCTGTTCTTTTTTCTCCTCTTCCTCTGGAATGCTCATCAAACGCATATTTGTGTGCTTGATGTTATCTAACAGATTTCTGAGGTTCTGTTGCTTTTTTACTTTAATCTTCTTTCTGTGTTCTTCAGATATTATAATTTCCATTGATCTATCTTCAAGTTCACTGATTTTCTTCCTTTTTCCAACTTGAAGAATCTTCTGTCAAGCTCCTCTAGGAAGTTTCTCATTTCAGTTATTACATTTTTCATCTCCAGAATTTCCATTTGATTCATTCTTTATAATTTCTGTCTCCTTAGTGAAAATACCTGTTTGTTGCTTCATTGTTTTCACACTTCTCTAAATGTTTAAACATGATTTCCTTTATTTTTGAACATATTTATAATAACTACTTTGAAGTCTTTGTCTGCTGAAGCCATTGGGGGACTACTTTTTTTCTTGACTCTGGGTTACACTTTCCTATTTTTTGGGGATGTGTCATAATTTTTTTATTGAAAACTGGACATTTAAGATAATATATTGTAGTATCTCTGGTTCTTCTTTCTTTTCCCCTAAAGTCTGTTTTAGATTTTGTATTTGTTTTGTAACTTGCCTGGGTTAAATCTGTGAAATCTGTCTCCCCTGGGATGTGTGGCCACTGATGTGTTAGTTTAGTTTTTATTTTTAAATTTTTGTTTTGATGTTTATGTCTTGCTTCCTAGGCATAACCCTTCTGTCTATGTAGCTTAGTGGTCTTCCAGTGATTAGACAGAAGTTGTGCTCAAATGCGTTGAGCCAGTCCATCTTCCATTCTCTGCTGACTGATCTGTGTGTGGGTAAAAATGCTCAAAGTTCAGGCCATTTTGAAACCTACTCCAGCTTTGAATTGTCAGTGGGACCTTTTGTTTCTCCTCTGAACAAGCACAGTCTTAGGGCTAGTGTGTAGATATCTTGGGTTCTCTCTGATCTCCACTGGACATGTGTGCAACCTAAGCCAGGGGTATGCTTGCCCCAACCATGACCACAGCCTTGCCTGCTGAGATCCTCACTTCTACTGACAATGCTGCTGGACCTGGGCATCACCAAACACCCCAAATCCCAAGTCCTCTTTGACCCCACGGCTCTGCTCTTCTCATGTCATTTCCTCCCCTGGCAGAACCTCCTTATCAACCCAGCTGGGGGGAGGGTGGGAGAGGAGGGCGCAGCTCCAGGCAAGAATACCACAAAGTTCTTACCCAAAGTTCAGCCTCTGAGACATAAACACTTCTCAGGTTGTCTTTGGTAAATTTTCAGAGCGCTGAGATTGTTGTTTTTGTCACTTTTGCCCAGCTTTATAGTTTCTTTTTAAAAAAGAGGTTTTGCTGACCTCCTTTCTCTGCTCAGCCATGAGTCTCTACTGGGTTGCATATTTTTTAAAATGTAATCAGCTTTTTCCTGGCTTCAGAGTCACTGGAGAGCTTGGGTTACCTTCCCTACTTACCCAAGAGCTCCATCTGAATCCACTTTGGGTTCGTCTGTGGATCCTCAATGGGTGGCATCATACCTGGCACACAGCAGGTGCCCGGCACATGTTTGTTGCTCTTATGATCCTAAAGATGGCTGATAGACGGGATGATCCATGTGAACGTTGGATGTGGACTCAGACAGACCTGGCTTTGGTTCTCAAGTAAGAAACTGAGAACTTTACTGCTCCTTAGTTTCTCATCTGTAAAATGTCAAAAATAAAACACTTCTTGTGGTAGTTGTGTGAATTAAATAAGAAAGAGTGTAGAAGTCATCTAGAACAATCCCAGCCTGGAGTAGTGCTTTGTGACTATTAATTTCATTTCTTCTCCTAAGATATGGGGTTGATGAAGATAATATGCCTTCAGTAATCTGGCTTATTCATCTATCCATCCATCCATTCATCCATCCAGCTGTCCATCCATCTTTCTACAGATGCAGAGATAAAAGAGACAGGGAATGTGCTCTGGAGAAACACCTCTAATGGAGAAGACAGACACATAAATAGATAATCTACAATCCTGTGGACAAGAGCTAAGGCAGGTATGAGTGAAGAGCTTCAGGTAAAGAGGCCAAAGGAGTGACATTGGGGTGGCAGTCTCGTGTCCATGCCCTTTTGCTGTGGCTTTGAGGCTCTCTGGTTAGGGGCAGGGAGCTGAGATGGGTAGAGACAAGACCACCTAGCACTTTCTTCATCCCATACCATCCCAAGGGAGATAACCCAGCAGACCTCAGGCTGCAGCAGTCTTATATATGCTCACACTGCCTCTGTAGGAGGTACAATTTTACTTTTCCTGCCAAGACACTCATCATTTCTATCCACTGTTTTACTGCAAACCACTAATGTATCATGGTTTTTCGTGGAGTCCAGGAGTGCCTAGCAAGCTCTCACTCTTTTTGTCACAGAGGAGGCACCCTCGCCTCTGTTAGGTGAATGGGACTATTTCCCCCTCCCCCGCCCCCCCCCACCCCAAGCATGCCCATACTTAGGAGATGGAGGCTTTTGTGCACAGGTCAGAGAGAAGACTGTGGTCATTTCACATCTGCAGAGGGTCTTCTGAGGTGGCCACATCCTTGGGGAAGTGGGACTGCCAACCTGCGCCCCAGACTAGCATTTCCTTCTCTGCTTCAGGCATTGCCTCTTCTCGGGGGCCCACAGGCAGGATGGCAAGGAGCAGTGGACAGGTTTTCCCTGGGTCTGTTCGCCAGGCACTGTGGCCCCTGCCATGTTAAGCCAGCAACAGTTTTTCTCTGCAAACACAGACCCGTTTTAGAAGCTCAGTGCTGAGTATTGCGTCTGAATAGAAGGCCATTATGAAGTGGTTCACTGCTTGCGTGTCGCGACCTGCCAGGGCAGGGCTCCGGGGCCCCGTTCAGGGGACTGTTAGTGCAGCCCAGCGCTGCTCCGCCTGCCCATCACACTGCCTTTGAGAGCCCTCCCGAGCCCTGCACTGCTGCCTGCACGCACGGCATCGGGAGCATCGCCCCAGCGCTCCTTGCCGGCCCTGGGAACTTTATAGCCCATGTTTACTATTCATTCTTGTTTCCACAGTACATCTTGTGTGATGCCTGTTCAGTGAAAAATGGTTCTTTCCCTGTCTTCTCCATGGAGTTACTTCAAAACCTGCTCCTGGCTGAGGGCAGGGGCTTTCCTGTTTGTGGAGAAGATGCTTACCTTTGTGGGCGGTGTTTGGGGAAGGAAAGGTTAAGGGCAGACAGGGGAGGCAGGCTGAGGGCTCTGGGGGGCCACTCCCCAGTCCGTTTTGGAAGTTGAAACTGAAACCTCTGGGTATTTACCCAGCCAAGTCACCTGGATGAGGAATGGGCCAGGAGGGTCATGTGACGGGAGTTGAGGCGAGCACAAAAGAATCCATTTATTATCCTGGCAGGAAATTTGTTCTTTTGGATTCTGGAGCTGCAGACATAATGATTTCATTTCCTTCAGGGGAGGGAGATTAATGGCCCTTCCCGGGCCCGTGTGGATTGCTGTTTCCTGCATTTCCCCGGGTGTTGTCAGCTCCAGTTTGCTGGGGTCAGGGAGCATGTGCCAGTTCACGCTGATTAAGGGAACGTGGCCTTCCCTGTGGAAGGCTCCAGGATACCCGGAGGTGACCCAGGTTAAAACACACACATCATGGAAAAACACATCCCAGACAGAGAGAGGCTGTCCTTGGAGCCTCTGTGAGCTGCCACCAGAAGTGGCAGGAGGCTGGGTCCCGTCCTGCTTTGGATGTAGCCACTCATCCTATGAGCGGGCTAGAGTGGTAACTGCCCAGGAGACAGCTGGGACCAGGACCCCACCAGCGCTGCCACTCACCCGTTAGCTGTGTGACTGGGAGCAAGGTACCCAACCTCACCGAGCCCGGCTTCCTCATCTGTAAAATGTGGAGATTACACTTACATCACCAGGCCTTGCTTGGGAGGTTAAATGAGAGCTGTGCCAAAGTGCTTTAAAACCAGAGTCCTTCGTGGGAGGGGTGGCCTCCTGGGGCCCCTCTGAACTCCTGATGGCTGCAAGGAGGACCACTCCTGATGCCGAATCTGCCTTATCTAGAGGACGAGATGAGGTGGGTGGACCGAGGCTGGTGGTCTGCCCTGAGACGAGGAGGTTGAGTAGAAGGCAGGACGAGGGAACCAGCAGGACCTCGCCTGGGCGCTCCTCCCAGAGGTGTCCCCGGGTGACCCAGGTGGCCATTGCAACCTGGCCCCAGTGTTTCATATTGTGTGTAGCAGACATCCCACATGGGGAGTCAGATTCTGTGTCTGGATAAGGATCAGTGTTGTGTTTAAAAAAAAAACAAACATTTTCCACTGTGGCCTGGAGACGTTGTACCACACTGAGCAAAGATTGCTGTCAGGCTCTGGCTTGTGAGGCACTGGGGCCCCTCCCACTGAGCTTAGCTGTTTGCTCGTTAAGTACCTTTCATTAAACGAAACTTTTGCTTTCCGGAGAGATGCAGAGGTGATTTATTTGGAGAAATTTGTGTTTTTTCCTTCCCTCAGTTTCCCATCTATGTCTGCACTCAACCCCGGTAGCACAACTGTCATGGAAGATAGTGAGTTTCTTCGTCTCTGCATAAAGAGATGTCAGACTGAATGACATGAAATTAAGCTGAGTTAAATAGACAGAGCTGTTGAATACAAGAATGTGTGACCAGGACGAGGGGTTGTCCGTTCCCAGGGGGCCTTGGGAACAGGATGAGGCTCCCAGCAGCGGGTGGTTCCTGGAAGTCTTCCTGAAGGCAGGGGCGTGTCTCGACAAAGCATTACTAAACGTAATTTAAATATGGATAACAGAGTGATTTTAATAAACATTTTCCTTTTTCTTTTAATATGTTTACACTGTTGTTAATTATCTCTCTAAGTGGAGAAAATAGAAACTGTAGCATATTGAACAAAGATTGCTGATTAGGATAATAAAGTGGAAATTTTAATCAAGACAATAACTTTAAATCAAAGGAGGTTTTCTCCTAGGCTGCTGGAGCTTCCATCTTTATTAAACTCCCCATTTATCATCACCACTCCATTCATCACCAGCATTAGATTAATATTGACAATTTAAAACAGAAATAACTTTTTCTTGCCATTATGATGCTGATACGATAATGGTGCTGGAGACTTTGAGGAAACCGTCACAAGCTGTCATGCTTCCCTTCCCTGCTGCAGTCAGCTGCCACTCTCCAACCCAAACCTCAAGGCACCAGCCACTCGGCAGGGAGGCTTTTCTCGCGGGAAACTCCTCCATGATCCGTGACCCCCCAAGTCTTGTGTGCTCTTCCTTGAGAAAGCAGAAAGCCTTTGGTGGCTTGAGGTAGAAGCGTGTCCAGGAGTCACAGGCCTCAATTTTTCAATCCAATGCGAGAGGTAGCTGTTGAATATCTATCTGCAAGGTACTGGGCAGAGGCCAAAAGAGGCGAGACTCAGCCCTGCCCTGTGGAGGCCACAACACGCACAAGGCTGGAGACGTGAGTCTCAGATGAACGGTGCAGACAGAAGCACCCAGAGGGTAAACAGAGCTGGCCTGATGACCACACTTGGAGAACCACTGATTTAGACTAAGACTGCTATGAACAAACCAGGAGGGCTTCATGGAGAAGGGTCCTTTTGGCCTTTGCTGGAGGCCTAGAACCTCACCAAGCAGAAAGGAAGAGAAGTCCCGGAAGGTGACAGGGCCAGAGTCGGAGGTGGGAAGTTCGAGGGCAGCTGGCCCAGGAAGAAAGCTGCAGAGCCTTTGCAGTTGACATGGAGGTGGATAGCAGGTGCATCTGGGGTTTGGAGATGGAGAACTCTCTCTCTCCATCTCCGCAGAGGGGTAAGTGGTGCAGGGAGAGCTGTGAGAATGCAGGAGGACCATGAGGGCAGAGCTAGGAGATCTGGGGTCAGAAGCCATTCACGCCAGCTGGACAGCTCCCTCCTGCGATGCAGCCCAGCCAGACCACACCAAAGAGACCTGTGGTTCATGGCCCATCACCCCAGGCCTCCTGGTGGAGTTATTATTGCTGCCTTTGCTGGGTGGGGGAGGGGAAAGGGAGGGATGTGCCCCTGGAGCTCTGCTCCACGGAGCCCCTATTGTGGGGAAAAGGACCACCACCTTGGGAAGAGGCTGGCCACCTGCTGCATTAGGTCTGCTGGGCCCGGTTTTGGGCATCGCCCAGCAGCAGGGTGGCCTTGGCCTCTGGGGAGGCTGCTCCTGGTGGGCTGTGCCCTGGGGTGCTGGGTAGGGGACAGGGCCGAGGACGCCAGTGTGGAGCCTCCCCTGTGGAACCACTCCATTCTTCCACCTTCCCAATACTCTAGGGCTTCTTAAATGTGCTACATATTTCTTAAAAGGCCTCTTTCTTTGCCTTGATCATAAAATTGCCAGGGAACAATGATGCTTATTTAAAACAGTAGCATTAAATCTCCTTCTCCCTAGTTGCCGTTGTCACCTCTGTTCCACATCAAAGCAGCGTGGAGCTCCCGGGAGAGCAGCAACGAGAGCCTGGCTTCCAGGGCCTCGGGGACCAGCTCTCTGGCTGAGACCTTCTTTTTAAGAGGGGTGCCCTCCACTTTGGCCCCTGGGGAGACCACCCCAGTTTGGGGCCTGGAGAAACGAGGCTGGGAAACCTCCAAGGGTGAGGGCCCTTCAATCCTCTTGGGGGTCCTCTGGGCTTGCCCTCACTGACCACTCTCCAGGGGTGGGAAGAGGGGAGTGTGGGGCAGGGAAAGGCTTGTGTCCCAGGCACAGAGGTGAGAAGGGCCGATGGGGTCTGGAGGCTGACTGAGGAGTCAAGGAGCTGTGCCTGAGCAGGGAAGGGCCGCCCACATTGCTGTGCCCACACAGCTGGGATTCTTGACTTGTCTAATGGCGTTGGGGGTCATGATCCATCCCACTTCCCATTCCCTAGGTGCTCCCATGGCTGCCCTGTGGGCATGAGGGTGGCGCAGACAGTCTCCCTGTGGATGCAGCAGACCCTCTGGCTGGTTGGTGCAGAGCTAGGAGGGTGTTTGTGCCCTTCTTCCTGGGAAAGCCCAGCAGAAGCAGCTGGGAGGGAAATTGCATCACAGTGGAAGGATGGGCCTTGGCCTGTGCCTGGATCAGGAATCGTCTTTCTGCCTTCTTCCCTGTTGGATCATTGCCCTGTTTCCTCACGGCCAAAGGCCCAAATGTGTTTGTGAGGAAAGGTGCTGGTTCTGTGTCCTTCCACGGTCAGGCTGCGTCCAGCGAAGAGAGAAGCGGGTGCTGGGGCCCCCAGGGCTGGGCAGGCCTTGTCTGGAAGGGAGAATCCAGGCTTCAGGGAGACGGCCCAGCAGGGGCCACACATGGCTCCTTAAAGCAGCTTCTCAACGACAGGTTTCCAAGGATGGTTAAGGTCTCTGGAGACACTCCTTTCCAGTGTCTCCTTTGGGGTCCCCTCCACTGTCCAGTCCTCACACCTGTTTCCCACAGGTCCCTGGTACCCTGCGTTCCTGCTTCTCCTCCTGGCACCCCCTTTCCTCTCCCTACTGCCCCTTTGCTCCCCTGAGCTTCCTTCCTCCCCCCACATTGGTTATTTCCTCTTCTCTCATTTCCCTTCCCTTTCTCTGACCCTCCACCTTCTTCAGTCCCTCGGCACCTTCTCCTGTAAACCCCCTTTCTCCTGCCGACAGCATGCTCCCCTCCCTGCTGGAAGAACTCTGTGTACATTTGTTTGCATGGCAAGTTACACACCTGGTGACCCATGGGCACTGTGGTCACTTTTCCCTGCCTGACAAACGGTAGTTTGTTACGAATCTGAGGCTTATTTACATGTTAAGCCTTACAAAGGAAGGTATAAATATTGAATCCCCTTTGTTACACATTTAATGAATTATGTTGGCTGAAAATCATAAAATAGTGAAAATCTTGACAGTCTGGAAAAGAAATTGTCGCCTTGTTTACCTTTTGGTAGCTATGTCCATGCTCGGAGCTGAGCCATCGTCCTTTGCCAGGCTCTGGAGGCCTGACGTGCTTCTGTGGACCTCAGGATGAGCCTGAATCTTAACCATCCTTCTCTGTCCAATGTCTGTCTTGAAATTCTGCCGCAGGGTGGATTTTCAATAGAACCCCAGGGCTACAAGGGTCTGTCCAAGTTCAGATTATGCGCGCGGCCTGCATGCTGCGCGGGTGGCTGTACTTAACCCGCCTCGGGGGTGTTTTCCTACCCATTTTAAGGACAGTGCACTGCCGTCTGGTGTCACCCACCTCCCCCCACCTCTTACCACTGTCCGCCTCAGCGGTCCCCTTCTTTTGGTGACCCCACCCCTCTGGCAGTCTGCCTCGACCCTAAATCTGCAGCCGCACCGTGCACCCTGCCACTCCCACCCTGGCGAGCAGCATTTTCGCAGATGGCTCTGTTAAACCCGGATGGGTTCCGAAGACGTTATCTGACTTCTGCAGCCCTCTTGTGCGACACCATATGGGGCTACAGGAGAAGAGGGCAGAGGGTCAGAGGCACTTAATCTCCCACCCCCATCCCCTATATGTCCTTCGGGCACCTTCTTCATGGTACTTTCGTCAGTCCTTTGTGGTGAAATGATGGGATTTTGAAGAGGATTTTTGTAGGTACCTCCAAGTGCAACAGAACGCATCAGCCTCATCAGGAGGAGAACCGAAGGCCTGAAAAGCCACAGAGTAACATGTGGGGAGGCTGAAACCAGTCTCCTCGGAGACTGTGGGTGCAGGTGTCAGGATGTGCGGTAAATACGGAGAGAGAGACATACAAAGAGACATACCCAAGCACCCTGGTTATTGATTTGTGTTGTTCAAAGGATGACCAGCCCTGTCTTTAGCCAGAGTCCTAGGCAAAGGGACAGGGACCAGGAGAATCAGTGAAATAGGGAGTGTGAGTGGGGCAGAGAGCAGGACTCGAGCCAGGACATCCGAGTCCTATAGGGCTGACCCTGTTGCCAGCCGCTCTGAAGATGTGGGCGTGTGGCTCTACCATCTGAGCCCCACGTTCCCCCCCCATAAAGTGGGGAGGGCCAGTGAGGTCGCTGCCACCTCTGATTTCCTATGACTGTCCCATCTGAAAAGGGGAAGAGAGTAGGGCTGGGGTGGGGTGGAGAGCGAGAGGGATGGAGAAGGAGGAAGGAGGGAGAGAAAGGAAAGAAATAGACAAAGCCAAGGAGTGGACGTGAATGAAGCAGAATCGAAGGTAACAGAAGCAAGAGGAGAGAAGGGGAGAGAAAGAACAGGTGAGCACTTACCTGAGAGCTGGCATTGTCGGAGGAGGAGAGAGGAAGGAAGCACATCACAGACCCCAGAGGCAGTGTGTGCTCGAGTCCCCATGTGACTCATGGCGCCAGCCTGAAAAAAACCAGGGGGGGCCATAGTGCCCCTGAAGGACCCCCTGGACCTGTGATGGGCTTGGGCAGTCTCTCACAATGGAGCTAGACAAGGGAAGAAATGGCAGACGTGTTTTGGTGATAAAATCACAGATTTTAGTGATGGGTTGGCTGTGGGAATTAGTGGGGGAAGACATGGCCAAAGGCGACATCCAGGTTTCTGGCTTTCACAGTCAACAGATGATGGGGCCACTTGTTGAGATGGGAAAGATGGGAAGCCGACCACGTTTGGGGGACTTGGCTGTGCTGACTTGGAGATGCCCATAAGAATTCCAAGTGGACGTGGTGAAGGAGATTGGATGGATCTAGAGCTCCAAGGAGAGGTCGGTGGGCTGAGATGGAGGTAGAAAGTTGGTAGCCATGCGTATACAGGTGGTTAATTCCCCACCAGAAGCATCGTGGCCCAGCAGTGTTCTTGGACTCTTTTCGTAGGAGTAGAGAAAGAGAAGGCTTCGGGGAGGAAGAGAAGGCTTTGGACCCATGCCCCGCTCAGAGCTCAAGCAGGGTGGAGAGTATAAGACATGGGTTCCATGGAAAATATGAGACATGGATGGGTTCCTTACAAGAACGACAACACACCTCAGCAAAGCCTGTTCCCCTCGACCAGGACCCAGAACCCATCCATCACAGAGTTCTTCCTATGAGCCCATGCTCAGCCTCAGGATCCTTTCCTCCGGTGGCTCCTACCCGCTCTGAATCCTCTCCGTATACAAGCAGGCACACCTGTTCCTCTCCTGCCCTGGAGGTTTACCCAAGGCTCCTGTTCACAGAAATGGTGCTTGTCTTGCTGCAAGCCCGGAGCTGATGGCAGGTGGGGCTGGCTTGGGGCTCCGGGTGTGTGACGGATCTGGGATTATTGAGAAGAATCATGCAGTAGGAGTGCCCAGTAGGTGCTCAGTGAAGACGTGTGGGATGAACAAATGTCTAGCTGAGTGGGTGCCTGAAGCCTCGTGGGGGCAGAGGCATAAGGACTCTGTCTGATGACCTCAGGACTGAGCTGAGCTAAGCCGAGTCTGGGAGGTGTTCCATGAACGGTGATCTGTGTACTCACTGTGATCTACTGACGTCTCCCTCTGTTCTCTCCCTCTGACCTACCATGAACCTGGCCTCTTGGTTTCTGCTCCTCGAGGAAGTGCCTTTACTGCAGTGCACTTTGGCGCGATGCTATCCGTCTGCACCGAGAGGCTTTGGAAGAACAGCCCTGGGAATTCTTGGTGGTGTTTATCACGAGGGTGTCATTGGCAGTGTTCCTTGCATTACAGTGTCCTTGTGGGGGCCAGTGGGAGGCATTGGCTTCAGGCTTCCATATACAGAACAGTGGGCTTTTCTGAGCAATCGTTTTGTTTATGTCCTATGAACCCCATGACCAGTGTAACTGGTCAGGTTTTCCTCATCCATCTACTGCTAGAAAATCCAGCTTTAATGTGTGGCTTGGCCAAAGAAAATGAGTTGTTTCAGCCTCACCGTGGGCTCCAATTGATGCCTTTACTCTTGGTTTGGCTCTTTCTTCTCACCTATTTTTCTTTAGAGATTTTCTATTGCTTTTTTCTTAATATAAAACAAATATAGATGCTCTACAAAAGTTAAGAAAACATAAAAACCTATAAAGAAGAAAACCAAGTCAGTTGTAATCCCAACCCGCTCTTCGTGGCAATCTGTTAAATTTTGTGTTCAGCTTACCTGTCTCTGTCCTATACACACATGAGCACATGAGCACATGACACATAGGTGCACAATATTCAGATAACAATTTCACCATATTATACATAGTGTTTGGTAACTTTAAAAATAGTAATACACAATATGTAATACATAATATGATTTTTACTTGGTTACTTATGTATCTTAGAGTATTTTACATAATCCTTGTAAGCCATCTTAAAGCTTCTAAAATAGAGTGCGTTATAAATAAAATAAATGTAAGATTTAAGGCAGAGACTTCCAGGGAAGCTTAGGCCTGAGGCAAATCAAGTGCTCGGGGTGGAGGTGCTCCCCAGCAGCCAGAGGCCCTGGATGGGGGTGCGAGAGCTGCCCTGTGGGTGGAATTGCTCTGGGAAGGTTGCCTGAATTTCTTGATAGAATTTTGAACATACTGGAAGAAATTCCCATGTGCCCATTGGATCCCACAGTCAGACTGGAAGAAACTTACCTATGGAACCTGCAGACAGAACACTGGGGCTGCTATGAAGTGTTGGAATGGGGGGAATGCACACCATCTGAATGCCCTACCACTCATCTGAGCAGAGACAGCAGACCTCACCTTAAAGCAACAGGATGTCTCCTGGTTACAGACTGGGCTGTAACCTGAGTGTGCAGACTATGATGGTGCTGATATGTGGAGATAGCTCCTGATACGTTTTTCTGTATCAGCAGGCTGCTTTATTTCCCTGTAGCCTTTCCACCAGTGATGCTGGGGGAAGGAGAGAGGGAATATACCACAGAGTAGGGAAGAAGGAAGCCAGGACCTAGAGATGTTTCTGCTCCACTGGAATAACTCTTGTTATTGAACCCTGACCTGGTACCGGGCACTCTTCTGAGTGTTTTATGTATGTTCGGCATTGAATCCACAAAGCAACTCGATTAGATGGTAGTAGTAGGATTATACCCATTTTACAGATGATGAAATAAGAGGAAGAGAGGAGTCAAGCAACTTACTCAAGGTCATGTAGCTACTAAGGGGTGGAGCCAGGTCCAAAGTCAAGGGGCCTGACTACGGATGTCACACTTAAGGCACGAGGCTCCAGGGTCCACACAGGAATACATATAAGAACACCCTGCTGGTTCCTGGAGGAAGACAGAAAGCAGGAGAGGAAGGTGAGGGTGGAACTGAGAGCTGGTGCCCCAGCGCCCCACTTTGGGGTGAGGGTGCTGGTGGGGGGCACTGTGGGCTTGGAGACCTTTAGGCAGGTTTGGAGGAGGGGTGGATGTGTGGAGAGGACAAGCAGATGGGAGCAGGCCTGGAGAGGGGCTGCAGCACCATGGGAGTGACCCGTGCAGGCACCCAGGGCCTCCACGATAAGGCAGGCAGTTCTGCCTTCCATCGGGGGACAGGCCGGGCGCTCGGCGTGGGTGGGGACAGGAGCAGAAGGCCACATCTCATGCCCCTGTATGTGAGGATAGCTGAGCTTCCTGGCACCCCACCCCATTGTGGGATGGGGCAGATGAGCCTGAGTATATCTGAAAAGAAATTCTTTTAAGCTGGAAGAAATGGAGTTTTCTTTAAGTTTACAGTGCATGTTTGTCTGCTGTCATCAGCACTTGGGGCTGATGAGCAAGAGATCAAATTTTAGACCTGTTTTGCTCGGTATGTAGCTACTAACCACCTGTGGCTACTGAGCAGATGGAATGTGGCCAGTCCTTCCTGAGAGGTGCTATCAATCTCAAAGATACTCTGGATTTTGAAGACTTTGTATGACAGAAAGAATAAACTATCTCAAGAATTTGTGTACTGATAAGTTTAATGGTACTATTTTGGACATATTAGGGATAAGTGAATTATTAAAGTTAATTCTACTTTTATTAATGTGAAATTTAAAATTACATGTGTGACTTATTATATTTCTGCTGGATAGCACTGTTTTAGACAAGGTGGAAAATCATAAAAAAAAAAAAGAAGGAAGGTTGTGAGTTTTTGCACATTTTATGACACTGTGTATTTCTGTGGCATAAGATGCATCTGAAGAAGGAATGTACCCTTTCAGAGGTAGCGTTAGGTCGGGTTCCTGGGCAGAGTGCTTTAGTGGGATCTGATGACAGGAAACCAGGGGAAGCCCAGTGAGCCAGCCCTGGGAGGGTGGCGGAGGGGTGGTGAGCTCCAAGAGGGGGCGTGCTCCTGGGAGAGCCAGCAGCGTCTCTGAGTTTCCGGGCACCTGTCCCCCTGTCCGCTCCCTGCCGGCATATGTTCTCCCTCTTCTATCGGTACTTTGCCCTGCTTCCTCCGGGCTTGCCCAGACCTGCCTCCTGTCCGCCTCTCAGCCCCGGCTCCTCCTGATGCAGGCATTCTGGTCAGTGAGATTCACCTTTTCACACCAAGCCATGTCCTGGCCACTGACCACCTGAGGATGTCAGTCCTGGGCTGGGTGCCGACCTCGATCCACTCAGTGACTGCCTCTGTGTGGATGCCAACTTGACGTGTGTCCCTGAGCACAGGGCAGGGAAGTTGGGCCTGACAGGCACTATGATAACGGGGGTCAGTCAGGAGAACTGAAGCAAAGACCGGCAGTGTCCATCCCAGCACCACGCTTAGGGGCAGTGTCGGCCCCAAGCACCTGTCCAGGAGCGATGTCTGTACATCCCCAGGTGGAGGTGAAGGCAGAGCCTGAGCTTGATGCTACTGAGTATTTAAGATCTATTATCAGTTCCTCTGTGCCTGTTGGATCATGTGACTCTCCATGTAGCTTGTCCACAGGCAGGAGTGCACTGGTGAACCATAATAGGTACCCTGGCTACCTGGAGAGGTACTTATTTCATTTGAAAGCGACACATTGGCATCCTGGTTATGCATTCCTCTCTGTGAAGCTGGTTGCATGAGTCAGCCCCCTGTTATCACAGTTATGGGTCTGACCTGGTGTGCCGTGATTTCACGAAAGATGGTACCACTTAGACAAACTTCCTGGAAGCCATCTAGGGGGCCTTAGCTTGTGCCATCCCTCCACCTAACTTTTACAGAATGGCTTCAGGCTGACAACTTTCTCTTGCTCTCAATGGCAAGCATTTGGTCCCATCAAAATTGTCATCATTGTTGGGCTCCCCTGGTGGTGCAGTGGTTGAGAATCTGCCTGCTAATACAGGGGACACGGGTTCGAGCCCTGGTCTGGGAAGATCCCACGTGCCGCGGAGCGACTAGGCCCGTGAGCCACAACTACTGAGCCTGCGCGTCTGGAGCCTGTGCTCCGCAACAAGAGAGGCCGCGATAGTGAGAGGCCCGTGCACCGCGATGAAGAGTGGCCCCCGCTCGCCACAACTAGAGAAAGCCCTCGCACAGAAACGAAGACCCAACACAGCCAAAATAAATAAATTAATTAATAATTAAAAAAAATTGCATCATTGTTGTCATCGCCAGGTCTCACTGTAGATGGGGTGACATGTTCTCCTTGCTTGGGACCCCTGAAACCTGTCCTGTTACCTTCCCAGATGCTTATTAGGTCCCCTGATGGGCCAGAATCAAAGACGATGCTTTGAGTGTGTTTATGTGAGCACTTGGGGTGGCATGTGGGAGGGCGACTGGGGCTCCCATAGCCGAGTAATTAAACAGGAGAATGTGTCTGATGTCCAGGTAATTACTGCTGAGCATCTGCTAAATACAGAGTTTCATTGATGGCTGGTGTTGTTAGGCACAAGAGGGCTGGTGTGTTTGCACTCCACATGGCAAAGGGATGATTTAAAATCTGTTCCCATCAGCGGCCCCTGGAGCAGCCCCAACATAAATTAAGGAAGCCTGGAGCTTATGTAACCTGACCCAAAAATCACTTCCAGAAAGGGGCACAGGAAAGCTCCTCTGCTCCGGAAAGGCTGCTAGAAATAACAGCATGAAATGATCGACTCTTGACTGAGAAAGGACCCCTGGGAGTTGGTCAAGCTCACGCGTCTGACTGTTGAGGAAACTGAGGCAGCGCAGGGAGGGGAAGGGACCACAGGGTCGGTGACAGAGCCAGGACCGGCTGGCTACCCCTTCTGCCCAGGACATCCCCCCATGGGGACCCCAAAGCCCAGCCTGCCCTGACAGATCCCTCGGAGGCACTTAACGGAAACCCTGGGCCCCTGCCCACCGGGCGAGTGGCAATCCTGGGGTGGCCTTCAGCTCATCCTGCCGCCTGGCCATGTAGGGGGCACGCTGCTCACCCCACGTCCTCCCTGCCGAATGGTCACATGGGCTGAAACCCACAGACGAAGGGCAAGAGGAATCTGGGGAGGTCTCCCGTCTAGTTTGGAGGGCTTTTTCTTTTTCCCGTCCATGCCTGAGGGCAGAGCACCCTGGATCTCCTGGCTCTGGGGCCTCTCTCTTCATTGACTACTAGTTAACTGTTTTAGGCTCTGCCCTGGGATGTGTGGTGTAACATCTTCTCTCCACCCTCGCTCCCTAATCGCCCCTCCCTAGGCCTCATCAAACGGTGGGTGGTCGCCAACCAGCAGAGAAAATTCTATTCCAACACAGCCTCGCAGTGGTGGCAACTGGAAGGTGTAGCGGAAGCTCACCTTGGGCTGCACTCTCCACCCAGTCTTCCTGTGGGGAGTTAACTTGGAGGGTGGGAGGAGGTGTCCAGCCCATTCTAGGCCATTCTGGTCAAGGTGTATGGCAGGTCTGGGCCCTGATCTGGTCCAGTGGTCCCAGACTTGGGATCTCTAGAGGACCCATCCCAGGGTGCTGCTCTGGGAAGCCTGGTGCCCCCAACCCCCTGGCGGAGCCCCCACGGAGCCTTCTGCTAGAGGCTGCAGTGGCCATCACAGCTTTTAAAGCATCTTCCTCTGACCGTCAAGACCCTGGCTTCGGTCTCCGTGGAGCCTGCCACCATTAGGACTTTAAATTTCTGCTACCCAAATGCAATCATTCATTCAATTAACAAGCATTTATTTGCAAACTTTCCCTTTTTTGAAATAATGCTTTATGTTACCAAAACACTAAGTACATTTTTTTTTTTTGGTGATACCTCTTCGAATCTGTGTCCAGAAGCGTACAAATTTACTGTTTATCTTCCCTGCTTTACATAATCTCTATAATTGTCACTTTTCAATGGCTTTGTAAGAGTCTGTCAAATGGCTGTATAGTGTTTAATCATTCCCCTGCTTTGTGAAACTGGGAATAAGTAAGTCATGTATTTGTAATTTTTATTTTATATGGGAGTATAGTTGATTTACACTGCTGTGTTATTTTCAGGTGTACAGCAAAAGTATATTGTGTGTTTAGCTTTTTTATACTGCTTTTTTTTCCCCTTTGGTAAATTCTGAGGAGGGGATTATTTTGAACACTTTTAGCTGTTTAAAGTGCAGAGTTGAATCATATGCACATTTAAGTGACCAGACTTGAGCTCTAACAAAAGAGAAGGGGTGGAGACACACACACACACACACACACACACACACACAGAGCTCTGCTGACCCCTAAGCCAGCTTCCCTCCCTCAAGCCTCCCATTCTGGTAGCCACACCCTCATTAAATACTCTGATGTTAAAGATGCGTGGCTTTCGTGTTCTCTGGCACCTTAGGGTCCACCAACTGCTTCGTCTGGTACCCAGCCAAAGGAAGGGCCATCTGTTCCCGGGAAAGACGACGTGGCAGCGTCCAGCATGGTGCCTTCCCCAGGGACTCTCAAGGGCAGTTTTGACTATATAGACTTTCAAACTCACCCTGGTGTAAGAAGCAAGCCCACTTAATACTTTCCAAAAGGTTGCTTGGCAGTGTCACTCTGAGTGACACTAGATCCTCTCACCAGTCATTGCACACCCCATGCATCCCAGCTCATTCCCAGATTAAATAAGTGAAAAGCAGTACTTCAGGGCTCGCTGCCCAATTTGCCTGTGTTTGCTCCGTGTTTCTTTTTACTTTTTGTGTTTCCCCAAGAGGCACTTCCCTGGCTATGGACAGGATGAGTAGGACAGTGCATGGAGGAAATTGGTGGCTTGGAAGGCCATGAGAGGGCCGGGCCAGGTTTGCAGATGTTGGAATTTTGGGGCTACAGGGAGTGAATGCAGTGGGGAATGGGGCAGAAGTGGGGGAAACACATACATGCAGAACCCATTAGGGTCCCAGGGGCAGAGGGAGCCCCTGAGACCAGGAAAAAGAAATAGAACAGAAGGATGATAATGTCATGCTAGACTTGTCGAGGGCCAGGGCGTTTAAGAAGAAAGCAGTCAAGTGGAGCGCATGGGATGTGGCCAAGACAGCCAGCCAAGGGCATGGATAGAAGAGCAGACCTTGGCAAGCTTGCTTTCTGGCATAGTGGGAGGAGCTCACGTGGGGGGGTAAGGAGGGGATGGGAGGTAGTGAGCCTCCAGGTATAGACCACTTACCTGAGAGTTTCAGCAACCAAGATTAGAGAACCTGTAATACCAGCTGGAAGAGGCAAGGAGATTTCAGAGTAAGGAGAGTCATGGCAGCTTCCAGAAAGGGAAGCTGCCCTGGAAAGAAGGTTTGTGAAAGAGTTAGGGAAGGGACGGGGGTGGAGGGAAATAAGAGGAGAAACCATCCTCCCAGAGGTAGGAAAGCTGTATACAAACCCTGTTGGGCTAAAAGAATAGCCCGTATGTGATATAGTCCCTGGGCTTCCGCCCTGTGTCTCACTTGGGTGTTCGTTTTGGAGGAGTGAAGAAATACGAACTTGGCAGCCTCCCAGCCAGTCCCGGGGTGGGAGCTCCACTCTGCGGGGATTCTTTGGAGCGTCCATCGCGGCCTCACTGCTGCCCCGGCGCAGAGTCCATTCCCAGATTTCTCAGCTTCCCCTGAGCAGCCTGGGTGAGGATGAGATGCTGCGGAGAGCAAGGAATCACGGGCCTTGCCCTGGGCCTTCCCTGCCTGCTGGGAGCATGAGGTCTAGTGCAGAGGGTGGTGGGGCTCATGGGCAAAGCCACCCGGGTGTCTAGCTTGGGGCTGATATCCGGGAGAGGCACCTGGCTCTCTGGGGGAGGAGGGGTTGGTTCTGGATTGCAGGTGGGGGCAGCAGGGGGGAGGGCTTTAAGTTGGGCCCAAAGAGGTCAGAGGTGTGTACTCCATGGATGTCCTTAGTCTGTCCCCCTGGAACCCTAAAACAGACTTAAACCTGTCTTGACCACAGTTCTTCCCCTGGGGATACTGGCCTGTTTAGTCTTAGATTTATTTTTGTGGACAAGCTCTTATTCTTTCTTTTGTTCAAACCTTGTGAACTCGAAAAAAAGACACCCAATTAGAATAAAACTTAAATTGAAACACCAATGAAAACATATCATCAATTAAAATAGAGCACTAATTAAAGTGCTTCCAACAGGCAGTAGCCAATAATGGCCCTGTGGCCTGGAAGCCCCAGCCTTGGTCATGGGACGGCTGGAGGGCCAGCCAGACATACTGCTGGTATGGGGAGTAGGAAACGGAAGGCTGACTTTGGGCCCTGGGAACAGGACATCCCTCTTGTTGAGTCCTTCTACCTATGGCACAGTTGGTGACCCTGTTGCTCCTTTTCCTGGAGGCAGGGGGCTCACAGCTGCTGCTGGCTCCATACGGAGTGGAGCAGAGCCTGTCCCCATGGGGCCCAGAGTAGGAAGGGCTTCACAGGCCACAGCTGACAGAGCCACCTGGACTCAAAGCCACATGCACATTTGCGGGTGCTCGTTTCCTTCCTCTTGGTAGTGAGGCTCTGAGAACCACTCTGTATGTGTAGCTTTGCTCCACGGGTCCCTGGAGCTCAGGTGGGGTGAACCCCAGGCTCCCCCTGACCTGGCAGGCCTGGCATTCATGGCCGTGTGCCACCTGGGCCCTCAGCCCTGTCTTCCTCATCTCCCACCGTGCCTGTGTGTACAGAGGGCCTCTGTTCGGCCACTCTGGTCCCCTGGCTAACTGGCAAGCTGTTGGAAGTAATAAGGTGTTCCTCTAAAACTGTCCCTGGTTACCCTCTCCTCAAGGCCCAGTGAGACACGTCTTCTTGCTTCTCCTCTAAGTAGGTCAGTTGACCTTGACCGGCCTGTCTTGCATCATTATGTACACATCCACCTCCATCCTTCTGTACAAGTCAGGGTATATGTTAATATATAGTATTAAGTTACATCTTTCTTGTATAGGAGACTGCGTGTTTTTAAGGGTAGCGATTGACCTTTGCTTAACTTTTTATTATCCACTAGTTTTTATAGTCATCAACTCAAACTTTTAGAATTTTATTTTACTCATCTAAGGAAGCATTCTAGTTTGACAGGAACAAAATGTCTGTGGAAAGGCCCCTCCGGTGTCTGGCCAGCCTGCCCCACCTACAGAGGCTGGACCACTGGGCCGTAACACCACCTACCTGATGTGAGCTCACTTCAAGAGCAGGCGAGTTCTTAGGAGAAAATCAATAACCTCATGTGTGCTTGTCTTTTTTTTTTTTTTTTTTTTGTGCTTGTCTTTTAAGCCCAATGCTCTTAAGTGGCAGCAAGCTCTACCAGGAACAAAAGAAGGAAGAAATTAGGTAAAGGGAGAATCAATATTTGTGTTGGGTTTTTAAAGACTTAACAGTCTGTTACTAGCCTTGGTTCCGGGGAACAGTAGCTGTTATTGCAGGGCTTCTGGAGCGAGCCTGGGGAAAGAAACTCCGTGTTTGGAATTTGCTCGTCTACCTCTGAGCCTGGAAATAGAACAGGTGTGGCAACCCCTGCAGAGCCCTGTTCCTTCTTTGTAGCGTTGTATGTTTTTACCCAGCTTCGTGTTTAAGGCAGAGATCAGGAGAAGCAGGCCCAAGTGTTGACAGCCTATCACGTCCAGTGTCCCGATCCCCAGACCGCATCCCCAGAGAGGGAAAACAGATGATGGAAGTGGGCATCTCTGTTGCCTGCCGTTCTCCAGCCACACATCAGCTTTCATTGGGGAGGCAGCTGGTGGGGAGGTGGGGCTCAGGGACAGTACTGCAGGAGGTCACAGCATCTCTGCTGGGGACAGGATGAAGGCTTCCTCACTGGAGAGATGCTTTCAGGAAAGTGGTGCATCCTGGCCTCTGTTGTCTCAAGAACAGCAGAGAAGATGGGTCAGCTGTGACCTCGTGCCCCAGCCCTGGACCTTTTCGTGTCTATTCACCTCCACCTGACCCTCTTCCGAGCCCCGCTGCAGCTAGTTGCTTTTGCATAAGGTTCCTTCACCTCCTCTTTTAAACCTCCTGATCTGTGGGTTCTGGACCGGGCTGGGCAGTCCTGGGGTCGGGAGAGGGCTTGCAAAGACCTGGGCCCTCATCCCCAGCTGTCAGTGCGGCTGGAGCTCCCACTTGCTCACCTTTCCTCAGGTTGTTTGGAGACCTGTGCACATATGCTCCTGTCCTGGAATGTCCCCCCCGCCACCTTCCTTATTCCCCTGGCCTTTTCTAACCCTTGTCTCAGGCCCCCACTGATGGTCCTCTCCTTTGACATAATTTGCCTTCTCGCCCTTCTCCTCCCCACTCCCCTCTTCCTCTAATGTTCTATTTCTCTCCCGAGAGCCACAAGCTCAGAGTAAAAAAGAAATCAGTGGAATCAAAGGAAAGAAATCATTATTCTCTCTCTCTGTAACCCTTTCCTTCTCTTTTCATAAAACCAAAACAGCAGGTGAGGGACAGTATCACCATGGCTGAGAAAAAGAGGGAGTGGTGGAAGGCACATGGAGGGGATGTGTCAGGAAGAAGCATGGTTTGTTCATTTCTTCAGGGCAGCATGTGTTTTCAGAATACCTCGCTGCCAGAGGGGCTGCCCACGGGGGTGGGAAGACAACCCACTGGCCTGTTCTCGAGCGGCCCACAGTCATCAGCCCAGTATCTCCAGACCTGGGGTCCCTGCATGGGCCTCTGAGAGGTCAGAGATCAGAGATGTTGCGTGTGTAGGTGCATTTTTCTGGGAAGAGTTTCTACAGTTTTCCTCAGATTCCTGAAAAGGTTCAAGATCTAAGACTTTCAAATTTTTTTTGACCATGACCTGCAGTTAGAAAGACCCGTCTAGACCTTGTCTCACACATCTGTGTATGTGTGTGCGTGTGTCTATGTATGCGTGTGTGAGAGAGAGAGAGAGAGAGAAAGAGAGAGTGTGTTAGTTTTGTGGGTGTCTATATCTATTTCTATATCCATGTCTATCTATATCATCTCTGAAACAAAAGTTCCCCAAACACTACTTACCCTTCTACATGCAAATCAGTGTGGTATTTTTTATTTTACTCTTCTTGATTCTATAATAAGCTATTCTATTCTGTTTCGTTAAAAAAATACTGATTATAGCCCATGAAATTGATTTCATAACCCAGTAATGAGTCACAACCTGAACTTTGGAAAACACTGATCTAAAGGAAAGTGTTAAGGATCACTGATCCAGGAACTCCGGCACATTCTTGATGAGGGCCTTTTGGCAATATCAATGTACAAATACATTCACCCATGGACCCTGATGTTCCTACAGGGATGTTCTACTTCTAGGAATTTCTAGAAATCCCATTACTAGGAATTTCTCTTACAAATATACTTATGCACAATGATGTTCAAGATAATTCTTTGCTTTGTTGTTTATAATAGCAAAAGACTGGAGACAACTCAAATGTCCATCATGATGGGAACGGTTGAATACCTAATGGAACATCCACACAATGGACGAATACTCTTCAGGTGTTACAGAAGAAAGGGAAGCTCTCAATGACCTAAGTTGGAAAGATTGCCAAGATATATAATTCAAACAACAAGATGCAAAACAGCATGTTTAATCTGTTACCTCTGGAGTGAAAAAGGGGGCAATCAGATTCTATATTCATACCTGCTTATATTGGGTTGGACCATATGAAATTCCCCCCCTTTTTTTTTTTTTGCTGTACTCAGGCCTCTCACTGTTGTGGCCTCTCCCGTTGCGGAGCACAGGCTCTGGACACGCAGGCTCAGGGCCCAGCCGCTCCATGGCACGTGGGATCCTCCTGGACCGGGGCACGAACCCGTGTCCCCTGCGTTGGCAGGTGGACTCTCAACCACTGCGCCACCAGGGAAGCCCTGAAATTCCCATTTTTTAAAAATCAAAATAATTGAATATTGGCAGTTTCACATGGTTCAATATAATGTGCATAAAGGAAGTATAAGTTAAGAACGGGTGGGAGAATTCTTGCTGGGACCTGTTAAAATAAGGAATCCCATTGGTTAATGCGACAGGAAAGGGGCTCACTCTGAGCTAAGGCAGAACTGAGGGCAGTCCCATGGCCAAGTGGAGAATAAGCAGAGGCCGCTGGTCCCTGTCCTCGTGCCCGAGACCGAGGCAAGACGAGCCCCAGATGGGGCTAGAGGCTGGGATGGAGTGGGCAGCTGGAGAATCCCTCTGTCTCCCTCCTTTATCCCTCCCTCTTTCTAGATATCAAGTGTGAATGGCATGGTGGGGATGAGATAGAAATTTAACTTTCAAAATTTTAAATTTTGAACGCAATTGCATGTGTCAAAAAAAGCATCACCCAAGGAATGTTGATACCTGCAGACCGGACCAAGCAGGGCTTTTGACTTCTCAGGGCTGGGCTGGAGAGGGCTGAGGACTCAGGAGAGCTGCCCGCAGGCACAGAACATTTTTCCCATGCCCAGTACCTGCTGCCTGCTGCCCAGCCTGCTGCTCAAGCTCAGTGAGGTTTCTGGGACCCTAGGGTTATCTGGGCAGGTGTCTCGAGGGGTTGGACACTGTTGAGGTGTGGGTGGGGGTACAGTTGAGGATGGAGGTGGGACCTGGTCTGTTTACCTCAAAGCCCATGCTGATTCTGTTCAGGTTTCCGGGGCTAAGGAGGATTGCTGGGCAGCTGGCAAGGTATTCAGCTAGGACCTCGTAGGGCAACATTTACCTGGCACCTCACCACCATGATCTTAGTGCTACAGACTTGGAGGTTTGTTTTCATTAGCATGTGGATGCTGTTCAGGCTCTCAGAGACTCATATGTAGACCCTGCCCTGCTGTGTTCATTACCCTGGGAACAGAACCACCAAGGGGAGTGGATACCCAGGCCCTCTGATCAGTATACCTTCTCCTTTAGGCAGCTCCAAAGGGGCAGAAAACTATCATCAGAAGGCCTTTTGTAGGCAGGAATCTGAGCTATACAGGCCACCCTGGGGCTATGGGGCGGCAGCCCTGATGGGTACCTGGGGACTGATCCTTTCCATTGAAAATTTATGAGATGAATGTGTGTTATGTACTGGCGTGGGAGGCAATGCTGGCAGGGCCATGGCTTAATCACCTCTTAGAAGTTTCTTTTTATTCTCTGTGTGTGAGGAGTCTCCCTTGTAGGGCACATTCCTTCATCAGCTTTATATACCTTTAATTCAATTATAGTTGATTCTATCTGGACAGATATCTTTGGTCCCCCTTGGGGGACTCCATGCCTGGACGTTTATCCAAGTTATATATGTATGTATGTATTTTGGCAGGAGAGGATCTTACACTCCCTCTCATTTCCTGCCTACATTTTACCCAAAACTCCAGTGCTCAGATAACAGAAACAGCCTTGGACAGTGTTTAGTAGAGAGAGTTGTGGGACCCCAGTGGGGGTCTGTGAAATTAATCAGGAAGTACCAGGCAGACAGAGTAAGCAGGGACTGGGCAGGGCCAGCTAGAAAGCTACTGCAGAAGCTCCAGTGAGCAGCCCAAGGAAGGGCCTGGGCTGGGAGGAGCAGGCAGGTGAAAGCAGGAAGGTGAGTGGTACCAGTGGCCTTGGGAAGGAGAAGAAACAGGCTTTGGAAGCTGACCCAGTATCAGAGGTAAGAGGACAGACATGGCATGGCTCCTCTAGATCGAGCTTGGGGGTGGGAAGTGTGATGGAGAGGAGTCCTTCGGGAAAGATGCTTAATTAGATGCTTAATTGGACTTTCAGATTTGAGTTGCTGATGGGGATGGAGAGTCCCATCTCCCTTGGCCCCGGTTCCCTGGTAGTTAATTTCAAGCTTGAGACTCAGTTCAAGATTTCGGCCTAAACTTCATAGAAGTGAAAGGTGGTGACTCACTCACATGAAGGGATGAATGAAATCATTTAAGAGGGAGTACAGAGGATGTAGGTGACCAAAGACCAGCTCTTGGGGACTGCTCCATTGGGGAGTGCTGTACCATGTTGCTTCTCATTGGGTCCTGGGCTGAGAGTGATGGGGGTGGCGGGGAGAGTTGAATGGAGACGAGGCTGGTTTTCCAGGGCTTCTGAGGGAAATGCTGTGGGCAACACGTGTTGGAGGCCCAGAGCTGTGGGCTCTGTCCCTAACAGTCCCTTCAGCCTGTAGTGGAAATGGAACTGGGGGCACTGGCGCAGAATTGGAACCAGCAGAGGGTATACCCTGAGGACAGTAAGTAAAGACCTCATCTCTAAATGTGAAATTCTGGGAGATTTGAAGGAGGGGTTCTGCTTTAGCCAGGGGAGAAGAGTAGGGTTAGGCGAGTCATTGACTGATGAGTTAAGGTTTAATGAAAAGATATCAAATTGTACTTAAGTGCTTATCTTTCTGTGCCTCTTGTTCTTAAATTATTTATCAGATTTTTAAATGTGGACATGATTAATGCTATTAGGATCTCTGGCTTGGCTGTCTTAACAAAGACTTACATTTTAACTTAAAAACATAACTGAGTGGAGACTCTTACCATTTTTCGTCAATTAATCACCTGCGTGCGAAGCTCAGCTGTTCGGACCCTAAGGCCATATGCAAAGGCAGCCGCGCCCACTGGGTGGGTTCACCCTCATTACGGGGCAGAATATTTTGGAGAAAGTAAACTGATTCCTGAATGTTGCAGCAGTAATGTGAGATGAAGGTCACTAGGAATGCAGAGGTTCTGTGTTGCACGAGGAAGGGAAATGGATGTAGAGGGTGAGAGGGGAAGAGCACAGTGCTGATGCCAGGGCAGGGGCAGTCTCATCTCCAGACACACCAGGCAGAGTCCATGGAGACTTGGTCCTTGAAGGTCCTTGGTCCTTGGTCTACTGTTCAGAGCTTGGGAAGTGAAGTACCCAGGATGGGCCTGACTTGCACAGTTTAGTTCACTAGACATTTATTGAGCACCTACTATGTGACAGGTTCTGGGGATACATTCTTGGCTTTAAATATTTCCCGGGTAGTGAGGAAAATGGACTGCTAAACATTGGATGTGATAAACCTGTGGCTTGTTCAATAATAGACGTTTGTATCAGATCTCCTGGTGAGAAAATAATGCATCTGCAGTGCAGGCCTGCTGTCATGCTGGACCCTCAGCCATCATGTGCCACTGGGTGGCCACTTGGTTCATGAGAGGCCATGGGCCTCCAGGGTTTGATAAACTCTCACTGAAGGGATGATTACGTGGGTTCAGGTCTTGCCTCTGCCTCTTACAAGTTGTGTAGCCTTGAGTGAGTCACTTAACAACCCCCTGCCTCAGTTTCCTCACAGTGGTACTTACTTCACAGGGTTTTCAGAAGGATTAGATGTGTTACATAGTGTTAGCTTAATGATGGAGAAGTGGGAGGGGAGGTCTAGGAAGCAGATCTGGAAGGGCATTCTCAGAGGAGCAAAAGCTAAGCAGGTATAGAAATCCCAGCCCAGCTTGGCTTAAGTGAATGGGGAATTTATTGACTTTCTCAGTGGACCAGGAAGGTGAAGCAGTGCTGTGGACCTGGTTTCTCTCTCCCCTCATTGGCCACGCCCTCTGGGCTGATGTCATTCTCACAGACTCTCAGCACAACCTTATCAAGCTGGTTGCAGGCAGCTGCTGGGACTATAGCCCTCCAGGATGAATTTAGTGGGAAGAAATAGTAAGAGTCTTTGTTCCTGCATTTCTAGCAAGAGCCCTTGGATGGACTCTGAGGGGGTTAAGCCTGTGCCCGACCTTGAACCACTCGCTGAGGTCGGCTGAGTTCTCAGAGACCGTTCCGCTCTCTCCATTTAAGATACACCCTTTGCAATGTCCAATTCTGGCTTCTTGTAACGGAACAAGAACTTTAAGACCCTAAAGCATGTTGAGTGCAGAATCTGCTAGATTGTTAGTGATATTCTGTTTCTGATCTTTTAACTTTGTGTTACCCTGTCCAAAAAATGAACTTTTTTAGCAACTCGTTGTGTCTTTCCAAAGCATTCAACTTAATGCCATAGAAGCGAAGCTCTTCTTCTTCACATTTATACTTCATAGATTTATTAATATTTGATTAAATTAAGTATTTATAACCACAAATACAGCTGGCAAACAGGTATGGGGACAAACACAGACACTGGGCAAGCATTCTGGTTAACTCATGGGCACAAGTGCACAAGTCTCCTTGAGCTGTCACAGGACTGAGGGCATTGGGTCCATGCAGCTGACAGAGCGCATAGAAAGAGTAGGTAAAGCAGGCAATCACATAAGGTCATTAAAGAGAGTTTCCACTGCCCAGGTTTGCTCTTGGATGACTCCATGGCTGGGCCAGTTGCAGAGGATGTTGAGAAAGTGAGCTGAACCCACATGGGATGGGCAAGAGAGGAAGGGAGCTCTGGCCTCCCTAAGGAAAGCCAACGGTCCAGAGAGAGACATAATAACTTCAGTCACATGCAGACCTGATGTCCAGAGTCTGTGGCCATCCAATCTGAGCAAGGAAGATACCCAGGGCAGGGTTGGTGGGGGCAGGGAGGAGGTGTTAGGAGCATCCTGCCCACTCTAAGTGTATCCCCTCAGGGTGGTCCCCGGTGGCAGAGCAAAGCAGGGCGTAGCCTAGCTCACAGTCGGGAGAGTTCTCCTTGGGTCAGTTGAGGAGTATTCAGAAGGGGCTACCGGCCCAGGATGGCCAGGAGGGCACGGACCCTTTGCCAGGGAGTCACAACAAATTTCGAGTCCCACTGGATTCAGGCTCCTGGGCAGAGATTGGCATCATCTAATGCTGCCCTGGACAGCCTGACATCAGCTGCATTGTGCTAGGACGACCCAGCCTCAGAAAACCCCAGCCACACACAGAGCTGGTCTCGGGAGCCTCATCAATAAGATGGGACAAGGGGACAGACCTCACAGGTGGTGCGAGGATTAAATGAAATGAGAATCGCTGAGTTCCCAGTACAGAATAAGTACATAGTAAGTCTCAGTTACCCCTTAGCCATGTCTCCCTGGTTTTCCACTGTGGAAACTGATCTCACAGAAGTTATGCAACTTGCCTGGCTTATATGGTACAAGAGGGGCCAAGCAGGGGCCACCGAAGCTTCCTCTTTTCCCCCCAAACCATACGTGGTCCATACACCAGACAGGCTGCTGCCTCTCTAATAGCTTGGACTCCCCGCTCCCGGCCCTGGGATGGGTGGCCTTTATCATGGATTCCTGCACAGTGAGAAGGACCTCAGCTTAATAATGTAACAGAGATTAGAAAAGCGTAGGCCAGAGGGAGGCCATAGAAATACCTAGTTACTAAAACAGTATCAGATAACGACCTTTCAAACCAGCTGCAGCTCAGAGAAGGAGCGGAGCAGAGTAATGATTACAGCTCTGGGCCTAAGGGGCCTAACAAGGAGCCCATCACTTATTTATAACACTGCCGCTTTCTGGCTGTTACTGCACACGTGCCCCTGGGTCTAGGCAGGGGTTACCTTTCATAATCTGAGCAACAAATGAGTCAATTTGGCCAATTCTCTGGGCTGGGGGATTGGCTGGGATGAGGGGTGAGGAATTCAGCAGGTGAGGTCCTCACACACTGGTCCTGGGGTTGGGGGGCAGGGGTACAAAGCTCTGCAGTTCTCAGAGTCTGTTGTTCAAAGTGGATTCATTTGCTGGAGACAAATCAAGTCGATGTAGGGTTGTTGATCTGCCACTTCGCCGTGTTCATTATTTATGATCATTATTATCATTGCCTTTATCGAGTGCACTGCACTTTGTAATCCAGGGCTCCCTAGGTGAGCTCAATCAAACCTGGGACTTTCAATACCACCCAGATGCTGACGACCCCCAAACTTATTTCCAGCCCAGTCTCTACTCACTGCAAACACATGATTCCCTCTGTCCCTGGATCTGTCCGCTGGGATGTCTCACAGCCTCCTGAACCATAGCAAATCCAAAATGGAACTGCTCCTCCACTAGCCTTTACACCCCAGCGAATGGCACTGTGATCTGTCTGGTTGTCATAGCCCCAAAGCATGGGTCCCCTTTAATCCCTCCTTTCCCTCATAGCCCTCAGCCGGTCACCCACATACCCTGCTGGTTCTCCTTCCAAAGTGCCTCCTGGATCTGTCCTCTTCTCTCCACCTGGTCCTAAGCCCCCAGCATCTTTTGCCTCCAGATTGCTTTGCCCCGGTTCTAAGTCTGAGTCAGGTGATCACCCTCTCCACCTCAAACCTCTTGGTGTGTTCCCAGCACACTTAGAATAAGACCCCAACTTGGTGCCATGGCCCTCAGGTCCCCACGTGCTCTGACCCTTGCCCACCTCTGCAACCCCACCCCTTACTCGGAAATATTCCTCAGGCTGCAGTGACCTCTCTGGCCCTTTAACAGAGCAGGCTTGTTTCCATCTCGGGGTCTTTGCAGTTGCTGTTCCCTCTGCCTGGCATGGTTTCCCTCAGGGTCTCCTGGACTGGCTCTTTCTCCGGGCAGGTCCCAGAGAGGCCTTCCCAGCCCACCTTAGTTTAATAATACCCCTCTTATCTTGCCATCTTGCTTCATCATATATGCAGCACTTGTAATTATCTGAAATAAGCTTACTTATTTGTTTACTAATTTACAGCCTGCATGCACTGGAGTCTGCATGCAATGGAGCAGGAAGCTGCGGATTCTGCTCTGAACAGGGCCTAGTATAGGACGTGGGACATCATAGGCTCTCAATAAATATTTACCGAGTGAATTCACGAACAAGTGTTTTTCTAATTTCAATAATAACCTAGCAAAGTAGATTTCATTTGCTCAGTTTTATAGGAAGCTGAAGTTCAAAGAAGTCACAAAGCTCGCCTAAGGTCGTCCAAGCTTGTACGTGGCAGAGATGAAGTTCATGCCCAGTTTTGTCTGCCTTAACACTCTTCTCCGAAACCATACTACCTTTTGCCAAGACAAACCTGTTTGGGTGCTGCTCCCAAAAGAAAGTGTGAGGATCCCCTGGGAAGATGTTCCTGAGCGGGCTCATGATCGCTCCTACAGAGCTGTTACTGTATCTGGACCCTGGGGTCTTTGCAATTACCATCCCCATCAGCCTAGAAGCTGCAGGTGAGACAGCAAGTATGAGTGTGTTCGGGGGGAATGGGTGGAATGAGCAGTGGCTGCCCTGAAGCTCTGGGTTTTCCTCACAGGGACCACATCGGTGTGTCCCTTTGATGGCCAGCAGCTGGCCTGCTGAGGGGAGTTAATATAGTTAATGGCACCAAGCTATTAATGCAGCCAAGGGCAGTATTTGCAAAAGGTCCAGACCGGAGTGGAGCTACGTGGGTGGCCATTGGACAGCAAGCACTGGATGCTGTGTCACCACGGGGTGACACAGGGGCTGCCAAATTGCCCTTCCACTCAGCTCTGAGGGCTGCATCTACTCCTGTCCCCCATGTGGAGGTGACCCCCCTTCTGCTGCAAAATCCTTGACTTCCTGGTCCTTTCCCACCACTCTGTGTCTCCGTGGGTTCATTCTGTTTGTTCTGAGTCTCACCTGGTCCCATAGAATAAAGGACGACTTCTCACAACACATTGACAAAGGGTGGCTGGATTTGGGGTAACAGCTCTGCCTCCCCCAGGAGGGAACGGATGAATCCCCCACTGAGGGGGCTCTGGGATCCCTCCCAAAGTAGCCTGGGCCCTTATAAGCACATCGGAAAGGTGATTCCCACTCGAGGGAGAGGCCTTGTGCTCACAGTGTCTTAGTTCTCTCTCCCATCGCCTCTTCTAATCCTTATAATTTGGATCCAGTACAATTAATCAGACTGTAAGAGTCCAGGAACATTAAGCAGAATTTGCCATTTTCATGCAAAGCTGAAAGACGTGGCTATTTCACATGCAGTGATTGGATGTTTTTATGGCCAACCTATCACATTACACACCACAGACTTCCAATAAATAAAGGAAAGCTAGAACGGGGCCTGCCAGTTGTATTACAATCCAGCTAACAATATCGTGGGCAGAGCAGTGCTTTCTTGACATCTAATTTACTCAATTACGCGAGTGATCGTGTCGCTCTCCGCTTAAGCTCCTTCAATGTCTTTCCATCAATTAGAGTGACGGTGAGGACCGCACAACTCCCCTCCATGCTGGCACCAGAGCACGATATGAGAATAGTCCATGGGCCTACTCCATCAGACTGGGTGTCCGTGAGGCAGGGACCACACTATTTTCCGTATCCCAGCCTCCAGAGAGAGCCCAGCAGAGGTTGGCTGAGTGATGGATGACCGAATGATCCACCCGAGACACTGTGGACCTTGGCTGGTGGGGATGGATGGGGGGACATCTCACAGACCTGACACAGCTCGTGTTCAGCCATAATTCACAAAGTAACATTGCTGGATATTTGACACATCACCTGGCATTTTCTATCTCAGCCTAACCTGAACCATTAAATTAGAATTCATGAGCCAACTGATGCCCTCTTGGAGAGAGAGGGAGAGGGAGAGAGATGAACGCATGCCCCAGAGTGAGTGGGGGCCAGGCAATGCTTTCTCCTCTCTCCTGGCTCCCTTGTGCTCCTTGTGACCTGACATCTTGCTGCTCTGGGTGTGATAAAGGATTTGGCCTTTAAACCTAATTCACCCCACCCTTACCCCAAGTCAGAGAAAACTGTTCTGGGGTGTATTTGCCACATCTGAGCCACTCAGATGGCTTGGGGATTCATACTGAATGTGTCCGTGTTCTAATAATCAACCACAGTAACTGTCTTTTCACTTAGTCTGCACTGCATCAATTAAGAGTGTATATATTTATTGAGGAATGGCAGTGGGGACTCATTACCTGCTGTTGTTAGTTCACAAGGTCTGCTCAGAGCTGCCTGTCCTGCACCCAGGATATGGTCCTGCCCCATCCCCGCCTGCTGCCCTTCTGGAGAAACCGGACTGGCGTGGGGATGGCCGTTAAATGATGACCCTTTCATGCGTCTGGGCCAGCAGGTGGTGGTGGACTGTGTCTCTTGACAGCCCTGACGAGGGCTGGTCGGGTGGGTTTAAGGGCACTGGCGGGGCCTCCAGTGTGGGCTGAAGAACAGAAGTAAACAAGAACAAGAAGGCAGTCTCTCAACCTCAGATCCCAGCTTTGGCAGGGTAGCCTTCCTTAGGACATCGCTGGGCAGTGGTTTGTCACTCAGCATGGCCTGAGAGGTTTCAAGGGGAGATTGAGCAAGGAGAATGGGGCGCCCTCCTCTCCAGAGAAACTTTTCCTTTTTTTAACATCTTTATTGGAGTATAATTACTTTACAATGGTGTGTAGTTTCTGCTGTATAACAAAGTGAATCAGCTGTATATATACATATATCCCCATATCTCCTCCCTCTTGCATCTCCCTTCCACCTTCCCTATCCCACCCTCTAGGTGGTCACAAAGCACGGAGCTGATCTCCCTGTGCTATGCGGCTGCTTCCCACTAGCTAGCTATTTTACGTTTGGTAGTGTATATATGTCCATGCGACTCTCTCACTTTGTCACAGCTTACCCTTCCCCCTCCCCATATCCTCAAGTTCATTCTCTAGTAGGTTTGCGTCTTTATTCCCATCCTGCCCCTAGCTTCTTCAGAACCATTTTTTCTTTTTTTTAGATTCCATATATATGTGTGTTAGCATACGGTATTTGTCTTTCTCTTTCTGACTTACTTCACTCTGTATGACAGACTCTAGGTCCATACACCTCACTACAAATAACTCAATTTTGTTTCTTTTTATGGCTGAGTAATATTCCATTGTATATATGTGCCACATTTTCTTTATCCATTCACCTGTCGATGGACACTTAGGTTGCTTCCATGTCCTGGCTATTGTAAATAGAGCTGCAATGAACATTGTGGTACATGACTCTTTTTGAATTATGGTTTTCTCAGGGTATATACCCAGTAGTGGGATTGCTGGGTCGTATGGTAGTTCTATTTTTAGTTTTTTAAGGAACCTCCATGCTGTTCTCCATAGTGGCTGTATCAATTTATATTCCCACAAACAGTGCAAGAGGGTTCCCTTTTCTCCACACCCTCTCCAGCATTTATTGTTTGTAGATTTTTTGATGATGGCCATTCTGACAGGTGTGAGGTGATACATCACTGTCGTTGTTTTTTTTTTGCAGTACGCCGGCCTCTCACTGTTGTGGCCTCTCCCATTGCCGAGCGCAGGCTCAGCGGCCATGGCTCACAGGCCTAGCCGCTCTGCGGCCTGTGGGATCTTCCCGGACCGGGGCACAAACCCATGTCCCCTGCATCAGCAGGCGGACTCTCAACCACTGCACCACCAGGGAAGCCCGTCATTGTAGTTTTGATTTGCATTTCTCAAATGATTAGTGATGTCAAGCATCTTTTCATGTGTTTGTTGACAATCTATATATCTTCATTGGAGAAATGTCTATTTAGGTCTTCTGCTCATTTTTAGATTGGGTTGTTTGTTTCCAGAGACACTTTGATCAGCGCAGAAATTCAGCTGCTTCCACGGGTTGGTTCTGGGTGGAAACCTGAACTCCGTGGGGCCTGGCCGGTGATGCTGGCAGGCACGTGGGCAGCCTGTGATGGCAGGCTCATTGCTCCAGCCCTGCCCTCGCCTGTAGCAGAGCAGGCACGGCCAGACCTTCACATGTTCTTTAATGTAATCCAGAAATTGGCATTTTTGTGTGAAAGTTGCACTTTTTAAACATTAGCAACAGATTTTTAAAACACTATACACTGTTCCCCCCTCTCACCTTCCCAGAAGGTCTGTGGGCAGCGTAGTCGTTGGCTTCTGGAGGCAACAGACTCGCCCGGATGGCCTGGCGGCACTTGGTGTTGACTACCTCACGGGCCCGTGTGATTCTCCAAGCCCCATCTGAAGGCACAGACAGAAATACTCCTAATGTGGAGACACGTTCCTCCTTCTTCTTGCTGGAGAGTATCCAGAAGGAGGCCCCCAGCCTGGGGGCTGCGTTCATCATAGTGTTACCTGGTGGCCTATTTATAGAGCGTGGGCCCCCACTCTGCTGTCACCGGAGCCCCTTCCTTGCTCTGTTGCAGAGAGATGAGAATGCATCGATGCGCCCTTCTGAGAGCTTGGGGTCCCTGGAAGGGGGACAGTCCACTTCCCTCCATTTCCTCATTGTTGTCTGATCCGGGCAGCCAGCGGGCCAGGTTTTTGCATCATTTCTGGGGTCCTGCCCAGACCTTGGCTCCTGACATCCTTAGGAACTCATCCCCAAAGGGATCGACCTCCCATGGGGCTTGTGGCACCTGGACAGAGTTTTCGGGGGTGAAGGCCCTGCCTAGTTACAACAGGCGAGGAAGCAGGGCGGCTCAGCTCATCGGCTGGCAGGCTCCTAGGAAGATGCTGGGCCTTGTCCTGATGCCTTTCAATCTGAATCGGCCGGGAACAGCTGACCTCCCCGCCTGGTCCTTCACCAGGGCTTGTGTTGGCGGGCAGAGGGGAGCAGAAGGCCGGCTGGTAGGGCGAGTTTGGGCAGATGGAGTTGCTGCCGGCAGTGGGGAGGGCACACATGGGCAGTGTGGAGAGGCCTTGACCCAGGTCTCACTTGCGGAGCTGCACGGAGTGTGGGGGGCTGGTGGCCTTCAGGGGACCCCGGGAGGCCCGGGTAGCACGGCCCTGCACTCCTGTTCTTCCCTGAGCCTTCAAGCTGCTGCTGCCACAGTCACAGGAAGTTCCTCAGCACCTCTGAGCTCTTGTTTCCACATCTATAAAGTGTGGGTAATAACCGTTCTGATGAGCTAATGTTTGCGAGAGGGCTTGAAACACCAGAGATCGCTACACCTAAGTGAGATGATTATTATGTTTACCTATTTTTATTCCACTTCTCGAGTACTTATTTTTCGTCCAGGTCTTTAAAGCAAAAATTTTAAAGGCATCCAAATGGAACAGATCAGGGAAGTGGCCACAGGGCCTCTTTTGAGCCTTTGTCATCTCCTGCTGCAAAGGAGACTGTTGCCTCCGCCCCCTAACTTGCCTCCCAGCACCCCACCTGGCCTCCTCTGCTTCCTCCTACACACGACCTGTGGAGGGAGCTTTTGGAAACTGCACCCCTGGTCTTGTCGTCTTCATACTCCACAAACTTCAGTTCATAACTCAGCTCTCACATAAGAGATGTACGCTGAGTTCTGTGCTAGGCAGAGAGCTGGGCGGGAGTGGGATGCAGCACCGTCCTGTCTCCGGGCTCATGGCCTGGGGCTTCTCTGCCCCTGCTGGGTAAGAGTCCTGGCTCCCAAGGCTTCTGGCACTGTCCCCTGCCCACCTCTCCAACCCATCCTCCTTGCCCCCTCCTCCCAAGCCCCAGGTGAAACAGCCCCGGTGCTGTTCTCCGACACACCCAGGCTGGTGCTGGGCCCCTCGCCCTTTCTTCTTCCTCCTTTCCTCTTCATGTGCCAGTTACCTGCCCAGCCTTCACGACTCAGCCTTTGGAGTGAAATTCCAGTCAAAATAGCTTCAAGGAAAAGGAAATTTATTGATTCACGGTGAAGAGTTCCATGCTTTCCGGATGCAACATCAGGACCCGATCTCTCCCACCTCCTGGCTCTGCTGTCTGCCCTGGAAGCTTCATGCTTAGGCCCCCAAAGGGGTGGCACAGATGACCAGCCGCCACTTTAGGCTTAAAATGTGGGCAGTGTGCATCTCCATGGTGGTGCCAGAGAAGGGCCTAGGCTCACTCGGCTGGTATGGGTCATGTGGCTGGGGTAACGGGCTAAGATGGGGTGGATAGCTGGGGCAGGATGGGGAGTCCATGAATCCCATGGACTGAGAGTGGGAGGGGGTAGTTTACTGGAGCAGAATCAGGGGCTCTTAGTAAAGAAGAGGGCGTAAATGCTGGGCGGCAGGCACAGAAGACCCCAGCACACCTCCCGTGACTGTTCCCACCACCCTGGGGGGTGTGTGCTGCCCACGTGCCTTGCTGCTGTCAATAGAGTGGGAGGAATTTTTGTGCCTGTTTCTCCCACTGCACTGTGAGCTGCCTGAGGCCAGGGCGTTTGTCCCCTTCAGCACTGACCCCTCACCACCTGACCCCGGGCCTGAACCCCATGGGGGTTTGGTACCTGTGAGTCCACTGAGGCCCAGCCTCAGGCTCACACACAAATTGAAGTCTGGAGTCAGACGGCAGAGCTGGGGTCATGGTCCTGGGTGTGGACCCTTGCCAAGCACACTGGTCCAGATCCTGTGGGTCCCGTGGTCTGATAAGAGCCACCCTTGGGGGCCATTCCTTCGTGAGCTGAGAATGCCCTGTCTCGGACAGGATGCCTGGAGAACCTTAGCTTCGGATGGGGATGCTGCCCAGCACGAATGGAGATGAGCGGTGCAACGTCATCAGAGCTGGTCCTCTCCTTGTGGGGGAGGAACCCACCCAGCCGCCAGCACCATAGCCCCCAGGGAGCAGTGCTGGCCCCGAAACTGTGCTCCTTCCTCATTGAGAACCTCTCCTTATCCTCCTCTGACCCTCAGGCCTTCACATCCCGCCAGCCCCTTTGATGGTGGGCTGAGCACACCCAGGATGTTACCCTCCCAAAGGCACCAACTCCAGAAACAGGGTCGCCATCAGTCAGGAGATAGACCATAAGAAAATTGTAACTGATGACAAAAAACCCAAGTTTGTGAATAATCTGTTTGCTTCTTTAGCAAGTTGTAGGGGTCCAAGGTTCCTCCATGTAACAACATTCCCCTCACTCACGTGTGCTTTCCTGTGTGGAAGGGGAGGGTGGCTCCACTGTAGGGGGTTGGGGGCTGAGTGTCACCTGCAGCCTCTCATACCCATGGTGCAGCCCCCTTACCTGGGGACCCTGGGAAGGCTGTGCCCGGCCTGACAGTGTCTCCCAGCCAGGCAGGGGTTCAGGCAAGACCCACTGCTCTAGGCTTTCCTCCTTCCCTTCAGCAATAGGAGTGCCCCTCCCCCGCTGCCTCAGCCCTCAGTACTTCCAGGTCAAGTTGGGGTGCAGTCGTCACGGGGCAGGGTGGCGGCTGAGGGAAGGCCAGCCCCCTCCACGCCCCTGCGTGGAGGTGCCCACCAGCCCTCCCAGCGAAGGTGATGGCGGCACTGAGTGTGTCAGCTCTTCACATCCCAGCTGAGGTGGCCTGGGGAAGGCTTGGGCTTCCTGGAGAACCTTCTGGCTCTGTCTCCATTGATCTTTCTGAGGGATATTTGTATATCATGAATTAAGAAAGAGTTTCAGGCTGTTCTTCAAGCAATTTCTTAAGCAAATGGCCCAGGTGAAATTAGCTATTCTGAATAATTCATTTTCCTTCTTCCAAATTTAAATTTGCTCTTCCCTTAATGGTGAATCAGCTAGATGAGGGGCAGGGGTAGTTGGTGGTTCGTATTAAAGTTATTAAAGAACAGAGAGAGGCTGGAAACCCTAGGAATTAAAAACCACTGTGTCGGTAGAGGGAATTGCCCCTGGGGGTTGGCACGGTTATTCCTGGCCATCATGAGGCGGTCTGCTTGCCATGCACCAGGTGAGTCCACAGCGCTGGGGGGCTGAGCACTGTGGGGACAGGGCTCTCGCTGCTGTGACTTCCTCTGGCTTCCACAGAGCTGGTGGGAGGGGAGGATTTGGTCTCTTTGTGATGACTGTGATTATAGGGATGATTGGTTTCCCCAGTCAGGAGTCCAGATGCACAGGGCAGAAGGGACCCCCAGGGCCATTTGCCCAGCATTTCCTCCATTTCTGTTGTTCACACAATGACCACACTGATGAATTTTTGCCATGAGTTTACTATTGTTGATTCGCTATTGTACCATTGTTGATTCACTTTTCAAAAATCTAAGTGCATTCATTTGTAAAAGAAAGTTTAGATCAATCTAGTACATGGCAAATACGCAACCAATGGAAGACAACTGTCAAAATGAATCGAATGAAAAAAACATTAAGCTTTAGCTAAAACATAAGCTGGTTTTCTTGTTTTTGAGTATCAAGTTTTCAAGAGGTGTTAAAGAAATGCCACATCCAAACTAAGACTTTCTTCCTTAGGGTAGTCAGAAGGATGGAAAGGAAGTTAGAAGGGGCATGCATTTCTCTCAAAGTCATGCAGTACGATTTAGCGTGGTGTCTGGCGCCACCCTGAAATTGCTTTGAGTGTCACAATGGTGCCTGCCTCTGCCTTCTCACTTAGAAAACCCTGCTCCCCCTCAATTCTCTCGCCCATTTTGCAGAAAGCTTTACGGAGGCTCATAAATAGAGTAATATATCCAAGGTGCCCAGAGCTGGCCAGAGAGCAGAGTCCAGGTCTCAAGACTGTCTGGGGAACCGGAATCTTTGGATCACTGCTAAGGCTGGAAAACCAACATCTGATCCCAATTCCAAGCCAACAGCATTTACCAAGCACAGATTCCATCAAGAAGTGCAAAGAATGGAGATTCAATGAGGGAAATCGGTCCCATTTCCTGAGCTTTAGAGGAAGGGAATCGAGATTGGACAAAGCTGTGAAAGAGATAAGATAGGTCTGCCGAGTTGACCTAGCCTGATGCCATCATAACAGGCAAGATCAAATCCAAAATGGACATTGGTAGGGTACGATTGATAGAGAAGTGATATAAATGAGGCTGGAAAAAGTCAGCATACCCCAGAGGATGCCTCTGAGCATCTTGGGCTCCTGTTCCTTTATATCCACCCCGAACACTGGGCCTTCCCTCACACCATGCTTCACTCTGTTCTCAGCATTTTGCAGCTGTGCCTTTTGCTGGAAGAGGCCTTGTGAGAGGAAACACTCTGCCTGGGTCTGAATTGGCCAATGTGCAGCTGGCCAGAGAGTAAACACTGAAGCAAAGGTGACAAGGACGCTGCTGCCCTCCAGCCATTGAAGGACTAACTGGGAAAAGTGGAGGGGTTGGGTGGACAGACCCGGGGTGCTTTGCTTTGGGACTTCTGTGGAAGCGTGCTTCTTCAAGACACCTCAGTGGCATTTTAGGATTGTGAACAGTCTCTTAGGCCAACAAGGGGGCTTTGGTAAGGAGGACTGCAGGGCTGGTTTGTCCACTTGGCAACGGCCGTGGGCTGCGTGCTGCCCATGGGAGGTAAAGGCTGGTTCTGCTCTTTCTTCTTTGTCCATTCCTCTCACCACTGGCTTGAAAGTTTCCCGGGCAGGCCTACTGGTGGTGGCAACATGCGGTCCACCTATTCAGGGGTTCTTCCTGGAGACTGCAGTAGCCCTCCACACAGCCAGGAGATGGTCTTCATCACTTCAGATGACATGGCATTGAGGGCCCATCACCAGGGACCACAAGGCCAGACAGCTAGCCCCACATCACTGCTCAGCCAAGATTCGTCTCCCTGGGCCCCCCTCAGAGTACCCAGCCAGCGCTTGGCAGGGCGAGGCTACAGGGATGAGCATCTGGGCTGCAGGGCCGAGCGGTGAGTCTCTCAACACTGATGAGAATCCCTGATGTGTCCTCTCAGGAAGGTTAGGCAGCTTGGAATTGGGCTTCTGGGTCCTTCTTTCAAGAAGGAAGAGATGTTATTGCTTTATCTGTGAGAGGAAGGGGTGGTGTGAGAATTACATGGCCAAGGGTTCTGAGAATTGTGGTGCAGTTAAGGGGAGTAAATTTGTTCATCATTGGAACAGCGCCATTTCTACGCTCATGTTGGCAGATCAAGGGTAGCAGAGGGGCCCTGGTCAAAACAGTCTGAGCACTCTGTTCTCGTGGGGGATTCTGGGTAGCGGAGCCTTTGCTGGTTGTGGGAGTACCTGCGGTTAGCAGTGGCTCAGAGCCTTTGTACTAACATCCCTAATGCAGGAAATAGCATCTCCCAGGGAGGCAGAGGCCCCAAAGGCTCCATGGGAAGCGACGGGTGTGTGTGTGTTTCACATGTGCATGGGTGTATTGGGTGTGTAGCAAGTATATAGTAGTATGTTATAGTAGTATGTTACAGTAGTATGTAGAATGTATGCTGTGTATGTTGTGGGATGGGACATATAGGTGTGTGCAGGCAGGTAGGGGCAGGGAATTGTCAGAAAGGAAAGCCCATCAAGAAGCAAAATACAGGGCTTCCCTGGTGGCACAGTGGTTGAGAGTCCGCCTGCCGATGCAGGGGACACGGGTTCGTGCCCCGGTTGGGGAAGATCCCACATGCCGCGGAGCGGCTGCGCCCGTGAGCCATGGCTGCTGAGCCTGCGCGTCCGGAGCCTGTGCTCCGCAACGGGAGAGGCCACAACAGTGAGAGGCCCGCGTACCACAAAAAAAAAAAAAAAAAAAAAAAGAAGCAAAATACAGACCCTAAGCTGACTTGAGATAAAGGTGTTTTGGTGGATGATGGATAAGATGCACCTCCCATTCCAGAGCAGGTTCACCTGGGGTCCCATCTGCATCAGATCGATTAGGCCACTGGAGAGACCAGCTGGCAGAGACTGAGTGCCAGCCACCTGTGGGGCCAGGTCAGAAGGGACCTCTCTTTATAAACTAGGAAAAATCTACAGGAGCAGGAGGCCTGGCAAAGGACAATGACGGGTTCATGTCCACCAGCAGAGCTGCCTCAACAGACGTCAGCACCAGAATGGTAAATAAATGAATAATTGAAATCAGCCCCCCAAGACAGGCATAGATCTTATTTTTAATCCCTGGAATTCTGACTTTTTTGAAAAGAGCTTGACTTGGCAGGCAGCAGCAGAGAACGTGGGAGTGACTGCCTTAACGCCTGGCCATAGCCTAGCGTGGCTTCCCATCAAAGATGACTGAGTAAATGAAAAGAAGTGTTCACAGAGGGTTAATAAAGCTTTATTGAAAAAATCAAACAAAGAATTCATGGAATGAAATGATAATGGGGAGCTGTCCAACAATATTCTTTGGGATGTGTCCAAGACTGTAATCAGAGGCAAGCTAATGCAGTACTAATTTCAGGGGAAAAGATGGGGAAAAAATGGATAATTAGAGAAGAAAATGGGAACACTAGAGGAATCCTATAAACATAAATTAGGTCCCCAAATACTAGCACAATAAACTGCAGCCAGGGGAGAATCAAACCTCATCCTATCAAGAACTGAATATTTCAGTTCTGAAGAAGAAGTGAAGAACTGAAAGTATACAGAAAAGGGATGAACCAAGAGGAATATAACCAGCCATAACTAAAACAAACAACCAACCAAAAAAAGAACGCTTGTCAGAAATTAACAAGTGAAATGCAAGAGAGAAATAACATCTTCATTGACCCATGGGGATGAAAAGTAGACTCAGAAAATACAACAAATACTCATATTCCTCAAAGTCCCATCTCTTTCTATTGAAATTACAGGCATAACTTTCAAAAATCTTTCTATTTTTCCTCTCTCAGGAGCAGAATGATTCATTGTATATAAAAAGGAAAAGAGAACATAGGAAATAATTAAAGCTATAAAAAAATTCCCAATTATAAAGCATCAGATTCCAGATGGCTGTGACACAGACTCACCATGAAGAATCAACTTGTGTGTGTGTATGATCGGGGGACATCTCTAACATGATGGAGTTGGAGGCCTGGAGAAGGACATGCTGTTAGAACTCTTCTTTCCCCCTGAAATTAGGACTTCTTAGGACTGGAAGGGAATATTCCACCATGATGGCTCTTCACTCAGAAGGAGGAGAAACACGCCATGGTCTGCTCTGAGGAGCAGACTCTGGAAATCTGTCCTGAGAAGAACCATTGAAGCAATGAGGACGGGCTGGAGAGGGGAAAATCTCAGAGGTAGATGTGAGAGTTGCTGCAAGGAAAAGGTCCCCCTAACACAAAGTTTACACTGAGTGTCTGACTTGGCCCCTAGCTATCTTAAAAAGAAATATCCTGCCTTGGGGGACAGTGAGCTCTCCATCCCAAGCGGAGGTTGTACAACCTCCTGTCAGAAATGTTGAGAGCGATTCAAGTACTGAGTTTGAAAGGGCCTTTTTATCCTTACGTTGTTTAATTCTGAGATTGCAAGCTGGACCAACTTTAAACTCTCCTAGAAAGGACAAGTGATAGATTTAAGAGTTTGGGAGGGGGAGACTGAGTGTTCCTTGGCTAGCTTTTAACAGCTGGCCATGAACCCTGAGTTACCCATGAAAAAATAAAGGGCGTTACTTCTCTCGTGGAGAGGAATTGGGTGGGGTGTGGACAAGGGGATCACTGCCTGTTCTGAGATTGGACCTTCCTGAGAAACCTCTGGTTACCATGGAGCCTCCATAGCAGCTCCCATCAGGGCTGAGATGCTCATAGGGCAGGTGTTGCCCTGCCTTGGGGGATCAGGGCACAGGTCAGGGAGAGTAGCCCTTAGGGACCTTCCCTGTGCTGGGCACTGTGCTAAATGCATTTTATGCATCATCTCATGGCAACTCTATGAATCACAAACTGTTTCCCCTGGTTTAAGAGGTGGAGAAATGTAGTCTCCATGAATATAAAGGTGGTGGGAGGATGGGTTTTGAGCCCAGGTCTATCCATTCTAGAGTTGGGTGCACTGCCCTATGCTGCCTTCCATTTTGGCCTCTATGTGTCAGGCCCTGTGGCCATGGCAGGACTTCTGGGCCATGATATCTGAACGTCTGAGTGGTGTTCCATTGGCTGAACTCCACGCTTCAGAGGCTCTGGTCCCCCCCAGCATGTCGGAGAGCAGTGTTGGTGTGGAGAAGCCGAGAGCTGAAATTTCCTTTTTGGGTAGGGCACAGCTGGAAGAATTCTGAGTTCGTGAGCAATCACAATCCTGAAGCCTTAAAGAAGCCTTTTGTATGCATAAGCTTATTATAAATAAATGAGTGTAAGCTTTCTTTCCACTCTAAAATACATGCTTGAAGCCAAAGCTGCTCAGATGTTGTTCCTGGGGATTCAGAAGTTCATTTGATCAGAAGGTGGTCTGTTCTTGCCAGAGAGTACAGTGGGTTCTAATTAGCTCAGGTTCAAAGCCTGAGAGAGCACTGGCTACCGTTCTGTTAGTTAAAGACAATATCAAAAATCAGCATAAACAAGCAATAGGATATGAGTTAATAATACCATTTTCTTTCAAAACACCCGAATGACCCAGACCATATTTCCTTTGGCTAATTTGAATCTTTGCATTTTAAGAGGCCAAGGTACTGGGGCACTGGAATAACATAAGTGAGAAAGCCTCTCAGTTTACTCTGCTGTGTGGGTTGAGCTGTGCGATACCCACAGCTGACATGTGCAGGCACAAGGGAGACACTGAACCAATGACCAGAAATTGAGCAATCCATCTATTTAGACCTGATCTCTGGAACTGCAGTCAATCAATCAGCATGCATTTATTCAACACATATAAATAAAGGCATGCTGGAATTGACATCAGCCCTTGGAGGAAACACAAGGAGTGGATGCAATGATTCTCATGCTGCAGGTCTGAAAGGGTGACTTTGTTTGGTATTCCCCCAAGTAATTGAAGAAAAAGTTTGGATTCTAATGGTGCAGAGTTATCTCTGCTTTTGGAGGAGGTAGAGGAATACATGAGCATGATACGGAGAGACAAAGAAGATGTAAAAAATGTCCAAGTTGAACATCTAGAGATGAACATCTGAGATGAGAAATACACAGGATGGGAATGAAGGAAGATGAGGCACTGCAAGAAAGATTAGTGAACTTGAAGACAATCCAAGATGAAACACAGAGGGATAAATGATTGAAGAATGATGAACAGAGAATCAGGGAACTGGTATTAAAAAACCAAATGTAGTGCCATGTATAATGTTAGAAAATATAAACAAAAGAAAAAGTGCAGAATGAAAGTGATAGCCTCTTGCTCCAATCTGCACTCCCATGTCATTCTCCAGCAATAATCACTGGTAACAGTTTCTTGTGATTCCTTTCAGAAAAATAAATACACCCATAGCCACCTATTTGTATTTATACATCTGAGAAGCAGTCCCGGGTTTGAGGACAGTTAACTAGCCAGCAACAGGCAGATCATCTTCTCCAGGTCTGTACCTCTAGGACCCCCTAACCACGCTTACTTACATGCCTCCAGGGAATTTTGTGGAACATAATTGATATTGTGGGAAAGGAGGGTTCCATGGCTTAGAAAGTTTGGGAAACCTTGGGGACAACAAAGTCAAGTGAGCAGGCCTAGCTATTGCTGACCTGGCAGAGCTTCAGACTCCTGGTGAAGGAGAAATTGTTTCTCAGTTTTGGATCCAGGAACTCGTTCAGGGAAGGGTGTGTCCTAAACATGACCTGGGTGCTTCAGGAATCTTTTGGGAGATGCTGCTCTGCCAACAAATGGGAGATGGTGGCTTGACTGGAAACCAACTGAATCTATGGGGTGGTTGTGTGTGGGTGGCATGAGAGAGACAAAAGTCACACAGCTTGGAAGTGATGCTCCTTTCCAAAAAGTGAGCTCACCTGGGAGGAGATTGGGAAATAGGAAAAAAAAAAAAATTAGAGATACAGACTCATGGGGCAACAGACATAGGACAACAGTTATCCATTGTTGCACAGCAAACCACACCCCTCCCTGCCTCCATTCCCCCACATGTAATGGCTTAAGACACTAACAGTGAATGACTTCTCAGAGTTCTCAGGATCAGCTGGGTCCTTTCTCTTCTGGTTTTACCTGGGCTCACTCCTGCAGCTGACTTTGGCTGGAGGGTGGTGGGTTCTAAAGTGGCATCACTCTTGTGTCTGGAAGTTGGTGTAGGCTGTTGGCTGGCGGCCTCATTCTCCTCCATGTGGCTTCTCATCTGGCTCCAACTGGGCTTCTTTGTGGCACGGTGGGCTTGGGGACAGTGGAGTGGAAGTTGTCAGACCTCCTGAGCTCCTGAACTCACACATCACTTCCACACATGCTTTCGGTCAGAGCAAGCCACGGAGCCAACCTGACTTCAAGAAAGTGGAGAAACAGATGCCATCTGTTGAGGGAAGGTGTGGCCAAGTCACATTACAAGAGGCATGAACACAGGGAGGGAGGCAAGATTCACTGGGAACCATTATTATAAGCGTCTGCCACACTGGATTTGGGACAAAGGGCGCCAGAAACAAGGAATGACATTTACCTAGGAAAGAATAGGAAGTATTTATTTTCGTTTATGTCTTTTGATGTTAGCTCAAAGGCTACCGAAACAACTCTTTATCAACCTGAATAATGTAAAGAAGTTGTTTGGGGAGTGATGCCAAAGGAAAATCAGGTTTTTGTTGTTTTAACTCTGCAGGATGATCCATTTTGTAAGTTAATAAAAAGTTGAAGATTAATGAGACCATATCCATGGAGTATTTAGAACTCCTTTTAAGGAGAGTGGAAGATTCATCAAACAGCTGTCCAAAATGCCATTTAAGAGAGGACAGGTCATATTTTCCACCTGTAAGAGTTGGCATCTGACTTTCAGGGGCCTCCCTGCCTGGATTTGTGTTGACTTAGTTCACCTACTCCTCTTGGCAAAGGGTAGGGTGACTACTTTTCTAAGGAGAGGATTTGGGGCCAGGGGAGGACTCGAGCTCCTCTAGCTGGGAGCACTGGGGAGGGGTAGTGTGGAAGGGCCCACCTCCAATGTGTCCTGAAGGACAGCCCTTTCCTGTGGACAGCCTGAGCACAGCCCACGGGGCAGCTGCTCAACACGGGGAATCCTTTCTGGGGAGGGGAAGGACTTTCCTCCCCGTCCCCACAGGCGGCATCCATGGTTTCACACAGGGGCAGCCAGCCAGAGCCCCAGGGGCCTTCCCATGACAGGACTGGACTAGGACAGTCTCAGCTCCACACCAACCTGGAAGGAAGGTCTCACCACCGAGCTCCATGCCATGAGGGAGAGGGATTCTTTAGGGACCCTAAGGCCCTACGGTGAAAGCATTCTATGCTCTGATGTGGCCTATATCCCTAGTCCCTTCTAGGAAAAGATACCTCTTTTCTGGAAATAAAACATATCTTCTGAGAGTGTCAGTCTTACCCACATGTAATTTGTTTATCCATCAAATATTCTGAGTGGCAGTGCATCCTGGGCAGTGTTCTAGGAAGGGAGACACAGCAATGAACAAGGCAGACAAAATTGCTGCTCTCCTGGAGCTTCAAAGAATGTTCCAGAAGGGGAAGGAGGACAGTGCAAAGGTTCTGAGGGGAGGAGCCTGGCAGATTCCAGTAGCCGAGAGAAATGTTAGTTAGCAGGGACTGACTGTAGGGCCTGGATGCTCAGAGGTGGGCCAAGGTAGACCCCTTGAAAGCCATTCATAGATCCTGGTGAGGAATTTAGAATTCTGCTGTGTGCAGTGGGGTGCTGTGGAAGGGTTCTACACAGGAGGGTGAATGGAGGTGGTACATGTTTAAAAGATCCCATGAGCTGTTGAGTAGGGAGGCAAGAGAGGAAACTGCGAGGAGGGGACCAGTGAGGGGCAGGTCCAGGAGGCCAGGCTTGAGGAGATGGTGGCCTGGGCTGGGGAGTTATGCATAAGAATGTATTTTTGAGTAGATTGCAATTCTGCCTTTGCTGCAGCAATAAAGGTTGAGCCTTCAAAGAAGTTTTGTCCCCATGGTGGGTCACTTTGGGCTGTGGTCCCAGACCCCCAGGTCCCTTGTTCACCACCATCCTATCATGAGGGATTCTTGGGTGAAAAACTGTGCAAAGGGGACTTCCCTGGTGACGCAGTGGTTAAGAATCCACCTGCCAATGCAGGAGACACGGGTTCGATCCCTGGTCCGGGAAGATCCCACATGCTGCAGAGCAACTAAGCCCGTGCGCCACAACTACTGAGCTTGCTCTCTAGAGCCTGCAAGCCACAACTACTGAGCCCACGTACCTCAACTACTGAAGCCTGAGAGCCCTAGAGCCCATGCACTGCAACTGCTGAGCCTGCGAGCTGCATCTACAAAAGCCTGCATGCCCAGAGCCCGTGTTCCACAACGAGAGAAGCCACCACAGTGAGAAGCCTGTGCACTACAACGAAGAGTAGCCCCCACTCACCACAACTAGAGAAAGCCCGTGCACAACAATGAAGACCCAACACAGCGGAAAAAAAAAACAACAACAAAAAACTGTGCAAAGCATTACCACACAGAAACTATTGTGTTAGAACAAGTAGGTAACCTTCTGGAAAAGGAAAGGCAGGGATATTTCGAAACTGTATTTTATTCCATTAATCTACCTGTTTTGATGCCAGTACCACACTGTTTTTACTGGCTATGGAATGATAATATGTTTTAATATCTGGTAGGACTGTTGCTTGTTCTTTTTTTTTTAACATCTTTATTGGAGTATAATTGCTTTACAATGGTGTGTTAGTTTCTGCTGTATAACAAAGTGAATCAGCTATACATATACATATATCCCCATATCCCCTCCCTCTTGCATCTCCCTCCCACCCTCCCTATCCCACCTCTCTAGGTGTTCACAAAGCACCGAGCTGATCTCCTTGTGCTATGCGGCTGCTTTCCACTAGCTATCTATTTTACATTTGGTAGTATATATATGTCCATGCCACTCTCTCACTTCATCCCAGCTTACCCTTCCCCCACCTCATGTCCTCAAATCCATTCTCTACATCTGTCTGCATCTTTATTCCTATCCTGTGTATAGGTTCATCAGAACCATTTTGTTTTTAGATTGCATATATATGTGTTAGCATACGGTATTTGTTTTTCATACTTCACTCTGTATGACAGACTCTAGGTCCATCCACCTCACTACAAATAGCTCAATTTCATTTCTTTTTATGGCTGAGTAATATTCCACTGTATATATGTGCCACATCTTCTTTATCCATTTATCTGTTGGTGGACACTTAGGTTGCTTCCATGTCCTGGCTATTGTAAATAGAGCTGCAATGAACATTGTGGTACATGTCTCTTTTTGAATTATGGTTTTCTCAGGGTATATGCCCAGTAGTGGGATTGCTGGGTCATATGGTAGTTCTATTTTTAGTTTTTTAAGGAACCTCCAAGCTGTTCTCCATAGTGGCTGTATCAATTTACATTCCCACCAACAGCTGCAGATGACATGATACTATACATAGAGAATCCTAAAGATGCTACCAGAAAACTATTAGAGCTAATCAATGAATTTGGTAAAGTAGTGGGATACAAAATTGATGCACAGAAATGTCTTGCATCCCTATACACTAACAATGAAAAATCTGAAAGAGAAATTAAGGAAACACTCCCATTTACCATTGCAACAAAAAGAATAAAATACCTAGGAATAAACCTACTTAAGGAGACAAAAGACCTGTATGAAGAAAACTATAAGACACTGATGAAAGAAATTAAAGATGATACAAACAGATGGACAGATATACCATGTTCTTGGATTGGAAAAATCAACATTGTGAAAATGGCTCTACTACCCAAAGCAATCTACAGATTCATTGCAATCCCTATCAAACTACCAATGGCATTTTTCACAGAACTATAACAAAAAATTTTACAACTTGTATGGAAACACAAAAGACCTCAAATAGCCAAAGCAATCTTGAGAAAGAAAAACGGAGCTGGAGGAATCAGGCTCCCTGACTTCAGCCTATATTACAAAGCTACAGTAATCAAGACAGTATGGTACTGGCAGAAAAGCTGAAACATAGATCAATGGAACAGGATAGAAAGCCCAGAGGTAAACCCACACACTTATGGTCACCTTATCTTTGATAAAGGAGGCAAGAATATACAATGGAGAAAAGACAGCCTCTTCAATAAGTGGTGCTGGGAAAAATGAACAGCCATGTAAAAGAATGAAATTAGAACACTTCTTGTTCTTTTATTAAAGTTTTTCTATTTTTTCTTGTTTGTTTATCTTGTAGTAAAATGTTTTAAAAATGTTTCACATCTATAAAGAGTAGAAAGAATAATGCAACATTTAAAAAAAAAACAAAAAAGAAGATCATGTTCTAGACACAGGTCTACTTACCACCTAGCTTCTGAAATCTCTTCCAATTTCCTCTACAAATGCAGAGAAACCCCATCCATCCCACCTCGGTCCCTGCCCCTCCTCCCACCAGGGTGGCCAATGAATTTGGTGGATTTTGGTCCCATGAATTTTATTCACTTTTAATGTCTATGTACGTGGGCCTAAATACAACAGTAATCTAGATGTTTCTAAATTTTATATAAACAGTATTATACTTTGTGTCCTTCTGAATCGTGCTTTTTTTCCCCCAACTCAACATTAAGCTTGAGAGACTCTTCCAAATTGAGATGATTTGCTCTAGTCCATTATTACCACAGCTGTGTGCTATTTTGTTGTATGAAAATACCACAATTTATTCATTTTCCTGTTAATGGGCATTTAGCTTGTATACAATTTTATGCCATTACAAACAGTACTTCTACTGACATTCTTGTGCATTTCTAAGAATTTCCCGTGGGTCTTTTGCATCTATACTCAGGAATGGAATAACTTGTTCATCAGATATACACTTGTTCAGGCCTCCTAGATAGAGTCAAACTGATCTTTGAAGTGTGTGTACCTGTTGGTTTTCCTGTTTTAACTTTAGAATTAGCTCAACTATCTGCAAATGAGCATATAAATAAATAACAGTTTCAGCGGATTACATTTATAGATTAATTCAGGAATAATTAACATTTTATGATGTTTAGAATTCTTATCCAAGAATATGGAATTCATCTTTTTTCTTATTAAGTATATCTCCAGATATTTTGTCCTTTTTGGTCCTATTATACATGAGAATTTTCTCTCCTATTGTATCTTCCAGTTGGCTGTTGGTAAATATAAAAGCCATGGCTGTCTAGATATTACTTTGTCACCTGCCCTTTTACCATTTAGAGCAGAGTGCAAGTTGATTGTCTTGGGTTTGCCGGGCGTACAATCATAATATCTACTAACGTTGACTGTTTTTGTCTCCTCCTTTCCAATTTATACACCTGATTTCCTAATTAGGTATTAATTGTTTTGCCTACTGCTCCACAACACTGCTCAATAATATGGTGAATCTGGACATTTTGCCTTGCTTCTAATTTTCGTGGGGAAAATCTGTTGTTTTTCCGTTAAACATTTTGTGTTGAGAAAGACATATATCATCGTGGCAGAAAATATCCATCTATCTCTGTTTTCTTATGAGTTTTTTAAAAACCAAGAATGAGTGTTGAGTATTATTTATTGCCTCTTCAGTATCCATTGAGATGCTTAGATAATGTCTGGATCTAGTAAACTGGTTAAATTATTTTATGGATTCTCTAATATTGAATGATTCTTGTTTTGTAGTCAACCCCACTTAGTCCTTCAGGGTTTTGCTGGATTTTCAGCTAATAATTTATTTAGGACTTTTGCACTGCTATTCATAAGCAAGATTGATTTCAAAGGCCTGTCTGGATGGTGGGGAGCGGTGTGGGAAGCACCCTGCGGAATCTGGGTGTTGGAGTCCCCCTTACAGCCTCAACATTTATACCGTGAGCCAGTTCTCATGATTATTTGGGTCCCCAAATGTCCATAGACCTCCAGCCTTCTAGAGGTGATCTCCTTCACAATCTTGTCACAGAGGAGGATGGCCTCTCAGGTAGGAGGGGTCTGTTCAGATTCCCACAGCCTCCTATTTCTGCTCATATTATTCTCTCTCTAGTCTGGCTTTTTTCCATAGAAATGCATTTCGGGAACGAGGTGTAACTCATTGTCTAAGCAGATCTTCTCCCAGCCTTCTGTCCTCTCTGTTTACTGCTTCAGTAGAAGCACTTCGCAGTTTCCAAGCAGGTTCTTTTCTCAGAGTTGAATTTGTAAGGGAGGCATTTAGATCTAGGAGTATACTTTCCCAGAGAAAGGATGTTTTAAGTTGTAGATGAACTACTACTTCTTCCTGGTCTTGAAGCCCACTTACTGCTTCTCGTCCCTACCAGGGGTGTCCCAGCTACAGCTGCTCACCAGTTGTCATATTCTGGGGACAGGAACGTGGGCTGAGTTCTGTGCTGGGACCCTCCCCAGAGAAACATCCTTTCCAACCTTGGCCCAGCAAGAGCATCTCCACCTCCAAAAGGCCAATTGCTTCTGGAGGATGCTTAGACTGGGCTGCCTACTTGCAACAGGAGTACCAGGAAGAGGTTAACTCTGTTTTGAGAGAAGGTCCCTCTCTATCTGCATGAGAAAAGAGAACTCAGTACACTTTCTCCAGAGAAAGTAACTGCCCATCAATCACTCCCTAGGTGACCTCTTGGGAGAACAAAGGGCAGTTGGTTTTTTAAGTCAAGTATTTCTAAGTTAGAGGTAACCAGCAAATGGGATCTCTCTTGGTAGGATGCTTTTACTTTTCTTTTTCTTTTTCTGCTGATGGACAAATTAGGCTCCATTTTTATTTCTTTCAGACTCCCCGCATCCCTGTAGGTCTCTGTTCCCTGGTTTTCCCTCTCCCCTTCCTTTTTATACTCACTTTTTCCAATTGGTTACCACTCTACTCTGCCTTCCCTCCCTCCCTCTCTCCATTCTATCTCTTGGTGTATAATCCGTTTGCAGTCAGGTTGTCTCTTTGATTTACTGGGCCTCTTCTCAGCAGAAGTATAATAAATGGATTGCTTTGCTGCGCCCCGGCTGGCTCACCACCCTTGCGCAGCCTGGGTCAAGCCCCTTGCAAACAGAGGATGCTTGCGGCCTGCACAAAGGCACGTGCTCACACATACCATATCAGCCCCCTGTATCTTTTTTTAGCCAGATGTAATGAAAAATCTCAAGTCATCCATCTGAGACCCAATTAAGTTGCAAGAATATAGGAAGAGATGTCCCCGGGGTGGTCCACCTCCGCATAGTGTGGTCCTGGGTGCCGATGGTCTCAGGAGCCTAGAGATTGTCCTGATTGCAGACTTAATTAGCTGTGTAATTAGCAAGTGTAGGCCTGTAAAATCTTTGTTGTTTGCATCCAGAATGCATATAAAAAGTGTAAACTTAAACTGTGTTGCCTGAAACGAGGAGCAACGAAATCCATTCATGGGCTGCTTGGCCTCAAACACACTTCAACGGTTTCTCCCGGCACTGAGAATACAGTAGAAAAACAAGCAAACAAACCATAAATCCAAACAAAGAACATCTTAATGTGGCCTAGGAGGCCCAGCCTGCCCTGTCTCCCCCCAAATCTCTCTAATGCAAGTGCACACTCCCCCCACCCCGGCCACGCGCACACCCATGCAGATGCCCACGGGAGCCTTTCACTTGCTCAGAAGTTCTGGACCTGCAAGCACTTGCGAGGGCCCTGGACCCACCCTTGCTCTGCCTGCTGCATCCTACCAGGCCCCAGCCCCGCCTCCTTCATCAGGCCCCTTCTAGCCATCCCTCTGTCTCAGTCTCAAAGCTGCTTCTTCCAGAAAGTGTTCACATCCCCCAGCCCCCTTATGTTGAGTGAGGTCCCCTTATCTACTCCACCCACTGGTGGCGTCCTCCGTGTCAGTCAGTGCAAAGGTCATGATATCAGTATTTGGGCCATTCCTTGCGGGATGTCTGTCTGTCCCCCTAGACCATAGACTGCCTGAGAGTTGGGCTCCTGCCTGTTACTTTCTGGGCTTTATCTGCAGACCAGGTGCTGCCCCCTAAGTACCTGTGGGTGAACTGAGGAAGGAAGGAAGGAAGCAAGGAAGGAAGAAAGGAAGGGAGGATGGAGGCGGGGAGAGGAGGAAGGAATGCCAGCATCTTTCTTCCCTCTGCTGTTGGGAGATGTTGGCACTGAAGTGTGCATTTTCTCCTGTATGTGCTTCCTCTGCTTCCGACCCTCAGCCCACCCTCCTTTATTCCTGTTTTTCTCTGCGTTGAGCCCATGCTGGTTTCTCCCCACCAAAGCCAGGGCATCGGGGAGGAAGGGCTAAACTTCCTCCCTAGTGGTACTCCTGCAGCCAGTGCACATGGGGTTCACTCTGTACTTGTTGAACTGTTTAGTAATTTCATCCAGAGGTGTCCCTTCCCGGGGTCGCCCCTTGTCACTATGTCCGAGATGAGCATGGTGTGGCTGGTGGAAGGAGGGAGGGACTGGCAGCGAGGCCTCAGCTTCAGGAGGACCCGACTCACCGTGCTGCCTTGAGACCACACTCCCGATCTCAGTTTCTTCATCTGAGGACCCTTCTATTTTTCTTTTTTAACACCTTTATTGGAGTATAATTGCTTTACAATGGTGTGCTAGTTTCCGCTTTATAACAAAGTGAATGAGCTATACCTATACATATGTCCCCATATCTCCTCCCTCTTGCGTCTCCCTCCCACCCTCCCTATCCCACCCCTCTAGGCAGTCACAAAGCACCGAGCTGATCTCCCTGTGCTATGCAGCTGCTTCCCACTAGCTATCGATTTTACGTTTGGTAGTGTATATATGTCCATGCCACTCTCTCACTTGGTCCCAGCTTACCCTTCCCCCTCCCCATGTCCTCAAGTCCATTCTCTAGTAGGTCTGTGTCTTTATTCCTGTCTTACTCCTAGGTTCTTCATGACATTTTTTTTCCTTAAATTCCATATATATGTATTAGCATATGGTATTTGTCTTTCTCTTTCTGACTTACTTCACTCTGTATGACAGACTCTAGGTCCATCCATCTCACTACAAATAACTCAATTTCATTTCTTTTTATGGCTGAGTAATATTCCATTGTATATATGTGCCACATCTTCTTTATCCATTCATCCAATGATGGACACTTAGGTTGCTTCCATGTCCTGGCAATTGTAAATAGAGCTGCAATGAATATTGTGGTACATGTCTCATTTTGAATTATGGTTTTCTCAGGGTATATGACCAGTAGTGGGATTGCTGGGTCATACGATAGTTCTATTTTTAGTTTTTTAAGGAACCTCCATACTGTTTTCCATAGTGGCTGTACCAATTACATTCCCACCAACAGTGCAAGAGGGTTCCCTTTTCTCCACACCCTCTCCAGCATTTATTGTTTGTAGATTTTTGATGATGGCCATTCTGACAGGTGTGAGGTGATATGAGGACACTTCTATTAATACAGTTTGAACGTTTTGAAGCAGAAATGCAAAGACCGAAGCTTCTCAGCCTAGAAGCCTTCCAGGAGGCTGTCTAAGCCACTGCTAGCCTCCAGGAAAGCTAGCATTTCCTCTCTGAGGGTCTGTTTTTCTCTATTGTCCTTCTACCTGTCTACCTACCGTTTGTGAAGCCTAGGATTGTTGGTTTGGGTCTTTCCTTGGGTTCTGGCAAATGAAATAATGTTCTGGAAGAATGATGGAGAGTTCTGTTTGGAACGAGGGCTCTGATGTCAGAACAAGCGGCCTCTGTCCCCAAACCCTCTGCCCTGGGCTCTTGGAGACTCATGCCTTCGTTCAGCGTTTGAGGATACACCAGTCGTAGAAGGGACATTTCCCCTGCCTTCTCCTGCGGTCACTTCCCATCTGCAGAGGTATGTTGACAAGCCAAGTGCTTTGTTCTTGGAAGATGTCCCTTCCTGATGATTTTATTCCCCTAACTGGTATTTTTCTGTCTTGTTTTTTCATTTTCTCTTTGTCTCTGGGAATGAGGAACCGCAAAGGCCTCTCTTTTTCTTGTTCGAGTTCAGTAAATCTCCAGCATCTGAAAGGAGTGACAGCCTCCTGCCTTGGGTTTCTGCAGGGGAAACAGGCTCTTCACTCCTTAACGTATAGCCAGATCTTCTGCGTTAATAATCACTCCCCTTTCTTCTGGGTATTTGCAGCTTAAAAGGTGTCATTTAAAATAAATTAATGCAAAATAGGGGTCTGTGTTGTGAGAGAGCCCTAACGCCCTCTGCTTGCCCTGCTCCCTCCATGTGGCCCTGTGGGCTGCCTTGCTTTTCCTGCCAAGCTTGGCTCCCAGGAATCGACATCCACAGACATCAAAACTGCCTCTATCTTGCCTTCTCACTCTGCATTTGGTGGCTCGTTGGATGCCCGGTGAATTAAACCTTTTACCCAATGACAGAATCAGGGTTCAGATGGACAGAGGTGTGGCCTTGGTGCCCAGCGCAGAAGGGGTGTGTTGGAGAGTGAGGGCCTGTGATCACCCACGGGCAGAGGGGGAGCTTGGAGAGAATAATCTTTGTTACCAATGCATTTTTTTTCCACAAAGAAAATAAGAAAGCCACAGTTTTGAAGTGGAAATTTTCTAGGCTTGGAAGAAGCTGAAAAGTAAAATATGGTGCTCGGACCTTTTGTGTGCAGATACGGAATCCAAAAACATGCACTTTTCCTATCCAACATGCTCAAATATCTTTCTAGTTCTCTTGTAAGGAAACGTGAATTCACCGTTTTAAGCTCTAAGAGGAAAATCCACCGAATGCTAAGAAGGGCAGCTGAAGTTTCTTTTGAAGTTGAAACTGCTAGAGAAGATGGATGATAACAGAAAAGCACGCCAGGTTTATCTTCTGCATTGTGAAACAGATGGGCTGGCCTGGGGACCTGGGTGCAGTTCAAACCCCAAATGTAAGGCACACGGGTCTGTCCATAAGGTCACCCTCTACCTTTCGATTTTGGTCCCAACTTCTGCAGCCTTTGCCAACCATCTTCAAGAGAGGCAAACAAGGCTTGAAGATGAGGTGGGGTTGAGAACAAACAAGGAACTGGAATCTTCTCTTTGGCTCCTTTGCCAGCTTTCTTCCATGTCGCCAGTAACAGGGAGTTGTAGGCTTTCTGGAATCTTTCTGGGATCACTGGGGAGATGTGGAAAGAGCAGCATTTGAATGGCTCATCAGGTCAGGCACATGGTGTGTTGAGGACGGGGAAGAAGCTCTGAGGTGCCAGGCAGAGCGCCCAAACCTCAAAGGGTCCTCCATACCACCCCCTGCAGAGCTCATCTCAGAGATGCCCAGTCTGGGTTTGCTTGGCATCTGACGGATGCTGAGCTTCTTCCCCAACCAGTTCTCTTTAGTCCTGGCATCCTCCCTCCTGTAACCTGGCCCATTGGATGAGAGCTGTCTGTCAGTAAAGGGAGACAATCATAGAACCTACCTCAAAGTCATCAGGGACCAACAGAGGCGCTGAGACCATACCTGGCGTATCATAAGCACCCAATAATAGTTGATGCTGTTGTGGTGGATATTATTATTATTGTTATTATTTGCGGTACGCGGGCCTCTCACTGTTGCGGCCTCTCCCGTTGTGGAGCACAGGCTCCGGATGCGCAGGCTCAGCGGCCATGGCTCACGGGCCCAGCCGCTCCGCGGCATGTGGAATCTTCCTGGACAGGGGCACGAACCCATGTCCCCTGCATCGGCAGGCGGACTCTCAACCACTGCGCCACCAGGGAAGTCCTGGATATTATTATTATTATTATTATTATAACAGACATTATTTCCACTCCCATTGCTCACTTTCCTGCCAGTTGACTTGCTGGTTTCCTCCTGTCAAAGCCTGTGCGGGCTGGTCTCCACTGTAGATCTTTGTGGGGTCGACCTCCTCCACCCCACACCCTCTGCCCTCTAGTGTTTTGAGTGCTTTGCTCGCTGGGAGTAATTCCCTGGGGTGTCAGGCTCAGAGGGAAGCCCCACTTGGGAAAACTTGCCAGAGATAGAAAGCACCATGGGTTTGGTGTTGGCAGAGGGGGCAATCTGAGTGCAGGACCGTGTCCTGAGGGAGGCAGAGCCCCTGCTGTCCTGATTCAAGGGCGTGGAGGTGGGTGAAGGCTTAGCCCTGATGGGAAGCTCCCTCTGGGTGAATGTCACCTTCCTCCCCTGGCACCTCTTCCGTCCCCTGGGACACATCTGGGCTGTGCTAGACGGGACACGAGGAGGCCACCAGGGGGGTGGTGGGAGGAGGGCTCTGGCCCTTCGCTGAGATGGCTGTGCCCCGGAGAGCTTCCCTGAAAGGGTGAGGGCAGAGGTTCTCCCTGATCCTTTCTCACAACCAGGTTTGAGTGGGAGACCCAGGGCACACTCAGCCCCATCACCATATTTATCCCTAAAGAATAGTTTTCTTCTTGGTCAGTTCAGTTCATCAACCTTAGGAGTCTGAAAGGTCCCAACCTCTCTTTGGCCTGGGGAGTGGTGAGGGGCCGCACCATCTTGAAGGGAAGGTGCCCCAATCCCAGCCACTCCCTAACCACCTGGGACTCAGTCCAAGGGCAAAGGGAGGCGGGTCAGAGCAGCAGCAGTCCCATGGGAGAACGTGGCCACCCTGGGAGTGCAGACCAGCAAAGCAGCACTTCCCGAGTGGTCCTCATTCACAGGGGTGCCAATCTTTGGGCACCGTCGGTTTCCTTTGCCTGGAATTCCTTCCCCACCAGTCTCTTCAGGGCCACAACTCATCCAGAGCTCAGAGGGGCATTTCCTCTGGGCAGCCTCCCCTGACCACCTGCTCTGAAGTTTCCAGCCCTGATCCTTCTGTTGCGCTGTTGACTGATGCACTGAACGGATGATGCACTGAGTGGTCGGCTGTGAAAGCCTGGTGCTGGTTTGGGCCCCAGCCCGAGTATGTGTGTGTCTGCACATCCTCCCTGGGGAGAAACCTCTTTCTGCTCAGGCAGCTGGGTCTCAGTGCTGTGATGAAGGGAGGGGTTTTAGAGACCCTTCCACTGGCAGCTCCTCTTCTCATAGAGCCCAAACTGCATGTGGACCGTGGCCTGAGGCTGTGGCCCTCCTGTATGTCACCATTAAATGTCCCTCAGGGATTTGTGGCTTGGGGCTTCGCTGATGGATTAATCAGCGAAGGAATTAATTTGCCAAGAAGGCAAATCGATGTTATCTCGTGTGCCAGCTGGCATCCAGTGGGGTGACAGCGGGGTGGGTGAGGAGGGGGGTGACTTGGTGGATGAACGTGCCTGGGTCGCTGGCCATGCCTATCGTGGCTGAGAGGAGAGGTGTGGCTGCACACAGCCTGCATATTTGTCATCCCAGCTCATCAACTTCATGTCCAGCTCATCTCAGTTACACTTTACAGTCATCACCTCATGACTCCAAGCATCATCCTATAAGTGGGCTTCGTTCACAGCCCCATCTTCAGATGGGAGGAAATGACTTGATCACGTGGCAGCAGTGCTGATGGCAGGGCTGGGGGAGAAGCCGGGCTGGTGGAATTTGTAGCCCCACCTCTGCAGGTCCCCCCTTCCCCCTGGTCGATCTAACCATCAACCCCGCTTAATGGCACTGATTCAGCTCCTCTGTGTAGTTGGTGGGGGGACAGCCCCTGATGCTCCGACTCCCAGGAGGCTGCAGACGAGCGACGGCGGAGCCTGCGTGTAGCAGGTGATATGGGGCTTCGGCACAATCTGCAGTTTGGAAGCAACTCTGTGTTTTCCAGGCGCCCATCTGTGGAGGAGAGCAGGGTCTGTGCAGGGTCTGCTTGCTTGTTGAGGAAACAACTGCCGCTCAGGACTGGACGTGTCCGCCCCCTTATGTGTGCCATTTCGTTTCCAAGCTGAGAAGTCCCGGGCTTCTCTGGGGAGGGGCTCCGGCCCTCGGGAGCTCTGCCTGCAGGCCTGGGAGCACCTTGGTGATTCCCTTCCTTGCTGGAATGAACCTGTGCAGCACTGGGTATGCTGCACATGGGCTAGGGGCTCAGACCTAGCCGTGCGCAGGATTCTGATTTGGGCCGGCACCCTGAGGGAGTGGGGCGGAGGGAGTACTGTGTGGGGCAGCGGTTTTCTTAATTTCCAGGGTGCTGGTCAGTGGAGTGGAGGAAAAGAGGCGGGCCGTGTGTTCTTCACATCACCTGAGATGCATACAGGATGCTTCCCAGGGGTTAGGAGTAGAAAAGGCACTGCAGACCCGTGATGCATGAGTTCCATCACTCATCATCACCTTCTTCATCACCATTGTTACCATCATCCTCAGCCATGGGGGCCTAGGGATTATGGAACTTTAAAAAAAATATAGCATAGTTGATTTACAATGTTGTGTCAGTTTTAGGTGTACAGCAAAGTGATTCAGTTATACACACACACACACACACACACACACACACACACACATTCTTTTTCAGATTCTTTTTATGGAACATTTTTTGCTGGATGTTCTAGGCAGAGAGTTAAAACTGCTCCTAACTGAGGTTGGCCTGGGGTGTTCATTCACTCTTGCCAATGTATCTGAGATTCTGTACTAGGCAGGTTGCTAACACTTCCCCCCAACCCCCGCCCAGCATTTCGCTGTTGAATGCTTCAGTGCCTTTGCCCTTGCTCTTCCCTTTTCCTAGAATGCCCTTACATGCTTCTTTGACTAGTATGTTCCTACTCATGCACTAAGCCCCAGCTTAAGCCCCGCTTCTGTCAGGCAGAATAAATATCTTTGCAGGGATAGTGTTGATCACATCCTAAAGTTCATCTCTTCCCTATTTTTCAACCATCCAAAGCACACACTAAGACTTTGAGCTCATTGAGGGGAAGGGCTTTCTAGGGAATGGCACAGCGGGACAATGGACCACACCTGGTGAGTTTGCGAGGTGGTGGGGAGACTGATGGCCCCGGGGCTTGGTGCCCCCAGGCCAGGAGTGGCAGGACCCGGGCCGGGTGGCAGGACCCGGGCCGGGTGGGTGGTGGAGGCGGTTGGTGTCTAAGCTGATGAAACCGTCCGAGGTGAATGGACTTGGGAGTTAGGACCTTGGTTGGAATTAGGTTCTGGGTGCAGTGTATTCTGAGGTTCCATCTCCTTTGAGCCTCAGTTCCTTTTTCTGTGGAAATGTGATGGTAGAGCCTATTGCAGAGGCTGCTGTGAGAATCATGTCGGGTGATGCAGGTAAAGGGCGAAGTAGGTGCTCAGACACGGTGGTCATAACTGAACTCATTCTGGCTGAGAAGCTGAGGCCTTTGAGTGCAGGGGTGGTGCCTTTTCCGTCTTTAGATCTGCCAGTGGGCCTCGCACAGTGCAGGTGCTTACTGGCCGCTCACTGTTTAAAGCAGTCTGAGTGAAGATAATGCCCTGAGAAGGATTTTGAACCAGCGAGAGGCAGGGTGAAAGTGGTCGTTAAGGAAGACTTTGGCAGGGGTGTGTGTAGGGTGGGTTACAGGCAGCAGAGGTGTGTGGAGGGGAGCCTGAGAGATCAGGACCTTTCAAGCACACTCTGAAGTGACCTGGACTGAGCGCTTCCAGGAAGTCCTTGAGCCTCTTGAGGAAGAGCTTGGGCTCATGGGGTCCAGTGAGAGGTGGACTTGGGCAGAACATGTGCGAACGTGAGGGCGGGCGTGCTTGTCTGCGAGTAGAGGTGCTTGCTGGTGTGTGTAGGGGGTGGGGGATGTGTGTGAGTGTGTGTGTGTGCACTCACATGTGTCCACCCAACGCTAACCAAAAGACACATATCCGCCCTCACAAAGCTTGTGACTGTAGTGACATGGGGAAGAAGGACTGTAATGACTTAATGAAATCATTACTCAAAAGTGTGATGACAGGTCTGATGGGAAATTTCCGGAATTCTTTGAAAGTTCATACAAGTACCTCATTCATAACTGGGGGCTTGGAAGACAATCTGCTTTTTAAAAAGCTTTCATCTTTTCAACTTATTTATCATAATTTTAATAAACATAATTTATATTTTACATAAATATGTGCACGTTTTCCTTGTGTAACATAACCACAGCACCATTATCACATCTGAAAACATCAGCACTGAGTCCTTAGTGTTATCAAATAGCCGGTCGGTGTTCAGATTACTCTGCGTGTCTCATGAACGTTTTTACAGCTGGTTTATTCAAATCGGGATCCAAACAAGATCCACACCTTATGTCTGGTTGACTTGTCTCTCAAGCCTCTTCTAATCCATAGCTTCCCCCACCCTTTTTATTTTCCCATGTAATGTATTTGTTGAATGAACCAGATTACATGTCCTGTAGAGTTCTGCAGAGTCTGGATTTTGCTGATCCAACCCCGTGGTGTTGGTTAGTATGTTCCTTGGTCCCCCGGACGTCCTGTAAGCTGAGAGTCAGACCTATTGATCTGGACAGGTTCAGGTTCGATTTGGTTCCCACACAGGCCTTTCCTGGGTGGTTTGGCAGCCACTGGTGGCTGTGGCCTCCCGGGGGAGGACATCTCATTGATTACAGCATCTAAGCTGAAGCCAGCTGGGCGAGAAGAGTCACCAGGAGAAGGGAAGGGAGGGGATCATGCATCGAGGCTTGGGCGTCTGAGAGGACGTGTCAGAATTGAGCAGCTCGGAGGAGCTGGGAGGTGGGTGGCAAGGTCAGCACCGTGGTAAAAGAGGGCTGGGCTGGAAGCAGAGGCAGAGCAGTGCTGTGGGAACTTGGGCGGTCTCTCAGCCTCTTTAAGCATCATCCGTAGAATGGACACAATCCCTGTGATTACCTCCTAAAGGGACTGTGGAGATTAAAAGAGACAGCAAATGAAAAACCTTTAGCACCAGCTCTGGCAAATAGAAAGGAATCAATGGATGCTGGTGGTGACGAGGATGATGAGGGTGACAGCAATGTGAAGAAGGAGGTAAGGGAGCTGGGACTTTTCCCTGAGATCCATGGGAAGTGATTGAAAGCTTCTGGGTCAGAGTGATATGATCAGATTTGCATTTCAGGAAGCCTGACTTGTCTGCAAGATGGAGAATGAATTTGGGAGGTGCAAGAAAAGGAGTGAGACGGCAGTTAGGGGCTGATGTAGTTGTCCAGAGGAGAGGGGGCTGGCCTGGGTGGGGTGATGGCAGTGGGAATGGACGTGAATGGACTTATTAGGAGGTATCCAGAGAATAAACATGGAAACGAGATGACAGACAACACAGGTGAGAGAGGGGAGCCAGGAGGGGGTCGGGGTTTCGGCTTGGGTCTCTAGCAGGAGGCTGATGCCACCCACTGAGACGGTGGGGAGTCTCCACACCTCCAGGACCCCAGGCCAAACACCACCCCAGTACTTGTATATTTATGTATTTAGTGAATGCGTGTGTGCTTATATATTCTGTGCATTTTAATATATTCAATAAAATAAAAATTATTAAAAATCAGATAAAGATGAAATAAGCAATATTTTAAACTCTCTTACTATGATGAAAATGGCTTCTTAATCTCATTAGCTGGTACAGCAAGGCAAAGTATACACTCAGGGAGAGATTCATCCTTCACAGTAGTAGATGTATATCCATATTTCAAACAGTCTTCCTGATTATTTGATGTTTTTGGCCAATTTCTTGTCAGATCTGATTAGACTGTCACGGCTTTTAGCTCTTCGTGTGGCTGATAAAGAGCTATTAGTAGGGGTGGGGTGAGCGTCAGCTCCCTCAGGCTCGTGGGCTTACGACTGCGTGCAGTGTTGGAATGGTTCAACTTGTGCGTTCTTTGCCAGAATCTTTTAAAACCACTTCTTCCACCTTTGTAAGGATTGGTTTTGTCTAAACCAGATCATAGAAGCTGTGAGTGCTCTTTGCCAGTACATCACCCTGGAAATGAACAGAGTTAGGACACCTGGGCTCCCCTCCCTCGTGCTGCCTCCCATTCGGCTCCCAGGACACCTCGGAAGCTGCACCCGACATGGGACCATGACCATGGCCCAAGCGAGAGCATCAGGGTCCATCTGTATGTTCTGTAGGACTAAAGCTTAACTTTTTCTTTCATCTTCTTTTGTGTATTAAAAAAAAAGAAATAGAAGTTCAGGCACCCCACTTGAGCTCTGGGCTGCTCTTTGCCAAGTTGGGGGAACGATATGCCTTGTGGGAGGTGCTTAAGGCAGGTGAGGCTCTGAGCAGCTGCCCGGGGCTCTAGTCTGGGCTCCTGCATCCCAGGTACACCTGCAGCTCTTGGGTCTGGCTGTCAAGGTAGCTCCTATTGGTGCTGGAAGAGCTAGGATGGGTGTGTGGGGGAAGGGAGGGGTGGGGCTCCTTGTACCCCCTCTCTGGCTTCTTCATCAGTCAGGCCAGGAGAGAAGCCGCAGCTCACCCCAGGGCCTGGCGTGTGTCGGCATGCATGTTAATACTGGCACATTTAGCAGCATCCCTTGCGCTTAAAAATGAATTTGCCTGGGACTATGCTGCCCTTTCTGAGAATCCCCTTCTCAGAAGGTCCTGGGGGCTGGAGGTCGGAGTCCTCCCACCGCTGCCCCTGGGCACTCCCCTCCCACCCAGCCCGGGCTGCACGCACCTGTACCAGGTTTATTTCCAGGGAGGAGGCTGATGAGGCCTCTGCAAGGGGAGGGGCCCGGGCACCCTCCAGAGATGGGAATCAGATAATAGATTAACCAGGTAGAGCTGACAGAAAAGAGATTTGTGGGGTTGTTTAAAATTATCCGGTGTTCATGGGGGCTTCCCTGGTGGCGCAGTGGTTGAGAGTCCGCCTGCCGATGCAGGGGACACGGGTTCGTGCCCCGGCCCGGGAAAATCCCACCTGCCGCGGAGCGGCTGGGCCCATGAGCCATGGCCGCTGAGCCTGCGCGTCCGGAGCCTGTGCTCCGCAACGGGAGAGGCCACAGAAGTCAGAGGCCCGCGTACAGAGAAAAAAAAAAAAAAATTATCCGGTGTTCTAAAGCCGGTTATCATTCTGTTGCTGTACATCCCGGGTTCTGAAGAATCCCCAGGAGACTGATGGGCTCACACGTTACACCTGTGCTGAGCAGTTCTGCCTCGACCCCAGGGCGGCCAGATGTGCCTGTGAAGGGAAAGTCCGGAGGACTGTGGGCCCTAATTGGCTGCCGCCGGACCATTTTTGATTGAGTGCAGAGGCAGTGCGAGCAGCTTCTCCTGCTTGAGCGAGGAGCCAGGCCAGTTCTCCAGAAAGGGGCCGCCCCCTGGGCCATTTTCAGGAGGGCGTGTCCACCCGTAGTGGGATGGGCCGCCGCTGGAAGGAGCCTCTGCTACGTCCCAGCGTCCCCCCCTCCCTCCACGCCCCGAGGAGAGGAAGAATCCCAGCGTGGGAAGAGAGACCGCTGGGCTCTGACCCACTAGGAGCCCTACTGCCTGGCGCCTTCGTCCTCTGACTATCCTGCCTTCTTCGGCGGGATTCTGCCCTCTGATTGTCGCAGTGCATGGTCTGTTTGGTTTTTCTCGGTTTACCTCCCACAGTCATTTCGTGCATGAACGGGTACAATGAAACCCGTTTAATTTGCTGTTAATTCTCTGTTCAGAATATTCCCTTCTGTTTCAGGGACGCAGGCAGCTGCGGGGGTGGGGAGGGGGCGGGGAGGGCGGAGTCTTCAGGAAGTGGGTGAGCTCCGCGGGGAAGACATCCTCCCCTCAGAACCTGTGGGGAGGAGGGTCCGGGGTTGTCGGGCCCTTACACTTGCGGAGCTAGGGGTTGGTCGGACTCTCTTTGCAGGGGGTGGGGGGTAGGGGGGAGTTTAGGGTTGGAGAAATTCCTCCAGATGGAGGGGCTGGAGGGGCTTTGGCAGGGAGATTTGAGGGTGCAAACCGAAGCTAGTGTCTGTGGGTCCCCAGCGTGGGAGTGAGGAAATGAATTCTGTGGCGGATCACCAGTTGTGAGGTAGTCAGGGAAGACATCGGATGTGATTTAGGGAACACAAACTTGAAAAATTGCCTCAAAGCGTCTAAATATAGTGTTCGTACAATTTTATCAAGCTTAGCTGGTCCGAAGGAGATTTATTTTTGACAGAAAGTTGCTTGTTTTGGTTAACTGAGCCTCTCTTTCGCACCTCTGTGTTTTAACCCGGGCCTTTGGAGGGAGGGAGGGGCTTTGCACCTGGTGGCAGATGCTCGATCCCCAGTCACAGGGCTGCATTTTGAGAGACAGATGATGTCCACAGCAGCTGAATCTGCAAAAGCAATGTCGGGGTGAGGGGGCAGCAGCTGTGTCTCTTGGTCACCAGGCCGTCCCTCAGGCCACGTGGAGGTGGGTGGAGGCGGCTGGGTGGTGGTTGGGTGGGGACGGTCCATCAGAAGGGTCTGCCTCGCCCTCCAATAACTGCAGAAAGACCCCTCCCTCGGCAGGGTACCTTTTCAGATACTCTGGTAAGTTGCAGATGGAGAGGTTCAGATGCCGCCCGGGGTCAGCTTCCTCCTTGGAGCCATGGAAAGTGCTGGTGGAAGGGGCCCAGGAGGCTCTCTGGAAGCCAACACTTTTGATCTGTGAGTCTGCACCATCTGCGGGCTTCCCAGACTGACTGTGCCCATGGCAGGCACCGCCGTGCCTCACCTCCACACGGCCCTCCAGTCGCCCTTCGTGGTGTCTAACATTCCTGTTGTCACCCTGGGGTTCCTGACCACCCAGCCACTGTGGACCTAGGCAGGAGGGCGAAGTTATGCTTTGGAAAGCACACAAGCTTTATCCATCAGTTCAGCACATCTGTAGAGACCGCCTGCTGGGTAAAGATGCTTAGGTGGGTGCAAAGGGAAGGGAGCAGGACAAAGGCAGCGTGTGGTGGGTGGCTTTACAGGACCAGTCAGTATGGCCTGGGGGCACACTCTGCTGTGTACTGCCTGGGGCACTGCCCAGGCTAGGAGCAGGGAGAGAATTCCAGAGACCAGGGATGCTGGGAGGCAGGGATCTTGGGAGCAGGTGCCACCCTGAGAATGGGGTGAAGGGATGAGCTGGGTTGGGCTGGGCTCAGGGGTAGTGAAGGGGGTACCCCAGGCACAAGGCTGCTTCCCACCCTCTCCACTTCCCGCTGCCCCTTCTTGAAATGAGCACCATTTGGGGAACTGGGGCAGGGATTCCTACGCAGGAGTGAGCTGCGAATGAACCAAATCAGGATCGATGTGCTGTTCAGGGTCACTGTAGTTCTACCAAAGTGGAACATTGTCGTTAAGTTCATCATAAAGGATATAAAATGAAGATAAACACAGTCTGTGCCCTTCATCTTGCCTTCTTTTTTAATTAGGAAGTTTTCCTCCTCACTAGAAAAGATGGAGTTGCTTGTGTTCATGTGGGAGGGGACCTTTGCCCACCAGGTTCTTATCAGAGATGCCTCCAACCCAGATGTGGACCCCCCTCACCTCCGGCGTCACGCCCAGCTCCTGAGTGATGTGGAAGGATGGCTGAGGGTGGTGAGGATGGTCCAACAGCTGACGCCAGCCTGGCCCTGCCATGGCCACACTCCCCCGTCCATTTACCGTCCCTCTTCTTGGCAGCCAGAGAGCTTGTCCAGTGGCAGCTACTGAGAACTGTCTTTTTCCCTGGAGCCCCACTTCTCAGCTCACCCCTTCACCCTCACTCTGAAGAGTCTTGCAGTAATGACACTGGCTTAACTAACTTCCCTAACTGATTTGACCGACTTATTTCCCCCCTGAAACACATGCTCTCTTTCCCCAGTTCCACAAATTACCCTTTGGGAAACACTGCTCCAAACCCTCCAGCCTCTCATTTCTCTTCTCACACAAATCCTTTGCATAATCCAAGCTGTGCCTATTGTCTGCCTCTTGCAGGAAGCCTTCCCTGACCACCCCAGGCTCTTCTCTCCTCCCCCGAGCCCTGGTAGTCTATACCAGTTGGCTCCAAGGATTCTTTTGGACACTGCAGTGATGAGGGCATTTCTCAGGACAGCCTCAAGCCCCGGGGTCATGGCTTGCCAAGAACCCAGCTTCTGCTTCCAGCGGACCCTGGAACCCCTGCCACACTTCCTCACTCCACTGCCCCAGTGACCCTGAGCTCAGGACCTCCTGAGCCAAGCCAGAGAAGCCCACAGCCTTCAGGCCAGTGCCTCGGCCAGCTGACCACTCACTTCTTATCTCACCCTCAGGCCCAGGGACCACCTGTCAGCCAGCTCAGGGCCTCAGGTGGTCCTGACTATCCAAGCCCAGAGCAGGCGGTATATTTACAACGAGCCTGGGGCTGAGGACAGAGGGCAGACAAGACAGACCATGCCCCTGGGATCATGGAAGGGACACGCCATTCCCAGCTGAATTAGCTTCCTAGGGTTGCTGTGAAAGAAAAAACAAACAAACATACAAAAGCCACCACCACAAATTGGGGGCTTAAAACAACAGACATTTATTCTCTCGCTGTTCTGGAGACCAGAAGTCTGGAACCAAGGTGTCAGCAGGGTGCTTCCTTCTTCAGGTTCTGAGGGAGAAGCCATCACACCCCCAGCTTCTGGTGGTACTGATGCTTGGTGTTCCTTAGTTATAAGTGCAGAAATTCAGTGTCTGCTTCTGTCCTCATGCGGCCTTCCCCTCTGTGCATCTCTGTGTGTCAGATCTCTTTCTCTCTTTGCTCTTCTAAGAGCACCTGTCATCGGATATAAGGCCCACCCTAAATCCAGGCTGATCTCAGCTCGAGGTCCTCAAAGGTCCCATTCACAGGTCCGTGGGAAAGGACCCGGGCTCATCTTTCGGGGGACACACAACTCAACTCACTATGCTGGCCCTTGCTTCTCCCTGCTGGAGGTGTGGTGGGTTCCAGCCCCCTCACCCAGGAGCCCCAGCCATCACCCATTACAGCCATGCACGGTAACACGAGCCAGGTCTGGAGAGGGCTCGCCCTCGGCCTCACCATCTCGCTGGCTGTTGTCTGGGCTTCGTGGACCCACCGGTTTCCCCTTCACCGTGGGAGGAGTTTTGGAGACAGCCACGGGAACCTGCCATCACAGCGCTGCTTAGAGCTGTCTCTCATGCTGGAGGCTCCGCGGAGTAACCCTGTTGACCCCAGCCCTCCTTTGCTTGTGAGGTCTGGCCAAACCTGGACTGAGCCTCAGCTATGTTTTCTGCCGGGTGGTGACAGGAGCCTTGGGGTGTCCGTTTCCCCCAGCTGCCCTCTAGGCTGAGGGAGGCGGACAGAGCCCTGCCATCTCCCCATCGTTCCTGGGCAGGTCTTGGCCTGTAACGAGTGAGCCTCTTGCTGTTGGCTTCCCTTCTGGAGCCCTCTTGGCCCGTCTGCTCACTTCTCTGCTTCTGCCACCTGGTTTGGCTGTGCCGCATTTTCTCCCATCTCCTTCATCATGCCTCTGATTGTGGTCCCAGCAGATCAGAGGGGACTCTTCCCTGAGCCCAGGGCCCTTCTGAGTGACCCTGTGATGACACATTTCCGTTATGTGCCAGGTCCACAGACTCCCCGCTGACAAACACCCTAATTATACATGTTCCTCTGCAAATTCGTTAGTGGTGAATGAGGCTTATGCTCCCCATGATTCTCCTGTTTCCCTTCAGATCCTCTAGGAAGGACTCAAATTCCCTCCCAAATCTGGGAGAAACAAGTTGCCCCAAGAGGACAGCATCACAGGCCAGAATTGGGCCAGTTGTCTTCTGTAGGTACACTTTGCTAAGATTACCTGTGAATATAAACCTTATTTAAGCTTGTTTTCTTTCACAAATATTCCCATGGTTCCCGCTGGTGTCTTTCTGGTGTTCTGCAAGTCACAAAGGCTTCTGCGGAAGTCTGTAGTTATAGTAATGGCTAGAAAGATATGTTAGTATTGTATGCTAAAATAATGAGTTAGTTGATCAAAAATTACAAGAAAACATTTAAATATCGCTGACAAATTTTGTTAGCACATTTGTCCATGCCAGAACCCTTGCCTGTCTGGACGAGGGATGCGCAAACAGTGGCCTGCAGGCTGTTTTCAGGCTGCAGTGGCAATGGCAAAGTTGAATAGCTGCAACAGAGACCTTATAGCCCACGAATCCTAAAATAATTACTATCTGGACCTTTATAGAAAGTTGGCCAGCTGCCAGCGTAGGTGATTGTAGTATACATCCTAGCAGCCCAGCTCCTGAGGGCCAGTGGTAAACTAAGACCACCCGGGAGGGTGTACTCCTGGGCTGGGCTGGAGGACTTCCCCTAGAGCTGTGTTTCTCCCCAGCCAAGACGGTGTATCACCTGTATAGATCTAGGGGAATGCAAGCTAAGACCCATTCAACTGATGGTATTATGTCCAGTTTGTGTAATAAGATCTCAAGCTGGGGCTCAGAGAGTTTGTGTAGGGCTAATGCTTATCTCATAATGGTCTTCTGAAATGTGATGATGTTTGTGAAGACATTTATAGATTCTAAGGGCTAGAAAAGGACTATTTATAAAAAGCATACGTTGGCACTCCCCAAAATGAAATAGTTATGTATAAATCTAACAAAATATGTACAAGAACTATAGAAGGAAAAACTATAAAACTGATGAATGAAGTCAAAGAAGAACTAAATAAATGGAGAGATGTTCCGTGTTCGTGGATAGGAAGACTTAAGATTGCCAAGATGTCTGTTCTTCCCAATTTGATCATAGATTCAATGTAATCCCAATCAAAATCCCAGCAAGTACTTTGTGGATGTTGACAAACAGATTCTAATATTTATATGGAGAGGCAAAACACCCAGAATAGCCAACACAATGTTGAAGGAGAAGAACAAAATTGGAGGATTGACATTACCCAACTTCAAGACTTACTATAAAGCTACAGTAATCGAGACAGTGTGATATTGACAAAAAGAATAGAGACATAGATCAATGGAACATAACAGAGAGCCCAGGAATAGACCCACATAAAGATAGTCAACTGATCTTTGATGAAGGAACAAAGGTAATAAAATGGAGAACAGATAGTCTCTGCAAAACATGATGCTGGAAAAACCAGACATCCACATGCCAAAAAAAAAAAAAAAATAGTCTAGACACAGACCTACACCCTTCATAAAAAGCATAATTTTTTAATCCAACTGTTTAGAAATAATAATAGATAATATTGATGAGTTGTTATTATGGGCTAGGAATAGTAATAGACACTCTACAAATAGCACTTCATTTGATCTTCATATTTCCTTAAGAAGCAGGTATATTGCACCCATGTTACCTGTGAAAAATCTGGGGCTCAGCGAGTTTGTGTGGGTTGCCCAGGCCACACTGCTCTTATGTACACAGCCTAGTTAGAACCCATGTCTTGCAACTTCAACTCCAGTGCTCTCCTAGCTACAGCATGGCTGACAAGGTCGGGGTCCTCTGAAGGCGGCAGGTGTGTGTTTACCTCTGCTGGTAAGTAAAGCTGGGAATCGTTTTTCTAAAGGAAGGGTAGGCAGGCCCAAGGACCTTAGTGAAACATAAAGAAAACACAGCTCATTGTCTCTGACCATTCCCAAATTTAACACTGAGTTTTGACTGTTGTAGAAGTTCCATGTCATTTTGCTGAGATGTGAACTTGACCGGAGACCTGCCGGGAGGGACACAGTTGCTTTGCTATTTGCCATTTATCATCATTATATTGTGTATGTCCATTAGAGTAACTCTTATGAAGTGGGGAAAAGGTGGCACCCTCCTTCCCAAGAAAGCCAGCCAGTAGTACTAATGAGAAGGTAAAGAGAATAGACATTTTCAAGAAAGATTATACCCTTGGTTGTATTATTCAATTTGAAAATTAATAGAAGTCTTGGAACCTGTCCACATTTCACCAGTTGGGAAAGCGAAGAATGGTCGTCATCCATGCCCACACCTACCTCACCTGCACTCTCCCCTCCAGTGTGCCAGAATTTGGCCTCCTTCTGCAGGCATCCAACGTGTTGCTGCCCTTAAAGTCAGGGTCTCCCCCTCCAGAGTTAGGGACCAGTGTATTCCAGATAAGCTGAGATGCTGTAGGCCAGAGCCGGCGGCCCCACTAGGGTCTCGTTCCCTAACTGATTTGGTCGCTGATCCATTCCCCCGTCCTCACAGCGGACACGAAGGAGACCGTGTTCGGTGTCTGACCCTCCAGGCACATTTCCCACCCTTAGGAAGCCTGGAGTGTCTTCCTGTTGGCAAGCCCTCATCTCTTAGAATCTAAACACAGGATGTGGGGTCTTCTGTATACCCATCCAGACGCCCCAGTGTGTCAGGGATGGAGGTGCTGATACCCCCAGTGACTGCGTGAGGCGGGGACCACATCAAGCCCCTGGGACTCTGCAGCTCTGTGACCTCCGACCCTTCCCATCGGCTCTCTCAGGCCCAGGGCCCAGGGCTCCAGCCTCTATGCTCAGGGCTCCCAGGCCCCCACAGCATCCCATGTGGGCAGCATGCAGGGCAGGGGTTTCTTCTCTGTGCCTGTCACTCTGCACTACGTGGAGGGCTTTTGTGAGTTCTCAAGTGAATCCACTGACCCATTGTCTGGGCCCAGTTCTCCCTAGACTTCCACCAGCTCCGTGAGGACAAGGGCGGGGCTGGGAAAGGCCAGATGTATTCCCAGCCAGAGCTGAACACACTATTCATCCCAGAGGTACCCTGTTAAGCAGCAACAGCGGCACAAAGAGGGAGGAGGGGGGAGAGGGCAGGGAGGAAGGGGAGCTGGCGATGGATTCAGAGCTCTGAGGAGACTCCTTTCTCCCAGGGAGACCCTGGCATGCTTGGTGGGATTCTTAAGGGGATCTACAGGGAGATGAGGAGAGAAGTAGAATGTGCCCACTGGGGCGGTGACAGCCCCCTTCTCTCTCCTGTGATGCTGGGAAACCCTCAGAGGAGGTAGGGCTGGAAGGACAGCTAATGGAGCCAGGAGTGTGGGACTGGAAGTGCTGCCGTGGAGAAAGGGGAGCAGTTGGTTCTGTGGGGACCCTTTTGGGGCACAGCAAGGGCCAAAGAAGGAAATCCCAGGAGCCAAGTCTCTGACAGTCTGTACTATCTGACAAGAAAACGGCCCACCTGGACAGGTAGTGAGTGCCTCGTCTTGGGTGGTATGCAAGCAGACATTGAATGGCCGATTGGTGAGGGTGCTGGATCAGTGGCTGAAGCTTGGGGAGGAGGAGTGCACCAAGTCTCTGCAGCTTTTTACCCCTTGAGAGGTTCTGAATTGAGAGCAGTGCCTGGATTTGGACCCAGTCCCTGACTGTGTTTGGATAGGCAGGAAGTGGAGTGGGCAGATGAGGTCTGGACTGGTCATCAGGTCCAAGCTGGAGGGCAGGGAACAGAGCTCCAGATCCCGGGCCACTGAACTTAATCTTTTCTCAGTTCAAAAGGAGGAGAAATGCAGGCCTGATTTTTCTAGAAGTCTGTTCTCTTGGCCAGAAAACCACAGTGGAGAGTCTTGAGGTTCCAGCCCCTCAAGGAAACTTTTGCCCCACCCCAGTGGGGAGAATGCAAGGCCAAGTCCACGAGCGACCCTTCCCATGAGCTTCTAGCCCCTAACAGGAGGAGGAGATTTCCAGGGGCCCCGACTGCCTGTTGTCAGAGACCGGGAGCTGTGCTTCTGCTTCCTCTCACACAAGAGCCTCTGATAGAGAATCTGTTCTCATCACACCCGACCCTCCACCCCAACACATCCCTCCAGCTCTCTGAGGCCCGGCCACAGTCCCTCTCATCCTCTCGGGAAGCCTGCCTGGCCGCACAGCCCTTGCTCTCCTCCTGCACCCGAGGACGTAGGCCACCCCTCACTGGCGCTCCAGCTCTGTAGGGCCTGAGTTCTGGGCTGCTTCTCTGGTGGTTCCCTGGCCACAGTGGCTTGTAGGCTGTGTGAGTGATGTCAGTCTCCTCCGTGGATCCTCTCTGCCTCGCCTGTGGCCACAGACAGATAGGGAACCCACTGATGTGGCCAGCCCTGCTATGTGAATCAGGGCCCAGATTCAAAGGCTGCAGGCTGCGAGGCAGAGGCCCCATCACTCCTCCTCCAGGAGCCTCCCTGCTGGTTGAAGCCACCCATTCTATCCCATGCCTCACCTTGTTCCCTCAGGGCAGCCTCAGTCACTCTCTGCCTTTCGTCCTTCCCCCTGTTCTGTGGGGTGGATCTTGAACTGCTTGTGATGGCCTGTCTGTCCTGGCTCTGATCCTGCCCTCCTGCACCCCATGACCGCTGTCATCTGCATGGTGGTAGAGGGAGCGAACAGGCCCCCGGTAACAGAGCCCATGAGAGGAACCTGTCAGGGGAATGGCTCCCTCCTGTCTGCGAGGTCACAGTTCTGGCCTCCTCTAGCTGAGCGGTGGTGGTGGCCAATGGCGTGATGCCCAAGGCCCCTCCAGTGCAGCTCTTGTAACTCCACGGATGCCTTCTACCCCAGGAATGGACCTTTGGCCATTGTGCCTCTCCTTGTCGGGGCCAGCCTGTCATTCCTGCTCCTGAGAATGCTCCAGCATCACCAAGGCACCTGGAGAGCGCCCCGGGAAGACTTCTATTTGTGTTTCCCAATCAGTAGCACTGACTGGCTCCTGGCATCCTGCCTTTCCTAAGACCCCAGACCACCTCGATGCCATTAGTGTCCTCCCCAAGCCTGGCAAACACCTGCAACGCATGCCTTTGTGCAGAAATGTCTCCAGAGATATTGAGGCCCCAAGCAAAGCTCCCTTGTTAGCCTTCGAGGGGTCCTGCTGGGTTTCCACAGCTGGGGGCTGGCAGGCCTGGTGGCCGCAGAGTCCTGCTTCCCTCCCGCCCTGGCCGGGAGTACCTCACCTGCCCTCTGCCACAGAAAGGGAGGGCAGGGGGACGTCTGGTGCCTAAAAGCCCCCAGGGCCGGAACTGCCACACTCCCAGAGCTGTGAGGCTCTAGGGGCTGGATAAATGCCACATCACAACCCAGAAGCCACCCATCCACACCAAGCCTTAGGACAGCACCCTCAGCAACAGAGGAGACATTTTATGCAATTGTTGCCACTTAACAAGCAGCTAAAGTGAGACATGGAGAAGGGAGGCTGTCTCCACATAAGCTTGTCAGAGGGAACAGACCAGGAGACGGCAGACCTGGGGAGTAGGCCTGGCTCTACCATCAGCATGTGATGTGACCCTGGACCCTCTCCGCCCGGTCTCCTTGGATGGACAACGATGGGGTGGCTGGCTGATCACTCTGGGCCTTTCTGGATGCGCCTGACTCTCTGGAGGGGGTGGGGGGGGCGCTGGGCATGAAGGCTGGATGCCAGGAGAACGGTGCCATGAGACAGCAGCAGCCTCTGCAGGGCCGTGCCGAGGATTGCACACCCCTGGAAGGAGATGTCCGTGCATCTGGTGGGAGGTGCGCTGCGGAGCGGGTCCAAGGGGTCGTTTCAGCTCTGGTGGCCCCTTGGGACTCAGCAGCCCCTGTCTGGTCCAGGATGTGTCCACGAGAAGGCCAGGGCCTGCCTGCTAGCCGCCGCTCCTTCCTGCTCTGGCTGGTTGCCCTGCCCCTTTGCACATCCTCAAGCCCCTACCACAGCCCTCCCCTGGGGGCCCCCTGGCTCTGTGGCTGCTGCTGGTGCCTGCAGGGACCCTAGGCGCAGAGACATCTGAGAGTCACTGTGCCACAGATCAATCCAGGATGAGGGCGCAGGAGGGCCTGGCGGCGGGGCGCGGGGGGTGGGGGTGGGCAGACGGCAGCGTGCTTCTTCTGATTAACAAGCCCGGGTGGCCATCCATCGCCGGCCTTCATTAGGGCTGCAGAGAGTCATTTTGCATGGGCGTGCGGCCTCTCCTCCCCGCTGTTCTCCAGGGTGATTGATGCCACTTGGGTGCCGGCATCCCCCGGAAAGTGAGAGGCTCTCTCTCCTCGCGCCCATGAGGATCAGAGCGCCGCGCTTATCGTGCATGATTCTTACCTGTGTGCCACTGGCGCCAACTCACAGGGCTGTCAGAGTGGGCGGGGCAAAAGGATTTAATCTCCCTTAGAATTCATGGCGCTGGGAGACGGGAAAATGCCAGACGCCTCAATCTTAACGGGTCTTTGACTCTCCCCACAAAAATGCAAATAGGTGGAGCACGGAGCAGTGGGGTCCCAGCCAGACCTGCGTCATCAGCGTGCCGGGACAATGATTTAAAGGATGTCCCTGGACCAGAGCACTCATATGCGGTTCTCTTTTCTCTCCTTGCTGCTGGATGGTGTTGGGGAAGAAGCTGGGTCAGGAGGAGGTGAGGGCTTTGGGCAAAAGCTCTGCTGCAGGGCTGGTTGAGGGCTCCCCTGATGCGTGATGGCCTGGGCGTAGCCGGTGCTGCCGGAGGTCATGCCTGGGCTGGAGGGCAGCCCTCGGAGGCCCGCCTTGCCTGTGCCCACCAACACAATCTGGCCGGTTTGGCTTCTGCCTTTAGGTGTTCGGTGCTGGAGAGGACCGGAGATCCCCAGCCAGGAGTGGCGAGACTCACTTTTCTTCTTGGCTCTCTGGCTGTGTGGTACTTTCAGACGTAAGAGGGGTGCACTTGGATTTGAGAGGGTGTCTGGTCATCTTGAAGGATCAGGGAATACAGGTATCAGAATGGGAAAGGGAGCTGAGATAGAAGGAACAGAAGGCAGACGAAGGAATCAGGCAGAAGAAAGACAGGCTGTTTGGCATTCAGGGCCTAAAATGAAGGCTTTCAGTCTCTCCTTTTCCTGGCTCCTGTGTTTAGTCTCACTTGCTCAGGGCTTCTCCTTTGTTGGAGAACAGCTATCAGTCCTTGTACCCCAGGCCCCCTCCTCCATCGGGGAGCCCTATGGAGGCGGGAAGCAGTGCAGGGGCGTGAGGGGGTGGGCGAAGAGTAGTTGAGCTGCTTGCTGGTCTCTTCCCAAAGTTCTCTGGGTGCAAGGAGAGACTCTTGCCTTCAGTTCTTGGTGACCTCCCAAGGTGGCACCTATGACAGTAGGTGGGCAAGAAGACCACTGCCTAGCACCATCATTCTCAAACCAGTGATTCTTCAACCATAGTTTTGAAGAAGGAAGCCACAAAGCACCTGACTGAGGGGACCCATGCTCTCTGGAGCCAGGGCTGCTGGAGCCCACTGCCTCACGAGCAAGACAGGCGTGGGGTGTGTGTGATGTATAAATCCACTACTCTCTCCCACCCGCCCTCCACAGGCCATGATGGGTCCCTATCCCAGTCCAGGGCCCTTACACGGACATTCATCTTCGGTTAATCCAGAATGTTTCTGCGTCCAGCCCAAGAGAGAGGCTGTGGGCCCCCAAGCCTGGCTGCTGGAGGCTGCAGACAACCAGCTGACCCCTGGCTGCAGAGCCCATGCCCCACCTTGGGATGGGGAGCTGTGTGCAGAAGAGGGCAGTGTCGGGGGCACTGGGTCTGGAGTGTGGCCCGTTCACCCAGAGCAGAACCGTGGCTGGAGCCCGCACACGCCAGCCTCGCCAGTTCTGCACGAACACCAGGGCGCTGGGGCCCTGGTCTTCAGAGGCAGCCTGCGGGAGCAGCATTGGGCGCCAGGTCCCCCGTGCCAGGGGTCCGTGGGGTGAAGGCTGCAGCAAGTGTCCCTTGGTGGCTGGGTGGGGGCCTGAGGAGGAATTAGAGTGTGGCTGGAGGGCCGAGGCTTTTCAATCAACCAAGGCTGCCACGGTGGGCCGGGGTGAGGGGGGACCAAAACCCACCCTTCAGCGTGGGCCTCAGGGTCCGAGATCCAGTAGCTGGACCATCTCATAGGGCACAGCTAGGGACCTTAGGCCTGTGAGAGAGTCTACTGCCCACACCAGGACCAGACACGGGGCATGACAGTGCCTACTGCTAGCGGACCAACTTCTGCTTGTCAAGCACTTGTGCAGTAAGTGTCTGGTGACACTTACTTCCCTGGCTCCGCCGACTGCCTTGTGACGTGCGCATCACTACCCTCGTTTAATGAGGGTGGCTGAGCATGAGGTTTAGGGGTCTAGGTGACTTGCTCAAAGTCGTACAGCTGGAGAGCGTGGGGCTGGGACTCACACCCAGGTCGGTCTGATCCGAGCTCAGTGCGGTCAGGACAGACCAGGCTGGCGGGTGGCTGCCTCCCGTGTGCGACGCGGGGAGGGCACAGGAGACGAGGTGCTGCCAACCGGGGGCTACGGACCGAGGCCCTGCGTATCCCCAGGGACCTGGAGAAACAGATGTGACGCAGTCCAAAGAGGTGATGGGTGGAGATGAACGAGGGGACTGTTTGCAAAGGTTTGCACAGAGTTAAAGAAAGGCGACAAGGATGGCAAAACACTTAGGGACTCGCGGCAGTGGGGAGCTTGTACCAGCCTAGGCCTGAAGGATGAGTGGAGGGGCCCTGTGAACAAGATCAGGCAGTAGGAGAGGACCAGCCCCCTCTGCAGCTCAGCAGGGGGCAGCTGGGGATACTTCCCCCCCCCGAAGCCTTTCCCTCCCACCCCCCCCAGGCTCCATGGCAGGGGGCCCAGTCCATGTGTCTATGAAGGCCTGCCTCCAGGTAAGCAGTGGGGGGTGGGTGAGTGGACCTGGAGCAGCTAATGAAGACCTCCCATTGCCTGCTAGAATGGGGTCTTCCAAGGAGGCACCTGGCCTTCTTTGTGTCTGAGTCTCCTAAGCTCCCAGCACAAGGCCGGGTATTTGCTGGAGGAAACCCGACAGCCGTATTTCCTGGCATCCTACCCTCCTGTTATGGGTTCACTTGTGTCCCCTCAGAAAAAAAGATCTACTGAGGCCCTAACCCCCAGTGCCTTACCATATGACCTTACATGGAAATAGGGTCATTGTGGATATAATTAGTTAAGATGAGGTCATACATACTGAAGCAGGGTGGGCCCCTAACCCCATAGGACGGATGTCTTATAAGATGGCCATGTGAAGACAGACACACGGGGGACACCCTGTGACCCTGAAGGCACAGATTGGACTGATGCAGCTGCAAGGCAGGGAACGCCCAAGATCGCCATTAGGACCGCAGAAACTAGAAGAGGCAAGGAAGGATTCTCCCCTACAGCTTTCAGAGGGAGCATGGCCCTGCCGACACCCTGATTTTGGACTCAGCCTTCAGACCTGTGAGACAAAACATTTCTGTTTCCGAAGCCACCCAAATTGTGTACTTTTGCTATAGCAGCGCTAGGAAACTAATACACCTCCTGAAGCAATTTTTATATTTTATTAGTGAAAAGCATTTGCAGGGGACAGGTGTATGCACTGCTAAGTCACCAAAAGACCAAGCCAGACCTGGGGATTCAGGAGGCAGAGGGGTCCACCCAGGCTCCAGAGGTTCATTTCGGTTTCTTGCCATGTTTCTTAGAGATCACCCTAGGGACAGGGGGCCAGAAGTGACCCGCTGAGGCCGGAGAGGACAGGGACCCTCCCAAGGCAGGTACCAAGTCTGAGCTGGGCTGGGCAGAGAAAGAAGCCCTTCTGAGGCTTGTCCCCAGCCCCTTCCAGCTCCCTAGCTGAACAGACCGTGTCACGTCTCCATGCTGTGGTCTGCTCCCCGGGAGCCTCGCTCGCCCGAGCCCTGGGAGGGAGAGAAAGCAGGGCTGTGCGTCTGGGCCTTGCAGGCTTGTTCGTGGGCTCTGCCATGTGGGAACCGGAGCCCCTGCCGGCTCCTGGAAGCATATTTCTATGCTGTGATCCATCTAAGCTGTGGCTTCTTTCTATTTATGATAATGAACTGCACCTTGGAAAATAAAAGCAACAGAAGGAAAAGGGTGTGGTGGGGAGGACTGGGCTAATGTGTGTTCTTTAAAAGAGCAAATTTCACAGTTTGTATTTATAATTTAAGTGCCTGTTCCTACTCATTCAATCAGTCAGTCATTCAGCAGATGGGCTGGACTGGCTCATTCATTTACTCAGGCTTGTTGCTCTTCCTTGCTGGCCACTATTACACGTGAGTCAATGGAGACTTATGTAATAACAGCTTCTCTTGACCTAGCATTTTACACTTGGCAGAGACAGTAAATAAATGTTATTCCAATGAGTGTTCTTAAGAAGATACAGAACATCTTTCTGGGTCTGGTCTCCCTGGCTCGTGGATGCAGGGGAGATGCCCCTCTCCGTGAAAATCAGACTTTGATGCTCAGAGGTGACTTGATTCGCTTGTCAGTCCTGGAGCTGGGACTTGAACCCAGGTCTCCAGAGCTGATGGAGCATTTCTGCTGTATGAGACATCTGATCAAACTCTGTGGGATATAAGTCACAGCTCTACCTTCTCACGGTACTTACAAAGTACTTGGGGAGGAAAGATGCAAACCAGATTTCAGGTAGAGAAGAGGAAGAAGCCATTCCAGGCAGGAGGACCTGCCTGAGCGCAAGTGCAGGGATGAGAGGTGATGGGTCTCCTTTGGGAAATTGAAGATCAATTTGGAAAAGACGAGCTTGGAACAGAAGGTTCATGGAGGCCAGAAGTTTGTGGCATATCTTGGAATAGTGGAGAGATTTTGAAAATCATAAAGTAGGGGAGTGAGGTAGGATGAAAGAGGTATTTTTAGAAGGTGGGTTAAATTTCTATATCTGAACATGTGTCTTCTAAAACAGCACAGTAGTAGTAAGGATGTAAGTAATAGTAAAACCGACATCCCTGACCCATCAGCCCTTGTACTTTGCTTTCTGGTCTTTGTACTCATGGTGCCATTTTACTCTATTGAAGCACTGTTTCCAGAGTTGCATCTGTGGTGCAGACACAGCTCTGTGTTTAATTGCCGGCATCCTGATGCTGTGACATTATCCTCATAACATTCCAGGAGCATGAATATGAGCACGCCATCCTTCACCTCCTTCCCCTATGCTGCTTCTAGTGTTCTTGTATTCTAAATAATGCTGTAATGAACATCTTCACGAAATAGAACCTTTTGTTTTCTTTTCCTTTGGAATTATTTCCTTTGGACTAATTCTTGGGGGTGACATCACTGGGTGATCAGAGGACCTGAGATTCTCTAGGCCCTTGCTTAGTGTGGCCATATTGCCTTTGAACCATTTACACTGACAGCAAGAGCTGAACTGGGTAGCTGTGTGGAAAGTGGTGCAGCTGGGGGCTTCTGCTGAGACACCAGCTAGGAGGTGGTTGCTGTGGTCCCACTGTGCAGGGCTGATGCCCTAGACTCAGATACGTTGCCGAGACTGGAAAGGAATACACAGTGAAGAAGATGCAAGAGTCACTGTGGCATGGTGAGTGATTTGATGATGGACTGAGGGAGAACAAGGAATCAAAGCTAAATGCCTCTGAGGTTTCACATATGGGCTCCAGGGAAGGGCAGTGGGAAAGCGTGGAGGGGGGCAAGTGTGAAGAAGCTCTGGATGGGTGGACACGTGGGATGGGATGTGAAAGGCTTGCTTGGAATACTTTATCACTTCAGTCTTTCATAGCTGTGCAGGGCCCGGGGCCCAATTGTGCCAGAACATAAGCCCCTGAGGCTAGCTGGTGCCCTTCACAGTTCACACTCAACCAGAATGATCCCCAGACCCAGAGTCAGCAAGGCTTTCCCTCCTCTGGTCCAGGGAGGTGATTTGAGGCCTATTCAGAAGAATGGGGCTGAGATTACAGGGAGGCTGGCCTGAACTGGCAGTAGGAGGTCTGGGCAGGTGTGAAGTTGGGGCTTAGCAGCTATTGGTTCTGGGACCCTGTGTCAGGGGCTGAAGATTGCGGGGGCAGCAGACCACCTGAGGAGTCTGTGCCCAGTGAGCGGGGCATGTGAAGACAGGACACAGCCCCAGGGAAGGTCTGGGGAAAGAGCCCCACGAGGCCTCTGCAGCAAGGCTGGGCTGGAGTCCTTGGCAGGCTGTGGTGATGGATGGAGCAGGGCCAGGTGTGGGGGCCACTGAGAAGCCTGGGGTGGTAGCTGGAAGATGTGAGCTCCAAGAAGTGCTCAGGTTCTCTGTGATGAGTCCAGGTCTGGAGGGCAGCATGGGGATCCCATGGAAAGGCTGAGTACCACACCGTGGTCAGGACTGCTCAGAACATCGTGGGTACCGGCACGCTCTGGATTTGGGGTGGGGGAGACTACCTACTACATGTCCTATTCCTGCAAGTATGAGCTCAATCCTGGGACAGGAGTGTGCATGTGTGCGTGTGTGTGTGTGTGTGTATGTGTGTGTGTGTACATGCGTGTAAAGGGGGCAGTCCCTGTGCTTCCGTCAGCCGGGGGCTGGGGAAGGAAGGAGGCAGTGCCAGCTGTGTGCCAGGCTCCATACACCTGTCATTTTATTCAGTCTTCACAACTGTCCCTGGGATCACTCTTCCTGCCGTTCACCAAGGTTGTAATTGCAGGTTTGGCTGTGTGCTTACTGGATTAATTTCTGTTTTCCCACTTGCCTGCAAGCTCCCTGGGGTGTCTGTCTTTCTCTGCCTTGTCTCTGGTGCCCACACAGTGCCCACCTGGCCTGTGGGAGTGACTTGGACAACATTTGTTGAATGGGTACCAGCACCCCTTTATGCCACTGCGTTTCAGCCCTCTTCCAATGATCCCGACTGCACTGTGAAGGCTGAGGGAGAGGGTGGGCTGCAGGGGGCTGACACCCAACTTCTGGCATTTACCTGATAGGACCTGGACTCATGAAGCAACTCTGTGCTGTGGCTCCTGGGTTTCAGGAGCTCTGTGGATCACGGAGGGCTGAACAGGGCAGTGACAGAACAGCTGCGCTGGTCCTTCCCTGCTTGGAAGGTCCATGGATTTGCCTTATCAAATACACATGAGGCACTGCTCAGAGAAGGCCTGGAAGGCCCCATTCCATCTGTGTATGTTGTTGTGTATTGTGACCACCATGGAAGGACGTTGTAAATATTTTCAGCTGAATGTCTGATTAATGTCTCTCCAAAAACAGTGACAGAACGGTAAGGAGAGGATTCATTTAGCTCTCTTTCACCGTGATGGACATCTAATTCACCCCAAATGTCAATACATCCCAACGTGCCAATCCACACAGAAACAGGAGCCGTCTGAGAGTCGGGCGGCAGCTGCCTCTTCCCCCTAGCAGGGGGCTCAGACCTGCCCCCTCCACCTGGACCCTCGGGCGGCGGCCCCGTGTGGTTGGTTTCCATATTGAAACCCCTGTAGGGAAATCATTCCCTGGGAAAATGGGGTCTCTCTGCCAGGCTGCTCGTGTGCCCCAGCCTTTCCGGCGTCTTGCCAGTCTGGCCGGCTCTTGCCAGAGACCCCCTTCTGTCTCCCCACGGGGCCTCCCCTCCCCTCTGGCTCAGTCTTCCTCACCCCCGCCCCTTAGGCTTGGGATGGCTCCCACTTCGTTCCAATTGACCTGTATCTGCTCCCTCCTGGTTGCTCTGGCAGTCACTCTGCCACCTCTGCCCAGGCACCAGGTGGACCTCTCCATTCTTGCCTCCCACCATGGCCCACCCTTATCCAGGAGACCACAGCATTGCTTTTGCCCATACACAGTGTGAGTCTCCCTTTGGGGACGGGTCCACTGACACCCCACATGGAGAAGAATTGTGTCCATTCTCTTGAGTTTCTCAGTCTTCTTCTCATGGCCTCAGCCAGAATAGGATGTCTAGTGGAAATCTGTTTCTTATCTCTCCCTGAACTGGGCCATGAATCCCTCCAGGGGATCCACTGCTCTGATTCACTGCTGTAACCTCCACATGTTACTCCTTGGTCTTTACAAGGAAGGAGGTAGATGAGATATCCGTAGATATCCACTATCGTTGATTCTTCCATATATCTTATACGTATTTTACAGGTAATGATCGTTAGATTCTTTTCATAGCTAAGAAACAGAAGCTTGGAGTGATTAAGTTATAACAATAAAAGCATTTGTTTTGTGGTGCTTTGTGTCATGCAGTCCATCCATGGTCCTGAGCACTAACTGGCCCTAGCCCCGTTCTGCAGGTGAGGATGGAGGTAGGAGGAGAGAGAGAGGGAGGGGGAGAGAGAGACGGCCACTAAGTGGTGGGAGTGGGACCCGGGCCCTGTCTGTCTGCCCATACCAGCGCCCTCTCTGCCTTCTGTGTGCCCTCCCCAGCTTTCCTCCCGTGGGCAGTGAGCACGCGCTCCCAGAGAGCAGAGGCTGGCGGTGGGTGGGAGTCCCAGAGTCATGTCCCCTAAAGGCATCGGATCTGACAGCAGCACGTGCACCTCCAGCTGGTTTGGTCCCCATGCCACTGTTTGAGAGTAGAAGTGATGGTAAATATTTAATTGTGCTTCCATCATAACTTTCTGCCAGAACTCTCAATATGCTTTATAAATGCAAATGAGTACTCTCTTCTTCTCCAGGGAGATGTAAACCTCCTCAAATCACTTTAATTCAGCCCCACCAGAGTGTAATGCCATAATCAGGAGCGCTCTGTGCCAGCAAAGAAACTGCCCTTAATCATATCAAGTGGATGGTTTACGGTTTTGTGGTCTTTTGTCTCCACGCGGGCAGGATGCAGAGAAATGGATTCCTCTTGCTGCAACTTCTGTCCAAGAGGGTGGATGGAAAACATTATTTAGAAACAGATTCAATTACAGCCCTTGAGCAGGTACCTATGAATATCATGAACTCTTGGATTGTATTCCTGGGGTTAACAAAACAAACCCGTCCTTGGAAGATTGAGGAGTGAAGGAGGATTCTTACTTTTGATTCTGGACTCTAGTTTCCTCCCCGCCCATGTCCTCTGCCTGTTTACTGCGCTCCAACATGATCCTGAGTTTGGGGAGTGCCATGATATACATTATTATCGCATTATGCCTTATCCTGGGGGCTTTTGTGGCTTCTTGGCTTTACGAGCAAGGACTTCCATTCCAGGGCCACAGCAGAGCCACTGGACGCCCAGGTCTGCCTGGTGAGCAGCAAGCTGAGATTTGGGGCTGTCGGCATCAGGATGGGAGGCTGTGTGACCCAGCGGGAGGCACTGCACCTTTCTGTGCCCTAGTCCCCAACCCTGCCAAATGGGTTCAGTGACTCCTGCTTCAGGCCCACCTGGCGAAGACATTTTAATCATGGAGATGAATTTCTACAGGGCATCATGGAGTGCCTTCTGAGAAGTGTATTATGTAAATTTGGTGTGTCATTATGATCATTATTAGTGCTGTGAAGTGGAGAGAGGGAGGGCTGCTCCATGCAGGGATCTGCCTCCCCAGCTGTTGGAAGAATCGGAGGAGAGATCAAACTGGAGAAGTCTGCTACAGTGCTTCCCTTCCTTCAGATATGCACGGGGCATGGCTCTCAATCCAGTTTCAAACTCAAATGGGCAAGAAAATCCAGCTCACTTTATTTGCTTTACTCCCCTCCGTTTTCAGTGTGAGACCCCCTTCCACTGGGGTGGCAGAAAAGCTGTCTAGGTTGCAGGCGGTCTGTATAGTGTCAGGTTGTGCGGGAGGTACCTCACTGACCTGTTAGCGCCCATCCACCCCGGCATGCATTGGGACACCCTGGACTCCATCTGACCCTTGTGTATAGTCTAGGCAGGTCACCACTGGGTGGTTCTGGGCTCCCTTCATTAGACCCGTTTTGGCTCAAAGGCTTCCTCTGCTCCGTCTGTGCCATGTCAGCCTGGTGGGGTCACTCCAGGCTGGGATGCTGGGTGTCCAAGGCCCTGTCACCTGGACAGACTTCCTCTATCCCTTTTCTGGGATTGAGCACTTGGAGACGAGAGTGTAGGGGACCCTTTTGCTCAGCACAGCTCCTCGTTTATCACTCTATTTTCACCCCTTCCATCCTGCCCATAGGGTGGGTTTCTTCCCAAACCTTTGGTTTATGCCAGGAGTCCTTCTATTTTCCAAGGGGCCCAACCAAGACTCTGCCTTCTGCCTTCGTACCTCCCATCTCCTGCCTGAAGCACTGAGCAGTGAATGGATGTTCACAGCGGGAAGGATGTTCAGGAGAAAAGGAAACAGAAGAGGGAGAAACCAAAACAACCCGTCATGTCTATTTCCTGTGCCTGTGTTTGTTGAGCACCTGTGCAGCTAGGGCGTGCTGTGCCTGGTCCTTTGATACATGCCCTGGGAAATTCAAGTGCATAAGACGCCTCCACTAGCCTAAACAGCCCCATTGGGTGATTTTAAAAGGTGCCCCTCTGGAACACTGGATACCCATGTGAAAAGAAAAAAAAATGTATATTTGACTCAGAGTTCCCACCTTATGCAAAAATTAACTCAAAATAGATCATAGACCTAAGTAGGAGAAAAGTCTTTGTGGTCTTGGGTTAGGCAAAGATTTCTTAGATATGACACCAAACCATAAAAGAGAAAATTGAAAAATTAGACTTCTCCAAAATTTAAAACTTTTGCTTTTTGAAAGACGCTGTTAATGGGATGAAAAGATAAGCCATAGAGTGGGAGAAAATATTTGTGGAGCGTACATCTGATAAAGGACTTGTATCCAGAATATATAAACAAGTTACCAGGCATTCCCTGGTGGTCCAGTGGTTAAGAATCTGCCTTCCAATGCAAGTGACGCGGGTTCGCTCCCTGGCCGGGGAACTAAGATCCCACATGCTGTGGGGCAACTAAGACCACGCACCACAACAAAGAGCCCACCTGCTGCAGTGAAAGATCCTGCATGCCGCAACGAAGATCCCGTGTGCCACAACTAAGACCTGACGTAGCCAAATAAATTTAAAAAAAAAAAAGTTACCAAATTCAACAATAAGGAAACAAGCAACCCAATTTAAAAATGGAAAGATTAAACAGAGGCTTCACTAAGAAAGACATACAGATGACAACAAATCATGTGAAAAGCTGCTTAACATCATTCTTTATTAAGGAAATGAAAATTAAAACCACAATGAGATACCACTGCACATCTGTTAAAATGGCCAAAATTAAAAATGACTGACGCTGCCAAGTGTTGGTGAGGATGTGGAGGAACTGGAACTCTCATGTAATAGCCCTAAACTGGAAATGACAGGTGAACAGTAGACAAAATGCAGTCTCTCCATACAATGGAATATTACTCGGTGATAAAAAAGAGTGAACTATTGTTACACACAAACATGATGAATCTTAAAAACAACTGTGCTGAGTGAAAGAAGCCAGGTTAAGAAAACAGTATATACTATATGATTCCATTGATGTAAAATTCTAGAAAATGCCAGTTAACCTATAGTGACAGAAAGCGGATCAGTCATTGCCTGGGCACAGTGACAGGGTGGGGCAGGGGTAGGAGGGAAGGAGGGATTACAGAGGGACAGGAAACTTCTGGGAATGACAGATCCGTTTATTATCTTGATTGTGGTGATGGTTATAAATATATGTCAAAACTTACAAATTGTATGCTTTAGTTATGCGCAGTTTATTGCATGTGATTTCTACCTCGATAAAGCTGTCAAAAAAACAAAACAAACAAAACAAAGGGGCTTTTGGATTTGCTGATCAGAGCTCTTATCAGCCTTTGGGGAGGTGTTTCCCTTGAGAGGTGGGGCTGACAGAAGTCAATAATAGATTGAAAAGGAAAGAGAGGAAAAAGACAAAGCTGCCCCGTTTTCAGGACACTTTACTACTAACTGTCAGAAAACAGGTCTAATAAACACCAGCTCTGTGATCACTACATGGTGCCTGGTGATCTCAGCGTGTGTACTGTAGCCACCCTGGTGCGCCTGGGAGCTCACAGCCAAGTCAGGGTGTCTGTCTTTCCCTTACTGGCCAGAGGGATTGGTGACCAGGAAGCAGGCCCTTGGGGTCTGAGATGTGCATTTATGTTTGGGGTAAGGGCTTTGCCAAAGCTGTGTGAGCCCGCGGCAGAGTCTTGGGAAAGGGGCTGGCCATGTATCTGGGCCCAGGAGCAAAGGGACCTGCAGGAGGGCTGAGTGTTGGGGCCAGAGGGGTTGAAGGGAAATCGGCCAAGAGTGTCAACACGGAGCCCTGAGGGGAGACGGAGAAGAAGGGTGGGGAGAAAGGAGGGCAGGCAGATGAGGTTGAAGGGTGGGGAAGGAGCATGGAGGAAGAGGGAAGAAGGAGGTGGCCGGGGAAGCCTTGAGGAAGGGATTAGGTTTGGCTACTGGGTCAACATGTCCTGGGAAGACCCTGGAGGTAGAGTGCTGTGGGAAGAAGCTGCGTCTCAGGGTTAAAGTGATGAGTAGGCAGATGACTTCACCCCACCCAGGTGGCTTGGGGTCATTCAGGTAGAGACTTAGCATCAGGACACCTGAGGTCTGCGCCTAGCTCTGCCACGAGCTGCGTCCTCCTAGCAGACCTCTTCCTTCTCCGAGCCGTGGGCTTGGCAAAGGAGCCCCGGGCTCCTATCACTGATATTTACAGTCATAAGTAACTTCAAGAACATAAGGGCCACTGTCCAGTCACCCTCTGATTCACCATTTTTTTCTTTTTTTGATCTGCAGAAACTTTAATGGACACCAGGACGGCTACTGCAGAGCTGGGCTGGACCGCCAATCCCGCATCAGGGGTGAGTTTCAGACCATCCATCCTTCAATCCTGATGAGTAGTCGTGGGAGCAGAGCCTGACTTGCCCGTTTGGGACGTGGAGTATAGGCGTGAATGGCTGTGTCCATGGTCCATCCACAGAGAGGCAGGAGCAGGGCCTTCAGACCTGAGCTGCTCCCTGGTGTGGAGTTGCAGACCATCAGGTGACCAGGGCCTGTGTGGGACTGGGGCCAGTGGCTGCTAATAGCTGGGCTCTCAAGCCAGTGGTGATGGGGAAGACATCCGTGCCACCCATGGGGCTGCAGAAAGGCAAGGGCATGAGGGGGAGCTGGAGTTCAGAAGGGCCGAGGTTCTCTTTCACCTGACATTTCCTTAGAGAGATGTTCTGTATTCATTTGTTCAGTGATCATGCAGCTGGCCAGACCCTGTAGCTACAAAGATGAAACAGCCTTGAGGAGCTCATGGCCTCCTGTGGGATCCACCATGTTCATGAATGAGCTGAAATGCATGTCTCCTTTGTGGCAGTGGAGAGGTCGACAGGCAGCTGTGGGCAAAGCGCTGGGAGTGAGGCACTTCAGAGGGAGACATGAAGCCTTTATAGAGAAGGTGCACGCGAGCTGGGTTTTGGAGAGGGAGTAGGAGTTCGACAGGTAGTGAATGGGGAACTGGAAAGATATTCCAAGTAGGAGGAATAGCTGGTTAAAAGGGATGGGGTCACGAAAAGATGTAAGAGCAAGAGTCTGTGTGTCTGGACCAGGGCAGAGTGTGGGCAGTGCTGAGGTTGGGCTGGGGTGTGGATTGGCTGGGGCACAGGGTGGGGAACTGGGACTGCCGTGCTGAGCTAGCAGTTTGCATTTATCCTATAGGTAATGGACGGATCTTGTCATGCTTGCTGACAGGATTGTAGGGAACAGTTGAGAGAAAGGCCTTTAAGAGGTTCTTTGAGCTGTCTCAGATGGGTTGGAAGCGTCAAATCAAAACGGGATACTTAGGACAGTTGGAGCAAAGCTAAGCAGGAGGCATTGGCAGCGTTTGGCAATGGATGGACTGCGGAGAAGAGAGGCAGAGAGAAGAGTAGGGAGGAGATTCGCATCCCTGGCTTCAGTGATGGGCTCTCTGAGGGGCTTAATCACGAAGGGAGAAGGCAGGAGGAGTGCGTGAACACTTCATCCCAGCAAGGGGGTGAAGCTGGCAGGGGTGGGGTCGGCTAGGCCCCCTTAGCTGCCCCACACCTCCTCCTCCTCCCTGCCTTTGGTCACCTCCAGCCCAGGGCCTCTCTGCACGTCACAGCCGGTCTTAACACACCCACTTCTGCCTTAGGGACACTGGGATTCGGGGCCCGAGGCAGGCTGTGGCTTCACCCGTACCCTCTCCCCTGGTTTCTCACGTTCACTGCCCTAGGTGCAGGCATCAAGCCTTGGAGCAGGAGGGCAAAGTCTGGCGTGGGCTGTGTTTCCCAAAGCAGGGGTGGGAGCAGGGGCACATCTTGCCCACTCTGACGAAGTCCAAATCCTGCTGGGAACACTGTGGACCACTGGGGAACACTTCCCGCTCCCAGTAGGGACTTTATGCAAAGCTGATGAGGTGGCAGCTCTTCAGGTGGCCTGGACATTAAGAACTTGCACTCTTTTACAAGTGATGTTGTTGCTTGAAGGTTTGCATGTTTTCTCACGAGGCAACGATGTGATTTATGGTTCATTTTTCCCTTGATTTTTGTACACACCACCTGTCTTCTTTAAACTTCTCATCTCCTTTCCCAAGGAAGATCGTCCTTTAGGGAAACATTCAAAGTCAAGAGATGCCCTGTAGAGACAGCAGCTGGCTGGGCTGCTCTCTTCTTACCCTTCCCTGGTTACCAGCCACGCTCGGCGGCCTTGACCTCATTGCTCTCCTCCCAGGGACACATCCAGATAGTTCTCCTGGCACCCTGAGCAGCTTCTGAGCCTGTCTGGTTTAGGGCGAGGAGCCGGAGGGTCAGGCAGGCCCTTGGCCTGGTCGAGAGGGCGGATCGAGGGCTACACTTCCACCCAAGCTCTTGCCCTGCCTCCCTGTGTTCTCGTCCCTGGAGAGTTGCCTCTGATTCCGTGAACACACCGGTGACTCCCAAGTTTGTCCCTGGCCCAGCTCACATATCCACCTGCCCTGTCTTTCATTGGCTGCTCAGTGTGGCCCGAGCAGAATTCACCCTCTTTTCCTTCCCCCACTGGCACACGCGGGCGCCGTCTTAGTGCACTGTGAAGGCCAGAGACCAGAGCCATTCTTGACTTTCCTCTTTCATCTTCAGGCCTCAGCTCACTCGGCCCATCCTCGGGATACCTTCCCTGCATCCCCAGCCATGTTAGGTCCTCCATCACAGGTCGTCTCAGGGCCGGGGAGCTTTACTTCACAGCCCTTTTCACAGCTGCAAATTTTACATGTCTCTGTGTTAGTATTGGACCCATCTCCGCCCTTCCCCACTTTGGCCATAGTGTGGTCTCCATGGTGGCCTGGACTCTATTCGTTCACCATTGATTGGACACTGGCGCCTAGTTCACTACGTATATTTCAATGTATTATTTGTTGACAGTTTGACTTGGGCGAGTTGGGGGCTGATGGTGTCGTTCTTGGAGATGAGGACAAAGGAGGAGGGGCACGCTTGGTGGAAGGAGGCCGAGCTCATGAATCTGAAGTGCCCCTGGGCACCCCTGGGGAGGGGCCCATTAGCATGTGACTCCAGAGCAGGGGAATGAGAAGGCAGCCTCACATGTGGGAGGCGAGCCCAGGGGGTGGCTGCAGTCTCCCAGGGAGAGTGTCTGGAGGGAGAAGAGGTGAGAACTTGGGATGGGTGACCTGACTGAAGTGTGAAATAGAGAAAGAGGAGCCTGAAAAGGACATGAGAAGGAGTGGCCTGGGAGGCAGGAGAAAACCAAGAGGTGGTCTTCTCACGGGAGGAGGCATCAAGGAGGAAGTGGGGCAAAAGTGCTGCTGGGTGTTGAAAGTTTCCACTGGGCTTGGTTACAGGGACCCTACTGGTGACCTGTGCTGATGGCTTCAGAGGGGACTGGGGTCAGAAGCCAGAACTCAGGGTGTTGAAGGGTCAGGGGAGGTGAGGATATGGAAGCAGCAGCTCATGGGGAGAGAGAATACAGAGCGTGGGGGGCGGAGGGAACGGGGGGCTGTGGGCGTGGGTGCCTTTCAGGGCACGGGACTCCTTTGCTGTTGAAATGGCAGTGCAGTGACCGGGTGCCTTCAGAGAGATGGGCATGCTCAGGATTGGAGACAGAAGCCATCAAACAGAAAAGTCTTTCAACTTCCTATCTTCTCTCTGAGGTTGGAGGGGAGGTTGGGAGAGTGGAGGTGGGGAGTCTTTTTATTTTCTTTTTTTTCTTTTTTCATTTTTATTATCAACAAGCATTGGCCAGAAATTTTAAACAATGTGTGTGATAAAATACTTTCCCCTGCCCACATGCCACCACCACTACAGAGTGGATTGAGAAGGGAGAATGCTTACATCCAGAGTAGGACAGCCAGGCTTGAATCTCAGCTCTGATGTTTACTAGCTGGGTGACGTTGGGTGAGTTACTCCCCTTCACTGAACCTTCGTTTTCCCACTTGTGAACTGAGTACCATACAAGTTCAGGCATTGTGGGAAGGAGTTGGACTGCCCACCCACACATAGCCCGCAAATTGTTTTCAGCTATATTGCTGGAAAGTGGATTATAATATTACGTGTCAAAAGCAGAAAGTATTTCTGCTCAAATGGCAAAATGTTGCTTTATAATCTAATTGCAGCTTTAATTTAAAGCCTTTAGTTTTAACCGGAATCAGAGGCCACCTGGTGAGCAGAGGGAGAAAGTAACAAATACCAGGGAGGGGCTGAGGTACCATCAAAGGGCATCCTGGGACCCTTACCCAAGACCCTGCTGACCTCACCCTCCTCCCTCAGGCTGCCTTCAGTTACCTCTCCCAAACCCTTCTTTCCAGCCCTGCTCCAGAAGGGTCCTGACCTTCAATTTCAGGAGCTCTGGGCAGTGGGGGAGCTCCGAGAGGTCCCGTGGTCAAGCACTCGGTGCTGTGCTGAGCCACCGGCAGAGCTCAGTAAGTGCTAGTCTCCGTGGTTGCATGGTCCATCTTAGCAGTCCGCGCCAGTTCCTAGATGCTGCCTGGCCCTCTCCACCATTTTCCTTTTCCACTGCCCTCCCTCCTTGCATCACTCTCTGTCCCTCAAGTGTCAGCTCCGTTCTCCTCCCCTCAGGGAGCCCTCCTGGACGCCCCTCCCCACCAGGACTCTGTGGTAGGGGCCCTCTTCTGAAAGCAGAGGGCTTGGTGCTGACTTCTAATGTACTGTCCATAAACCTGTGTTGATGTGTGCTTTCTCCCACCAGCCAGAGAATGGAGTGACTTCATCTCTGTCCCTGGTGCCCAGCACTGGTCCAGCAGAGGACAGGCTCCAGTAAATGTCTGTTGGCCAAATAAATGAGGAAGGACTGAAGCATTCATGATACTTCCCTGCACCTTCAACCCAGGGTTCTGAATTTAGGAGATGCTCAATTTAGGTTTATTGTAGCCCAATAAAATACTTGTTGTAGGCCTCTCCATACCCAATTGATTGTCCATATCTTTTTAAAGACGTTAGTTAGTGATGCAGATGGAGCCACCTCTCCTGAGATGAGCATGAGAGAGGAGACGAGGACACCCACCAGAAGGTCCCAGTTGCTTTCAGACACTGGCTGTGATGGATTAGGAAGGTGAGCCTGGGTCCCTCTGATAGTGAGGCTTCTTCAGCTTGCTTGTTGGAAATCCAAGCAAGCCCTTTTACTTTCACAGCTTTGCCAGGGCTCACTGGCTATTTGCATGTGGGCGGCCAGTGGCCTCTGCATGTGTAGGTTTCTGTGTCTGTGGGATGTGTGGCCCCCGTGTGACCATCTACAGATCGTGAGTTATCTTCAAACAACACCCCACGGGCTTTCAGACTCCAACTCCATCTGTGCTGCCCTTTGAAACCACCTTCCCGGCCCATGACATGCTCTGTTCTCTACTTTAATATTGGCAAAGGAGGACAGCCAATGGGAAGTGGGGGAGGTTGATAGAAGAAAGATGGAAAAGGAATCTGGAGCCAAGCCTGATGAGCCTTCAGGACGAGCAGGCTGGGTGTGTGCGTGACTGTGCTCCATGTGTGTGTGCATGTGTGTATAGGTATGTGTCTGTGCATCTGTGTGTATATATATATATATATATATGAGATATATGTGTTTGCACGTGTGTGTATCCAGGTACATGTATGTATATATGTGTGTATGTGTATATATGTGCTTCTGAGTATTTCTATGTGATATATGTGTGTATTTCTATGTGACGTGATGTGTGTGTGTGTGTGTGTGTGTGTGTGTGTGTGTGTATGAAGTTAAATGAGCTTATTTCACCTTATGCCTCTGCAAGCAGTTCCCAGAGTTCTGGACAAGTCTTAAATGATGGGAGGATTATTGGACTAAGTAGAGAGCTTCCAGGGAGGCCAGTGTGAAGGGAACAACCTTCATTTGAATGCCTGTGTCTGATAAATTAACTCCCCACGCAGGATGCACGCCCATGAGAGCGGTGCATTGGGATCTTCCTCCCTCACAGCCCTCCTTGTTCACGTGGGGACCCTCCTGGCAGCCTCCCGTCTCCTTGTCTGTCAGATCCAGGCACCCTCACCAGCTGCCCACATCCCGGGAATAAGGACAGCACGCACTGGAGAGAAATCCACCCTAATAACATCCCATTCGTTCCAAGGCCAAGCAAAATCAATTGAAATTTAGCTGGTCTGATGGGTGAGAAGTTTATGGAGCAGCAGTGAAGGCATCAGGCCTTGACATCAAATAATCTGGCTCCCCTTCCCGCTCGGCAGCTCCCTGGCTGTGTGATCTTGGGCCCGTCATGCAGACTCCTTCAGTCCTGGTTTCCTCCTCTGCTCAGCAGAGTGAGGATGGGAAATGTTCCATATATGAAACCATGTCGGTAAAAAGTTTTCCTGGGTAAACACTCAGGAAGTGTTAGCATAGTGCGCACCCTCTGGAGGTCTGGATTTTCTCTTTTCTTCCTTTGATGACTCAATCATGCTAATTAAGACAGAAAAGTCTGAGCTAAATTAGGCAAATCCAAGAGACATTTAACTCTGGGCGAAATGATTCTGTGAATGGAGTTGTACAGTTTTTGAATTTCCGGCCATGCCGGTGGCAGGCAGGCAGAGTGGGACAGAGTTGGTCATCCTTTCTCAGACTGGTACCCCTGCCTGGGACTTGGGGGTGTTGGACCTGGTTGCTGACTGCTGGGAGCCACACTTTTGTGTCAGTCAGGGCTTCCTGGTGGCCAGGGACAGCAAAGCGTAAGTCAGTCTTAAGGAAGGTATCTTGGCTCATGTAAATGAATGGTCCAGTGGCTGATGTGGCTTCATGGGTGGCTGGTCCACTTCCTTAGATCAATCTCTCTCTCTCTTCCCGCCCACTTTTTCCTCTCTCTACTCCCCTGGTGTTGGCTCTATGCTGGGCCTCCTCTTGGTAATAAGAAGTCTGCAGAGGCTCCCGCCCCTACAACCACATCCATCCATGTCCCCTGGGGAAGCGCAAGCACTTCCTCCTGGTCCCCCTAGCAGAAGCCCTGGAATTAGCCCTGAATGGGCCTGATTGGATCAGTTTGACTCCCATGCCTGCCCTGATCCAGTCCCTGCATTCAGGAAGTACTGAGTGGTACTCCCAGGTCCTGTGTTCCAACCCCGTGTTGTGCTGAGCCCACCGGAAGCCTTGGACTGACAGGCTGGCGGGAGTAATTCCCCAGAAGGAATCGGGATGTGGGTACCCGAGAACTGGATAGGTGCTCAGCAGAGAAAGAGGAAATCTAACACTGTATCACAGGCCCCATGTGCTTTACAGCCAGGCGTGCATCAATCGTCACAACAGCCCCGTTTTACAGATGAGGAGACTGAGGCACAGAACAGCTGTTAAATTGCCTCTGGTCACATGGCTAGAAAGCGCCAGTGCTAATAACATCCAGCCTGCTCTCCTGCTGACAACCAGCCTGTACCCTCTTTCCCAGTGAAATGCTACAGTGTCTCCAGAGGGTGGCTTCCAAAGGAACTCCCAGCTCGAGTTGCTGGGGGTTCCTTGAATTCAGGTTCAGTATCCAAAAGGTTTTTCTCACAGTTCAGGACATGGGTGGTATCCTTTCCCTGAGCTGTTACCCAGGAATTAGTACTACTTTCTCCTCTGGGAGGGGCCCTGCCTTCCAGCAGGTGGGCCTCTGCCCTCCCTACTCCCTCTCCCCTTCCCACCCCTCCCCTGCCCTCTTCAGGTAACCCCCTGAGATAAGTCAGAGCTCCCACCCTGGGCCTCCCACCCACTCTTTATCTTTTTCTCTCGCTACCAAAAGGCCTGTAATTAGGAAACATTAGCAGGCTCAAAACAGCTTTCATACCTGAACCGTCCTCTGTAATTGCACTCAGCAGTGCTCTTCTCTGGCTATTAATGTCACTTTTATGAAACAATGAGGAACAAAACACCCCAAGGCACTTAAAACATTTTTTTTTATATAATATGTGTCTTTTAGGAATGGAAGTTTAAAATCACCTGCTTGACAGAGAGAGTGATAGAAAAGGCCTGGGGGCTCAGGACAGAGCCACGGGGGCGGGACCCTGGGGAGGTGGAAGGTGCTCCACGGGGTTCAGACGCTGCTCTGGGAAGTGTGACAGCCCTGGGGTGGGTTGGCCGAGGCTGGTGGATCCCAGGGGAGGAGAGGTGGGCTGGACAAGGGCACAGTTCTGCTCTGTTTCATCTTGTGTGGTTGCTGTCTGTCACAGGGCTTTTATATGAGCTCTTTTCTGTGGGCACGTGTGTGCCTTTGACAGAGAGGTGACTAGAATGTTACAGACGACCAGTGTCATTGGTTAGAATATGAATGATTACATTGAGTAGAATATTAATCATTGCAACTGGTTGCAGAAATGCTAGGGAACCATTGACCGAAACTGCCTGCCTTGGCCAGGCATGATGATAATTTGGGAGGGGCTGAAAGGAGGGAGGAGACGCCAGTCCCTATGTCCTGCTCTAACCTCCCAGAATCCTTCGCTTTGGAATCTATCTTGTCTGAGAGATGCGCGCACCAGGGGAAGGACACTGAGTCAGACCAAATATGGGCCAAGCAAGATGACTGGCCAGAGACAAGCTGGAAACTAACCCCATTACCATAGAACTGGAGACAGCCAGCCACGTGGCAGAGCAGTTCTGGCTTCCCTTACGCTGCTGCTCTCCGCCCAGGCGTCCCTTCCCAATAAAGTCTTTTGCTTTGTCAGTACGTGTGTCTCCTTAGACAATTCATTTACGAGTGTTAGACAAGAGCCCACTCTTGGGCCCTGGAAGGGGTCCCCCTTCCTGCAACAGAAATACATCGGATATGACTGCGTATATGTGTGTGTGGGTGGAGTGGCGAGAGAGACTGACTGAGGGAGAGATGCTTCTCCAACTTGCTGTGTTAAAGAACTTTGGGAGTTGTGGTGGTTTACCAGAACCTTACTGTCTGGCAGATTGATTTTCTTGCTCTTGGAAATGCCTTGCAGACTCATTCATCAGCAGAGCAGGAGATATCTCTGTCCGCAAACTCTGGGAGGGAACCACAGAGGTCACCCAGCCCCCCTCCCCCTCTCAGAGGCAGGCTTAACCCTCATTTGTCCGGGCAGATAGGGGTCTTTTCTCTAAAACCTTCCCTAGAATGGCAAATCCCTGGCACACCCCTTGTCCCAACCCTGGAAACCTTTCTCCCACCAACATGTGAGGCTTAGGACCAGCTTCCTGGTGACAGCTTTTCTCAGGTTGAAGGCTGGAGCGGCCCTCAGGGCCCTGGAAGGAAACGGGGCTCCTGACACAAGCACCAGGATGCAGCTGAGGGGGTTCCGCAGGGGTTCATTGCCCTGACAGCCTGAACTCGCAGCTCCTCACTGGTCTCATAGGTGAAGGAAAGAAATATATTACAGGGGAGGATGAAGCATTAGAAGGAAGGTGAGGCAGAGTTAAGAGGCCTGGAGAAGATGGACAGGAGGAAAACGGATGGAGAAGGGGCGTCAGGGTGGGCAAAAGACATGGATCTTCTGGCTCTGGAAGGACAAGCCGAGCTTATGCGGGAACAGGGAAGCCCTGGGGGTGCACCCTTGGCCTTACCTCCAGCTACGGCCCGAGGGAGAAGAATCCTTTGGCCTGAATCCCACTGTACTTCCCGTAGCATCAAGGAGCAAACCCAGGATTTGCAATCTAATATTCTGGGTTTATTTCCATTTTCCTCTGAGTTCTCTCACTCCTCTGAGCCCATCTTCCCCCTCTGTCACATGGGTAATGTAAGATCTTATTTACACAGTGGTTGACAGCATAAATTGGCTTTACCTTCTTTGGAAACACCAAAGCTTAGTCAGTACCACTTGCCCTGACTAGTGCTAGTGGTCTCAGTGATTCTTGTCGGAGGGACTTAACTTGCATTGGGATGAGGGTAGGAATTGATGGGTGAGGGGGCCCTGAGATGCAAGATCAGATTTCCAGCCTTTCTGTCAGGTTGTGGCTCTTGCGAGAATACCATCAGAGGGTGCACCCTGTTATTACTCATAGCACTTTTATTAGGAATGGTGATAACTACTGCTACTACTAGTTACTGTGAATTAACTACCAGCTGTGTACCAGGCACTGAACATCACTTGTATCACTTCGCTGAATTCTCACCAGGACCCCGCAAGCCAGGGGGGTATTTCTCCCATTTTACAGAGCAGACACTGAGGCTCGGGGCAATGGTCCAAAGTCACAGGACTGCTTAGGGGTTTTGCCGAGACTGACCCCAGGCCTGTCTGACCACAGAGCTCACTCCTGTACTTGTACTTCTGCCCCTGGATGAGAGTGAGGAAGGGTGACTCATACATTGTTGAGAAACCAGAGAACAGGGGGGCAAGGAGAGGAAAACGTTTCCCAGTTTTCTACAAAGGGAAAGGGTAGGTTTGAGAGTGAAGCGTACACATGTTAAACACCCATGAATCGCTTTTTAAGGCAAGCTGTTTGGGGAGGGGTGGCGCAGGCGCTGTGTGATGTGTGGGGTTTGGGGGCGGAGTAGCAAGTCCAGGAAGAGCCTTGAGGGAGCAGCCCTGTTCCCAGGGCAGGTGAGGCCTGGCCAGGGAGCCAGAGGAGGACACAGGTGGTCCCTGGGGATGGCTGGTTCCAGATAGTGATGGAGGAGCGTGTGGTCAGCTCCCGCCCCCAGGCCTTGGCATATGCTCAGGAAGTGAGGACTCCTGGGAAGGGAGAGAGGTGAGGGGTCTCCGTGAGCTGCTGTTTCCCATCCAGTGGCCCCCGTGTCAGTTCAGCTGAACCAGCCCCTCCTGCATTTGAGGTGCTCCTCTGCTAATAGAATGGGGGGGGCGTCTAGTCGTGGCACACCCTCATCTCCATACGTACTGTCCCACTCACCACTCTTCCTGGTGGAGAGAGGCATGCCCAACACATTTCCCAGTGTCACAAAGGACAACCACATGAAAGATGTCGCAGTCAAGATTCAGCCTTATCTTCTCAGTGAGAGCTCTGTCTTCAAACTGATATGGTCAGTGGTAATGGTCCACACTTGTGTTTAGGTGTAAATGGGTCACTGTGAGAAACAAGCCAGGGGTGACCCAGCTGGGCAGTGCCTCAGGTGGTGGGAACTTCCGTGTGGCTGGCCACATATTCATAGGGACTGACTGCAAGACGCGGGTGCAGGAAAGGCAGCTGCAAATCACAGGTGATGGTGGTCCCATTGCATGCTGTGCCGGCCTGAGCACATCTTCAGAAATGGACTTATTCTGGGAGCAGAGTTTTGAAAGGGACAATGGACCTGGAGTGGTGCCTAGTGGGGGGTGGTGCCGAGTGGGGGGTGATGCCTAGTGGGGGATCCTATTGGGGGTATTGCCTAGAGGAGGGTGGTACCTAGTGGGGGGTGATGCCTAGTGGGGGGTGACCAGTGATCGTGTCATTCAGAGAATGTTGGTGGACCTGGGAACCTCAGCCCAGAAGCAGTCTGAAGCAAAGTCCAGGAGGCAGAAGCACGAGATCAAAGTCCTCCCCAGGCTTCCCAGGACCAAGCTCCAGCAGCCACAGTCCCTCAAAGTGGATCACACACAGTGACCACATTTCCAGAGTTGGGGAGGGGACAGGATGGAGGGGAGTGTGTCCCCTTCCCAGGTCAGATTTGATTTTCCTGCACCCTGAGAATGGGAATGATGCCAGGAGCTCCTCCAGGAAGGCCAGTCTCTTCCTCCCCCGTGGCTTGCTGCCTTGTCTCCAGGACAGCTCCAGCTGGCCACAGCCAGCCTGCCCACACTCAGTCAAAACTCTCTGCACTCATGGAATGAAGAGCCCATCTCCTGGGCCTGTAACCCAGTGTGCTGGCCTTGGCTACGCGTGCTGAGCGAAATCCCTCCAGGCTGAAGGAAATGCCATCAGTCTCTCCCAGGGGTAACTGCTCTTCATCAATGGAGCCCAGGCCTGGGCAGAGCAGTTCCAGGCCGCTAGGGCCTGGGGCCCGCATCTCCCGCCCCTGCCTTGTTCGACAAGGCCTTGTTGGACAGCAGTGGGGACTGCATTCAACCGACAGCTTAAGATAATCACATGTGTGAGGCGCTGGGATAATGACAGCTGAATACCCTGCCACCGTTGCCATAGTGACCAGCCAAGCATTGGTTCCCTCCTTTTTTTTCTTTCTTATTTTCTGGGCCTCCTTGTTATAGTGCTGGCTGGTGGGCGGGGGGGGGGGGGGGGGGGGGGTGAGTTTGGGAAATGGGAAAGAGGAGGAAAGGGGGAGGGGAGACCCAAGAGGGGCAGCCCATTATATGCTCTTTAAATACCCCAGCTGGAGGTGTTTTAAATCTCAACAGAGACAGAGAGAAACAGTGTCTTAATCCCCAGCTCCCTGTGAATTATTTAAAAGGGATCTTGTCAGAAGGATGAATTTGTCACTGTTTCAGTGTCAACAGCAGCAGCAGCTGTCATAATGGCCGAGGACCCCACTCCAGGCAGGGCCTGGTACCAAATGCTGCTTCCTGCTGGAAGTTACAGCGGCCCCGGTGCTGTGGACAGGGAGCCCCCACCCGAGGTACAAGCCTTCAGTGTTTCTCCTGGCGTGCTGACAGAGACTGGGCTGTGAAATGTGCCAGGATGCCGAGATGCAAGCCATCTGGACCTCGGGCCGGCTGGCCTTGCCCTCTGTTAGTGTGGCTCCCATGACCATAGCCATGGCGTCTCTGTGTAGCGAGGGGTGCTCCCTGGCTGGGAGAGGGCTGACCCACTCACTCACAAATGCTTATACGGCATTTGATGGGTGGGCCTATACCCAAGAGAGGGCACACGGGCCCCACCTGGGCCACAGCCAGCACCCCCAACTACATACACACACACATGCACACCCAGGCATGCATGCACACATGTACATATGCATGCACACATATGCACCCGTGCACATGCCAGAGATGATGCACAGGTGCAGACAGCTAGACAGACAGGAGAGAGTCAGAGATCATACACATCACGGAGGGAGAGCACGACTTTCAAGGAAAAATGCCTGGTGCTGAGAGAGCGGTGCTCAGAGGGCTGACAGCCACGACTCGCAGGGGCCTCTTATTCAGGCTGAAGTACTTCGGGCGCATCACCACGTTTAATCCTCACAGCCATCTGGTGAGGTGGGTACCCTGAGTATCCCTGTGTTAGAGAAGGAAACCGAGGCTCAGGGAGGTTTAAAGACATGTCCATGGTCACGGGGCTGGGTCTGGCTGACTCCAGAGTCTGTGCACTGAACTCCTGAGCTAAAAGCCAGGGGTCACCATGACCTCTGGGGTTCAGGGTTAGGCAGGGTGACAGCAGTGCTTCTTCATCCCAACCCTTTGTTGCTCAGCACAGAAATCTCCTTCCGAACAACCTTGGGGCCATTTCTCTCACTCCCACCTCGACACAGTATTTCTTGCATTTTTCCACCATCCAAGTTTCCAGAAGGATTTTGTGGAGATTTATAGAGACTGCCTTGGGAAATAATAAGTATGTTTTCCATACTCTAATTCTTTCCATATTCTAATTGCCTCTGCCACCCCTATCCCCTGCTCTTCTGCATCTTACACACCCTTTAGAAAATGCATCGCTCTGTGCCCTTTCAAGGCTCTGGGCTCTCAGAAGCAGTGGCTGCCCCAAGCCAGGGGCCCAGCTCCTTGGCTCACCGCATAGGGCCATGGTAATGAACAGGGGCCAATGGGTCCTCCCAGCCCAGTGCATCAGGGAGGTAAATGAAGCATATCGGGTGGTGAGCTGGGGCTCGCAGCCCTCGGGGGAGCCACTGACTACATGGCCGCCTTGCTTGGTTGGTGTACTAAATGGTAGATCCCTCTGGGCTTGTAGGAATTTATGCCCCACGGACCACATTTTACATTTTAATTAGCCCTCAAGCTTGTCTAATATCCAAACTCTTTCAGGCTTAGTTTACTGTCTACACTGGAGCTGTGTTCTTGGGATCCAGGTTGATTGGCGGTGGTGGCTCCAGCCCTGCCCGAGCCATCTGCTGTCCTGAAGAACCTCTGGCTTCCTGTGGGCTCTGTGAAGTCGCGTGTGGCTCAGGCCTCAGTGGGCTTCTCTTCCTGTTCAGAGAGCAGCCATCTCTTACTGGGAGCCTGAAAGCAGGTCTTTGGACTTCCCCTGATTGAGCAGTGCCATGGGAGTCAGGGTCCTAACGGGGTGTGGTGATGGCAACTGTTTGCTGAATAGCAGGTTCCTCCAAACAAAGGTTTGCACCCAAATGCAAGCTGAATGGGAGCAAAGCCTGTGATGTGTGTCCAATTTTGTCTCCTTGTGGTCTGGTGGCTGACAGTGGCCCAGGGATTGCCTGGCTGAGGGAAGGGGGCCCATGCTGAAACCTGCCCAGAGGCAGCCCTGGAGATTCCAGGAGGCATGGGGAGAAGGCTGCTGGCTGTCCCTCTGGGTCCGTAAGGAGACCGAGTTCAGCCCTTTAGTCCCTGCATTTTCTGCTGACGGAAGGGTAGGATTATTTATCTAAAATGGAGGAGATGATTTCCACACCCTGATGCTCAGGTTAACATAACAGCAATGCTGCTGCAGATAGTAATGATAATAGTTGGTACTTAGTGAATGGTAGTTACTTGCAGGCTCAGTGCTAGGTGATTTCTTACCTAGGTGATGATCTTTGAGTCCTCGTGACACCCTGCAGGGTAAAGAGTGTTTTGCAGATGAGGAAACTGAAGCTCAGAAAGCTGTGTGTGGTTGCAGAGCTGTAACTGGCAAGGGTGGGGTCCGCCTGCGCCCGGCAACCTCTCCTGCCTCCCCTCCTCCCACTTTCCCCCTGCCCTATGCCACTTGGCAGCCACCCCGGCACCCTGGCTTTCTCGGCAACATGCCAGCAACACTCTTGCTCCAGAGAAGTCTGTTCTTCTTCCCTGAGCCTGGGGTGCTGCTCCCACATGTGCCCTCCAGGCTGGGGGCCCCTGAGTGTCATTCCCATCTCTACCCAAAAGGAGACCTCTGACGACCCCACTGTCAGCTGTCACTCGCTAACCCCTTACCTGCTCCTCAGTAGTATTTAACACTGTTCAACTTTATGTTATTAATTTGTTTGCTTGTTCATCTACTGGTTTGTTCCCTTAGGTTATCAGGCCCATGGGAGCAGGGCTTTGTCTCTTAGTCACTGCTGTGTCACCAACACCTAAGACCACTACTTGGGGATGTAGTAGGTGCTCAATTCTTTATTTTAAAAATGAGTTAAATAAACTGGGTTGGAAACAAATCAGAATAGCCTCTTGTTAGACTAATAGAGGCCAAAATGCCAATTTTGATGATTTCTGTCCTCATCTTAAATAGCAGTGTCCAGAGGAGCACCCTTCCTGGACGGGCCCTGTAGAGGTGGCTTATTCTCGGCAATTGCTATGATGCAGCACCACGGCAGCCACTGGGCACTCTGGGGGGGGCAGGGCCGGCCCAGGGAGGTGCAGCCGTCCAAGGAAGGGCCAGCGATCATAGATCTTTGCAGAACTCCATGCTTGGAACTGTCTTCAGAGGCATAAGTAGCATCAGCTCCCTCTTCTTAACTTCATTTTATAGTGGTTCTTCATTTTCGACCAAGAACTAGTGTTTCTTAGCTTGCTCATCCATCTGACTCATCAGATTGGGCTCCAGAGGACCTTTGCCTGTTTCCGAAATCCAAACCCACCCTTGGAGGATAAAGAATGTGTTAGTGTTTCTGAAGGTTGTTCTAGAAGGGCAGTGTCGATGGACCAGTGGGTAGAGTTCATGGCAGTGGTTTTGAAGGAGAACAGTGTGTTCTATACACACATACGGACACAATCGGCCAGACAGCAAATGCCAGCAGGCACTCAGGGGCTACTCCAGAGCAACAGACCTGCAGGTTCTGACTCCAACAAGCCAGTCTGAGAAACCGAGATCTCGGAGGAACCTACAGGGGTCTTTATCATACATTAAAGTCCTGATCTGAAAGCCTGAACAAGTACTTTCTAGTGGGTGTCATTGTTTTCTTCATTATGTTTAGCTCAAGGACAGGTGGTCCATTGGCATCAATAATAATGCCCTTTCAGAGGCTGTTAATATTCTGCTGGTTGTGCAAGGCTGCTTTGCTTCTTCTTCTCCCAGGGACAAGTTAGCCTGGTGGCACCTGCTATAAGTCCTAAGGCAAGGACCAGGGCTGAGGAAGAGACCAGGAACTTGCTCATTCCCTCAATCTGTCAGTATGTATGGAAGGTTAGGCACTGGGTATATCAGGAGGTCCCTAACACAGTCCAGCCTTCTAGGGGGAAAGTCCACATTGGGGAGGGTGGGTGGAGGTTGGATTTTTGAGACTGCAGCAGGACTGCAGAGAGCAAGGAGGTGAGTTCCAGGAGGTTACCAGGAGATATCCAGCAGGCAGCTGGATAAACAAGTCTGGGCACTGGGAAGAGGTCGGTGATGTAGCGCATGGTGGTTGCAGCCTTGTGTGTGGCTGAGATCACCCAGGATAAAAGGTGAGAGGAGAAGGGAGTAAGGGTACAGCCCCAAGAAACCTGTGGATTTCACTGGTCCCAGACATCGCTGAATAACAACGTCATCATGTAATACCAGTGTTGCAAAGCTAAATGCACAGAATTATTTCGCTGTCGACAGAACTAATAAATTAGTCAAAACATAATTCCCTGTCCTCAAGGAGCTCACATCCTGGTAGCGGAAACGAAAGCAATTAACGAATCGTTCAAAGCAGTGTATTATCAAATGCTAAATTGTGTAGAATAGCTCAACCATACTCTAAGCATTTGGGAAGATGGTAGCTGAATATAAGCTGGGAAGGCATCATGGGAGAAATAAGACTTGAGGCCCCTCAAAGGAAAGGCTGCCGAGAGAGCTAGGCTCTGCCACCCACCAGCTGCCTGACTCCAGGCCACTATTGTGTCTCTGGGCCTCAGTATGCCCATTTGTCAACAAAAGGTCTTGGTCAACACGACCTAGAGAGGTTTCCAGCCAGGCTGTTATTCTCCGGTTCTGTGTCATGGAGGAGTTGAGATGGGATGAGGATGGGGTAGAAGAAAAGCTTCAGAACATTAGCAACATTATCAGGAGACAAAAATGGGCACCATCTCTGAGTGATGGGAGAGGATGTGGCCCTAGCTTGAGCCCTGGCTGTCTCTTGCCTGGTCTGCTGTCATTACTCTCTGACCAAACAGCAAGCCAGGGCATGAATCCAGGCGTGAGGTAATGCTAGCCCTAGGGCATGGCCACGGAAAGTAAGAAAGAGGCCAGATAGGAAGAACTTTGTTCTGGAAGAAATGGCAAATTGTGGTGACAAATTGGGCATGAAGTTGCCAGGGGCATACTGTTTGTGGATAATAGAGACCAGGCCAGCATTGTTGGGTGTTGAGGTGTAAGCTGGACCAGAAAACAAAGAGTGTTTTTCAGAAAAAGCTATGTTAGTTATTAGTTACATGTCATAAAATTTACTCATTTTAAGGGTACAATTCAGTGATTTTCAGTACATTTACAGAATTGTGTAATCATCACCACAATCCCATTTTAGAACATTTCCATCACCCCCAAAAAGATTTTTCATGCCCATTTGCAATCACCCTCCTTTCCCATCCACGGTCTCAGGGAAATACTAACACTTTTCTGTCTATAGATTTGCCTTTTCGGGACATTTCACGTAAATGGGACCCTGCAATATGCGGTCTTTTGTGTCTGCCTTCTTTCACTGGGCATCACGTTTTAGAGGTTGTTGCATGTACCAGTGCTTCCTACTTTTTTTATTTCCAAATAGTACTCCGTTGTATGGCTACATCACATCATTTCTGTCATGCCAATTAAAAATGTATGGAGCTGAATTGATCAATATGTTCATTTATGGCTCCTGAGTTTCATGTCATAATTACTGTGCTTACATTGTCTCCATAGTTTCTTTTAGTATTTTTATGGTTTCATTTTTAATGTTTAAATCTTTGATTCACTGAGAATTCTTTTCTGGAGTAAGGTGGGAAATATGGATGAAAATTATGTGTTCTTTTCCAGATGGCTACCCAGCTATTACAACGATTTTAAAAAATGATTCACCTTTTCCCCACTGATTTGAGTTGTGGCCAACCTTTTAAATGTTGAGAGAAACTATTGATTTGACATCTAAAAAATTCCGCCAGTTACACTGCCACCAATAGGCTTGGGAGTGGCCTTTTCTCTTCATTCTTACGGAGACTTGATATTTTATCTTTTTAATTTTGTGCCAATCTGATAAGCAAATTACTGTGTTTTGTTGTTTTACTGGGAGGAGATAATTATAGAAAGGAACACAGGAGGCAGTGTGTCAAATGCCTAGAAGTGGAGGCTGAGAAGCTGCCACTGAACAGAGACCTTTAGTAGGAAATTAGCTTTGGAACAGGCGGTGAGAATGCGTCACAGAGACTGGAGCCAGCACAGGTCTTGGGTAGAAGAAATTGGGTCTGAATATCACTGGGGTCATATATCCATTACTGGTGAAACTCCCCCTTTTTAAGGATCTGGGAAGTGGTGTGCCCGGGGACACAGGGTACCTCAAAGCCTGGCTGGGGAGGCAGGCCTGATGCATGAAAGGGTGTTAAGGGAACACACTGCCCGTTGGGTCTGGTTAAAGCAGCCTCTCTCTGTCCCTCCGCCCCCACCCCCACCCTGCCCACCTCGGCTGATGAGAGCCTAGAGCTTCTGCTACACCAAGATATATTTTCAGTGTCCACTGGTCTGGTCCAACCCACCATCATCTCTCACCTGGACTAGGACAGTGATGTACATGTCCCGCCATACACTCGTCCAACCCAGTCTCTACTTTGCATCAGAGAAATCTTTTAAAAACTCAGCTCTGATCACCTGATTTTCCTCCTTAAAACTCATCAATACCTTCTAGTTACCCTCAGGATGAAATTCGAAGCTCTCTACCAGACTCATCCTCTCCCCAGTCTTCTTCCTGCCACCTCCAGCTTTTTATGACTCTTCATTCCTCAATGGTGCCAGGACACTTTTCCCCACCACAGGGCCTTTGCACTTGCTGTTCCTGGGCCTCGATGCTCTGCCCCTTCTCTGCCCCTCTCTGCCCCCAGCAGATGCACACTTTTCCTGGCTAACTTCTATCCATCCGTCCCTCTCAGCTTGGAGGGTCTTCTCTGCCAGACCTCTGTATATCAAGTACACCCCTGTCACTTGTCATCCTGAAATTTTTCCTCACAGCAGTTAGCACAATTGTAATAATTTAGTTATTTTAATAACCATTTGTCTAATTTCTGTTTCTCTCACTAGATTATAAGCTTCATATTTCTGCATCCCCAGTGGCTAACGGAATGTCTGGCATAAAGTTGGCATTCAGTAATTATTTTTTCATTGATGGATGAATAAGGTAGAACTATAAAGCAATGACACTGATTCCAAGTATCATAAACAAATAATAATGTCTGTCCTCCCTGCTGGGAATGCTATTCTACCCTCATCTCGATTTCCCCAAACCTTCTCTTTCAAGGCCCCCAATCCTAATTGCCACTAACTTGGAGAGCATTTGTGCCTCCTCCAGCCCCCTCTGATTGCTATATTTCCAACCCCCGTACCACCCGCGGGCAGGAGAAGAATGAAAAAAGGAAAGAAAAAGATTCCATCATGGCCGTTTCCTAAACAACGAGGAGTTATTTTCCCTTCTCTCAATTTCTCTCTACTCTTTCCATTTGAATATACAGCTGTTTTCCCCCTAATTTACTTTGATCGCTCCCTTAGGAGTTGTCATGGAATCAATTAGACCCGTAGATTTTTATGACTCCAGGTCACCCAGTATGATTCCTCATTTTACAGATGAGAAAACTGAGGCTCAGAGAGATTAATGTTTGAAACAATTACTTCTGTTGGGTCTTAAAATACCAATCAGTGTCATTTTCTAAGACAAATGTTCTCAATATCCCAGCTCCACAGGAGCGTAAATCCTCATTCTGTCTGTTTAAGGGTGTACTGGTGGTGATAGTCTCAGTGCTAAGGTGAGCCCCCAAAGATGGGCTTCCTGTCCTGCTCCCACACAGCAGAGCTGCATTAGTCTTGGGTGGGTCAAGGTCCCCACCCTAACTGGGGCCTCAAGCTTCACCTGTGCTTTGACAAAGGAGCCCCGTGTTTGTGCTGAGACCTCATACAGCCCAATGAAATGATGGATCGTGAGTTTAAACAGTTGCAGAACAGCAAAAGAAAAATCCTTTCCTTCCCTCAGAAGTCATGTAGGGTCAACTGGGAAAATGTAATTTCAAAACAGCCATGGGAGAGAGGCCTGAAAATTTGAACTGAAACAACTGTCAGCGATGACTTCTCCCTAATGTATTTGCTTTCTGGTTCCAAAAAACCAGGCAAGCAGAACATAACTATAATGAACACATTTAAATAGAACATAACACAATCTAAAGAAAGAATAAAAAGTGGTTCCTCAACATCTAGAGATTCAATAAGAAATGAAGCAAGGTCTAGGTGCACTTGGCTGTGTGCGAGGATCCCAGAAGGAGCCCACCAGCTAGAGAGGGAACAGGGCCCCCTGAGAGTGTGGAAGGGGCCTGGGGAGAAGGAGTGGCCATGGGGGTCACTGTACGGGCCTGGGTGGGTGGGGCCCGCTCTCCACGTACCCATCTTTCCCCTGCACCATGCCTGGTCATCAGAAGCCCTGGTACAAGTTTAAAGGACAGCCTTGCTTTGCCCTCCTGCTCCTACAGATAATTAATTCTGTGCAAGAAGAAATTCTGGTATATTTCCCATGTACACTTGATTAGCTTTTAGCTCGTTTTTTGTTTTTTTTCCGGTACGCGGGCCTCTCACTGTTGTGGCCTCTCCCGTTGTGGAGCACAGGCTCCGGACGCGCAGGCCCAGCGTCCATGGCTCACGGTCCCAGCCGCTCCGCGGCACGCGGGATCTTCCCGGACCGGGGCACGAACCTGTGTCCCCTGCATCGGCAGGCGGACTCTCAACCACTGCACCATCAGGGAAGCCCAGCTTTTAGCTCTTTTAATAAAGAATTCTAATTTATATATTTCAAGTCCACACTGTGAATAATAAGCAATTAATACAATATTTAAAGAAATGGCAGTTGTTTGGGTTTCTTTTGTCACCACTGCTAAATAGTCAAGGACCTTGATCTATTTTCTCTTTTCACTTTAGAAGTTGAATTTCTTCTACCCCTTATTTACTTCTTTAGCAAACACATTGGAACCTCCTGGGAAGACCCCCAGTTCTTGAGGTCAGCGTCCTGAGAGCTCCTGAGTATGGGCAGCTGCTTCCTCTCCCGGCATAAGGAAGAAAGAATGACCCAGCAACTCTTCTTTGACCCCTGCCCCAGAGTGGCTCATTAAGGAAGCTGTGTCTTTATGGACCCCCTCCCCTTATTGCCTGTTACTGAAATAAGTTACTAGGTGAATTTCTTTGGCCATTCAAAGCACTTGTTTCTATTTCCTCTCTTTCCCATCTCCTTTATGGCCATGGGACCATGGATGAATTGCATGATGTCTTTTCACCTGTAAATTGAGGATGATAATCTAGTTGTATGGGGAACTGTTGAGACTATTGAGAGACATCACTTACTAAATGCATTTTTCCTCCTCTCCTTCCAATCTACAGGACTGCTAAAAGTGAGAGCTCTCTTTTCCAACATGAATCACAATAGTCTCTCCCTTATTAAGAAGCTTTCCTTATTCCCTAAGTAACCCCCTCCAACATTCTCTTCCATCACATCTTTGTTTGACGTGTGTGCAAATGATGCTTAATTTGCTTCATTAAGGATCTCTCTTAGTATCTCTACTCTTATCCACTTCAGTCTAACTTTTTCAGAGATTGATGTTATAAAACAAAAGTTTATGCAAATCTAAGTTTATTGAACAATTCTGAAAAGCTTTATATTCATATGCTTTTTGGAGATATAAAAGAGTTTCACCACAATAAAGAAATTAGGTTCAGAAATGAGAATTTCCCAGGTGGGGGTGTCATGTGGTCAGACCCGTAATACACAGAGTGACTGTTGAGAGCAGAGGCAGTGGCATTGAAGATGAAAGTGCCTACCATTGCACGGGGCTAAGAGCTGCAGGTGGTCCCTTGGATGTGATGAGTCATTGTCACAATGAGAGCTGTGGGTTAGATGAAGGGAGGCTTTCTAGGGTGAAGTCTGTTATATTTTGGGATGGGCTGCAGAGAAGTCTTCCGAAGTCTGCTTATAAGGAGACCTTTAAAAGCAAGTTCAAATTAGGTGCATTCATTTCTCAAGTCAAGCAGCCAGACTGGTGAGCTCGTAAGGCCCCCTCCAGTGCCAGGCTTCTCCTCTGCTCTGCCTCTCCTTGTCTTCTTACTCTCTATTTTGTGTTTTTCATGTGTGTGCCTGGCCTGCTTGGTACAGTGGGAAGAAGTCAGTGGCTATGATGAAAACCTGAACACCATCCGAACCTACCAGGTGTGCAATGTCTTCGAGCCCAACCAGAACAACTGGCTGCTCACCACCTTCATCAACCGGCGGGGGGCCCATCGCATCTACACGGAGATGCGCTTCACTGTGAGGGACTGCAGCAGCCTCCCCAATGTTCCAGGCTCCTGCAAGGAGACCTTCAACTTGTACTACTACGAGACTGACTCTGTCATTGCCACCAAGAAGTCGGCCTTCTGGTCCGAAGCCCCTTACCTCAAAGTGGACACCATTGCTGCAGATGAGAGCTTCTCCCAAGTGGACTTCGGGGGAAGGTTGATGAAGGTCAACACAGAAGTCAGGAGCTTTGGGCCTCTTACGCGGAATGGTTTTTATCTTGCTTTCCAGGATTATGGAGCCTGTATGTCTCTCCTTTCTGTCCGTGTCTTCTTCAAAAAGTGTCCTAGCATTGTGCAAAATTTTGCAGTGTTCCCAGAGACCATGACTGGGGCGGAAAGCACATCTTTGGTGATTGCTCGGGGCATATGCATCCCCAATGCAGAGGAAGTGGACGTGCCCATCAAACTCTACTGCAACGGGGACGGGGAGTGGATGGTGCCCATCGGGCGCTGCACCTGTAAGCCTGGCTATGAGCCTGAGAACAGCGTGGCCTGCAAGGGTAAGCCCTGAGGCTCTTGAGGCCTCTACTTCCTGCCCTTCTGGGGCAGGGCCGAGTCAGCAAAGGTCCCTGCCTCCAGCTCGGGATCATAAAGGAACAGAAGAGCCTAATGGCTTCTTCTAAATTTCTGGGGGGAACCTCCATCTCCAGTGCTAGGCCTGATGATTTTCCAGTTGTGTTCAACTGGATATCCGTATTATGGTGGGGGGAAGAGATGGGGAGAATTCCAAATGGTGGATAATAACTTAATAACCACTCAGGTATATTTAGTTTTGGAGACACTGGCACTCATATTCTCCTTCTCTCTCTCTTTCTCCCTCTTTCAGACACACACACACAGAGACCCACACACCTGCATCCAGTCCAGCCCCGTGCTCTGAGGTGTGGACTATTTGGTTGTCATAGACAAGTCACTCAAGGGTAACTGAGAAATGACTGAATTTGGAAAATATTTTTGTTCATTTCAGTCCAGCTCCCACAGCACTCAGCTTGGTACTGAACCCATGTAGCTCATTAACTCAAAACCCCCTGGCTTGGCTGTCTTCCTCCAGGGTCTCAGTTCCAGGCCCTGGGGTAGGAATGGGGTCTAGCATTAGTAGGTCCTGAAAGGAGGTGAAGCTGTTGGAATCGGGGTGGGACAGTACTGCGTGTTCTACTACCTGTGCTTTGGGATGATACAGAGTGATGGTGACTGTGCAGATGGGGGCATCAGGGTACCCTGTGCTCACACTGACCCTCCTCAGTCCAGGAGAGCACGTGTGCAATACATGGCAATAAACGTGCTGAACTGGCTTGAGACTCGATCTTCTCTGGGAGTTAATAGAGGGGTCTAGAGGGTCCATGGCTCATCTGTTGCCTGAGTACATGGAAGCTGAACAGGAGGGAATCCAAAGTTGGGGAAGAGAAGACTGTTTTCCTTTATCTTTTGCTTGTGGCTTTTAAAGTTTCAGATTTTTTCAAGAGCAAGGCTTCCCATATGGACCTCAGAAACCACCTTGACCCTAACTCCTTACTACGGTTGCCCCAGTTCTTTGGGGACAAGTTGGAGGTGGGGGGGGGGCTGTGGTTGCTCCTTCTTCTCCATCATGAGCTTCATTCCAGCTGTCCCCCGTCATCATCCCCCCCCCCGCCTGAGCATCAGAACATCCCTTGCGTGTCTCCTTCCCCACTTACCTTGCTCACCAAACACCTGCAGGCAAAGCACGAGGCACAGGATTGCTAATGCCCACCTGCTCTGCCATCCTCTGGACTCAGCTAATTGCCTGGGCTGGGGCACTCACACAGCCTTTCTGAGGCCTGCTGAGAGCAGAGAGCTGTGCCTTTGTGTCTTGATTGGGTTTCTTGGTTATGGTACCCGTGATGGATGATGTGGAAACTGGAGGGAGAGAGTGCCAGATCAAGTGATGAATCAACGCAGACAGGTTTAAAACCAACCCAGCCTGGTCCCACAGCGCTCCTCTTTGTCCCATTGTTTGGGGGTGGGAGGGAGGTGCCCTCTTGGGCATGTGTCAGGGTCTGAGTGGAGACCCAGGCCCCAGGCTGAGTTCTTAAAGGCGCAGGTGCAGCAGCTGCCAGGCATGCTTGCAATAGCATGGGTGATTTCTCCAGGCTTCAAAGGGTGGCCACACTGCACTTGCTGGCTGGGGCCCTCTTGTTTCCCATTATTTCCTGAGCAGAACAGCAGGAACCAGAGCAAGCATTGATTGGTTCTGATTTAATTGGGACTCTGGGAACAGGCTCTCATTTCTCTGGGCTAACTGGAAATTTTCTCTTTTGGGGGGTTCTTGTGTCCCTGTTGCTTGTCCGTCGCCTCCTGTGGTTGTCCTGGGAGGGCCTATGGAGACAAATATGTAAATCCAAGTGGTTACTTTCCATCCTCCCTACTCAGCCCCACCCTCCTCCTGACTTTTGGTGGATGTTCCTGATCTAGGGCTGTCATGAACCTGACCTGACTTCACAAACTACTTGTTGCAAACTCACTGGAAGCTGGAGGAGATGGGGAGACCAGGACATCATCACTTTGCCATTTCAGAGGCACAGGCAGCCACATTTTGGTGGCATCTCTAAGAGCAGAGAGTGGCAAGCCAGGTGGCATCATGGGTCCTGCAGCCCAGCGGCCTGGCTGAGCTCAGTGCCCTAGAAAGGCAGAAAAGCACCTTTCCTCTGTCTCAAGAACTTTAAGCTGAATCTTCCAAATTCTTTGACCTTGGCTCTGCTAGTAACCCGGGCTTGATGGCTGAGCCTGACCTCCCTTCCCAGGGCTCATAGCAAGGGGCTGCCTGGGGAGGTAAAGGGGCCTGGGGCATAGATGGTGATCTTAGGAGGATTCTGCACCCTTTGCATAGGGATGGGCAGTGCATGGAAAGGTACTTGTAACTAGTCCTTGGGGTGTTTCTTCAAGAGAAGGTGCTCAATTCATTTTGGATGCTCATGCTGGGGGGGTGTCAGGTGGGCACTGTGGCCCTTCACAGCAGTTCTGGGGTGGCCTGCCTAGTACAGGCAATTCTCCTGAGGCAAGAAGCATGGAGATTGGTGGATGCAATAGAGACCTGTAGGTGAGAAAGTCTTGCGAGTCTCCATCAACTGTCCCGGTAGGACTGGAGAATGAAGGCAAGCTGCTCTCTCAATACAGCCCTGAGAACTGATGCCTTGGAGCCCGGCTGGGAGAAACCTGGATGGTTCTGTGATTCACGGTTATGTTGATCTGATTAACTTTCTTTTCCAGATATTTGAATCTGAGCCTCTGCATGTGTCGAATCTATGGGCTGACAGAAAGAATATCTTTTATATTGTTTTTCTGGCAGTTCGGACTTTCATCACAGGAAAGAATCTTATTCTGACTTTTGCCTTTACATCTGCTAAACCCTCTCCTGTCAAAGACATGGTGACCAATTTCTTGGTTTTGCAGAAGCATTTGGGGACCAATTAGGTAGCTCAAGCAGCAAAGAGTGGTCCTGGCCTAGAGCTGTTCCTGTTGTGAGAAGGGAGGGTGCTGGAAGGAAGGGGTGGCAAGCAGAGGAAGCCGTGGGAGGAGCTTGCACATCAGGCTGTGCGGCAAGCGGCTCACACACTTTCTAGAGGTCTCCATGGCCCAAGGCCTGTTCCGGACTCATCCTTTCTGCACACATAGGTTGGATTGATCAGGCAGAATCACAGCAGCCTGTTGACCCCACCAGTGACTCTGACCCCATCATGCATTTATCTCTGTGAAATTGTTAATTACTAGGAAAATGACCTATATGCCCCACTTTCAAGTTTTATGCTCTTAGTTTAGCAGATTAATGAGAAATCATGGCTTTGTCTTTCCCCACCTGCATGCCTTCCCTGCTCAGGTTGATGGCTAAGTCCATTCTCTTTGTGAGTCCCTGTAGCCTAACTGTCCCTGGGCCAGGGAGGCCAAGAGCTGGTGCTTGGCAAGCTCCCTCTGTGCTGTGACGCCTAAAATGTTGCATCAGCTAAAGTTGGTCTCAGGGGTCAGCTAAGATCATTCCAGCTCTGGATGTTAGCAGGGCCTTGGCAGCTCCTGAGGAAGAACAGAGCTGTTCTCAGCTGTTCTCTGTCCCTCGTTTTGTGTCTCTTCTGCTCCTTAGCATCCATCAAAGGCCTGCCTTGGGCCCTACAACCTCATGGGCACTGTCTGTGCAGCCCTTCACCCCCACCCCCCGCCACCCCGCTCCTCCCCCAGGTCTCTTCTTCCCTCCTTCCTTCCCTCCCTCCAAACGGGGACTGTTTTCCTTGGTAATTTTCCACCTACATGTAAATTCCTTCATGCCTGGAAACCCAAGGGACATTTTGAAGCTTTCAACAGTTTCGGCACCTTTGTCAACCTGAGCAGCCGAGATGAGCCAATCTATAAGCCTGGGGGAGTTGAGACAAAAAATCTGCAGGATTCGAAGGAGGAGAAAAATGTGTTTAATTTAGCTCCTCTTGGAAAAAAAGAAGTTTCTGGGACCTATTTCCACCTCCCTTCATCCTGGATGTTGAAAGAGAAACTGGGGGCCTGACAGAGCGTGCGTGTGTGTGTGTGTGTGTGTGTGTGTGTGTGTGTGTGTGTGTGTATGGTGCTGTGCTGGTGGCTGCATTCAGGGGCACTGAGGAACCTTTTCTGCTCTGCTCTCTGGCCCATCAGCTGTTGGCTGGTGACTGAGAGGAAGGCCACAACCTAGACGCCTCCTCTCAAGCCCCAGGGAGACCTGCTCTGTGGAGGCCAGGGTCATTAACACCGCAGCCTGGTAAGATGAGCTTCATAATGGGATTGCCCAACGGGCTACTTCATTGAGAAACCTCTCGGGCCTCCACGGTGGCCCTGCCCAGCGCCCTCCAGAGAGGCCTCCTATGTAATTGGCTGGATATAATGGACACCCGCATGAGCAGCAGGAAACAGAGCTGGAAGGATGCCCCCTGCCTCACCGACTCCAGCACGCTGGGCAGGGGTGCATGGTCCCAGACTCTGGTGGTGGCAGGGGACAGCAAGGAGAACAGGGGAGAGGGGCAGCTCTGGGTTCCAAACCCCCTTGTGCTCTGCATCGCCCCTTCTGCCTTTGAAGGACAGGGGTAGAAGCACCCAATACAAGCAATCATGATTCTTCCAGGTCAGTGCTAGTGTAAAGAGAATGTTCTGGGCATGATAGCTGTCCTGGGTAGAAGTCCATGACTTAGTAAATATTATCAAAGATGATGACGAAGGCACCATACGGTCATTATTGAGTCGGTGTGGGCAGTGGAGACATCATGGGGTGAGCAGTTGAGCTGGGGCTCTGGGCCCACCACTATTGCACCATGAAGAACCATTGAGCCTGAAACAGCCCAAGCGGGTGGGTGGCGGTGAGGGTGGGGGTGGGAGTGGGCAGGATATGGAGAGACCATCTATTCTGACTGCCTCATTTATCCATGGAGAGAGGGCGGCCAGAGAGCATCTCTGGATACCAATCCAGGGAGCCCTGTTGGGTAATGTCAGAGCTGGGATCAGGACCCAGGTCTGGGAGGCCACCATCTGCCTCTGCTTCTGAGTCTGGTTTTTGTTGAAATTAACCATCCTTGGACACACAACATCTGTTTCCAGGAATATCCACCCCCTCTCAGCTGTTTTCCCATGAACACTTTCTCTGTGTCTGTGTTGTCCCTTGTTTTATCTTGGGTCCAGGCGCTCCGTGGAGCTGTGCTCTACAGTCATACATTTCCGCACCATACAGCACAGGGCTCCACGTTGACTACCCCCATCTTCTTTTTAATCTTTCTGGGAGCAGTACCATCCCTCCAGATGTTCTGACATGTTGACGTGCCTGTGAGCCATCCAGAGGGGCATGGCATCTGGGTGGGGGTGGGGTGGGAGGGTGGTGACACCAAGCTCCCTGAAAAAGGTGAGGTCTAAGGCTTTGTGCTTTCAGAAGAGGACAGGGGGAATGGCAGGGCTGTGGGCTGGAGGCCTGATTGTGGCTCTGTAATCGGCATCAAGGAACAGCATGGGCCCCGAGGGCTGAACCCGGGCTCAGGCAGGGCTGGGGTCAGACTTACCCCCTTTGCTTCCTGTCCCCAACTCTCTCTCTGGAGCCGGACAGCCCCTGTATATGCAGAACTTGAGCACACCCATCTGCACAAACTTCCTTGCCTGGAGGGTGAATCACCACTTTTGAGTTTGAAGCATGGAGATGAAAACTCCCACTGGATCTGAGCTTGCCTGGAGCTGGGACCCTCCGTTCTGGACCACAGGAGCTCTGATGATCTGAGCTCTGTTTCCACTGCTTTGGCCCGTTGACAAGCTGTGCTGACAGTGCCCTGATGCTTCTGGGCCTCAGTTCTCTCTCAAGGCAGTGGGGTGAAGATCCCGAGAAGAGTCAGCTCAGGGCAGCTGCAAATGGTGAAGGAATGCATCCTGTTTGCACACCGCCAGGAGCAAGCCTTATTTTGCCAACAGGGCCATGGCAGGGACACTGAGAGAGGGACACCCTGGCCTTTCCCTAGGGGTGGGGTCTCTGTCTGCAGATGTCCTGTCTGTACTGTCCTTGCTGGCTAAGAGCTGGAGTACCAGTTACCTGGTCAGGCAGCTGCAGCTGAGCCTTCCACTTTTGTTTTAACGGTCAGTTAATGAGGCAGGGCAGGAAAACCCCAGGGAGATGTGGCTTAGGACAGAGGAGTATGTCTCGATCTGCTTGGGGCCCCGAGAGCTATCCTGTATGACAGAGAGCATCTTGCCTTCTAGTGTGCCCACCCAGCCTGCCGCACGAGGAGTCTGTGCAGCTGCAGGTGTACTGGGTTCACCCTCTCGTGTGTGTTTGTGTGTGTGTGTGTGCATGCGCGTGGGCACACTCATGGCCCAAGAGGTCGGGAGGAAATCAGCTTGGCTGCGTCAGACCCTGGAGAGGTTGGTGAGGGTTAGGAGGCACTGTGGAAAACCTCAGGAGGCTTCTTGGAATCACAGGACAGAAATTTAGGGCCAGGGAGGGCCAGGAGCAGCTCTGACAAGGGTTTTTATTGAGGGTGGGACCGGTTCAGGAGGAGGGCTGGACCAGGCCCTTCAGCTTCTAGCTTGTCCCTGGCGTCTGTCTGGAATAGCCCACCAATGCCGTGGGCACATAGTGCCCCTAGTGGGGGCTGGAGTTACTTGGTCTTCAGGTATGACCCTCGGGGCCTGCTCGGGTCACCTCCTTGCAGGCCTTGGCACTTCTGGCCTCCCATTCCTCAGTCTAGCTGGATTCCACTTGTGAGTTCCCGTGGATGGAGTGTCTCTATGCTCATTCTTTCTCTAGGTTCTTATTGGACACCTACTGTTGCCAGGCCCTTTACACTTATACACTCAGATGAAGCGATTATGCTTCTGAGAATCTGCTAGATTCTTAGCTCTTAGAAAGCACTTGCAATAACCAGAGGGCAAGGGGACCACAAGTGGCCTATGGAGGGTGGCCCCTCCCAGCTAGGTAAGGCCTCTAAGCCCACCAGATGACACATACTTTGCTTTCCCACAGTGGTCCCCCAGCCTGCTCTTACACACCACCAGGGATGGGACACTCTGACTTCCTGAGGCAGCCTGGTTCATCACGGAGCCCTTCTTTCTAGGACTGAAATGAATTAGGGGCCCACTGCTGTTGTTCCTGGGTTGGAACTTTTAAGCAAATCTCCCTTATCCCAAGTTACCTTTTGTTGTTGTTATTTTTTAAATGCTTTGAACAGGTAGGACATATGAAATGAAGTTTCCCTTTGACTCTGGTCCTGATCAGGTCCCTCACTGTTTTAGTTTCTGATATTCTCTTGCCAATAGGATCCATGCATTTGCACACCCAGAATGTAGACAAGCCCTTTCCTCATCTACACAGGGCTTACTGCACAAGGTTTTTCACCTAGTTCCACACCCCCCCACTTTCTTGCTTAACAAGGAAAGTTAGCAGTAGTTTGGTTGGTTGTGTTACCTAGAAATCTGGCCTTTTTCCTTCCAATGATTGTGTAATATTCCACTGGATGGTTGTACCTTTATTTAATTGGTCCTTCATTTATATACATGTAGGTTGCATCTTGTGTTTTGCTATTTCTAAACAATTTCAGCAAACATCCTTGTGCTTCATCTTTGCACTTAGGAGTGAGCATATCTGTGAGATTAATTAATTTATTTATTTATTCAATGAATATTTATTGAGGACTTTCTGGTGTGCCACGGACTTTTCTAAGAGCTAAGATGTAGCAAGTTCTTAGAAGTAAAATTGCTGAATCAGAATATAAATTTTTAATTTTGATAGATATTCCCAAATAGTCCTCCAAAAAAAGGACATTTTCTTCCAACTTTTGCTCCCACCAACAATGTATGAGGGTTCCTCATCCCCATACCTTTGCCAAGATAATAAAATATCAATTGTTTTTAGCTTTGCCAATCTGAGAGATGAAAATTGGCCTCCCACTGTGGTTTCAGTTTCCATTTGTCTTGCCATGAGGGGCACTGAACATGGCAAAGATCCATAAATTGCCCTGTTTGTGGGTCGAGACGCAAGTGTTCCTATGTAATGCATCATTACATTAGGTGGGTTTGCACTCGGCAGTCAGTTTGGAGTGTGCTCACTCCACGATGTAGTCTACCCTTCACTCTCCTCTGGTCCCTTCTCTCCTGCCCTTCATCCCACCCTTCATGCATTCTTCGCCCATCTCTAGCCTCAGGACATTTGGGCACGTGCTGTGCACCTATTTCAGTGTTTCCCGACTGTGGTAAGGAAAAGGAGAACAGGTGGGACAGGACAAGAGCCGGTGCTGTTGCAAAAGGGCCATGCCACCCTTCTGGCCAGTCTCAGGAAGGCTGGCCAAGCCCGGTTTGGGGGGAAACACACCTCATTTTTCCCATCCTTCTCCTGCCCAGGGCCTGTTCTGGGCTCCATGCTCCCCTTCTTGCAGTCCTGCTCTGCCCCACGCATCCCTCAGCTCTCACCCTTTGCCCAGTGCCTCCACCTGGCATCGCTTCCTTTTACTCTCTCAGCTTACCTCTGGGGCCTCGGGGCTCAGCTCACTCTGGTGACTCCCACTCCACTGCCCCTTCCTAAATCACCAGCCCTCAGCCGGTGCCTCCTCCAGCCTCCTCTACATTTCTTCTGCAGCCTCTCACCCTCACTAGACCTGCCACCCCTTCTGCGGCAGCCCTGAATCTGGCTCAGTCCCATCCCTGACCAGGTATCCTTGCCCAGCCTGCAGAAGCCCCAGGTCTACTTCTGCCAGTGGGCATTGTCTTAGCCCTGGCCTGCGGCTCACTGCCTCATTCTCTTCTTGGTTTTGTCTTCAACTCTGCAGCAGTTCTTTCTCTCTGGGGCCATGGACTTCCCACCTCTCTTACTAGCCTCAGCCTCCCTCTCCCCTCTCCTCTCCTCTCCACTCCTCTCCCCTCTCCCCCTCCTTTCCATCTTCCTCCCTCCCTTCCTTCACTACTTTTCTGTTTAAATATATTCAGGTTAAAAGGTGAGTCAGCTTAAAAATAATAAGTTAAATAATAAATTTTAAAATCTGGCATGTAGATATGGCAAAAAGCAATCAAGATAATATGCAAGTGACTGATGTTTAAAAAACTGCTGACTTGGGCTTCCCTGGTGGCGCAGTGGTTGAGAGTCCGCCTGCCGATGCAGGGGACATGGGTTCATGCCCCGGTCCGGGAGGATCCCACATGCCGCGGAGCGGCTGGGCCCGTGAGCCATGGCCGCTTAGCCTGCGCGTCCGGAGCCTGTGCTCCGCAACGGGAGAGGCCACAACAGTGAGAGGCCTGGTACTGCAAAAAAACAAAAACAAAAACGAAAACAACAACAACAAAAAAACTGCTGACTTGCCCCGTTTACCTAGGTTAAGAAAGCAGCCTGTGTGCTCTGCAGGGCAGTCCCACACTCCATTGTCAGATCATGCTGACGGCTCTGATTCGGGTACAGAGCAAACTTCTCTGGACTGGCTTTCAGCTTGCATTGAGGCACTAGTGCAGCGTGGCTATCCTTTATAGAGCACTCATATGTACCGGCTGCTCTGCCAAATTCCTCTCCTGCATTATCTCATAAATCCTCACTGTAGCCCTATGAAGTACATACAATCATCATGCTCGCTTTTCAGTTGAAGATACTGAGGCCCAGAGAAGCTAAGTAGCTTTGCCGAGGTCATGCAACATAGGACTCTGAGGCCTGGCTGATAACTCTTATTCTATATTCCTCTGACAGCTGGAGAAGGGCAAGATTTGCTTAGGGGCAGACCTGTGTTTTGTGAGGGGAGCTAGGGCTTCAGTGTCCCACGTGGACTGAGATATAAGCCTTCCCTAAGGTACCCAAAGAAAAGCCATCAGAGTTTGATCAGCATTTTCCATTGGCTAGGGATGAACCAGGAGGTTCCTGGAGGGACCATGCTCATGGCAAGAATGAATCAAAGACACACCCCTCCGGCTCCATGGTCAGCCCAGCTCTCACCCTTCTCCTCCCCAAGCTCCCTACGGGCAGGGCCACCCCTGATGAGGCTCTGTGTCCCAAATGCCTACACTGTGCCATCTGTGAAATGAGAACCAAACAAAACACATTGAAAACAAAATTGGTGGAAACAGGATGTGAGCTGAGGAGGAAGAAAAGCTTTGCAAGTAAGTCAGACAGAGAAAGACAAATATCATATGATAGCGCTTATATGTGGAATCTAAAAAAAAAAAAAGTGATACAAATGAACTTCTTTACAAAATAAAAGCAGACTCACAGACTTAGAAAACAAACGTATGGATACAAAGGGGAAAGATACTGGGCGGAGTGGGCAGAGATAAATTGGGAGTTTGGGATTGACATGTACACACTACTACATTTAAAATAGATAACCAACAAGGACCTACTGTATAGCACAGGGCTCAATATTGTGTAAGAACCTACATGGGAAAAGAACTTGAAAAAGAATAGATACATGTATATGTATAACTGAATCACTTTGCTGGACGCTGAAACTAACACAACATTGTTAATCAACTATACTCCATATAAAATAAAAATTTAAAAAAAAAGATGTTTAAGAAAACATCTCAGCTGAACCAGGCAGTGTAAACTCCGAACAAACCAGGCAGGAACAGAGCGCGAGTCCGATGACAAGGCGTGCACTCGGAGAGGTGACGATGGCAGAACCAGATGGAGGAAGTAACCAGTGATGACAGAGGCCTTGTCTGTTGTCCAATAGAGTGACACGTTGTACACACAGGCACAAACAGAAGAAAATCAACAGAGCGGTTGCAAGCCCATACGTCATGAAACCCTTTTGCTAAAAGTTGGTGATAATGTGTCAGTTTGACAGAGGACATAAGGTCAGTGTAACGTGTGTGCTTCAAGCAGAAAATGACAATCTGCTCTTTGCACAAGATGGATACAGCTTCTCATTGAAATTGTATGGAATATGCAAGAACTCTGCCAAATCATGAACTTGGCAAAAATGTACCTGTTCTGCGAATTAGGCAATTGGAGGGTTTCTGTTGGGTTTTTGGGTCTGTCACACACATGCCTGTGTTGATATGAATGTGGAGGCCCTTGTGGCTTGGGCTTCTCTTCTCTCACTGGTTCTGTTTGTCTTCCCCTCTGCATCTTTGGCCAAATTTGTCTCTCCCCTGTTTTCCTTTTTTTCTTTTTCCTCCATTTATTCTATTCTTTTGTCTGTCTTCTCTCTGGAGTTGATTCGAAAAGAGAGAAAAGAGAAAACACATTCCACTGGTAGAATTTTAATGAATGGATGGCTAATTCCATTCATTTTATTTTTTTTTTCCTCTAGGAAACTGTTTAGATGCAAATTGCAAGGACAAATGCATTTTTTCACATAGGAAAATATAAGAAATCAATGTTCATCAGTGAAATCAATTGCAAATATTACGAGTAATTTTTTCATCAAAATTATTAATATGTAATCACACGTGTTGATAATAAGGTTATTTTTTAAAAAGAGCATAGCTTTTAAAAAAAAATGTCTTTGTAGAATGCCCTGCTTCTCCGTGCTCATTTCTTTATTTTTCTGGAACATACTCTACTGCTTTCAGCTTCTTCAGCCCCATTCTTGATTATTCCTGGCTTATGAGAATTCTTTCAAACTTCCTTTTTTTCCTAACATCTTTTAAATCTTTCAGTCCAGCTACTAGTTAAGAACAAGTTACCACAGCCGTTTGTGTTTTTTTTTTTTAACATCTTTATTGGAGTATAATTGCTTTACAATGGTGTGTTAGTTTCTGCTTTACAACAAAATGAATCAGTTATATATAAACATATGCTCCCATAACTCTTCCCTCTTGCGTACCCAATCAGAGTGACAGATGCAACCTTTCAGGCTGACAGCTGCCCCTCCCCTCTTGTAGGTAGCTCTAACCCGCTTACCTAGCCCACTTACCTCAGAATTTCCTCATGCAAACTCAGTTATTTGGGAGAGTGTTTCATCTTTGGGGATTGGACTTTCCACTCCCCTTTGCTCTGAACCCCGTCAGGGGGCACTTACCGACCCTCCTTGAGCATTTGTAGAGTCTAAATGTGAACTCACAGTCCCAACACGGGCAGCAGCCCCCTCCCGTCTGAGGACTTGCTGCAGCCTTGGAGGCAATGGACGTGCTCCCCAGAGAGCTGACAGCATCAGCACACTAGCCAGTTGGACATCCACACCCCCACGTCTTCCTGACCAGGAGGAGGTAGAGGTGGCCGGACATCCTGACTCCCCGGGTCCTCTCCCTGCCCTGGCTCCCCCTGATGGCCAGGTCTCTTCTGGCCATCACCACCCCCCCTGCCCCCAGTCTCCTTTCCCGCCCGTAGCTGTGTGCCGGCCCTTCCTTCTGAGCCACAAAAGCTCTCTAGACAGACATTGTGTGCTGTTTGCCAACACGGGGGCCCGGGTACACAGAGGGGGCGAGGGAGAGGCCAGCTGCTCTCTCTTTTCACACAGACCTTTGCTTTCTCCCTTTCAGTCTCCCCCTGGCTCTCTGTCTTTGAACGTGCATACAAAAATAAAAAAAGCAGTTGCTAATTAGAGCCAGAGAATGAGAGCGAGCCTGGAAGAGGGAGGTAGTGGAGGGGCCAGCTCTGGTGCAAATCACCCAGGGAGGAAGGGCAGAGGGGCCCCTGAGGGGCTTGGGAGGGATAGTTGGTCAAAATAAGCAACAATGCTTCTTCGGAATGGCAAAGAGGGATCTTGTCTTAACCTCCCGTCCTAAAAGGGGAGGAAAGGAGAAATGACAGAGTTTCTTGTAAGTTCCCACTGCTGGTGTCCATCTACCTTCTCATCTTTGTCCCTCTCTCAGTAGCCCCGTAAACAATAGTATCTATTTGGGGGACATTTAAGTGTACCCTTTTATTGGTCATTTTTGTTCTGGCTGATAGAGAATGCAGGATCACTGGCTGAGAGGGGAGCCCCCTTACGGAGGAGCCGCTGAGGCATCAGGAAGTGCCGCTTGGAAAACATCCTCTGACAAATCAAGGCTCTCCGTCAGGGCTTTTTTCTCACCCAGTCCTATTCTTGGTTCACCAGGCAATTTCTTTTCCCAACCCCATGTTATTAAGTTCGCCAAAAGCAAAAGCAGCCCTGATGCCCGGTGCTGAAGGGCTGGAGGCCTGGTGGATGGCTGAGGAACAGCAGCCAGTGTCAGGACAGGAACCGACTCCGACCGGAGATCTTTGAACCCATTGCAGGCTCACAGAAGGTTCCAGATACCACAGCAGTCAGGGCCTGGGGGCACCTACCTGACAGTTGTGTGGCTTAGAATGACCCTGTGCTTCATGGGGCCATGATCACTCTGAAGGCTGGGAGGTGCCCGGGGGCACTGGCTTTGGAGAGCTGGCAGTCACAGGGAGGGAGGGTTACCTGGTGACTTGGCCTGTCTAGAGATGCAGTTTCTCCAGGCATATGGTGAATGAACTGATGATGCAGATCTATAAAGGTTTTGACGTCAGTGCCCTGTGCGTTGAAAAAAAATGAGGTAATTTTCTGAAAAGGAGAACAGTGGAAGCATCATCGTGATACACATTGGTACTAACTAGTCAGGAAGGAAGAAAGGAAAAGGAAATAGAACCTGGAAAGCAAAGACTATAACTAGTTCATTTTCTTCCACTGGTGGCTGTTTCAGGTGATGGCTATGTGTGAGAAGAGAGCCCCACTGGAATCTATTGGGAACATCCTCCAGTTCTGGGATGAGGTCTCAAAATGAGCTTTTCCGGAGTCTATACACAGTGGACTGTCTGTAGCACACAGCTCAGTGTAGCTCATCTTAACACTGCCCAAGGACTCCTCTGGAAAATAAGGGCTTGAATCCATATCCCATGCAACTAGCCAGACCACAAAGCTGTTGAGAAAACAGCCATCGATGGGTAGTTGTCAAGAGCAGGCGGCAGGAAAGCTTGGGTTGTTCTGTCCTGGCTCTGTGTTTATGGGCAGAATGACCTCTCTGGGCTCAGTATCGTGTTAAGTGGTTTTATAACACTGTGTTAAGTTATCTTATAACACTGGGCTCGGGCTGGCAGTGAAGACACCATGAGAATCTCTGCCTGGGTAGAGTTCAGCCAAGATCTTGGCATGTTGCAAGGGTTCAGAAACGGATGCTGATTATTATCAACATTTTATTATTAAATAAGCCAGAGGATAATTTTCTATCTATCTGTGGGGTTGGTTCTCTTGAGGTGTATGAGAATTGTGAAAGGATGTGGTACATTTACAGAGATCTGGTAAATATTAAGAAGGCTTAGATAACATGATCTGGGTCATGGGTACATAAACGAGTTTAGAGTCTCTGGAGATAGTGGAAGCCACCCATCTAGTCATAAGTGGACAAGAGTTTGTCCAGTTTCTCATTGCAAAATTAATTTTTTTAAATTCATTTTTCAGTAACTTTAAATTTTATTTAAAATAATTATCATACAGAAAAGTTAACTTATTTTGGTGGACCGTTTTATGAACTTTAACACATGTTTAGATTTGTGTAACCTCCATAAAAATTAGGTAACAGAAGAGCTACCTTATGCTTTCCCTTTATCTCCATTGCCTCCTCCCATCCCCCACCCCTGGCAATCAGTGATCTGTTCTTCATCACCATTATTTTGCCTTTTAAAATGGAATGATACACTGTGCCAACTTTTTTAGACTGGCGTCTTCACTCAGCATAACGCCTGTGAGATTCATCTTAGCTGCTGTTTGTGTCGGTAATTTGTTCCTTTTCATTGCTGAGTGATAGTCCATTTTATGGATGCACCATAGTTTTGTGTACCTATTCACCTGCTGAAGAGCATTTGGATTGTTTCCAATTTTTGGTGATTACATATAGTTGCTATAAACGTTCAGGTACACGTTTTTGTGTAGACATACATTTTCATTTCTCTAAGGTTAATACCCAGGAGAGGGATTATTAGGTCATATTAAAATGGGATGTTTTACTGCCAGGCTGATTTTCAGAGTGGCTGTACCATTCTGCATTACCAACAACAATTGCTCTGCATCCTTGTCAGCTCTTGGTATTATCAGTATTTTTTATTTTAGTCATTCTAATTGGTATGTCATGGTTATTTCATGGTGGTTTTAATTTCCATTTCTCTAGTGAATAATGATGTTGAATATCTGTCATGTGCTTATTTGCCATCTCTTTATGCTCTTTGGTGAAGTGTCTATTCAACATTTTTGCCCAAGTTTTAATTAGGTTATTTGTTGTCTTACTATTGAGTTTTGAGATTTCTTTGTATATTTTGGATACAAGTAGTTCTGTTGAAAGTGCGATTTAAAAATATTTTCTAGTTTGTAACTTGTCTCTTCTTTCTCTTAACAATGTCTTTTACAAAGCAAACATTTTTAATATTGATGAAATCCAATTTATCCATTAAAATTTTTTTATTAAAGATTGTATTTTTAGAGCAGTTTTAGTTTCAGAGCAAAATTGAGAGAAAGGTACAGGTTTTTCCCATATACCCCCTGCCCCACATGGGCATAGCCTCCCCCATTATCAACATCCCCCGACAGAGTGGCATATTTGTTACAACTGATGAATCTACACGAACACATCATACTCATTCAAATTCCATAGTTTACATTAAAATTCACTCTTGGTGTTGTACATTCTGTGGATTTGGACAAATGTATAATGACATTTCCATCATCATAGTATCATACAGAGTACTTTCACTGCCCTAAAAATCATCTGTGCTCTGCCTGTTCATCCCTCCCCACATCCATCCCCTGGCAACCTCTGATCATTTTACTGTCTCCATAATTTTGCCTTTTCCAGAATGTCATACAGTTGTAATCATGCAGTATATAGCCTTTTTTAATTGTCTTCTTTCACTTAGTAATATACATTTAAGTTTTCTCCAGGTCCTTTTCATGGTTTGACAGCTCATTTCTTTTGAGAGCTGAGTGATACTCCATTGTCTGGAGAATTTATCCCTTTTTTTCCAATTTATCCAACCAATTATTTTTTCAATTGTTCCAGGACAAGAATCATATTTTTGGTGTCATGTCCTGTAATTCTTTGCCCAACCCCAATTCACAAAGGTTTTCTCCAAATGTTATCTTCTGAAAGTTTTATAGTTTTGTGTTTTTAGGTCTATGATCTGTTTTGAGTTAGCATTTGTTGGAAGTATTTGTTGGAGGTTCAGGTTGAAGGTCATTTTATTATTACTTTGCCTGTGATGTCTAGTTGTTCCAGTACCAGAGATGACTCCTTCACCTCCTCCAAGGCTTTACTTGAATATTATCTTCTCCCCCCACCCTGACCACCCTACTCACAGTGTAGACCACCCTCAGCAGCCCTCCTGTCTCCCCTACCTCACACTCATCATCTCTAAATAGTGTATAACTTATTGGTTATGTGTATTATCTGTCTCTCCTCAGTAGAATGTGGGCCACATGAGGGCAGGGATACTTTGAGGGTGTGTGAAGTTCTGCTTGTTAACTGATGTGTCCTGAGTGCTTAATAAGAACTGGATGCACGGAGAGGCTCGGCTCCCTCAGGGCACACGGCTGTAGAGGGTGAAGGAGCAGGGGTGGCTGGTGGAAGCTCCCAGGCCAGGTCAGATCTCAAGTGAGCTGTCCGGAGCCCTGCCTCCCACGTTCATTAGGCAAAACAGGTTTGTCAAACACTCCACGCTGAGCTCTCCTCTCACCCACCCGCCCACTGTATTATTTGAGGCCAGTAAGAACTTAAGCAATTAAACCATTTTTTTCTATGTCTTAAAGTATTTGTTCCTTGAAACTTAAGCTTTATCCCTTTTTCACCCTTATACCCCTTGAAAAAAAGAAAGTGCTCTAATGCCCTGGGAAAGTGATCTTAAATTCTAATCAGCCCTCAATCCTGGGGGTTGGAAGCCACTCAGCGATGAGGCGTTGGCAGGGCAGGGGTGCACGGGGAAAGCTATTTAGGAGGCAGAGTCGGCTAAGGTGCAGGTTTCACCTGGCCGGACAGTCTTCCGTTCCAGCGAAGAGGCTTAACTTATCAAGGCAGAGGCCCAGGGAATCCGAGAAGCAAACAGTACGAAGATATGGAGATGGCAGAAGAAAAGAGGGCAGCTTAGATGAACTGGGGTGGGGGACTTAATGGGTTCCTGTCCTCCGTAATGGAGCCCCTCTCCATGCTGTCCTCACCTGGCGTCCCAACATCACTCACTCTCTCCACTGGCAGGTGGAAGGAGTGTATGATGCTGTGTCTCCCTGGGGTCGGCTCTGGAATTTCTATATAGGAGGGGTTTGGGGCCATGGCTTGGTTGGATGGGAGGGGAGGGAGCTGGCTGGGCACTTGAAGGCTGCATTTGTACAGCAGTCTCACTGTTCTTAAAGGGAATGTTAATTTGGAGTGCAGGATGCTGATGGGAACAGGAAGGGAGGGAGCGTCTGTGGGGACCTGGCTGCAGAAGGAGCTGGTCCTTGCCTCACTGCAGAGGAATCTGCCCCATAGATACCACCCATCTCCCGCTCCAAGGTGGAACCCTGCTCTCTGATGATCTCTGAACAGCTAAGGCTCCTGGCCTGTTTAGAATCTGGTCACATACTATATTTGTTCCCAGAAAAGCAAACCCACGTTGTCTCCTATTTCTGTCTCATTTCCACCACTGGAGAGACCAAGTCGGCTAATTTTCCCTTTTGATAAATTTGCTTTAGTTCAGTGGGAGGCGCTGCTGCTTTTGAGTCATCAGACCTATGAGGGTGGGGGAATCCTACTTGTAATATTTCTTAAATTACACTTTAATGAAGACGCCCACTAACACTTGTAGTAATTCACAGAAAAGAAGCTCAAGCAGATCTGGTTGAAATGTCTTCCTTTGTGGTTTTTGTTTTTAAAGAAGTGTAACCAGCTTAAACAGAGGTCTTAATTACAGATCAGAAACAAAAACTTGCAGTGTCTGAGAATTGCTTCTCGCCTGTTCCCTTAGCCACACCTGTCTCCCGTGGCTCCTCAGGGGGAAGACCCACCCAGGAGAGGCTGCTTCTCCCCCTTGGGCCCCCTTCCCTTCCTCCCCCTTTGAAGCATCCTTGCTGTGAGCCAGCACTGGGTGCAGGGCTCCTTAGCTGTATAGAGAGTGCCTGGATCTTTGGTCTTTCTCTGAGAATCTATGTGTAGTAATGCCAAAACAGGGTTACAAAAATTGTGGTATGATTTAAGTGTTTGCATTCAACAAATAAATGCTTTGAACACAAAAATTGCAATACTTGATGTTATGCTACAAGAAGATACTTGCAGGGTTTATGAGATGTGTACACGTGCAGCCCCTTAGAGGCAGGCTGGTTGGATAATGTGATGTGTTTGAAGTTGTGATGGACTCGTCATCTCAGTCCTGTGACTCTCTCATCAAGTGTGAATTTGAGGCCTTTCCCAAACGGGAGTGAGTCCAGGTGGCCCTCCTACCTTGCCCATGACAGCCCGGCTCGGCCCCTGAGTCTGGGGGATGGGCAGCTCTGACAGAGATGGGTCCCTTGCCAACCTGTGCATCCCAGCCGGTCCTCAGCAGCATCCTCGTCTCTGGGAGTCTGACCCCTATTCTTCCTCCCTCTACAGCCCCGCTAGGGGCTCCATGGACAGAACCATTTGGAGTCTGATTCAGAGGACAGGTAAATCTGACGGCTGACCAAGCTGGGGGTTGCCGGTGCAGTCACTCTCCTTCCTTGGATGTGGGGCACGCATCATCCTGCAGGAGCCCCGCCCTGTGGCTCCCCCTGTGGTCTAGATGTATGTGGGCATCTGTGTGCCCTGACACCCAGGTCTGCAGCCCGTTCCAAGGGCAGGTGTCCATAGGGACTGCTTCTCTGGCTATCTTGATGGGCCCTTTGTCTTTCCTGGGGAGCCAGGCAGGGGAGCCTGATGGGAATGCTCCCTGCTTCTTTATTCTGGGGGATCCCACTGTAGGTCTGGCAGTAGGGGAAAAGCCAAGAAGAAGTTCTCCTTGTCTGTATTCTGGTCTTTCAAAAGGAATCAACTAAGTAGAATTAAAATGCCCAGGAGTGATGGGGTGGGTTGGTGTAGGGGTGGTCAAAGGACCTGGGGAGAAAACATTTGTGGAATGCTTAATCCTAGAGGAAAACACTGAGGCTGGTTCCTGGCTCCAAGGCCTGAGAGGAAGGGTGTGCCTTATCTCTGCAGGGCAACCCTGAGAAATGTTATCTGACCTGGAACAACACAGAGACACATGTCTGCAGGAGGGATGATCCCAAGGCCAGTGGGAAGTTGGTGATTTGGCTGAGGGGATAGTCTTCAGAGAGTACGGTGGAGTGATTTAGAGCTGCCGCTGGGATGGAGGGTGTATCCCATCCCTCTGCCTTCTTGTTGGAGACCCTGCCTAATGCAATGGCCTCTAACCAAACCCTGCCCCAGTACTCCACGTTCACCCCATCTCCAGATTCATCTTCCTAAATCCCAGACTGGCTGTCATCCATCTGCTCACAAACTCTTACAGCTCCTCATTGCTCTAAGAGCACGTCTCAGGCAAGCATTCAAAAGTGCACACATACCCACAAATACTGCAGGCCCCAAAGCCTGGTTAAGAGTGTAGACTCTGGGATCAGACTGCCTGGCTTAACTCTGTCTCCACCACCTACTAGCTGTATGACCTTGGGTAGGTTACTTTACTTCTCCGTGCCTTGGTTTTCTCAGCTGTAAAATGGGCATAATAGTAACCTACTTCCTAGGGTGGCTCTCAGAGAGCATTCAGTATATATGAATCATTGTTATTGTTTTCCAACTCTCACAGGTAGCCTGCTGGCACCCCTCCCCATTCAATTCCCAGAGTTCACATTTTAAATCTCATCAACCCACCCAAGGCCTGACTGAACTTCTGCCTCTTCTTAAACAGTTTTTGATTTCTTGCTCCAGTTGTCAGCTGGACATAATAATTGACTCTTCTGTCCATACGTATCTGCCAGCACATTGCCTATTTGCCCCTTTGTCCCCCAAGTGCCAGAGGCAGACTGTAAGCCCCTGAGGGGTCCCGTTTCTTGTCCTCATGTCCCTGTTTCTTGCAGGGGACGGGCTCTCACTGCTTCTCCTGGTTGAGCTGCTTCAGCACTGGCACCTCCTTGCCCGTCTTCCTCCTCTCCCCGGACCCTACCCACCTCCCTCTGTTTCTTTTAGTCCTCCCCTCTTGCCATCTCTTCCTTCTTGATTCTCCTTGTTTCTCTGACCTCCCGCACCTCTCTCTTAATGAGAACTTTCACACGTCATATTGATTTGGAGTTCTAAAAAGCCAGCTTCGATTTTCCTGGGGCACTTTTCATGATCTTACTTTTAAATGTAGGAAGAAAGCTATTTCAAAAGCCATTGACTTTGTTCTGTTGAGTTAGGAGTTGAGGTTGGAAACTCTTTTCTGGAGACTCTGAGAACTCGGGGACCTCAGACGCCACATCTCATGAGTTGGGGCCCGAGTCTGGGGGCAGAGAGCCTTGGGCAGGGGAGGCCTTGCACACTGGCCTGGACTTGAGGATAAGGGTAAAGGGCAGGCGTAGAGCTGGACGAAGACCAAGCCGACGGACTGTCGGCCGCTGGGGTGAGGGCGGAGGAGAGGGGGACCGTGGTGGGGATTCGTTGGTGAGGCCCCGGCTCCCACTGCTTTGGCATCAGAGAAAGGCTGGTCTCATCTCTTCCCACACAAAGCATGTAGTGATCCAGCCCCTGTGCTGAGGGCTCCCGCCTGCCTCATCCCATCTAATCCTTCAGTAACCTTAGGGGCAGGTCACATTATTTACATCTTGCTTTATGGGTAAGACGACATTACAGGAATAAAGCTAGGGAAGGGCAGTGGGTTCGAAAACACAATCTGTAAAGATGAAGTAATCGAAACAGCTAAGTGGGCTAAGGGGGGGAATGACAGCATCCTACCTCCTGGAGGATGTGTGTGTTCACACATGCAGCCTGCAATACATCTTTTTGGGAATGACGCTGTATATATATATATATATATATATATATGTGTATATATATATATATATTTTATATATATATACATATATATATATATATACACCAACAGAATCAAGGGAATAGTGAAGATATTGGATGAAGGGAAAATAAAGGCAGGGAAGGAAGATGATCTGTAGCTGAAAGTCCTGACGCCCATGGTCAGAGGTGGGTCCTCTGGATGGACTGCTTGCTTGTCACCAGGTTTGCCCTGCTTCTCCCTCCTATCCCCCGGCTTGGGTTCTGCAGCCATGAGCTGTGACCACCCCTCCCCACGTGACTTCAAAGCTCTATGGAAGCAGCCAGAAGAGCAGTAGCCTAACCACATCTCATCTGACCCGGGCTCCTGGGCAGGCACAGGGAGGAAGGGTCAAGGGCATGGCCGGGTCCATGCAACAGCCCCTCTGGGCACTGCAGCCTGGCAGCCCCTGGCAAACGCAGAACAGCTTCCCCACCTGGCTCAGTAAACATGGCACAGGTGATCAAATCATCCTGAGATGATACAGAATTTTAGCCTGTTTGCCAACTTTTAGATATTGTCTAGATTTCGTTGTGGAACAATTTTGCCCTTTTTTTCACCAGGCTAACTTCTCCCCAGTTTTTGGATTTCAGCTTAGGGGTCACTTTATCTAGAAGTCGTGCCATCTCCTCCCGGATGCCTAGGATACTCTCCATGGCCCAGGCATTCTTCTGTAACGCAGCACATAATTCCCTAAATTTGCACCCTACAGTGCCATGGCTTCTGGGGAAAGAAAGGCTGGGGCTTGTCCTTCAACGTGTTGGAACTCTGTAGCCAAAGCCCTAAGGAAACAGCAGCCCAGGTAAATCTCTTCCTCCCCATAGGTAGAGGCTTTGTAGCCTTGAAGCCTGGCGCCCTGCCTTCTTCTTGGAAATGTAGGTCCCTGGAGGACGTTCACTTCTAGTTGAGACCCAATTTGTCAAAATTAAAAATCTGAAGCTTCCTTGTGGGTGTTTCAAGACAGACAGCCATGTCTTTGAGGCTGTTGCATCTGCATTCCCACCTTCATGGCTTAACGGAGGGCAGGAGGGGAGGTGCTTGAAGCCACTAAACGGCCACAACTTACACTAAAGGAAGCACATGTGTAGACTTTCAGCTTGTGCTGAGTGTCACAGGCACTGCCACATAGTGGTCTGGGGTGTGGAGGAGAGAGACTCAGAAAATCCCCAGCTCCTGGACAGGAGGAGGGGCGGGAGCTGCTGGAAATTCATCCTGGGCCCAGTGGATGCCCGGGTTCCGTGTCCTGTCCATCATCCCTCCCGGGCCCATACCATGCTGACACCCCCAAATACCTGTTCCTTCATTTTTAGGCTTTCCTTTCAAGAAAGATAGTGAGGCTCAAAATCTCTCCCTCGGTGACCAGACACCCTCTGGTCCCTTTCCCTCCTATGTCCCCCACCCCAGTTTCTCATCATCACCCTCGGCACATTCAGTCTTCCTAGAGTTAGAGGCCCCCAATTTGCTCTTGGGGTGAGATGCCCTGGTTTGTTTAGAGTCGGGGGTGCTCCTCACCAGAGTCATTCTCTGTGACTCCCCCTGCTGGCTCTACACCCCCCAACTTCACCTCAGCTGCTTCCCCTCCCATCCCCACCATGGGCGGGATGAGTTTTCCACTCTCCCAAGATGCTCCCTGGGTCATCCACGGGAGGTGTAAGGATAGAGGCCTAACCCCAGTGAACGCGGGAAATCTTCAGGGCCGGGAACCGAGCCTCCGGCCTCCCCAGGGCAGGCTGGTGGGAAGGCTTTACTTGTGGAGAAAGGAATCAAAAGAGACTTTCCCACATCTTCTCCATCCTCCGTTTTACTTTCTGCAGTGTCCAGGCCTGTTTAGAGGATCCGCAGACAGTGTGATGGATAATGAAGGAGACTGGTGTCTCTGCCATACTTACACATTGGCCCGTGGCTGACTTAAACCCCCTCTGAGGAGGCAGGGGCTTGCTTCTAGAACTTCAAAACTTGGAGGTCCAAGCTTTTCCCTCCTCCTCCTACAGAATCTTCCCATCTCCCCAAGCCATTGAGTTACCAAGTTCTGTCCATTCTACTACTAAAGCTCTCTGGAACCTTCCCTTTCCGTCTGTTGCTCCTATTCTACTGCGTTTGGGCCCTCTCTGGTCATCCTGACTCCTGGCCTGGCCCCTTAGTGCATCTTCCACACAGCTGCCCCAAGGGTCTTCCCAAAAGGTAAAGCTGGTCTTGACCACCTATGCAAAACTCTTTAGATCTCTCCATGACTTCTGTTGGATAAAATCTGATGTACCCCAACCCCTTAGCACCTGGGCATTTAGTAATTTGACCCCTGACTTATCTCCAGACTATCTCCTGTGACCCCACCTCAAGCTTCTGGCCGAACAGTGCTCAGGGTTGCCCAGCATTGAGTCTGGTTTTCAGTGTAACTTACATGCTCTTTCTTCTTCCTGGATTTCCCTTCTCTCTCTTCGATTGGTACAGCTTAAGTCTGCTCAAATGGCTCCTCCTTAGTAAGCCTCCCCTGTCTCCCCAACAAAAGCTTGTCAGCAGCTCTTGCTTCTGTGTCCCCAGTGCGTTGTAAGCATTGACTCTGGTGGCATGCATCGCATGGTACCACAGCATGTCCTGTCTCCTGGTCCTCCCAGGAGATCGTGAGCTCCCTGAGGGCAGGAAAACCTCCAGGTCACTTCTGTGGCTCCTCACCCGGCCCAGTGCAGGTATTATAAGGACTCATTGTACATGTGTTGAATGAGTGAATGAATGAATGAATGAGAGAATAGTGTGGGATCTACACAGTGATGTGCCGGTTGGTGGATGCTGCTGCCATCTGGCTTCGGAGGAGTAAAATAGAACCAGCCTTCTTGGGCTTCCTCCCACAATGTGCTGTCCCCATGGAGGGCAGGGCTGTGGGCCTTGGTCATGGGATCTGGAAGCTAGACAAACACTCAGGATTTCTGGCCCCACGATGTAACTTGTTGAAGCCACCAAGGAAACAAAATCAAGATGTTGGAGGATTTTTCCTTAGGGAAATAAATATTCTCAACTTATATTTAGAATGGTACAGTATCTTCTGCATGATGATTTGACTGACAGAAGAAGTGTGTTTAAAGGTATTTTTAACCTGGAATCTGAAGAAGAAATCTAGTGATTAGATCTTTGGAAGCTATTGTATAATTGTAAAACTTTGGTAAAGCAGTATGTTTAAAAAAGAGAGAGAAAAAAAACAAAAAAACAACCCAACCAGATTGATGTGTTTTAGTTCTCTCCGTAACTTTAGACTTTTGTTTGAAAGGCATCCATTTTCTTCAGAAAGGGGCAACTAGCAGTGTGTGAGTGTGTGTGTGTGTGTGTGTGTGTGTATTCACATCATTCTCCATAAATAGCTTAAGATTACATTCTTCCCTCAAGAAAACATTTTAGAAGGGGGCTTTTTCACTTTGTTAACAGCAACAGCGAGTGCTTGTGAAGAGGTTATTACTGTGATCATTATTATTCCCATTTTGTAGAAGGAAAAAGGTGCAAACAAGGGTGTTTGAATGACCCACGCGAGACCATTCTGTCAACACATGGTTATAGATGGTGTTTGAGCCCAGACCCTCTTTCCCTAAATCATGTATTTTTTCACAGTTATTTTGATGTCTGAATGCAGAAGTTATTTGGGTTATCCCCACATTGCTTTGCTGGAAACTTAATGTGCAGAATTGTGTTTTGCTTACATCTTACTACATAACTAACCAACCTCAATGGTTGGGTAAAATAGTGACCAATTTTATTATGTTCTCAGATCCTCTGGATCGGAAATGTGGACAGAGCACAACCGGGATGGGTTGCCTCTGCTCCACCATGGCTGGGGCCTCAGCTGGGAGACTTGAGCAGCTGAGAGATGGAATCTTCTAGAGCCTTCTTCACTCACATGTCTGGCACCTGGGCTGGGATGACTAAAAGGCAGAACTCAGCTTCTAGAACTGGACTGGACCCTTACAGGTGCCCTCTCCATATGGCTTGGGCTTCCTCATAGCATGGCGGCCTCAAGGCAATTAGACATTTTACAAGGTTGTTCAAGGTTATTAGAGAGAGTATTTGAGTGAAGAAGGCAGAAGCTCCTTGGCTTTCAGGACCTAGTCTCAGGAGTCACACATCATTGCTTCTGCTCTACCCCACTGGTCAAAGAAGTGGTACGCTCACCCAGATGTAAGAAGAGGCAACATAGATCCCAATGAATGTAGATCTCAGTGGGAGGGTTGTCAAGAATTCACAGCCATGTTTTTAAAACCACAACAGATCATTTCTCTTCTGCCTGAATTGATCTGGATTCCGTGTTATCTGGAAGGAAGGGGAGGAAGAAGGTCGCCTCTAGAGAGACTTGCTAGCAGTGGACCTTTAGTGATACCTTAGATTTCTCCAACCACATGAGAAGACAGGCCTTCCAGATTGTCCCAGTTAGTTCTCCTGGGCAGGACCAGGCCAGAGAAGAGGTGGACCCTGCCACACTCTGCTGGGATAGACGCTCAGTGCATGTCAGGTGGATCACTGGGCACCATGCTAGGCCAGGGGCTTAAGTATTGTGTGGTTTGTGGTTTTTCTGCCTGCTGCTGCTAAGCCATAACCCTGTATCACCTTGGAGGGAAGATATTTCATCTGGCAAAGTCCTCGGGGGTGAAGTGATTGAGAACCTTTCAGAGAGAGGAGCAAACAAAGAGATGGCTTCCTGGAAATTCAAAGCACTTTATCCATGAGCTCCAAGTGTTCCCCCCCCTCAACACTGGAGCAAGGAGATAAGCACAGGACCTGCAGGATATGGGACCTCACAGGGTCATCCTTGTCCTGCCGAGGCATTCCCGGCACATTAGGGTTTCCTGGAACACACGTTGACCAACTGCTTCATTCTTGGTAGTCAAAGGTGGGCCCAAGTGAGCCTTCTTACCTTATTTCCCACATGGTGGTCCCCTCACCAGCACTCCAGCCACACCAGATTTTGCATTAAATTTTCATGAGCCATCATGACTGTACCAGTCAGCATAGGCTGGGTTATATTGCAGTAACAAATACCACCCCCCCCAAGTCTTAGTGGCTTAAAACGACACCTGTTTATTCCCCCTTCATAGTGTATGTTCATCATGGGTTGGCAAGGGCTGTGTTTCATGCCATCAAAAGTCATCTGTGAGAGGGAAAGGGGACTCTGGTGGGTCTTGCATTGGCAATTATGCCCTGGCTTAGAAGTGACACACATCACTTCCATTTACAACTCAGTGACCAGAACTACATCCGTGGCCTCACCACCACCACTCTGCCCCCAAAAGGGCCAGGAAGCACAATCTTACCATGTACCTGCAACACAAGGAGCTGGAAAACATGGCAAATTGCATTGATTGCTATGTAAATACCACAATGGTCTCCTCAAATCATTATCTTTGCCCTCTCTTCACAATATCCTTTCCCTCTTCTTCACATTTGCATTCATGCCTACATTCCTGCATGCAACCATCCATCTGCCCATCTAATGTTTAGCGAGCACCTGTCCTGTGCCAGCTATGGCTCTAAGCATATGGAGATGAAAAGGTTCCCTGGAGAAGTTCCTAGTCTTAACTGGGGTTGTTCAAAATCTATCCAACTTTTTCAGGCTGTAGCAGAGTTGAGGTTTAAATCTGGGCCAAGTCCAAATTCTTAATCTTTGATGGCTACATCACACTTATTTTTAATGCTCATGCAATCTTTTTCTCTGAATCAGAGACCTGGAAACAACAAAGATTATTTTCCTGCCGTTGTACTAGGAGCACTTAAAAGGATCATTTCCAGTGATTTCTGATCATTCGAGTCCTTTTTGATGAACGAATGAAGGAGGGAGAAAGAGAGGGAGGGAAAGAAGAAAGGAAGGGAAGAAGGAAAGAGGGAAGAAAGGAACAAAGGAGGAGGAGGAGGGAGAGGGGTTGATGCTCTTGACATAGAGTGAAAGTCTTGCCTGTGAGGTGGCGTGGCTCTCTGGGCTGCAGGCAGGCGAGGGCAGCACGGACCCTTTCGGAGGGTGTCCTGTAAGTCGGCAGTGCTGCTTTTATAACTGGATCATCACTGATCAACAGCTCTGTCCATCAGCCTCCCAGTTCCGTGCCTTGGCACGTCTCATTACTGCTGAAGAGGATCACCCGTCTACTACGTCTAAACTGACTACAATTAAATACACAGATGTATCCCTCCTCACTCAGATCCTGAAAAGGAAATATTTTTGAAAAATATGAAACTCAGTAATCACAGCTTGGAGAAACTGGAGGAAGGAAGAAAAGGCTACAAAGGAGGCATTAAACAGAATTTTTAAAGGTCACTCTGATTTTGTGTGTTACTTTCCAAAGCGATATTTTGAGATTAAAAAAGAAAAACAAACCTGCGACTATAACAATATGGCTCTCCTCCATCCTCTGCAGTTAAATAATAGTTTACATGGGAATCAACAGCGGTTGGTGAGGCCTGAAAGCATCGGCCTTTCTGCAGCTTGGCACTGTGTGCTAGGTCCAATTTGTTTTCCACGATTGCTCAGGCTTTATCAAAAGAACAATCTGCAGTCCTGGGCTGCTCTCATCTGGTGCCTGAGCCTTAGCCTGTGTCCTATATATCGATACAAGGCTTGAGTTAACCTAGATTTTTCTAATGCAGCTTGTTGGCGTTTAATAAAAAGGCCCCCCTTAGTGTCTTTCAGACTCCAACCTCGAGGGTCAAATTTCTTTCTTCTGTGTTCAGTCCGTGTGTGTGTACCCCTGTGCATGTGGGTGTGCCCCTGTATAAGTGTGTGCACCCCTTTGTATACTGTGCGTGTGCATGCACGCCCATGTGTGACCATGCATACACTAGTGACTACTGTGTTGGCAGCTTGTGGCTTGGAGATGATGTGTAGGCACTAATTTCATTTGCTCTTTAGCAATTAACCACTTGCAGGTGCAACTAGTTATGAGCACAGTTCTGTGTGTGTGACTAATTGCAGGTGTCAAGTGCTCACCTCTTGAGTTCCCTTCATGGCTCAGTGGGGCTCAGCGCTAAATCCCCCTCACCATCTGGGTTCAGGCACCTCCTCTGGCCAGAGCATCTCCTTGGGAGAGGGACCCGAGGGGAGAGGTGGGAAAGCTGCTTCAGAGCAAGAAGGGGAAGGGAGGTGAAGGGCAGAGTTCCTGGGAGCCTCTGCAGGGAGTCAGAAGCTTAGCCGGTGAGCTGCTTCTCTGCCGTGCCACCCATGCCACGCAGAGGATTATCTCTGTCTGGATGGCAGAACCTCCACAACCAGGGCCTTGCATCTCCTCTGTGAAGGACTTTGGTTTTCTGAATGGCCTGCAGAGGGTGGCTCCCTCTCCTGGACCCAGGCAGTGACCCAAACCCTCAGGGACAGAGGTGGCGGGTGGAGGTCTGGACAAGTGTTCCGGAAGCTGGGGCCCTTCCACAGTATCACCCCCCGCACTGTGTGACAGCTGCACCCTTGGCCTTAGAAGCTCATCTGCAAAGTGGGAGTGACCCCCTCCCTCACCTTCCTGGTGGGCCCCCAGGGTGTCCTGAGGGTTAGGCGACTGTGATTTCAGTTGTGGACTTGCCTGGTGAAGAATACATTCTGTGCCCTGCAAGGGAGCAGGTGACTCTTGGGTGGCCATGGGCAGTTTCTTACCTGTAATGTGTTCATGGTAAAAATCTCCAAAGGGGTCAAGGGGCTGAAGAAGCAGGAGTGAGAGCAGAACTCTTGGCCCTGAGCTCTCCGCCCTGCATCTGAGCCCCTGTCTCACCACCAGTTGAAAGTGAGGGCCTGAGAGCAGCCTGAGATGACCCTCCTCAGGACATGGGTGGTCCTCCCAGTGGGGGCCCTGTGAGCACCCTGCAGCTGGGCCTCCTTCCCCTACCCACCGAAGCACACCTACCTTGATGACGGTGGCCCTGACCATGGCCTTCAGAGAGCTCCTCTCCACAGCTCAGGCCTGGGTGGCATGGGGCTTCAGGGAGTGGAGAAATGGGATGAGGCAGAGCCCCAGGGAAGAATGAAGGCCAGGAGGTGGCCAGGACAGTGCCATGTGGCGAGCAAGCACAAGGTGGAGTATTAAGCTCTCCAAGAGGACTCTCTGGAAAGTCTGGGGGGATTGGCTGATTGGATTGGAGAGGGAAGAGCTCTCGCCCTGGGAGCTCCAGAGAGTTCGGAGTGCCCAGCCTAAGGGTGTGCATGGAGCCCCTCTTGCCATGTTAAGGTCCAGACATGCATTCCCAGGGTGAAGGGACTCAGGGAGTCGTGGGGAGAAAGCCTCAGAGAGTGACAGCTCAGTGTCCTACGGGGTGAGGTGTGCTAGAAGAGGCCAAAGAGGAGTGTGCAAGGGTGGGGCCTGAGGCCAGGGGAGATGGGGTGGCACAGGGCAAGAACAGTCATGTCATACTCTACCTTGTGGCCAGGGTCGGGGAGCTAGGGTGGCCTCAACGGAAGAGCATGGAGCCTGGCAGAGACCTCGTGGAATTTGTGATTCCCAGAGTTTACTCCACAGGGAAGCTGGACCAGGGGGACCATCACCCTGGTGTCACATTTTCAGCTGAGTCCTTTTTTTTTTTTTTTTTTGCGGTATGCGGGCCTCTCACTGTTGTGGCCTCTCCCGTTGCAGAGCACAGGCTCCGGACGCGCAGGCTCAGCGGCCATGGCTCACGGGCGCAGCTGCTCCGCGGCATGTGGGATCTTCCCGGACCGGGTCACGAACCCGCGTGCCCTGCTTCGGCAGGCGGACTCTCAACCACTGCACCACCAGGGAAGCCCCAGCTGAGTCCTTTTTATTGTAGGATTAAACCTGGCTTCCCAGTCCTGAGCCTTGGGTTTCCACTCTGGGCCACTTTCAGTAACTACCCTACAGGACTTAGCTCGACCCTGCGACCCTTGGCCTGCCCCTTGGAGGGATTCAATGGCGTGCGCCGGAGCAATTAAAGATGGCTTTCAGTTGGGATTGAGTTGACTGGTTCATTTTGCCTTATTTCTGCAGAGATTCTGATTCCTTGGAACAGAGATGAGGACTTTTCCATCTACTTTACCACTTGCTACTTGTGCCTCAGATTTCTTGTCTATAAAATGTGGTAATATATATTTTTTTAATTTTTATTTTATATTGGAGCATAGTTGATTAACAACTCATGTTAGTTTCAGGTGTCCAGCAAAGTGATTCAGTTATACATATACATGTATCTATTCTTTTTCAAATTCTTTTCCCATTTAGGTTATTACAGAATATCGAGAAGAGTTCCCTGTGCTATACAGTAGGTCCTTGCTGGTTATCTATTTTAAATATAGTAGTGTGTACATGTCAATCCTAATCTCCTAATTTATCCCTCCCCCCAACTTTCCCCTTCGGTTACCTTAAGTTTGTTTTCTATGTCTGTGAGTCTGTTTCTATTTTGTAAATAAGTTCATTTGTTTCATTTTTTTTTCAGATTCTGCATATAAGCAGTATCATATGTTATTTGTCTTTCTCTGACTGACTTACTTCACTTAGTATGATCATCTCCAGGTCCATCCATGTTGCTGCAAATGGCACTATTTCATTCTTAAAATGGGATAATATTAGAACCTATTTGTTAGGGTTGTAGGGAGGATTAAATGAGATGAGTAATTTTAATTTTATGATAAAATTTTAATTTTAATTAAATGAGATGAGTAATCATTTTAGGTAGAACAGAGCAAACCCACACTAAATGTTAGTACTCAGGTTACTCACGTTGTTATTACTGTTCTTACTTTACTTTACTGAGACTGCTTTCTTCCCAGAACACCTGCCCCTCACCCAGGATGGCTTAGTCAGTGTTGCCTGTTGGCTTTGGCTGCCAAGACCCCATAATTCTGAGATCAGTGTGGTCTGAGCCTGAGTTATTGGCCCAGTCATGAGAGCCAATGGCCGTGTGGTCGCTGGGCAATGTCTGGCTAGGAGTCATGAATGGTTCCAGCCAAGAAGATGTGCTCACTCAGATCATGGCCCTTGGACAAGGGGTTTCACTCACAACAACTCGGGGTTGAGGCACAAATAATGACTTTATTTCACCCGTTGCTTTAGATCATAAACTCAAGCTTAACACAATCAGTTCAGGATGTGATCATTCAAATGCCGACTCCTCAGCTTCATCCCAAGATCCTGGGGAGTGACCGTATTCCAGATAATTAAAGAATGTGAGTGCTGGGAGGATCCTGCATGATTATTCCACAAAACCATCTTTTTCCTTTGAGAAAAGTGGTGAAAGAGTGTTCAGTAAATTTAGCCAGAGTTCAGCTGACTTGGGGTGCTTTATCTTTCAGTTGGTTCCTTTTAACTCATTCCTGTCAGATGCAGTGCAGCTTAAATGAGGCTTTCTTAATTGCCAGTACTCACCAAGAAGCATGTGCATTGATAAGTGTCTGTGTGCCTGGCAGTTAGCATCCTGGCCAATGTGGGGCTGATTCTGGACGTTAGCCTGAGGGGCCGGCTGAGGTTCAGCATCAGCCAGGGCACTTGGAAACCAAGTGAGGTCATGATCCAACTTATCCATCTGGAAAGTGGGGGCCTGGGACAGAGAGCTCTGATTTTTCAGTTCATGTTGTACCATAGTCCAGCCCATGGATTCCAGACTTTTGGACCAAAAATGATCCCCAAAATACAGTTTACTAATATAAGCTCCCCATTAAGGATATTAAAACACACACGCACACGCACACACACACACACACACTGCCTGAACAAAAACAAAAGAGCCGCTTTCCATCACAGGAGCATCATTTCTTAAAGAAGGTCAGTTTAACACCAGAAAAGGGATAAAAAGGGATCCCTTTTTTTTTTTCAGCATAATGTGTTTGTCATCACAGTCCTGGAACAGCGTAATTATATGTTTTCCAAAAAGGGGAGGGGGACATAATCTCAGAATTTAAACACTTAAGAATTTAATCTTTATGAAAATTTCATCTTTGTGAAAATCTCACTACATTACATTTATCTCTCTCATGTTCACACAGCTCTTTCACCTTTGCCTGATCCAGGTGTGGGAATAACTGATCTAATCTGCTCTAAAGGTGAAGGACATTCCCCTTTTTATCTTGTACAACTCATCAAGACACTCACCTAGAGAGAACTGTGAAAGATTGGACACTCGCTATTTTTCAAACATTAGTCTATGATGACTCAATCTTTTGATAACTATATCAATAATAATTGCTAACATTTATTAAGCAGGTAGTACATACAGGCACTGTCCTACCTAAGTGCATCGCATGCATTAACTCATCTAATCATCCCCACAACTGTTAGGGACTGGATTGTATCCCCACAAAATTCTAGTGTTGAAGCTCTAACCTCCATTGTGACAGTATTTGGAGGAAGGGCCTTTAACAAGGTGAGGAAGGTTAAATAAGTCATAAGGGTGGGGCTCTCAAAAGAAGAGAAGGAACACCAGAGCTCTCGCTCCACATATGCACAGAGAAAAGGCCGCCTGAGGACACAGTACGAAGGTGCCATTGGCAAGCTGAGCTCTCACCAGAAACCAGCCCTGCTGGCACCTTAACTTAGATTTCCAGCCTCCAGAACTGTGAGAGATCAAATGTTTGATGTTTAGGTGACCAGTCTGTGGTATTCTGTTATGTCAGCCCAGGCACATGAATACAACAGCAACCCTTTGGGGTATGTACTTTTGTCAGCTCCTTTTTGCCAAGGAAGACCTTAAATCCCGGAATTGTGACCAGCTTGTCCAAGGTGGAGCAGAAATTGTGGCACTTGGCCTTGTTCCAGAGTCCAAGCTGGTATCCATTAAGGCACCTGTCTTACACTGAGAATGGAGGGAGGCTCATGTCACTGCCCTTCAATCTAAGCCAGTCAGTCTGTCCCTCTGAGCCAGGGCACAAGGGTCTGTGTTGAGAAATGCCCGACAGCCCAGTGGGGCTGTTATGGTAGAAAGAGAATGAATATAAAGTCCTGGGCTCAGCTCTGGGCACAAAGTAGGCAAGAGCTCAAGAGATGCTAATGGGATCTGATGAACAAACACACAAAGAGTACGTTGGCATCTCTTTGTCTTCAGCTTAATGTGTGTAACCATGTTCCTAGAACAGCTTAAGTATATTTTTTTTCAAAGAGGAACAGTTAGCCTAATCAAATGAGTAAACATGAGCAGAATGAATCACTGTGAGTTTCTATAAATTGTGTCTTGAAGTGCTAACAGCCCTAACAAGAGCAACCACAGTAAATGAATGTGCCATTAGGCTGAAAACAGAACTGTTCATACCAGAAGACGCCTGCCCCCACCCCCCTTATTGCTAATGGATACTGGCTGGGGTGACCATGACAGATACGTGGTACAAGGGGTCAGGTGTCCAGATTCATGTGATTTGTACTTTACAGGGTTTTGTGTGTACAATAATCCCTCCCCAAACACAGATTCTCTTTTTATGGAATTCTGGTATCCCTGGATTTACTTCTGTATACTTTGAGAATTTCTGTTCCAGGCTACTCAGGTTTTGAGTCACTGCTGTTGGGAATACTTTAGAAATAGAGGAATTGGCGGTAGGCGAAAAGAGGCTGAGTGCAAGGCAGAGCAGTGGGCAGTGCTCACAAAGCTGTCTTGGAGGCAGACCTGGGTGCCCTCCTATGTCCCAGTCTGCTCTGGGAAGGGTATTGTGATGTGCCTTCCCTTGGATCAGAGTTTGAGGCCGGGGGCTGAGGAGCTCTGGCTGTCTCTCCCACCATGTTTGCAGGCAGGCTGAGGAATTAGACACCTACGGAGGTCTTCTGAGTCAGGGTCCAAGTAGCAGGTGACATAAATCACATAAATCAGAAAGGCTCTGAATATTTGATTAGAGGACAAGATAGGGCCATAAAAGTGAATCAGTGTGTGCATTTACTGCCCCAGAGTGAGAAAATTACAAATGCCTTTTCAAAACTGTGGAGAGGGAGATTCTGAAAGTGTTTTTAGCAAATGGGAGCTAGTAAATGGGAATTACTAACATGGAAATCATAAATTATTACTTTAATTTATACAGCAGGTTATTGATATTCTTTTTGTGTCTGACATTTTTATTTTAAGAAAAGTGACTTTTTGTTTTTATTAAAGGTACACATTTCTACTAACATTTCACAGAAGAAAAAAAAGTATAATGAGGAAAGAAAAAATGACTCAAAAAAGTCAGAAACTATAATTGCTAACGCTAGGTCAACAGCACTTTAGATATGCCTCTATAATCTATCTTCACTATAGCTAGAAAGATAGATGAAGAGTCAGAACTAATTTTAGAAAAATGTGATAATGGTAATCTTGAAAACATTAATTTTGTTTAAATGTAACTGAACAAAAAGAAACTCATGTAAAATGGAGGAAATTGCTACATTTGATAAATGTTTCTTCACCAGAAAATATATTTCCTGAAATATTCTCTTAAGATCAAGAAAGAATATTATCAAAAAAATGTGATTTGACTCATTATTCTAAACTTCATATTTCAATTTTAAATAGTAACTATTAACCTCGTTCTGTTATAAGGTTGGTATATATATTGTATATATAGTATTTCTTTCCCTTTCCCTGCCTCCTAATTTTCATTAATTAAAATTTTTTCTTAATATTAGGGTTTATAACAACTTCAGAATGTTTTCATTTTATTTCTATATTTAAAAGACTGTAACAACTCCCAGTTGCTTCATCACAATTACTCTGTACTGAATTTATCATTTTGGTTTATCTCTTCGTTGATCGAATTTCATTATCAAGTAGCTTTTCCCCCTAGAAGGACTCTCTGTTACCTGAGGTTCTACATCTCTGAGAACATCTGCCTGCAAATGGAAGGTCGCTATAGACAGGCCTGGGGCTCACTTAGGCCTCCCCTGAGAGGTGACCTGCTGAGCATTTCCTTCCCTTTGAAGTTCAGCAACTTCACCAGACTATGCCTTTGACTCTGCTGATAATTCCTTCACTTTTAGGAAATTTCTTTCTGTTGGGTCTCTGAATACTGAATACCTTTTTCTTTTTCTTTTTTTTCTTTTTTTTTGTCTCAGGCTTCTAATTTAGGAATACCAATTATCCCCCAGAGATTATTTTGAGCCTTTTTTTTGCTCAGCACTTATTTTTTATGTATTTACTCTGTCAGTAGTTCAGTCTTAAACTATATCAGTTCTGTAGCCTTTTCTGCTTTATTTGCTTTATAATGTTACTTTCATCTATACCTTGTGTCTTTCATTCTGCCATCTCCCTTTCTAATTGTTTTCAGTTGTTTTATCGTCTGGTTTTGAGCTTTGTGTTACTGAGTTCTTCTGGAAATGAATCCTTATGGATACTTTTCTTCTAGTTCTTGGACTGTATTTTCTTCCATACTGAGTTCTATTCCTGTTTTCTTTTCATGCTATGTTTCTATATTTATTTCGTATTTTTTATACAGTTGGTAATGAGTTTGCATATTTGCCTTGCCCTTCATTTCTTTTCATATTGTTCACAGTCCCCAAGGGCAGCTCTGGGCGGACCTCCTGTTTCTCTTCCCCACTTGACTTTCTGCGCACTTGGCTTTAGGCCCGTTTGTCTTCACACCTGAGCCACAGTTTAAGCGCCTGGTTATTCCTCCCTCCACCTTTCCGTCCCTGTGGGAGGAGGAAAGCTCAGCCAGGTCTATGCACCATCTTTGATAGAGGCACAATATCTACTCTCTATCAGTGCTTCTAACTAGGGTTGGTCTTCCTCAGCTTTGGGGTGGTGGGTAGAGCCTTGGCACCCTGTTTCAGGGTGGAGCCCTGAAGTTTCTCCTTCTGTAAGGGTATTAGCCCTGAAAAGAAAAAAAAATAATTAAATACCCTTTTAGACTGTTCCTTTCCAAATCTACACATGAAGAGGTCTGGAGAGAATTCTCAGAACTCTAACTCACCAGTTGCACTGAACTGGCCCCAGAGACCTGCGTGGTTTGCCTGACTCACCCCTCACCCCTGTGCAAACCAACTTCACCCTTGCCGACCACCCCCCCTGCTGGCCTGCTTTTGTTCCTTGCCCTGCCTCATTCTCTCAGTCAGACCTCAGCTCAGATGTCCCAACCTCAAGGAGCCCTCAGGGACCTCTCACACAGGCCATGCTTCTGCTATTCACACAGCTCTCCATTCCCATTGGTGAGAATCCCTCTTCTTCTCTGAGTCAAGATGTGAGGTTAAACTCCCTCAGGACTTCTACTGGTGGGTAAGTCTGGAAGCTGGCCCCTTTCCAGGGCTGTTTATCTTAGTTATCCATTTCTCCCCATGATTCCCTCAGCCTCCACTTTTTCTAGCTGCATTTTGGAAACTTTAATCTCAGGTCACCTGTGAGAGAAAACCGCCTGTCCTTTTTCATTTGTTTTTTTTAAAGGTCACACAATAAATGAGCTCAATGTTGGGACCTCACATGAGATACTGTGGCTTTAGAAGCCTGTGATTTATGGTGCCAGGACATTAGCGCAGCACCAGAGGGCTGGTCTGGGGGATGAGGGGCGGCCCCGCAGTGAAAATGAAGGTCGGAAGCTGCTCTAGGGCCCGGGCTCCACGGAATCTCTCTTTTTGAGCTGTAAGCTTGTGGGAGCTTGGTAATGCCTTTGAGAGAGCAGCCCCATGAAGCGCGCTGGGCTCCAAACTTCCCTCTGGTTCCAGGACTACGTTGCCCAAACTTCTGACCAGTGTTCTGGATGAAAGTTTGTTTGTGTTCTTAGTTAAATCAAGACAGACATCCCTCAAGTGTTGACTGAGCATCTACTTGGTGCCAGGCAGTGTCTGAGGCTTTGAGCACAAGCACAGAATGGTCCTGCCCCAGTGGAGGGATCTTTAGTCGCACTAGGGCTGCCAAGTAAATGCCCTCCGCAGTCGCTTCCTATAGGAAACAGTGTCTAGGGTCAGGTGGGGGCAATGTGGAGCCTTGTCCCTCCCTGTCTGTGCTGTGAGCTCCTGGAGGAAAGACCTGTATTTTCACCCCCACCTGCAATGAGACAGCAGATGGAAGGGAATCTCACAGAACTTCTTCTTCCCTTCTCTTCCCCGAACACTCCAATCCCATCCCTCCTCACCTACATCACCCTGGCCCTGCTGTTGTGGCCCCTAAATACCACTGTTGAGAGGTGTGCTTCCGGCCCTATCTGGGGATTTCTGCCTCTTATTTCTCACCCGGATTTGGAGCTACCGGTGGGGTCCCCCCTCCCTTGTTCCCCTAGCCCTTGGCCCCATGTCCTTTCCTGAAAGCCTTTCCCCAGATTGTACTTGTTCCTGACAGGCATCTCGAGGTCCAGAACGATGCCTGCCTGGCCAGAAAGGTGCTGTCCCCTGCCCTCCAGGGCCAGGGTGCCTATCTGCAGTTCTTGCTCTGACTCTTTGGAAGCTACAGCAGCATAGGCTACTGGCTGCCCTTGCTGCCAAAGCGCTTGCTGGGAAGCCATCCAGCCTCATCCGGATGCCAGGCGAGTAAGACCTGAGGAAACAGATAGATCTAATCCTGGCCTGGGAGGGGACAGCTAAATTGTCAAGCAGCACACTAATGGGGACTGCTGACTGCACAGGTATCTCTGGGTTATAAATGCCCATCACCAGAGAGCCTCCTAAGTCACACAGAGGACAACTTTATGATCCAGAAAATAAAGAACTAGGACAAGATCAGCTCGTGACAGGGAGCAATTGATTGGGAATGGGAGAGAGCTTGGCCTGGGAGCTCGGAACTCCATAAACCACGGAGCTCAGTGCTTCCCGAGGGGACGTGCACTGACCACAGCACAGGGGGCCTGGGGAGCTGTGAGAGGGCTCTGAAGGGCTGTGCGGTGGGAACCTAGAGCACAGATGGGGCTGGGTTCCCTGCATCGCCCTAGTTGATTTCCCTCATTGCTCACAGCGTGATCTCCCTCCAGCTAAGTTCTGATCATGAGACTCTCCTGTAAAATAAAAGACTTCAGGGACTCCTCCACACCCCGCCGTTCAGGGTGCTGTGAGATCCTGGGTTTGATTAGCTTTCCAGCCACATTTGATGTCTTGGGTCCCCCCCCAACTGTGACACACATTTTCATCTCTGGGCCTTTGTACAAGCCATTGATTCCTTTTACCTTGAAGGCCATCCTTCCCCACCTTCTGCTCATTTGGATTTCTGTCACTGATGCTTCAGGTTTTAGTCCAGATGCCACCTCTTCCATGAAGCCCTCCAGGTTTAGGTGGCCCTTCCATATGCAGTCTGTGCATACTCTGTCATAGGACTTTTCAAAGAATAACGTTTTTGCATTTTTCTCTGTTTGCTTGTCCATATCCCCACCAAAACCTTGGCTGGGGGTGGGGGTGTTGGACAAGGATAGTTTCTTATTTATCATTTTATCCCTAGGGCATGGTGCAGTGTCTAGCACATGGAGGATATTTGTTGAACAAATGAATGAATTAATAAATAAATGAAAGATATACAAATAAATGAAATAACATGACAAAGGGGGGAAAAATGTTGGCCCTCCTGGGACATCCTCTCTCCCTGTCTGCCCTGCTTCTTACGCCTCTACAGCAGGCTTCTGAGGCTTCAGAGATACGGTCATCACAGGATCTTAAGCTGCGTCTTCAACTACTGCTGTTTCATGCCTGGGAATGTGCTTGCTGCGTACAGTCCTTTCAGACTTCTCAGTCACCTTCCTCCAGGAAGGCCTCGCTGAATCTCTCGTGGGCCTCTCCCAACCTCTGGTGTTCACATTGCTCTTTGCATAGTTATGTCTTAGCCTGTATCTTGTTGCATTTTCGTATATTTTTTTGTCCCATATTTAATTTTTTTTTTAATTTTGAGATAATTACAGATTCTTAGGCACTTATAAGAAATGATACAGAGAGACCCATGTGCCCTTCATCCAGTTCCGCCAAGTGGTATAGTTATGGTATAGTTATATGGTATAGTTATGGTATAGTTATATGCATAACTATAGTGCAAATCACAATGAGGAGGTCGACACTGATACAGTCCATTGACCTTATTCAGATTTCACCAGTTTTACACGCACTCACTGTGTGTGTGTGTGTGTGTGTGTGTGTGTGTGTGTGTGTGTGTGTGATTAGGTCTATTCATTTTAATCACACGTATAGAATTGTATGACCATCACCATAGTCAATATGTGGATAGTTTATCACAGGCGTCCCTAGAGATACCCTTTTGGAACCGTAGCCAACTCCTTTTCTCTTCTTCCTGCATCATTGGCAACCAACCTGTTCTCCATCCTTATAATTTTGTCTTTTCAAGAATGCCATATAAATGGAATTATGTAGTATGTAACCTTTAGAGACTGGCTTTTTTTTTCACTCAGCATTATTCCATTGAGATTCATCCAAGTTTTGTGTATCAGATATTTCTTTTTATTGCTGATTAGTGTTCCATGGTGTTGATGTACAGTCAGCTCTCCGTATCTATGGATTCCACATATGCAGGTTCAACCAATTCCGGATCAAAAATATTTGGAAAAAAATTCCAGGAAGTTCCCAAAAGAAAAACTTGAATTTTCCATGTACCAGCAACTAGTTACATAACATTTACATCGTATTAGGTATTATAAGTAACTAGAGATAATTTAAAGTATATAAGAGGATGTATGTAGGTTATATGCAAATACTAGGCCATTTTATATAAGGGACTTGAGCATCCACACATTTTTCTATCGTTGGGGGTCCTGGAACCAATCTTCTGAGGGTTGACCATACTGTAGTTTGTTTAACCATTCACCCATTGAGAGAGATCTGGGTTTTTTCCAGTTTGGGGCAATTATGAATAAAGCTGCTGTGAACATTCATGTACAGGTTTTTGTGTAACCATAAGTTTTCATTTTTCTACAGATGGCTGACAAGCACATGAAAAGGTGTTTGACATCATTAGCCATTAGGGACATACCAATAAAAACCACAATGAGATATCACTATACACCTCTCAAAATGGCTAAAATAAAAAATAGTGACAACACCAAATGCTGGCAAGGACATGGAGAAACTGCATCATACATTGCCAGTGGGAATGTAAAATGGTACAGTCACTCTGGCAAAGAATATCACAGGTTCTTACAAAACTGTGCATGTGCTTATCATATGACCCAGCAATTGCACTCTTGAGCATTTTAACTGTATATTAAAGCAAGTTTGAAAAAATACATAATTCATATCCATAATAAAAAAAGTAGAAATATGAATAAACATAAAGGAAATAATCTCCTGTAATCTTGCCATAACTACTTGACATATCTACTGATAATATTTTGATGTACTCTGTGTGTGTGTGTAGTTCTTTCATCAAAAATGGTGGCGTATACTTTTCTGACTTGGTTTTTTTTTTTTTTTTAACAATATAGTGTTTCCCACCCCCCATATCAATGGATACCTATGTTATCATGTTAACACTTGCCTTATATTAAGTTTGGTGACTTATTTCACTAAACTGAGACATCTAGGTTATTTTAATTTTTTTCTCCTGCTGTTATAAACAATACCTAATGAAATTCCTTATTCACATATTTTTGATAATCTAATAGATGATATTCTCAAGATAAGTTTCAATATGTAGAATTTTTGGATCAAACTTTTTCCCATTTTTAAGTTTTTTTTTTTTTTTTTTTTTGAGGTATGCGGGCCTCTCACCGTTGTGGCCTCTCCCGCTGTGGAGCACAGACTCCAGACGCGCAGGCTCAGCGGTCATGGCTCACGGGCCCAGCCACTCCACGGCATGTGGGATCTTCCCAGACCGTGGCACGAACCCGTGTCCCCTGGATCGGCAGGTGGACTCTCAACCACTGCACCACCAGGGAAGCCCTATGGCTCAATTTTTCATTTAAATATTTAATCCAGCAGGGATTCATTTGGAGGATTTGGTATAAAGTAGGGATTTAACTTGTTTTCCTGTAGCTAACTTGTGTCTCTGCCTGGTTCCCTGAGTAATTCACTCTTTCCCCCAACTGGAAAGGTCATCTTCATCATGGCCCACATCCTTCTCTGCCCTCAGGTCTGTTCTGCGTCACCAAGATGTCTGAAGCCACCTTATTCAACCTGCGAGCAGCCTGCTTTCTCTCTTCAACATTATCTTTATTATTTTCCATGATGCATCTAGGGTCTCTTTTTGCTGACTTTACCTGTTGAGCCCATCGGTCTGTACACACAGGTCTTTATCTTCAGCTTGGTAACATTTTATTGCATTATATCTTTCATTTCTCTTCTGCGTCATTTGTTGTGGATTCTATTTTAAGAATCCTCATTATCTGCATGTGTTCTTCATTTTCTATTTGCCAAATCTTTCACCTTCGGCCATATTGTCTGAATTTCTTTCACATTTGTTTTCTGTGTTATTGACTTGATATCCTGAAGCTTGACTGCTACTCTTCCCTGCCTACAAAGTGGCTGTGTTTCCGCTATTGCATTTTCAGTTTCCTTGCTATCCTCTCATTTTGAATGCATCCTCCTTTTCATCTCATCGTGCTGATAGCCCTGTCTTGTGACTTTCTGTTCCTCTGTCTTAGAAGCCAAGCTTCTTATACACTCCTGAAAAAAAGTAAACAGTTTCCTGAACTTTTCTTCTGAATTCTGCAGTATCTCACTTTTAGAGGCATGCTCTTCCTCTGGCTGCACAGAATGATATTCCCATTCTTGTGGTATGTGGTGTTTTCCCTTGTAATTGAAAGCATGATAGACTTTGGTGAAACTTGGTGAGTTTCCACAAACTGGGTGAGAGGCCTGTCCTGAAAACCTATATCCATTCGATTCTGGGGGAGGCCTGCTCTGGGACTCTGTGTCTGCCCACTTCCAGGGCGACTTCATTCCCCTCTCAGCACCAGCTGGGGAGAAGGATGTGTCCACTTTCTCACATCTAAAATGCTTCCATGATGCATTTCCCCGCGCTCAGCTGGCACATTCCTTTGGCCTGCAGCATCTGGTTCTTTGGTTGTTCTAGTCTGATGTGATAGGTGAAAAGTATGATTTCCTGCCTGCATCACTTCTGGGCATTACTCTCCTTACCCTTTCCCCAAAGTGCTCTTCCCCTCAGACCACAGCACTCAGATGCATGATGTTACTTGTAGACCTTGGATAGCTATGTTGTATCTGGCTGTTTTCTGGGAAGGGAAGAGAGTGTGGGGAGCAGGGTGGTGAAATGGAAACTTCCTTGACTCCCAGCATAGCCCAGTTCCTCACCGGTAGTAAGTAGCCTTGGATCTCTGGGGCAGGGACAGCGTGTGGATCTTATTACTTTTTTCCTCAGGCAGTCCTCTGTTTCAGGCAGCAGAGTCAGGGTGTGCCTATCCCAAGCCCCAGCGCATTTTCTCAACCCAGCCCTGATGCAGAGCCGCCCTTCCCCTATCCTGACACCGGATTATCTGATTATCTGTCAGTATTAGAATGAAGAAAGGTTGTTGTGAGCTTTCAACATTCCTCTGACATGATAATAATTTTACTGAAAAATTGGGCATGCCTTGGGCTGCTCTCCCCATTTTGAACCAGAAAGTCTTAATATAGTGTGTTCAATCATTTATTTATCTGTCTACACCCTCCTCCCCTCATTTGTCTGTCAGCTTTTGGTAAGAATTATAATTCACCACTACATCAACAGTATCTAACAGAGTCTTGTGCGTAGTGCTTAATAGATTTTTTTTTTTTGAATTAAACTGGGATATGATTGCCAAGGAAGAGACTGGGGAGAGAGACAACACTGGCCTTTGAGAGACAAGGCAGCAGCAGGAGGAAGATACGCCAGCAAGGGAGACAGCAGAGCAGGCAGGAGTGTGGGTGGGAGAGGGCTGGGCAGGTGGACTGGTCAGGGCTGACAGGGTCGGCCATGTGGCTGAGAAGGGCGATGAGTGAAGATGTGATGCCTGGTCAGTCTCTGGTGACCTTTAGTTTCAGAAACGTGATGGAGACAATCCCTTCCCTAGTTGAAAGGCTGTGTAGGTTGAGGAAGGAGTTCAGAACAGATTTTAAAAGAAAAAGTGAAACAGAGAAGAAAGAGGTCTTGAGGGGAAATCGGCATGCCAGAAGGGATTTTTGTTTTGGTTACTGCTGTTGCTGTTGTTGAAATGGGGAAGATCTGATCAGCTTAATATCCAGAGGGAAGGAGATTGTGACTAGAAAGAGCAATTTGCAAGACAGAGGAGGAATATGGGCCAAAGACAGTCTGAGTCTGATCTGAGGAGGAAGGAATCAAAGGAGTGAACGAGTGGAGGGAAGGCTGGTCTGAGAACTGGATGATGAGGGCTGAGCTCCCTGTGCAGGAGGTCCCTGGGCGAGGGAGGTGCGGGGCTTGTTGGGTGGGGAAGGCAGCCCAGGGCAGTGGTGGAGATACCTTAGGTGGCAAGGACAGAGGGGAGGGGCGCCCTCTTCTCCCTGCTCCTAGTACAAGGGTAGGGGTTGGGCGGGGGAGGGGAGGACGAGAGGCACAGAAGGCCTGGTGTAGCAAAATGCGGAAAGATGAAAGGGTTACCCGGCAGCATGCAGGCCCAGCCTAGGGGCAGAAGAAGCCTCTAGATCTGATGTTGGGTGACACCACAAGAGACCTGAAAGCCTCTCGCTTCAAGTGACCTTGTGCACTGTGCTAACATTGATTGACTTTCTAGGAGGCTTGAGGAAAGGTTTTAGGAAGTGGCTTCAAGCCAGCAGGGAGGCACTCCCTGGACTACAGCCCTTTTTTCCTCACCTTTCAGATGTTTTGGGGGATTGCTTCATACTTGTCTCCAGAGATATGAAATACATGGGCTGAGGACACACAGTAAACCTCTGTAGAGATGTCCCTGCCCTGGATCCTCTGATCTCCAGACACCGGCAGTGGCTCCCTTCACACCCTCTGTGCCCCTGCCCACCCCCTCTCTGCTAATTTACCTCTCCGAGGACTAACCTGAGCCCCTCAAGTGGCCTGGCTTAGCACTGTCAGCTGGACCAGAAAGCTGGTTGTGAAATACGCATCTCTGAACTTGTGCTTAAGATAGCCTTCTTGGGTTGAAAAACAAGATCTCAATTAACGAATTAATCAATTAATAAATAAAACATGTCCAAGAACCTTGTGTACGTCTGATACCCTAGAGGCAATCAGACCATCATCCATGCCCATGAGAGTGTACACATACCTCAATGAAAGAAAGTCACAGAAATAAAAGCCTTTAAACTAAGGGGGACAATTCATCTGAGGTCTGAGGGGTAGACAGTCCATTTAAAGGAGAGGCAGAGGGGTGGATGATGTGAGTCTGGAGTCCCGTCTCAACCAAACCGTTTCATTTTAAAGCAGGACTTGCAAATTAACTTTTCCTTTTGGTATTCTTCAACACCCTTTGAAACAAATAATTAGCCATGCAAAAATTCTAGAACTCAATTCCTAGTACTACTCTCCAGAGCACTTGGACCGTGCCCCGAAGCTGGCATTGTTACAAGGAACTCTTGATGAGAATAATGCCTGATACTGTGCAATTGTGAGCGGTTGGCCTTCCTTGCGTGGTTCTGTGTACGCACATCAATTACATGCATTCAGGATAATTTGTCTTTTTAAAATCACACCTTCTATTTCACCCCAAGAAGATAAATGGATCCTGCCTCAGTCCCAGTTCCATTGATTTTTCTGTGGTCCTATGGTGAGGCTATTACCAACACTAATCTCAAACCCTGCTAGGAGCCAGGAAGGCCTTAGAATTCAGAGCGCCAATTTCGGCAACTTTCACCTTAATTTTCTTTTCACGGGCTTTTGTTCTGACTCCCCTCCTCACATCTCATTTTCAAGTATGATTTGATTATCATCCCGTGAGGTCTGTTCCGCTGGCTCTGAGCAGACACCTTTTCGCCATATGCAGCTTGCAGGAGGGGGACAGGGGCCTCTCTTGGTGAGGGTGACCCTCCTCAGGGCAGGGTGTCCCTGCAGCTTTGAAGCCTCACCCCATGGCCTCCCCTTCTGACCGGGTGAGCCCACAACCTTCACCTTGTAGCTCTCAAAGTTACTTTTCTAGGGAGAGGAGGAAGAAAAGAAGAAATGGGGAGTGGAATTGAGAGGCTACAGGCACTGGGGAGGGTTTTGATAGTGAGCTCAGTGTTGGAAGTTAGGGCAGCTGCCGCCATGTTCCCAGGGTTTGAAGTGATAGATGTCAGGTGGCCCTTTCCTTCCGTTTCCCAGGGCTGTTCTGCAGCCTCCCGGCTGTCACACATCCCCACCTTCTGCTGGACCTGGGACCACACTCAGGATCTGAAGAGATCACACGCCAATTAAAAAAAGTACTGATTAATTTTCAGAAGGCAAACCATTCAGTTCATTAAGATATTTCTAACAGGACTGAGGGCATATAAGAAAGAGTAAGTCTTCCTTCACTGCTAACCCTGGGCCCAGTGGCCTCCCAGAGTACTGCTCTTAGTGGCTCCGTGGAACCTTCCAGGGACAGTCTATAAATAAGGCATGCCCTCAATTCCTCCTGCCACGTCACTGTCCACGCTTCTGCTGTCCTTTTCTGCTTCATTTCCCTTCCTCCTCTTCCTCTCTCTCCTCCCTCTCCTTCCCCCCCACTTCTTTTCCTTCTTTGATATAATAATTTATCTTGTAGATGGTTCCATGCCAAGACTCATAAACCTGCCTCATTCTAAAGGGTTGTGTAGTATTCTACCGTGTGGAAATATAATAAGTTATTTAGCTAATCCCCTAGTAATAGTTATTTTGGTTGTTTCCACTCATTTTTTTTTTTAACCATTAAAAAGAATGCCGCACAAAAGAATTGAAAGCAGGGACTCGAAGTGATATTTGTACGAAGATGTTTATAGCAGTATTGTTCACAGCCACAGTAGCTAAAAAGCAGAAACAACCCAACTGTCCATCAGGAGACGAATGGATAAACAAAATGTGGTATATCCATACAAGGGACTATTATCCAGGCACAGAAAGGAATGAAATGCTGATATATAGGACAACATGAAAACAGTATGCCAAGTGAAAGAAGTAGCACACAGAAGGACAAATGTTTATGATTCTATTTATATGTATGAGGTACATAGAATAGGCAAATTCATAGAGATAAAAGTAAATGGAGGTTTTGGGGTGGAGGCGAAGGGGAATGGGGAGTTATTGTTTAATGGATACAAAGTTTTATGTTGGGGATGATGAAAATGTTTTAGGTATAGATAGTAGTGATGGTTGTGCAATATGGCAAAGGTATTTGTTTTCTTTTTGTGCGTGTGAATGTATTTAATGTCACTGAATTATACACTTGCAAATAGTTAAAAGTGAAAATTATCATGCCATGTACATTTTATCACAATAAAAAGAAATGACGATAGAAAGATAGGAAAGATAATAATATGCTGCTGAAGCCTTAGAAAGAAAAGAATGCTGCAGGGAACATCCTTGTACAATAGGGCACTCTGTAGGAACACAAGTGTATCTGTATGATACATTCCCAGAAATGGAGAAGGAGTGTGTACATTTTAAATTTTGATATACAATGCCAAATTTTCTTCAGAATATTGGACTAGGTAATGCTCTGACTCATGAGATATGAGGTTGGTTTGATACCAACCACAGTCTGACATCAAACAGTTTGATCTTTGCCACCCTGACAGCTGAAACATGGACCCCTTGTCGATTTAATTCACATTTCTCTGAGGGGGTTAAGCCATATATGTGGTGAGTGTCACAGACTCCCCTGATCAGGAGTCACCTTGGGGCCAGGTCAAGATGGAAATAGGTCAGGAGCAGCCTGGAGGCACAAGGGCGGGCTGGCTGGCTGGGCGTGAAAGAAGAATTTCTGGCTCCTTTACCCCCTCTGCAGCCTCCCTCTACTTGCTGCCTCAGCTTTATTATGTGGTTCATGGAACCGCAGAATGGCACCTTGGAAGAGGACCTAACAGGTCCAGATGCCCAGCACAGCGAGTCCTTGGTGTGCTCCCTTCCCAGCTTTGAGAGTCTCTGCACACTGCTCGTGACAGCAACCTCACTTCTTCCTGATTCCTAGGAAGGTTATTCTCCATCAAATGTACCTCCTCCTGGTTTTCCACCCCATGATCGTAGACCCTCTGAAGAACCAGAACAAGTGTAGTCCTTCTCTGAGCAGCTCTTGGGCCAGTCACTTGCAAAGATAAAGCCTGAAGTAAATGATGGTGAATGGATCCCTGAATACATGCATTATCTGCAAATTTCAATCACTAATATTATTATCCTGCAGCTTCCATAACAGTATAGAGTTCTTAGAAAGGAACTTCCTCAATTCAGAGGACAGTGGGCTGGCCCTGTCTGGGGTACAGCCTGCGCTGAGTCAATGCAGGAAGCATGTAGCCACCTGGCATGCTTTGGCCTTCTTCACATAGTGAGCTACAGAGCCAAGGCACCTTGATTTATAATGTACATGTGTCCTGTCTAAGGACCACCTTCTCTTGGCTTCAATCCAGAATTCCAAACCCCCATGATCAGTCTGAGTGAATCTTAACTCACTCACCAGCATTTTAGTAATTTCTTCCAGCTTTTTGTCACTTCTTGATTTGATATATATTCTGTTAAATATTCTTCCTCCACTCTATGGATTACAATGTTGATTAGGTCAGGACCAAGGGCAGTGTCAGGTAATGACATCCCATTTCTCAAGCCTGACGGGATACAGTTGTTTAACAGAACTATTCCTAATGGGATGGCTGGGGTCTCAGCCAACTATCACATTTATGGTGAAATCATGAGGGGCTCAGACGCTCTGCTGATATCAGGACGCTGGGGACAGTGGGAAGAGGTGGGAGACAAAACAGGAAAGTTACTGTTAGTGCTTGAGTTCTGACTACCAAGGAACAAGCAGGTTGTGCAGTGGAAGCGGGGGTGGGGTGGGGGCAGGGAACTTGGACCAGATCATTGGCTTGGTATGTGGAACTGCGGGAGGAGAGTAGGGTGCTTGCATTCAGACGCGTAGGTATAATTCGGGCCTCGGAATAACAAATCTATACGTAGGGCTTACTGTGTGTCAGACAGTGTCCTATGCACATACGAACTCATTTCATTCTTACACATCCTAGGAGGCAGGTGCAGTTATTATCTCCATGTTACAGATGAGGACACGGAAGCACAGAGAATGGTTAAATAATTTACCCTGAATTATACCTGCAGGGTTTAAAGCCAAGCCTGCTGGCTCCAGGGTGTGTGCTCTTAACCACTTCACTCTACGGCCTTGGAAAGCTCAGCCTCCATCATATTACTGAATGGATTTCAGAGTCTGCTGGCATGTTCAGCTTCTAGAAAGAGGACGTGGCTAACCCCAGGGACTCCAGACCTCAGGACAGTCTCTCCAGGGCCAGCAGTCCCTGAGGAATCTTCTCTCAACCAAGTGGGAGAGGTGAAAGTGACTGCTGTGAGGAGTTGTTAAATAATCTGCCTCAAAATATGTCTTATCATGTTCTGAATGTGCGGTGGCATTTCCTAGCTGAGTGGGAATGGTACAGGGCCAGTGGGAGAAGGTCTGGGTCAAGGTAGGGCTTTGCATTACCTGACTCCTTGGTCCCCAGTTGTCTCTTCTGTGAATACACAAAGCTGAGCTAAAAGATAACTTTAGTGTAGTTACTTTCTTATGTAAAAGTTTAGTATGTCTTAAGATGGGGGAACTTAAGTTATATACCTGGATGAGTGCATTCAGTGCAGGCAGCCTCTTCACTGGACAGGTGTGGTCAACACAGGGATAGACTTGCCTTCTGTCACGCTTGGAAGTGACAGAGTCCTGTGTTGCCTGGGGAAGGGAAGCAGAATAAACCCACATCCTTCATTAGGTCCAAGAACAGATGTGAGGGCAGTGGTTCTCAGCCCTGGCTGCCGTCGGATCACCTGCAGAGATGCTGAAGCACACATGGGAGCCGTGAAGGAGGATAGAGCCCAGGCTGTTACATTTTTACCAAGTTTTCCTGGACGGATTCTGATCATCATCAAAATTTGAGAACTAGTGGTCTGGGGTGTGGCTCACAGTCATTGCTTAAATTCCTGGGTGTTCTATTGTGCAGGTAAGGTGATACAGTCTGTGGGCTCTCCTGTATTTGGCTGTGAGAGGTGCAGAGAGCAGCAGAGGACAGGAAAGCAAAGGCAGGCCTCAGTGAGCTCAATCAGGGACTGGTGACACCAGGACAGGCCACAGCTGAAGCTGCAGGCACCGGCGTGGCATGGAGGGACAGAGCCCTGGAGAGGGACAGAGCCCTGGAGAGATCCAGTGCATTTGCAAACTGCCGGAGAAGTTTCTTAAAACAGAAAGCACTGCGAGGTTTTTCTAACGTCCTGGAACATAATGGAAAAACAGTGTTTAGTGGACCTAGGGTAATTAAATTTTTAGCCAGCTTATCTCCCAATTTGACTTCTTTTAGCCTCATTTTAATTATTTTCCCTTAGGATTTATACAATGTAAGTTCTAATTAGAACATCACATAAATCTGTTATTTAAAACAAAGACAGATCTTTCTGATTATGTTTTTTAAGAATGTTTTTTTTGTGAAATTGATACAAACCCATTATTTGTTTTTTCAATCAAGTAATATACAAAAGTACCCAAAAAAAGAAACAGAAGAAATTACTTCAAATTCTGCCATGGAGAAGAAATTAACATTTGGTGAACATTATCACAGCTCTCTCTCTCTGATAGAGTGATAGCTAATTAGGTAAATTGAAACACTTTTACGAAAACAGAATCTTACTGTACACATTTTTAAATTAAAAACAATATGTTTAGTTTGATTCAAATTTAATAGCCAAAAAAATTAAAATAGAACTTCAAAAATTGCTGAAGTTCCTTCCAAGTTATTTCAATTTCGGAAAGAATTTTCTGAAGTTATTTATTTTGGGGAAGGAAGATGAGTTTTAGTCCCAGTTTTAAAATTGCACAGTGACTCCTGCCACTTTCCACCATCCCTCCAACTCTGGATTTCTCTTGGTACTATTTTTACATCAACAAGGTTTGCAGCATTTGCATTCTGTTGTGTGCTGTCACCCCCAGGTGTTTACCGTACTCCCCTCTGCTCACTTGCTGTTTGCCTGACCTTCACCAGCACTTCTGTATTCCAGGGCAATGATTCTCAAACTTTAAAGTGTATATGAATCACTTGGGGATTTGGTTAAAACGCGGATTTTGGTGCCCTAGGTCTGAGGTGGGGGTCTGTATTTCTTACAGGCTCCCTTATGATACTCACGCTGCTGCTGTAAGAACTACACTTTGATGACAGGTTCTAAAATGTTTTACTTCTTAGATGATCAGACTCTATCCTCTGACCCCTACCCACCCACCCCTCTCCCCATAGCTCATTGGTGCTGTGTTCCCTGAAATGTGGCATTCTTGAGCATGCTTGGATCTTCTTGCCTGTTTGTATGCATGGGGTGGGGAGCAACCTGCCTGGCTTTAAAATACCTGGGTGACATACATACCTTTGCTCAGAATTGTGGACATTTTTCAGTGTCTTCTGGCATTGAACATTGCTGTGGTCAGTTTAGGACAAGCCTGATTTTTACCTTTTTAAGATGATTTGCCTTTTTCCACTTGGATAGCCGGAGGATTCCTTCTTTATCCTTGAGGATTGGTAATTCACCAGGATGTGTCTTGATTTGATCTTGGGATGTATTTTGACTTTTTCAGAGGGCAGTGTCAAGCCTTTAATTCAGGAAGCCTTTGTCCCATCTGCCCTCGAGCTGTCTGCACTGTGCTTCTGGAGTCTTATGCAGAACACCGATGAAGCATTGCCGGTGGATGCACCGGGGTGTGCCGTTTGTCACTGGGGCTGTGGGCTGGGACCCACTGAGGCTGTTTCCCTGCCTCCTCCACACTCTCTCTGGAAGCTGCTCTCGGCCAGGAATCCTCGTCCTGGTAGCGCTGGAGATGGGGACAGGAAGAGGCAGAGACACAGGAGAGAGAGAGGAACACCCTCGGGCTATTTCACAAGATTCCCACACCTCCCCTGCACCTTGGCTCTCATATCGCTGGAGGGCCTTTCAGGATGCAACATTTCCTTTGGAGAAATACAAATCTTGCCCAAAGTCTGAGGAGATTTGGGCCAGCTTTCAATATTCTTCCAAATTTCTCTGCATTTTCTACTATGCAGTTTGTAGTAGTGGCTGTTTCTTTTAGTAAAGGTTGGTCTTTCTTCCCTTCCTACAAGAAAAAGCCCTTTTCCTTTGTGCATTTAGCTAGAGATACATGGGAGGAGATAGAAGGCTTCAGCTTTCCAACTTTGCTTTCCTCCACCTTTCTAAGCCAAGGCCAGGATGAGGTTCAACCTGTTTCACATTTAACTGGGTTTTTTCTTCTCCGTTTTTTGTTTTTTGCTTTTTTTGCAATTGGATCTTGCAATGGCTAATGGCGGGACACCTGACCAACAGGGGCCTGGCCCTCTGTCCCTGCTGCCTGGGTTCCTGCCTCTGAAGCTGCTCAGTGCTGGGGCAGCCCAAGGCCAACTCCCTCTCAAGGGGAATATACTTCAGCCCAGGTGTATCCTCAGCTCTTTTCTCTGCAAGGCCTATTTTTTTTTTGGTACGCGGGCCTCTCACTGTTGTGGCCTCTCCCATTGTGCAGCACAGGCTCCGAACGCGCAGACTCAGCATCCATGGCTCACGGGCCCAGCCGCTCCGCAGCATGTGGGATCTTCCCGGACCGGGTCACGAACCGGTGTCCCCTGCATCGGCAGGCGGACTCTCAACCACTGCGCCACCAGGGAAGCCCTGCAAGGCCTGTTTTATTGGCAAATGGTAAACCAGGAGAAAGTCTGAAACCACCGAACCCACTGACCCAGCTCCTTGGTTGAAAGACACTTGCACCATCATTACTTGTGCTATTATTTGCATATCTAGACTTTACTGGGAAACAGGGAAGGCTGACTGGAGGTACTTCAGGGTGACCAAAACCTAGTAGATGTGGCACCTGGCAACTTCAGAGTGAAGGCCCTGCAGTCTCTCAAATCATCCCCACCTTTACCCATTTAGGATGGTGCCAAACAGGAGGGCCATCATCTCCACTATCGAGAAAGGAAAGTTGAGGGAACAGAAGTGGGAGTCACAGACCCAACCTTGTTTCTACCTAAAACGATGAAACAGATGACGATAGCCCCCCACCTCAGGACCTTAGTGACAGTTATTAGGGAACTGAGGAAGGTGCAAAGGTTTACCCCTGATGCAAACTCACGTGTGGTCCATTCCTGTGGTTCCCCCACTGCTCCCACACCTAGTGATGCTCACTCTCCTTATTGGGACAGCTGAGAAGTCAGCTGCCTTCGGGGAGGATGGACGACGAAGCAGATTGCAGGCACTGGGAGGGGCAGCCCGACCCGCTGCCTCACCACAGCGTGCCATGTGTCAGAGGACACATCTGGGAGAGCTGGCAGCAGATGGAGAGATGCTTTTAGGGTAAGATCGGGCAGGGGAAAAGGAGGAGGTGTCAGCCATCAGGCTGAAAATCCTGGAGCTAAGCTCCACTAAGAGAGAAAAGTAGTTTTGTTCAGACCTCTGCTTCCTGCCAAGGTTGCGACCCCTCCTCCCCCCCAGCCCCAGCCCATAGCTTGAAAACAACCTAGTTCTCTAAGGGAGCATTATCTTCTTCCCAAGTGTCTACCCCAGACAGTGTTCCTAGCCTCCTTTTGTACCCAGAGGCTAAAGTTACAACTGCCACCGTTTCCCCGTGGCTGTAGCTTAAGCGTGTTGTAAACACTAGATTGTAAAACTGAGTCCATTACACATCAAGCAAGAGAGCTGCTTCAATTCAGCTAGTTTTAAAAGTCTGCTGGAATGAAGTCATTCTGGAAATTGAAGATGGGATTCCATGTTGTAGTGGACACATGTCTGGTGGGCTAGGGGCACCACTTAGAACACTCCTTCCTGCTTGAACGGGGCTGGGGGCGTCTACCTGGAGAGCCTCAGGAGCTCTGAGGGGCCCAGATGGTCTTCCTCCCACCTCAGGGAGCTAGGGCATGGGCACCGGGCCTCGGCTCAGCCACCTGGATGCGCCTCACTAAGGCTTTGACTTTTTTGTTTGTTTGTTTTTACGGTACGTGGGCCTCTCACTGTTGTGGCCTCTCCCGTTGCGGAGCACAAGGCTCCGGACGCGCAGGCTCAGCGGCCATGGCTCACGGGCCTAGCCGCTCCGCGGCATGTGGGATCTTCCCGGACCAGGGCACGAACCCATGTCCGCTGCATCGGCAGGCGGACTCTCAACCACTGCGCCACCAGGGAAGCCCAGGCTTTGACTTTTGAGGAAGCGACTCGAAGGTTTAGGAGACTTGGGACATTTGCAGCAGCATTAAGTCCCAGCAGCTGCATCTGCATCGAGCGTTTGGAGGGTGGGCAGGGCGGAGGGGCCATCAGGAGTGTCTAGGCAGGTCCAGACCCTCTAGGGTCTAGGTGCAGCCCAGGCTGCTTTGTCTGCTACCCAGCTTCTCCAATGATTCTGAGCACTGCTCCATTGCTTTCCAAAAGGCTGCCTCCCTTTTCTGTTTCTTTCGTTTAACCACAGTCAATTTCCATTGCTTGAAACCAGGAATCCTCACTGATACAAGAGTGGTGCCAAGTTTTGAGTTTGCCAGTTATTTCTTAGAGGAAGGCTGCGCCTAGCAGGAAGACCGTACCTGTGGAGGAGATGGAGGAATGCCCATTCCTAATTTAGTAAAGGGCTATCGAGTGGGTGCCGGTGGCAGGCACTGTGCTAACCGGTAGGAAGCATGCCTTCATGGAGCTTTCGCACGAGTGGAGGAGACGTGCCTGTCCAGCTTCCAGATCACGGCAGCAGGTGGGCCCCGTCTGGAAGGCTGCCTGCCTGGTGGGAGGCTGTGCCATCCACTCGCACAGCAGGTGCCCAGCAGGCCTGTGTGGAGGGTCAGGTAAGGTCCTGGCATTCATCCGTGACAAGTCACCTAGAGCCCAGTGTTCATGCACGCACAAATCGCCCAGTCTTTCATGGGTTGTTATAGCTATTTCTTCTAGTTTTTGCTTTCTGGTTTTATTTTTCTTTCTTCTTATTTAGACTTCAAGAGGGAGAGAATTACTGGTCACAGCCAATCGCAGATTTACCCTCTGTCTTTAGGGTTGAAGGGACACTGGACTACCAGGTGCTTATATGTTTGGGGGTGTTAGGAGCCCCCATGCGGCACCCCAGGCTCCGGTCCTGACTCTTCCTTTGCACAGCCATCCCATTTGGGCCCAGAGCCTGACTGCAGCCTTCTGCAAGCAGGGCCATGGCTCCCGTCCGCCAGTTTCTATGCTGTTCTTGCTGCTGCCCTCTGCCTGCTTCCTCATTCCTGGAGTCACTGGGCATCTCAGTGCCCATCTGCTGGAGCCTGAGACTTCTGGCTGCTCACCACTGACCCAGTGGCCTTTGCATACCTCCAAGGGCAGGTAGCACACGTCCCTAAGCACTGATCCAGGGCTTCTTAACCTGGCTGAACTTAAGAAAGGCCTGGGGAACTTTTAAAGCAACACTGATACGAGCCCCTGCCCCTCCCCTGCCATCTGACTGAATTGGCCCCCATGGGGATGGGCTGTAGTATCTTTAAAATCTTCCCAGGTGATTCCATGAGGTGCCAGTGTTTAAAAGCACTGTTCGAGGTCTTTTGTTCTGGGATAAGCCTTCAAGGGGGAACCAAGCCCAGTCCTGCCCTGCCCAGGGTCTGGCAGCCAGGCGGGGGCCCTGCCCTCCCGCTCAGGCCCAGACCCAGAATCCTGGGGGGGGCAGTGTCCTCCCTTCCAGGAAAACTAAGAGATTTTCTCCTCTTCTCTCAAGATTAGAATAGGAACTTCACCAGAGAAGCATGGCCGTCATCCCATCCACTTGATGTGTTTCCCTTCAGAATGTCTGCCATGCTTACTTCTCAGGACGCTGGCCAGGAGTGTGTTCTCACTGCAGAGATGCCCAGACGGCCCTCCCCGGCCTGGGCTGTGGCCAGCACACGACTCCCTTCCCTCCTCTCCAAGCAGCGGCCGAAGGCCTGGAGCCTGAGGGGGCAGAGGATGCAGAATTGGCAGACATTTTCCTCAGGCAGGCTGGGAAAGATTGTTTAAATTTAGGCCCTCTCCTCCCAGAATGAAAATAAGTTATTTTTATGTGAGTAAGTATTTGTTATTGAATTAAATATAAGTCCAGGGCACTTCTCCTAATTTACGGCTGTGGGTACAGAGCTGAGGTGGCCTGCGTCACCGGGTGCCCCCTTTATGGCCATGCTGCCTTCACAGCATCTTTCCCACCCCCTACCATTGCTCATCCATTTCGGTGTCTCTCCCAACTTTGTCAAATGTAACGTGAAATTAAAAGGAAACAAAAGAGAGATTTTCCAAGAGGAGAAATCAGATTTATCCTGAGGTAATTAAATGTGTAGAAAACCCAGAACAAAGGATTGCAAATAGTGTGCATGTGTGTCTGTGTGTAAGAGTAAGAGAATGAATCATTATTTCCCAGACAGCCAGAGCCTTCTGATTAATCTTAGGTTCAGGCGCCTCTGAGGTGGCGTCAGCCAGAGAGGCCACCCGCTCAGGTGTCCCAGCACCTGCACAGACGCCGTCAGTGCCCCAGGGCACCCCACAGCACCTCAGGTGGAAAACCAGCCACTGCCTTTCCTGGCAGCCTTCTGCTCTCACTGTCCTGCAGAACTGACCTTCCCTGTCTGAGCTCAGGGGCCTTGGACTTTTCTCTTGTCTGTGTCATCTACTAGAAGCTGAAGAGTTTGGGGTCAAAGACTGAGTCTTTCATGGTCTTTTATTGTGGCATTCCCAGGAGTCCACCGCAGGGCCTGGCTTACTGTGGTCAGTCTGTATGTGTTTGTTGAATGAATAAATGAATGAATGGATGACTGGGCACAGAAGGGACCTGCAGACATTTCAGACACATTGAGGTCATCTCGCTGCCATCTTTGACAGGTGCATCCACCGTGCCTGAGCTGTGAGGTGGGGTGTGACGGGACTCCCGGGGGGGACAGAGGAGGGAGGAGAAGCTATGAGGTAGGAGGTGGTGCTTAAACTGGACCTGGACAGATGGACAGGTTCTGTGAAGCCCCCATCATAAGGGGTGCTGGTACTTCCAGGCAAGCAGCAGTCTCCCTCATCCTCCCCACACTCTGCTCAACTTAGACCCGTGGACATGGGTCCTCTAAGAAACAGTGCTGGTGAGTGGCCAGCAAGGCCTTTCAGCTGCTTTGATGGGATGCTGAGCAAGGACCAACCTCCTGGGGAGGCTCACTGGGGGTGTAGCCTACACAGGCCATCTGACACTCCTCCCACCTAGGGGACCTTGCTGATGCTGTGAGTTCCCTCTGTTGTGGCCTTCTTCCCCTTCTTCAATGAGGAGCTCAGGTGTCACCTTCTTTCCCTTAGTAGATTCTTGAAACCTCTGCTTACACTGTGACCACTGTCAACCCTGTGTCTTGGCTGCTGCCGCGCTGTCTTTTCCTATGACGTGCCCGTCCACGAGCTGCACAGGACACGAATCGCATCCCGTTCAGTTGGCTTGATAGCTGCTGAATAAATGCAGGGCTTGTTTCCTTGACAGACCAATTTCCTAATGCTTTTTGAGTGACACTGTATGACAGGGATTATCCATGGGCCTTGGTGGTGCTCTCATTTCCTCCTCAACACTGAGCAGGAGTGAGTCTTGCCAGCTGACGGGGACCGAGGGATAGAAATTCCGGGCTGGGGCTGTGCCTTGGAGAGGACTATGGGGACAGGGGGACCGAGACCGTTTGCGGTAAAGTCTGCCTGAGAACCTGTGTGTTCAGAGTGCTCTTGCCTTTCTACCAAGGTTTAACCACAACAGACCGCCCAGCCGAGCTCTGTGTGCCATGCTGCAAAATACCTAGAGGCCCCATCTGGCGTGCCCCGTGCTCCAGCCTTCGGCTCCAGCATGGGAGGGGCTGCCCACAGCGACAGGCTTGGGGGCTGAGTGGAGACTCTTCCTCATCTCTTCCACAGGCCTGAGTTTCCACCATGAGACATCCTTTGGATAAACTGTGGTAAAATACTGAAACACATCTTACTGTCTAAACCATTTTGAAGTATAAAGTTCATTGGTGCTAAGTTCATTCATATTGTGGTGCAGCCATCACCACCCTCCATCTCCAGGACTCTTTTCACTTTGCACAGTTAACATCTTGCCGGTTAAGCAATAACTCCCCATGAACCCCTGCCCCCAGCCGTTGGCAACTACCATCTTACTTTTATCTCCCTATTTCCCCCATACCTCAGCCTCTGGTGACTACCATTCTACTCTCTGTTACTATGAGTTTGGCTTTTAATCTATATTCCACTTATATATAAGTGAGATTATTCATTCTTTGTCTTCCTGTGTCTGGCTTACTTCACTTAGCACAATGTCCTCCAGGTTCATCCAAGTTGTCCCAAATGGCAGAATTTCCTTCTTTTTTAAGGCTGAATAATATTCCATTATATGATAGAATATATATATATATATATATATACACACACACACACACACACACACACTCATGTATACACACATATCACAGTTATATACAATGGAATATATACATATATATGAGTACATATATACCACATTTTCTTTACTCATGAGACATACTTTTCACTGAGTTTTAAAGGTTCTTTAGCCTTTAATATGTTCTTTGTTAGAATAAATACTACTTTGGGGGAAAAGACCTTTGGATGCATCAATATTGCCAGCTTTATTATTCTCTGAGATTCTCAGCTCCCAGAGATAAGAGCCTAGGTGAGCTGGAGCACAGGAGTGCTTCACAGTCAGTGCTGTGGTCTGAATGTTTGTGTCCCCCCTACCCCAACCAAGTTCATATGTTGAAATCCTAACCCCTAAGGGGATGGAATTAGGAGGTGGGGCCTTTGGGAGGTGATTAGATCACAAGGGTGGGACCCTCACAAATGGGATTAGTGGCTTTATAAAAGTGGGTCCAGAAAGCTCCTTTGCCCTTTTGGCCATGTGAGCATACACTGAGAAGTCTACAACCTGGAAGAGGGCTTTTACCCGACCATGCTGGCACCCTAATCTCAGAATTCTAGGTTCCAGAACTGTGACAAATAAATTTCTGTTGTTTATAAGCCACTCAGTGTGTGGCATTTTGTTATAGCAGCCTGTATAGTCTAAGACGGCCAGGCAGGTCTAGCAGGATGGAGCTGCCCCCAGGAGAGTGGGTGGGCCTTTAAAACGGACTCCACCCCAGGACTCTGGGAGGAGGGAGGGCAGCCGGGGGCGGGGGGCATGCAAAGCAGGTACCAGATTTCAAAGAAATTGGTTTTTCATTCTTCTGGCCAAATACTTGTCTGTAGATGAATATTCCAGAAAAATATCAATTTTTTGTTTTTGATTACAGTAATAAAATATGCCTATTGTAGGAAATGTGGCAGATATGGGAAATAAAAAGAAAAATGAAAATCACCCAGAATACCATCTAGAGATCATTTCTGCAGTCTTTTGGTGTATTTCATCCCAGCATTTTGTGTGTATGGGGTCATATTGTAAGCAATTTTATATCTTTCATCCACTGAACATTACACTGTGATCATTTTCCCTGTCATTAAATTTATTTGAAAACATTATTTTTAATGGCTGCATAATATTCAGTCTTGTGGCTGATACATAATTTATTTAACCATTTCTCCCTTTTTTTTCCTGAACACTTATGCTCATTCTAATTTGTGGATATTATGAATACCCACAAAATAATGATGCTGTGAACATCCTCATACATGAATCCTTGGACAATCTGTGCTTAAGGACGGAGGACGGAATTCTAGACATGGAATAAAAGGTGTGTGCTTTGGTGATGGGTCTGGGTGCTTACTTACAAGTTGCTTTCCAGCAAGGTCTCTAGATGAAGGCTTTGCCACAATAGATGAGAATGTCCTTGCTCTGGCACCTTCTTCTGCATTGAGCATTACTGTTCCTCAAATCTCTGCTAACTTGATGGAATAGATACATTGGTTTCTTAGTCATTTACCGTCTGTTCATTGATTTTGCCCAGTTTTCCAATAGGGTGTCCGTCTTTTACTTATTAAAGAGTCCCCCATATATTATCTCAAGATTATTAATCTTTTCTCAAATATGTTACAAATCTTTCTCCCAGTTGGTTATTGCCACTACATTTTTCATAACAGCTTTACTGAGATACAATTCACATACCATATAATTCACCCCATTAAAGTGTACAATTCACTGGTCTTTAGAATATTCATAGAATTGTGCAACCATCACCATGATCAATTTTAGAACATTTTTAACATCCTAAAAAGAAACCCCATACCCACCAGCAGTCACTCCCCATTTCACCTCCCTTCCCCTTGCCCCCAGCTCCTGGTGACCACTAATCTACTTTCTGTTTCTATGGACTTGCCTATTCTGGACATTCCATATAATGGGAAGCATACAATACATGGGCTTTTGTAACCAGCTTCTTTCATTTAACAGGATGTTTTCAAGGTTGCATCATGTCTCAGTACCTCAATGTGCCATTAAATTTTGCTTATGATTTTTAATAGTAGAAGTTCTAAATTTTTATGTAGTGAATGTTTTGAGCTTTCTTTCTGTGATCTACCTTCTCTCTTTCAAGGCTTTTATGCTTAAAATGTCCTTCAGTTAAATTTACAACTGTATTTTCTGTTAGTTTTTTTTTTTTTTAACTGCTTCATTAAAACATTAGAATGAGGGCTTCCCTGGTGGCGCGGTGGTTGAGAGTCCACCTGCCGATGCAGGGGACACTGGGTTGTGCCCCGGTCCGGGAAGATCTCACATGCTGCAGAGCGGCTGGGCCCGTGAGCCATGGCCGCTGAGCCTGTGCGTCCAGAGCCTGTGCTCCGCAACGGGAGAGGCCACAATGGTGAGAGGCCTGCATACCGCAAAACAAAAACAAAAACAAAAAAAAACACATTAGAATGATTAATCTCAATGTAATACACGGATATAGCCCTGTTTTAAATGGCTTTAATTTTTATATGCACTCTTCAATCCACCTGGCATGTATTTTAGTAAATTGTAATAGGGTGAGAGTCTAATTTAATTTTTTTTTCCAATAGTCAATTGTCCCAGTGCATTTCTACCCCGTTTACTTGTGCTGCTTCCTTTGTAATTTATTAAGTTCTCAAATGTACTTTGGTTTATTTTAGTACTGTTGCAGTGCTCTGTTTATCCACCACTGCACCAGGGCTGGGCTTTCTAATTCTAACAGTTGTAAAATAAAGTACAGTCTGGTTAGACTTGTACACCTCTCTTTATTCTTCTTTTTACGGACTTTCTTAATTCCTTTGCCCATTCATTTCACCCGAAGATCTGAGAATTTTTTTGGTCAAATTTCCTTCCCTTCTCTGGAACAATGCCTTCTCCCCACCAAACAGCTGCTGGTAATTTCATTGGTCATGCTTTAAACTTCCATGTTATTTTGAGAATTGATTATATTCAGTCTTTTATCCAGGAACACGTCTCCCCATTTTGTCGGATCTTATTTTATATATTTTAGTAATGCTTTTAATTTTCCTCATTTTGGTGTCACAATTTAGGGCTATTCTGATCTCTTCGATTGCTTTTGATATTTTTTATTGCTCTTGTGAGTGGATTTTTAAAACTGGTTATTTCTTTTATTAAAGAAGGCTCTTTTTCCCCCCTGTTTGTAATGGTCTACTTTTCTGAACTCTCTTTTCTAATTATAGGATATTTTCCAGTTGTTTCTTTTGCAATTTCTCTGTCTCTAATCATACTGTCCAAAGCCACGATGATTTCTTTCTTCCTTTCTAATAGTTACATCTCTATTTCTGTTTCGTTTCTTATTGTCTTGGCTTGATCTTCCAGAAAAGTGTAAAGCATTAGTGAGAGGGAACAAGCTCATTTTCTTTACTGGAACTGACTTTAGTTGTTTCATTATTAAAATAGTGTAGGTTTAAAGTAGAAAGCTAGGGAGAAAAATAGAGTACATTTATTTGATCAAATAATAAAGAATATAGTCAGTATGTTTTGCGATAAGCATATTGTTTTCTCTGTTGCTCAGTTGACATGGGGTTTTGATTAATATTAATAAAAATATATAAAACTATATTTTCATTTTTTAGAATAAAACTTAGCTGGCCATGGTGAATGTTGTATTTGATTTATAGTGCTTTTATTTGGATGCTCGCATCTGTATTCATAAGTGAATTATTCTTTATTTTTTTTAGTTATATTGGCATATTTGGATACAAGGTTTTACTAACTTCATAAAATGAGCTAGATAGAGCTTTATATATTTTTAATGCATGGGACAGGTAATACAGCATGCAGTTATCTTTTTCGTAGAAGTTTGAAAGAACCCCCACCTTGTAAAAGTATTTAGTCTTGGAATATTTCTCTGATGTAAACATTGGTAGTTTTTTCATTCTACCCTGATAACTAATCGATCGCTTAAGGTTTTTATTTTTTCCTGTATCATATTTTGATAATTAACATTTTTCAGGAAAACTATTCAATTCATTGAGATTTTTCAATTCATTAGCACAGTGCTATACACAGATTTTTTTGAACTACAAGAAACCACTGTGTCTGTCCCTTATTAGTTATGCCATTTGTTTCCTCTCATTCTCATTTACAATAATAATACACAGAAGTTTACATTTGAATGGGTTTATCGCTTACTTCCAGCTTTCCCATTCTTGAATTCTTCATTTTGATTCATCACTCAGTCGGGAGAAGTGTATTTTCAAGTAATATTTTCTTTTCTACACAATACATGTTAAAATTTCAGAGTTCATGCTTTATCTTGAAATGTCTGTTGCTCCACATTTAGACAATGTATTGGTTGAGTATAAAATTTCATGGTCACAACCATTTTCTGCAAAACTCAATGGGTGTTGTTGTCTGAAGTCTTCTGTTCTTGCCTTTGTGATATTGCAGAGGTGATCTGAGGCTAGTCCTTTATTGTTATTTCATTTTTGTTTTGTTTTGTTTTGCTTTTTCTCCTGCCTGAATACTTGTATATTTTTAAAAAGTCCTTTTAGATAACAATATTAGGGGCTTCAAACCTAATGTATTATGGTGTATTGTGAGAGAGAGAGAGAGAGAGAGAGAGAGAGAGAGAGTGAGCATGTGTGTGTGTGTGTGTGTGTGTGTGTTATGATGGGAAAATAGATATTCTCATTGCCTTACAATACATACCCCACACGGGTATTCCCTGGTGGTACAGTGGTTAAGACTTGTTGCTTTCACTGCCGTGGGCCCGGGTTCCATTCCTGGTCGGGGAACTAAGATCCCACAAGCCGTGTGGTGCTACCAAAAACATATATATATATATATACTCCACAAGGTACAGCAGTTTTTATCATCATTGAAGCTATTGACATTTTGGTTCAGATCATTGTTTGGGGAGCCATCTGTAAGATGTTGAGCAGCGTCCTTGGCCTCTGCCCACTAGAGGCCAGGAGCATCCCCTCTCTTCAAGTTGCAACAGCTCCAAATGTCCCCAAACGTTGTGAAATGTTTCCTAGGGGGCAAAATCACCCCTGTGGAGAATCTCTGGAGAGACGGTGGCATGAACTTGTATTTTGAACTTGGGTTCAGGAACAGAACGTCTTCCCCATCTTACTTTAATTGGTCTGTAAGTCAAGCAAATATATATATATTTTGTTTGTGTTTTTCAGTCCTGCTCCCATGGCTTTATAATTGGTAGAAATCCCTCAAGGTTTTAGCACCAGATCAAATGTAGTTTATGTAGTGGCTTTTGAGTTTTTACTTGTCTAGTTTTTACCGGTGTTTTAGTGGGAATTTGAGAGAAACTGTCAGGCATTTCTGGCCAGTGACTATTTAACACCATTCTCCCTTGTGAATTTTCTCACTCTGCATTTTTATACTCAGACTTTAAAAAATAATTTTTGTTTCTTAGAGGAATTGTTTTGAATACATATGTTGGTGTTTCGGGTGACTGTGTCACTGGTTCAGGTTGTAATTTGGGATGCCCAGTGAAGTCATTTATTCTGGGCCACACTGAAAAACGGCCCCCATGCAAGCTTCAGACCTCGATCAGCGATTCCAGACTCGCAGACAGCTTGGTTCAGACCACACGTGCTGGCTGAGATTGCTGGGCTGAGCTATCAGCTTGCGGTCTACACCTAGTCAGTTCTGAAACCAGGCAGTGATGAAAATCCCCTCTAAATGCAAAGATGTGTGAGACTCAGTCGAGGCTTGGTGTGAAAATAGTTTGGCTGTGCCCCCTCTGCCCAGCTTCATCTCAAGAGACTCGGGAGAAACACAGAAGCACCTCCTTTCTAAGATTGTTTATTTTCATGTCACACACTGTGCGGTGGAATGAAAACAGTGCCCTAGTGTGGCTCTAGTTGTGAAAATTCGAGTTTTACTTCTATTTTAATCCCGGAAAGGGAAAATTCCAACTAATCTGCTAAAGCCACCTTCTTTGAAACCTTTCAACTCATGGTTTAGAAACAAAGCTGGATGTCACCAGAATTTAAGAAGAGTGTCAGTCCCATTCAGAGTGGAACACGTGTTTCGGGGACTCCCTTGTCATTTGCCCCCTCCCTACCCCACACCAGGGGGGGGACCAGCACCTTCTCCCCCTCGTTGTAGTGGGCCCACCTGTGGAAAAAGCAGCTTTTCATTTTTCAATTAATTTTAATTTTTATCAAAGTAAATGGATTAAAAAGTTCAATTAGTACCAAAGCGAAAAAATATCAGTTTCCTGACCAACTACCTCCCCCGCCCCCCATCCCGTTCCCTAACACTTTGATCTGTTTCTTATATTTACTTCCATTTTTTGAATTATATACTCCTAATGCTACTTATTGATATCAGTTTAGACATTGTCTTTTGACTCCTCCCCATGGTTGCTGAGGATTTACCTCTCCTATTTCGTCCTTCTCCACAGCCTTCCTCTTCCCTCAGTGTGTTAATATCCATCACTTTTATCGCTTATATATAATTATATAATGTTTTGGTTATATATATCTGACTTTGGGATACCCACCTGTGTGTAATGCAGAATATATTTATATATTTTGTTAATTTATACTGATAACTTTTTGGTTAAATCCATATCACGTTTACATTATTAAATCTATGCAACCATTTTTCAGTGCTGAGTCGAGTTACATGGTTGTTTTCTTTCTTGTATTCTTTTTATAAAATTTGGAATTAATAAAAGTTAATAATTTTTTCACTTATTTAATTTTCTATATAGTATCTATGTTTTTCACGAAATCAAATCGATCCAATAATAATCAATATTATTTTCCCAAAGCTCAGAAAATTCAAATGATCTCCCAAGTCCTTCCTGAAATCCTCTATTAACCTGCTTAAACCTTGCTCTCCAGTCCTGCTGCCCAGTTGGCATTTTAGGACTTTTCTTTACTACTTTCATACATTGCTTCTTGTGTTTCCTGAGTCTTATGTCTTCACCTGTATTGGTTTACTCTCTTGTTTAGCTTGAGCGCATCTTTCAGAAATTTTGTTAAAAAAAAAAGTGTGCTTGGGAGATAAATGTTTTGTATTCTCACCATGTCTGAGAAGGTTATTTTACTCTTGTACTTGATTGATTGGCTGGGTATGAATTCTAGGTTAAAAAATCATTTGAAGACACTTAATTGGCTTCTTCTACATGTCAGTGCTGCTGTTGGGATGTCCAGTGACATTCTGATTTTCCTTGTTTTATATTTGGTATTTTGTTTGCTTTTCTTCATTGGAAGTTTTTAATATCTTCTTGTATCCTTGGGATTCTGAAATTTCAAGCTTTTTTTTTTTATTTTGTAAACACTCCTTGCCGGGGCACTCCATGAATATTTTAATCTGGAGTCTGCTGCTTTTTGTTCTGGTAAAATTTATGCTACTGTTTTTTAAAAATCATTTCTTTCTGTCCATTTTATCAGTTATCTTTTTCTTAAACTCTCATTAGTCATATATGAATGAGATCTCCTAGCTTGATTTTTTTTTCTAAATCTTTTTCCTATTTTTCATCTCTAATTTTTTTGTTCTCCTGTGTAGGTGATTTCCTTAATTTCATCACGCCATCATTTTACTGATTTTTTTCTTTTACTTTTATTTTCTAAGACCTGTTTCTTTTCATAGCATCCTATTCTTTTTTCATGAGTGTAATACCTTTCCATCTCTCTGAGGATATTTACATTAATCTTAGACATTTTCTTCAATTCTCTGCTTTCCTTCTTTTTCTTCTGGATGCACTTTCTGTTTGTAGGTTTTGCTTTCTCATGTTGCAGGCTTAAAAATCATATCTGAGTATTCAGGCAATCTATTTGTATTTTAATGTATGGCACTGAAAGATGGTCAGACATTCCACATGAGTGGCTGGGGCTTGTTGATGGATGGATAAAACTGTCAGGTAGTCAGATGGCAAAGGTGACCAATTCACTGGGGTCAGTATCCAGAGATCTTTTCCCAGATGCCCTCCAATTTCTCAAGAGATGGTTTCTCCAGTACCCTGATCTGTTATTTATCTGTTTGTTTGCAGCAGAGACATATCTGCCTGCATGTCCCACCCCTACCCTCTGAGGCCTTTGCCTCTGAGGAGTTCCAGTGACCCAATAGCTCATATGGCCCCACTCGAGGCCTGGACACTGTGGCCATTCCTCAAAGTCAGTGTCAACTCCTCTCTTCAAAAATATACACAGTCCTGGACTTCCCTGGTGGTGCAGTGGTTGAGAGTCCACCTGCCTATGCAGGGGACACGGGTTCGTGCCCTGGTCCGGGAAGATCCCACATGCCACGGATCGGCTGGGCCCGTGAACCATGGCCACTGAGCCTGCGCGTCCTGAGCCTGTGCTCTGTAACACGAGAGGCCACAACAGTGAGAGTCCCGCGTACTGCAAAAAATAAAATTAAAATTAAAAAAAAAATACACAGACCTTTGTGTGCTGAGTCTCCCTGTTCTTTGGGAGTTTACACATTTTCTACTGTTCATTGTCATTTCCCGGGTTGCAAGAGGTAGCAAAGAGAAGCATGTGTTTAAATTAGAGGTTTGACTGTGGATGACATTAGTAGTAAAGTCCATGTGACTGTCTAGCACAATGGGGCAGGGAAGAAGAACCTGAAGGGATCACCAGGCGGGAATAAGAGCCCCTGGGCTTTGATACAGGATTCAGTCTGTGTTGGGATAGGGTATTGCAGGGGAATTCCTTCCCTGCAATGTGACAATGAGGGTAGATTCTGGAATTGTTTACTGTTGATTTAGCTTAAATCGTTTACTGTCTTTAGCTTAAAGACAGAGGGATAGACTCAGAGAACTCAAGGCCAAAGCTCATCTTGAGGACAAGGCAGCATGTGTCCTGCAGGGAAGGTCAGCTCCCCTTGGGACCTTCCATCGTTACAGCCACTGGAGTCCCTAGAATCAAGGCCAACCTAAGCCTGCAGGAATCATGCAGGACAGCTGCTCTCTCTGTTACATTGACTCACTAGGCCTCCTCCCTCCTGACTCTAAAGTGAGGAGATTGTTTCTAACCTCCTGGGGCATGTGGCTGTGAAATCACAATCTACACAAGGGTCTGGAGGCTCTAGGAGGGGAACCACCATTGATTGAGAGCTTGCTTTACACCAGAGCCAGTGTTAGGGATTTCACACACGTCTTCCTAGGAAGATGGAAGATAGCTAGAGTCAGGGTAGTATCCTTAAAAAAACAAGAAATCGCTGTTTCTGAATAAATTGTTTGCAAATATGTTGAGAATGGGAATCAGGATATGAAGGTGAATAAATCACCAGCCCTCTCCTGTTGCATCAGGAAGGTTCTATCCAAGTCCAGTGTGCTCTGCCTTGGCCCCCTGAGTGCGCTCAATAATGTATCACAGATTCAGAGAGTTAAGTTGCTGGAAGGGGCCTGAAAGGTTCTAGCAAAACGCTTCCCTTTTGTAGATCCTGCTACGGCGAAGCTGTTGTGCTGCACGCTCTCCCTCACACCATTAGTGTCAAACCCTCGTCAATATTTAAACATTCATTATTCAGAATTTCATTTCTCTGCTCCTCATTTTTTTTTTTTTTAATTTGGAGAAGGAAAGAAAAACAAGGTTAGCAACTATATCCTGTATTTCTGCAGGAAAGAAATGAGCCACTTCAAAGCTGAGTTGATTTACTGGATAAATATATATTTAGGCATTTGGGAACTTTAAATGTATATGATTTACCAGAGAAATCGGGGGCATCCTTCAGAATCCATTATGCAAAGACATACTGACACAATTTCCACTGTATGGTTATGTCTTTGATAAATCAGCCTGCCACCTGCAGACCTTCATGGTCCACTGGACATAAAATATGCACCTCCTGTCTGGGGAGAGGCAGGGGACAGGCAGGCTGGGAAGTACGGCCATGTCTGCCTGGAAGGGTCTCACACGGGAGGCTCCTGTGTGGCCCAGAAGCTCAGCCTGGGAATCCTGTGTGTGTGGTGGTTGGGGGGCTGGTGTTGGCCGCAGGCTCCTGACTGTGCGTTTGCAGCCAGGTCGGGGGCCATGAGAGGCAGGCACTGTCTGCTTAGGGGAGAGCCGGAGGCTGGAACCCCATGTGGGACACTGGTGGAGGTGGGCTGTGCTGAAGTGATAGCTCTACTGCCTGGACAAGGCTCGGCCCCAGTCACAGCCACGGAGGCCCTGGGCAGGTCCTGCCAGGTGGCTTTCCCCAGAAAATCCCTGCATGTGAGCTCAGGTGATCCTGTCAAAGCAGCTGTCGGAGGTCCTGACAGCGGGCGCTTTTGAAGGTCACTAGAGGGGGCTGGTGACTATTTAAGCAGGTGGGGGACCCCAGCCCTGTAGCTGGTGTGTAAGTGCAACCTCTCGTCGCCTGGGAGCCTTTGGAACCCCTCCTGCAGGGAGCCCTGCAGGATGGACCCTGCCTGGAGGACCTGAGTAGGACGTAGAGCCAGAAGGAAGGGGGACAACGGACGGGGAGGCTGCCGAGTGGAGCTGAGGAGGGACAGAGAGGCCCCCTGCATATCGGAGGCCGAGGAGGCCAAGCGCTCACACACTCTTCAGGCTGGAGCAATCTTCCGCGGGCACACGCCCGCCTGCTGCCGGCTCACAACCATTGCCATGGCCACGTTCGGAGCTCATTCTTCTAATCCCACTGGGGTTTGGAGCCACGTGGCCTGAGCCCTAGGCTTCTGCTGCTCACATGGAGTGGGCATGCGCTGTGCCAACAGCCCCGACTGCATCTAGCCCCTGCCCTCCTGCATCCATCTCCCCTCGGGGAGGCTGCAGAGATACCCACCGTCATCCTTGGCAGGGGTCTCTTATCCACAGGCCTTGTCTGCTGCCCTTTCCCACTGACAGGGCTGGCTTCTTACCCACCAAGTGGGAATTTTGCCACCCAGTTCCACAGATGCTGAAGCTAGAATCGCACAGGGAAAAACTAACTTTCTTATTCCAGGCCACTATTTACAATAATTACAGGCAGTGATAAATGGAATTGGGAAAAGTGAATTAGCTTCAATTAGAGGGTCTTTTATTCTTAAAGTACATCCTAGAGAGCACTTCCTTGGGTAATTAGAGAAGGAGGTGTGAAATCCAGCAGGTTCTGTGTTTGGGGCATGGCCTCACCGCTCAGGACAACCCCGCCGCTCACCAGCACAACCCCTCTCACATCATTTGCATGGATCTGGTTCCTATTGCTGGGGGAAGCTGGGCTGGCTGGAGACCTGGAGTCTGTTGGCCTTGAGTCACTATTTCAGCATCTCCTGCCACCACAGACATCCTTGCCTGATGCATGAGGCATAGGCCCATCCAAAGCTTTTGAGCCTGTGGCAGGTGTCAGATGACTGGCCCACTGGAGGCCTGTGTGTAATATGCCAGCCGTCTGCTGTACTTCCAAGAAGAGAAGATTGGTCCCTAGGGAGGTCGGCTCATGGGACTTGTCAAAGTTTCTGGTCTGGGCAGGTCCACAGGTATGAGGAAAGGAGGGGCATGAGGGCTTGGGAATCCCTTTAGGTGCTAACGTTCATTTACTTCTCCCTCCATCCATCCTCCCTTTCATCCACCCATATCTCCACCCATTCACTGATGCCACGTACACCCACAGAGTGGCTGCCAGGCTCTGGGCTAAAGGCTGAGGACAGGTGAGAAGCTACTTCTGATCCCTGGGAGTCCATGGTTGGGTGGGGAAGGCTGACAAGGCCAACAGCATAAACAGCACGGCAAGGCTGATGCAGCACGGCCTCTGGAGGACCAGAGCCTCAGACTCACATCATACCTAAAGGGGACAGGTAGTTCGAGGGAGAGCTGGGGCCAGTCTGACCAAGATGCTAGACTGTGCTTGAATTGGACAGGGAGAGACTTCATCAAGGCAGTGGTGAATTTGGCACACACCTGTCCAAACTGGCCAGGATGCAGGGGGCAGGCCTCGATGGGTCAGAAGGCCCCTCACTACTTTACTGTTCTGTGCCGTCTCTACCACATGGGGACCCTGCAGTGCACAGATTACCATACCCTGAGATGGAGAGAGGTGTGTGCCCTGCAGCCTTTCACAGCGCTATCTTCACCATTCTTTTCACCTTCAGACCTATGTGTGGTCCTTTCAGCTCAGCCACCGTGACAGTGTAACTGGGGGGGTGTCCCAGCCCTCGCCTTACCCTGAAGAGCTGTCTGAACTTGGGATTGGTGCCTTCACCTCTCTGGTCAGTAGGGTCCTTGTGCCTATTTAGGAAACTTCTAAAATAGCAGGTTGTGTAGACCACAGGCAGCCAGGTTAGGAAACCAAAATTTGGAAGCCACAGTTAGGATCTACTCAGCAATGGGCTGAAGTGGCCAGGATCCAGGGCTGTAGAGGTTTACAGGGTGAGCATTGGCGCTTGACAAGCAGTAGCCGTAAGGACAGCGTTCTGCTGCCCTGGCTGATTTGGGGAGTGGAATGTCAGGTGAAGTGGGCGGGACCAGGGCTCTGGGTTGGCAACTGGACCACGGAGAAATGAATGGGTTGCTATTCTGGAATCAGACTTTCTGAGACGTGGGCAGCATCCTGACCTAGGATGCTGCCACCGTCACACCAGGCCCGGTAACAAGAGAATTAGCATGTGCCGAGGACCCCAAGTCGCTGCTCAGGCCCGGAAGCGAGATGAGGGTTTTCAGTGCAGGGAATCACTCCGAACTCAATCAATCTCCTCACCCCAGGTGCACACTGAAAATGAAAAGTCTACTCTTTGTTTCAAATCTCCATGAGACAGAAGTCCTAATGGGATGAGTCTCTGGCCTCTGGGAAGGATTTGATAGAATTTTCTGTGGTCTTGGCCTTGAAAACTGGAGAGAGTTCAAACCCTCAGGGTGGTGTCCCTTGAGGATAAATGTTCTGTGAAGAAAAGCACTCGTTAGGTATGTGAGGGAGAAAATGACTAGTTTTGCATGGATTTGGCTTTTAAAGGTCATTGGCAGTAGTTCCCGACATAAAAATATTGGAAGAGATTCAGAAATCAAGTAGACCAAGTCCCTTTTACATAAGGGGAGACTGAGGTTCAGAGAGCTTAGGTGACTTGCCTGTGGCCAGGGACAGCATCTATTTCTATTCTATGCCCAACCCCCATCTAAAATAACAGGGGGGGGAGGGGGTGGGTGTTGCAAAAAGAGTGAATGAACAAGCTAAAAATTTGCCTTGTACCTCAGGTCCATTTGGGATAACAGTCTCATTACAGAGCAAGCCAAGAGGTACAAAGCTGCAGTGTGGATTTCATATTTCCTGGAGGTTCTACCATGTCTGCCTGGAGTGGGTACTAATTCATCTGTGTTGCTTGAATGGTGGATTTCATCAGGCCACATGTGCTCTGCCTCCTTGGCCTTCGACTATTGCAGTGATTTATGAAGAAAAGTTACAGGAATTCTGCAGTTAGTGTTAGAATACTTTTCTGGTATGCCCTTTGTCAGTCCCTATCCTTCTTTTTTTTTTTTTAAATTATGATCATTGTTTACACCCAGCAGCCTAAGATCCCCCAGCCTACAAGCCCCAGAACCTTTGCTCCTGCCACAGGGCTCTGGTGTGCCCCTGCCTGCAAGCATGCTACTCCCAACACCTTTAGCAGAATAAGGTGTGAGGGGCAAGTTGGCCATGTGTAGCTCCAGAGGGGCAGCCTGGCCAAGTCTATCTGTGGGTTTACTTATCCCCTGCGGGGGAATAGAGACGACAGCAGATTCTGTGACACTCATCCCATGGAGAGATGGGATCCATTTACTCTCCCCCTGAATCTGCTCTGGCCTGTGACTACTTTGACAAACAGAGTGTGGTAAGAGTGACACTTTGCCACTTCCAGGCCTTGCCTATAAGCCTGTGTGCTGCTCTTTCCCTGGTCTCTTGGTGCCCTGCTAGAGAGAGGACACTGCAGGGTGAGGGTGAGGGAGATGGGCCCAGCTCAGCCCCGCTGGCCCTGCCATGGTTCTAGGCAGGTAAGTGAGGCCATCTTGGACCCTCTTGCCCAGTTCAGCCACCAACTGAGGGACACAGCTTAATGCCACTTGGAGCCCGAGAATTACCCCATCAACCTCTGTTTGAATTCCTGACCCACACAAACTCTACAGATAATAAAAATACGAGTTTGGAGTCTGACTTCCTGGGTTTGAATCCCAGTTCTGCCAGTTTCTGGCTGTGTGACTAGAAGCAAATACTGATCCTCTCTGAAACCTTAGTTCCAGTACCTATAAAATTGGATAACACTACTTTCCTTTCAGAGGAATAGTATACACCATAGTATGGTGTGAAGGGCTTGGCATATAGTAGGTGTACAATAAGTCCAAGCTATCCTTTGAACATTTTGTCAGCAAATCAGAATTCCCTCAGGCAGTGGGATCTTGGGAATAGCTCCCCACATGCGGTGTGATGTCCCAAGAGCTTCCCTGTTTGTCCTCTTGGGGACCTGAGGTATTGATAGGGAAGGGCCACCCAAAGATGCTGAGCCCTGGGTCTGGGGGCATTTGGTGAGCTGGAGGCCCATGTCCCAACTTGCCAGGAATGCAGGAGTTGGGTTTATGGTTGAGACACACCTGTATCTACAAGGCATGTCTATGTGCCTGTGCACACATGTGCGTGTGTCAAAGGGGAGAAGGAACTGAGGTTGAAGGTGTTCAGTCCAGCGAGCGTGGCTGTGAGAACCGCTGAAGCAGGAGCTGCGAAGGCTCAGAGCAAATGTCCCAGCCCGGGAGGGTCACCGGTCTGCCTGGCTCAAAGACAATGCACGGAAAGCTCTTCCTAAACTGTAAAGCGCTCTCTGTGCACAAGGCACTATTCTTAATAGCATGACAAGGAGGAAGAGAAGTTAGAAGAAGTGGACAAGTAGAAATCCACCTGTGTCCTCCTGATAACAATTTGACATTGGAATTTTATGGGATTAGTGAGCGTCCAGCTGAAGAAGGGCCGAAGCCTCTTAGGAAAGGCTCAGCTAGGACTTTATTTAATGAATCCCCTCAGAAGGGATTTTCTATTGTGTGGATATATTCCCTGCTGGTAAGGGATGTTTTCCACAGCCTGGGGCCCCTTCCTTGGGTCTCTGTAATCCAGGAGGGCAGGGATGAGCCCACTCTCCAGGATGTAGTGGTGGGTGCGTTGGTTGAACTACTTAGAACTCCGTAGCCATTCTAATTTCCTCCCTCCTTGTCTCTGCCCTGGAGAGAATAGCTCCCAGACCTATCATTCCCCATTCCCCACACACCATAATGTGGTCCCCCTGGAGTTTACTTGTGTGGGCCAGAACTGCTGGCTTGTTCCCACGAAATGCCTGGGGAGACTTCTGTGGCTGCAGAAGTGCTAGCTGTGATGCTGGGGTTCTTGGCCTTCCTGTAGAGCTACTTCCTCAAGTGGGGTTTCTCAAATGCATTCCAACTAGTCTTTCATAAGGAATCCTATGGTCTTATCCCCCCCACCATGATAGCCCGAGCAGGCTTATGCCCTGAAAAGATAAAGAAAGGTCCACAGTCCCTGGGCAAGGAGGTGAAAATGTGAAGCCCAAGATTTGAGACCATGAGGATGGGGTGTCCAGATAAAATATAGAAGGCCCAGTTAAGTTCGAATTTCAGAGAAACAGTAAATAACTTTTTAGTATGCCCCAAATGGACTTCTCACAAAGAATGAGTTTTCAGTATAAGTATATCCCATGCAATATTTGGGACCCACTTATGCTAAAAGAAAATGACTTGTTGTTTGTCTGAAATTCAGAGCCAGCTGGGTGGGCATCTTGCGTTTCATTTGCTAAATCCCCCGAGCCTGCCTCAGGAGGCTGCTCTCCTGCGGTGGTGGTTGGGTCTTGCGTACTGAGCAGAGTCTTTGCTGAGTTCGCTGAGTTTGCAAGGCAGCCTCAGCTGATTATTTCCTCTCAAGGAATTCACTTGCTCCAAGGTCAGTGGCCCCAGGTAGGCAAGATGCTGCTTTGTTATCTGGTCTGTCCAAACAGCAAGTGCATTCTTCAGCTGATCTAGAGAGACCTCATGACTCATCCCCTCATGCCCCTTCTTTAAGCATATGACCATCTCCCCACGCCAAACAGCAAATGGTAGACCACTGAATTAAAGAGGGTAACTGCTAGGAATTTACATTCTTGTTTACCTCCTATTCTCGTATCAAAAATAATGTGGGGTATCTGAGACCTTAAACTTTTCTCTCTGATCTTTTAACTGTTAGTCAACCAGGTTCAGGCTTAATCAAGGCGAGAACGGGGCTGTCTTGTGCCCAAATATCCATCTCAGAATGTAAACCCCTCCATGAGGGCAAAGCTGGGAGTAGAGACTCTCCCCAGCAACAGTTCTCCCATCGTCCCTCCCTCCACCTCCCCCTCCCCCTCCACACCAGTTCCCCTGACTTGCCTGTTAGGAGAGGGTCTCACTGACCTCCCCGTCAGGGGAGGCATCTTTTCCATGTCCTGTGTCCGCCTCCCTGCCCTCTCCCATGTAAGGTCCTGCTCCGGCTCCCTACTAGGAATTCCCAAGATGCATTCCTTGGGTGAAAGCCTTTTGCATCCATAGAGATGCAGCTGCTTCCGGCGCCCATGGTGCCTTGAGGCTAATTGGTCCCTAATACCTCAGATTGTGCTACACAGGTCCTTTCCTGAGTTAGTGCCTGGGGAAGAAGAAGTGGGAGAGGCTGATCTGCATAAGTCCCCAAAGCCGGTGGTGGGAGGGGGCCAGTGAGGAGGGAGCATCGAGGACGTGGCTTGTCGGCTGGCCGCCTGATGATACCACTCCAGCTCTGCTCTGGAGTCTCCCCAGCACTCCACTCTTCCCAGGCTGACTGTCAGGGCTGGGCTTGTCCTAGAGCAGGTAGGACAGTCACAGATTCACAAGGTAGATTGTAAAATGAATGTCCTGAGTAGTGAATTTATCAGGAAATGGATTCTAATTAAAACGGAATCTATCTCACTTTCAAACCACTAATTTTTTTTTAAAAAAGGGTGTTCTGCCTGTAGTTATGGCAGCTCCCCAGGATGTCGGGGAGGGAGTGGATGTTTCTGTATATGTCACAAGTATATGTGGGCAGTTTGGTGCTGCCATGGCCACTGTAATGAAGACGATGGAAATGATGGGAAGGCAAGACCACACCTCTTGAAGGTTTGCAAACGTGGCAGAGACACGCTCTCCTGGAGGACAGCAGCTGTGCCTGCATCTGACCTGAGGGACCAGTCCCCATGGATGCAGGTCAGCATCGAGCCCTTGGCAAGCAGCAGAGTAACATCAGCCCAGTCTATGGGCAGCCATGTTCAAGGTGCTGCAGAGCAGAGAGGCTGAGACCACCAGCTTCCTGGTCAGACGGAACCAAGTTTGTGATCACAGTTCTGCTTACTTCTTTACTGTTCTTTAATATGGGGCACATTACTTCACCTCTCTGAGTCTTAGTTTCCTGGCCTGTAAATGGAGGTAATTATATTTGTTACATAGGTTGTTGGAAAGAGCAAACAAGATAACATAGGCAAAAGTCTCAGCACAATGTCTATCCCTTAGTAAATGTTTAATAAATGGTACTGATTATTATTAGAAAACATATTAATTAGGTCTGTAGTATCTTAACACATTTGGTTGTTTTTAAAGTGATGCCTTTTAAGCTAAATTAAGCTGCCTGCTTAATTCAACTATATTAGCTCATGCACTGCAGTAGAGACTATTAACTTTCCTGAAATGTTTCCTCCTTACATTTTCACCTTTTGTGTTTTCTTTTCTTGATGTGTCTAATCTCTTAAGGCATCTCAGAAGCAAGGCTGAGTATGAACTGGATAGGTAGTTGTTCAGGAGGTGCCTCAGAAATGGAATTTAGTGCTATTGTAGCACAGGGGTTCTTAATGTGTGCTTCATGGACCCCTGAGTGTTCCTTTTATGGGGTCTTCAAGGTCAGAACTGTTTTCATAATAAAACTTATATGCCATTTGCCTATTTCCCTGTGTTGATATTTGCACAGATGGTGGGTAAAACTTGGACCTACCTGACTTTGAAGCTGGTATTCTTAATTCTTACCTTATCTAAGATTAAAGCAGTAGCACCAAAGTGTACTAGTTGTCATTCTGTCCTTTACTAAGAGTCAAAAAAACAAACAGAATATGTCATTTTCTCTTAAGAATGTCTTTGATGAAGCAGCACAAGTTAACAATATTTTTAAAAGTCTTGATCCTTGAGTACATGTCCTTTTAACATGTGATGAAATGCCAGGTTCAGATAAAAAATTTCTGCTGCACGCTGACGTGTCATGGTTGTCTCAAGGAAAAGCATGCTTGTGATTGTTTGAGTTGCAAGCTGAACTAGCCATTTTTTAAATGGAACATCATTTTTTACTTGAAAGAACAGCAGACATACAAATTATGGCTACTCAGACTTGGATATTTGGCAGATGTTTTCTTGAAAATACAAGGAGTGAGCTTATCATTCGAAGGAAAACACCTGAAAATTTTGGTTGCTAATGATGATGATAAAATGTGAGGTTTCAAGTGAAAATTAGAGCTTTGGGACACTTGAAAGTTTCCCATTATTTTAGAGATTATATTTTAATGAATATAGGGTTTTTTTGGTACTGTATGATGTGCCAACATCTGGAAGTCCTGCATAACTCATTTTATTGATATTTGCCACACGACCTCTGCATGATGTGACTAAATCAAACATAAGTAAAAGTTCCATGAAAAATTCAAAATAGATGAATACATTTGTAAAGCAACATGAATGCAAAATTTTCATTGTTTAGGTTTAAGTTTCCACATTGCAACCAAGTCTACTGAGTTTTGGTGTAGTATTAGAGAAGAATAGCCTCAGTCATCTGAAAAGGCTACTACAATGCCTTTCTCTTTTCCAACTACATATCTGCATGAGATGGCTTTTCTTCGTATACTTCAACCAAAGTAACATATAACATCTGGTTGAATGCAGAAGCACAAGTGTGGGTCCATTTGTCTTGTATTGAACCAAATATAAAGAGATTTGAAAAACTGTAAAGCAATGCTAATATCACTTTTGTTGAACGTATAGTTATTTTTCATAAAATATGGTATTTGTGTTTACAATGTAACGATTCTATTACTGGCGTTCTCAATAATTTTTAAGATTATAAAAGGATACCAAGACCAAAAAAATTTAAGGACTGCTGCTCTAGCAAATGCTTTGTTCTTTCTGAACCATAGCTCTACTGGCATTTTATTGTAATTATTGGTGTGTGTGCCTCTCTTTCCCTCAATGGAGGTATAAGCTCACGGAGAACAACTTACTATTTTTGTTTGCATCCCCAGCAACTAGCGCATGGCAGATGTTTGGTAAATATTTAAAGAGTGGGATAATGGCTGTTGGATTGTCTCTCCATCTATAAAAATGGGATCTGTTGGTCCACAGAGTTACCTGAAGTGATGTCAAGTTATGACTTCAGACTCTACTATCCAAGAGACCTGGTTCCCATCCATACCTGCCGCCTCGGCATCTGTGTAGTAACTTGAGTAAGTTACTTGGTTTCTAGTCTAAGGCATTCATACTCTAGTTGAGAAATACAAATTCCCTGGCCCCAGTCCAGACCTACTGAATAGAAACTCTGGAAATGGGGCCCAGCCATCTGGGTTTTAACAGGCCCTCCAGGTGATTCTGATGTACCTTAAAATTTGAGGACTTCTAAACATCTTTTATTTTCCTGTAAAATGGAGACAAGGAGTCTCACTCCTGGGGGTTGCTGACAGATTCCATGAGGTGACAGTCATAAGACTCTTAGCAGCAATGCCTAGATACTCGATAAGCAGGACCTAGTCTCATTTTTTTTTTACTCATCCCAGGATTCCTTTTTATTGTATTCCTGGGCTATATCCACTTTTTCGTGCATCCATGTCTTCCATTTCCATGGACTTTATTATTATTATTGTTAAATTTTTGATTTTAAGATAATTATAGATTTATATGCAGTTATAAGAAATAAGCCAGAGAGATCCCAGGTAACTTTTACCCCAATGGTAACATCTTGCAAAACTGCAATGCAATATCACAACCAGCATATTGACATTGAAACGATTAAGATACAAAACATTTCCATCATCACAAGGAACCCTTATGTTGCCCTTTATAGCCACATTCACTTCTCTCCCACCTTAACCCCTAATAACCAATAATCTGTTCTCTATTTCAATAATCTTGTCATTTCAATCATGTTCAACAAATGGAACATGGGACTGGCTTTCTACCAAATATATAAAGAAGAATCCTAAACAATCTCTCCCAAGAGATATAGGATGTAACACTTCTCAATTTACTTTATGAAGCTAGTATTACACTGACACAAAAACCAAAAACAGTACAAAAATAAACTAGAGATCAATATCCATAATGAATATACATGCAAAAATCCCTCACAAAATTTAACAAATAAATTCAGCAGTCTATAAGAAGAATGATCACTACAATAAAAATTAATAAAAAATAAGAGTGACCACATAGGGTTTATTCCAGGAATGCATCAAAAAGGAACAAATTGTATTATATATTCTATCTATCTATCTATCATCTATCTTTAGAGAGAGAGACTTGGATGAATCTTCAGAGAATTACAGTGAGTGAAAAAAAGGACTTATTCTCATTTTAAAGGCCAAAGATGGGGCTTCCCTGGTGGCGCAGTGGTTAAGAATCTGCCTGCCAATGGAGGGGACACGGGTTCAATCCCTGGCCCGGGAAGATCCCACATGCTGCGGATCAACTAAGCCCGTGCGCCACAACCACTGAGCCTGCGCTCTAGAGCCCGTGCTCTGCAACAAGAGAAGCCATGACAATGAGAAACCTGTGCACCGCATGAAGAGTAGCCACTGCTTGCCTCAACCAGAGAAAGCCCATGCACAGCAATGAAGACCCAACACAGCCAAAAAAAAAAGAATAAATAAATGTATTAAAAAACAAAGGGCTTCCCTGGTGGCGCAGTGGTTGAGAGTCCACCTGCCGATGCAGGGGACACGGGTTCGTGCCCCGGTCCAGGAGGACCCCGCATGCCGCGGAGCGGCTGGGCCCGTGAGCCATGGCTGCTGAGCCTGCGCGTCCGGAGCCTGTGCTCCACAACGGCAGAGGCCACAACAGTGAGAGGCCCGCGTAACGCAAAAAAAAACAAAACAAAAAAACCAAAAAAAACCCAAAAAAGGCCAAGGATGCCTAGACTATTTTATACCCTACTGGACTGTTTCCTCGCCCACAGCCCAGCCCTCGCTCACATTCTGGGGCCCCGAGCTCGGTAAGGATAAGGAGTGTGGCTGAGTTGGAGAGCGAGAAGAGAGGCCCAGGAGGCTGAGGAAGGATGGCATGCAACCCGGCCCCTGAGCCCTCTGTCTCCTTCTCCTTCCTGATGAAAGTGTGCCGACTTTTAACCCTGCAATGAGGGACAGCACACAGCAGTCCAGTGAACTGCAAAAGAGGCCCTGATGGAGGGAGAGAAGTGACAGCTCAGATAGAGGTTAAGGGAGGAGAAATGCCAGGCAAATTAGAGCAGGTAACCTTTGCAGATGGCAGTTGGGGAAGCAGAAGGTGAGAAGCTGTCATTCCAAACTACAGCTTGACAAAGGGATGAATCAGCTCCTCGGCAGACAGGTACCTGAGCTTCCCGTGTCACTCTCTGAATTCAGCCTGGCTTATCAGAGGCCCCATTCCTGTGGCCCTATTAAAGCCATTGACATCTGCAAGTCTTCTCGTTAATTGAAAACGCATTGAACTGCATAGCCAGCAAAAGCCCATTGAGGATGCAGGGCCTCAGTAGGACCCGCTGACCCTTTAACTCTTCTCTGCCTACAGCTCTCAGCTTTCTGTACCCAGGACTCTCCAGGGGCAGAATGCTTCCTCTCCAGTACACTGATTCACTCACTCATTCATTCATTCATTCATTTCTCTTGTTCCTTCCCTTAACAAACATTTATTCACACCCTTCTGGCAGCCCCTCTTTACTCTAGACTCAGGGGTTCTTAAACAGAAGAGGCATTTTTTTCCCCTCTTCCCTTCTGTAGAATATTTGGCTTTTGACTTTCAAAGCTGGAGGGTGTATTGGACAAACAGTAGGTAAAGATGATGCTGTAATGCACAGGGCAGCTCCCTGCACAAAAAAGAATTATTTGGCACCCCATGTCCATAGTGCTGAGATGGAGAACCCTGTGCTAGATGGAAGATGGATATTCGAGGGTTACCCAGGGAGTGAACAGGCAATGGAGACAGCAGATAGCAACCATGTTGTCAAGGTGAAGAACGAGACTGTGGAGTGATGGCTTGAAGAGGGAGCCTGGGGAAGCTGAAGATTTTTCTCTCTAAGGGTCAGTAGAGGACAAGGGCAAGGGTGCTGGGCAGAGTGGCATGACTACAGATTGAGGTCTCAGGGAGGGAGGGAAAGAAGCCTCCTTTAGTCTGTCCTCTGAGTCTCAGCAAGTCTCTCCTCTTGCCAAGGGCCCATGACCTTAGGTTTGAAGCTGGTGTCATGGAACATAGGGGAGCAGAGTAGCTAAGCTGTCACCGCATCCACCACTCCCTGCACACAGAGGGGGCTAGTCACACCTGCTGGACAGCAAACACTGTGTTTCTGCACACCTGGGCCTCCACACCAGGACTGCAGGGCTCTTGAACATGAGGACACTGTTGCTTCTGCTCCTTGCAACTTTGTGTCTCCTCACATGAGTGTCTGTCTCAGGAGATGGTAGAATAGCTCAAATGCCCAACCAATAGCCAGTTCACTCCTGCTTCCTTCCTCTGTGGGCTTGGTTGCTAAGCACACATTTCTAGAAGGTGTGGGGACCAGTCAAGCTAGAGTTCCAGCCCTGTGGATGCATCCTTACAGGCTCGGAAGTGGGCCATCTTCTACTACTCTGGAGAAGGTGCCTCTGGCCATCGTGGTCCACTGGCTCTTCTGGGATCTAAATGGAGCAGTCTGAGCTATAAGCACCACCTTCTGGTTCCTCCTGCTCCACCACTGGACTGCACTCAGCTTTCAGCAGCTGAGCGAGAGGGGATCCTCCTCACTGATATCTTTGCATATCTTGAAAAGTATCTCCTTGCTTAAGTATTTGGCTCAGACTACATCTTTAAGCCACTTAATGTGGTTTTGTCTATTGTGTAACAAATGTATTGGCTAAAAACAACAACAACCATTTTACTACCATTTCTCACAGTTCTAAGACTTTGCTGGGCTTAGCTGGGCACATCTTCCTCACCTTCTCTTGTGCGTTTGCAATCAGATGATGCTGGGCTGGGATCATTGAAAAGGCTTCTGCTCTTACAGATTTGATGGTTGATGGTAGCTGTCACTGAGAACTCATCTGCAGCTGTGGTCCAGAAAACACCTTTCCTCCTCATGTGCCTTGGGCTTCCACACAGCATGGTGGCTGGGTTCTAAGAGGGAGTGTCCCAAGAGATAGGAATTGAAAGCTGCCAGGAGTTTCTTAATGCCTCTGCATGGAAACTGGCAGAGCTTCCATCATTGTCAACTCCTCAGTCACAAGAGTCCAGATTTAAGGGTGGAGACATAGACCCCACCTCTGAATCAGAAGAGTGTCAGGTACTTTGGGGACCATGTTTTAAAACCCTTCACAGCGTGTGATTAGAGAGGAGTGAATAGGCTCTTCATGCATTCATTCACTGACCAAATGGTCCTGAGCGCCAGCTTTGTGCCAAGTTCTCTGTGGGGGAAGAGGCAAGCCATGCCTCCTGCCTGTGAGGAATTCAGGGCTCTCGGGCTTAACTTCTGGAGCTTTGAACTCTGTGCTCTGAGTTTTCTTCCTGCTTGGTGACCTGAGATGGGACAAAAGGTCCCTGAGTTCACAATGTCTTTATTCTGTGAGCTTCCATTGGTCTCCCAGGAGAAACACTCCAAGGAGACTCACCTCGGGGAGTGAAGCCTGCTTCCCTCTTCCATTTTAACCTTCACAGCCAGTGTGTTCCCTTTGGAGTTTAAGCTCATGTGCAATGGGTATTCTGTTACTTGCATTCAAACTGATATAGAGCATTGACTAAGAATGAATTAGGGGAAATGATACAGGGATGCATGCATGCCATCAAGTATGTATGACTGCCATGGAAGGCTAATGGAGGGGCTTTTTGGGGATTAGACTTTAAGGCTTTTGTCTTATGTGCTGACTTTATAACCTAACCTTTGAGTTGGTATGCGCTTCTTCTGTGAAACCACCGAAAATGTAATGACCACCTACAGCCATTGTTAATTCCGTAAAAGAGAAGACACCTTAACCCAACCCCCAAAGTGGCAAACACATAATAATAAAGGGCAGTGCTTTCAATTAAAATGAATTTATCTTTATGAAAGCATATTGCATTTTTCATATTTTTGTCATCATACCGCAGATTAATAATCAATGTTGTGGGCGCTGTCTTCCTGGGGCCCATCCTTTCTGCATGGGAAAGTGAGTGACTTTTGATTACTAGGCATGGTTTCTGCTTCTTGTAGCTTTGGGCCTCACCTCATTCATGAGTATTTGCCTCAGAACCTCTGATCCACTTGCAGTTGCTGATGGAATAACTCCAACATCCAACCACCAGTCATAGTTGGGTCTTTTTATCCTTGATTTTCTGGGCCTTTGTTAACTTTGAGAATGGACAAAAGGACAGGAAATAAGAAATCCAACAAACTAGAGTGTGTATGTGGAAGTTTATTTTATTCTAGCCCACCCTTACTCTGGGCTTGGATACTAACCACCTTTACTTCTTCCCAAAGTTAATTTATTTTGCTTTGAAAACTAAGATAGACAAAGGCACCGAGGTGGTTATTCTCTAACAATAACTGCCCACCTCCACCACCAGCCTCTTTTCTATCATTCTATTAATGACTTAGTCCCTTGGAGGTTTCCTCTTGGAAATTTAGGAATGGCTCGAGCAAAAGCCTTCATCTTTCTAAATCGTTTCTGATCAGAGCTGCAAGATTGATTAGCACCTACTCTCCTATTTCTCCCCACCTGCAGGCATTTTTGAGAGCAACACACTGAAAAGACGACAACGGTAGGGACCTACGTAATTCATAAATGGCTTTGACTGCGTGGGTTTTGATGAGGCAATATGGAAAATGATTGCATTAAGCACTGCTATTTATTTACTTGACTTTGTACAGGACAATCAATTTGTTCACATTCTGTGCCTCCTGTCAGGAAGTTAAACAGCAGAGAAGGCAGGCTGGATGCATTACCTCATTGCTCTAAGAGATGCTGTCACTTCGTAAATCACTTTAGATTGTTTTTAATAACAGCATCTTTCATTCCGGTCCATGGAGGGAGTGGAGATTCTCTCTGCACAGAGAACAGGATGCTGAGGAAGGTGAGGTCCGACCAGGAAAAGATGAGCTCATTTTTCCTTGAACTCCATGAAAATGCTGTTTCCTAGGTCAAATATCAGCAATTTCCTATGGATCGACCTAATAGTTTAACACATGCCTTTGCCAGGATAGAGCTCATCTGTACTGGGAAGGGAGGAATAGGTCCTACGTGAGCATTTAGGAAAAAATTCCCAATCCTTGCCGAGAGAGCTGGTCAGTATTCAGCCCTGGTCACAGCAGACATCAAACTGAGGTTATGTAAAAAGATGGCAGGTCAGAGGCTGAACTGGACCCACGGGATGAGCTCAATTGGACAGTGCATGCATCTCTGGTGTGTGCTGATTGAATATTTTTGGAAGTTCTGGAAAATTGATCGAATGATAGTACCTTTAAGATGTCCTCTGAGTTTGAATAAGTTCTGGAAATCAGGCTTCTGGGTTTAAGGAAAAGGCTGAATAGAAAATAGCAAAGGAAGAAAATATGTTTGCTATTGATTTAAGAGGTGTAGAGTGGAGGAGGGAAGTTGCATAGACACAAGATTGACTATGAGTTTAAGCTCTGTCAGCTCTGTGGCCAAGTCATGGTGTCTCCAAGGATTGGCTTTTTTCTCATCTATAAAACTATAAGATTAGTGTGATGGTTAATTTACTATGGCAACTTGGCTGGGCCATGGTATCCAGATATTTGGTCAAACAGTATTCGAGATGTCTCTGTGAAGATTTGTTTTAGATGAGATTAACATGTAAATCGGTAGACTTTGAGTACGGCAGATTACTCTCCACACATGGGTAGGCCTCATCTAATCAGCTGAAGGCTTACATTAAAAAAAAGAAAAAAAAAGACGGACATCCCCCAAGAAAGAGGGAATTTTGCCAGTAGACTCCCTTGGACTTGAACTGTAGCTCTTCCCTGGGTGCTCAGACAGCTGACCTAAAATATGACCTGCATATTTTGGACTTGCCAAATCCCATAGTTGTGTCAGCCAATTCCTTAAAATCTCTGTCTTTCTCTCTCTCTCTCCAAACACACACACACACACACACACACACACACACACACACACACACACCTCTTATTGGTTCTGTTTCTCTGGACAACTCTGACTAGTACAGTGGATAAAATTATTTTTAAGTTATCCCACTTACTCATTCAAGGCTTGAGGCATCTACTCTGGGTCTGACCCAGCACAAGGTACCTTGACAATAATTGAACCTCTAGGAGACCACAACTGATTCATTCACCTCTAGGCTCCAAGTTCCCTGCACAGCACTTAGCACACAATGTATTCCCATCAAATGATCATTCTTTTTCTTTTTGGGCCCTTAAATTTGGGGTCTGTTCCAGAGGAGTGGGGCTTGGCTTGGAACTGGAGCAGAAGAAAGTGGATTGAAAGATGGGATACAACGTCTTCAGAGCCCTGGGAAGCCAGGTGCAGAGAGGAAAATTCAGGGAGCTCCGGGTAGATGCTAGAAAGGGTCTGGATGGGCGTGCTATATGCTGCACGTCTTGCTTTACCCTGTCCTGGAGGGCATCAGATGGCATCCCACACAGGTGAGGGAGGGCGACGGCCTCAGAGCATAGCCAGCTAAACCCACCATTGTTGTACCAAGGCCCCCAGTCGTCTGTGGGGAGCCTGAGACTTCTCACAGTGCTAGCTGGCATGGACATTAGCTCATCGGATCTTCACAGATTTATTATAAAAGATTTACATTATATACATATTTATTGTTCTTTTTTCCAAACACAACACAATTTCCACAAACACTGCATGTTTATTCCTTATAAACTCGAATTTATGATAGATTCAATTTTCTTTTTCTCTGCATGGGTTTCATCCTTCCCTTTCTGGGTGTTTTCCTGATTTTAGAGCTGCTTCTTCCAAAGGCGTCCATTTGTCCTGATGCATCTCGTTCCCTTATGCCTCTTGATGCCTTACATCCTACATTATATTCCTCTGACTCTCATTTTTCATTTTTGTTCAAGTAAATTAAATATTTTAATACACAGTTGGCCCTTTGTATCTGCAGGTTCCGCATCCATGGATTCAATCAACCATGGATCAAAAATATCTGGAAAAAAAAATTCCAGAAAGTTTCAAAAGGCAAAACTTGAATTTGCCACACACTGGCAGATATTTACATAGCATTTACATTGTATTTACAACTATTTACATAGAATTTGCATTGTATTTACATAGCATTTACATTGTACTAAGGGTTACATGTAATCTGGAGATGATTTAAACTGTATGGGAAGATGTGCGTTGGTTATATGTGAATACTACATTATTTTATATAAGGAACTTGAAAATCTGAAGATTTTAGATTCTGCAGGGGGAACCAATCCCTTGCAGATACTGAAGGATGACTATATAATTAACAGATGCCTACTGTCAAAAATTTGAGAAGTTGAACATAATAAAGAAGTAGGCAACACAGTACCCATAATTCTATTAATATTTTGGTATGTTTACTTTAACTTGTAGCCTCATTATCTGCTTTACTATCATTTGGTACCTAACAGTCTAGTCCAAATATTTGATATAAAACATCATGAACCTCCTTTTTAATGGCTGTCCATTTGGCTGTCTACCTTTATGTATAATATCATCTAGAAAACAATTCCTGTAATGTTGGATATTTGGTTTGTATCTGCTTTTCATAAAATGATGATGCATAACACTTCAAAGAACATATTGTACCTAGCTCTCTGTCTTTGGGGGTATATATTTAGGGAAGATTCCATCATACTGCTGGCTCCCAGCTACCGTGCACTCCTGCGGGTGCTGCCTGGTTGCTTGTGAAGCAGCCTTATGGAATTGCTACAACTACTCCCATTTTTTAAGGAGGAGAACACCAAAGTATAAGGAGGTGAGGTGACTGGGACTTGTCCACAATCACTGCTCAGTCAGCAAGTGGCAGAGCCCCCTTTGAAGGTGAATGGGGTCATGCAGCCAAGGCCTGGCACCAGCCCGCACTTGGTCGGTGCCCAGAGGGATGGCTGCGTCATCTCTAGTCTATGAATGGGCCCTTCTTCCCCACCTGTGGGGAGGCTCCTACTCTCTCCATCCATGCATCTTCCTGACCTGTGGCCTAGAAGACAGGGAAGCAGGAAACAGCATTCCCCCAGAGCTCTTCCACCCGGGGTCTCCCTGGACAGCACTCTTCCCTGTGTCCTGTGTCCTAGCACTGATAGCCCACCCATCAGATGCTCATTCCCTGGAGAAAGAGTGCTCTTCACATCCAAGCCCTGGCCTGGTGGCCGTGGTACCCGGAAACCTGCGCACCACTGTGGAGCATTGGTCTGGAGCCTTCTGCCTCTAAAGCTCATACAGGGCATACTGAACACAGTAGGGGCAAGGCTCTGTCCTGCAGGGATGCTCACCCCCAGGCTGCAGAGGCTCCGCAGACATTTCACACACCCCTCCTTCTCTTTAGATGGAGCAGCCCTGCTAGGAGCCCTGTTCTTCCCAGAATGCACTGCGTCAGCAGGCTTATGGACTCCCTGGAGTCTCTGGAAGGGCCTGTCATAGGCAGAGCCAATTTGATACTCTGTGTTCTACCCCAGAAGCAGCAGATTTCCCCAGAAGGGCCAGAGCTGTCATGGAGACTAACTCAGGTGTGCTGATGGTATCCCAGGGCGCTTCTGAACAAAGGCAGGGCAACATCCAGGGACACATGAGATGACAACATCAAATCCAGGACTGGGAGAGAGAAGTTAAATTCTGTCTTTCTATTATCCTCTGGTCTCATTAGTTTCCCAACAGATTTCATGCTTCCAAATGCATTTGCCACACAGAGGTGCTTGAGGTTTCTCGGAGGCTTTGCAGACAGGCAGGTGGGGAAGGAGGAAGCTCGGCCCTGGGGGCAGGGCTGCTGGCAAGCAGGGGGCCTGAGGAGTATGGGTGGGGCTAGAGGACATGAGCCCCAAGAGCTGTGACCAGGGTGGGAGAAGATTCCTGCCAAAGTCACTCAGGGTGACCTGCCCCTCCTGCATGGGCTGAGAGAAGGACATCCATGTATGCAGAGCGCTGAGATTGGGAGTCCCCTCTGGGCCGGCTCAGTGACCCCCAGGATAGCAGTTACTGGGTACCCTGGAGAAACCATCAGACCCCACGCACGTCACAGCCACATCCCTCCTGCTGCCTCTGATCCAGGAGCAGGTGAGGCAGGGGTGGGGGAACGATCAGATACAGGCTCAGAGGTGTCCTGCCTACACAGATGGGCTCCGGGGACCACATGCCACCCAGGTTATCTTGGGAGAGTCCTTCCCGGCAGGAGTCCCTGGATAAGGAAGGCTTATATGAGAGGGGGGCCAAAAAGCAGGAAGTCACAGGCTGGAGGGCTTTGGGGGCAGATGAAAGGAATGGAGAACAGGAAACGTAGGGGTTGCCTGTGAACCCCTAGCATCCGGTGCTGAGGCCACTGGGCTCATTCCCATCCTGCCCCGGGGACAGTACCACCTGTCTCTCCCGTCCTCTTCCTCTGTTCCTTCTCTTCCCGCTCTATTATGCTCTTCCCCTTTGGGCAGGTTCTTGTATGGCCTACTAATGGGGTTATCAAGTCCTCCAGACCCCAAATCCCCCAAACCCCAGCCCCACGCATTCCTTAAACCACCCTCCTGGACCCACGGAGGACTGCGGTCCCTGCTGTGTCATTCCATCCGTGATGCTTACCAGCGCCCCCTGTCCTGCCTTCTGTCCACAGGACTGGGCAGTCTGGGCATGGGCTGGATCCCTTGTCCAGCTCTTCAGAGGTGTTCTGCTCCCAACTTCCCAAGGCTTTGGTCACTCTTTCTTCCTTGCAGGTTTTCTGAGTGTAGTGACCACATTTTCCAATCTCCTAATCAGACTCCTTGACATATGTACACCATGTCATACGTATGCATGTGTCTGCACACACACACATACTGTATTTGTCAGTATACACATGTCGGTAGGGATGCTCCAAACCCTGTGCTTTTCTGCCTTTACTGAAAGCCCGGGACAGGCTTGGCTGTGGTGCTGAGCCCCTACCTGCTCGGGCGTTGTGCTCGGGCTTTGTCTTTCAGGTTGCTTCACTTCTAGCTCCCTTGCTTTAGTGAGTTTATTTTTCTCTCTCAACTGGAAAATCACATCCAATCAGCTGTAGAGAGCAATCAGATACCGAAACGTTGGGATTTTGCCCAGGAGGTGGCTCCTCCAAAGCTGGTATGCATTCTCTGGGGTGAGACGGGACTCATGGGAAACACACCCAAGCTTCAGGAACAGGGAGTCAGGCAGACGGCAGACGGGTGCAGACTGGGAGAGACAGAAATGAAGCAGCCAAAAAGCTATACTGTGCTGAGTTCTGGAGCCCCAAGCTTCTGAGTTTGGGCTGGTGCCTTCTGTCAGCCTCGCTCTCACTCTCATGCTTCTGCTCTTAATCTCACTTGATGAACGTGACAAAAGTTGAATGAAGTGACTTCGTGGCAGCACCTATGTCCACTCCTCTGCTGCTGGGACATTCCGTGCATAGGAATGGTGGGGTGGGCACCTGGCAAGACAGTGGGCTCATCCCTCCTCTGCTCCCCACCCCTTCCCCCGCTGCCTGTGGCCACTCCATGCCCCGGAGAGGAAGAGGGCCAGCCACAATAAGGGCTTCCTTGCAGGCCTGTCTTCACCGCTGTTCCAGATCTCGTGGGCAAAGCTCTCCTGCTGATGTATAAACAGTCCGAGCAGCATCTCTGGGCATCTGCCCGCATAAAGCTCCTGGAGGAATGCATCAGTCCATAGCCCGGAGGGTCCTCACACCAACCCACTCATCCCATCCTTAGTATCAACCCAGGCTCCAAAACACCTTACCTGCTTCTGCTGCTCGCCCATTCCCAGCATCGGAAGCTCAACCTGCTCCTTCAGCCCTGGCTGTCCTGCAGCATCTTTGGCTCAACCATGGCCTCTCCTACCTATGTCCACAGAGCTCCTGTTCCTTCAGCTAACATGGGGGTCTGTGGAAAAGGGTCCACAGTCAGAAGGATGCGGGGCACATGGGAGGGCTCTTCTCTGCAGACCCCCTAGATCTTTCATATTCTGGGGTGCTTCTTAAGACTCCACAGGGAGGTTTAGTATGAACCTTCTACTAAACTTATTTGAGCACAGGAAACTTCTCTTCTCAGAACACCTCATGATACCTCCCAGAATGCAGTTTGGGAGAAGCAATTTATTTTTAAAGTTGACTCCTCGTTCAAGTTCCTGAAGTGATCCTTAATGGGTAGTATCAAACAAATCGTATCAACAAAGATTTTTCATGCCCCTTCTACGTGCAGTGTATCAAGTTGGTCCCTATAGCAGCAGATTCTTCTGTCCAAATTCCGTTCTGTGATAAAACTGGGGGGCTTAGGCTCAGCTTCTCTACAAGGTTTACTTCTGAAGCAGGAACAATTTTATTACAGAAGGAGCCCTCATGGAGTGAACACAATCATTTTCTGCTTCACAGCTCCTAATTTGACATTTAGAATTCAGGTGTCACCCGAGAGTGTCTGAACTAGCAGGTTATCTAGATATTATGACATGGGTCACTCTTCCTCTATAGGCTGATCCTTGACAGCTCACCCCATTACAGGGAGGTCTTCCAATTTGCCATTACTTGAGGCGTGAACTCCCACCTGCTTGAAACAACTCGAAAAGGGGGGCGGAGAGGGGAGGAAAGGTGGAGGTTTGTGGCAGAGAAGGAGGTGAGGCCCAGCCAGTGGGGGTTTTGGGGGAGCAAAAGTTGCCAAGCCTCCCGGATTCACTGTCAGTGTCTGTTATGTGAGAGGCATGGGGTTTTTATCTGTTTTAAGTGTGATGGATATTTGCTTCCTAATGGGAGTGGATGGGGGTGGTGATAACATAGACATAAAAAAGCAAAGTATATATCTTACTCCAAATAGCATCCCACAAGGCCTCAAATTCCTAGGGCAGCTGAGTAGGTCCTTAGAGGCTCTGAGGTACGGGGACATGGGCTCTGGTTCCAGCTCCGCCACTGCTAACATGTGACCTTGGACAGGTCCCTGTGGCCTAAGTATGCTCATGCATAAGATGAGAATCATTTTGGGCCACAGTTCCCAGAGGCAGTGTCTAGAAGGGACAATCCAGGGACAAGGCCACAGGGAGGGACGGGAGCGCCAGTGTGCATGTGTTCTCTCTCTCTCTTTCAATATTGAGATAGTTCCCGTATCATAAAATTCACCCTTTAAAATGGCTTTTAGTATATTCAAAAAGTTGTGCAACAATCACCACTATCTTATTCCATAGGATTTTCATCACCCTAGAAATAAGTCCATCAGGAGTGAGGCAACCACTCATCTACTTGCTCTCTCTGTGGATTTGCCTATTCTGGACATTTCACGTGAATGGAATCATGTAATATGTGGTCTTTTGTAACTGGCTTATTTCACTCAGCTTAATGTTTTCAAGGTTCTCCAGCTTGTATCTTTCCTCTTTATGACTGAATAATATACCATTGTATAGATATCCCACATTTTCTTTCTCTATTCATCAGTTGATGAACATTGGATTGTTTCTACTTTTAGCTATTATGAATAATAATAAGATTTGTGTACAAGCTTTTGCATGGACATATGTTTTCGATTCTCCTGGGTTTGGGATTAGAAATTCTGGATCATATGCTAACTCTATGTTTAACTTTTTGAAGAACTGCAGAGCTGTTTTACAAAGTAGCTGCACCATTTTATGTTCCCACCAACAACGTGTGAGCATTCCAACTTCCCCGCGTCCTCACCAATACTTGTTATTGTCCATCTTTTTGACTATAGCCATCCTAGTGGGTATGAAGTGGTACCTCATTGTAGTTTTAATTTGCATTTCCCTAATGACTAATGTTGTTGAGTACCTTTTCATATGCTCATTGGGGCCATTGGTACATTTTCAGACAAATGCCTGTTCAACCCATTTGCCCATTTTTAAATTGAGTTATTTGCCTTTTTATTGTTGAGTCGTAAGAGTTTTTATATATTCTGGATACTAGTCCCTTCTCAGATATATGATTTGCAAATACTTCCTCCCATTCTGTTGGTTGTCCTTTACTTTTTTAATAGTATCCTTTGAAGCACAAAAGTTTAATTTTGGTGAAATTCAATTTCCCTATTATTTCTTTTTTGCTGCTTGTGTGTTTGGTGTCACAGTTAAGAAACCATTACCTAAATTCAAGATCATAAAGATTTATATCTATGCTTTCTTCTAAAAATTTTATAGTTTTAGCTCTTAATTTAGGCCTTTTATTCATTTGAGTTAATTTTTGTAGCACCCTCTTTTAAGACAATCTATGCAATTGAAAACAAACAAAACCTTCTTGTGTTTTGTTGGGCCAAGCCAAACCTTCCTGTGGGTCACTAGTTTTGCAAGTTCTGAGCAAGGATTTTCTAAGGGATCTCTGTTACTTCTCTGTCAGGCTTCCCTCCTTTAATGAGTTACTGAGGAAGAACCTAGAACCCCAGGGAAGACAGTTTAGAGCAGGATCTCCAGCAGCAGTAGAGGCCAATGGGGCCGTCCTGGGACAGGGAAGTGTCTCGGGTCTTCTGATGAGGAAGGCCAGATGGACACAGATGTGCTGGTCAGCAGGGCCGAGAGCTGGGTAAGGCCTTGCCAGGTTAGATTGAGGCTGACCCAAGTTCCGTTGGCTTAGGCCTGGTGTGCTTGCTTATACGTGTCCTCACAGAGCTCAAGCACTGGCCTGGTTTCTGGAGCTCTGGGTCCCCTTACTATTTCTCCTACAACCTGCTGCGTGTTCCTAGGCCACTCACTGAACCACTCTGAGCCTCCAGTTTTTGCTTGAAACATGACATTGGCGACCTTGTATTAAAGATTCTGATGGCTGCTTGAGTCCCACTGACATATGATGTTTTCAAAACAGAAAGGTTTGATCGTGTAGATGCTGAGTAGCGTTTCCTGAAGGGCATCCCATAGAAATGTGAGAGACAATGGCTGTGTGCACAAATGACTGAGAAACACTAACTTAAACACAAATAAGTCTCTTTACTATGGCACTTTCCAGAGTTTTTCTGGGAACATCGAGCCTGAATCTGTAGGAGGGAGGTGTGCCATGCAGGATTTCCCAAATTAGTTTAACTATGAAAAGGCTATTGAAAAAAAGTGAACGCTGCCTGTTTCACATCATGTAAATGAAACAACAGTCATGGAGCTGGACGTCTGCCTGTATGTGATGCTGTTGGGTCAGGTGCCACTCTGTCCAACCTAGCACAGCGTATTTTTGCCACCCAGAGTACGCTTTCCCCTCTGGGGTACCGGAAACAATCCATCAAGCTGGACTGGTTATGGAAAGGGACTCTGGGTAGCCTGTAAAGGCTGGTCTTCACTCCCAGCTGGTCTGACATTCAGGGCTGCCTGCATTCCTCTTGGAATTGGCAGCCAAGGAACCCCATAATTCACCTGAGCTGTCCTGGACGAGTGAGGCTTTGACCTTTGATCATGTCCGAGATGGAAAGCCAGGTGTCTTGGGCTCCTCCACAAGCATTACTGGCAGTAGAACTGGCCAGGCCACCAAGACGTTGAGCCCTAGAATTTGGGAAAGAGTCCCAGGCCCAGGGAGGAGAAGGGTCTGACAAGGCCAATGTCCCAGGTGACTTCCCTCTTTTCATCAGCCCAGGTCATTTGCTTATTATTACTGTGAGGAGTTTGGGGTGGGGTGGGTGGAGATAGTAATGAAGGAAAAACTCTACACAGGAATGTAATTGATTAATTTATTCAATAATAATTTGATGTTAGATCCTTTTTGTATTCAATTTAACTCCATGGTTTTGCAGTTTTAGACAAATGTTTGCATTATTTTGCACCCCTAAAGTACACATTGAGAGTTGCAGGATGGATGGCAGGGTGGGAGGTGGGATTGGGACATGGGAGAGGGAGTTCTACGCCTGAGACAGGTAGACAGGGACACCAGGCTGTAAGCTCTGATTCTGCACGTAATCAAAAATGACGCACGTGGCCAGGTGTTCATTGTATCCCAGCAGAAGTGTGGCCTGTAGGGTCAGAGGGTGGTGTGTCTGGTCCATGTCTTCTTTCCTTCCACACAGCTGGGAGCTTGGGGAGTGAGCAAGGCCACTTCCTTGTATATAGTCCTCCTCAAGGGCCAAGGAGACCTGCTCCCAGCTGCACTTCCTCTGTTGACCTGACCTGGCTCTGCCTTGGCACAAGATTTTGTAAACCTTCAACAATAGATGATCCTTCACTGACAGAACCACTAAGGAGACCCTGGTTCCAATCATCCATCCACTTTGTGCTGGGATGCACAGGTGAGGCTGACACAGCCTCTGCTCATGGGGACATCACAGTCTGGCTGAGGCTGACTGTGCCCACATATTCACAGTACTAGGCTGACAGCAGGCAATCTCAGAGAAAGGCAGATGCAGGTCAATGGGAGTCAGAGAAAGAAAGATCATTTCCACCCAGTCTGAGGGACAGGAAGGCTTCATGAGAATAACATGACTTTTTAAGAGTCCTCAAAGAGGGTTGGAGTTGCATATGCCGAGTCAGAGGAAGGGTTTTTGTGGCTTCTTCTAAGAGCTCATGCAGAGGAACTACACGGATACGAAGAGAGAATGTGCTGGACCAGAATGTGTGGAGTCTTACATGCTGGGCTCTGGAGGTTGACAATTTAAAGCTGTTTGACCCCTCTTTCTCTTCCAGCACCATTTCATTTGAAGTTAGAGATGTCTTGGGAAATGAAGTGGGGCCTCCCCTTAGTGTTTTATTTTGGTAATGAGTGCAAAAACTCATAGCTCTAAATACCATCTATATGCTAATGACTCCAAAATTTACATCTCCAGCCAGACCTGAGCTCCAGAGTCATATATTCACCTGCTGACTTGACATCTCCCCCTGGATGGCTAATAGGCATTTCAAACTCAATGCCACCCACACAGAACTCGCGCGTTTCTCTTTCACATCAGTTGCTCCCCACTTTTCAACATCTCAATAAATGGCACGAGCACAGATCCAGCTGTTGAATTGAATAAGTTAGGACATTCTTGATTCTGCTTCTCAGAATCTTTCCCAACCCTGCTTGCAGTCCACCAGTAAGTTCTATCAGCTCTACCTCGAGGATATGTTCCAGCCTTTGCTTAATCTCAGCTGTAGAGTCCAGCCCAGACTGCCATTGTCTTTCCCTTAATAAAACCATCATTGTCTTTCTCAACAAAACTAAATTCCTTACCAGCCTTCTGTGACCTGACCCCTCTCTACTCTCTGACATGTCTCCTTCCGCCCCGCCCAGGTCCACTGAGATGCAGCCACGTCAGACCCAAACAGCCCATGGTCATTCTGAGGCTTTTGGTACTTGCCACTTCTGCCTAGAAAGTTACTTCCCTGATCTTGTGTGTGGCTGACTCTGACCTTCCCTGACTTTAAAGTCTAAGAGATCCTTCATGCCCCATCCCTATCACTCACATTTTCCCTGTTCTATTGTCTTCAAGGCATTTATCATTGTATGACCTTGTCTTATGCATTAGTTTATTTATTATCTGTCTCTTCCTTCTGCTCTACCCTCAGTAGAATGGAAGCCCCATGAGTGCCACGAGAATGTTTATATTTCCCATCTAATTCACTGTTGCATCCTCTGCACTGTCACCTAGAAGCTCAAAGATATATTTTTAACTTATTTATAATGAAAAGTTTCCTACATGCACAAAAGTAGAGAGAATAGGATAATGAACCCACTTCTCATCACTCAGCTTCAACAATTATCAGCCCAAGGCCAATCTGTTTTCATCTATCCCCCTATATTGAAGCAAATCCAAGATATCATGTAAGTTCATCTATAAATATTTCAGTGCATATCTCCAAAAGATAAGGGTTCTTCAGAAAAAAAAATGCCATTATCATATCTACACAAATTTACAATAATCCCTTAATATCATCAAATATCCAGTGAATTTTCAAAGTTCTCTGAATGTCTCACTTTTTTTTTTACAGGTTGTTGTTGTTTGAATTAGGCTCTAAAGAAGGTCTTTAAATTGCAATTGTTTATAATGTCTTTCAGTCTGTTTTAATCCCTCCAACTCTCTTGCTTTGTTCTTGCAATCTATTTATTGAAGAAACTAGATAATTTGTCCAGCAGAGTATCCCATAATCTAGGTTTGCTAATTGCATTCCAGTGATGTTGTTTAACACGGTTCCTCTGTTCCCTGCATTTTCTGTAAATTGGACTTAAGAGGCTTGATAAGATTCAGGTTTGTTTCTTTGGAAAGAATGCTTCTGCCTCATATTCTTCCATCAGGAGGCACATCGTGTCTGCTTGTCTCCCGGTGATGTCAGAGGGGTTGGTTATCATTGCCCAGATCCAGTATTTCATTAGACTTGACAAAATGTTAATATTCTTCTGTCTTTCCTTCTACATATATTAGCTGAAATACTTTTATAAGGAGAAACTTACCCTGATTATGACTTGGTTACCTTGAGATATAGTTTATATAGGAAAGGCAGATAAATGCTTGATTCTCTTTGTCCATTGCCAAAATAATGAGTTGGTCCCTACATCCTCCTAAGTTTACCGGTGAGGATTTTCATTTTAAGTATCATCATGAGTTCATAAACTTAAACAAAAGTGATGCATTTCAATCAATAGATATTTGTTGAATTGATGCATGAATAATTGAGCAAATGCAAGTTTAGAACTTTCTATAGGCTTTCAGTTCTTTCTTTCCAGACTTTATAGTCCCAGATTTTACATGCAAAGCCACTGGGTGATTTTCCTTTAGGGTTAATTCTGTTCCTTAACTATTTACTTAGTCCTCTAGGGTTTAATTGAGTAGGTACCACACAGTCCCTGTTTTTAGAAATATGTTGATCCATCTGCTACTAGACAAAATGCCTTCAGTTAGATCCTGAATCAGTTCATTATCAAAACTCACTGATGTGCTTCCCACTTGGGAAAGTACTGGTCACTGACCCAGAGGCAGTGGCACTGATCAGGCCTGGTCCAGGCTCCTCTGCTGTGGGCTTGGACCAATCACCTCCCCTTTGGGTCTCAGCTTCTGCATCGGAACATGTAGGGAAGGTACCAAGTCATTACCAAGGCCCCTCCTCCTCAGTGTGTGTGACCTCTTGGTAGAGGCCATGTGAATGGCGTCAGATGGGGTGAGCGAGGCAGCAGTGGAGTGGGGGTGGGGAGGGAGGAATGGGACCCACCGGCCAGGAGGGAGAGCCTCCCACACACAATTCAACCAGCGGCTTAGAAGGCGCCATGGCTGAAATACATGTGCAATTCTGCGTGCTGTCTTTAAAAGCTTTCTGGCATGTGGTGGGAGCAGCAGGTGCCTACCAGGTTAGGAAAGATTTCTGGAAGTGTTTGGTGGCCTCTGGAGGAAGAGAAGCTAGGTGCTGGATGCAGAAAGCTGTTTTCATAGTATGGTCCCTGGAGCACGGGATCTGAGGCCTGAGCCATCCCCCTGCTCCGCCCCACATTTCCTGCTGGATCTGCTCCAAACCCTCAGCCCATCTCCCGCTGTCCCTGCCGCCCTCCTGGAGGCAGAGGCAGCCTTGCCAGCTGCCCTGGCAGCTCTGCCCGTCTGGGAATTCAGACATTTGGAGTGCCAGAGGGTCTGCTGACATTTTCCTTTTGTCTGCCACAGGTTTGCGTTGCGTGGGCCTTGATAGCCTGCATTCTGGGAGCTTTCTGAGGAGCAGGCCTGCTGCTGAGTTGTTGTCTGTGTCCCCACCCTCCAATCACAGGGCCCGCATTTCCCCATCTCCATCAGCGATGTGCAACACAGGCCCCCATAGAGGTCAGTTTATCTGATTCTCACGTGGACCTGACAAGGTATCTAGAGATGATGGACTGTCTCTCTCTCCTGCTTCCTGACACTAGCTGCAATAGCCAGGGGCTGGTGAGGGTTTTTTTTATTAACCAAGGTCAAACATTTGGCTGATAAGGGCATATGGTGGCTTCCTGCCCTCTGTGGTAGGAAGGCTGCTATCCTGCCCCCGCCCCCATCACCTTCACAGTTCTCCTCCATCACTGCCATCAGCCTGAGTGTAAACAGTGGGCAGGTCACCCTAAGAGGGGAAGTAAGCTCTGCACTCTGCAAGGAGGAGCTCCTGGGCCTTTCTCCTCAGCACCTTGTAGGCAGTGTTACTTTCCATTTGAGGCATCTGGGGATGATTGGATGGTCAGAGTCACATTGGTGGCTGGAAAGCCTCCCAAGAGGTGGGTTCCTGGTGTTCGTTTAGAAAGAAGGCACAGTGGTTGGGACAGTTGGATATCCATACTCAAGAGAAACAAACACAGACTCTTAAATCACCCCATACACAAATATCAACTCAAAATGCATCATAGACCTACATGGATAAACCAAAAGTATAAAACTTCTAGGAAAATATTTTGTGACCTTAGGGCAAATATTTCTTTGATATGATTCTAAAAACACAATCCATACGAGAGAAAATCGATAAATTGGATTTCATCAAAATTCAAACTTTTGCTCTTCAGAAGATACCATTAAGAAAATTAGAAGACATGGCACAGACTGGGAGAAAATATATGTATATCATATATCTGATAAAGGACTTATATTCAGAATATATAGAACTCTTAAAACTCAATAGTAAAGAGTAAAGCAACTCAGTTAAAAATGAGCAAAAGATTTGAATAGGCATTTCAGCAAAAAAAGATATAAAAATGACTAATATGTACATGAAAATATGCTCAACGTCATCAGTCAGCAGGGAAATACAAATCAAAACCACAATGAGGGGCTTCCCTGGTGACGCAGTGGTTGAGAGTCCGCCTGCCGATGCAGGGGACGCGGGTTCGTGCCCTGGTCTGGGAGGATCCCACATGCCGCGGAGCGGCTGGGCCCGTGAGCCATGGCCGCTGAGCCTGCGCGTCCGGAGCCTGTGCTCCACAACGGGAGAGGCCACAACAGGGAGAGGCCTACGTATCGCAAAAAAAAAAAAAAAAAAACCCCACAATGGGCTACCACTTCACGCCCACTAGCATGGCTATAATTCTAAAATTTAAATTTAAAGAATGTGTCCCTTGTACATTACAGATGGTGGAAATATAAATTACACAGCCCCTTTGGAGAACAATTTTATCATTTCTTAAGTTAAACGTAAATTTACCATATGACCCCAAAATTCCATTCCTAGGTTTCTACCCAAGAGAATGGAAACATATGTCCACACAATGACTTGTATATACATGTTCACAGCAGCATTATTTATAACAGCCAAAAAGTGGAAATTATACAAATGTCTATTAACTGGTGAGTGGGTAAACAAAATGTGATATATCCATACAGTGGAATATTATTCATCAATAAAAGGGAATGAAGTACTCACATATGCTACAATATGGATGAAATTCAAAACCATTATGCTAAGTGAAAGAAGCCAGATCCAAAGAAAATATAGAACAAGTCCATGAAATATCTGGAAAAGGGAATCTGTAGACAGAAAGTAGATCAGTGGTTGCCTGGGGTTGGGGGGTGACAGCAGTTATTGACTATAGGGCATGAGGGAACTTTCAGGGGGTGATGGCCATGTTGTAAAATTGGATTGGGGTAATTGTTGCACAACTCTATAAATTCACTAAAAATCATTGAAATGTACACTTACAATTAATTTTTTATGGTATGTTAATTATACCTCCATAAAACTGCTTAAGGAAAAAAAAAGGAAGAAGGGAGAGAGGTAGACTCCAAAATGTGCTTTGCCAAAGGGACCACCTCATCCAGGGAGAGAAAGGGAGAGTGGGTGCAGGACCTCATAAACAAGCCCCAGCCTCCAAGTAGGGTGCAGACCCCACCTGGTCCAGCCCACTGAGCGGAGTCCTGAGGACCTTCTACTGCCCCCTGCAGGAGGGGCAGCCATTGGCGGCTCTGCAGCTCAACCGTGAGGCCTCAGCTCACCACCCCGTCTCCCAAGCTTGTTCTCCCTTCCTCCAGCAGACAGCATGGGTGCCTTCCTGCTCTCTGCACCCGCTCAGCCATCACGGCCCTGCCCCGTCCCACTTCTGCAGTCTGCCATTCCTCCCGCCTTCTCCACTGTCCTGCAAAAAGTTTCCTCTAACGGGCATGCTTATTTTCTAGTGTACGTCACTGGGTCATGAGATGGCTGGGTGTAGACTTGCTGGGAAATGGTCCCAAATCTAGGGAAGGGGAAGACATAGTAGAAGAAGCAGACTGGATTGAGAGGGAGCTGAAGGAACATCGCATGGGATGTGGGCAAACATAAAGAGCATCGGATGTCTGCACACAGGAGGGGCGGGACAACTCAAGGTAGGATGCTTTGGAGCAGCTAAGGCCTTCTGGGGTTGACTTTGCTGAATTTCAAGAATTGAGGCCCCGCTGGAAGGTCAGCCCTTGCCACTGGTTTAGTCACTTACTTCAGAATATGAACCAGCCCCTCAGAACTTTGAGCCCAGTTTTGGAGCCCTTAATACCTGGTAGATTCTATTGAAAGTATGTAGTCAGCACCAATTTATTTAATCCTCACAAAACTCTTTGAAGTAGGTGCTATTATTATCACTCCATTTTGCAGATGAATGGAACTGAGGTCCAAGCTTTGGAAAGCAATGAGCAGCAGAGCCTGGATTGGAGCCCAAACAATGGGTCTCTAATTCCTGCCTCCAACCAGGTCCCTGCCAAGAGTGGGTTTGATGGGGTAAGAAGCCAGACTCTTAAAGGCCCAGTATGAGAAGGCTGGAGGCCTTCAGGACAAGTTCATCTACTGGGCCCAGCAAGACAGGGAAGAAGGAAAGAAGTAAAAGAAGAAGCTGACATGCTCTGGGTTGGAGGATAGCACGGGTCCCCCCAGGGAGGTGTCCTGGGAACCCAAGGGGCCTGAGGCTGCCTGTCTCCTGGGGGGAGAGGAGCTGGTTGGGCAAGGCACCCTAAGCCCAGCTCCCTGGCTCAAGGTGGCAGGAAAGACCAGCCACACACAAGACCAGCTTTTACATCTGTAAGGTACAGAAAAGTAGAACCCTGTGGCCTGGGCACCACAAAACCAGCACCTTCTCTGGCCACAGCCAGCTGAGGTCTTCCAAAAGAGCAGCCCATAAGGCCAGTGTGGGCAGAGATGGCACTGCCTGCATGAGAGGAAGGCAGAGGGAAGCAGAGGGAGTTTGGGAAGCTGGGATGTGTTGTGCCAAGAGAAACCTGATCTTGCATCTTTCTTAGGGAGAGTAGGGGCTCACAGCAGCAAGGGGCTAAGCCTCGAAGAACCCAGTGACAGAAGAGTCTTGAAATTCAAGAGAATTTTTACCTTCTCCTAGCGTGGCTTCTAGGAGATTCAACCTAGATTGAATCTAAGTACATGTTGAATCGTGGCTTCTAGATTCAACCTGTACTTTCTGAGCACTTACTATGTGCTTGGCTTCTAGGATAGAGGCCTTCTCATAGATCTGGGCAGGCTCATTCCCTTCTTTGCATCCTTTTTCCTTTTCTTTGATTTCTGTACTCACAGAGAAGATCCTTGGGTTAACAGTATTTGTGAGCAGGTGCCACAGATATCCAGCATCCAACACCACAATGCTGAGCCCAGAACAGTGCCTGGGTTAGGAAGTGGGTGGGGAGCTATAGACATAAATTTAAAAACCAACCAACCAACCAACCACTAAAGACTTACCCTCCACATCATCTTCTTAGAAAATCGATGCCTCTCTTGGGCTTGGGCTCAGAAGGCTAGAATGAGTTGATCATAGAGCTCTCAGCCTACAGAACGATGGTAACCTGCATATGGGCCCATGCCTCCAACCAGCTGGGACCTTTCCCTCCATCCAACTGGGACCCATGCCTCCATCCAAATGAAACTCATGCCCCTCCAACCAGTTGGGACCCAGGCCTCCATCCACTTGGGATCCATGCCTCCATCCAAATGAAACTCATGCTCCTCCGTTCAGTTGGCACCCAAACTTCCATCCCAAAGCCTATGCCTTTCTCCAAAGGGCACCCATGTCTCCATCATAATGGGCCTGTGCCTCCAATTAATCGGTGCTCGGTGAGACTTCTGTCTGCTGCTGCTGCTGCTGCCACAAATTCCCTGATTCCATTAGAGCAAGTACTCCACAAAGCCCATGAGAGAGAGCAGGCCTCAATCTGCTTCCCGACTCCCGGAGCCCAGCCATTCATTTAGATAGTAATGCTGGGGAGCTGGGCGGGGAGGCCCTTGGCAGAGCAGTCCTGAGTTCCCTCAGGGCGGTTCTTCTTCCCTTTCCCTTCACTTTGATTGTTATTCCAAAGGCCTTGTTATGGAAATTACAAAATAATGGTTCTGCAATTTGTGCCTGTTTGGCTATGTGCACAGTAATTGCCATCCCTGTGTACCCTCTCTAGGAGGCACTGCAGTGGCAACCGACTCGAATCACTCTTCACTGCAGCTTTGCCTCCCGCTCCTGTCACCTGTCACCCCAGCTATCTCCTTTCTCCAGGGTGCCGGGATAAAGTGACTGTCTGGGTAGAAATGGCCGCCCCAAGCCCACCTACATATATCTAAAGGGTTCCAGGGCACACAAGGGATGTAGAGATGCCTCCTGGCTTCAAGATCTATGAAGTATGCCCACTGTTTTAACAGAGATCCTGTTGATTTGGGGGTGACTCTGGGGGGCTGGTAGAGATAATGAGGCACACTGTCCCTTGGCACTGTCACTGTGGCAGCCCCGCCTCCTGGTTTGCACAATCCTTGCAGGTTGGGAAGTTACTTGCAGGGTTGGGAAAGGGAAGGATGGGAGAGAGGAAGCTCATGGCAGATGGGGGTGTTACTGCAAATCCTGGTCCAGGCGTGGTGCCCTGAGCAGGAGAGATCTTGGGCTCAGAGGAGGGCTTCATGGAGGAGGAGTGGCCCTCAGTTGGATTTCAGAAGGGCAAGCTGGGGCCAAGGAACAGAGCAGAGAGGGCGGCAGGGCGAGAGGTGAGCAGAAACAACCTGCCCCAAACCCCAAACTCCTGTTGCTTGTACTTACAAGCTTCATCAGATTCTTTCTAAAGGAAATTGTTTCTGGGGAAACGCAAATTTTCTTTGCAAGAAAAGGTAAATTGCTTTCATCAAATTACCCCTGGGAACACGTGGCCTGGGGCAGAGCCTTCAGAACACCCACCCTGCTTGAACTGTTTGAGGAGAGTGTGGTTCTGGGGAAGGGGAAGGGGCAGCAAGTGTGAGAAGGACTCAAAGAGGTGAGCACTGGCAGGACAACTTGGCATCTCTAGGATTCGAGGGCCAGTGAAAATGGCTGTAGGTCGTGGTCTGAAGCTTCAAATTTCACCTTGCCTCAACTTCAATCAGGTGCAGGAGTGACACAGACCTGGGTTGAATTTTGATTCTGTCTCTTGCAGCTGTAGGACCTGGGTGGAGCTACTTAATCTCTCTGTACCTTGGTTTCCACATTTATTAAAAGGTGTAATGACAGCACCTCCTTTGTGGGCTGGGGGGAGAAGTGAACATGACAAGGTAGCTGAGCCCTGAGTGCAACACTCTCCCAGAGGGAGTCCTTGCCTGCAACGGCCATTTGCTGTTGTTATTGTGCATGGTGGTTGTGCTGTTTTGAGGATTAACTGTCATAATTATGTAATTTCTGTACAGCATCAGCACAGTGCCTGGTACGTAACCACTGTTTATTGTGTTGACTATTGCCTTTACATCCAACCTCTTTCAGTTCAGTCAGACATCTCCCGCTCCAAATCTCCATCCTCTCTCCCTCCAGAGAAGTGAGGTGAAGTATCAGGTGGAGGGGAGAGGGGCGGGGGAGTGCCCAGGCTTCTGCCCCACCCCCTCCTCCATCATCAGCAAAGCACACGAAGTCCTTGAGGAATTTCATATTCCTGGTACCTTTGAATACCTTCTCACAAGTTCTCAGAGTGTGTAGCATAAAACTAGGGCTTTGGGAAGAATTATTTCAGCATATTTTAGAAAAAAAAGCTGTGTATGGAGAGGAGAAGGGAGTTGATATAGAAATATCCCAGTATTTCAAGTGGAATCAGATTAGGTATATTCCTATACTAGATATAGGAACTTAGATGCCTACAAAACCCTTGAAAGAGACAGGAGACAGAGGTCAGTCAGGCCCCTGAGCACTCTCAGGTTGGACACTAATATCCAGGGGGTCAGTAGCCGGAAGGTGGTGTTCCAATGGTCATAGCTGTCCCCATCACAGAGGCAAATGCAGGGACAACACGTGGATGTCACCGTGACGCTTCACATCTGCCTAAACAAAGGGTGGCTACTTCCCACGCCTGCCCAAGAGGCATCCCAGCTGCTGCCTCCTGTCCCCCTCCCCCTCTGGTGGGAGGGCCTCTCCTTGGTGGGCTCTAGTCCAGACCCCACAGGACAGCATTCTGGGAAATGTAGTTCTCCTGCTTCCAGCCCCTGAGGGGAGCCTGAGGGGAGCAGAAAAGGTAGGAGGTGGATGGGGGCTGATTGTCTAACAGACAATGCGTTGAGAAGGCAGCGGTCACATGTGCAGAGGTGGGACCCACATCGGGGAGGCAGGAGAGCACAGAAGGCACCAACAGGGTGGGTGTGCGCAGAGAGCTCAGAGCTGCACAACTTCTGGGGGAGGGAGGGGAAGGAGAGGTGAGGCCTGGGCGCCTCCCCGTGAGGCGGATGAAGCAGCAGCAGGAGTGGGGTGATCCGAGCAGGACGCCCAGTCTAGGAGGCGCTAAATTAAGGCTCTCCCTAGCACAGGTGATGGGCAGTGTAGGAGGGATAAACTCAGAGCTACAGCAAATCCTGTATCGCCCCAGAGGCCCCCTAAAACTGGGTCAGGGCCAAGACAAGAGCTTGGGGAAAGCCAGGGGTTTCCGTGGAAAGACTGCAGGACCACCGTGGACAAACACGAGAGCCCAAGAGCCAATGGGGATATAAGGACAGTATTGTAGTGAATTTAATTCAACAAGTACCTGAAGCCACCGTCTGGGCTTTACAGGACTTTGACGTAGAAGGGTACAAACGTGACCTGGATACAGCCTCAGCAATGTACTGTCTCGTGAAAGAGGCCGGATGATGATGGTGACGGTGGTGGTGAAGATTCTGGTGAGGATGATGGTGATGAGCTAACTAACTTTTGACTGCTTAGTATACAAATAGTTGTTTTACATGGATTGTCACATCTATTCTCCAACAGTACAGGTAGGCACTATTAATATTATGCACTGTCCTCATGTACTATTATTCTTCTAGCAGGTAGGAACTACTGTTATTCCTAGTTTACAGGTGGGGAGCCTGAGACTTCGAGAAGCTAGTGACTCTGGTCACACAGCTTATAGGAGGTGGGGCCACTTTCCCTCCCTGGGCCCCCTGACTCCATAGGCTGCACTGCAACGCAGGCAGACAGGACACAAATGCATGGGCAGTGTGCTAAGGGGGGATTCAGGGAGGATACATTCTCACCAGCCGGGAAATGAGGGGCACTGGCATGGGTAGGGTGGCATGAGCTAAGCTGGAGGGAATGGGCACATTTCAGGTGCAGAGCTGGGTGAGAAGGGCCTGCAGAGAGTGGGATTCATGTTAGCGGCGTCTTGGAAGGTGACAAGTCATATAGTACGGAAAAGTAAACAAGAGGTCTGAGCTCTTCAGTGTTTATCTTGCTTGTACCCATTCTTCTGCCCATTCAACACGAGTACGTGAGTGCTGTTTAGGTTCTGGTGGAGGCGCACAGGGTACTGGGAGCAGCTTAGGGGGGAGGCAGGCCGGTAAGCAGTCACACCTGGTGTGGGCACACAGAAGTCTAGAACAGGTACAGAAGCCGCAGCGCCTCCAGGATGAGGGGGCCCTGAGCGGTTCTGACACATGGATGGAGCGCCTCAGGCAGCCGGGCATGGGTGTTTAGGGGCAGGGAGAGGCTGATGAAGAGGCTGGAAGGGTGAGTAGGACCACTGATCCCAAGGGGCTTGGAAAAGACACAAACCAGGCATAGGACTTCATTGCCAAGTCGGAGGCGCCTTCGGAGCCTTTAGTAGGAAAGTGGCATCGATTCAGATCCCTGTTATTGGAAGATTTCTCTGGCAGGTGTACAGGGGAGGCAAGAGGCAGTCAGGGAAATCAGGGAGCTGGTGACAAGAAAGGGCCTGAACCAAGGTAGAGACAGAAATCAGGAGATTTGACAACAGTGCGGACAGATGACAGGATGTGGAGACAAGTGGATGCGGGGAGTGGGGGGGAGGTTAGGGAAGTAACAGGTGTGGGACATCTGCTGGTGGACCATCCACAGGATGCGTCCTAGAGACAGAGGCCAAAAATACAGAAGAGAGGATGAGACCATTAGGGCAAGGCTCCAATCCCAGCAGAAATGGGGCTGAGAGTGAGCGGGGGTGGCGTGGGGTTCATGTCCATCACAAGGAACATCTTGTCTGGAGCCTGGGGAGGGGCAGTGGGGAGGTGGTGAGCCTCTCTCCTGCTGTTCTCCTGTGTCTCTAACTGGAGCTTTTTTTTTTTACATCTTTATTGGAGTATAATTGCTTTACAGTGGTGTTAGTTTCTGCTTTATAACAAAGTGAATCAGTTAAACATATACATATGTTCCCATATCTCTTCCCTCTTGCGTCTCCCTCCCTCCCACCCTCCCTATCACACCCCTCTAGGCGGTCACAAAGCACCGAGCTGATCTCCCTGTGCTATGTGGCTGCTTCCCACTAGCTATCTACCTTACGTTTGGTAGTGTGTATATGTCCATGCCACTCTCTCACTTTGTCACAGCTTACCCTTCCCCCTCCCCATATCCTCAAGTCCATTCTCTAGTAGGTCTGTGTCTTTTTTCCTATCTTACCCCTAGGTTCTTCATGACATTTTTTTTCTTTAATTCCATATATATGTGTTAGCATATGGTATTTGTCTTTCTCTCTCTAACTTACTTCACTCTGTATGACAGACTCTAGGTCTATCCACCTCATTACAAATAGCTCAGTTTTGTTTCTTTTTATGGCTGAGTCATATTCCATTGTATATATGTGCCAAAAAAAAAAAAGAGAGAGAAGGAATCTAACTGGAGCTTTTAATTGTGTGTAGTAGGCAAGTTAGTGCTGTGTGGGTCAACTTAATTAAAGCCTGCACATTGAAAAATGAGAAATGATAATAAAGGCCAAGTGCGTTTATCACATCTGTCCCGCTGGCTCCATCCCCAGCTTTCTGGGAAGCCTGGAGTAGCCCGTGTAGACCTGGTCTCCATGGTCCCCAGTCCCATCCTGGGGCCCCTCACCTCTGAAGAGCAGGTGATGATAGCAGTTCAATGAGCACCCGCACAGGGCACGTTTGTGGCAGCAGAACCGTGAAATAGTGAATCTAGGAGGTGAGTAAAATCTTTGCTGGATTTCACTCTCTCCTTTTCAGGACAGATTTTTCCCTTTCTTTCTTTCTTTCTTTCTTTCTTTCTTTTTTAGCTCAGAGATATGCCAAGAAAATGAAATAAAGTAAAGGAGGGAGAGAGAGACCAAAGTGCTCTCAATTTGAATAGCTTTTTCCCATGTGAAAAAGCGACAGTTCATTGCAAAATATTTATCTTCGTCACGGCTGGTATCATTATTGATGGAGAAGCCCTACAGACTAGTGGGGAAATCTCTGTAGGAGGCCTGAATCCAGATGAGCTGAGTCTTCATCTTGCCTTCAACATTCTGGCTGAGCACGGCCTTTAATTTCTGGGTGCCCCCAGCTGACCCACGGGTACAGCCGGAAAGGACAGTGCTCGTGGTTGGGTTAGCCGCATAGAAGTGGGAGAGGTCCTCCATATCAGGGAGTGAGCTCCTTGTGGCTGGGACTGCTTCTTGCTTGCCTTTGTATTATGCGGGGCCCCTGCTTAATAAAGGTGTGTACTGAATGGCTGGAGGATGGATGGATGACCGTGAGAGCGAGCGTGTGCTAAAGGGATAGGCGGGTCACTGAATCCAGTTTAACCATTCATTTCACCAAAGGGGTCAGCGTGGTCCAGAGAGGGGGCTCACACCCATCAGCGGCACAGCTGAACTGAGGTTGAGCCCCTTCCTTCCCAGGGACTTCTCTGTCCCTGTCCCTTCTGCTGAGAGATGTTGTAAGATATAAATGAGAACGTGCTCTTGCAGCTATTTTTGCTACTCAGAATAAAAGGAGTTTACAACAATCAAAGTGTCATTTACCATGACGGATGTCTCAGAGGCTCAGGTTAGCAACCGTGGGAGCTGTAATTCACATGAAAATCAAGCCTTGTGTGTGTCCACCAGTCAGCAGCAAAGGTGTAGAACTGGTCTTACTCGGCCCATTCCCATCTCACAGATGAGCCCACTATGGCTCAGAGAGGCGACAATGGGTCTTGCCCAGGACCTCACAGGCAGCAAAGGTTTAGGAACTGGTTCTGGAGCCCCGGCGTTTGGCATCAACACTCAGGGTGAATTTTGCTCGCCCGTTGCCACGTCCTGTGACATCCTGGGCCTCGTGTTGAATGTGCAGCCACGAGCAGTCGGGGCCAGGGCTCAGCTGGGTTTTCTGGCGGCTGAGCCGGTTGATTAACACAGGAGGTGCTGAGAACAGCCCTGACTTTGAGGAATTCCTCGAGGGGAGCTGACTGCATCTTCCCAAGCTTATTACCTGGTCTCAGAACTTTACAGCCACACCTCATAAATTGCTACAGTGTAACATGTGGCTGTTTCCAGGGAAGAGATGGCAGGGTGATTTAGAGCTCCTGCATGCGGGTTTCTGTGCTGTGTCAGCGCACGGAAAGCTTCTGGAGGACGGAGGCCTTTATGAATTGTTTTTTGCCTTCACGCTCAGCCACTTTCAGGCCCAGGTTTACTGCTCCGAGGTTGTAAAGATGCCAAGGAAGGGAGCCTGGGCCTGATTTTGCCCGCGACTGCCTCAGAAGGCACCTGCTGGCCTGGACAAAGATAGCATCACGGATGTCTGACGGGGGACAGAGCTCGCCCTGTCCTGAGGGCGTGGGTCAGAGGTCCCCAGCACATCCCTCCCAGCAGCAGAAACAAGGCATCCAGGCACTGCCTTCCTGCATCCGTCTCCCCCAGGCAACCGGCCTCCCCTCTCATGCGTCCATCTCCGTGCTTTACCGACACCTCCTCTGCCTCATGCCGCTTCCCTTCCCCCAGGGAGTGCTGTGGGTTTGAAATGATGGTCTTTAATCATTTCTTAAGTGACCAGCCCAGAAATCATTTCTTAGTGCCATACACACAAATTAAATCATAAATCCACACGGGGCCCTGCCTGAGAAGGACGGAAGTACAGCCTGATTTGGAGCAGGGAGGAGGCCTCCGTAGGAGACAGGAATCAGCCTGCGCCTGGAGGGAAGGCCAGGGCCTGGGAGAAAAGGAAGACACGTCCTACCAACTGAGCGGGAACTGCTCTAACAAAATACCCCAGACTGAGGGGTTTAAACAACACACATGTATTTCTCTCAGTTCTGGAGTCTGGGAAGTCCGGGATCAAGGCGCCAGCAGATTCAGTGTCTGGTGAGGGCCTGCTTCCTGGCTTGTAGGCCGTTTTCCCATTAAACCCTCACATGCCCTTTCTTTGTTGCTTGCGGGGGTGGGGTGGGAGGTGGGTCTCATGTCTCTTTTTTTTTGAAATAAGGGCATGAATCCCATCATGGGGGCCCCACTCTCATGATGTAGTCTAACCCCCATTACCTCTGAAAGGCACCACCTCCAAATACCTATCACATTGGCGGTTAGGACTTCAACATATGAATTTGATGGGGTAGGTGAGGGACAAACATTCAGTCCATTGCACCTACTAACTCTCCTTCTTCAGAAGGGCCCTTTTGTACTTCTGTTATTCTGCTCTGGACAAAAGAGGTCCCAGAGAATGCAGACAAGTGGGTTCAGGGCATTAGAAATGTGCTTGTCTCAGGGTTAGGAAGGCTGGGCAGCCCCATCCAGGGCTGAGACACCCATATCCTGTTATTCAGAATCAGCCAGGTCCAAGAGTTTCTTTAATTAGCTCTGGGAGGTCGGAAGGAGGTGGGAGAGTGAGGCAGGCGCTCATCAAGAGAGACTCAGCATTGGGGGATGCAAGTGTGTGTCCCTGAAACATCCATGATTCCTACTTATTTCAAGACTCAGTGCAACATTCTGCCTCCATTCAAGACTAATTCCAGCCTATTTGAAACAGCTGATATCTCTCCCCATGAAGACAAAGTCTTCTCGTTGATTAGGTTGGTGATGGGCTTACAGCAAGGACACTAGCAAACTACTAAACATCCTTGACTCTTTCCCAATCACCATGCCTTTGCACATGCCATTTTCTTTGCCTGAATGCCTTCCTTCATTTTATCTACTTAGTAAACTCCTATTCATGCTTCAAAACCCAGATCAGCTGTCTTCTCCAAGAGACTTCTCCTCTCTCCCAACTAATACAGAGAGGGGATTGCCTCTTTTCTCCCCACTCTTATACATGCTTCTCTTTTCCCATTAATCATGCTATTTTATAATTACTGTTAGTATTTTGTTCTTTCATTAGGCCTGTGTTCCTTGAGAATGGGGACCTTAGCTTACTCTGCTCTGTATCTCCGGCTGCCTGCCTAGCACCTGGATCCAAGGAATGATATTTCTTAAGCTGTGTAGTCAAGTGATTGCAGCCCCAAATTGAAAGAGCTGCTGCCTATCTTTCCTTTGCCTCCAATATGCTTTGTTTATGTAAGTCACTCAGCTTCTGAGTTGAAAATCCAAGTTTCTTCCTCTGCAAAATGGGAGGAATAAAACCAGTGCCTTCACTATTTCAGAAGTCTGCAAAGAAGATGAATCTGAGAGCGGGTTGGTGGGGAATGTGTCGAAACCCTTTAGCTTGAAAAAATCCATTAAGAAGTCAAGGTGTTCATATTGCAATTATTATTTGATTCCCAAATGGTGAGAGTGCTTCCAGAGATGTGCTTTGCTTGATGAACCAATACATTCTCAGCCCCCACTGATGAATTTGGGAATCGAATACCTTTCATCTTGAAATAATTGACACATCTTGGTGAAGCGCTTATATTCCTCTGATGAAATTCTGGAATCTTATTTAGAGCAAGGAGAAAGACATGTTACACGGGAGCAATATTGTTTTATGGACCTTTATCTTGGTTATTAACAAATGAGTGTTAAGTGTAGAAATGGTGAAGGGGGAATTCAGTAATGAAGTTTCATAGGATTATAATGATTATTAGTCTGATGACGAGGAAATCCAGACTTCAATGCATGTGGTTTCCTTGGCCCTCACTGCTCTGTGCCCCCGATGCTGGAGGACAGCAGGCTGTCCTCTGTTCCATTCTGAAGTTATCTGGGAAGTTGGCATAAAGGTAATAGCCTCTTTTGGCATATTTGGACTGAGATGTAGTAAACAATAATAATTCAAGTGCCCATATGTCATGTCTATAGCAAACATCTTATGTTCTAGGAAGCTGGCACCCACTGGAGGTGGGAGCAGTGACTGCCAGTGAATACTCAGCCCCCACCTGCTGCTGGGCTGCCCACGTGTCCTCTGGAAAATCAGCCTGTCTCACCATTGACGCTGCCTTCCTTTCCCTCTGCCCACCGGAAGCCACAGGGTGGATGAATTTGCCTTTCAGAGCAGGCCTCTGCAGAATGCCCAGCAACAAGACATCACCTTTTTACACGTGGTCAGGAGTCCAGGCAGGCAGGGGGACTCAGAGGGCTCAGAGCCAGTATATGACATAGACCATAGCTGGTTTTCCTCCCTCCCCTTGGAAGCAGGGAAAGTAGGGCAAGATGACTTCAGTGAGCAGGAAAGCAATACATCTTGTCCCTTTCCCAAGCCTCTCATCCGAACTCATGTGCATTTGAACATGTCACTCTCAAGCCTAAGTGCACAGGCCCATAAATACAGAATGCTGCCACCCCCATGAATAAGTTATCTTAGTAAATATAACCAGGAAGGGTATCAGCTTTGAAGCCAAGCAGATCTGGTTTTGAATTCTGCCTCTGCCACAGATTAGCTGTGAAATACCAGGCAAGTTGTTTTACCTCTCTGAGCCTTAATGTCGTTGCCAGTGAAATGGGAATGATACTGTCTTTCTTACAAAGTTTCATTGAAAAGAAATGGTATGTTAGGATTACAGTTGTCTATGAGGAAGAGAAAACATGTAAGATAATTCGGTTTTTAAAATATAGAGATTTGTTTTCTATCATGGAAAATATATGCAGGCTGGTAGAGCACTCCACAGCCTGGTGTTAGAGACCCAAGTATATTCAAACTTGTTGCTCTGATATCTTCACAGCCCAAGATGGCTGCCTGAGTGTCAGCCATCATGTCTACTTTCCAGCTATCTTTCTCTCTTGACAGTCACTGCCCAGAAGTCACATATGCTTCTGTTTACATCCCTAAATCTTAGCAATTCAAGCCGAGGCTCACGCATTATTAAACCTTGATGAGAATGTTCCATGTGGTGGGACAAATGTTGACTATAAAAAATGTAGAACATTAGCAAGGTGATAACACACTGCCTATAGTGAACACATTACAATTTTATAACAGAATAATATTAACAGCTACTTTTAATTGAGTAGTTAATACATGCCAGGAACTGCACCCAACATTTTATATTAATTATCTCATTCAATGATCAAAACAACTCTTATTAGATAGGGACAGTTATTCCATTTTTACAGATGAGGAAACCAAGGCTCAAAAAGATGACAGAACTTGCTTCCTATGGCTCTGGAGTAGTGGAGTCTGTAACTCAGAAGCTGGTATTCCTTCCCCATGAAGTTATGTTGGCATAGTTTGCATTTAACATGATATACACTAGTTTTTATTGGTTGCAAGGAAATTTATTTGATTTTAAAACATTCCAACCAATGAGTCAGGCAGGCTGTGTTCAATTCCTGGCTCCACCACTGGCTGTGGAGCCTCAGACAAGCTGCTGATCTTGTTTGAGCCTCAGTTTCCTGATGTGCAAAATGGGAATAATTGTAGCCTATGTCTCTTAGGGCTGTTATGAGTATGAAGTGAGGTCATGCTGAGCACCCGAGTACCTGGCCCTTGATAAGTGCTATTTAAATACTGATTGTTATTATTAATAATATTGACACAATTTTGTAACCAATTTTAGCCAGTGGAGGTCAGCTTGGCAACCCACAGACCTTGCCTTCGAAGGCTCCTGAGGGTGGGAGGAGAGGGCCCAGCATTACGCCCCAACTGTGCTCTGCAGGAAAGGCTAGTCTCTCATTTAATAAGAGGCCTCTGCTGGCCTGACCCAAAGGCTGGCGGGGAGTGGGTGGGCAAGGAAAAGCAGCCCCCTTCCTCTGCAGTGGAGGGTTAGGGTAGTAGTCTCCTGTGAGCCCTTCAGCCCCAGACTTGTTTTGTTTGGGGAGGTACTCTCCCAAGCTGCCCAGGAGGGCCTGTGCCCGCTCTCCCCACTCCTTCCTCCTGGCTCTCCCGGAGGTCTGCACCTGCCGCTCCTTCCTTAGGCCCTCCCTCATGTGGTGTCTTCAGAGGGATGGTTCTCTCGGCCTCCCCTAGGTATGCACCAAGATCTAAGTGCTAAGTGCACCCTTCACACCTCTGATCTTTGCTGGAAGCTTCCCCCTTAATCATGTTTAACTGACAAATCTGAAGGCAGCCGGTGATGCTAGTGTATATCCAGGAACTGCAAATAGGGAGGACGCAGAGCACTTTGGAAATTACCTCTCAGCACCTGGGAATAAATGGTCACTCGAGAGAATACAACTCTTCAACCCTTTTCTGCCCTTCCTGCAGCAGGAGCCCTCTCCCAACTGCTCTGATTTACAACAGCTGCTGGGCCACTCACACGGCCTCCAGGGGTCCAGTGCCTTGGGCGGCCCTGCTCAGCTGCGCCCAAGGATGGCATCCTCTCTATTCCAGAATCCATGAGCCCTGTTTCCCTGTTCAGATTTGGTGAGGTTCCTGAGCAAAGTCATGGGTCAGACAAAACATATTCCTCCAACTTTGTCGTCCTTCAGCCTTTTGGATAAATGTCATGTTCACTCCTACTTGGAGAATCTTTTGGGATGAGTATAACCTTATTATTTCAATACTGATTATTACTCACAGCTATTTCCTGTTTTTTGGAGTTGACACTGGGACTTACTGAGTGGTACACCCACTGCCACTGCAGTTGAGGAGCTGAGACAGGGCCCAACACACCCTCCTGGCAGGGGACCCAACTGTTTCCTCTGTGACCTTGGACAGGCCCCTTTTCTGTGACACTCTGCAGGAAGGCCCATGCCACACTCTTTGTGCCACCAGGCCAGGCCAGGGCAGCATGAGGGAAGGATTCCTGTCCTTTATCTGTCAAGACAGCTCTGGTCATCCAGCTTGAGAATCTCAGCCTCAATGCTTTTGCTTTGTCATTACCAAAAAATAAAAATCATCTATTTTGCTCACTTATCCCACTTGAATGGTGTGTAATAGTGCCATAGATTGATGGTGTTTATGACTTTGTGACCTAGGGAGAAGCTGGAAATTCCACTGTGCCCATTTCTACTCCTGGGTTTCTGTAAAGGTCACAGTGAAATTATTCTATCAAGTACACCGCAGAAGGGGAAAATCTTAATCTTATATTATACATATGCAGCACTTGACCTTCTCTTGAGATGTGGCACCTCTTAGCTCCACTTACTTAAACATAATGCAGCTCTTCCCCGGATGCACACAGAGAGAATAATTAGGTGCCGTGGCATTCCGGCTGGAATGGAGTCTGTGCTGTGGGGCTGACCTCAAAGATGAAAAGGAAAAGGAGTCGAGGTAGGTAGGGACAGGGATGGAGTGAGCACCCCAGGGCTGCAGCGAGCTTGTCCTGATGAGGCAAGTGGAGCAGACTCTGTGGCTTTTTCTGGTTCCCCCACTGACTGTGCATCTCTGGCCAAGATATTCATTGCCTTCTCTGGTCGTTAGTTTCCCCATCATAGATCTGGGATGTGCCAACTTTGATCTGTGGGTAGTGGCTGCCTAGGACATTGTGTTAAAAGTTCTAAGCTCTGGTCTGGGTTGAGTGGGAATGAGTGCCATGATTGATTAGTGATGTCAGTCATGGGCGGCGTTGGGGCTTGGTGATCATAGCTACATGGGCTAACCCTGTTCTAGGGTGTTTCTAAGGTCTTTTTGCAGCCTGACTGCATGTGATTTGTGGACTCACCAAAGCCCTGGGGTGAGGAAGCTTAGAAAAGGGGAAACAGTAACAACCTTCCCTGAGAGAAGAGTACTATTTGCCTTGTCAGGTTTTGGAGCGGAAATGAGATTTGTGTGATGCACCCAAACACGGTTCTTTTTTTAGTATTTTTCACATTGGCTCTGTGAGAAGCGGAGAGACTAGGGGACAGCAGTGCTTTCTCTGGGTGTGATGACTCCCCAGACCTGGCTGTCTATGTGCGTGCAGGTGGCCGGCCCTGCCCCGGCCACAGGAAAGAGCGAGGAGCCCTGGGTGGTTTTTCATCATTGTCTAGCCTTGAGAAATGCAGTAAGAAGTCACCTTCGTTTATCTTAAAGACTTGCTATAAACTATATTTTAAAGGGAATCCATCAAGGTCTGTGTCAGGGGAATACTTAAAAATAAGGCTTTTCTCAAAGGGTAAAATAAGCACTTCAGTTCGAAAATGTGGGAAGCAGCCTGACTGCCAGCATATGTCCCCTTGCCTGCTGCCCAGAGCTACCAGATTGACGGCGCTTTTAGAACGCTGGCAGCCGGGCTCTGACGTGGGTGGAGACAGGGCCTGGGGAGGGGACATGTGGGGATTCCCTGCCCTCCCCTTCCCCTGGCATAGCAGTGGGGGGTCTAGGCCCGGCAGCCCTGTGGCCTAATGGGTCGGATCAAGATAGAGAACCTTGGGGCCCTTTGGAGTAGCCAAAGCGATCTGACCCTCACTTCCTCTTTGCTGAGTCCCAGGATCCCCGGGAAGCATCTCTCTGGTGGTGGAGAAGGAAACGGGAAGCCCATATTCCCTTAAAGGAATCTGTCCTGCTGCTGGCAGGGTGCTTCTGCTCTCTTCTCAAGGACAGCCCCCCTCCCGCCTTGTCCCCCCAGCATGGGTTCACCCACCTCCTTCACCACCTGGCTGTGACATCAGCTCTTCTCCAGGAGGCTTTCCTCTGCCCCTGGAGCCCCACATCTAAAGAATTCCGCCCTCCCTGGCCAACTGCTCCCTCTGGATTGAGGGCTCCTCCAGGCCCCCTTCCACTTCTGATTCCCTGCACATCTGCCCTCACTCCTCAACAATAGCCTTCTTCTTTCCCAAGGTAAAGAAAGTGACTCTCTTATATCGAACTCAGGGCACGTAGGAAATGCTCCCCAAATAAGACAAGTGTATAAAAGGGAAAGGGCTCTGCTGGGCTGAAGGTTAGGAAGCGGCTCCAAGGTTGTCCAGGTGGCCCGCTGGGAAGGCGCCCTGGTAGCACTGCACCTCCAAGGTCCAGTGACCTCAAGTAGATGTTGGGGGTGGGTCTCAGCTAGAGGCCCCTCCCCTACCAAAGTCCCGAAGGGTTCCTGAGTCTGAAGGACCCTCCTCGGTGGGTGGGCTCCTCCAGCCCCGTTTGCAGGCTGGTGGGGAGGGGGCAGACTTGGGGAGCAGACCTAGCCAGTTCCCAGAGGAGCCGCCCCCCACCTTCCCTACTCTCCCCTCTCCTAATGTCACTCTCAACCCCCTCAAAGTCATCGGGACAGAGAACCCACTGCCAGGGTATAGAATTTTTAAAAGAGAGCTCCAGGAAGCGGAAAATGCCTGGCCCAAGTGGTTGAAGTGTGGAGGGAGGGCTTTCTGGCATTGGTAGGAAAGTAGGGGTACAAGCCAGACAAGGGGTCACCTGGCCCAGTGCCTGGCACCCAGTAGGGGCTCTGCTGAATGAATGAGTGATCCCCAGTAATCACCAGATCCCCTTCTTCTAAATGACTCTGGACCGTTCCCACTACCCTGGTGATTATCACTCTTTCTGGACTCCTGTGTCTCCCCCTAGTTGTCCCCACTCCTCTGCTCCCTTGTCTTCCCAGAAGCCAGTGTGATCTTTCAGACACAAAAATCTGATGCGTGTGTTTTCCCCATCTTAAACCCAACTGTGGCTTTCATGACCTAAGGATAAAGTCCAGGGGCTGCCATGAGCTCAGGTTACCTCTCCAGACTCAGCCTCCCCCTTGCCAACTGACTCCTGCCCAGCCCACGAACAACTGTCTGCCTGAGCCCGTGGCACTCACACTACACGTTGATGGATCATGGAAACACTGCTCTCAGTTTATTGACTGAGTCGTACTTTTTCTCCAGGGCCTTTGCACATGCTTCTCTCTCCACGTGGAGGGTTCTCTCTTTCCCCTCACTCACCCACCTTACCTCTGCCAACCCATATGGCTCCTACTCATTCTGTATGACTTGACTTAGACCTCACTTGCCCAAGACGCTCCCAGACTCAGAGAGGTCCCTGATCCGGCCTCCTACACTGATTACCTCCGTTGGAATTTCCAGTTTAGAGTCTGTCTTCCTCCACTAGGATGTCAGCTCCATGGGGGAGAGCTCTTTGCGTGTTTCATCCATTGGTGGATCCCAGTGCCGAGCACAGCTCCAAGTTGACATTAAGTGGCCAATTTAAATACTTTAAAATGAATAATTGATGAAAACATTCAGCCTGGCTCCTTGCGGGAAACACCCAGCTGCTATTTACTGAGGAGATGCTACATTCCAGAAAGTTTGCACTGACCTTCACAAAGCAATAAGAAGGAAGTTACCCTAGTACCCCTTTTTACAGAGGAGGGGGCTGAGGTTGAGGGTTAAGTAACTTTCATAAGATCACATAACCAGTAAGTGGCAGTTTTCACGGACACCAAGGCCAGGATGTTTCCTCTCTACCTGGAGGTCTAGAGCAGCGGTTCTCAACCTGGAGCTGCATCAGAATCTCCTGGAGGGCTTGCAGACACTCAGATTTCTGGGCCTCACCCCCGAGTTTCTGGTTCAGTAGGTTTGGAGTGGGGTCTCAGATTCTGAGTTTCTACAACTTCCCAGGTGATGCTGCTTCTGCTGTCGGTCTGGAGACCACAGTTTGAGAATCTCTGGCGTAGGTCACAGAAAACCCCTGGGTTTGCTTTATGCTACCCCACTACCCAACCACACTGACCTTGGGCCAGGATTGCAGGATGCAGCCCTGAATTCCCTGCTGAGAGGCTCTGATGCCCAGCCCAGCCTCCCTCCCTGAACCTGGCCTTGGCTGTGCTGTGCCCGGCTGTTCCCTAGGGACAGGCGCCATCAGGACTTAAGGGCCTGCCCCTCCCCCTTGGGACACTGCCCTTCTGTTTGTCGTGTTTCAGTCCTGACCAGTGATCTCCCCATTCCACCAAGGCTAAGTGCCCCTGACCCTGACCCCACGTCTTTAACAACTTCCATGCTGATTGATGCATGCTAGGCTCGCTGCTGCTGCTGCCGGAGCAGCTTAATAGCACGGGAAGTTACAGTCTCCTCTGTGTCAAGGTGCCTGCAGCATTCGTCAATTTCAGCAAGCGTCACCGAGAGTGATACGAGTGTATGACACAGCTAAGTGTTCCCTCTGTGCAGGCCATTACAGCTGGAGGTGGGCCCATGGAGACAGGGACTGGAGACCAATTTGGCCTCGTGTGTGCAGGCTGACATAGACACGAGCGCCGCAGGTCACCTCCTGCTGTGGCCCCTTGAATGCTGTGTGTGCCTGGCAGTCTCTACTGCCAGGTTCCCTCTCCCTACAGGTTCCCTCTCCCTACGGGCAAGTGCGGGTCCTGTTCTCTCTGATGCTTGGGGCACTCTTTTCCCTTGGCCTCACCCTCCCATTTCTGCATCAACTTTTACCTGTCCTTCAAGGCCTGTGCATGTGCCACCATCTCCAGTCAGCTTTCCCAGCTCTCCTTTACTTACCCCTTCCTCCAAAGACCTCTGGCACAGGGCACCTCCGCCTCTGGTGTAGAGCTTTCCTCGGTAAGTAGCCCACTCTGACCTGCCCTGCTCATCGCAGCTCCTTGGGGTTGGAGGTTGCTGTCCATACTTTTGTGTCCTCCGCCAAATTTAAAAATGTAGTGATTGAGATTTTCTTTGATTACTCGAGTCCTGTGTATACAGTGCAAAACACTGGGAAATTATGGAAAAGCACAAAATCATCACCATTGCTACCACTCCCAGTTTTTATTTTACTGCTTATGGTTTATATATATATATGTTTGCATATATATGTATATGCTTGTGTGTGTATGTATAACGATGTTCATACTCTATAGTTTAAAATGACTTAAAAAATTTTTCCATGACATAATTTTAATGACTGTGTAGTATCACACTATACAGATGTTCCATAATTTATTTAGTGAATACCCTATTATTTGACTTTTAAGTTCTTTTTTTTTCCTTCCTTCCTTTCTTCTGCATTATAAATAGCAGTGGTGTGAGCATCCGTTAACATAAATCTTTTTCCACATCTCCTTGCTTTTTCTTCAGAAGTAGAATTGTTGGATCAAAACTCTGGACATTTTGAAGGTCTTAATGGAGAAAAGTTTTAAGAATCCACACTTTGTAGGAGAGTGCCAGTCACCTCTTACCCTGTAATGTTAAGCTCTTGTCATTATTGTTGTTGTTATTATTTTTTTAATCGCAGCTTTTATCTTTGGGTCTTATCACAGCAGGCCTTCAGTGAAGTTACAGTTCAACCAGCCGCAGAATGCATGTGCCTACATGTAAGGCCTGTGCTCAGTACCAGGGAGAGGACAATACAAAGATGGTGACACCTAGCATCAGCCTTCAGAGAACTTTCAATCTAGTGCAGTAGTTGGAGTGCTGGCTGGCTGGCTGGCTGGATGCCTGGGAACTACTTCTGTGCTAGTGGTTTTCTCAACACATTGCCCTGACTATAAGGGGAAATGAGGGTTTCACCAGATCCTGGGTCCCACTGGGATGGCCTGGGGTTCTTCAGGGAGACCCATTTCTGGGAAACGCAAAGACTGTTTATAAGCATAGACAAGGAACCCCGGCACACATCCTTCCCTGGAGTTTCACATCTGGAGTTCCAGAGTCAAGAACCCCTGGGGTCAGCCCCCATAATGTGAAGATGAGGGAGGCATTGAGCTGCAGGTGTGACTCTAAATACTGTACGGGGCTCAATGAGAGGCCACAAGACCTGTGAGTAGAGCCGTGCAGAGCTGTGCGCATGCTCTGCAGGAAGCTCTTGTCCCCATCCCCTGCCCCACCCGCCACGCCCATCCCAGGGATCTCGGCATCTGCCCAGAGCGGCTGGCTCTTTGCTTGTCTTCCAGAGCAGCAGCAGAGCCTGGAGACCAAGGGGAGCTTGAGAGGCAGTGAGCCCAGGGCTGTTTACCTCTTTCTTCCCCACCAGGAACACGAGCCTTGCCCCTCTCACTGTCACCTCTCGAGGTAGGCACACTGCCCGTGCCAGCTGCTAGGCTGCACCTGCCTTGAGAAAAAGGCACCCGGTTCTTAAGCAGGGATGAATATTCATTGGCATGAACCTTTGCAAACTCATTTGGGGAAAAAAAATTAGATCAGGAGCAGTAATCAGATTATTAAAAAGAAAAAGCAAGGACAGAAGACAGCGGTGGAGGGAAGCATCACATTTAAAATGCAAGGAGAGACTTCCTTCCTGCAGAGAAGCTGGGACCCACCCCTGGACCATGCACCGGGAATAGTTAAGCTCTCCCACATTCCTGCTGCATAAAAATGTTGTTTTGCGAGGCTTCTGTGGAGGGGGCAGGGGCAGAGGCAGTGTGCACACTCCACGTACAAAAATTATAAAATAATGTTATGAGGTTTTCATTTTATCTTCCTTGGATATCAGGAAAAATTGTGAGAGCTAAAGAGGCTCTGGCGAGTGCTGAGTGACAGGTTAAAGGGCTCCAATAAAGATTAGATGGTCCACTATCTCCTGAGGAAATTGCATAAAAGTGGTTATTCCCTCTTGCTTCTATTAATTTCCTCTTCCTGGCTGCTTGGAAATGCTTCATAACCTGATGTTGCAGATGGGGACGAGAGGTGCTTTCCATTATCTCAATCACTGCACTGTTTATGAGACACTTAATCTGTTTCTTTATAAAGTAATAGTACTGTAGGTGATGGATTTAGTGTCACTGGAAGGCTGTGTGCAGGGATGGCAGGGGACGGGGTTCTCAAGAGCACCGTAAACACTAGGTAATTTGTTACATCTCGAGACTCTGAGAAGTTGGGTGGGCGTTTCAAGGTGATCTTCTGGATATCAGCTGGAGGTCACGCATACCAGTCCCTTCTTGCTTGAAGGGGGAGGGAAGTGCTGCATGTTTTGCTTGGGGAATGGAAAATGCACACATGTTTAGGGACCTCACGTCTTATCTCTTCCTCTCTGCCAAAGTCAGAGGTGGGGAAAGAGGTGTGTATGTGGGGTGCCACCTAAAAGCTGCATCTATCACCTTGTCAGAACTGTGATCCCCTACAATGGAGGGAAGTCAACCCCCTTTTCTTAAGGAAACGAAGCCATCTGGGCTGCGCTGGTGTCAGAAATGTACAGCCCTCCACCTCACAGGTGTTCCATGGACAAAGGTCTTGTGGGAATACACAGCGACTCTTCCTTTCCCACCCACCTCCTGGAATGGTGATGAAACCCTCCTGGCTGACATGGAGCTGAGCACTGTCTGACCTAATTCCCCTTCCTACCTCTCCTGTTCTTCCACCTCTTTCTTTCTAGCTTTGTCTTCGCCTCTCTTGAATCTCACCTCGTAGTCCCCACAAGAAAATGCTTTTTCTGGTCCTCGTCTCATAGCGATGGATCCTCCAAGTCAGCCACTTCCTGCCTGACGGGTCCCCCACCCCAACCCTGTGCACACATAAGCATAACACAGACGACGCTGTGTGGGAATCAGCCAGCGTTCCATCGTCTGCCTCCTTCCTCACCCCCCAAGGAAGGCGGGCACTTCCCAGGGTCTGTTCCTCACCCTCTGTGCTCTGCTCTTTTCCTCTAGCAAGGTGCCAAGCTCACCTAGATCTGTAAAATTTAGTTGAATGAGAGGTTCATGACTGTAGTGACAACGCTGACCATAATTTTAAATCAAGAGAAAGGCAACCCCTGAGTTTTGAAATGATATTAAAGCAAGTAGCTGTGCTATCCACTTCAAAATTTCTTGACAGTGTGGATATGTGCTTGATTAGATGATCGCAGTATTTAATTGTTATTTTTTGAGCCTGCAGGCAGACGTGAGGTCTGCAGGCTGCTGGGGTCCCCACCATTCTCCGCTGTGTTACTCCCAACCACTTTATATATTCAGGTGATTTCTCTGGGCTGAGGTGATTGCTTTTACCTCCCTTGGTCTAAATATTCTTTGTTACATTCTACCCAGCAGCTCCACGTATCACCTCTAATTAAAGCTCCTTTTCCTCAAGGAGCAGCACAATTTTCTTATTTATTGTTCTATGTAAATTTGTAGTAAAATAACAATCTTATTCACTTCTATTTCTCATTAGTGGCGTCTGGTACAAGGTGAGTTAAAAAAGGCTTTGTGGACTAGCCTGGCACTTTAAGCATTATTTAAAGCATTAATTCTATGAGAAAATATAGTCCAGGTGTGCTTACAACTTACAGTCCACTTTGTCACTCTCTCACTTTGTCACAGCTTCCCCTTCCCCCTCCCCATATCCTCAAGTCCATTCTCTAGTCGGGTCTGTGTCTTTATTCCCATCTTGCCCCTATGTTTTTCATGACCTTTTTTTTTTTTCTTAAATTCCATATATATGTGTTAGCATACGGTATTTGTTTTTCTCTTTCTGACTTACTTCACTCTGTATGACAGACTCTGGGTATATCCACCTCACTACAAATAACTCAATTTCGTTTCTTTTTATGGCTGAGTAATATTCCATTGTATATCTGTGCCACAAAGCAAGAGAGTGGCATGGACATATATACACTACCAAACGTAAAATAGATAGCTAGTGGGAAGCAGCCGCATAGCACAGGGAGATCAGCTCGGTGCTTTGTGACCACCTAGAGGGGTGGGATAGGGAGGGTGGGAGGGAGGGAGATGCAAGAGGGAGGAGATATGGGAACATATGTATGTGTATAACTGACTCACTTTATTATAAAGCAGAAATTAAAACACCATTGTAAAGCAATTATACTCCAATAAAGATGTTAAAAAAAAAGTTATAGGCCAAATGTTCAATAAATGAACCTAGGCATACTGTTTCTTTATAAATTAGGGAATGCCTACACATAGATTTTAATAAAATATTAACTTATGAAATGTGAATATTAATGAGTTTCATCCATTTTGTAATTATCGATCAAATATATTTTACAGATATAATGATCCTCCCATTATACAAAACAAAAATAATCTGTGCAGAAACACGTTCTTCCGTTTGGTTCCAGGATTTATTTGCCGACTTTGGGACTCTAAGTTTATATTCTAACCCTCAATTCTAAAAGTTTGTTGAAAGAAAACTTGTTTTTCAAAAGGGACTGGATACATGGAGGTAAAGAGTAATTAGCACTATTTAACACTTACTGCGCATAGGTAAATTTTCATATTTGAGTTTAATAAATTCTAATGACCTGTGGGAGTTGTTGTGAGAAGTGTTAAATTTCTTTTTTATGGATACTTTATACAGATGAGGAAGTGAGGATTACATAGCTTGCCAGTGATCACCCAGCTAGGATCCAGCAGAGCCAGGAATTGGACCCGGGACTGTTTGATCACTACCTGGTGCTCACTGCCCTGGGGCAGATGGAGTCATACCCCCTCCCAGGGCCTTTCACCCTAACCCTTCTCTGAGCTTCTCTCTCTTAAAGCTCAGCTTGGCCTCCCTCTCCTTCATTTCCCCCCTCTGTGGCTGTCAGAGTCTAGAGCCACCCAGTTCTGCCTTCCTTCATCAGAAATCTCAGAGGAAGACACTTTCTAAATCCCTCTGCTACTTGTGGACATCAGGGTGGTTGTTTATGCTGTTAACTTATTAAATGTAAAGCAAGGAGGCTTTTAAATGCTGGAAAGAAAGTGAGAACACCTTGTGTCTCTTGGATTGATACATTAAGAAAATTACATGTGGCAGGACTCCAGTGAATGCATGAGTCTCCACATTCCTCTCCCCCACTTTCCAGGGAAAGAGCTTCCACTGGGTTTGGGCAGCACAGGCCTGGGATTTCTCTGTGTTCTCCAGCTCCAGAACTGAATGGGGTGCAGAAACGCTGGGAGATTTACAATAGAAAGGGCCAAGTGCTTCTCATGGGTGATAAGGAAGAGATGTGGAAAGAAGAAAGAGAGAGAGGAGGAAGGAAATAGGGGGAGAGACTTTACTGAGTGGGCTTGGAAAGATAGATCAGCAAGCCAAATTCTAGGATACTAGGTGTACCATTCAGAGTTTTCCTTTTGGTGTTTTATTTGTTGAGCCTTTCGTAGAGATTGAATTTTTTTTTTTCTTTCTACTAAGAAGTTTATTTGAATGTACTGAGATGGGTAGCAAGTGGCCCATTTTTACATGGGTTACAACAGAAATCCTTAAGAACCTTATTGTAGCGCCTAGACAACATTTACCCCAGTACGTTCCATGGAACTTGAATCCCAGGAGATGCTCTACAGTATAGGGCTTCTTGGTGAGAAAACACAGCATTCTGTATCCCATTTGGGGAAATTCTGAAAAATTCTGTAATAAAAGATGAGATGAACTTTTTTTTTTTTTTTTTTTTTTAATTTCATTTATTTATTTATTTTTGGCTGTGCTGGGTCTTCTTTTCTGTGCGTGGGCTTTCTCTAGTTGCGGCGAGCAGGGGCCACTCTTCATCGCGGTGCGCGGGCCTCTCACTGCCGCGGCCTCTCTTGTTGCGGAGCACAAGCTCCAGACGCGCAGGCTCAGTAGTTGTGGCTCACGGGCCCAGCCGCTCCACAGCATGTGGGATCTTCCCGGACCGGGGCACAAACCCGTGTCCCCTGCATTGGCAGGCAGACGCTCAACCACTGCGCCACCAGGGAAGCCCGAGATGAACTTTTTAAACCCACAGATTCAAAATATCTGACCACAGACCCCTTTTGTAAGTAACAGGTGTTAACAATCCTAAGGACATGGACTCCGTTGAACACTCTTGGGTTATGCCATTCCAGGACATTCCATTTCAGAAATTCCCTCCCAGTCAAGATGAGCTTCTGCCCCGGGGCACTTCCAGAGTGACTGAAACCCTATACCTCACGTCAAGTGAGCAAAGGAGTGAGAAAACTTACCCAGCATAGGAAACGGTTCTTCTTTCTTGTCTTGGTAGAAAAGCTGTGGATATTATTCACATAGTTGATATGTATATCATCGCTATTACTTCTCCCACTGTGTGATTCTGGGCAACTCTTTTAACCTTTCAGTGTCCCAAAATGGAGCTAATCATAGCTACCCCATAGAGGAATGCATGCAAAGCACTTAACAAGAATGTTAAGAGATGGTGGCTACTGCTTCTGTTAAAGAATACTCTGCACTTTCCAGGAGGGAACAGTATATTTGGGAAGATGAGCTTTGTATAAGTAGAAACCTTTATAATGGTACGTCTACTATGGCAACGATCACATTGTATTGCAACTGTATGACCTCATTGGATCAAGAACTCCTTGAGGGCAGGCTCTGTTCTCAAAATTCCCTGGATCAGGTTCTCAGCAGGGTCACAGTAAATGTCTGTTGAATGAATTAGTGAAATACGTAAGAAAGCCAAATGAGTTGACCATGAAATTAGTTTTACCTGGTCTCAAAGGAGGATAAGCCAGAGCAGGTTTCTTGGGGACCAGAAGAGTCAGGAGCTGAGATAGTGAGGAAGGGCCTCAGGGAAGCAGGGCAGGCAGGGGCAATTTTCTGTGGAATCAGCAAGGCAGAGACCAGATGTCTGGAGTCAAAGGTCTCTGTAGATGAGGCATGGTAAAAGCTTGAGGGATGGCTTAGAGCCAGACATTTTGGGGCATGGCTCTTCACAGGCTGACCCATGGAGCAAGGAGAATAAGTGCCTCATATCTGAGAAAAGCTCCAGTGGGCATCGGGCTATACCAGGTGTTCCCAATCTTCCCCACTGACATGTACATGATAGATGACACCAAGTGCATGACACATTCCCTGATGCACTGCCTACAGAGTCATCCTGCTTTGCCCCACCCCCCCCCAAAGCATTTCAAAATGCAATTAAGGGAGAATGTTGTTGTTAAGCCAGTAACCTTGAAATCACTTTAATTTCTTCTTAAAGAATCACTCATGAATTTCAGCCCTTTACCACCATTCATAATAAGTGTTAACACAGCTCACAGTTTCCCTCATGTGTGTTGAAACATGGGATTTAAGAACCATGGGTCCAGTTCATTGTCAACCAGGACCTCTTTCCATCCGAGGCCCAGGTGAAATTTCTTCACTGAGTGAATCAGGGTAAGGCCATGACTGTTAACAGGTGGAAGAGGGAGGGAATAACCATTTGTAGAGCACTTATGCCTCAGACACTGCGCTACACATTAATTCATTTTCTCAATTAAATCTCTTGACGCGCCTGAAAGGGAAGAATCATTATTCATATTGTTCAAGTGAGAGAAGCCATTGGTACCAGGAAGGTATACTTCACTAAGGATGTTTGAAGACTTGGAAGTGTTAAGTAGGGGTTGCCTCAATCCGAAATGCTCACTTTGTGCAAGGGGGTATCTCAATGTCCTTTTTAAGGTGACAGAATGTTTCATTTTCCAGTTCCAGGGAAGGGCCTCTGACTGCCACTCTTCCATTATTTCTAAGATGGTATCTTTGTGTTACAGCCTGCCCTGCCGGGATGTTCAAGGCCAACCAGGAAGCTGAGGGCTGCTCCCACTGTCCCTCCAACAGCAGATCCCCTTCAGAGGCATCTCCCATCTGCACCTGCCGGACTGGCTATTACCGGGCAGATTTTGACCCCCCAGAAGTGGCATGCACTAGTAAGTATCTAGCAGGGGCTCTGGGGTGGGGAGTTTGGTTGTCTGATAGTGCAAGTGGTGGGCCTAGGGCAGGGAAGACTTAAGACAGCATCCTCCAATTGCATAGTACAAAGCGGAGACGTTGGCTGTGGTGCTGAAACGGACAGCTCCTCGCTGGGCAAGCAGCGCCCCTCTTTCAGTAGTACCGGGTCAAGACTTTTTTCTTGGCCCCCTCCTCTCAGATGGGAGGGCCTTCCTCCCACCCAAAGAAGACAACTTATGCCCACCAGATGGTTAAAAAATCTCAACTGGAGAGTTCTTTGAGTGCAAAATCAAGATGCACCAGGATGTTGCAACAATTCCTAGTAACTCTTCCAGTCACCTCCTCCAAGAAGCCCCCTTGGTCTTGACAGATGAGAATATCCTCTCTTTTCACTGGGCTTCCTGTATCTCTGTGACCAGGCTCCCTCAAAACTCTCTTGATTTCATTACTTGTCCAATCATTCTGCACTTGCCTTCCTGGTTACCCAATGAAGGTCCTTGTGTGCCAGCTCCATGTAGTCATCTCCCTGTGTCCCTTCCAGTGCCTAGTGTGGTGCATCCATGCCTCTGCCAAATGACAAGACCAGAGTCCTGGCCTGTGTGCACTGAGGCAGAACTTCTAGGGGCTGGGTCCAGAGCGTGAGCTCCACCACTCTCCCACTCTCTGCTGTAGAGGGAAGGGCAGTCATCCTGCCCAAAGTGGAGGCAGCAACTCCACTCCCTGGGGAGGGATGGATGAGGGGAGAATTTCCTCACAATCTTCTCCTGTATGATCCATAATCGTGGGGAGTCAGGAAGCACTACTCTCCCTGCACAACACTTTCAAGAACTTGTTCCTCCTCTCCTAAGTGTAGCAGCCCTGAAATAGGGACGCTTTTTCTTCTCAGTATTCCTGTTGCGTTCAGAAGTCAGTGCTCCAGGTTAACCTCTAATTATGCTAGAACTTTCTTCTGGGTTGGATGCTGTTGCCTGGATCCCTCTAAGCAAGAATCTTCCCTTCGCCTCCTTTGACCAAACTCCTTCCGCCCACCCCCATCATAGAAAGGCACAGACAGAGCATTTCATGCCTATTTGCAGTTTGATGAACAGAAAAGATATGACTGAGCTCCAAGTAGAATAATTTCTTAATTCTGGCCTTGCAGATAATCTTGGCTGGATAAAAAAGAAGAATGAAAGTATCTTCTAGATCGAGGTCCTAAGGTCAATCAATGCTTATAGATTTGAACTGAGGAAAAGTGCATCCTCTTATAAACTGATTTTTCCCCAGACCTCCCTGGGTTGGTATGAACAAAAATGATTCCATTTCTGCTGACTGGAGTCCCTGTCTTTCTGTTGTGTTATCCCGTCTACTGATTTCGGAGGTTCCCCTGTGTGTCTCTGTAGGCTTGAGAAGCATTGTTTAATGTACTTCTTTAGAAGCCACTTAAGGATGCTGAATCTCTGCTGCCTGGATGTCCAGACCAAGGACCAGTCCCCATGATTGCCAAAGCCCAGGTCTCACAGCTTCCCTTCTGGAAACATTCCCCTCTACTCTGCTCATGGATCCTCTCTGATTGGCCAGGCTCCTTCTGCAGATAAATTCATGCAAATAAAATTCTGGGTCCCCAGCTTCCCACCTAGGGAAGTTCAGCAGACATACCCTGTAAACGCATCCAGCCCCCGGACAAGGTCACCTAGAGAGAAGGTAGACCAATAACCAGAGGCAGAATACTGACGTGGAGCTCCTTGCTATACAACGCCTCTCCCATCTACCTCTCACTTGACATCTCCCATCTACCTTCTATCACCTGACTTGATGTGCTTGAACCAACAGGACTGACTCCTGGTATAAACAGGAACATCCCAGAGCCTTCACTCTGCACATTGCAGACCCTTACTCTGTGCTGCTTACCCATATTCTGAGTCCAGCTCATTAAAATCAGACCTCCCAGGCTTTTCTCTCCTGTCCTGGTCCAGCCAACTCTGAGTTAGGGACACCTTCCCACCCACTATGTCCCACCAAAATCTCCGCATCTTTCCCAGAGTGGGGGTGAATGCTGGACATGCCTGGGGGTGTCACCACATGCTGTACACAGCCCTGTGCTCTTTTCCCCCCAAAGGAGAGCTCTAGGGTCAGACCAGAAATCACCAAATCAGAGCCACACTTGCCTGTGAAGGTCAGGCCAAGAGCTGCTCAGGGACACATTGTCTGGCTCCCTGCCCTGGCCAGCAGGGGCCAGTACTGGGTGAGAGGACACAGAGGCCAGGCTGGGCAGCAGCACAATGCTAGGCAAAACAAGTGTAAATAAACCTCTTACTTCATTGAGACTCATTATATATTTGATTTATTGTGTGCCAGGGAAGTACTGTATGAAAAAGTCAATTTGTTGGCTTTTATAATCTCATTAGGCTTTCCTTTTAAAGCATTCTATTTGGAGGTGCCATCTGTTCTCTTAAAAAGGCATCACACATCACCACAGTAAATAATTTTTCAGATACAAGGAGCATATCTGGAGCTGTGGAGGTCAGGCACAGCCCTGCACCATGGCCTGGGCCCCAGTTGGTTCTGCAGGTGGAGCAAGGTGGCCAGCATGGGCCCAGCCATCTGACAGAGGGTGGGGGAGGGGGCAGAAAGGGCCCAGGTGCTTGCTCACTTTGCAAGTGCCTCCCTCTGTCCATCCAAGCAGGAGACGGTGATGGCCCGGTCGGACGCTGGGAGGACCCAGGCAGAGGTCTGTTCTAAAATGTACAGGACAGCGGGCATCTACAGTGTTCAGGTCCCATGGGTGTCAGGGAAAGGGGACACAGTGTCAGAAGCTTCCAAGATCCTAGGCCTCAGGTATCACCTGTTGCCACCGTCTTTAAATGAGGTTGTATCAAGAGTCATTCACTGACAATATTGAAAAGGTTACAGAGAATCCTACGATTTAAAATGTACTCTTTTACAAGGCTAAAAATATCTATAGTGTGCTAAAAATGAATGTTTTAATGAATCATGTTAATCTCATGAAATGAGCACATATATATTCATTGTATTTTTTTATTGTGTTCAAAGTGTTAATTTATTCTAAATTAATCTAAACATTTAGAATGCATGACAACTTTTGTAGGCCTGTGTGGACATTTCTTCATTTTCTTTTTAATCTCCTGGGAGAGCCTGTCATCTCCTTGACCTCTGAGAGGCTCTGGCATCCCTGTGTGTCCAGCCTTGTCCTTGACAATGTTCATAGATTCAGCAGGGATTTGAGCACACCCCAAGCTAAGGTGTCAAAAGGGCTGGTGTGGGCTTCAAGTGAAGTGAGACGAGGGGCCTTAGGGAACTCAGAGAATGAGTCTGTGATGATGTATTTCTGCTGGTCTTGGACCCCCAGCTCCCTTCTTCTTCCTTCCTCATCCTCCTTGCACCTCTGCCAGGCCTGGCATTCTGGATCCGTTGCATCAGTATCTGGCCGACTGCCTCCTGGTACAGCCATGGCCCCATGTGCTCATGTGCTCATGTTCAGGAGGAGGCCTTGTCCCTGACAGGCTCTGGAGGGAGGGAAGGGAGTACAGGGAGGCTGATGTCAGGGTTTAGGGTGCACGCTGCATCATGTCAGGGCTGCCCTCAGAGACAGAGGGACAACCTAAGCCATGGATGGGATGAGGTGGGAGCTTGGGGGATGGCTAGAGGCAGGTCACAGGTGACCTCACCCCTCCCCACTAGCAAAACCCTCTGAAAGAAGCCAGGCTACACAGAGTGGACAGTGGGGACCAGCTTTAACGAGGAGTTACCAAAGGGCCACTTACAACAGGGGGCAGGGGGAGACGTCAAGGGGAAGGTACAGCCCCACCTGCCAGAGGGGTTGCAGAGGTTGTAGGCTGGGGAGCTGAGACCCTGAAGGTTTTCTGAGCTTCAGCTGAGGAAGTTGCAGCTTTCCTCCTCCTGCTGTCTCCCTGGGCCACTGCGCAAGAGGCCCTGAGGCCCCCTGGGGAGTCCTGGCACCCCAAACAGCCCCAACTTTGAGTGGGTCCTAGGAAAGCGTATTGAATCATCGATTTGCACGTAGCACTGGGAAGGTAGGCTTGGCACTTCACAGACAAAAGTTTGAATCCTGACTCTGTCTCTTACCATCTCTGTGACCTTGAGCTAATGTCTTAACTTTTTTACATTCTGTCATTTTCTTCTCATGACCTCATAATAATGTATGCCTTTCTGGTTGTTATGAGGATTAAGCAAAATCATATTATGGAGTCTTTGGCGCAGTGCCTGGTGCATAGTAAACTCTCAGTCAGTGGTAGAACTTGCTTTGGTTATATCCCTGGAAAGTGTGAAGATTGCAGCAGATATGGAAGCTTCCAGCATGATAGGAGATCTAAAAATAAAAGTGACGTCCTTAGGGAGAGTACAGGTTTGACGCCAGCCCCACGTGTCACAGCAGAATCCATCGTGTGGCTCAGATCACAGTCACTATTCACCTTAGCCTGGAGATCCTGATGAAAACCAGCCAGAAGGTGACAGCCACTGGGAGCTGACGGGCTGTAGGAGGGGGGGAGGTGCAGATAGAGCATCAGAGAACTGCAGACACTGCTGAGCCCTCTCCTCCACGACTGAGATGTGCTGAGAAGCTGGGCAGGAGTGGCGACTGAGGAGATGGGCTCTCAGTTCTCAGGGAGCAGGGGCTCAGTGACTCCTCAGGCTTAGACCCGCTTCTTTCACAGGAGGGTCTGATGGCCCTGGAAGCGTGACGGGCGGGACATCAGGAGAGAGGTGGCAGCCAGGAACATATGAGGAAGTGCATGACAATGTGAAACCAAGCACTGAAATGCATGTCTTCAGTTTTAAGTAATTTCTATTTACGGGGGGAAGAAATGGAAAGGAGGAATTTATGGAGCAGGTGAAAATAGATAATTATGCCTTATAAAATTGCTGTCTGTGAAAAACTATGCAAAAGGACTGGTGTAAAAATAATCACCTTGTTATGTTTCCGACCACAGAAACCCTTTTTTCTGCATCCACATGGGAGAAACTTTGACGGATCACAGAGACAAGCTAGTGCTTGTCTTGTTTCTTTATTTCTTTTTCAAATACAATGGGTTTCCCTCTGCAGTTTTGATTATAGAGGTGGAGTGAAAAGGGGCTCCAGAGATCATTGTCTTGTCCCCTGGCCCTGCCTGCCATCCCCTCCCATGGGGGGCACATTGGCGGCCAGCCCTCCAGGGTCCCCCAGAGACCAACCCTGACCTCCCTGCTGACTCAGAGAAGTGGCTGGGAAGCTAAGCAGCAAGGCAGGCACTTTGGGTGTGGATCCCAAAGGTGTGTGACCTGGGGCATGGGACGGCCTCTGTGAGCAGGGGCTTCTCATCGGCAGAACTGGGCATGATGGAACTCAAATTAGGAGGTCGTGGGAATTAAATGACAGGATGTCAGGCAAGCCCCAGGATGGAAACTCAGGTCTTTCTGCTTCCAATGCCACGACCTCATACACAGTTAGAGCTACAGTTTGGTAGCTCTTAGGAGCATGTTGTAGATGGTCATGGCAGGGATAGGGATTTGCTGTTACTCTCACTCTTGAATCTGTACCTCCCACAGAGAAGGATAAGAATCCAAGCTTCCCTCCCCCATCTCTGCCCATCCCCCTTTCTCTCTTTTAAGCTCATGTTTCATCCTTTATGGGGCTGGCAGCTGTTTCCCTCTTTCATCCCAACTGCCCCAGGGCAGCAGGGTGGTCCCTATGATGCAGGGAACATACTCCTTGGATGGACTGCCCAGGAGTGTGGCACTGCCCAGACCCTGGTCTTTGCAGGTAGGGTGGGTGGAATGGAGAAGAGGGTACTGGGGCCCAGAAGATGGAAAGAACCTTGGGATGACAGAGAAAGAAGGGAGTCCTCTGCAGCCAGGTCTCATGGCCTTCGTGGTGTTGTGAAAAGTCTGTAAGGACATCAGATCATAACCTCCTCCTGCCAGTCCTGGGTCCTGATGGCTTATGCTTGACAAGTTGGCCAGTGATGGTTTCCTTTGCAACAGTGGTTTTTAGATGCACTGCTTGGACGAACAGCCTCAGTGTCACCAGGGAACTTGGTGGGAATACAAATTCTCAGCCCCTCCCTAGACCTCCTGGATGACGTACTCTGGGGATGGGGAGTGGGGAGGGGAGAGGGCAGAGATCTGAGTTTTAACAAAACCTCCAGATGATTCTGAAGCTCGCTAAAGTTTGAGAACGTTGCTTTAGAATTAGGTCATATTTCTCTGTCCTTTGCCTTATGACTCCTGGGGAGAAAGGCCATTGAGTGAATTCCTGCAGACTGGGACCACAGGCCTGCTCCTCCCCGTCAATGTCTTGTGTAGCAGGCTGGAGAGACAGAGACAGAGAGACAGAGACAGAGAGAGGGGGAGAGAGAGAGAGAGAGAGAGAGAGAGAGAGAGGCTATGAATACATGCCTGAGGATGAAGAGAAGAGGGGTATGTTGTGATGTGAGTGTGTGTCTGTGTTTGAGTGTTTCAGGGAGGCTCTCACTAGTTCTCAGAACCACCCATCTTCTCTGGCCCAGTTTCCATTTCATTCTCAGTCTTGGGTGGTGGGAGCAGTGGTGGGAGAGAGAGTGGAGACCATAGAGCACGACCTGGCTGGAGTGGGCTCAGGGAGAGCTGAGGGGGAAACTAAAGCAGAAGCAAAGTGACTGGTGGGGACTGTTGTCCTGAGCTCAGATGGAGGATCAGGTGGGCAGGGTGATGGGTGATGGGCCTCACCCCTCAGGCGACCTCTGGGGGCCACTGCTTCAGGGAGGGGCCCTTCAGTCCAGTAGGGCAGGAAGGTCCCCCAAGGCGACAAACACTCCACAGGACACAGGAATCCAGTGTTATAAATCGAGGACTGTTTGCTCGTTAGTCCACATGCCTTCACATTAGGGATGATTTTAAATACTTTTCAAAACCCAGCCTTTTCAAAAGCACTTACCTCCTCATCTAGGAGTTGCAGCCTATTAACAGAGGGCTGCTTTAGTCAAGGTTAGTTTCACTCATTCACTGCTGATCAGGGTTTTAGTAAAACGTCCACCATGTGCCCCTTTCTATAGGCAAAGGTGCTGCTTGATTTTACCCTGGTTTGTGATCCACACTGCGTATAAAAATACATCATTTGTGTTTTTGAGGGGGAGGTAATCTGTGTGTTCCTTGAGATGAGATTCCAACAGGGGTCACAGATAAGCAAGAGTCATAGGGTAAGCTGCTTCTCGGAGCGCCTGGATCTGGGTAGTGTATACATGTAGATGCAGAATTGAGGGAGTGTGACAGCAATCTGAAAGCTATTTAGAACTGTCAGTGCTGTTTCAAGAAGGGTCAGCACTACCTGTGTACATGGACTTTCACACTCCTATCATCTACAATTTCTTTTCACAGTTGGTAGACCCAAGTGGGTATAACTCTTAGGAGGCATCCTATAGCTCTAAGTTTTAAGCTCATAGCCGGGCACAGGCTCCGCTGTTTCTGCTTCAGCGTTTCCTCTTAAGAGCATTTCATCTAATGGGCATTTGGAGTCACAGATTATTAACACTCTGAGCAGCCTTCTAGGCCCTGCCACCCAAACCCCTCCCGAGTGCCAGCCTTGTCTCTCCAACAACCCTGAGAGGTAGTCATTCCATGTTTAGTTTTCTGAATATTTGTGGTGACGGACAGCTGATATATTTTGCAGGGTAGCTCCACTCCACTGTTAGGCACCCATCACCCATCACTGTAAGAGAGATTTTCTGGACCTTGGATCAGGCACTGCCTTCCTCCCAGCCTCACCACTGGTCCACCTTTGAGGACCAGAGTCCTGCAGGTGGAACCAGTGGTTCCAGTGCTTACGAAGAATTTCCTTATCCTTCCTTAATCACCTACTGTAGGCAAAGCATTGGTTAAGTTATCTACTCCCCCACACGTATGATCTCCTGAACCCCAGTGTCCTGGCAGCCTTCTCTGAATCTCACATTTATCAATACAACTCTTAAAACATGGCAGCCAGATTGAAACATATGACCCTCGCTCCCGAAAATCCAGTGGAAACTTGGTGGATTTTCTCCTGTGACTGGGATACCGGTGATTGTTCACTTTGGTTGCAGCCTCTCGCATCGTGGGCTCCGACCATACTTTTTGACCACTGAACATTCAAAGTTTTTGTATGTCCCTTCAGGAAATGCTGCCCATTTGGGTCTCCCCTTTTCTGCACTTACACATGTAACTTCAGACATTTTGCCTTGTGGATTTGGGCACCATGCTCTTTCAAGTGTAGACCATTTTGAAAACTGATTTCAATGGACAAGTATTAACATAATTGTTAGGAGTGTGCGCTCTGGTGTCTGGGTTCAAACACTGCTCTGACGTTTGACAGCTGTGTGATGAGGGGCAAGTGACAGGGCTATGTGTCTCTACTTTCTCATTCAAAAAGTGGGTATAGTATTAGTGTCTGCCTCACTGTGTCGTCAAGGGTATAAATGGAGTAATGCTATTTAGAACAGTGTTTGGCATTGTTCAAACAGGAAGCATTCAATGAAAGTAAGATATTTTATTTTACTACTATTACTGGAGTTGCTTACCCTACTTTTGTGCTATTTTCAAAGCAGCTAAAATCCAAGCGCTGGAATTAACATTTTGCTAACATTTCTTCCTTCAGTACACAAGTATCTGTGTACTTTTTTCAGTTTCCATTCTTAAAACCTAGGTATACTCTTTATATTCTTTTTCTCTAAAGGCTCATACATTTTAAAAAGAAACAGTGTCATGTGGCCATATTTAGAGACCCATGCTGGTTTTTGTCATTGTTTCCTCGAGGCTCACCATGCACTGATTTAACTATGAAGTTTCAGAAGTAGGAGGGAATTGAGGTAAAATTTATTTATTTAATCTACTTTCTTCTCTATTTTGAAAATCGGAACAAAACTGTCTACCCCATGGCTCTAGGACCCTCTGTTGTCCTGAATGTTCCTTGCTGGCCTTCAGGCAATGGCTCTGATGTCTAATTTGAAGGCTCTGATCCCAGGTGGGGCTGGTCTCGGAGGGATGCTGGAATTTGATGGCAGCTGTAGCTCAGGGTCCTTAAATCTTCTCTGCTCCAATTCTCCTCCTCAAAGGAGGAGACAGTCGGAGGCAGGTGGCTGTGCAACCTCTGTTCTGCCAGCATCTTACCTCATCCCCAGGAAAGGAGATGCACGCTCTGAATATTCTATTCAGATCTATTCAGGTGTAGGGCTTTCTCTGTCCACTGGACTGGAAGCTGTCGACATGCTGATCTGATTTTTTATCCCCTCTGTGGCCTTACATGGTAGGTGCCCAACATAGCCAGGTGGTAAGAGCCCTGCTCTTGGGATCAGGTAGACCAGACTGGACTCTTGGCTCCTTTGCCATGGTTACTTAACCTCTCTGAACCTCTGTTCTTTTCCATAAAATGAGGATACTGTTTATTATTGTGCCAAGTTGTGATGATGTATATACCTAACTCAGTGTCAGACGTATGGTAAGGGCTCAAAAATTGTCTTTGTTTTGGTTGTTATGAATAAGGTTTGAGTCATATCTGAATTGCACGGTCGAAAATAAGAACAGAAAAAAAAGTGTGGGGAAAATGGGCATTCTAGGGCAGTTGCTTCTGGAGAGTCATCCTAGGTTGGCGGGAATCTTACAGCATCACCCCTATCTCCACCCCATCACGATGTGATCACTAATCTGTGTGTTACATGTGCAGACCACCTTGGTCCCCAGCTCCTCATAGGTGGTCCCCAGCTGTGACTAAGGTCCTGGTTCCCCAAGTCCGCCTTCTTCCATCCATGTAACCCAGAATCAGATCCTGATCCAGTTCTGACACCAGAGGCCAAGCCCAAGTCCCATGGGGAGGGGGTCAGGTCTGGGGCTCCCTCCTAGACCTCCAACCAGTTTCTTCTTTGCAATCACCTTTCAAAGTCACCACTGCCAATCAGTCCTGGAACCGATATGGACCCACTGCACCCCTCTGTTACTGATCATTGACCCTGTCCAGGGACTGAGTTCAGAACCTACCCTCAAACTACATTACACTGGGTGGAATCACTGGCTCCACCCCTGTTTTCATTCTCTGGACCTCCAGCTGCCATATTGGAAACGTGGCACTAGCCAACCCTTTCCCAGGACTGTGATCTTCTGTATGCCCCAGTTGGCTAAAACATGTGAATGCAGCAAGGCAATTAGAGCCAGAGACCCACAGATGTCCCTGATGGCTTCACTTGGGTGTAACAAAGACCAAGAGCCCCAGGTATCTTTGACTCTCATCAGAGATTTAGAAGGAAGCCACTTTCAACTTAGTCTAAGGGTAGATTCTGAACATTGTCCAAGAGAGTGAAGCCCCCTGAGTGATTAGTGATCTACTCCCAACTGGAAGTGTACAAAGAGGTACTGGTGATGCCTTCTGAATTGTGCGGGAGGTTGGGTGAAGTGGAAAGAAATGAGTCTCATAGTCAGTGCTGGGCATGTCCATGCTGTCTGAATTATGTGTGGCATCGGACCAGGACAATAGCATTTTATTTAATTAATTAATTTATTTATTTTTCCGGTACGCGGGGCTCTCGCTGCTGTGGCCTCTCCTGTTGAGGAGCACAGGCTCCAGACGCGCAGGCTCAGTGGCCATGGCTCACGGGCCCAGCCGTTCCGCGGCATGTGTGTTCTTCCCAGACTGGGGCACGAACCCGTGTCCCCTGCATCGGCAGGCGGACTCTCAACCACTGCGCCACCAGGGAAGCCCCAGGACAATAGCATTTTAGAGTAATTTATTTTGAAACTCTGTGTTGGTCTTCTGAGAAACTTTCCACACAATTGACTGTAAAGTGTCCAGCTGGAGCCAGACAACTGAGAACTGTTATGACAGGGGGTTGGCTGTGGGTTTAAAGTCTGGATTCCCCAATGGGTAAAAGATCGTGGATGACTTTGCAGAGAGAGAGCAGGCTGCAGTCTGAAGTCAACTGTGGAAGGACCAGGATTCCCTCCAGCTTGTGCCAGAGACCACCTCTGCCCCACTCAATCAAGGTGCTCTGACTCTGAAACCACATTAAGAAGGAGGGCTTGTCTCAGGGGTTGATGGGTAGAGGGCCAGAAGCCACTTGGACACAGAGGTGGCTCTGTCCTCCCTCCCCATTCTGTAGAGAGAAGGTTGGGGTAATGGTAGTCTTGGTGTGTGTCTTCCCACCCGCCTCTCCTGACTGTGGGCTTAGACTTGCCAAGAGATGCCCAAGGTGGCCTTTTGAGCAGCCCCTCTGGGGCTCATCTCACAAGCTCTGTTCATCTTGGAAATGGCAATAAAGGAAGCTCCACATTGCAGCGTGAAGTGAGGCCAGCATGACAGCTGTGCAGTGAGATGCGCCTTGGTGCCGGCTGTCTCTGTTGGGTGATTGGGGGCCAGGGGGGCAGGTGGGTCATGGAAAGCCATGGTCACCACCAAGCCCTACCAGTGCTCAGTGAGCAGAGGTGGAGAGCAACTCTGTTACTCCAGAGAGGGTGCTGTTTGCTGGCCAGCACAGGGGAACTTGCTTATGAGGTGAGAATTCACTCTCCCTGTGAGCAAAGGGCAGGCTTTGTGCCAGTGCCTGTCAACTGTGGAAGGACAAGGGCTTCCTGGTCCTTCCAGGGCTGTAGGCAGCTCTGATGAGGTTAGCCATGCCCGTACCTGTACCCCCTGCATGGAGAAGGCTGTGCACCACCACGGCCTAGGGCAGAGGCCTCTTCCGAGTGAACCCCAAGTGCTGTGTGCCTGGTGCTCCCCGACACAGGCCACAACCGACTGGAACAGGAACATAAGCGCCTAACATAATAGCTGATGCTGATTAAGCCCCTGACATGGAGTTTCTCAGTTAACCTCACAGAATATAAGATAGCTACCTCTGTTATTCCTAATTTATAGATGAGAGAACTGAGGCCCGGCAGGGCTAGTACCCTAGCTCACACATTCGAGAGTGTCAGGGCCCGATTTCTGCCCAGAACTGATGGGTTCAGGGCTCCCTACCCGCAGTGCTGGACTGTATCCCTCAGGAAGGAGTACGGTTGCCTCTGAGCTGGCCCGACAGCACAGTAATGCTGATGTCTGCTTGAGACAGTGAAGGATTGCATTTCATTGGTCAAGATTCCTCACGTGATCTCTGTGGAAGTGGTTGGGAAATGTGTCTTCAGTGAGACTGGGGAAGAGAGGAGAGTTGGTGTGGTGGTGGAGGGGAGATGGCAGAGGGAGGAGCAGGGGGATGGGGGGAGGGAGGGGAAGAGCAACCTCTGCTGTGTTATACAGTTCCCCATAGGTGGGCATTTGGGCCAACACAGTGTTTCACTAATACGAACAATACTGCCATGAAAATGCTCAGACATACCTTGGGGGCACATAAACCTGTATTTGTGGAGGAAATTCACCTAGAAATAGAATTGCTGGGTTATTGGGCACATACACTCAGAAAGCCAATCAATACCACCAAAGTGCTTCCCCAGAAGACTCGACCAAGTGACACGCCTACCAGTGGTGTACATCTTGCTTCCCCACTGGCAGGCCCAGCTGGATGTTATCAAGACTTCTGGCTTTTGCCAATTTGACTGACCTCCTAGTAATTTTGATGGTATTTCCCTCATTATAAATTAGTGTTTTTCATATATTGACCAATTTATTTTGTCTTCTGGGAATTGACTGTTCATAACATTTGCCCTTTTTCTATTTTTAAAAATTGATTTCTAGATGCCTATTAATTATATGTGACATCTTGCCCCCCAGCCCTGTACTTATTTTTAACTCTATTTATAAGTGTATTTGTTGGCATTATCGAGGTTTTTCATTTTTGAGCTCATACCTGACCATCTTTCTCTTTCTGGTTTTGAGAATTTGTGTCTTGACTTTTTGCCTGGGTTTTGTATATGTCCTCCCCACTCTGAGGTATAAAAACACTCTCATATTTTATTTTAAATCTTTATATAGAGTTTATTTTTAGCCCCTTCCTCCATCTAAAATTTATTTTTGTGTAAGATGTGATATTGGTATTCTTATTTCTCTTATTAAAAATAACATCCCAGGGCTTCCCTGGTGGCGCAGTGGTTAAGAATCTGCCTGCCAATGCAGGGGACATGTGTTTGAGCCCTGGTCTGGGAAGATCCCACATGCCATGGAGTAACTAAGCCCGTGCACCACAACTACTGAGCCTGTGCTCTAGAGCCTGTGAGCCACAACTACTGACCCCGCGTGCATCAACTACTGAAGCCTGTGTGCCTAGGGCCTGTGTTCCGCAACAAGAGAAGCCACCGCAATGAGAAGCCTGCACACAACGAAGAGTAGCCCCCACTCACCACAACTAGAGAAAGTCCACACACAGCAATGAAGACCCAGCGCAGCCAAAAATAAATAAATAAATATATTAAAAAATTAACATCCTGTGAGCTCCATCTGAATTGTCCAAAATGTTAGTGAGATAACTCTTTTATTACCTACTAAGTGACTGTACAGACTTATCTTTATTCTTTCCCATTGATTGTTTAGTCTTTCCTGGCACCAGTTCTAAGCTGTTCTAAAGATAGTAGCTTTATTGTATGTTTCAATAACTGGTAAACCAAGTCTGTACATTGTCAAAATATCTTGCCAATTCTGAAACATTTTTATCTTCAAGATTAGCTTTGAAATCAGCTTGGCACAGCTCATTAATCAATCCTACTACATTGGGATTGGGATAGCATTGACTAGAGAGATTACTTTGGAGATGACTATCATCTTTATGATGTGCATCTCTTCATCCAGGAGCATGTGTTCAAGTCTTCTTTTGTGCCCTTAAGTAGTTTTATAGTTGTCTCCATACAAGTGTTACGCAGGTCTGGTGAGATTTAATTCTACATATTTTATGGGTTTTGTGGTATTGAGAATAGGTAACTTTTTTCATTGTATTTTCAAAGAGGTTATGATTATTGTTAGCAGATGACTTCCTGGTGGTGGGAGTAGTGAGCTTCCCATCACTGGAGGAATCAAACAGAGGTTGGCCAACCAGGTAGGGACTGTAGAGGGCATTCATCACCAGGGACACACTCTGACCTCCAAGGTTCCTTCCCGTGCCAAGAATGAGTGTGTCTATGAAGTGTCAGAATCAGGACTTGCTTTTGATGACCCAAACCTTTCTGGGAGGTATACCTGCCTTTTTCAATTTCTCTTTTTGTTCCCTTAACCTTAAATTGTTATCTTTGGATTCTGGGCCTTTTCTGTACACCTGGAAAAAGACAGTACAAGTCTCTTTTAATACCACATACAGCAGTGCTGGGAGACTCTTCTGTGTATTTCCAGGGAAAATTAAAGAATAATCCATGACTATGTAACCCATAGTCTCTTCCCAGCTGTTTTCTTGATGCCATTCTGTTATACAGCCTCTAAAAAAGATGGAGAATTATGACAACTGGAAAAATTCTGCCACACGGTGAGGGGCTTTTTGTCATTTGTGAAGAACTGTGGAGATGCAGGAGTTCTTTATGGGCACCACACTCTCTCTGTGGATGGTGGAGAGAGGACTGCTTATCCTGCAGTAGCCTTGAGGCCTTATCCCAGCTACCACCCCTGCCTGCCGTAGGGGCTTCTCCAGTCTGGCCCAGATGGTTATTTTCTTTTAAAAACTACCTTGGAAGATCCTTGCCCTTCTCTCTTTAGTACCTAGTATCTGAGAGTTCAGAGTAGGCTGTGTGCCGAGAGGAGTTCAGAGGAGTTGAGATGCTTTACCTGCAAAGCTTCCATCAAGTGTGTGACCCTCATCCTTGACAGGCCTTGGCCCAGTGACTGCCAACTGTACCTCAAGACACATAGGATCAGTTTCCTTGTTCTAGATTTCTTTCCTGATCTCAGTCTCCACACTGGCACCAGCCTGGGGGAAATTACCAAGCTCTGGGTTGAGTCAGGACATGCTAAATCAAATGAGTTGTTTGGGGTGATTCAGCGTTTGAGTTTGCATCAAGTAAGAATGATATTCCAAAACAAGTTGCTCTGTGGGAGACCCTGCCCAAGAACGGTCTATCCTTCTGTTGTGCCAAAGACTCAAGTGTGTCCCAAAGTCCTTTGACTTCAAGAAGAATCTGACTGGCTTATACTGTTGCCTCTGGTGGCAGCAAACACCTTAGAGCCTGCCTGGCAGGTTGTGACCTAGTGTATGGATCTTTCAGCAGGATGATCTATGGGGATTCTTTCTCTCAGGGACTACCTGAATCCCGCAGAGAAAGAATCCCAGTCTGGGCTGGGAGCCCTGTGTAGAAGCCTGGTAGATCCCATAGAGAAGATCTGCCTGGGGCCTCAAAAGCCTTAGGCAGGAAGATGTCGTCAGAGGGCCTTCAGGTCAAATGTTCTGGACAGTGTCTTTTATTCACTGTACAGGTGTGCACGTGGTCACTCTTTCTCTGCTGGAAGGTGCATGGATGGGCAGGGATTCCTGGGTAACTATACTGAATAGTCTTTAATGCATGTGGAGCATACTAAGATACACTATGGCTTCAACGTATATTCTGCCATTTGATTCTCCCATAAGTAGGAAGAAGGCAGGGACCCTGCATGTCCCTGCAGCATGGTGCCTGGCCTGCTCAGGGCCCGGGGATGCATCTCCACCAGTCTTGTCAGTCAGTGGCTTGTGTGACAGCTGTGCATGTGCCCACCTCCCCTGCAGACTTTGAGCTCCTCAGGGTAGACGCCAGGGAATTTTTCATACCATAATCTTACATACGGGGCTTAGCACACTGTAGGGTCTCAGCAACACAGATGGATTGATCAGTCAAGAATCCATGAAAGATTAGGCTCAGAGAGCATGAGTGACCTGCCTAAAGTCACAAACCTGGCACTCAGCCCGATTTTCTTTGTGAGTCCAGTGGATCTTTCACCACTTCTGAAAGCCCTGGAGGCAACATTTCAGGGCCAGGAAGGAGGTCTTGATGGGCAGGTCTTTAAGAGGACATGACCTCTAGCTTTCCTTGACTTGAAGTGTCCCCAAGGAATCTGCAGGGGGTGTCATGTCCAAGCTCCCCTCTCTCTGGCCTCACTTTGGGCCACAAATAGAAGATTCCACCTTCTATCCCTCCCTCACACAGACAGTGACGCAAGATGGCTGTCAGCCATTCCTGCTGAGATACACTGCCTCTTGGGGTGCAGGGCCCTCAGCCATCCTCCAAGGGCTCCTGCAGCCCTGGGGAAACCTACATGCTCAGGCTTTGGCTTAGGCCAGGTGGAGGGGCTGTCTCTTTTCCCACAAAGTGAAACTCACCCCCTTCTCTCCCAGGCAATTAGCTCCATAGAAGCAGGAGAAACAAGAATTATTTTCTACAAACATTGGTGTTTGGTGAAATGTGTAACACTGGGTTCTTTGATGCTCCTGAAATCCCTCTCAGCGGGGTCTCTCCTTGTTTTGACTAGTCATTTCTTCTTATTACTAACTGTTATGATTAGGAGAATTGCCTGAGTACAGGACCAGTGTTTCCAAGACCCTAAAGAGCAACAGACTCAGACGTGCTCAGCAAGGCCCTGGAACCACGGTTGCCCTGTTTCTATAGGGAAACTACTGAAATGGTTCAGGAACAAGAGCTTCCTGCCTCCACAAGGGACCTACCCCCTACCCCCCAGCACCTGGCTACATTTGCATCACACTTGCACCTTGCACCCTTAGGTGCCTCCACCCTAGGGGGAAGAGTTATTAAGAGTGCACTTTGGAACCATTCAAGCCTGTACTCAAGTCTTGATTCCAGCATTCACCCACCACATGATTTAGGCAAGTTATTTAATGGCTCTGAGCTACAATTTCCTTATATGTAAAATGGGGATAATAGTTCCTACACCATGGGATGTTGGGAAAATGAGATTTCATTAAGTTATGTAACAAAATGCCTATGATAGTACTTTGCATAGAGGGTTTGTTGTTAAAATGAAATTCACAATTCCATCTAGAACTCCACTGAAAAGGAAACCACAGCCATCTCTCTGATCTTTTAGATGATCTTTGTAGAAATCTATTCTAGGCAAACTACCAAAATTACTCACTCACTCAGTGGCATGAAGCAAACGAGTTCCACCCAATCAAAGCCTTGTCCTCCTGACATCCATGCAGATGGCACAGGTGTCTACCCCCAGGAAGACTATGTCCCTGGGGTTCATTTTAAACTGGTTCAAAAGGTGACATAAAGTTGTCTCTGGGAACATTGAGATCTGAGGGCAGTTAGGAAAAGTAAAGCAACATGACTGCTCCAGGTTTCAATGTCCTCTCCTCCTTTCTCCACGGGGGACAGCCTACATTTTGAGAGGAGTAACTGGCGTACCTGAGCTTACAAAGGGACAGACATGACTCAGTTTTCCGGTCCTGTGCCTCAGGCCCCCAGCACAGCTCCTTCTTTGGAAAAGACACCTCAGGACTTCAGACACTACCATTTTCATATTGAGCAAAACAGTGTTCTAATTGTCTGGTGCTCATCCCTCACAAATTATAGATAATCCTTGATCAGTTTTTCCCAAAGATCCCAAGCCCCTCCAAGCTTCCACTATCGAATGGAGGGTGCCTCAGCAGTCTGTTCATTTGATGCCGCTGCTCTCCACCAGGTCCCTGATAACTTACTCTTGGTTTCCTGATATGGCAAGTAGTCATACACCCCACCCCCTTAATGACAAAACTTTACAACCCCTGTTGTCGAAGACCCTTGTTATTGTGGTGTTATTGGTGCCTGACAGAGAACCTTTGGGAACTGCCCACTGCCATCCAGGGAACCCCAGTGAAAGTGGGGGTGCTCAGGCTCATATGCACCTCTCCAAGGTGCTGAACCTGCACGACACACCACGTCACAAACCTTTCCTCTAGCATAGTGGTCACTCTTGTCGAATCTCTCCCAGGAAGTCTACAGCAAGTGAAGGAATGGTGGAAGAGGAATTGGTGCCTCAGGAGGGCAAGAGAAATGGAGAGAGAGAGAGAGAGAGCTGAACTTAGTCTGAAGAGTGTCAAAGCTACACGTGGCAGCCAGAGAGAATAAAGAGACGTTCTTTGTTTTGACATTGTTTTCAATAAACAAGTTACCAAAGAAGGAACCACAGCTGAACATGAAGTTGACCTCATGTTTATTTGGTAACTCTACAGCCTTTCTGACATTCACAAACTTTCCCCTTTTTGGCTTATGTTACCCTCCAGCCCATCCTGCTTTCAGCCCTGTATGCTGTATTGAGGGCAAAGGCGTAACCACCAGCCTGACTTAGTTTCCTGCATACTTTGCCTATATATAAAACCTCTTCAGACCTTCATAGCCCCCATTTCCATGTCTGCCTCTTCTCCCTGATTCCTATCTATTTCTCTATAAAATCTCAAAGACCTTTATTCTTCCCTAGGAAGACTTCCAATCACTCAGACATGGTTCCTTAAAGTAGCTATGTCACAGTGAGCAGTGAGTAAAGAGATGTCCTGATAGTACTATCACTTTTGATAACCAGTCCTGGACCACTCCTCACATGTCTTCCTTGCCCCTCACAACACACTTTTTTTTGCCATCCCTATCCCTGATATTATTTTCTGATCTCCCTTTCTCTCCCTTCTTAATCCTCAGCCCACTTTAAAATATGCAAACCACATATTTCCAAACTAAAATCTTGACTCTTCTCAGCCATGAGAACACTGTTTCTGCATTCAAGAGTCTTGAGTATCAAATGTCCTTTTTGGCTCATTCACAAATCCTATCTCAACCCTTTCTCCTAAAGGAAGATTGCACAGAGAACACAGTTTGCTGTAGGAGTATAAAGGTGGGGTTTCCCTGCCAGGAGGAAGGAGAATAAGAAAGACCAGATACTGATCAAAGCCAGACAGCCTCTTAGAAGGCCAGAAAGCAGATGTATAGATGTACACAGAGGTTCTGAGCCCAGGAGGTAAAAAGAGCTGGAACCATTCTGGAGACACAGCCCTATACTCAAGACTAGGGCTCTACCTAGGATGTGCTTGCAAGGGTTAGGTGTCCCAGAGGGTATAGACTAGAGCAGAAAGCCTTCAAGGTGTTTCTCCCCAAGTACAACTCCAATCTTGTAGGCAGGATGCCCAGACACCATCTCTAAAAATTCTTTTCTTCATTGATCTTATCATTCCTCAAACATCCGTTTGTAACTCTTTGTGTCTGTACTACTTGCTTTGACACTTAACTGTATGTGCCCACAATTCCCAGTACTCTGTAGGTAAGGGTTCTTGCCTCATTAATAAACATATGAGTTCCTCTTATCTTCATGGATGTCAGCATAGGTCTGGGCATCAGGGTTTCTGCTCAAGGAACAAGTGGCTGAATTAGATTAATCTTAGTTCAACGAGTGGGTCAACCAGATCATCCAATAATGATGATACTAATAATAATAGCAGCTGACATTAACTGAGTTTTTCTGGGTACCAACCATATAGCTAAACTCCTTGGACTTACTATCTCATTAAATCCTCAAAACTACCATTTTTCAGATGAAAAAATTAAGGCTTAGAAGTTCACATCCCTAAGTTTTGCCAACAAGAGAATATTTTTTTAACTTTGTTGCTGTGAACATTTAGGAGGTTTGTTGGTTGGTTTCAGAGACCTCTCAGAGTCTCTGGAAACAAGTATCTGTTCAAGTACATGTTCATTTTTCTCAGGAAAATCTTCGTTGCTCTCATCAGATTCTTCAATGGGTCATGCACACAAAAGGGATGGCCTCATCTGTGGCCTTATGCAGAGCAGTTCAATTCCAGCCTGCACAAGGAGCCTCCCAGGAGAGCATTGCCTCGCTGTGATTGTCACCCTCACCTGCTCCCCATGGGGAGGGGTACAAGGACACAGACCCTGGCAGCAGCAATGCACAGTTAGCTGGACACTGCCTGCTCTATACCTCGGACCAGCCAGAAATTCACATCTAAATTCTCAAACCAGGATGTTGGCTTTATTAAGATTCCTAATAAAGAAATTGGCTTCCGGGGCTTCCCTGTCTTCAGCCGATTTTCCCTTTGATTACTCAAGAGTGCGCTTATTTCCAGCTTTATGCCTACAAATAAACTCAACTACTCTCTCCCACCCACCCTGTCTCTCGATTCTTTAAAAAAAAATCATCTGGCCCAAAGCACATTAAGAAGCAGGAGATTCTATCTCAATGTGACAACACTTGGGCTAGCCCTATGGCTCTAGAAGGATCATTTCTGCTTAACTCTTTGAAGTCCCAACGCCATCCATGCTCCATGCAGTCTGAGCCAACCTCTCAGGCACATCCTGGAAGACCCTGGAGACCCATCCCTACGACCCAGAATCCACCCTGTTCCTTCCACCCAGACAGAGGATCACAGCTCAGCAGTTTTCCCATCCTTTAAAAGGACTGAGTTTTCCTAGCCCTTTCATCAGGAAGCTTTCATCAGTAGTAACCGTGGCAACAGATCAGAGAGGCTTCAAAAAGCCTGTCTGTATGTAATTAAGAAAAACGAGGACACGGACGAGAGAGCAGGGAGTTTAGACAAGGAGACCCTGGCTCTGAGCCCCGCCAGTGTACTTCCCGAGGGCTTCTGAGGACGGAGAAAGCAGATTTTCTTCTCCCTCTGGCCTCCCTCTCCACTCCCCCTTTAAAGTTTTAGTTTGCTGGTCTCAATTGGCCTCCTTCCTGAGGATGTTGCTGGGGACCCCAGTGCTGGCCCAACGCTCTCTGCAGGGGGAGGGCCCCAAACCCAGGGGATGCAGCCCTGATGGGTAGAAAATGGCCCTAGCACTTCCTCTAGGGAGATTTATTTGGAGGCCAAATCTGCTCTCTGGTTAGACTCTTTGTTCAGGCACAGGAGAGACTAGGCTGCCTACTTGCAGGAATGCATCCTTGTCATCAGGACAATGGAGCACAAACTTGAGGACAATCATTGTTTTAGCTGCCCAGACACTGGGCCTGGCTTGCCTGGCCTGGAAGAAGCCACGTGGGAAAAGGGACAGGAGCAAGCATTGTGGGGAGGCAATCTGAGCCTGGGGATGGCTTTATTTCCTGACACTTATTCTCATCTGGAACCATCTCCTTTATCTCTGTGTTTCCTTTTTTCCTGTCAGTTTTTTCTCTCCATGTAAGCTCCATGGGAGTAGGAGCTTGTCTGGCTTGCTTTTTCCTATTTCCCAAGTGCCCAGAACAGTGCAAGAGTATTTATTAAAAGAGTGAGTGAGTGAACAAATGAATAATGAATTGGGTTCTAGCCATCGTTTGTGGCTCAGACTTGGGTCACTTCCACAAGTATGCGCTGGGAGTCCAGGCACCATGCAGGTTCTCCGAGCTCTCTGAGTCTGCTCTCCAGGGAAGGCTCTTAATGTCTGTTCCTGCTCCTTGGAAGGAAAGGATTCAGATTTATGCAGCCTTGGACTCGGCAACCACGGCTCCCACAGAGCCCTGTTCATGCCCCACAGATGCATTTGCTCTGGAGTGCAGCCATGAATGAGGGGTGGTTGCTTCATATGAAGCCTGTTTTTAAATAAACTTGAAAAATTCTTCTTGGAAACCCACTGCTTTTCTTCTTGAGTGGGAAGCAAATGAACAGACATGGAGAAAGTATTGACCAGGGTTGTTCTCCCCCAGCTGCCATGGACACCAGTGGATCAGGGACGGGGCAGCTCCTTACCTGCCACTTTATCTCACCAAAGCCTCTACCATTCAGGGGCACAAGTGGGGTCCTCCCTGCTGCTGCATCCTCTCTCAGCCCCACCACAGGGCATCATGTCTCATGCTGGAGAGGGGTGCACACATGTGACCTGAAGCCTTGCACACTGCGTAGAGGTTGAAGACTGGTGGAATGGGGCCTCTCCCAGGCAAAATGCTGAGCGTAAGAATCATGGAGACTAACCAGCCACCAGCCCCTGCTCACCAGGAGGCCACAGCATGGTGAGGACATATAAGAAGAGCCCATCACAGTGCAATGGTGGATTCTGAGTTAGGCATCCAGAAATGGGCTTATGGAAGCCCAGCGCGGAGATGCATGACTCCTGGTGGAATGTGCTGGATCTGGAGGGTGAGCAGGTGTTCTTCAAGTAGATAGAAGGAAAAGAATTCCAGACAGAGGAGAAAGCACAGTGCAAAGGCTTGGCGGAAGTAAAGAGAGCTTAGTGTGCACAGGACATCACAGGAATCTTCCTGTTCGTTACAATATGAGGGTTAAGGTCCAAGGGGCCAGAGATGAGATCAAAAGCAGCAAGACCACATGGGGACCTGAAGGACTTGGAAAGGAGGGTGAACTCTTGAATAATTGGGGTTTGAGTAGAAAACAGTATGATCCCATGTACGTTTGGAACTTACACCCTGGCAGGAGAGAATGGATAGGAGAGATGGAAAGTGATGTTAAAGAATTGTTAGGAGTCTTTGCAATAGGGCAGGAAAATTGACGAGGCTCATCACTGTGAGGCAGTGGAGATACAGAGGAAGGGAAAGATCAGAGGAAAAGAGAAAAGCTGACAGACTGTGTGTGGGGCTCCCACATGTGGTGACCACACAGGGAGTTGTCAGGAAGGTAAGGACTGAATTGTGTTCCCTGGATTTTTCAAGTAGGGGCCCCCCTGCCAAAAAAGGCAGGCATGGTGGTGGAGTGGGAGAGCAACCAGGCTGCAGCTGGCTGAGCAGGGAGAGAGGGAGGCCCAAAAGGGTGACTCCGCTTTGGGAAAGATTGGCTGGAGAGTAGATAGAGGACATGTAATATAGAGAAAGAAACGCCAGGTGACCATATTTTGGTTTTAAAATGGCAATGACTGGGCTTCCCTGGTGGCGCAGTAGTTGAGAGTCTGCCTGCCAGTGCAGGGGACGTGGGTTCGTGCCCCGGTCTGGGAAGATCCCACATGCCGTGGAGCGGCTGGGCCCGTGAGCCATGGCCGCTGGGCCTGCGCATCCGGAGCCTGTGCTCCGCAACGGGAGAGGCCACAACAGTGAGAGGCCCGCGTACCACAAAAAAAAAAAAAAAAAAAAAATGGCAATGACTTATTCACATTTAAGGGGATAAGGTGGAGTTAGGGGAGAGGGTGAAGTTGAAGTTCAACGGAGAGAGGAGGTAACTGAAGTGGGGAGGTCTCCAAAGGGTGGCAGGGGTGGGTGGTCACTCTCCCTGCCGGTACCTGTCTCTGCTCCTCCGCCCAAGGCTGCTTTCTGAGTGATAGCCTCAAGATATCCTAAGGATGCAGCAGATAACATGGTTAAAGGATTTACCCCATGCCTGGCATAGAGCACGCGCTTGGTGAACGTAATTATTATGATCATGCGAAACAGTGGCCTGTGGCTGAAGCTGGGCTGTCTGCTGTAACAATGAGACAGGCAGGGATGCCACTGACCACTGGGAGCTTGTGGTCTGAGTGTCATCAGTGCAAGCAAACAGACATGTCTAAGACAGGTACCCGCCGTTATGGCCATTTAGTGACTAGTGCAGTGTGAGATGAGGCTGGCCACGACCTGTAGAAGCCCACCTAGCGTGGTCCCAACTGCCCGCCCAGTACTAGTTGTGTGCTGATTCCCAAAGAGGTGGATGTTCATCCCTGGGCATATGGGTGGGGAATTCTTGGACACTATTTGCAAGACTTTAGTAAAAATGCTTCATGAATCCTGCCCTGTCACAAGCATGCATGAAAGTCGTGCTTTAGCTCAGGCCTAATGGGCTTTATATAGTACAGTACTGATTTTCTTTCATGTTTTAATACAATCCGATTTAATATTTGCTTTCTGCTCTAGCTGCTTGCTGTTGACTGATTCAACACAGAATCCTTCCCTGGTGCCCCCCGACCTTGTTGTTATTCCCTCATTCTGTGTGTTGGCATTTGATTCCTGTCTCCAGCATGAATTGCGCTACACGTCTTCGTTCAGCTGGCGACAGTCACGTGCATGAATTCTGAAAGCATTACTATCCAGAGCAGTGACTCCAGCCGGCCCACCATTGCGGGGGGGCGGTGCTTCCAGGAGGGATCCATTTCCATCAGGTGGATACTGAAGATAAGCAGAGCTCAGCCTGGGAGCCAGAGGCTGTGATCTGCTCTGTTCTTGGGCAGGAGATTCTCCAACTTAATCTCCAAATGCTCAGGACTGCGGCCGGCCATTAATTCGGCAACATTTTTGCCGTCCTACTAGGGACCAGGCTTTCTAGAGTTTTACAACAAGGCATTTCAGCCTTTGCCAGAGTGTGACCAGCAGCCATGGGCAGAACTTTCCAGAGGGAAGAGGCTGCCCTCCTTGAGTCCCTGTGAGCCAGGCTGATTTGTAGGAGAGGCAGTCTGTTCAAATGTCCTGTTGTCCGTTTATAGATTTGACTGCCAACTCTTGGAGTGTCATATCAGAGTAAGGCCAGCTCTTCCCTTAGTAGGAAAAGATAGTTTCACTAACAGGCAGCACAGGGCTATAGCTAAGAACGTGAGCTTTGGAATCAGGCAGATGTGGTGTCCATGCCAATTTTAGTTCTCATAGACCAAATGATCTATAGCCAGTCCCCATTCTCAGCATTATTTTCCCTTTCAATAAAATTGAATTAATTATTGTACCCTCCCAATAGCATTCTTGGGGTGGGGGGGGCATGTTAAATGCATGCAAAGTAGCTAGCAGAGTGTCTGGGACAAACCCCTGTGTTCTTCTAGTGTCATGGAGTCAAAAATGGTGGCTGCGTGAATTTCCTGACTTCATGCACCAAAACTTGTGCAATGTGTATATTCATCTCTCCAGGTCTCCTGGCAGCCCATCCTACAGAAAAACACTCCCAATGCCATGCACACACCACATAGATCCCAGATTGTATGAGATTTTATGCAGGATGCCTGGATATGTTGGGTCTTATGAGGGGTCACTCCTATCCCTCAACCCTTGAGCTCTACACCAATTAAGAAAAGACAAGGAATCCAATAAGAGTCCAATATACATACATATTATTGATACTAAAGTTGCCTGGAGGATGCAGCTTGGTCCTTCGAACAGAAGGGCTTGTACCCAAGTCCTCCATCCTCCTCTCCCTTGGCACACATGGTTCAAAGAAGGAAAACCCCAGTGGGGATGACTAAAAGGGGAGTGGGAGACAGGTTGTCATCTCTGTCATTTTTTCTCAGAATGGATTGAGGCATGGAGATTTGGGGCTGAGGGAGGAGAAGGGATGTGTGTATGTGATGAGAGTAGGAACACACCAAAGACAAATGGAGAGATGCTGGGGAAACTTCTATCCAACCTCACTGTCCTTTCGTTGTCTCCCTATAGGTGTGCCATCAGGTCCCCGCAATGTCATATCCATTGTCAATGAGACATCCATCATTTTGGAGTGGCACCCTCCTCGGGAGACGGGTGGGCGGGATGATGTCACCTACAACATCATCTGTAAGAAATGCCGGGCAGACCGCCGGAGCTGCTCCCGCTGCGATGACAACGTAGAGTTCGTGCCCAGGCAGCTGGGCCTGACTGAGTGCCGTGTCTCCATCAGCAGCCTGTGGGCCCACACCCCCTACACCTTTGACATCCAGGCCGTCAATGGGGTCTCCAGCAAAAGTCCCTTCCCCCCACAGCACGTCTCCGTCAACATCACCACAAACCAAGCTGGTAAGTCTACAGGCATCTGTGCTCCTGTCTGTCTGTCTGCGGGGCTGGCTCTTTGCCACTTCTGTGCAGGAACAAAGCTTCGGCCACACATATCTCATTTGTCTGCCCTCAGACCTCCTCCCAGGAGTGAAAGTATTAGGCGATGGGCATTTGTGGCCATGGAGGAAAAGGCTGTAGTGTTTCACCTCTGAGAATGAACTGGATTCTGAGGGGTTTTCTTGTGCCCAGTTCAAAAGCAAAGATGTACATCCAAGCCAGAGTACGACCCAGTGCTCTGCAACCAGCTGGGGCTCAACGAATGTCCTTGGAAGGGTGGATGGACAGATGGATGGATGGGTCGGTGGGCGGATGGGCAGAAACACTGCACGATCTTGAGAACACCAGTGCGGCTTTATTAGCCAGCCCAGCGAAAGAAACTTCCCAGAAATCATGTGATAGTCAGTGCTGCCTTCATAGATTATTTTTCAATTAAACCCATGTAATTCAGTAGTACGTTCTCCTTTACAACTTGGTCAGATGAATGCTAAACTGTTATAGAGACTTCAGATAGTTGGCAGTAGATCACTCCTGATGGCTGGTACATCCCTGTGGCATGCATAGCTCAGAACACATTTTCTTCTCTTCTCTTTATTTCTGTATCTTTTGCTCTTCTGACCTTTTCCTTTTATTACTTTTCACACCCCTTGCAACAATCCATTTCTTTTTATATCCATTTAACCAGTCCATTCATGCACTCACTCATTTGTTTATTTATTCACTCAATTATTGAGACAGTTATTCAGCATTTACTGTGTGCCAAGCTATGGATTAGACACTGTGAGGGATACAATGATACTCGGACACCATCGTCCCTCCCGTGAAACTCAATCACTGAAGAATTTCCAGGACATAGACACAAAGTACAGAGCTAAGGATTGTGTGCTGTAAACATGCAGTAAATACCAAAGGAGCTAGAGAGAAATGAGTAATCTCCCCCTTGAAGGGAAGGTGCAAGGCTGCAGAGGGGACATGAAGGTCACGTATACAGGCAACGATGGGGGTCGTGGGCAGTGGACCATGATCTTCCTTGGAATTATGGATTTTTCTCAATCAACAAATTCTAAAAGGACAGCTTGTTAGTGGAATAGCAGGACCTGAGCATTTCTTTCTGCTCCCTCTCCCTCCACATAGCCCCCAATTCTTGACCTCTTCTATTCTTCTCCATCTTTTCCTACTCCTCCTCTCCCCATCCCGAGACTCATTCTACCTCTTTTAACACCAGGCATCTTTGATGACAGATGATTCTTGGGTTTAAGCTGTCAGAACTGAGAAGAAAAAAAGGTGTCGTCGGAGAGCATGGCTATCCAGATGGCTGCGTTGTTGCTGTGAGCGTGTGTGTGTTCGTGTGTGCGTGTTTGTATGTATGCGTATGGTCACGTGTTTACATGCATACGTGTGTAGTGAGAAAATAAGAGTGGAAGTGTGGAAGCCTCCAGCTGGTGACCACAGCCCCAGTGCCATGGAGACAAAGGTTGTGACAGCCCGTCTTACTCAAAGAGAAGAGAACGGTAATTTCTGCATCGTGATGAGCACATAACATGAGCAGCCTTTGTTAGCAGTATTTCCCTTGGAGAGTTTAAGGCAGAAAACTGGCTGAAATATTTTAGTGTCCCAGCTTCTGGGAATAATAATCCTTCCAGTCTGTCATGTTACGCTGGGCTTGGCTGTCTTTTCCCTCTCTCTAAGCATGTGTGAACAAACCTGCCACTTATATTGGTTTGCTTTGATTTCTGCCCCTCCCTTCCCTTCCCCTGCTATTCCCGAACCTGCCCATCTGCTTGTCTTGCCATCTGCACCTTCTCAGGCTGCCGTGGAGCTGAGGGACCAGGGCTTCTACAAGGGACCCTGCGTTACCGATATTCAAAATATTTATTTCTGTCCTTACCCTTTGGGCCCTCCAGGAGCATTTCTCATGCCCTTTGTTCGCCCTCTCATGGGCCCTTTATTCTTAACCTTCCCTGATTTTGTAGTCCCAGCCCCATTGTCACTGTCCAATCTACGATTTCCCTTTGGAAATTCTGGAATTTGGGTGTCAGAAAAGTTTACAATCAACAAGGTAAGGTTGCAAGTGCTTCTTGGTGGCATATGGTTATTATAAAATAAAGGTCAAGTTAACCAGTGGTTTCTCATCCATGGGCTGTGGGGCTCTGAGGAGCACGGTGCTGTTTGGTGAGTCCACATGTGAATGCAAGTTACTTTCCACAAACAGATATTTGTTTAAAAAGATGAGAAGTTTCAAAATAAACACTCGAGCCTGTACCTCTGCAAGAAGAGTTTAGAAACATGAATGGAAGCCCCAGATTTTATAAGGGATGAAAGAGAGACTAAATAACAGGCATCATAAAATCCCTAGTGACTCACTCAGATCCATTAAGAGACAAGGTGGATGAACCCCTGTATCACCAAGAAGTCATGATATGCCTGTCCCCTTTCCAGAGCAGCCCTGGGCTCTTCCACTCTGGGCAAGATCCAGGTCAGCCTTCCCCCTTGGACCTCCAGGTATGGTGCGACCCTTGTCAGTACCTGTGGCCACATTTGTCCTACTGTTTGGGTCATGAGTAGGTAGACGGCAGGTAAAGAAGTTGACCAAGAGCCGTCCTGGAATCAATCATTAAATCAACGATTAAGTGTTTACTGCGTATATATTCCCTGACTGGAACAGCCCAAACTGAAATGGTGGGGGGACTATTGAGTGGGTCCTGATTGAGTAATAGTTATTATTCACAGTTTGTGTCTCTTTTGAGTTGACAAACAATTTTGGAATATACAGACTCAGTTGATCTTCATAATTACCCTGTGACTTGTACATTATTGTTCCCATTTTTCCTACAAGGAAGCAGAGACTTGAAGGGCTTGGGAAATCTGGGATTAGAAGGAGGGTCGGCAGGGCATCCATTCTGTTTCTCTCTTCTGTTTCCTGCCCTAAAAGGTGGGCAGTCCCTCTGGGCTCCCCATATCATAGCCTCCAAGCACAGAGGGGTTCTTCAGAGACAGCCAGTGCCATCCGGCTGAGTGGATGGCATCTCAGTGTGCAGGCTGATTACCCTTCCACAATTTTCTCTGTGGCGCTGAGCCATGAAAGGCTTCCCCCTGCCTCTGGGTGGAAATGGGAGATAGGCATGTGTTTGTTGAGGGGTACAAGTTGTTCCAAGGTGAATTGGATCCTGACGATGGATATCAGGGTCACATGAGAGAAGGGTTTGGACAAGTTGTCTGACAAGGGTTTGGGGCTTGATCTGAATGTGAGAATCTATTTTGGGAGGCTGCTCACTGCTCTGGGCTGGTTCCTCCTTTGTTTAGGAGCTATGGACAGCATCTGTGGCTGGGTGTGCCATTCTTACTGTCCAGTAGAGGCAGGATTGTCATGCTCTCCTTCCTTGGGGCTGCCCAGATGTGCCACGTTGGTGCTGCATCGTGTTGCTCTCATGAGCCCTGCCCAGCGGAGGCAGGCAGCTCATCTTAGCTGATTTAGCTACCCGACAAAAAGAGTCATGGTTGGTATCAGTCTATCAGAGAAAGTCACCAGTAGGCTTCTCTTTCTTTCTTTTTTTTTTTTAACATCTTTATTGGAGTACAATTGCTCTACAATGGTGTGTTATTTTCTGCTTTATAACAAAGTGAATCAGCTATACGTATACATATATCCCCATATCCCCTCCCTCTTGCATTTCCCTCCCACCCTCCCTATCCCAGCCCTCTAGGTGGTCACAAAGCCAGTAGGCTTCTCTTGACCCTAGGGTTTTGATCTAAGGAGATTTTGTAGTCATCTTTTGGTCCATTGGATACATATTAGGTACAGTTCTTCCCTCGGAACCAGCATGACTGGGGGACACCACAGGGTCTATTGCATCCTGAGATCCAACAAGCCTTCATTTCCTTCTGTGATGACCCCAGTCAAGTATATATACTCAAGGATCTTGTATCGCTCGGAGAGTATCAGGATGGCATTCTCATGCAGCCCATAGGCTGAGGCAGAGGACTACCATTTTTGAGCACCTCCAGTGTGCCAAGCCCCTACCAAGTTCTTTACAAAACTGATGTGGGTCATATGAAGAAACCGAGGTCAGAATGCTTTTGGAATTTGCTCAGCATCTCACAGCCAGCAAATGATGTTTCTGGGTTTCATACTCAGGTTTGTGGCCATTTTATCCTCAGACTTATCAAAAGTTGCATTATGGTGAGCTGTGTAGGTTGTAAGCTCCCTCTAAGCTATTGCCACGTAGCTGGGCCACTTTAGGTGTCAAAAAAATGTCCATCACCTTTGGTCAGGGTTGGTCATGAATTATGCAAGCTCTGATTTACGTGAGGTCTTTAGGGATGCAGCCTGGAACTGAATACAGCTGCCTTGAGTTTAAACTAGGCCAGATCAGGTGGAACTCTCTCTGTTCCAGTGGCCAAGCGATCTGCAGAGAGGTTGTTATCACCAGTAACTTCTGCGATCACTCTCCAGCACCTGGCCCCAGGTTCAGACTGATGGCCGGATCACCTGGCTGTCAGAGAGAATTAAAGTGAATGACAAACTTTACTTCTCTTTTCTGCCAACTAGACTCTGAGTGTCAGAGTTGGGGAAGACAACCTCAGAGGAAATCTTGGAAAAAATACATAAGACAAATCAGACCAGCACATCTATAAAATCAACTTGTAGTGTGGTAAAATAAAGTCAGTAAATTTGGGAGCCTCTGAGCCAGAGAGAACACACTCAAAGACCCATGAGGCCAGGCAGGTAATGGCAGGAGCGACACGGAGCCAGGAGTCACACGAGAGGGAGTGGTGGAGACTATATAGGGAGTTGAAGAGAAGAACAGGGGCAGCCCCTACTCAGCTCCAGCAAGTGGCGTCATACCCAGCGCTGCCAGATGTTATAAGCTGAAAATCCAGATTAAAAATGTTGACAACTAATTAGAAAATTTTAAAACACTTGAGAGGCAAACAAATCCAATTCTGTATTTGGCCTTTTGGCTGTGGCTTGCAGCCTCTGATTCAGAGGGCTAATCTGACTTACCCAGCTTGAAGGGTGAGTGTGCTATGTGGTACCATCTCATCCCCCCTCGGGGCAGTCACCTTCCCTGACTCCTGGGCTTATGGTGGCAGCCGTGCAGTGGGGAGGGGAGATGTGGGGTTGACCCCTCTCTCTGCTCCTCACATGACTCATGCAAGTTCATTGAATTGCCGTGATCCCTCCTTTCTCCACAGTAAGATGGGAGGACTGGCACCTGCTTCCTATGCTGTGTGACAAGCAAATGAGACAGAGGAGAGAAAATCACTTTGCAAACTGTGTGATGGACTGGGAGATGAGCATAATTTCTGAGAATATGTCCTGAGCCAGACAGCAATTTGCTGGGCTTTTTTTTCCCCCCCTAGGCTGTTTCCTTCCAAGGCCCCTGGTCCCTTTGTTTGGGACTGATGTCATCTAGATCAGATAAATGACAGATATTGGTTTGGCCACTCTTCAAGGAAGGAGTAGGCACCAGAAAGGGGAGCAGTGAAATCTGTGTTCCAGGGGTTAATGAAGACGGCAGGGAAGGAACAGAACCTGTATACCCGACATAGGATCAACCTGCCGCTCAGAGGAGCCTGACTGTCTTTCCTCATCATGTGTTTGGAGATGCAGCACTTTTCCCTTCCCTGTATGATGCATCAGCAGCATTTATATTGTGCACAGTTCATGTATGGCCTGTGGTGCCAACTGCATGTGAAACACTAACATATACACTGTGCCCACAACACAGACACAAGCCGTTACTTAATTTTATTTAAAAAATACTACACTACTCTGTCAGTCATCACAAGCCCCTATAGTTTGCCCATTTTTAAGGCATTTTCAAAGTTCCTAGACAATTAAACTCACTCAGAGATGCTACTTTTCCCACACATGAATTACCCAGCCCACCAATTTCTCTGAACACATCACCTAATTTGCATTATTCCTTGGTTAAGTATAGTATTTGCATGCATAAAGAATAATCTTTGAATATGAAAAGGACTTTTATGATATTGCAATATATTGAGCTCTTTGGAGGGAAGATATTATGTAAATCTCAAAATTAAATATTAAAACAATATTACACTGCTGCCTGTAAAAATTTAGAGTGTTAAGGTCCATATGCTGAATCTAGTCCATTTTTAAGGGCTGGTTTCCCTGGAAATTAATAGGTGAAATTTGTTCCAGAGCAGAGAAAAAGATTGAGTCAGAACATCAAAAAGATGGGAATGACTTTAAGGAAAACTTTCATTGAACTTAATAAGGAAAAGTTAAAAACAAACTTAAGTCGATGACAATTTCACTGTTCTTAATTCAATTTCATAGTTCATTTTATTGCTTTCTTCTCATTGTTAATCTCCAAAAGGCTGTTTTTATTGTTTCTTAAGGCCTGGCATTGAGGAGGAACTTCCAAGTGGCCTCAGAAAGGTCCTGCCGTCTGCAAACAGGGGTTGTTGTCTCTTGAGTGGAACAGGTCACCACATAGCATTGCCCTTGACCAAAGTCATGGCCTTCCACTCCCAGCAGCCTTGGGTTCTCCACTAGGTGGTGAGCTCCGCAGAGAATCAGACTTTCCAACCTACCCCACTGTCATGAGGGAGGGACCCACAGCACTAGGCATAGAACCTTGATAAATATTTGCCAGGCTCCTTTAATCCCTACATATGAGCTTTGGTATATAAATGTTTGGTTGATGTGTAGTGATCAGAATATATCCTGGTGGTCCACGGGTGGGCAGGTGCTCCCTCCAGGTCAGCCAGGGGACAAGGTATCTTCCTCTCCTTTGGCTCTTAGAAGGAAAACTTAAGGGGAATGACCTTAGGATGTTACCAGAAGCCCTGATGTACTCAGAGGAAAACAGTGAGATTCAAAGGGGGGTTTGTTTAACCGCATTAACTTTGGAAATGCATTCATTCATTCACCACAATCTTTGTGACTGCCTTCCACATGCTGACTCCTTGGCTTCTGCTTCTAGGGGCTCCCATTCACTTACTCAACAGATATTTATTGATGTCTTCTGTGTGTCATTCACGGCTCCAGGCCTGAGGAACACAGGAGCAAACAGCACAGACAAGCGTCTGTGCCTTGGGGAGCTCCCATTCTGATCCCCAGCACTCGTTGAGACTGGGCTCAGATGCCTAGAAAGTCACTAAGGGGGATCTCAGCCGGGCTATGGGTACCACAGCCCACTGAGGTGCCAGCTCTCACTTTGCAAAAGTGAGGATGTGATCACATGCCATTGCTAGAAAGCATTTCAATCCGAGGAGGTTGTTGCTATACAGTGACAGTACAGGGTGGGATATTTTATTACTTACTATCTGACCAATTTGAACTTCTTGCGGACAGATTTCACATACTGGGCCACGTGGTGGTTGGGCGTAGGAAAGCTCCCTGTTCCAGGTCCTGAGCAGTGCCTAAGATGCTGCTAAAAGCTGGAGAACAGCTGTGTGGCTCTGAGGATGACTAGAGGGCCCCACGGGCCCCAGGGAACTATTTGCTCATTTTACTACCTCTTGGGCGCTCTAAATACACGGCTTGTTCAGTGAAAATGGGACTGCCAGGCAGTGAGATGTAGTAAGTTCCTTCCCCTGTTCAAAGTCCAAATGAGATTGTTATCACCCTCATTACAGAGGGAGCCTCTAGTTGGATTACGAGATAGTTTCTGTTCGCCTTGTGGCCAAGGCACAGGGGGCAGGAGGGAGGAGGAGACTGGTGATGAGTCTGTCCTCGCTCCTCTGGCGAATGTCAGTTCCTGAGTGGCTACTGTTCCCCAGTGTCTAGCTAGGTGCTATTATTCCTCTAATAACAGCATTTGAGAAATGTTCATTGAATGATTTAATAAATTATCAAATAAATGTATGAATGGATGCCTCGATCCTTCTTAAACTCATCACAGACATCAGCAAATGGTGTGGCTTTAGCTTTCTCTGTGATCTTTCCTTCCTCTGGCATCTCTGTGCGGGCACTGTGATTGCAGTTAAGACCCCACATTCTCCCAGATGTTGGTGAGACCTGGACTTCCCGGGTGCACTGTCCTCCCAAAACACGGCCCTGCGGGAGACACTCTGCTATGCCCAGGCTGGGCTGCCCCCTCCCGCATAGGCAGGGCCCCAGCTGCTCCAGCAGGCACCAGTGGGGGTGTCGGGTTGGCAATTCCGACGCTGCTGTCCATCCACCTGCACGCCAACTCTGCGCCTATCATTTTCACAGCACCATCCATGTTAAACAGGCAGGAGCACCAGGGGTTTTTGAATGCAGCAATTAACAAAACAGTAATCAAGCTAAGTGTTTAATTTCAGAAAATTAACGTCTTCTCTGAGCGGATGTGAAAGATGAGGAAAAAAGGCACATTAAATGTTCTGGGTAAATAAAGGCAAAGCCGGACTACAAATATTTTCCAGTGCAAGAGGGACTTTTTGCCAACCCTCCAGGCCCTGGGATCAGTTTCCTTCTGAGAGCTGAGCCGCAGCACAACCTCAGCTATAGGAATGAGCCCTGGGGATTTGAAGTGTGTGTGTGTCTCTTTTGCTTCCTTTCTTTTTCTTTTCTTTTCTTTCCTTTTCTTTTCTTTTCTTTTCTTTTCTTTTCTTTTCTTTTCTTTCCTTTTCTTTCCTTCCTTCCTTCCTTCCTTCCTTCTTTCCTTCCTTCCTTCCTTCCTTCCTTCCTTCCTTCCTTCCTTTCTTCCTTTCTTTTTTTTTCTTTCTTTCTTTCTTTCTTTCTTTCTTTCTTTCTTTCTTTCTGGACAGAACAAATGCTTTATGTATCCAGAAGACCTCAGGGGAAGAAGCAGGCCTCTGTGAGCCCGTCTGCCCCATAGAAACCCCTGATGTGTTTCTTGTCCTTCTCTGAGTGGTACTAGTTATAAGGATGGCGCATGAGTTCTTGAATGTGTAGGAGTTTTTTGTGTGCATGGGCCATATGTCTCCTGATAGACTGAGGGCTCCCGAGGGAAAACACCAGGTCTCACTGCTCCAGTAACCCTTGCACCTCAGTGCGGTGTCCTATGTGTCCCAGGAAGTCCTGTTAGGCCTGACATAATGTTCACAATCTGGTGGCACCTCATAACCCAGTGGGCTGGCATTTGTTCGCAGGAACGGGTTTGCATGTGGGTAGGGAAGCTTGTGAGGAGGTGTGTATGTGGAGGGCTGGTTGGAAACAGGGCCTCCTGGTGTCTGTTGTCTCATCTGATGCCCTAGAAGGAGTGAGGACGAGGGCAAGGAAGGAGGCTTTGCAGGAGGGTCGCCGAGGTTTGAGGCCCAAATAGGCAGCCCCCAGGCTCCTGAGGAGGAGCTGCAGCTCAGCGGGGAGGTGGGCTTGGGAGGCTGAGTGGGTGCTGCCTCAGGGAGCACAGGGGAACCATGTCCCCACAGGCCCACAGCTCCCCAGGGAGGGCCCTGGAAGTCTGGCTCAGGGAGCAGGTTTCCCAGGGGGTTCTTGCAGGCAGCCGACATGGAAAACAAAGAAACCAAAGCAGGAGAATAAGCGGATGGTTTGCAGATACGTGGGAGATGTGCCGCGTGCTCCCAGAAGTGCACAGGGACCGTGGGTTCGGTTTTGCGCATGCGCAATTTGAGGAGACTTTGAGTACCCGAGCCGCGATATTATTGATGCAGTTGGACGTTCAGGCATCTATTTTCTCTGTAGGTGGGTGGTAAGCTTGGTTGATGAGAGTGAAGAGGAGACACTGGGGTTGAAGAGTTAAGGAGAATGAAAAAAGTTAGGCAGTCCACTCCAGAGAATGGGAGATGGAATTGACCAGAGAAATTCACATTTCCAGAAAGTGTTTTGAAGGCTTATTTGAAGTTGGTGATCTTTTATTTACAAAGCTGCCCATTTGCCCTGTTTTGTGGCTTTCTCAGCAGTGCCTGGCTGCTCAGAGCAGACCCTACAGGAAGTGGATGGTGGGTCTCTCGCGGGTTGAGTTTTGCTGCTTGTATCCTATGGAAAGATAAAGGCAACTCACGCCTGAGGCTTTGGGGAGTATCGTCAATTACACTATTGCAAAATGGAACCCAAGCTGGATGATGCGGGGTATGAATTGGGCGAGGGCTATGCAGAGACAAAGGCAGAGAGAGCCAGATGAGGCTGCAGCGGCTGGGGGGAGTTATCAGAGGTTGCCCCAGGCAGGATGCTTGCATTCAAGAATACTTGAACGTGTGGCTTTGAAACTGGAGCACCTTCAGATGAGGCCAAGTCCAACTGTCCGGTGGGGAGGGTCAGACATGGAGGAGTAGTGGGGCTGTGAGCGTGTGCTGTTCAGGTGGGCATCAGAATCACCCACAGGAGGGCGAGGCTGGGATTGAGAAGAAGATAGAGGTGGAAGCCCAAGGCTTCAGTGAGTCAGGGAGTGATGTGGGAAGGAGTGCCCCGCGGTCCCAGGCTCAGGGAGCAGCAGCCCGGCCGGCATGTGGACAGAGGGGGAGGTGGTGAGCAACAGTGGAGAACACAGCCCGCCTCCTGATCCTGAGATGTGCCGGGCGTAAAGTCATACACTGCCACGCTGGAGAGAGCTGCAGGGCGGAGGGCGTGGAGGGAGTGTTCTGGGAAGAGCCAGGTGGAGGCCATGGGGGAGTTTTGGGCTCCTGAGCAGCCGTTTTGGAGGGCCTGGGGCAGCGGTGTGTGGGGTGGTGGAGGAAGAAGGAGGCCCCGGACGTAGTGGGTACGGGGGTGCAGGGAGGGCTCCAGCTGGGCAGTGCCCTGCAGGAGGCGGGCTCTCGTCCCTGAGACCAGAAGACTTTGACCTCCGGGCCCAGGGAGGACAGTCACAGTGGCTGCAGGCGCGGCTCCCCTGCCTGGTGGCAGTGGCAGTGATGTCAGGCTTTAGGTGGTGGTGGGTGCCCTACTGAACCCCTGTGGGTGAGAGCCAGGAGTAATGGGGCACACAGGGTGTCCTCTGCTCACTCCTGTGGCTTCCCCAGTACTGCCTTCTGTGCTCAAACACTCAATAAACCAGAGCTGCCATTGCTCTGGTCCCACACAAGGAAGTCTGACGGGCCTGCCCCAGGCACCCTCAAAGCCACTCTGGGGTGCCTGCCTAGGACTGGCATCACCTGACAAGAATTCCTGTCTCTCACACACCCCTGCATAGCCTCCTGCTGCCACAGGGCACAGCATTCAGGTTTGCTCCCTTTAACTGGCGCACCTTCTGGTTTCCCCTGGAAGAAGAAGGAACAGAGGAAAAGTGCCAGGCAGGGGTGACCCGGGGGCAGAGGGGCCCTAGGAACACACTACTGAGGATGCCTCATCCTCCTGGCACAGAGCTCTGCTCACATCCACCTCTGCTGGGACCCCTGATCTTTCCAAGCGATCAAGGGTCCCAGAGGGCAGCACCCACCCGTGAACGATGTGACCCTGACCACACCCCTCCACATGCTGGGCATCCTCCAGGGGCTCTGAAAATGCAGGGTGCTTGAGTGTAGGGGGAAGGGAGAGAGAGCCAGCGTCTGTCTCAGGGACAGGAGCCAGGTTGATTTGGGCTCTGCTCTAGCCTGCTGGGGACATAGGGAAACAGTTTCTCTCTCTTACCCTCAGTACTGTAATCCATAGATAGTAAGAACTGACAGAAAACTGAATAACATCAGATGTCCTTTTAAAATGTAACATTCTGGACTTCCCTGGTGGCGCAGTGGTTAAGAATCCACCTACCAATGCAGGGGACACGGGTTCGAGCCCTGGTCCGGGAAGATCCCACATGCCGCAGAGCGACTAAGCCCACGAGCCACAACGACTGAACCCGCATACCACAACTACTGAAGCCCGCGCACCTAGAGCCCGTGCTCCGCAACAAGAGAAGCCACCGCAATGAGAAGCCCATGCACCGCTATGAAGAGTAGCCCCCAATCACCGCACCTAGAGAAAGCCTGCATGCAGCAACGAAATTAAAAAGAAATAAAATTAAAATTTATAAAAATGAAATAAAATTAATTAAATAAAATTAAATTAAAAAATAAAATGCAACGTTCTGATTTCTAGACAAAGTTTTCAAACTTGAACTTGCCTCAGAATCCCCTGGAGGGCTTATTAAAACTCAGATGGTTGGGCCACACCTCCAGGGTTTCTGATTCAGTAGATCTGAGACGGGGCTCAAGGTAGTAGGAAGGTTCTGCCTTTCTTATCAGTTCTCAGGTGATGTTGATCTGGGAGTATGTTTTAAGAACTAGCAGTGTCAGATAGATGATCCCAAGAAAGAACCCACCCCCAATCAGAGGCAATATCAAAAACGAGGGCCTCTGCTGTAAACCCACAAACCCAGCGCAGCCCCCAGCCCCCAACGCCCAATGTCACAGGCTCCCTTGGCTTTTAGAACAAAACCCTTAGTGGATGGACCAGTGAGGGAGGAGCCCCTCTGGGGGAGTGGGGTTGACTCAGCCACCCAGGCTGGAAGCCCTCACTTTCTCTCCCACTCACACTTGGTTGAGCCCGTGACGAGACTCAGCCAATATTCTACAACAGCGTCGAACTGATGCCGCCCACCCAGAGCAGTCCTCTGTCCCCAGGGGACTCAAGGTAGAGAAGGAGATTGGAAAGGGTTGTCAGGGCCATCTCAAGGCACAGCCCAGAGCAAAAGCAAAGAAGCCAATGTCCACACTAGGGGAAAACAATTAGAAAAATAATGAATTCTGCTTTTGTAGTCATACCCAGTCTCCAAACTAATTACTTATTTGTTTAATCTACTTTGACCAGAAGTGTTACTGCCAAAGTGTTAATACCAAAAATATTTAATGAGTCAGGCTTCCTGATGTAAAATTCAAGCGTATTTGTGCAATGAAATGAGTTTCCATCCACAGAGGCGGAACCTGTTATCTAAGCAGTACCTTCTCAACAAAGTTCTCTCCTAGAATACGGATGTCAGAAGAGACAAGATTCTTCTATGCACAGTTCATCATTTGCACAATTCATCTGTGTGCAAATTCTTCTTCTTTGTCATCAGTACTATTGGGCCTGATGTCTTTACCTGACATTTAAATACAGATTTTAGTTTTTTCCTAAGGGTGTATTTCATATAAGGAAAAAGATAGCCCACAACCCTTAACTCCTCATATCCCACCTCGAGACCCATGCCTTTTAGGAACTCACGTAATTTAATCTGAGGTCTCAAGGGGACTTTTGGAGGCTGCCTAGCAGTTTTGGATTTTTCCATGAAACCTTCAGAGTCTGGGCTGGGGAGATAGGAAATGGACCAGCCTTGGGGCTCTGGGACCCCTGCTTCTGATTCACCCAGAGCAGCATTGCATTGTTCTGCTTCACACTTTATACTTCAGGGAATCTTTTCTTGGTAGAAAGGATTTTACAGCTTAAAAAGAAAAGTTAGAAAACCACTCACGTTAAGGTAACCTTTCAGTTGAAACATCTCAGTGAGATGGGAATGGCCCCAGCCTCCCCAGTTTCTGCCTCTGCTATCTAGAAGCACTCCTGTCCCCACTGCCCTGGGACCGCTGTGTTCAGACCCACTCCGTGTCCCTGGCTGCAGAATCACAACCCTGCCTCCCCTCCCCCAACATCCTTCTCCTTTAAAGGCCTATGTCCATGTTTGGTGCAACTGTGTAATTTTCCGACCCCTCTTACTTCCAGCGCCTTTGGGGAAGAGCCCACAGCCATTCCAGTAAAGGCAAACTTTTACTGAACATCGATTAGGGGCTAACACAGTGGGAAGAAGCTAAAAATAGGACTTGTGCCCTAAAGAGTTTATTCCAGTGATGAAGACCAGAGATGATCACCTGGAAAGTTAGATCCCCGTGCACTGTGTCCCAAGGTGGTAATTACAGCCCCATGAGAGTTATTAAAAGTAAGGACTTTGAGTTGGGAGGAGAGAAGGGACACTTTGGTGGGCATGGTCTGGCGTGGCTAAGGCTGGTGGGGTTATGAAGAGAGGTGGCCGTAGTGGGAGATCCCTGAAGCTGAGTTCTGCTGAGACTCAATGAGTGGAACAGTGAGATGAGAGCAGCGGGCTCCTTAGAGGGAACCATGAGAGGCACCTGGACTGGCCAGCGGCTGCCACATTGTAAAATGTTAGAGAAGGAGTTGAGATTTTTTTTTCCAATGGGGATGCCATTTTTGAGCATCAGAGGAAGTGAGTAAAATGAGCTTTGGGACAGTTAATCTGGCTGCATTATACTTTAAACTGAAGAAGCCCAGAGGTGGACAAGGGATCTGGGACAGGATATTAGGTGTAAGGCAATGCCAGTGACCAGACCAAGAGAAAGGTGGGCACAGAGCCGAGGGAACATTGTGACTCCTGGACCTGAGTCACACCATGGGATGGGTGGGCCATGCCTCAGCCCCTCCCCACAGTCACAAGCTTTCCTTGTCCTCAAGGACAAGGCACCCCATTGTTTACTTCCTAGATTACGTCCCAGAGAAACTTCAGGTCATCTCCAGATGTTACAGGAAACCATCTTCCTTCTGGAGCATTTATCACACCCACCTCCGGGGAACCCGCTGTTAGCCTTCCCTTTCTCCAAGCCCATTCTTATTCATCACTCCACTCTGACTGGGTTGACATGTTTATTTATCTCCTCAAAGCTATTTATCATATGAATACCCAAGGCTTGTCACTGGATTGTGCTCTTCACATTTACCTGGGGGAACGATGCCCAGGGATTGATTTGCATCTGTGAACACTGGTGGACCCAGAAGGAGACTTTGGGCTGGTTGCCAAGTCCCCTGGGCTAGCAGACTGGATCTAGTTGGAAGAAACAATGGACCACACAGGGCACATCCTCAGAACATTTGAAAACCTCATGACATCAGGGTTAATATTCTTGTTTTACAGTTGAAGTATTGAGGCCCAAAGTAGTTAAGTAACCTTAACCCAAGATCACAGAGTAAGCAGATGGCAGAGCCAGAATAGGAGCCCTCCTCTCTCTGCAACCTCTCTAGAGCCCTGAGCACAGTCCGTCTCTATTTTTGCTAATTTCTACTTCCCTAGACTGGGGCCCTTGGCTCCTTACTATTCCTTACCACCCCCCTTGTTTTCCTCACAGCTGGGATCTATGGTGTAGATTGCAGGTGGTTAGTCCAAGGATGATTTAGCTGGGAAATGCTATTCTAGAAAGAGTAGGAGAGGTTAGCATTACCATATGATCCAGCAATTCCACTCCTCAGTATATACCCAAGAGAAATGCAAATATAGGTCCATGCAGAAACTTGTACATGAATGTTCTTAGCCGCATTATTCACAATAGTCAAAATGTGGAAACATCCCAAATGTTCATCAAATGATGGGTGTTTGTCCGAGAAACAGCAATGCCCCAGATGGCGGAAGTGACGATAACACTCAGATGCTCACTGTTCTGGCTGGGGCAGCTGCATCACTCTGAGGGGTCACTGTGGGGACCTCCCCCCACCCCACAAACCTTTCCCCATGGAAGGACAGGGGAAAGCTCCCCAACCCGACCCAGCATGAGTTATTGTGAGGGAGGCAGTGGGCTGCCCTTTCCATGGGCCTCCTTGGGAAGTTCAGACAGGAAAGCTTCCTAAGTGGAGACACCGTTTGTCTTCCAGGACACTTGCTAGGCTTGTTACCTGAGCCCAGGCAGAGGGGACTCAGCTGTGACCCTCACCCCTGCTCTAGGGCAGGTAAGGGGTAGCCTCACAGCAAGACTGTCCCTGGCATGATTTCCACCTGCAGAAGCAACACTCTTTTCCCCTTTAGATGAGATTTACTGAACTCTGAAAATCCAAGTTCCATATTTTTATAGCCTCTTCAAACTTTTTTCTCCAATAGGTCAACTTAATTTTGAATGTATGTGTGTTTTGCTATTAGTTTTCTTCAAAACTACTGATAATACTTTTGACGTCTTAAATAAAATATTTTAACATCATTTATTATATCCCAAAATGGATTATGGTGATAACTGTTGAAAGAATTCTTTTGACACAAAAATCAACGAAGACATTAGGAAGTAATTTTTAATAAGCAAAGATAATGCTTTAGAACTTAGTAATTGTCCTAGGAAAAAAGTATCAGTTTGTTCTCACATTTTGGAATCTGAGATGCTTAATCATTGGGGGAAAATGCCCCTATCAGATAAGGAAAACAAAATGAGTAAGAGAAAACTTTGAATATGACTGAGTCAGTAACTAAATTAAAGGGTCAAGGAATGTCATAAACATAAACTGTATGGTCCAGGAGAACCTGAGATAGGAAATCAAGGCTCCACACATTAAGAGCCAGGGTCCAGATTTGGGGTTATTAACTTGCAGACAGATTCATGCTACCCTCCCAAGACCCAGCCTGACTCTGACAGGAGTGCAGGCCCTATGATCTCTTTTGGAGCCCTTCTTACAAATGGAGGGCTGGTGGTGGCCCACCAGGCTGCATCCGTGATGCCACTGGCAGTGACCTGTGACTAGTTTGGGCTGATACTTGTCCCATGTCACCGGTGAGTTGTTTCATAACTTATAGCTGGGGCCATCCTGTCCCTGCAATTTATCCACATCTCCCTTGTCAGTTCAGACAAGAACGTTCTGTGCACTCTCGCTGCTGTATATGATATACTATCTTAGATCTGTCTGCTTCAAAACAATGGACTTGAGCATATGGGGAGGGGGAAGGGTAAGATGGGACAAAGTGAGAGAGTGGCATGGACATATATACACTACCAAACGTAAGGTAGATAGCTAGTGGGAAGCAGCCGCATAGCACAGGGAAATCAGCTTGGTGCTTTGTGACCACCTAGAGGGGTGGGATAGGGAGGGTGGGAGGGAGGGAGACGCAAGAGGGAAGAGATATGGGAACATATGTATATATATAACTGATTCACTTTGTTATAAAGCAAAAGTTAACACACCATTGTAAAGCAATTATACTCCAATAAAGATGTTAAAAAAAAAAAAAGCACTTTGGGAGGAAGTTCTCCCCAAAGTCTTCCTTGGTAAAAACAGAGACAAAGGACTCACTCCACCTGCATTTGCAGTTTCTTCATCCCTAAGCCCTTTGACCAATGGCGTTTAAGTCTCTTTCTGCTTCTGACACATTTAAAGGGCTTCTTATTATTGGCTGTGAACAATACAGGTGTGTGACTTTTACACACTCCTGGTTTTGATTCTGGTTGAACGCTCAAACAGATTTTCCTCCGTGCCTGACAGGACACTTGTCATTGCTTCTCCACTGTCCTCTTTGGATTCTGGCTTCCTGTTGGGCCAGTCTCTTTATTTTGCTGAAAAGAAGTGCAGGGCAATTTTGATTATATTTGGATTTTTTGAGCACCGCCTCTTTAGGCCAAACAAATCTTTCTTTCTTTCATTTTAAAAAGTTTTTGAAGTACAGTTGATTTACAATGTTGTGTTAATTTCTGCTGTACAGCAAAGTGACTCAGTTATACATATATATATTATTTTTATATATATTCTTTCATATTCATATCTATATTTCTTACATATTCTTTTCATATATATATTCTTTTTCATATTCTTTTCCATTATGGTTTATCACAGGATATTAAATATAGTTGCCCTGTGCTATACAGTAGAACCTTGTTGTTTATCCATCCTATGTGAATACTTTGCTAATCCCAAACTCCCAGTCCAACCCTCCCCTCCCCTCCCTCCCCCTTGGCAACCACCAGTGTGGCCTCTATGTCTGCAAATACATCTTTCTTGATCCTTCAGTACCTTCTTTCCAAATAGCCCCTAAACTAATCCTTTGTCCGTACTTTTTCTAAAGAAAGGTCTATATTTGCTTATTTGCTAAAGTTTAATAATTTTCATTTCCTTCTCTCTGTAAAATGTTTAATTTAGTCAAAAACATTCTGTGTGCTTGTGAGGGAGAGACTCTTTCAAGCATTCAGTGAAACTGTCCCTTCATCTTAGGACGCAGGTTGGTTTATGGAGAAAAGACAGCTGGCCAGGACATACTGTTCAAACTACTGTATTCAGGGGTCCCAGGGGCTGCTGCTTTGAATTAATTTTCCCTTCCTGTCTTAGTCTGCCTTAGTTTTGCTAAAAGAAGTTGGTGTTTGAGTGGATACCTGAGCTCTTTTTTATTTTGTTTTGTCTGAAGGTTTTATTGCATGTGAAACACCAGATTTAGAGGTGGCATTTGCACTTGGAGAAGGAAAAAAGCATTTATCACCGTAGGTGATCACTGATGGCAGAGTACCAAATGTAAGCTGTTCTGATCTTCAGGGAGGAGGTGTGATACTTTCTTACTTTCTCCCCTGTGCAAAATCCCATCTCAGTTAAAAGGTAAGACATTTAGAGTGACCTGTATGAGAGGTGGCCTGCCAGGGGGCCTGTGATGGTGGTATCATCACCATAAATCTGAGAAATGCTGGTGGAGGTGACTGTCACCCTCCGGCAGCTTCTCCTGGATCTGTGTGCTGCTGCTGGCCTGCTGGGAGGTCCTTGCCTCCTGTATAACAGGGACACTCCTCTCAGTGGATTTGACTATCCATTGCGTCTGGATCACCTTACCTCTTTGCCATTTGACCCCAAATGAGACCTTCAAGCAGGGCTGTGACTTTCTTACTTGTCCTTCTGTCTTGAGTGATTAGAGCAGGGGCGTGGCACAATGGTTGGCATATATGCTGAGTTTTGAATGATGGCTTTCCAGGGATTAGAAGCAAAATAAAGAACCAAGCCCATCAAAAATCCTCAGGCCATTGGAATTAAACTTTCTAATTTTTAATACATGATACTTCAGCTTTTGAGGCAGAAGGATCCTGAAAACCTATATGACACTGACATGATAAAAAACATGTCAACTGAATCGTGTTTCCACAGAGGTCTGAAAGGGCAGCCCTTTCAGTGTGGTGGGCGGTGGCCGGGGATAGTGTAGAGAGGGGAGGATTAATAGGGGCCGTTCCCATCCATCCTGGTGGGCCCAGCAGGATCCCAAACCATCCAGACTGACTCCAGAACACTGTCTCACTTTCCTGAAGCTCCTTCATCCTCTCTTGGGGCTCTGCACAGCGCACACAGGCCTTGGGAAGAAAAATCCCAAGCACCCCGTTAACCATTCAACCTGAACTAAATCCACACTCACTGCCTAGTTTCACTATGGTGACTCGGCAGTGGCATCTCACACATCCTGTCCTCCGGGGAAGGCTGGCTGCCACTTGATCTCTAGGTGATCACACTCTCTGGTTCTCCCTCCACATCACTGGCCTTCTTTCTCAGGCCTCTTGGTGGCTTTCCCATCACCTCCTGAATCTTAGACTATATATCCTCTTCTGCTCCTTCTCTTGGTGATTTCTGTCATTTCCAGTGCTTTCAATATCTTTGAAATATGATGACTTCACATTTATAACTTCAGTCTGGACCTCTTCGACATGCATTTGCCTACTCAGCATCTCCTCTGGGACATCCTGGATGTCTCAAAGCCAGCAGGTCCGAAGTGGATCACCTGTGCTTTCCTCCCAAACTGTTTGTACCGATGTCGTCCCTGATCTCAGTCGATGGCTACCCCACTTTTCCAGCTGCTCAGACCAGAAACACAGCCATTGAGATATATTCTAAATATATTCAGAATCTGACCATCTCCTCTCTCACCACCTCCACCACTCCAAGCCTGGTCCAAGTCACCATGATCTTCCAGCTGGATTATTCTTTCAGCTTTCACATGGCCCCTGCACTCCATTAGCAATATAGCACAGGGTGATACTGGTAACATGTAACTCACATGATGTCATTCCCCTGTTTGCGACCCTCCCATGGGTCCCCATGTCTCTCAGTAGAAGCCAACATCCGCTTTTAGTGTCTCTGGGGGCCCTACCATCTGTGACCTCATTTCTGCATCAGTCCCACTGGCTCTTTTCTGTTTCCCTGAAACACCAGGACGCTCCCAGATCAGAAACTTTGCCCTGGCCTCTCCCTCTCACATGCTCTTCTCCCAGGCATCCCCCTGCCTCCCTCTTTGTCCTCTTTCATCTCTGTGCTCCTGCGTCCACTTCTCAGACAAGGCCTGGCCGAACACAAGATTCAGAATTGCAGTCTTCCCCTGGCTGGCCTTCTATATTTTGGCATTCTGTATCCCTTCTCCTCTGCTCCATTTTTTCCCATTGTACTTAATATTTTTAACATACCTTGTAATGTATTTATTTATTATGTCTAGTCTCTGAATCCCTCCACTAGAAAAGAAGCTCTATGAAGGCAAGAAATGTTAATTTGTTCACTAGGGAATCTCTACAACCTAGAACGATTACTGGCACATGACAGATGCTCAATAAATATTTGTTTAAATACCTGATTAATGGATCTGGGCCATGATCCTAAGTTGGAAGAGAAGATGCATTTGATGGTTGAGTCAGGATCAAAAATTATTTCAACTTACCAGACTCATAGGCCAAATTAGCACCATAAAGGCACATGTAAATCCCTGTAGTCAAAGCTAAAAGCCAACTCTACAAAAGGTGAGGAGCATTCCATGGGAAAACCTAAAGGTTATACTGACTGTGGTTTCAAAATCAAGTAGCAGGGGCCTCCCTGGTGGCGCAGTGGTTGAGAGTCCGCCTGCCGATGCAGGGGACGCCGGTTCGTGCCCCGGTCTGGGAAGATCCCACATGCCGCGGAGCGGCTGGACCCGTGAGCCATGGCCGCTGAGGCTGCGCGTCCGGAGCCTGTGCTCCGCAGGGGGAGAGGCCACGGCAGTGAGAGGCCCGCGTACAGCAAAAAAAAAAAAAAAAAAAAAATCAAATAGCAGGGACATGTTTTTGAAGCAAAGTTAATGGTAATATTAATAGATGTATAGTACGCAGATCATGGTGGATATTCGTTTTACTCTAATCTTTGCTGTTCAAACAGCAGTGAGAGAACTGGGTTCACCTCTGGGCCTTATGCCTAAAGAGATTTAGGTAACATGAGCCCCGTGTGGAAAAAAGCCACCTCAGGTGCCGGCATGTCATGGGAGAAATGTTCATAGTATCTGGCCATTCTTTTCAGCAGGAAAAACTCAGGGGAGACCTCAATAGTTTCTTTCGCTATTTAACAAGCCATTCTGTGGAAGAGGGAACATTCTATATTACTTCACTTGGCAGAACTGAGACCGGTAGGAAGAAGACATATTTCAGATAAGAATAAGGAAGACATGCAAATTGGTGAGAGGTATCCAGGTATGGAGCGGCAGTGAGCTTCCCATCCCTGGGAACGCAGCAGGGCGGGACAGGGAATACTTGATAGGGGGATTCAGGACTGCATCAACTCCGGTCCTCCACGAAGCAGACACCAAGATGGGATCGGATGGGATCAGATTTACTAGGGAAATGGGGTGGAGGCCAGAGGAGGCTGGGAGAGCTATCAGACCACAATGAAGGTCTGATCCCTCTGAAGGAGAGAGAGAAGGAAGGATGATTGAGCGGGAAGAGTCTTAGACTGCCGTGAGTTAAAGGGAAGTGTTGGGATATCCAGTGGGCAGTATTTGCCCATCAGAAGAGGGCAGAAGAGGGCATATCCAGTGGGCAGAAGTTGCCCATCAGAAGAGTCAGGAACGGACCTGCCTTAGCATCCCCGCCATTCTCAGTCATTGGCTGGGAGCAGCATGTGGGAAGTGGGCTCTGTGTGGATGCAGTGATGGATCGCAGAATGCAGCAGCTGGGGTCATTAGGCAATTATGCTCCCAGGGGTAGGAGCTCTGAGGGGCACATTTTCACGGCCATGATGAGGTCTCTAATGGGAACTGGGCAAAGTCCCAGGCAGACACTGCAATTCTAAGGGCTCATCACAGCACCTCTCACTCTGTGCTCTCCTTACGGCTCCCCTGGACCGTGGGTATCTTCACAGCTCTGAGTCTCCACCCCGGCCCAGGGGTCTCACGCAATAGGTTCTCACTGAGAGTCCGTGGATCGTGGAGAATGAGGAACCGCCTGTGACCCGGTACCCGTGCTCTGTAATTTCAGGTCTTGCAGGGGAATCTGTTAACTTAAATCCAGGATAGTAAATGTCACTCAGCCATGGTCCCCAGAGAAAGCCTTGTAAAGTGGAGTTCGTGTGAGGAAGCGACCTTCATCACTGCAGAAGCGCCAGGACTAAATGGAACAGCCCCTGAGCAGAGCACAGACCGCAGCCTCATCCATCACCCGCCTCTTCTCCTAGACAGACGACCCTCATTTATTATCTCCAGACTGTTTTCATTTTACTTACACTGTGTGAAAAATGTTGAATTGGGAAATAAATATTATTCTTTTTAAAGAGAGATTTCGGAAGCACTTCACAGATTTTGGAATTATTATTCTGTTTCCAAATGTTTGGTTTGTGTATCATTTCTTCATTTATATTTGTGAGCTCTCAACAGCAAATGTCCTCATTTGGAAAACTCTGACAGAAGTTTACAAGAACTCTGTTTTTGGTCTGTGTTCATGTCTTCTTGAGAGATGCCACCTCTCTTCCTTTGGAAATGCAGTAAAATCTTCCATGCAGTCTCAGAAGGAGATGTTTGCTAGAATGTTCCTTTTCACTGCACAGCAATTCTGTACTGACCAGCTCGACTCTCTCTCTGTCAGTTCTTGCCTCTAGATCCTCTTCTCTGTGATGGCTCAGCCCATTCCTGCAAGACTGAGGTTCCTTCAACACCATCTGCTCAAAGACATTCCATCGCGCCTCTTGTCCCACTGCCTGAAGCCTGGACTTGTCCTGCTCATCACATCCTCCATGCCTGTCTCCAACTTTCCCCACCCACACTGTTTTCCTGTGATTTCTCCAGCCATCTCTTGTTTTGGTCAAACCTTTTTTCTTCCTGTCCACTCTGTTCCCTACCCTCACACATGTTCTCCTGTCCTAACTTGTCACCTGTTCTCTCCTTTGGTACCCAAACTCCATTTGTTCTGCAAAACCCACAGAAAGTTCTATAGATCCAGCTTAGTTGATGAGAAATGTCCAATGACATTTCTCTGCCTCTTTGTCTCTGAAAGACAGCACTTCTCGTATAATCGAGGGTCTGTTCATCTGCCCTGTCTCTTCCTCTCTCTGCAGCCCCTTCCACTGTCCCCATCATGCACCAGGTCAGTGCCACCATGAGGAGCATCACCTTGTCATGGCCGCAGCCGGAGCAGCCCAATGGCATCATCCTGGACTATGAGATCCGGTACTATGAGAAGGTGAGCCAGCCCTGCCTGCAGGCTTGCAAGACCCAGGGCCAGCCACTTTTCCATGGGTGGTGGTCAGCTGAGGTCCCCGGGAGACAGGCTGGAGGGAGTCCTGAGTGGTGGAGGAATCTGGTGACGCAGATCAGAGGCTCCCTGAGAGTGCTCCCAGCTCTGCCCCAGAAAAGGCCTCCAAAGCCCAGGCACTTTCTGTACCAACTCAGGAAAGAACCTTCCAACCCCACTGTCTGCACCACTCACTGGGCTGTCATGGATGGGCAGGACCAATCCCATTCTCCCAGTCACATGCTTGCTATACTAATGCAGATGCTACACACCCACCAGGTGTCCCTTGAACTTTCTGAAGATTCTGTGGTTTTGAAAACTAGTCTTTTTCTTTTTCTTTTATGGCCGTGCCACACGGCTTGCAGGATCTTAGTTCCCCAACTGGGGATTGAACCTGGGCCCATGTCAGTGAAAGCACGGAGTCCTAACCAATGTACCACCAGGAAATTACCTAAACTGGTGTTTTTCAAAGTTTTTGATCATATACCTCCAATATAAGATTGTTTATTTATAAATTATATGCAGATACTACTGTGCTGAGCTATGTATGGAGGTTTCAAATATTTAAATGGAAATGTAAAAGGATAGATAGAAATTTCGAATAAATTTTGAATAATATGTTATTTCCCTTGACTGCTCTCTCACAGCTGCTGCTGGGGGCTACAGCAGGGCCTGCCCTGCCAAGAAGAGGGAAATGGTGCCCTGTGGAGTTGACCCCTGGCCTATCTGTGGGGGAAGCAGGGCTTTCCTTCCACCATGGTGATCTATAGCATTTGCAAAATCCCAGGAAAATAGAGTGCTTTCTATACTGACCCAACACAATATTTTTGCAAATACCAGATTTATTCCTTTATTATTCGGCAAGTATTTATTGAATGCCTGCTATTTGGCAGTTACTATACTAAGATACATTCATGATCAAAACAAGGATTCCTGCCCTCAAGAAGCTTACTTTCCAACAGAAAGAGAGAGACAATGAATAATGAATATAACAAATAAAGATCTCATATAGTGTGTTAGAAAATGAGTGTAAATTGGGGGGGAAGCAGATCCAGGTAAATGGGGTCAGGAGGGTCAGGTTTGGGGGAGGAGTAGGTTGCAGAAATAAATAGAATGGTAAAGGTGGGCCTCTAGGAGAAGGTAAGTTCTAAGTAAAGACCTGCAGGAGATAAGGGTGTTGTGAAGCAGGCATCTGGGGAATAGAGAGCCTGTGCAAAGGCCCTGAGGTGAGATCATGACTGTTGGTTCAAGGAGCAGGAAGGAGACTGGCATGACTGGAGTCATACGAGCAATGGGAAAATAGTAGTCAGGGGAGAGGTAATCAGAGGAGGTGCTCATGTTAGGCCTTAAGAACTTGAGCCTTTCTGCTGAATAAGATGGGAATCCATAGCAGGGTTTGGTGCAGAGGAGAAACAAAATCTGACTTACATTTTAAAAGGGTCATTCAGGCTTTTCCACTGAAAATAGACCTGTTAGATTACAATCATCTAAGACAAGGATGATGGTGGCTTGAATCAAAGTGGAAGCAGATGGCTGATGAAACATAGTTGATTTCCAGGGGTATAAACTAAAGACAAACCAATGGGATTTCCAACAGGTTGGGTTTGGGATGTGGGAGGGTTTGGGCCTGAGTCACTAGAAAAATGGCAACACCAGTGGCTGAGAAGAGGATCACTGTAGGCAGAGCCTGTCTGGGTTGAGGGAAGGGACCAAAGTTCAGCTCCGTGTCTAAAATTCCCCTGAGATAGCCAAGTGTAGATGTGGAGCAGGCAGCTAGATGTGCACATCTGGAGTTCAGGGGAGAGGACAGGCTGGAGATGACCATTTGGAAGTTGCCAGTGTGTGGATGGTATGGGTGAGATCATCCAGTGCATCAGTGGGGATACGAAGAGGAACAGGGATGAAGACCTGCAGCCTCCAACATGGGGGCAGTGTTGAAAGTGGAGCATGACTGCACTGGGTAGGGAGCCCTGGATTCCAGGGCCGTCCATAACTGACAGACACACAGCCATGGTCCCATTACTGAACCACTTACTCTAGGTCAGTTTTCACACTTGTAAAATGGTACCAATTTACCTCCCTGAAAGCAGAAGCTCAGGTGGATCACCAGTCTAGCCTGCAAGGAGGTGTGCCCTTCAGCCATTACAGCCGAACTTGCAAGCAAGGTGAGGGTTAGGCGGCTTTCTACTCATTTAGAGGAAACTGGGTTTTGTAGACAGTTGATTCTGATAATTCAGGGAATTGGGGGTAACTCAAATGGTATGGATTCATAAGCAGCCATTATATCCATTCAACTTTGAATTGGGGACCCTTATTTACTAGATATTTTTTATCATTTAGTAAAGTAAATGTTGGACCAATCCAAAAATGTTTTGGACCTATTTGGACCTATTGATTACACGGCCTCGTTTCATCACCAAAGTTGACCTAGACCAAGTTCAAGTTGACCTAGACCTAGTTCTATTGACCAAGTCCAGTAGGATACTATGCTTGGCCATATATGGCGTGATGTCAGAGTCACCAGTAAGGTCCCACCCAGCCCCCCTTCCCACACACACGTGAACTTGAGCCTTATGGCTCATCTCAGATAAATAATAATACTTTCTCCCTAGCGTGCCTCTGTTGGGTGTCAGAGGCTTTCTAAACATCATCTCCTCTCCCCTTTCACAACTCAGTGTAGTAAATCTTAGTATCGTTGTTTTGGGTAAAAGAAACAAATGCACAAAGAAGTTGAAAAAAACAAAGCCCAGTTGCTCAGGTCACACAGCTAGAAAGGGAGTCTATAGCCTGAGTTCTTTGCCCTGCAGCCTGGGGCGGTGCTGGGAAGGGGCTGGACGCATGGGAAACCACTGGCCCTTCTCCTCACCTGCCATGCCAAGGGCATTCACCCTGGGACGGGGGTGAAAGACGCAGAACCGAAACCATGAGGCTCATGCCTGTGTCCCCTGACTCCTCATTCTCCAGCCCACACCCGAGTCCTCCATGGCCTTTCCCTGTACAAACTGTAGTTGACCTCAACTTCTTGCTGGACAAACTGTAGTTGACCTCAACTTCTGACACTATGAAGGAAGATTATTCTCCCATCTTAGGCCCTGTCCCTACTTCTCAGTAATTTATACCAATTATTAACAGAACACATGCACAGTAGCTCAAGACCTGAGGGGGCTTCCACACCTCAGTGAAGGATGTCATTGTCCCAGAGGATAGAATGCTTTTTTTAGGAACGCAGAAGATTCTTCACCTAAGCACTGGTTGCCATTTGGTATATTACGATAGAACTCTTCCTCACTTATAAAGTGCTTGACTATAAAATACATGACATGCCTTGACCATTTCTAATATGTCTAAAGGAAGGACATTGCCTTGTGAGGGTATTTTGAAATAATAGCCCCAATGATAATAATTCATCATATGTTGAGTGCCTATTATATGCCAAATATATTACTTCTGATCCTTAAAAGAAATAAAAGAAAGATACTTGAAAGCCAGGTATAACCAATTTATGGATGATGGAACTAAGTCACAGAAAGTTTAAATGACTCACCCATGACCTCACAGGTCGCAGCTAGAGAACCACAGAACTAGAACTATAGATATTTTTACTATATTTCAGTATATTTCTGAGCTCAGTGTAGGACTGGATGCAATTGTGCTGATGCTGAGGACCTGAAAATTAGCATGGCCCCCTGAAATAAGAGATTGTATCTTAATTTTCAATCCAAATGCTTGTAACCAGAATGGTTTCCCTCCCTGCTCCACAAGGCTGTGCAATCCTGGTCTTAAGAAGATGCAAACACAAGTAGACCTCAGCCCAGTACATGTCCTGGGTTCAGTCCAAAGAAACTGAACTCATCATTCCTCCATCCTGCACTACTTCTTCTAAACCAGGAATCAGCACCATTTTTCTGTGAGAACCAGGTAGTAAATACTTTAGGCTTGTGGGCCATAGAGTCTCTAGTCCGAATACTCAACTCTGCCTTTGTAGCAGGAAAGCAGCCATGGGCAATAGATGTCAATAGATGGGCATGGCTGGGATTCAATAAAACTTTATCTACAAAAACAGGTAGCTGGCCATAGGCTGTAGTTCTCCAAGCCCAGGTCTCCTGCTCCATATCACACTCATGGTTTGTGCTTGGTACACCTTTCAATCTCAGTGCTGTGAGTAGAATCAATGAGGCTTTCATCTCCTGCAACAGCTCATTAATAGAGAGCTCAGATGCCATCGAGCTGATGACACTTCCAGGGTCTCTCCCATGTTCATCTTCTTCCCCATTTTAATACGTTTCCATTCATCATTCCCTCTTGTTTACTGTCTTGTAGCACTTTTCACTCCTGGCATCAGCACTTGTAGGCAAAGCAAGGGAGGAGCATCTACAGCTGCCCTCGGCTGTCTTAATGACTAAGTGTTTAGACGTGTACTCGCCCTTCATATTAACTGTCTAGGTGAGAAGGGGCTGCTTTAGGCCTTGGGAATTTCTACCCTTCAAATTTAGGATCATTTTCTCATAGGAACTCTTTCAGACTCTGGCAATGTCTTGTGCTCCATCGATAGGTTAAAATGACTGGTCCAAAGTGTGCTGTTTATTCATTCATTTAGCACTGAGGTGTTGGGCACTCAGGCAGGGCAAGCCCTGTGCTATGCATTGGGGATGGAGAAAGATGTGGTCTCTGCCCTCAACAGCTGCAGCCTCTGTCTCCCATACACTTGTGAAATCAGTCATAAGCAACCAAAAAAAAAAAAAGAAAGAAAAACAACAACAAAAAGTAACCCTGCTCTTCACTCTCACTTGTTTGCCTGAGGTTGATTAATGGTTCTGAGAGAACAAGGACTGATACTCATTTTAATCATTGAACTTCTTGAAGGATGCATAGACGATAAAGTGATTATGCGTTAATGTTTGGTCCTCACAATCCAAATGCCAATATACCAGAACAACATTTTTCAGTAAAAGAGCTGCCCAGCCAATGCTTCACTTATTTCAAGCAGTGCACACTTGCATCTGATTCCAGTAAAACCAGAGAATTCAGGCAGTCACCTGGATTTTGTAGCAATGGGATTTTGTCCTAATTCATAAGGTGAACTAAGATTTTCATAGTTTCAGATCTCCAGCATGTCAAGATAGTAATGACCAAAGTTCTAGATGGCATCCCTTCTAGAGTGGATGACCTTCTTTCTACTGAATCCCTGATTGGTGGGGGCTGGGTTGGGGAGGGGGGGCATCCACCTACTTTTTAAGTAGATCAAATGATGGACAGGTGGTCCCTCCCCAGGCCGTCTCTCCCAGAGGCCAATGGATATCACCTCACTTAGTGTGAGCGTGGGCCTCTTTGTAATGTTCACATGTCTCTTTGCTCTGGCCTCTAACCTGGAGTCCCTTACAACTGCTCCCAAGCCACTCATCACCACCCCCATGCCACTTATGCTCCAGAGATGCCCACTCACTTGCAGCCTCCTGAAGCCCTTTAGGGCTTTTTTTTCAATCCTGTTTTATTCTGTTCTCAGGGGATATTCTACTCAGTTCTCACTCTCCTCATTCATCCATGGGGCTAATTTCTTTCCTCTTCCATGACTCACTCATGTCACCCTTTCTCGGAGCCCCTCTCAACTGCCTTGTCACTCTAGGCTGGGGGACCTCCTGAGCTGCCCTCTGCCAAGTCACTCACTCAGCGCTGCTGTCATCTTCTGTTTGCTTTTGGCCCCACACCACACGATGTCGCATACCCAAGGGCAGGGACCATGCCTTGGTTCCTGCAGCCCTTGTACTGTGCCCAGCACATGGTAGTGTGTCATCAATATGACCACCTGGCCAAATGAATGAATGATTACACATCCAGTCATCTCTGCCTCTGCAAAGTAGAATTTCTTCATATTTTAAGACCACGGTAATTTCTTATCATGGGGCTGTATTCTTTTGTCCTGGTTCAACTCCCCATGTTTCTTCTGTCCTTTGACTAAGGATGTGGCTTACAGACCTCTGGTCATCAGCTTTCCTCTCATTTGTCATCATGCCTCTTGGACTACTGTGCCTAGAACTCGTCACAGTGCCCTAGATCTGTACGTGGGACTCGGGACCTCCTTCTCAGTGACCCAAGATCTTCATTTTCACTAATGTTGCCATTTTGCTCTAAGATTCATGGTGCAAAACAGGGGCAGACCCAGACTCTAGACTTCTGTGCCTGCACACTGGAGGATAAGCCACCATCGTCACAATGCTCACGTGGGAATGATTAGAGACCAGGAATGGTGTTCACGAAAGTGCTGAGGGTTAGGTGGAAGGATGAAGGGCAGCAGTGAAGAGAGTCCATGGGCTGGAATAGTGAGGGGTGCTTTCCTAGGAGAGGAGGACTTGAGGGGTGTAGGCGTAAGGAACCTGGGGACTGCAGAGGAGGCCTGGAGAGAGGCATTTCAAACTGGGAAAACAGCCTAAGCGAAGGCCTGGGGGCCAGAGCTGTGGTACCTGGAGGGGCAGCAAGGTGGCGATTTAGGGGGATGTGAGAGATTGGAATTGACTTTGTTATGAAAGACCCGTGGACTGAGATTGAGGAGTTTTGTCTTTATCTGATAATAGCTTTAGGGAGTCAGAGATCTTTTTTTCTTTTCTTTTTTTTAATTAATGTGTATCCCTTAGAGTTTTTTTTTTTAGATGTTGGGGGTAGGAGTTTATTAATTAATTTATTTATTTTTGCTGTGTTGGGTCTTTGTTTCTGTGTGAGGGCTTTCTCCAGTTGTGGCAAGCGGGGGCCACTCTTCATCGCGGTGTGTGGGCCTCTCACTATTTCGGCCTCCCTTGTTGCGGAGCACAGGCTCCAGATGCGCAGGCTCAGTAGTTGTGGCTCACGGGCCTAGTTGCTCTGAGGCATGTGGGATCCTCCCAGACCAGGGCTCGAACCCATGTCCCCTGCATTGGCAGGCAGATTCTCAACCACTGTGCCACCAGGGAAGCCCCCAGAGATCATTTTTACAAACGAAGTTTACTTTGGGTAGGGAGGGAGTGGCAGAAAAGATGGGAGGCTACAAAAGTCCAGGTGCAAACCATATATTACACAAGATCAGCAGCAAGGAGAGCAAAAGCAAGGACCCTTTAAGGGCACTCACGGTGGATGGGAGGGTCAGAAGGAAGAGACCCAAGCAAGGTCTGTGCATGCCAGAGGACACACGTGTGCAGGTAACAGGGACTGCAGAGGGCAGGGCGGAAGGTGCTGGAGACAGTGACACACAGGAGGATGGGGCTGACCCCCTGGATAGTGGGAGAGGTGAGGACACAGGCCCTGCTCTCCAGGAGAAGGGGCATGTCCTCCCTAGATGCTGGTGGAGAGGAACTCAGACTATGGGGACCCAAACGGACACACACCAAAGCGAAGGCAGAAGCATGTAGTCCAGAACGGCCTCAAGTTTTCAGTGGAGTGAGTGGACACAAAGCCATTTGTCTAAGGACTTGAGGGCCCTTACGGAGTGGTCTAGAATAGCCACTGTGTGGGGTGACCGAGAAGATCTTGAATGAGGAGAGGAAAGACCAGGACTCAACAGAAGCAACACAGAGAGAGGCAGGTAGGGTGTGAACGTGACCCAGTTTGCTTCGGCTGAGGTCAGAGACCAGAGTGGGTTTGCAAACCTAGATGTGCTTTGTGATTCTGTCTCTGAACCCCGGAGGGGAAGGAGTAGAAAATGACTGTGTCCCCCTTGCCAGTCCATGAGAGCTCAGCCATTTGCTCAGACCCCTCTCTTCAGCGCATCACCACCACATGGTCCAGAGCTGATTTGGCATTCTTTAGGTGCAGGCCAGCCTGTCCCTGTTTCGAGGGATGGCTTGGGGCTGGGGACAACTTCTAGCAGGTCTGCAGGACCAAGAACTGAGGGGCCCGCATGCTTAGGAGCAGGCTGCCCACCTCTTCCCCTTGCTTTTCTGCAGGAACACAACGAGTTCAACTCCTCCATGGCCAGGAGCCAGACCAACACTGCACGGATCGATGGCCTGCGGCCCGGCATGGTGTACGTGGTCCAGGTGCGCGCCCGCACTGTGGCCGGCTATGGCAAGTTCAGCGGCAAGATGTGCTTCCAGACTCTGACGGATGGTAAGAAGCAGGCCAGTGACCTGGGTACAGGGCAGGCTGCTGGAGGAGGGAAGAGCCCCCCACAAGGCTGTACTCGCAGCCAAAATGCCAACTGCTAACTGGATTCCAGTGGAATTCCCAAGGAAGTGTTTGTCCCCAGTAGGGCCGTGTAGACTCCTCGATTCACTAGGCAGGGCAGCTGTCTGAAGTCTGGCCCGTTTCTCAATATCTAGTGGATTTGCCTTGGAAATGTCTATGTACCCCACATGCGCAGGGACCCCCACGTGTTGGCCTGTGTTTGCCCAGCAGTGAGACACACACAGAACTCAAGAATATGCCTCTGTTGGTGCCTGTGTTGTTTCACCCTCGCTCCCACTTCACTCCTCTGTTCTGGAGTCTGGGAGCTGAACGCGCAGCCTCCTTGTATGAGCTGAGGACTCCAGAAAGAAAACAGAGGGACACAATTTGGGAAGTGGCTGTCCCACGTGTCTCAGAACATTTGAAGCAGCTTCATGTGTGACCCTCAGTAGGTCCTGCTGAGATGTCTCCAGAGAGCATGGCCACTGGTTTCCGAAATGTCCCCAAGGCCACACAATCTGTCACCAAAAACACTTTCACCTTTGAGCTTTATTAGTTCTCTGTTTTAACAATCGCCCCTAGTCCTCTGAGATCTCCTCATTTAATTGTTATGAAAATCCTATTCCCTGTAACCTCAGCCTTGTGTATGGGTGTCTGTCTCTACATTAGCCACTTACTGTAGTGTATGTATTCATTTACCTATCTACTATCTCTCCACCTATCTCTCTATATTTATTTATTCACTGATGAGCTGTTTCCTGATAGTTTCCCAGGTGTCACTCTATTCCCAGCGTCACAAATTGAAAGCCTTTAATTTTTCCTTCATTACTTAAATTATATAGAAAACACTCTGCCCTTACATAACATTTTATTTTAGGCCAGCACTCTCTGATGAGGCCCTTAAGAGGGCTTGAGGTTTTCTACTGACCCATATTATATTTTGAAACAATTTAAAGAGTCATCAGAAAGATTTAAAAATCAAATGATTTTATATAAAAATTATACTATCCATTTTCTTATGAAAAATTGTAAGAGAAGCCAATGCTGGTGGGCATCCTAGTGTGAGGACTCTGCCTTGAGCTGGGGGCTTTCCCCCCCACTTCCCAGTGATCTGTACTTGGATGCTTTGATGTGAGCTGTCTGGCCTTTGTAGGATGAGAGTTTGCAGCCAGCTCTGAGTTTATTTTAGGTGAGTTTTGGTTCATATTTTGAGGATAGTGAGCTAGGGTAGAAAGGTGAGCCACTTTATCCAGATGAATAATACTGCTGGTATGAAAGAACACAGGCTGTCTTCGGTTCCTTAAGGATTCTGTTCCCCTCTTCGCACCTCACTTACCATCTAGATTTATGGGCACTTTGGCATCAGGAGGTACACAGGATTAAAAGCCCAAACTCAAAATGCTCTGAGTACTGGTCTCTTGGCAGTTCTGCTAGACAAATCAAGAAGTAAAAATTTCTCCCAAGAAGGCTATTCCTTTTACATTTGGCAGTTAAGTTTTGTAAACCCAACAGAGGTTGGATGTAGGAGAGTTCTGGTAAGTGGCCAAATTCGAGAGTATTTATCTTAATGACTGAGGTTCACACATCGGTAGTAATTATGTTCACTGAGGCTTCAGGCCTCCCTGCAGCACAAAGGTGAGTCTGAAGGTTGTCGGTGATAGGGTCACTGGGGCGGGCAGGACCTGTGGGATCCCGCCCAGGGCCAGTGACCCTGTTTCGGGCAGGTGATGTCCACGTGGGGCAGAGCCGCTGTGGTCCTGGCTGCTCTTAGCTACAGCCTGCTAACTTTTTACTTGCTCACCTCATTTTTTTTTTAAACCCATTTATACAGCAGGGTATCTACATGTTTACCACGTATTCTGGGTGATTCTTATGCACCCCAGTGTTTGAGAACCATCCTTCAACTCTGTGGGTGGTGAAGGAGACTTCTAAACCCAAGGATATTGGTTCTCAAAGCCCCTGACTCTCTAGAAATTAGTGGGAAAGGGTGAAGATCACATGGCTTAGGAATTTTTTAATTAACATGAATTTTATTTTATTTTTTGCCAAATTATTTTTTCTTTAAATACACATATTACAAAAAGCTCGCAGCAGAGGGAAACTGAAACGCTACCTTCAGTCTTTTAAATTGATTTCTAGAGAGTGGGAGACTTCAAGAACAACATCCTTGTCTTTTTTTTTTTTTAGGGTACGCAGGCCTCTCACTGTTATGGCCTCTCCCATTGAGGAGCACAGGCTCCGGACGCACAGGCCCAGCAGCCATGGCTCACGGGCCCAGCCGCTCCGCGGCATGTGGGATCTTCCCAGACCAGGGCACGAACCCGTGTTCCCTGCATCGGCAGGCGCACTCTCAACCACTGAGCCACCAGGGAAGCCCCATCCTTGTCTTTTGAAATCTCATCCTCCACCCACAGAGTTGAAGCATGGTTCCTAAACGTCAGGGTTCATAAGAACCACCTGGAGTGCTTGGTAAACAGGCAGATACCCTGCCTTTCACTCACAGGTTCTGATTCAGTAGGTCTGAGGGGCCTGGAAATAGGTCTAACAGTCGGGCTCGGGTGATTCTGATGCAGGGCCTGAGGACCTCACTTCAAGAGGAATTATTGTTAGGGGGGGCAGATAAAATACAGGATGGTCAGTTAAATGTTGTGAGTTTCAGATAAACAACAAATAATGTTTTAGTCTAAGTATCTCCCATGTAATATTTGGGTCCTACTTAGACTAAAACATTATTTGTTGTTTATCTGAAATTCACATTTAACCAGCCAGCGCATACTTTTATTCACTGTATCCGCCTACCCTACTTGTAATAGCACATACTTAGCTTGACCTCCGTCTGCCTCAGTCCCGAACATTCGATAATGGCTCCTTGACACCAAGTGAGAGAATAACCACAATAATAATAATAGCCCACTGGCCAAGTGGTCTATATGGATTAAGGAAAAGAGAATTCGTATTAAGGACATCTGTGATAGATCACACACTGTGAAATATGTCACACGATCTGATTAAAAAATTTATTTTAACAGATAAGAAGTCTGAGGGTCAGAGAGGCTAAATGCTTTGTCCGAAGTCACCAAGCTTCCCCGTGGTAAAGCCAGGGTTTGGGCGAGCTCTGTCTGTCTCTGTGACTGGCGGGCAACCACTCCCCCGCATGATACAGCCTGGTTCTAACACCAGCGGAAGCCTGGACCCATTCTCTTGAGTGTGAGCTTGAGAGTGCTGGGCTGTTTTCTTGGCATTTCCTCCATCCTCTGCAGTACTGGGTGCGGTGCTGGCTGGCTGCAGATACTCTTAAATCTCTGCTCAGCGAAGCTGTTGACTGGGCTGCATCTCAGCGACTTTGTGTTTTAGAAGGTACTTCAGCAGTGGTTTCCATTCCCCCCATTAGACGTACCCTTAAGGTGGCTGACAGACCTTTGAGAGACCTTCCGAATGAGGGCGTGTAGATCGGAGTCACCTCTGCTCTGGGACCAGTGTCATCAATTTAGTTCTGAGGTCCTCTGTCACTGCTGTTTTGCCTTTATTGTTGACACTGTGATTTGGTTTTCGTTGTTTTTGTTTATTTGTGACAAAGATTATTCTTGGTTTGGGTCAGGCTTACAGCTCTGAAGCATAGAACCTATCTATCTATCTATCTATCTATCTATCTATCTATCTATCGTCTAATGTCTTTGTTGTCATCACTGAGTACCAGCCCTATGCAAAGGGCATACAGGAAGCTTCTAATGCCTCTTTCTCACCTAGACGATTACAAGTCTGAGCTGCGTGAGCAGCTGCCCCTGATCGCTGGCTCGGCGGCAGCTGGGGTCGTGTTCGTCGTGTCCTTGGTGGCCATCTCCATCGTCTGCAGCAGGTAGGCCCTCCGCTCCTGCCCCCACCTGCTCTCCTTAGACCCAGGAAGCCCCGCTTGTGGACCCCTCCCATGCCATGCAGACTGGACAGGGCCAAACTCACCACAGTCATCATCTCATCTCTATCCACAGGCAGCCTAGAATTCTCCAGATTATTTATTTTCTCTGTGCCTGGGATAAAATCTTCTGTTAAGAGCTGGGCAAGCCTCTGAGCATTCATCCTCAAACCTCATTTTAGCCAAGACGTTTAGCCCACCTACACACACGGTTTTCCTGGAGTGACAGTTACAAAATTGCACTTGACCCACTGGAGCATCACACCGTGTGCAGCAGGCCATCCTCTGGCTACAGAGCTATAGGGCCCTCGGCACAGGGCACAGTGGGGCAGTAGGGGAACCAAGGAGGAAACGAGGAGCTCTGTGTCCTTCAGGAGGGCAGGCCCTGAAGGCCTTGTGAATTTTTAATACTGTTGCTGCTGCCTTGGGTGGTTAGCCCAGATTCAGCTGGCCCCTCCTGAGAAGTTCTGCAGTGCGACCAGAGTGCTAATAGGCGTCATCCAGAGCCTCTGCTCCAAGCTCTGAAGGAGACGCACAGCCCTGCCCGGCCTCTGACAGACGTTGACTTGAAAGACCTCCACCCAGCTGCCCAAGGTGGTGGTCAAGCCAGAATGCTGGCCACGACAGGAGCTCCACTTAAAGTGAGAGTTGCAGTACCCAATCCCACGAGATGCCTGGGTGAGCCCCCATCAGGACAGGAGGCCCAGGAGCAGGGTGGTCGGGGTGCACCCCAGCTGAGAGCGCTCCTCTCCCTTGTGTCCACAGGAAACGGGCTTACAGCAAAGAAGCTGTGTACAGTGATAAGCTCCAGCATTACAGCACAGGCCGAGGTGAGTAGAAAGTAGACACCTACCACCTGAGCCCCGGAAAACCACTGAGTCGAACAGGCGAGTGCTTGGAGGGCTCCTTATAGCCAGACTGGCCGGTCCCAATCACAAGCCCCCTCCCGGCCCCCAGCGCCCAGCGGCTGGGTCCCCAGGGACTGAGGCTGCCCACCCCATCTGTGTCCACCCTTCATGGGCACTCACTGGATGCCTGGTAGGTAGATTATCTTCTGCATTGATAAGCCCATAGAGGACATGGGATGCAGGGAGAAGATTGGGTTTAGCAAGCCAGTGAATCCTGAAATCAGACCCAGTGGGAAAAGACAGAGGGTTCTCTATTAACATCTTCTGCCTTATCTTATCCAATGGAGCGGCTGGGGAATGTGTTAACCAAATTCACAGATAAGTCAGAGAACACGAATGTAGGGAATTAAAAAGATAGCAGAGCCCAAGAGGCCAAAGTGTTGGGATATCTCCCAAGTGTTTTCTTTTAAGCAGTGCCTTTAAAAGTTTTTCTCACTCATTATCTACTCTCTTTTTTTTCAAAACCTAAATGTGATATTTTATAACTAAAATTTCCCCTCGCCAGCATGCAACGTAAAGGCCTGTGTCAGGATTATTCTTTGATCTGTGTAATGACAATGTTGCAGGATCTGCACAGGTCCCACTCAGTCCAGAAAGCAGAACGCTTAGATCTTTACAGCCGACAAGCTCTGATTCTAAATAACTCCTTTTGAATTCCACAGACGCCCTCAGAAACCTGCCCCAGCACTGTGTGCTGTGCACTCTCTGTCCCAGGCTTCCGCCGTGAGCTGCATCTCACCTGAGTCCTGCTGGGCAGTGAGCATGCAAAACAGGCTCCGTCTACACACATCCTAAGCTGGCTTTCACTGGGCGGTTCTGGGAGTGGAAATGGGCTCCAAGGCAAAAGTTTTCACCTGAGGTCACCCAAGGCAGGAGAGTGACGCCAGGTTGCTCCCATGGCAGCTTCACTGCCGAGGGGCTCGTGTTCGGGCGTGGCCAAGGTCGATGCTGGCTGGAGCTGCACAAAGGCCACTCTGTAGATATGGCTTTGTTTCGCGGGGGGGGGTTTTCAATCCAAGAACAAGAACCTGCCAAGGGTCTGTAGAGGACCAAACCCCTGGCAGCTGGGCTGCTGTTCCACAGTCATGGCTGGGAGAGGTCTGTGGGCTGGGCACCGGCTGAGGCTCCCACGGTGGTCCAGGCAGCCCCCATGATCAGGAATACAAATGGGGAGTGAGGGTTTCGGAGAGCAGCTCCCTTCTAAGGCGATAGGCACAGCTCCTGCAACACTCAGAGTCCCATTTACCCCTCTTTCTTTCCCCCAGCAGGCCAGTTGGGCCTCCATTTTAACCAGACATCACTGGTTTTAGAGGGGAAACTAGAATGTGTTCTCTCTCCTTTCCTCACATCCTGACTCTGCACCTCACGGCAAAATCTACAGATGATTTTTCTTATAGTAACCGGGGCATTTCCCTTCCAGGAAGGGCCTTACCTTCCTAAGAACAGAGACTTTGATTTATCTGTGATTCTTAAGTGAAGGTGCCCCCTTCCAGGGTGCCTCAGAATTACCTGGAGGGCTTTCTCCACTGCCCTGCCTCCCTGCCTCTGCCTCTCGGGATTCTGACATCGCCCCGCCTCCCTGCTCTGGGCTGACTCCTGGCCATGTTGAGAGCCACTATAAAGTCTATTTCAGATTTGGCATCCTTTGAACTCTGGATGAAACATTTAAAGATGGCCATGTGGGCTTGAAAGCAGAGGACACAAAATTGGGTTCAAAAGGAAGAGTGCCATTTTGAAGACTAGAGACGCCCAAAGGTGAGAATGTCCCTTTTTAAAGGCATGTAAGTTAAGCCTTGTCACCACCCCTTAGTCGGGGTACAGAAAGTCCCTAAGCATCAAGCTGAGATGCATCTTGCTGCCTTTTTGGGCACTTCAACCTCAGACCTAACCATTCTGCTCTGAAGTGGCCAGCTTGGCTGGGCCGCCACATGGCACCCACGTGCACAGAGGTCTGCTCCCAAAGCGCTCACAGCCTGCTTCTGGGGAACTCTGTCCCCTCTAAGACCAACAGAAGGAGGCTTCCCTGGTTCTCAGGGTCCACAGAAAACCCACCACCCAGTCTGCAGTAGCAGAGGCCTTGCTGCAACCAGTGAGGGTGGGACCCGGGAACGCAGAGTTCTTCACGGACCAGAGTTCACTCCCTCCTTGGCCTTAGAAGTCTGTCTTCTTTTAAAATCCATTCTCCTTTTTATAAATGCTCTTTCCTCCTATTCATAACTGTTCTCTTTTTATCCAGTCCCCGAAAGCTGGCTCCTCTTTGCACTCTGGTTCTCTAAACTCATAGCCTCATGCTTTGAGCTGCATTAGTGCATTTTCTCCCACGGACATCCATCATTCTGACTAAAGCTATTACTGTTGGAGAATGACAGTCTAAGAGCTGTGGAGCTGGGAGAAAACTCAGCACACATATAGCAGAAGAGGAAACTCAAGGCTCTGGTGGAGAATAGGCCTGGCCCAAGACGGGGGAGTGTAGGAGTAATTAGTTATGGAAAGCCTACTCGGTGCGTTGGGAACTTTATTCTGGAGGCTTGTGTCCATCCCTCTGACTCTGACAACCACTCTAGGTGGCAGACATTAATGACATGACTTTGCCTGGTCTCACCACTCATGGGTGGCCAAGGTGGACTGCACACCCTCTAAACCTGGCTGCAGAGCCCATGATCTTACCATATTGCAGAGGCGCAAGGTGGCTGGAGGTCAGAAGCAAGTCAAAATGGGGTGAGGACTAATCTCAGAAGCCCTGGTTGGTGGCTTGTTGGTCCTCTCTCTGGGTCCCACTGCAGGAGGCAGAAAGGTGGATGCACCTGATGGGAATGTGTGCACATAACCATTCCTGGGCCATCCACATGCCTGTACCTCACTGTGGGACGTGGATGGTAACCTGGACATCTAAGTGCTTCCTGCCCTGAGAGGGACAGAAAACCTGCAGCAGTTCCCCAGCCTCACTCATCAGTACCCGAGAGGGCCCCTGCCTCTCTTCCCCCCAGGCAGGGAGGGCATAGGGCCACATACAGAGGTCAGCGGCCCCTGCCCTCCCAGACCTACCTTTCAAGCTGATGCAAAGGCTGAAGGAGACATAACAGAAATGTTGGCAAACATAATACCTTCTCTAGTCCGTGAAGCCCTGGCAGATCTGGTCAATTTGAGAATGCCAAGTGCTCCCTAAGGCACCGGCTTACATCCCCGCTCTGAGCCTGCAGCACAGAGAACAGACTTGTAAGGGGGGATTTGATTTGGGTGAAAGAGACTAGAGGGAAGGCAGGTAGGGAAGTGAAAGTGCATGGATGCTGGACTGAAGAGCCTGGGAACCTGTGGTTCATGTTCAAGGGTGGGTGGGAGTGTGGGTTTCCCATGTCGGGGAAGAGGCAGACAGACAGAGTGTTCTCATGGTTTCCGTGGGCCAGTCCGCAGAAGGTGCTGGCTGCCTAAAAATTGCCTGGATGGGATGATCCAGGTGGGCTAGGGTAGGCTGGGTAATCTGTCTTTAGAAAACTTCCAGCTGATGCTACATTTTGGAAGTGTTACCAGGTACTTATGGGGCTTGGATGGACAACTATACACTTGATGGTGATTGACACTGCACTGATTTCTGAGATGGATGGAGTGTGCAGGGGTGGGGAGAGAAGAAGGTAAGGGCTTGGTAAGGGGTCAAGGGCTTTCAGAAAGCAACCCTAACAGAATCATCTCCTTGTTACAGGCAACTGCAGATATAATCACCGAGCTACTTTTGTTAAGCTTTGAGAAAAGCAAAAACAGATAAGATATGTGTCTAAAGACCATAAGACTGGCAAACACACTAATTTTCACACAGGACAAGAGGACAGAACACAGGGACCACAGAACAGGAGGGTGAGCTTGATCCCTGCCAAATGCTCCAGAGACTGGGAAGCAGATGGTTTCTAAAACTAAATCATTGGGAACGAACACAGGATTGTTAAGAAAAGTTACGGGGACCTCATCTCATTTACTAGGGTTACGCATTTAGTAAATTCAAGAGGAATTTTATATGTAGTGGATTTTTATTTTGGCAAAAATATTTTATGATCTCCCATGGGAAAGCATTGTAAAGTGGGTACAGAGCTGGTCAGCATACGAAAAGATAGTGGGTTAGTGAGTCTGTCAGTCAGGAAGGAAGTCACCAGTTTTATTCTCGTTCTCGTCCAATTCAATCTCTTGTTTGTTTGATTGTTTTTTAAATTCATGAGTCAGGTGCAAGCCTAGGGATGCTTATCAAGTCTGTAGGTAACAGTCGGGTGGCTCAAGGAACTCCACAGAAGACAGAATCAAAATTCAGAACTATACAACAGCTTTGAACGCAATTTGAAATCTGCAAGACAAAATGGTAGAGGGATAAATCTAGAAGCTAGTGTTGGTTAAAACAAAAATAAAGCACTACAAAAAGCAGGAGACCTGACTTGCTATCTGTTTGTATGGAAAAGTTTCAGTACTTAGTTGATCACATGCCTAATAGGAGTGAGAAAAAGCTAATAAAAAAGGCTAAGCACTGTTACTAATGCAGAATACTACTACTAAAAGCCTCCAATTTGAGCACTTACTATGTTGAGCACAGTAACTTTAAATTAACTAATTTCAGCCTCATAACCATCCCATGAGGTAGATTTGGCATGTGAAGAAACAGAGCCTCAGAGAAGTCAAGTAGCCTGTCCAGAGTTTTATGACTCTGTGGTCACGATTAAAGTTGGGATCAGAGGAGGTGATACACAGAAATGCTGTCCTCTGTGCTGGTGAGAACACATCTAGAAGGACGATCTTGGTTCTGGGGACCCCATGTGTCAAGAAGGACTTTGTCAACAAAGCAGCTGACCCATGGAGGGTGCCAAGTCCTGACCTGTCACCTCAGAGACACCAACCGATTTGGTGCTGGAGAAGTGCAGGGAGGAGCCTGGGGGTCAAAAGCATGACACCATCACAGCAAAAGAAAGGTGATACTGTTGTGATTTGTTGTGTTAAATGGAACCATCGGTGAGAGATCCAAGTAGGCAGACTTTGATTCAATATATGAACAGCCCCCCAAACTGGAACTGTACACACAGAGACAGGCTGCTTTGTGGGGAGGGAGGTAAGCTCTCTGGTCTTGCAGAGACAGATATCAGTAAAGGCTGCTGTAGAGGATGTTGTAGAGAGGATTCCTGCTTTAGGTAGGACACTGGACTTGATTCGACCCAAGATTCTGCACCCAGCTTTCTTGACTCTGGGTGGGAGGGACGTATCTGAACCGTTCAGGACACAGCATCCAGCGCACTGGAAATCACCTTTGGACACCAGGGTGAAGGTCAGGTGTAGCTGGAGGAGGGACACAGACCATGGATATTTTGGCTGCCTCTCCTGAAGCTAACAGGAGCATTAGTACCTGAACATGAGTAAATGAGGGCCTATGGGAAGAGGAGGAAAGGCCCCCAGGTGCAAAAGGTAGCTGAGTGTTCAGTGAGTGTTTATTAAATGTCAAATAAATTTAACAAGCTAGCTTCACCCATTTGTCTGCTGCTGGCTCAAAGCCAGAGCCTCTAGAAACCAGGGTAACCCTTTGAGTCCCCAGCTCCTGGGCTGTTGCCCTCAGGTTCCTGGCAGGACTTCAGTGGCCCAGAGACAGTGGGCCTTGCCTGGAAGGACCTGACTGTCCTGGTCATTGATATCCAAGAAGCAGGGAGATGTTTTTTTCCTGAAACTATTTTTCCTGAAATACCTTCCTCAATAGCAAGTAGCCTGTGGTCCACTTTCCTTCTCTTGGAGACACATATTAGGCAATAACTGTGGTTTTAAGAACAAATCTTGAAATGTGGTGAAACCCCCAAACAGAAGGTGGAAGGAAGAGCTTCCTCAGATTCGATGCTTTTCCACCAGCCTTGTTGCCCACCCTGGGGCTCCCTCTCTTAGATTCTCCCTCTAGCCTTGGCTGGACACCCATGACCTCCACTCTTTCAGGGAAAAAGACAACCACCCATCATCCTGGTCTTGACCCCAAGCAGGCGGAGCAAAGTGTTTCTAGTGCCCATCAACCTTTCCTGGTAGATTTGCTCTGAGAAACTACCCGTCCTCAGCCTTTCACATCAACAGCTTCAACTGTGTGAAGCTCTGGGTAACTCATGTGTCCACCACATCCACCATTCCACATCCAGCCTTTCAGCTCTGTTTCCATTCTGAGTTTTCTGACTGACTTCTAGGCCTTGCATATTTCATCCAAGCATTCAAAGTCTAAAGCCACGTGTGCAAACTTCCCTAACAATAGGGTTTCCTTCCCAAAGTCCATCACCTGGTTAATAGGACCACTTGATTCTGGAAGCCTTGGCATTGATTCTCATTCTTCCGGTCCTTCCTTCATTCCTCATCTTTAATTGCTCACCAAGTGCTGTCAGTTATTCCTTTGAAATTTATTTTGCCTCTTCTGCTGTTGTCATTGCGATGCTCTGCTTAAAAACTGTTATCTTGTACCGTAATTACAGCAGCAACCTCAGAGCTGTTTTCTCAGCCTCCAGCCCCTTCCCCGCAACAATGCAAGGGAATGCTGCGGGCTGTCAGCAAAGTGAACTCCCTGATGCCTTGCTCTCATCCCTTCCCTGCTGCTGGCACAGTTGTCAGCTCTGTGTGTCCAATGGCAGCAATCCAGATGCCTTTGATGGTAGTCAAGGCCCTCTCACTAGTGCATTAACACTGTTCCGCCTCAGACACCCCCTTCCTTCCACACTCAAGCTGACCACACTGTCCCTGCTCACGCAATGGCAGGTCTCTCTCTGAGCTGTGCCTCATGACACTTCAAGCTTCTCCCTCTTCAGTGAAGGACCACATGACCTGTCCTTCTAGAACTCTGACCTTGAAGGCTAGCATCCACAGTCCTCCACCTTCTCTGGTTTCTGCAGCACTTACAGCTTGTTTCCGGGTGTGGGATCCTGATTCTAGACTCTCTGGCACTGCTCCCCGGTTTGTTCACATCTCAGTGACCTGAGAACTCCACGAGCTCTGTTTTCCCTGTAGATTCCACAGTCCCTGGCACAGGGCTAGTTGGGTGTCTGGTCAGCATTGAGAAAAAGAGGGGTGATCAACGTTCTGAGGCAGAGGACTAGATGAGGTCCCTCCCAGGAACCGGAGTTTATGTGCAGATCCCTAAACAGCTTCCCTCTTGTGCTTAGATATCTGGACCAAATTTAGGTGAGTCATGAACATGACAAAGTCTGCCTTGGATCCAGAATGGGGAATGAGGAGGCAGATGTTCCCCTTTCCTATGGCTCCATCAAACCTGCTGGGACACAAGATATCAACGACTGAAAACAACCTAATTTATGCACTAGCTTTCTGGACCCTACTGTGGGATTCTAGGAATCCTCCACTAGCAGGAGGGCACTGGGCTCTTCCTGGCACCCTGAAGCCTCCCTCATGGGACCCGCAAGCTGTCCGTGGTACTGATTTTGTCCTTTCTGAATGCGCAAGAGGGCTGAATGGCAGTATTCCATCTTCTTCTTCCACTTTTAATACCTAAATGTCACTTACTGTTTAGAACTGGCCCTTTACCAGCCCACGCTATCCTGCCCTGAGACCCTGGCACTTGTAAACACGTCGAGCTGACTTTTTAGCTACACCCCACAATCTGCCAGCATCCCCCAAATTTATCCCAGCCTCTTCCCTTTTGAGAGCACACTAATCTCCTGCTACAGGATCTCCAACAATACTCAGGAGTTTCTTGTGCTTCAAGGACTGCTCCCTGCCATGCAGGAAGGCTCTGGATAATGGCGAAGTCATTTCTCCCCAAAGTTAATATCTTTAAAGCCTTGGTTCATGTTTGAGATTTTGCAGATCTCCTGGGACTATGGTCCTTTAAAGCTTTAACAATCCAGGCTGTGACCCCACTCATAGCATAAATGGGTTTTGAGATCAAAGAATAAACATATCTGCAAATCAGATCTTTAATAGAGATTAGTAAACTAGAAGATCATAAAATTGAAGTTTTTCTTTTCTCTCTCTCGGCACCATCAACCAGTTTAGATCTGTACATACCACTTTTGTGCCAAAGGTATGTAACCTATGTTAAAAATGATGAAAATAATCAGAAACTGTAAGATATTATAAATATTAACACTAACAATAATATGAAGCATTGGACAGAGCATTATAAAATGTCTTACATTATAGAGCTATATTACATCTGATCTTATTATAACTGCCATTAATAATATTTCCCCAACAGTCACCATCTGAGAATATTTTCTGAGCCCTGTCTCTAAACGTTTGGCTGTGCCCGACTCCACAGCTGACTCGAATTCCTTGTTCACTGTCTGGTGATTCATTGCACTAAATACCATTTCCCTGATAATTAAAAACTGCTCACTGGCAAGTGGGAGCAGAAACAGGCTGATGCAGGATTTATGCAGAAACACAGAATGAGCCAAAAGACAAATGACCTGTTCTGCCTAGCTGAAGACATTTTATTTTTCCTCATCATCTTCTGGGACTAGAAAAAGGTTAGCTGTGATGTGGGAACGAGGTCTGGAGAGATGTGTCATCCCGAGACGAGGTGGATACAGGGAGAGCCATTAGTGCACGTGTTCCGCCAAAGCACTCTTCCGACTTAGGACCTAGGGACCCTGCCCACAGCCATTCCTAGACTGGCCCTATCTGACCCTCATCAGAGGAAAAGCACTGAGTTTGAACCGTTTGTTAGACTTCTGATTTCAGTTTTCCTTCTTCAGTCTAACAAAGGTATCCTCAATTGCAGGGAAAACAAGAACTGATTCCTACCCTGCATAGGTGCAGGATGCTCTAAATTGACATTGCATCACCAGGTCTAGGCTCCGTGCCACCTCCTCGGTTTCTTGTGAAAAGCTTCAGTGATGACCAAAGCCTCTGCCTGGCCCAGAGCAGCAGCTGAGACATCGTGTGTGCTCACACACGCACATACTCATACACACGCACAGTTGTACACTCACACACACTCACATACATACATATGCACTCACACACACACACTCCTTAATTCCACAAGCCAGTGCGGTAGCACAGCTGCCCGTGAATAAACCACACAGTGATTAGAATGTGAACTTTCTCCCATGCAGATGCCCTTGCTTGGACGCCACTGGCCTAAATGAATCCTGGCACCATCAAGAGATGAGCTCTACCTTCTGGGAATAGCTCCTTCCCAGAACTGATTGGGGCCAGTATCTGTGGAGCTCATTAACTCATAACCCTCTCTCATTCATCCTTACATATGTCTTTACTTGCAAACCATTCATTACAGCACATTCTAGATTATTTAATTAGTTTCCATGGAAGAGTTCCTGTAGGACAGCTTAGCATACATTGTTTAAAAGCCCTTGATCCAAAATAACAAGGTGGTATTTTTAAAGTAACTAATATAACCCTAAGCGGTTTACAGCCCCCCAGTGCTCATCTCCCATGTCCGCCCCCCCCCGCTTCCTCTTCCTACCGCCCCAAACACTTCTTAGAACAATTTACTGATAATAATCACGAGCATATCAGCTTGTGAGCCCTCCCTGTACATCAGGCACCGTGTTAGGCATATCACTTGCAACATGGTCCTTAATATCAGAGCCGCCCCAGGAGGAAGGTGTTCCCTCCTCCGTCAGCAGAGGAAAACGACGTTATAAGAGATGCATGTGGTCTTGGCTCAGAATTCCCAGCTAGTGAGAGGCTTTGGTGTTGTGACCTCACCTCTAGATCCCAGCTTCTGGGCTCTGAGCCTTCTCTCATTTCAGCCCAGAACTGGGAAGAAGTCACAGGTTGTTGACACTGGCCTGCTGCCCCTGTGGCATTTTGAGTGGGTCTTTTGTGGTGACCTCGTCTCCTGAGCTCACCCCTCCAGCGCACACTAGCCAGCTTCCACCTGAAGCATCTGTGTTTCTTCACCTAAGCGCCTCTCAGGCCCTGGAGTCTCCCCACCCACCTGCCCAGCAGGGCAGCCAGCCCTCAACCAATGACTGATGGGAGTCCTGTGGAGCTTCGCCAGCTCCCTCCACCCTAGGGTGGGCCAACTCTGAAGCATATGGTCTCAGAGATTCCTAGGGGCTGGGGAGTTAAGCCTGTGTCAGTTACTCACAGTCCCAAGGCAGTAAGTGCCTTGAGAGCACACCTTTCATAGGCTGCCTTCCTTTCCTACCTACCTGTCACACTTGCCTGCGGCTACTTCTTCGGATCACCTCCCAGATGAGCCACTTGCTTTCAAAACCTTGTCTCAAGTTGTTGCTTCTGGAGAAACCCAAAGTGAGACTGCCTGGAGATACTGGTCTGGGTTGTTAGACTTTCTATGTGGTTTCAATCCTTCCTGCACTTCACTTGTTCTCCACACCAAAGGAGAAAGGGATGAACCTCCAATTCTGTTTTCCCCTTTGTCCACTGTTATTAAAGTAAACTCTCCCTCTCTCTCTCTCTCTCTCTCTCTCTCTCTCCCCTTCTCTCCCTCCCTCCATCCCCCCAGGGATTAGAACATTCTATTATAAAGATGAGGATTTGCTTTGTCCAAAGTTCAATCAGCAGATTCCAAAGTCAATGTTGTCATCCCCAAATTTTCAAAGAGCATTCTAGAGTGATGTCGACCACCCTAAAGCAAACCGCCTAGCATGCTTGGAGTGCTTTCATTTCATGACTGGGAATAACCCAGCTTTCAAAAGAAGCAATTCCTCTGGTCAGAGCACCTGGCTCTCTTTGGCTTTCAAAACATATCCCCCTTTAATTGTTTGCTGCATCTTCCTCCTCCCTCTGGATTGTACTCTGGCCTGAACTGGTGATCAGGGCAACATTAATCTGGGGGATCTGTAGAGTCACCAGAAGTTTTTTGGATGAAATATGTCAAAATTAGACCACGCGCTCAGGGCTGGGACTCACTGAGAAGAAGCACGGTGGCCGGGTGGGTGCGCTGAGAGGAGCTCAGCTCGGGGAACCTGAGATCCAGCCTCCACCGCGGGCACAGCACTTGGGCTTTTGCACACCTGCCTGCCCTGCTGACCTGACTCTTCCACGAACCAGACAGCAGCGACGGGCAGGGAAAATGGCTGCTCTTCCCAAGAATGCGATGCCAGACCGTGCTGAGCAGCTTTCGAAGCTCAGCTCCCACTACATCACCGCCAGGAAAACCATCTCCATTCTTGCCTAATGACACATCCAACACGGTGAAAAATGACATTGTGATGAATCCATTTGTTTTTGGGTTCCATTTCCTTTCTTTTGTCCCCTCTCCTCCACTTTTTGAATGTATTTTTTCTGCAATGACGATTCTCTATTTTGTCCCCGTGCACACCTATTTATCTTGCCACTGTAAACATCAGTGACAAAGTCCATATTCCTTTATGTATTTCTCATTCACCACTTTATTCACTTTTCATACTTCACTGTGTCTGAGGGCATGGGGGTTCAATCACCATTTTTCTTTCATTCCACCTCATTTTTTTTCTATGTAGACTTTGCTCTTTCCTCTCCCAGTGTTTTCTATGCTTTTCTCTTCCCATTTTCTCTTCTGGTATACTGGCTTAGCACTCCTATCTTGAGGTTTTTCTAATAGCAATTTCTTTCTTTTTTTTTTTTAAATCCATCCTCATCCCTCTTCCAGCCCTGGACACAGCCGTCAGTTATAACCTTAACGGTGGCCTCCACTCAGGAAAGTTGTCAAGTTGATAATATTGATATCTGCCCTACCATTTTACCACCACTTTTCTGCTAATGCATTTGGTTGGCATCAATCAGCTTCTTTGCCTTCTGTGAGTGCCCGGTGTGGGAACTGGTCCCAATCTGTCATTTATAAGTAATCTGCTCCACATTTCATCAAGAGCTCAAAAACAGAAGAAAATACAGAGGAGAAGTAGAGGACAGAGAACCAGGCTAGCGTGGCCCAGAGGGAAGGGAGATGGGGAGGCCCAGCAAGGAAAAGAGAGGCAGCCCTATGTGTAGGAGAGACACCCCTGCCCCGGTCATACCCTTACAGCTGGGGACATCAGCCAGTGCTTAATGACCACCGTGTCCTCTTTGGGATGTTAACCCTGCTTATCTCCTCTAAAAAGGCTCCCCAGGGATGAAGATCTACATTGACCCCTTCACTTATGAGGACCCCAACGAAGCTGTCCGGGAGTTTGCCAAGGAGATTGATGTCTCTTTTGTGAAAATCGAAGAGGTCATCGGAGCAGGTATGGCTCTCCCCTCCCCTCCTTTCTGTTCTCTTGGTGTCCAAACAACCTCTTCCCACCGCTCTGGGTGTTCTCTACCATCTTTTTCCCCAGAAGATACATCTAAGCCATCTACAATGTGTGTCTAAGAATCGTTTGGGGAGCTTGTTCGTGGTGTCCAAGCTTCTTTGGTATTGCAGAGAAGTCAACTCTAGTCTAAAAAGATTCAGAAATAACTTTGGAAATGGACCACCAAATGCAGATAAAGAGAGAGAAATAGGGTAACCAACTGAGAAATATACATTTCTAGAAGCTGGACCTAGTATCCCCTTCACTGACTCTCATATCTCCATGGCTTTGGGCCAAGATTTCTTCCCACACTTTCAGTTCTCCTTTTCTGATGTACATGGATTTGGAGGCAGACCATGATAAACTGAAGAGCGACCACTATTTCCAGAAGAAAGCTCACCCATATCCATATTTTTAAACAAAAGATCTATGATATGGATGGTAATACAAGACACATTTCTGTCCCAAAACGTGTGCTCTCATCCAGCTCCCTGCATTGGAATAGAAACCCAGCCCAGCAGAGAACTAACTGCCTGAGATGCTCTTAGGAAATTCTACCTAAAGACTGATCTAAAATTTTCATCTTCCTTTAATGGGTCAGTAGTTGAGTCAGTTGGGCAATGGATACAGCCTTACTGATGTAAATGAGTAAAATATCCCAAAATATCATTCCTTTGGAAGTAATCTCTTTACTGCCCCCTCTGCTATCTTTTCTGAATCTTCTCAAAGATGTGTTTGCTTTGTGTCCTCTTTCCTACTTTTGTTTCTACAACATTCTTTGTCTTCTCTTCTTCTTTAAATTGTATTAGCCACTATTCAATCTCTCTTCACTCATATGTTGTATTCTTCTTTGTAGTTCATATGTATGGAAGTGCTTTTTTTCACATCAGTATTTGGAGAGCCATGGGGTTGTCTCTCCGAATAATATTTTAAACTCCATAAAATATGTTTAGTCAAAGTCTTCCAGACAGCCACTCCATATATTGTCTTTAGGGGGAAAGTCACACTCTTTCCATTCATTGCCTCTCTTAATCCACTGAGGGTTCAAAAATCCATCTGTGAAATTGAAAGTCACATTTGAAAGCTTGCCCCATTAAGCCACCATTCTCATGCTCTGATTTCCCTCTTAAAGAGCTCCAAACTCATGGCATCCCTGTGGTGGGTGCTGGGACTCTCCCTATCAGGACACACAACTCTCTTCCTACCAACCCCTCACATGTTCCAGCCGACTGACCATAATCTGATCCACATGAGTCTATACATATTTCCCATTGACTTTCATTAAATACTGAACCACGACATTCACTTCTGTGCAGATAATTTTCTGTTCTCCCTTAGACACTGACAGACCTAAGGATCATGCCTTGGAAGGCTGGATCCCAGATAAATTTGATGACTCATAGGGGCTCAGAATTCTCCAGTAAACTTGAAAGAGCATTGGGCAGGGTGGGAGGGCGTTCAGTCTGGCATGCTATTCCTCCACATTGTTCATTGTTGTTATGTCATGTGGCAATGGTGATAGCAATTTTAATGTTGTTATTTATGTCATGTGCTTAGAGCAATGTGTTCTGGACTGCATTTCATCCCAGAGAGCACACGTCAGCCCCCCTCCCGACTTTGTCAGGGGAGAAGTAAAGAGCCTTCTCACTTTATGACCCTGCTGGGGAGTGGCAACTTGGAGTGAGCCCACCAACTGCTGGATGCTGGGTAGCATTTGCTGATGCTGCCGTTTTTGTGCATTCTGCTCAAAGAAGGCTCAGTCCCCGCCATGGCTCACCTGATCCCAGGGAGGGTTGATACATGCAGCAGTTTATAAGATGGCCAGCAGCTTGGGATAAAGACTTCCACCCAGGTGCTGCTGACCGCCCTCTACCTGACACCCATCTGCTCACGATTCAGAAATCACAGAGCTAATCCCTGCGGATATGAATTCACTATGTGTAACTTGATGCAGTTTCAACAGGAGACACTCCTGGCTGGTGTCAACCTCTCTCCACTCTCCGGTTCTTTCTCTCTGTCACCACCCCTGCTTCTCCCACGCCCTGCCTTACTGAGACTGACTTCACATTGTGCTAAAAGAGCTGGTGTGAAGGTTGAGTTTAAAAAAAAAATTTGTAAGGTAACATTTATGCAGTGTAATTGGCAATATTTCCCTTAGCCACCTGGCAGATTCTGCTTGGGGGACCAAATGTGGGATGCAAAATGGTAACACAACATGAGAAGAAGAATCAGAAATCATTTCTCCTTCCTTCCTTCTATTCCTTCCCACCTTCCCTCAATAAGCTCTTATTGAATAATTTTTGCATGTGGGTGTGGAGAAGAACCGACACTCTCCTGTTCAGAGGTCTGACAGTCTTGGGGAGAAACAGGCCAGTAACATGCTCACTATTTCACACAACCCACAACACAGGTATGTACAAAGGTTGTGACCAACATAGAGCAGTGTTTAGCTCCCTGTTCTGGGAGTGAGTTGGGGCATCAGGAAGACTTCACAAAGGAGATCACCTGTGGCCTGAGCTTTCAAGCATGGAAGCTAGTAGAGAAAGTAAGTTTCTGTGAAACTCATGAGAGGATGAGACAGAAGGGGAAAATTAAATGACAAAAGGAGGGGAATGACCATGACTTTCCAGCAGTGGTGTGCTGGAGCCAGCTTGCACTACTTCGCAGGAGCCAGTTGTGTGCATCTTTTCCCAGCCCTGTGTTCGGTGGCATCATGTTGGTAGTTTGACATTAGCCATGGGAGGAATATTTACACCGTGAGAATTAGCAAATGCTACAAATCAGGGGTCTTTGTTTCTTCGTTTTCTGGAGAGCTGGTAGTTGAATGCTTACCAGCACACTCCGGCCTTCCAGAAGGTGCAAGATAATTTCAAAGAGGTTGCAGAAAAACTGGCCCCTTCCTGCTGAGAACAGTTCCAGAGGAGAGGGCTATGTTTGTTGCAGGAGGGATTAGGTTGAGAATTCAAAAGATCACAGCCTGTGACTGTGGTGGATTCTGGAAAACACACTCAGTGCCTAATAATCCCGGCTGATATGTTAGTGTCTAACACAGATGCAGTCCCACTCCATGAGAGGAGGGGAGGAGACTGAGAGCTAAGACAAGGGACCAGAGAACACGCAGCCCCGGAGGTGGGAGGAGGAGAGGCTTGATGGCCAGAGAGGACTCAGGGAAGAGTCCCCTGAGGGCTTGGAGGCTGTGGATGGGCTGACACTCTGTGCGGCACATTCTGAGAACAAGGCTGAGAGGAGGCTGCTAGGGAGGGGTTTCCTGAAGGTAGGAATCAAGCATTAAGTCTGGAATCAGGCTGAGGCTTAGCAATCCAGAGACTGCAGTATGGATTTTATCCTGTAGAAAATGGCGAGTGGGCTGCTTTCTGAGCAGGGTGGGTGGTAGGAGTGAGGGGGGAGAAGAACCTGATGAACCTGTGTTTCGATTGGACTGGAAGGGGTGCTGAGAAATGGTAGGTAAGGACTCAGAGGCATGCAGACCAGTTATGGGGCTTGGAAACGTGGAGAAGTTTTGAGATGACCGATGCTGGGATCAAGGGTGGTAAGGAAGGCTGCTTTGCAGTGAGTAAACTCATCTAAACCGGAATGTACCCACACATGGCAAACGGAGTGACCAGTGGGCTTGGTGGCATGGAGGTTGTGACCAGAAGCAAGGGCCATCAGGTTAAACACCTTGAAGAGAGAGGGGGGCTGCCTGGCCCCCAGGGTGTGGGACTGGAGGTTGTGCTTGCGGGTAAAGGCCAATAGAGTAAAATCTAAAAACTATAAGGTTGAAGAATTGGCACCAACCTCCAAAGTTTCTTCTACAGTTGTTGAGGATATTGAACAAAGGAATAAATAACAAATCACTGTGAGCCAGGTGTGACACCAATCAAGAGGACTGAATTACATTTGACCCTAGAACAACACAGGGGTTAGGTGCATCGACCCCCATGAGCTGTTGAAAATCTGCATGTATAGCTTGACAGGCAGCCCTCTGTATCCATGGGTCCACATCCCTGGAATCAACCAGCTGTGGATAGCATAGCACTGTAGTACCTACTGAAAAGAATTCTGCGTATAAGTGGACCTGTGCAGTTCAAACCCATGTCGCTCAAGGGCCAACTGTATAATTAGCTCATTAATCAGTATGTAATTATTTGTTTAGTGACCCTCTTTTATCACCGTGCTTAAAATTCCATGGGAGTGATGAAACTTAAGTACTTCTGTGAGTCCCATGCTTGGCCTGGTGTGGCACTCAGGTACTCAGTTAAACATTTGTTGTGTAGGGTTGAATGTCTTTGGGGGAAAACCATAACAGGGATAAGAATTTGGAGAACTGGGTGGAGTTTGGGAGAATGCAGAGAGACTAGAGAGAGGTTGAGTGAGGTTACGAGTCGTTCAGTGCTCTGAAAGAAGCCTACTGGAATGAGGAAGGCTGCTCCTTCCTCTTTTCCCTGCAGATGATGGGAATGATTGAAGTCCCTTTAGAGAGGGCAGACGGCCATCTGATATCTTTGGAGAATGTCAGCTTTTTATAACCATGAATCTGACTCATAGGAGTCACTCACAGGTCAGCTTCAATTGACCTGTGGAGTTCTGATCCGATGCTTAATTCTTTTTTTGTTTGTTTGTTTGTTTTGTGGTATGCAAGCGTCTCACTGTTGTGGCCTCTCCCGTTGCACAGGCTCCGGACACGCAGGCTCAGCGGCCATGGCTCATGGGCCCAGCCGCGGGTGGGATCCTCCCGGACAGGGGCACGAACCCGCGTCCCTGAATTGGCAGGCGGACTCCCAACCACTGCACTACCAGGGAAGCCCCAATGCTTAATTCTGATCGGTTTGATCTGTAGACATGCCCAGAGCATAAAGCAGAGCTGCCATGTCTAATTGGGCTCTACAGCATGAATGGTGCTCCTGGGTCATGCAGCGTGCAACCTACATAACTGTATGTAGCAGCCCTGAGCATGACAAATGCATGAAAATAGAGGTGTCACCATAAGGGGTCATCCAAGGGGAGACATGCCAGTTGTATTTTAATTAATAAACGCATCCTCCCCTGACTCAGCAGCTGCTGATCCAGCATGTCCATGGATGGCTTACTGTGAAGGAGAAAGAGGCTTGAGGTGAGAGGGCTGGGTAAGGAGAGCTGGGGAGAGGGAATTTGTGATGTATATGGATGGAATGGGGCCAGCAAGGCCCACCATTTCTCTTTGAAGAAGAGGATGTGTTTCTTGGGGATGATTTGATAGAAAGTCACCTGCCAGCCTGACTCTCTTGGGCTCACTCAGACCGAGGATGGGCAGGATGAGGGTAGCCTCATACTGGATAAGAATCACAGCAGGAAGGGTTTCCAGAGGAGCAAATCAAATAGATATTGCCTGTAAGTATGATTAATATAACTGGCATGCACTCAACATGTACATACTTTACAAGCATTGTCTCATTCAACTCTCATAATGGCCCTGTTAGCCCTGTGTGTTAGTTTGCGTGTGTGTGTGTGTGTGTGTGTGTGTGTGTGTACGCGCACGTGCACATCTGTGTGCGCGCATGCATTTGTAGGCTGGTAAGGATATCCACATTCAGTGAACAGCTTGCCAAAGGCCATGCTACTGGCTGGACTGAGTTAACGGTAGAGCAAAAACTGAAACCCAGATAAGGTTGATCTTAGTCTGGTGGACGTAACTCCCACACTACCTGCCACTTTTGTCACTGTTCTGGAAAATGACAGCTAAGTATAGAGACATTGTTTCTGATGGCAAACTCTAGCTAGCAGTTTGGAATACCCAAGCCTCTTGGCTGGAAATGACGGGACTCTCCTAGAATTCAGTATTCCCATATGGCGGTGCCACAAAGATGACCTGGGGAGAGCATGTTCTTCCTAGAATACCCTTGTCCCATCCTCTGGTCCTCCTATTCTACTATGATCAGTTATTTCCTTAAGAAGGATAACAATGAGGGCCAAGATATTTACCATTTTTAATTATGTGTGCTTGCTTATATTAAGAAAATAAGTAATATCTAGGTATGTGGTTGTCTAATGAATACAAGAAGCTATGAGAAAAGAGAAAGCTAGGTTTACTCTCGCCATCTACATATTAGGTATTGTGAGCACCGTGGCTATTAATTAGATTCCATCTCATTTGCCAACCCCAGTAGCCTGGTAATGGGTACCTGGGGAACTCTGCTGAGGAGAAATAGGGTTGTGATCAATTAGTAATGTCTGTCCTGGGTGCAAGGACAGAAGGTGGTGGAATGCCTGTCATGGTTTTACTATCCCTGGTTTAGCATAACCTATCTTGCACAGGATAGTGTGAAAACTTGCTGGAAATCATACTTTAAAAACCTAGTTTAAATTAATTCTTCAAAAGTTTCTTTTCCGGTGGAAGCTTGAACTAGTAGTGAGAAGCTCTGCTTTCCTTTTTCCCTCCCTAAGGCAGTGTGTGACTTCACAATGCTGCTAAAAAAAAAAAAAAAAAAGACTGAAATTGTGTGTGGATCCACGCGGCACATAGCCAACGGCTAGTGCTTGAAATGTCTGCTGGCAGGTTGGATGTTTCATTTTCAAAAATTGAAAATTCTTTCCTTCTGATTTTACATATAATAGTTGAGGCATTTAACGCTGCTGAGCCACTTTTTCTCTCTTCCTCACTTTGTCAAGGAGCTGAAACTTGTAGGGAATAATTTCAGCAGCTGTCTGGGAGGGCAGTGACAGGAACTGGCAAAATGACACTCAGCTGACAGCACTGAGGGCCACGGTTCTCAAACCGGAGCCAGGCATCAGAATCACCTGGAGGCAAGTTGAAACCCAAGTCACAGGGCCCTGTACTAAACTTTTGATCCAGTTGGATATAAATGGGGCTTGAAAGTCTGCATTTTCTAACAGGTTTCCAGGTGATGCTGATGCTGTTGGACAGGAGCCACACTTTGAGAACAACTGCTAAGAATCACTGGCACGAAGCTGGAGCTAGTTTAGTGCCAGTCCTAGCCAAGAGGTTGTTTGGCTGTAGGAGAAGGTCCAAGGTCAGCTGCAAAGATGTGTGCCAATCAGAGTCCAGCCAGACCAAAGTTAGGTTGGCTGCAATTACTATCAGTCAGCAAGCTGTACAGAAAGAACTAACCATAACCACTACCCAGTCATTTCCTGTGAGTATCTATTTTAAATATAATGCTGGGGTGTTCCCTGGTGGTCCAGTGGTTAGGACTCAGTGCTTTTACTGTCGTGGCCCCGGGTTCAATCCCCGGTTGGGGAACTAAGATCCCACAAGCCTCACAGTACGGCCAAAATAAAAATAAATAAATATAATACTAATGCTTCAGTTGTTGAAAATATTTTTTAGGCATTAAGAATTTTTCTTAAAAAGATGAAAAATGGATGGCCATGTTTTGGAGCTCATATGAAAGGAAGCTCTATAGAGTTCAGATCATGGCAAATCGAAGCACCACAGACCTCAAGTTCTGGCCCTAATGACAGGAAAGGTGTCCCCAAAGCAAAAATAGTTCCCTGAGCAAAGTATGTGAACCTGAAGTCAAAGATCACAGGTGACAGCAGTCAGATTGCAAGTGACACAAGGTCTTGGTTTTCTGTTTGCTACTAAAAAGGGCCCATCGACTCCCACTCCCTAGGAGTCTGTGGCGGTGCTAGGGGGCCAGAGACCCGAGACTTTAACGCCCCGGGCTTACCTGAAGACACCCTCCATGCCCAGATACCTGGCAGGGGGACTTCCCAGCACCCCTGGCAAGATGCTCTGCTGTGTCTTGGATCAGCTTCCTTCAAGTCCCGCTAGGCTACAGAAACCTATGTTTGCTACCTTTCCTCTTCCACTACCCATCCCCACTCCCTACCCCATGACCCTACCCTCACTTCCCACCTCACTCTCTACCCCTGGATTGTCTTTTCCTGTGTCTCCAACAGTGTGTAGTTTACAAAGCACTTTTTCAGAGACCCCACGCCCTGTTAGGAAGGCCCCACAGTTGATCAGGTCCTTTTGTCCAAGAGAGCTGAGAAAGCTGAGGCTGAACAAGGGAAGCACCCTGCCCCAGGTCCAGTGGGCGGGGAAGGAAGGGAGGATGGTGTAGACTCAAGCTTCTTCCCCCAGAGTTTCTTCTTCTGGCCAGAGTTTGCCCCAGCTGCAATGAGGGCCACTTAATTACAGGGTGGAGCACAGCCTCTGAGTAAGGACTGTGGATTAAGTGACTTCCTCCGCAGTTGGTGGTTGGAAAACCTCCGGGCTTGGGGAATATGAAGTCATTTCTTTGTCAGACACAGAAAAAGAGCTATTTTTACAGAATCACCATCCTTTAAGCCGCTGCTTTCCAGTGATTATAGAGCAGATTTCCAAGAGCAGTAACGATACAGAACCCATCTCTCCCAACCCAAGGAGAGCACTTTCTTTTTTTAAAAAGACTTTATGGGCTTCCCTGGTGGCACAGCGGTTGAGAGTCCGCCTGCCGATGCTAGGGGACACGGGTTCGTGCCCCGGTCCGGGAAGATCCCACATGCCACGGAGCGGCTGGGCCCGTGAGCCATGGCTGCTGAGCCTGCGCGTCCGGAGCCTGTGCTCCACAATGGGAGAGGCCACAACAGTGAGAGGCCCGTGTACCGCAAAAAAAAAAAAAAAAAAAAGACTTTATTTTCTGGAGCAGTTTTAGGTTCACAGCAAAATTGAGTGGAAGGTACAGAGATTTCCCATATACGCCCTGCCCCACACATGCATAGCCTCTTCCATTATCAACATCCCCCCGTAGAGTGGTACATTGGTTACAATTGATAAACCTACACTGATACATCATTATCACCCAAGGTCCACAGTGAAGGTTCACTCTTTTTTTGTTGTTTTTTTTTTTGCGGTATGCGGGCCTCTCACTGTTGTGGCCTCTCCCGTTGCGGAGCACAGGCTCCGGATGCGCAGGCTTAGCGGCCATGGCTCACGGGCCCAGCCACTCCGCGGCATGTGGGATCTTCCCGGACCGGGGCACGAACCCGTGTCCCCTGCATCGGCAGGCGGACTCTCAACCACTGAGCCACCAGGGAAGCCCAAGGTTCACTCTTGATGTTGTACATTCTATGGATTTAAACAAATGTATAATGACGTGTATCCACCATTTAATTTCATATAGAGTAATTTTACTGCCCTAAAAATCCTCTCAGGAGAGCACGTTTTTATTTTATAATTTCAAAAATCTATATGATGAGACCCCTACAGAGGATATAATTTGGAGCTAAAGTATTAGGAACACTGAACCTGAAGACCAGTCAGCCACAAAGATTAAACAATGATATGACATTTGTCAATTAGGAAACGAATATACGTAGCCCACACTGCTCTATACAGATAGGACTTTGCAAAGCCACACCTTCATTGATTTCTTGCTTCCTTCTCTTCTTTCTTTCCGCTCACAGCTACAAAGCCCACACTATGTGTCAGGCCCTGTGCAGTGAAAGGCAGCTTGTAGGCAAGCACTGCTTTCAAATGAATTCAAAGGTGTAGGGATGAATTCCAGGTACTCCAGGGCCTTTAGCAGTTCCCTAATCCGTTTGAAACACGCTTGGGTGGTTTAGACCCCTGGCTCTCAACGTTGGCTGTTCCTCAGAACCACCTGGGCAGCTAGGCCTGGCTTCATGGGACCTCTGTGGTCGCACGGAGTCCCATGCTCAGCAGGGCCCACACTTAGTTTAATGCTCTGCTGTCACCGTGTTGAACTTCTTAATAAATTTTGAACAGGGAGTCCTGCATTTTCATTTTGTACCAGGCCCTGCAAATTACGTAGCTGCTCCTGCGAGCAGCTTTTAACTATGTCCGTGCCCAGGCTGCACCCAGACCAACTAAACAGAATTCCTGGAGGTGGGACCCAGGCCTCTGTGCTTTGTAAGCTTCCCAGGGGATTGCAGTGGGCAGCCAATTTTGGGAACGCTGGTATATAACAGAAGTCCTCAACTGGGGAGTTTATGTGTATGTTGTGGGGGATAGCAGATTCACCTGGGGCACTTTTACACACTCCCCAGACTGATGTGTAGGAATTCATAAATATTCTGATTCCTAAATATTCTGATCTCATCTGACTAGCCGGGCAGGAACTTTCCATGAATATGATATTTGTCTATAAGGTAGTCCTGATGCCAACCAGGGTTCTTGGCCTTCCCCAATCAATAAAAATTGACTAGAGGCCAGACGAGAAATTCAGGCAAGGCTTTACTGTGACCCCTGCTACAGCAGAGGGGAGTGGGAACAAACAACAGTTTCCCTGCTTGCTAGCTCCCTCAGGAGGGGCGAGCTTGCTCCTTATATGGTGTGTGTGCAGGGGTCAGTCTGGAGGGGTGGCTTTGGTGTTTTGCCCACCCCTTAGGAGGTGTGGTGTGCAGGGGGCATGCGCAGTGCCCTGCTTTTGCTCCCGACTCCTTGCTCTTGCTCTGGGCTCTGCAAAAGTGGCAGTTGGGTTTCTTGGTCTCTTTGTATCTTTTGTCCATAATTTTGCCCAAACTGCGCATGCATGCAGTTATTTTTAGTCCCATACAGTTTCTTTGTATTTTGTTGCTTGAGGAGAGGTGTGTCCAGGTGCAAGCACTGCAGCACTGCAGCAAAGGGTCCCAGATCCCAGCTTGTCTCAGTCACACTGTGTTTGCTGTTCCCTGGTTACTGAGTCACTATAACAGTAACTGCATATGAATGGTTAGGACTTGCACAGTTGGAGCACAGTGGGCCCTGCATTGTGACTTCACATCCACCCAGCTCTCTTCCCTGTGGCACTGCTAACCGAACACACCTTCTGAGAGGCGGTATGGCAGGAAAAGGGATAGGCCCAGGGAGTATCCCTGGCTCTGCCTCACAGATGTGGGGTTTGAGGCATGTTTTCGTCGTGCCTCAGTTTCCTTATTAGTAAAATGGGCATAATAATACCCAGCTCATGAAGGTGCTGTGAGGATTAAGACATGCAAAGAGCCCAGCACGGTACCTGGCACAGAGCAGGTAGTCAAGACATTTTGATGTACTATCTCCCCCAAGAAGAAATATTAGCATACTTTCCCCTCACTCTCAACCGTGTCTTTTTACTAAAAGAAAATAGAACTCATTAGTATGACAACAGGGAGGAAATACTGATATTCTTCAATTAGTATGCTTATTAAATACGCAAGCTGTATTCATTCAGCTCATAGTTATTGAATAACTACTAGGTGCAGGTGTCAGAGAGATGGATTCCATATATCTCTATACACAGACACATATATATACATACAAAAATATATAGAGACACATCCATATATACAATATATGCACAAATGCATACAGACACATACATATATGCACATATATACACAAGTATGTATACATACATACATATACATACTCTACACAAATATATATACATAGAGAAGCACACATATATGACAGGTGGTTGTTATTCAGTACTTTTCTTTAAATTTTACTCATTTGAACTGCAAAGACAATGCTTATTGTAACAATTTAAATGAAAAAGTAACTAAAGTTTACTAATCCATACTTCCCCACTCCTATTCCCACCATTCTAGTGTAACCAATTTTTAAAATAATTTGAAGTTGAAAGTAAATTTGCTATGAATTTTTTCCATAATGTTTTTTTTTTTGGCATTCACCACCCCCCTACAGGCATATTCTACAGACCACATTCTATTAATATAACGTTCTCTTCTTTTCTGCTTCACTTAGCAATGTAATGCAGACATTTTTGAAGCCAATACATCTCACTCCTCTATTAGTTTTCAGAAGCTCATACCATTCTGCAGGATGGCTGTCCCTTTCCAGCCATCCCCCTGGTTATGGTCATATGGTATTTGGCTGTTGAAGGAGATGCTGCCATAAACAGCCTTTTGTAAAAATGTAAATACTGGTACCTCCACTTCTTTTGGAGCCTCCAGCAGTTTGTAACCCAAGAATGGGCAAAGCCAAACAAATAATAATAAATAAGATAGCCCAACTTTTATTGGCATACCTACCACGTACCAGACACCTCAGTGGTGTGTACAAGTTACGGACATGAATGAGACTTGGTCTGACCTCAAACAGTTGTGATCTCATGTCAAAACCAGTATTACACATGCTGTCTATCTTAGGTCCATGCTGAAACCTTCCTAATGGTGCTTAAGCCAACCTCTACTCCAGCCTTAGATTCTAACAAGTTCCATAGACTCTTGAGCAGTTCTGCATCCACAGGCCTTTCACGCAGCTTCCTTCCAACCTATGCAGCAGAAAATATAAGAAGTTCCCTACTAAATCACAGATGTTAACTTGCTTTTCTAATTCGGCCAGTAACGTATCTGATTGCTCACAGTTTGCTCCATCATCGCCTTGCAGAAGCTGAAAGTGAGAAAGAAAGTTTTCCCAGCAGAAATCCATGTTTCTCCTATCAGGCCTTTGACACCCGTTTCTGCGATGCACTTACAAGTAGATTCTAAATTGCTTCACATGAAAGAACTGAAGTTACAAAACCAAGTTAAATCATAAGATAACTTTTGAAAGCACGTTGAATGGGATTCAACAGATTTTTTAAGCAGCTGTGAAATAGTGTCACCAGAATTGTTTTTACTCTTGGTGATTTTACTGCAAAAATGTTTAAATGCTGTGGCACCCATGGAGGTGTGCAGCTCGTGTCTGCTTGAAAAAGCCACTGTTCAGCTGCCAGGAGTGCAGGTAGCTGCCAGCCTCCTGCTGCAGCGCCTTCAAGATCTGCCTCGGCTTTCTCGGAGGGACCCAGCTCTTTCTGGCAGCCCCAGTCAGTGACTGAGCACAGTGGGATGCTAGGGCCTGGGCCTTTCTGGAATGGGCACTCTTTATTCTGAAGCTCCTCATTGGGTTAGATGAGACTGTCAGGTCTGCATCAACCAGGTCTGCACTGCAATCTGGGCCTCTCCTTGCCCACTCCCGCTTCCCCTTTCTTTTCATAAAGTCAGGTCTGCACCATGATCTGGGACTCTGGCAATCCTACTTCTCTCCCCTTTATCCTGCAGTGTCTGCTAACTTACCTTCCTTACTCCTCAGTTTCTGTTTTCCGAGGGACCCAATAGACACAAACACTTTCAGGGCAATGTAGGAATATAAACGCTATACATCTCATTCAGAGGACTAAAGTACCTGAACGTATCCCATAACCCCTGGACATTCTTGCACTAGGCTCTGCTAAAAATGAATTATGATTCTGCCACAGTGAAACTGACCATTACATTTCAATTGTTCATCTGGGATACAAATGAAAAAACAAATGAGGAAAAACAAACCCGTATAGAGTCTGAAATTTCACTTTAGTTACCCAAGAGATCCGAGGTAAAGAACATATTTGGGTATTCCTTCTGTGTTTGCCGTGAACTGCATAGTGCTGGGACGTCACAATTACAGTGAGAGGACACTATTTCCTTTCTGCCACCTTAATCACCGTTCCACTTGGAGCACCATTGTTCTTGATAAGCTGCCTCCTCTCATGGTTCCACAGACAGAAGGAAGTGAGTAATAATTGCATTCTTGTTGCAGGAGAGTTTGGAGAGGTGTACAAGGGGCGTTTGAAACTTCCAGGCAAGAGGGAAATCAATGTGGCCATCAAGACACTGAAGGCTGGGTACTCGGAGAAGCAGCGACGGGACTTTCTGAGCGAGGCGAGCATCATGGGCCAGTTCGACCATCCCAACATCATTCGCCTGGAGGGCGTGGTCACCAAGAGTCGGCCGGTCATGATCATCACGGAGTTCATGGAGAATGGCGCTTTGGATTCTTTCCTCAGGGTAAGAGCAGCTCCGCTCACCTTTACTCCTCAGGGCAAAAGCATGGATGATGCTGGCGCTGGTGGACGCTGGCAGACCGTCGTGGGCTGGGGAGAAGTGTCCGTGTGAGGACAGCCTGTCGCTCAGGAATCCCTGATGAAATGCGGGTGGGCGTTGAAGATGTTAGCGAGGTTAACAGATTTGCTGCTGAAAGGAAAGAACAAAGCAGAGCATGTGGACCCCTCTGTAGGAGGACAGCATCGAGCCAGGCCTGGATAAGTGCTTGCTGGATGAGTAAGAGTGAATAGAGGAGGATGGAGAATGGCCGTCGGTGTCACTGAAGAGACTGAAGAGACCTCCAGCCGCTATGCTGTCCTGCGTGATTCACGCAGATGCCAGTGGCTATCTCTGCCTCTTCCCCAGCATAGCCGCCCTCGCAGATAGCTCCCTTTGTTCACAGTTCAGAGATAAAACAGTTGCCCTTTTCTGATGCCTGGGCATCCCGGCCTCTGAGGAGGCGCTTCTGGGCAGGTCAGGGGAAGAGTGTGTTGCAGGCATCCACAAGTCTTTCCTGGAGTTGATGGAGAACTGTGGCTCCCAACCACCTGCAGCAGAGGTGCGGGTCCCTGAAGGCCTATGGCCAGGAGATCTGCAAAGGACCGTTGTCAGAGCATGCCCACATGCAGCCACAAAGGAAGCATTTTCACTACTGTGGGGTATTCCAGAGCTATTCAGAGAAGGGGCGAGTGAGCACGGCTGAGGTGCTCATGTCTGGAGGGTAGAAGCTGTCTGACCACAGGCCACGGAGCAAGGCCTGCCTCGGACCAAAGGGACAGCTGGGCAGCCTGGGAGCAAGAGAGTGCAGGGAGTGGCATCAAAGAATGGGGCAGGACCTTCTGAGCAAGGGCTTCAGAGTAATACTAAGTAGCCAGCTATGCATGTCACCAAAGCTACCAAACAGTAGCTATGGCTGAAGATCAAAGGACCATTCGTAGAGTCTCATTGAAACAGTCATGAGGTGCCCTGTGCTGGGATGAGAGAGACATTGCTCTAATGCTGTGGAACAAATCACCCCAAGATTTTAGTGACTTAGCCCAACGACAATTTGGTTTGCTCACACATCTGCAATTTGGGTAGGCCTCGGTGGAGACCTCTCTGTGTCATGTGTTGTCAGCAGGAGAAGCTCAAGGGTTAAGGCCTGGAATCGTCAGAAGCCTCATTCATTCATCTGTCCCAGGGTTGATGCTAGGTATCAGCCGGCATCTCTCCACCTGGCTGACTAGGGCTTCCTCACAGCAAGCTGGGTCCCAAGAACAAGCAACCCAAGAGTAGAAGGCAGAGGCTGTATCAGTTTTGAAACCTAGCCTGAAATGTCACAAAGCATCCTTCAACCACATTGATGGACCCACCCAGATTCCAGGGGAAGAAACATGTCCCACATCTTGATGGGGGACAGCAGCCTTTTTACACATAAGGGATGGGAGGTCCTGTTATATCCATTTTAGAGAATACAACCTGCATAGATGCCTCTGACCCCCAGGACCTTAGTGCCCAAAGCTTCCAGCAATCATCTGCCTGGATTATACTTTTTGTTTCCGTACATGAAGTACAGAGGTATCACATAAAGAAGAACTGAAACCTTCCTGAGGAAGCCAGGGAAGGCTTCAAGGAAGAGAGAGAATTTCTCTGATATTGGAGAAGGGGGAATTTGCCAGACAGGTCAGGAATGGGCAGGTAGGCTCACAGAACAGTGGAGCTGTGTGTTCATAGGTCAAAGTCAGCGTGGCCTATTTGGTAATCTGTCATCAGCGGCCTGGTGGCTCCAAAGCTCAGAAGCAGAGCTTAGGGGCTGCAGTGTGGAAAGGGAGCTGAGGACTTGTCTAGAAGCTGCATTTGTACATACTGAACCTACCTTTGCAGGGGGAGCACACACTTTATGCCTCGTCTGAGTCATTAGGCAGCAGTGGCTTTTGTTTGGTGGGGTGGGGGACAGCTGATGTAGGTGATGGGCCCCACGTACTTTGCCTGGTACAGCCTCCTTGAGGATGTGGGTTATGCTTTGTATTTTGAAACCCCAGCGCCTAGCACACTGAGCACCGGGTCGAGGCCAGTTGAATGAAGAACAGTTTCTGGAGCAAAAGAGTTTGGGCAGGAGAGATGGAGCTTGCTGAGTGTACACGGTCTCTTGTCCTTGTAGCCAGAGCTCTCGTGTCAGCCAAAGAAACGTGAATAGGAGGTAATGTTAGAAGAAAAAGTATTTTCCGGAACCAGCCTCTGGACCTATCAGGAGTCATTTACCTCCTGCAAGTCACCTGTCTGTGCTTCACAGAGACTCTCAACACGATCTGGAGACTGTGATGAGACTCTTTCCCTAGAACGCACAGGCGAACAGGAAGATTCATTCTCAGGAGCCTGCGGAAAATCAGAACCCTGCACCACTGCTCTGCACACACCTGTTCCATTTTGGGGGCGCAGGACATGGGGGCAGGTTGGATGCCAGTTATTTTTCATGACAATGTGGCCCAGGCAGTGGGAGAAAAGCTAGGGGCGAGAGAGGAGCACAGGGAAATAGAGGGGAAAGGATGGCCAGAAGGGAGCGGCCAGAGCAGGCGGTGCTGGGAGCTGAGGGAAATGAAGCATGTCCGACTCCCCACCCGGCACAGAGACAGGTAATCTATAAATCTAATTTCAGCCTCACTACCAAACCCTGGAGCATAGCAGCATTAATTGATGTATTTGCTGCTTGATAAAATTGAATAGTGGGTCATCAGTTCCATCCTGCAGGGTCCATCTTCTGGGAGGTAGTATACTTTTAAGATCACCATTCAGAGAAGAAAGGAAAAGGGTTAGTCTTCAATTTGTGCACCTGCTTCCTCCCCAACCCCCCACTGGTCCTTTCATACCAGACGTGGTGGCTTTGGAGAGTGACCACAACTCCAGCTCTGGATGGGTGTCTCAGAGGCTCTGGGCATCGAGGGTCCAGGGAGCACATCGGAAAGGGCTTCTTACAGTCTGCTCACTGCTCCCCACTCATTTCAGGACTCAGGATTCTTCACATTCTGGAGGGATTGGAAACACCATTATTCTTTAACCACACATTCAGTAGGTTCATAATTATCCATTTTTAAAAAAATGTCTGTGCCATGGGTTAGGTAGACTGCAAATCCATAATTAAATATTTCCTTCTTGGCACTCAGATTCAGGGGATTCAACCTGGTAGCTCTTCCATAATCTTAGGCACAAGCCCTGAAGCCCTCCTCAATGCCTCACGCCTCAGCCAAGAGGGTTGACCTGCTCCATAAGGCCTTCATGGCCAAAGCTTGGCCTTGTGGTTACTGCTGGTTCATTCACAGATGGTCGTAACTGGAAGACTCTTGGAAGTCACTGAACAATGTCAAATGGGGACATTTATCATTCATGGGGTGCTCATTCATGGGCTGGAGCTAGAGGACAGCAAGCCAGTTGTCAGAAAGAGAACACCAGGTTGCAAGTTCTGAGACTGAGGCCCAGCTTTGGGCTCTGCTATGAGTCACCCTGTGGCCTTGAGCAAATCCGTTAACTCAATTTCCCAATCTATAAACTAAAGGCATTGAGCTGGATGATCTTGAAAGGGCTCTTTCAGGTTAAAAAAAAAAATCTATGATTCATTTTCTTCAAACAAATCAAATAAAGGTTTCATTTCCTGAAGTGGGTTTGTCAATGTAAGTTGAAATACCTAAATCCTTCCTGGCTAATAAAAGGGCCAGCAAGTGGCTTCAGTGAATTTGCAGAAAAGCAATTTCAACAGAAAGCACTTCATGAAAGGAAGAAAGTTTAAATCACTTCACCCAGCCTGTATTTCTACTATAAACTGTGTTTTTACCATGTGCTCAGCACAGAATCACATCTTTCCCAAAGTTCTAAGAAATCTGTTTTTCTTTTTCTGTCTTGTTTATCTTTGTATGCTGATGCTCATATCTCTGAAAGTTCTTTTTTGGGAGTTTATATCAATGAAGTGAACATAAAACAGCTGGACATGTCAGAAAATCTTAATATGTTTATGTCTCTAAGTTTCCAAGATTATGGACGCAACAGGTATGACTGTCTTATCATGATACCTGATTCTCCTGCAGATTCTAAAGAAAATGTGTTGTAGAGTCAGCATTTTCCAGTGGAAAAGGCACTGGACAGGAATTATAAAAGATTCAGATAAAGTAGCATATTTGTGGTGCATGTTTCTACTTTCTCTTTCTATGGCCATGGCAGACATCATTAATCAATCATAGATCTTCTTCCTACAAAGCTTATACACAGATTTCTCCACACAACATTGGAGGCAGCCATTACCAACTGATAAAAGATGAAACGTAAATGGAGAAGCAATTTGCTGTTTGGACTTAGATTCTTGTTATAAGTCAAAATCACACAGAGTGATTTAAGGCTGATCACTTAAACTTTCTGGACTTCCTTTATCTTCTCTATAAAAACAATGTAATATTGCCTGCCTTGCCTACTCCACAGGACTGGAGTTAAGGATGAAAACATATTCCATGAAGTATGACTTGCCATTCAAAGGCCAAGAAGGAAGAAATCAGAGTTTGTAGATTAACTGATCCTAATTTCAGGCCTACATTATTAGTTCCTACTACAGTTAGGGTGGGGATGATTATTACAGATGCCAAACTGCTGAGCTCAGAATGCGCTGTGAACTAGGCTCTCTGAGGGCACTGATACTAGGATGTCTGCCCCACATGCCCAGGAAGCCAGAAGGAACCTGCAGTCCTTGTCCAAGGTGTCCTCAGTCTCTCTCACCAGGCATCTGGGGGTCATGGGAGAGAGGATTTGTGAGACATTATGGCCTTGCTGATAATTCCAGCAGTCAGTGCTGCTGTCATAGTATTCATGGGGCACTGAGCTGAGCCCTCCACATGTATTATCTCATTTAACCTTGAATCGCAAATCTCAGGAAGAATGGGCACTCTGTTCTTATTTTACAGATGTGGGAATCACTGCTCTGGAGGTTAAATAACTTGCCCAAGAGCATGCAGCCAGTGAGAGACAGAGCCCGGACCCACCATGGTCTGTCTGGCTCCAAAGCCTGAACTTTTAATCACTTTTTGCCCTTTGTCAACACCAGAATCTATAAGATGACTGATCTAAACATTTAAACAAATCAGAAAATGAAGCAGCTCAGTGAAGTATTTAATGACTTAAAGTAGAAACATAGACACAAATCTGCAAAAGCTTTCAACACTGCTCTTGGCAAAGCTGCTTCCAACCAGCACCGGTGCCCTCCCCAACATCTGTCTACAAGTGGGCTTCTGTAGGGAGACATTTATTTTTAACCACATTGTTGTCTCCACTTACAGAGGAGAAGAAACAAACTGAATTGAAAAAATCTGACCCTTGGGACTTGTGGCTGAAATATATTTTCTAATATGCGGAAGTCGCATGACAACTTTCTGGAGAGGCAGATCCCCAGAGACCTACTTAGAGAAATGATGGTGCTGGGGAAATCTGGGCTAGCTTCTCAAGGAAGTGTGGAGTGAAGTTCATTAGTGAGCAAGATTTGCATCACTCACGGCACATCCAGCTCTGGCAGATGGGCACCATGTGCTGAAAACCAATCAGTTTCCAAAAAGCAGCTCTGCACTTTATTTTGGAGTTGGTTAGAAGCAAATATTGCAGAGGAAGCATTCTGGGCAGATTGGGAGGTGGTTAAGGTTTGAGTGAGAACTTGGAACTTGGAGTATGTCAAACTCAGTATGTTTGGGGGTCCTCCTTCTGGTGGGGGTTGGGGGCTCAGGAAGGAGTGGAAGGAGTGCCAGTTTGCTCCAGTCCTTCAACTGAGCGAGGGGTATAACCAACCCCCGGGCTTGCAATCTCTCATGAGGAACAAAGTCTTCAACAATTCATGCTACCGTTGTTAGACTTTTCAATTGTTGGAATATTTTCCCTAATAAATAGTGTATTTTTACAACAGCTCTTTTATTTTTCTTTACTTATTTTTGCATAGAAAATTACTTTTGCAGGAGCTCATGCATAAATGATGTGCCCATACATATTAGTGAGATAATGCATGTGAGTGCATTGGGCACCATCTCACAGACAGTAGCTGCTCAATAAATGGGAACTCCTCACACTGTTTATGCTTCCTGCATTTCACAGGAGGATCCTGGGGCAGAGGGAGGGACTGCCTTGTCCAAGGTCTGTGTTCAGCAGTAACTGGACTAGCCCAGCGTGCCCCGCCTCCTCCTCCCTCTCCCCCACTCAGAGCATCTCAATGCCTGGGCCATGCTCTGCTTACACAATACAACTCATAACCCTTTAGGGAGCTGCTGGGGCTGGACTAGTTGGGAAAATGTGTTCTTGGCAGCATGGCCCAAGGTCCACTGATGTAACCAGTGTGTGCAGAGCTCAGGGGCTCTGGGGAGGTGGAGGAAGGCATACATTCACTCACAGAAGAGCCTGTCCTCTAACCATGGAGGAGGGAGGCCACCCAGGTAAGAAACTGTGATTGGAGAGAAGGCAGCACTTCAGGTTGGCAGGAGGAGGGGCAGCAACAGTTCCCATTCACTGGGAGAGTCCACGAGCCAGACACGGTGTGTGTGTTCCTCCTGACCATCCAGCTCTCTGAGGCAGGTGTGTTATCCACTGTCGGCCAAGACACCATAAACATTTAATTCTGGAGACAAGAAGAGATGTACCAGCCATTCATTCAGCATATGTTTATCGAGCTACATCTGTCTACTCAAACATCCTCAGCACTGGGAATGCTATGGTGACTGCAAGAGGGAGGGTTCTTGTCTCAAAGAGCTAAGAGTCAAGTAGCAGAGACAGACAGACAGACAGGCACACACACACACACACAATTAAATCTTGTGATACATGCTAAGAAGGAAAATAAGAGCATACACTGAAGGATAGTAGTAAGAAAGTGCTACTTTTTTGTGGGGGAGGGGACTGGCTAGAGAGACATCCTCTCTGAGGGAGTGTCATTTAAGTGGAGACCTGAAGCAAGTAGGTGTTGATTGTGGGGAAAAGACAGAGGGAACAGCATGTGTAAGGGCCCCGAGGCAGGAAGGGCTTGGCCAGGGAGAGGATTGAAAAGTCGCCAGTCACTGTGGCTTTAGCACAGGAGTGCAGGACAAAGTGACATAAGGTGAGGCAGTAGCTGATCCCATGGGACCCCGTGGGCCATGCTGAGGAGTTTGGCACTTTCCCTTAACACAGTGGGAGGCCATTAGAGCGCTTCAGTGACGTGACCTGATTTCTGTCTTACGAGGATGGCTCTAGCTGCCCTTAGAGAATGGATTGGGACGGGGGAAGGTGTAGGGAGGCTGTTACAGGTGATGGATGATGATGAGTTGGTTAGAATGGTGTCAGTGAAGGTGGAGAGGACTGGATGGCTTTGAGATGTAATCTGAAGATGAAATCCACAAGACGGCAAGGAGAAGGCAGAGTGTTCAAGGAGAGGGAGGAGAATGGGAGTCGGAAGGGAGAAGGCAGTGGGGCCCTGGCACCTCAGCTTCTGCTTGACCACTGAAGCCCATCTTGATCTGGTTGCCCTTGGTGTCTAATTACAGCAAAATGATGGACAGTTCACGGTGATCCAGCTGGTGGGGATGCTGAGGGGCATTGCTGCGGGCATGAAGTACCTGGCCGAGATGAACTACGTGCACCGGGATCTGGCTGCGAGGAACATTCTGGTCAACAGTAACCTGGTGTGCAAGGTGTCTGACTTTGGCCTTTCCCGCTACCTCCAGGATGACACCTCAGACCCCACCTACACCAGCTCCTTGGTGAGTCCTTCTGTGTCTTCTCGGGTCAAAGTACGACAGGGGTGAAAGGTGGCTGCTCATGGCAGGGACCCATGACGGACCATACTGGGAGGGACTGGGACCAGAACTCATCTATCCACTGAGGGGAGCCAGGTGCTGGGCGGACCATTCATCCAGGAGAAATTACAGTAGCTGTTCGTCCAGGCAAGCATTGGGGCATAGGCTGTGAGAAAGGGTCGGTGTCTCCTCTGAAGCCATGCTGTTCCTGGCCCATGAAGAGGACATTTTGGAAAGGACGATTTGAGGGAATCCAAACATTTGGACAGTGGCATTGGAGACAGCTGTTAGCAGGGAGTGGGCTGCAGTTGGGTTGAGCACTGTGATACCAGGTAGACTCCTGGCCCTCTTCTCTTTCCCTAACACTTCCAGAAAGCCTTAAGTACCATCTACATGATGAGTACTCTCAAATTTGTATTTCTTGCTCAGCCTCCCTCTCTACAGCCCAAGCAGCTTAATCATCTGTGTCCAGCTGCCTAGTTCACACAATTCCCTTTAGAACTTTCACAGGTCCAAAATAGAGCTCTTGATTTACTCTCTAATTTCCCCTTCCCCATCTCTTCAACTCAGTGGTTGCACCATTCAACTAATGACTGAAACCTAAGAATCAGTCTTGAGTTCTCTCTGTGCCTCCCCATCCATGTCCAATCCCTCAGCTACTCCCATAGGTTTCTATAAAGTCTGTCCCTTTCTTCCCACCTCTGCTGTGCACCCACCCTGTTCTAAGCACCATTCTCTTTCACCTGGACTGTTACAGTGGCTTCCTAGTTAGTCTCCCTGGTTTCCTTTTGTCTTCTTACATCTATTCCCAACAACATCCAAAGTGATTGATCTTCTTACTTAACTACCTACCTATATTCCTTAAGCTTGCAGAAGCAATACATAATTATCATAAAAATCAAAACAAGACAGAGGAGAGGAAAGACTAACTCAGAACCTACAATTTCCTTGAAGCAAGGGTTGGTAAATTTTTCCTAAAGGGCCATATAGTAAATATTTTAGACTTTGCTGGCCAAGAGGCCAAATGAGTATATTATGCATATGATTATATAACCATTTAAAATGTAACCCTTTAAAAATGTATGAACACCACCTTTAGCCCATGGGCTGTAAGAAACCAGGTGACCTGCCAGATTTGGTACTTAGGTCATAGTTTACCGAGCCCTGTCCTGAAGCATCAGTTCCAGCAATTAGGTGTGCCTGCTTTCACACTCTCTTTGTTCAAAAATTTGAAAATTTTTATTTTATAAAAATGGGATCATACTATGCCTATTTCTCTGTGTCTTGTTTGTCTCTTGGGGATTCTTACAACAGGTTGCTGCTTTGAAAGTCTGTAAACATTCACACTCCATTAGGGATATACAGTGCCCATCTTCCAACATCCTCACCAGCATTGAAAGTAATCAATATTTTAAAATTGCTAATCCAAAGGTGAAAAATCATACCTCATTTTGTTTTAATTTGCATTTTCAACTGACTGCTGGAGATATTACTGTCTTTTTGCACAGTTACTGGGATTCATGTTTCTTCTTTTGTTAATTATCTGTACATGTATTTACCTATTTTTCTATTGGGCTATTTTCTTGTTTCTTAGAAATTTATAGGAATTCTTTTTATGTAAGAGATGTTAACCCTTTTTCGGCCATATATGATACAATTAGTTCCTTCACCTTTTTCTGTACAAAAAAATACAATTCTTTTTATTTATTCAAAAGAATACAATCGTCCTTTTGATAGTGTTTATGATATGCTTTGGCTTGCAAAAGTGGTTCATATTCATTTAGTCAAAAATATCGATCTTTTCCTCTATTAATTGGATTTTCTGGTTTATTCTTAAAGTTCTCAGGGTTATAAAATGCCTTTTGAAGTGGGTTGTCCTATATCTAAATAGTTAGTACACCTGAAATGTATTTATTTTTCCCAAGTTTTTAGTTTGAAAAATTTCAAGTGTACAGAGAACTTGATAGAATTTTGCAAAAGACAGCCATATTCTCACCACATAGATTCTAGAATTATTATCTTGCTATGTTTGCTTTATCATATAACTATTTAATCCATCCCTCTGTCTATTCATCACTCCATCCTATTTTGTTGATGCATTTCCAGATAAGTTGCAGATATTAGTACACATCACCCCTAAATCCTTCAGCATACACATCTTTAATAAGAGTTAAATATTTGTTTATAGTTCTTTCCTTAATTAGGGTAAAATTTGCATATAAAGAAGTGCACAAATCATAAGTGTACACTTACAGAGTTTTAACAAATGCATGCAACTGTGTGACCCAAAATCCTATCAAGACAAAGAACATTGTCATAATACCAGGAAGTTCCCTCATGTCCCTCCCCTGCCCCACACCCAGAGGCACCCACTGTTCTGATTTTTTTTCTACCATAGGTTTGTTTTGCCTGTTCTTGAACTTCACATAAGTGGAATCAGGATGTTCTTTGTGTCTGGCTGCTTTCTCTTAGCATTCTGTGTGTACGATTCATTCCTATTGTTGTGTGCAGAAGTAGTTTGTTCTTATTTACTGTAGCATTCCACTGTTTATTTATCCATTCTCTTGTTGATAGACACCAGGGCTATTCTCAAATATGTTTCTGAATATGTGTTAGGACGTATATTCTTACCCTGTTTTCATACAGGTGAATAGATAATTATACCAACACCATTTATTGAAGATATTTTCCATATGTTATTGAATCACATGTCATCCTTGTCATATGTTAAGTTCCTTACATAAACTATGTTTTGATTCTCAAATCTGCTCCATTAATCAACTTAAATTCTTATTCCCAACCATATTGTTCTAATTATAGTAACTTTATCAGAAGTTTTACTATATGATTACAGGAATTTTAACAAGAGTTTTACTGTTTGGATAAAGTAAGTTATTCTTCATTCTTCTTTTAATAAAAATTCTTGGCTCTTTTCAAATTTTTTTTTTTTTTCAATTTAAGATCACTCTGTCTGGTTCCAAACCATGCAGTGATACATGTACACTCACATATGGATTTTGAATGCAATTCTACTCTACATTTGGAAGGACTAACATTTTAATGACCCTGAGTCACCTAAATTATAATGTGAGTCAAACATACAATCTCTATCTGTCTTACATTGAAAGTTTCTTAAGTGAAATATTCTCCACATTACTTTCCTGCACACATTAGTTAGATCATTTGCTGTGATTTTGTGTTTCTTCTAAATGATGAAGTTTATAAACTAAACCTAACAGCTTTCAGGATCCTTCACATTTTATCATATTATTCTTCCATGTTTTGCCTTTTATTCAAAATAGAGAAAATTATCATATTTGCTGATTAAACTATTGATATTTCTAAAATTTCTAAATATGCAATTTATTCACATGAAAAATATTTATTGATCATCTGCTATGTGCCAATCCTGGGCTACAAGCTAGAGGCACAATTAGGATTGAAAAGAGGCAGCATTACTATTCTCACATTCGAATGAGGAAAAGGAAGATTAATCAGACACATACACAAATAAGTGCATAATTGCCAGTTGAGATAAGAGCCACTGTGTTCTGTGAGAGCATGAAGAAAATAATAAATAAGAAAAATAGCCTGACTAGATCTAGGGGAATTAAGGGCTGCCAGAGGAGGAGATGGTGCTCCAGCAGAGATTTGAAGAATAAGTCACCCAAATGAATGGGGCAGGTTAGAGCACTGAGAAACATAAGCAGCACATACAAAGGCTCTGTGTCAAGAGGGAAGGTGGAATTTTAGAGGAGCTGAGAGAGGACTCCTGTGCTTGGCATTTGGAGAAAGAAGGGAAAGTGACCAAGGAGGTCAGCAGTAGTTACATAGGACAGGGCCTCCTAGACGCTTGTGATGGAATTTACCTCCTTAGAGCAATGAGAATTCACTCAAGGGCTCTGTGTGGGGTGGGGGTGGGTGGTGGGAGGGGTGTACACAGATGCACACACATGACCCAAAAGTGATGAATTTGCATTTTAGAAAAATAACCTGGTTTTTCTCTTGCTTTTCCTTTCCAATATTTTCCCTCCCTTCTTTATAAACAAAACAAAAAAAAAAAACTTTCTTGGCTTTCTTCCTTCTTTCTTTCATCCAAAAGTCATTTGGCAAGCCCAGTCAAGGTAGATGTCCTGATCTAGAGAGGCAAGCCCTAGCAGGGATCAGGACCCACGGGTGAGGGGGCTGGAAGGCCAGCAGTATTGGAAGATTAGCTATAGACAGGGATATTGAGAAATATATTGGAGACAATGGGACCTTTTGGTAAAGGAGGTACAAATATGGAAAGCATGGAAGCTAGAATGAATTATGTGATGTTGAATTGGAATTGGAGGTATCTGTGAGACCTTGTGGTTTTCAATATATAAGGAGATAGAGAAATAAATAAGAGCTGAGAGTGCCTGTACACAGTGGTACCTGTGTAGCAAAAAGTACACCTGGCACTCATATCTTGGATTCTGTATTCTCTTCTATACTAAAAGCATCCAGGACTCATTAGAGAAATGGCCCCTTACAAGGGCCTGGGTAGAAGTATTAGATGATCCCAGTACATCTTTATGTGCCAGAAAGTACTCAAAGAATGATGGGAATATGTCAAAAGTACACAATACCCAGCTTAAAGGGCTTCAATGTCCAAATATAGTATAAAATGAACTTCAAAATATATACTGATGGTAACAGATTATAACCTATTGAATAAGATAGTAACTATGGAGTCCACACTGATATGAATATGAATGAGTAAATAAGAGAAGATAAAGCTTTTCCCAATAGTGGAAAGAATGGTGTTATTAGAAAAATCACTATTTGGTGACCATAAGATTAATAGTTAAGACACATGTTGATACATGGGGTGAAACGAGAGAGAATGGGGACTTTACATAGCCTCAAAGTATTTCCCCCCAAATATTAATAACATAAAGGGAGAAAGTAAGTTTACAGAGAAGTCTGGTAATACCATCTGAATCAAAGATTAGAGTTCACACCACCAGTAACAGACATTGTGTGCCACTGAGAGTATGCAGTGAAAGAACATAGCATTTCAGATACTCTGTTCAAAATGTATAACTTGGATCTTATCATGAGGAAAAATCAGACTAATTAAAATTGAGATACATTCTATTAAATGCCTAACCTATGATCTTAAAATTTCAAGGTCATGAAAGTTAAGCAGACTGCCAACTGTTCCAGATTGAAGGGCATTAGAGAGGCATGATAAGCAGGTGATATTTACATATGATCTCTAAGAGGACATTTCTGTGACAGTTGTTAAGAATTTGAATGGAGTATCTGGATGAGGAGTGTATAGGCATTCTTTGTAGTATTCTTGAAACTTTTCTAGACATTGAAACTTTCTCAGAATAAAATATTTTTAAAAAACATTTACCCTGGCTGAAGTGTAGAGGACAGATGGGGGAGGCAACAGTAGAAGCAAGATGGTCAGTGGAGTGAATGAAGCCCAGGGGGATCAGGGGAGAAACATGGAAAAGACTTGAGAGTGGGTGATGCTTAGAGGTGAGGGTAACAGAGGTCCAAAGATGACACCTGGTATCTGGACTGTGTCTCTGGATGGATGATGGTGCCATTCCCTGAGAATGGGGATTCTGGAAAGGAACTGGTTGGAGGAATTGAAGGATTGAGAGTAAATTGTGGGTTTAGTTTAAAGCAGTCTCTCAAATTTTGGTGAGTATCAGGTTTACCTGGAGAGCTAATAAGGAAAACAGAGGAACAGACTCATGAAGTTGAATAGAGTCTGGGCCTTGGCATTTTCACCAATATATCCCAGATGATTCTGTTACAAAATTTGTAAGACACTTGTTTAGAATATTTTGACTTTTATGTGCTGGTAGGATATCTAAGTAGAGCTGCTGAACAGGCAGCTGGAAATCTGGGTTTGGAGCATGGAGGAGAAGTCCAAATGACGATGTGTATTTAGGAGTCATCAGCATAAAGACAAGAATCAAAACAGGGGGTGTAAATGCACTTGACTTGGAAGAGATAGAGTGGGCAAAGGACCTCATTCTGAGCATGAAGAAGCCCAACATTGACCAATACAGATGTCTGTAAAGCAGGAAGCATGGATGTCCAACTGTCCCTTTCCTCCAGAGAGGCAATTACTAAGAATTTGCTGTAAATCCTACCCCCTCACTTTGCAGAGGAGGGATCGAGGCCCAGAGTGGTCAAATGAGTTACTCAGTCACATAGGTTGTCAGTGCAGCTTTGGCCCTTCAGTTCAGGTTTCCGGACTCTGAATCCAGTGCTTGGGACACCATGGCTTCCTCTCTGGCCCCACAGTGTGCCAGACTCCCTGCTCAACTTGGGTCATTTGTGATATCCCAGAAAGCCTATTTTTCTTTCTTTCCTTCCCCTTTTCTTCCCAAAAATCCAGCAAAGGATTGTCATCTTTGCCAATGGCTCTGCTGGCCTTTGGGCAATACACACAGAGGTCAGGCCATATTGCATTGCCCCCACCCCACCTTCAGGCAGAGGTGGGCCTCTGTTAACTTTAATTTATCTATTGATTTCTTTTCAGCTCTACTTCTTTACATTTTTTTTATGGTTACTCTAGGATTTATATATATAAACACAAATATAAATATAAATAGTGACTTTTTCTCTGTTTGCTTTCAAGATTTTCTCATTATCTTTGGTTTTTAGCTTGACTATGGTCAAGCTGGTCATACTTTTCTCCCCTAATTTATCTTGTTTGAGAACCTATCAGCTTCTTAAATCTGTAAATTTATGTCTTTTACTATTATTGGGGAATTTTTCAGCCACAATTCTTCAAATATTATTTCCTGTCCCCTTTTCCCTCCTTCTAGGACTACAATTACTTATGTGTAAAACTTGTGAAATTGTCCCACAGGTTCCTGAGGCTCTGTTCATTACTTTCCCCATTTTTTCTTCTCCCTTTCTCAGATCTATCTTTAATTTCATTGATTCTTTCATTTGCTATCTCCATTCTTCTAAGAAAAGTCCCTCAAGAGACTTTTTTTTTGATATTGTATATTTTAGCTCTATACTTTCTTATGAATCTTTCTTTTATACTTTCCAATTCTCAGCTGAGATGTCTTTTTTTTTAATTCATCATAAGCATATTTTTCTTTACCCTGTTGATCATAGCCATAATAGCTGCTCTTGTAAGTCTGGGTCATCCTGGGATTGGCATCTTTTTTTCCAATGAAAATGGATCACATTTCTCTGGCTCTTTGTACGTCTAGTAGTTTTGGATTACATGTGTTGTGAGTGTTGTATATGTGATGTAGAGACTCTGAATTCTATTACACTGATCCAAAGAATGTTGCTCTTTTTGATTTAGCAGGAAATTAACATGTTATACTCAACCTGCAGACTCTGTCATGTCTGCAGTGGGCAACAGCTCAGATTTCAGTTCCTGTGGTTTTCAATCTGTCTTATACTTGCATGGTTTAGGAGTCAGCCAGAGAACTGGCAAAAGTTTATACCCAGAATTTGGAATCCCATTTCCCTGGTTCTCTTGTGTCCAGGGATTCTTTCCCAACTCTCTAGCATCCCTGATTATCCAGGACTCCTTCACTTGGTTTCTCCAACCAGAAAGATGGTAGGTTTTTCTACTAGAGTTTTAGCCATTGGGTAGACAGCTGCCCCCAGGGCAAAACTGCAAAAAGTAAAACTCACCTCATGCTGCTCAGTTTCTGTAACCTTCAGGTAGCTTTTCCTTTCTTTTCTTTCTTCTTTCCTTTTCTCTTCTCTTGTACTTTTTTGTTATTTGCTGGAGAGTCTGTTTGTTAAAAGCATACTCCTCCACATCAAAAGTGGAACCTTCAGCTTATTACCATAATCAGCAGGTCTGTAAGACAGCTCTTAAGCCTGCTTTACTCTATCTTAAGTTCCTTATTCATGCAGTTCTTTCAAGATCTTTTAAACATCGTTGTCACCTTCTAATACATCTTGTTTTACTTTATAGGTGGAGACCTCAGTCGTAGCTATTAAAGTTTTCTAGTTTTTCCTACTAGGCCCTCAGTTTTCATCTCTTATTCTGTCTTAATTCTCCAACATGCTTCCCCCAGGTCTTCCTTCTCTCTTTTAAATTGCTATTTCTAGCCCCAAGAGCATTTCCTTCCCATCAGGCTCCTGGAATAATGAACAGATAGAATTTGCTCCTTTGTGCTTTTCTATGACTGGAATAAATCCACTAAAATAAGGAGGAGTTCTGTACTGCTCCTAACATTCCAGAGAGACAGATCAGTGAGCTGGGCTGGGCTCTAATACCTGTACAATTTATATAACTTTCTTTTTGGCAGGTGTATTTCTGAATACTGTTATGGGTGTTCAGAATAACATTTCTACGTGTCTTAGTCTGCTCAGGCTGCTCTAACAAAATATCATAGGCTACATGGCTTAAATAACAGACATTTCTTTCTCACAGTTCTGGAGAAACTGGAGGCTGGGAAGTCCAAGATCAATGTGCTGGCAAATTGAGTTCCTGGTTGGAGCCCTCTTACTGGCTTGCAGATGGTCGCCTTCTTGTTGGGTGCTTACACAGCAGAGAGAGATAGAGACAGAGAGAGAGGCAGAGACAGAAACAGAGAGAGCAACAGCTCTGGTCTCTTTTCCTCTTCCTGTAAAGACACTAATCCCATCACGGGGGCCCCACCCTCATGACCTCTTCTAAACCCAATTACCTCCCAAAAGGCCCAACCTCCAAACTGGGGGTTAGGGCTTCAACATATGAATTTTGAAAGGACACACTCATTCAATCCATAACACCGTGCTTGTGTTAAAGACCAGTGCTCAGTGTTTGACTTCACAGGTAACATTCTGGTTATTACTGGTCCTGTCTCCTGTTACCAAGGGAAAAAAAGGCACACATATCAGGGAAAGTGCCACATCTTTGTTTAACTCTGCATTTGGGGCTCACATACACATTCACAAAACTGATCTTAGCCCTTTCTCAGCTCACACTGGTGGAGAGAGCCCCAACAGGGTCCCACAAACCCTCTCTGAATGGCAGCTTTCTGCTGGTTAAGTCAAAAGCTCTGCTCCAGCATGCCTTGCTTTCTTTTCTGATCAGTAGGAAGAGGCCTCATCCGGTCCCTTTGTGAGCAAAATCTTTGCTTCTTCGTATTCAGCCAGGTTCCTTCTGCCAAAGTAGTGTTAACTTTCCCAGCCTTCAAAGCCCCAGGCTGTCTCTCTGAGAAGTCTCTGGCCTTGCCCGTGCCTTCCCTCAATGCTGCTCCCGGCAGACCTCCGTATTTTATCCTGAAGTGCACTCTGTCTTCAAGGCACCTCTGATCTCCCCCAGCCCCTTCCCCTTTGCTCCTCCTGACTCTCAGCCCTCCTGTCTCAGTCCCCGGCTCCTCCCACACCCAGTGTTTTTGCCCTTCTGAGGCTCCCTTCCTTCCAAGCCTGCCAGTGCCTCCCTCCTCTTTGCTTTCTCTGTTCTAATGTCTGCTGATGTTCCCTGCCTCCTCTGTCCCCCTCTGGGGAATCTCAGATAAAGCTGCTTCTTGGGCATCTGCCCCTCCTGGTGGGAAGCAGAAGCCATTTTCTCAGGCAATTCGCCAGCCGCTCCTTTTCCTGCCTTGATCTCCGTGCCTGCCCAGCTCTCCCTCACATACTGCCCTCACTTCCCTCAATGACTGCCTGGACCGGCTCCAGGAGAGCTCAGCTGGTCTTTCCTCTAGAAGCTGCCCCATCTGCATTAGACTCATTTCTTGAGCTGCCCCAGGGGCACTGGACACGGAAGGTCCACCCTCCCCATGGGACAAGGGTCAGACTGTCCTGCAAGGACATCTCTGTGAGCACCTGTCCCACTGGCTCGTCCTGAACCTTCCGGGGAAACCAGGCCTGCCCCGCACGTGCTCTACAGAGGTTCTTGTTCCCCTGTGATGAATTTCAGTCACCCTGTCACCATGGAGGCAGGACCCTGTCTCATCCTCTCCCATTATTCCCATGAATTATTGTCTCAGCTGCAGCCTCCAATTTCACCATATTTCTGGGAGGGAGCATCCATTCTAGCCACAATCGATTCCCTGCTGAAGTCTCCAGGGCCTTTCCTTTCACAAAAAAAATGACCTTTATTCCATGATATTATGCTGCCCATGTCTTCAACAATGTGGGCTGGGAAGGTGGCAAAATATCCCTTCTAGAAGTCTCTCCCACTCTGGGGTAGCAAAATACTTCTGTGGTAGGAAGATGCAGGATTTAGTTTCAAACTATGCTCTATAAATTTGGCCTTTGGTCTCCTCATCCATAAGATGGGATTTGGAAGAATTGTCAGATTCATATGACCCCCTGTGATAAACTGGAAACAACCCCTAATGCAGGTCCTGCCCTGGTCGCAGCGTCTGTGATTATTGTGGGTGCTGCCACCAGTGCATCCCGGGCTCTCAGAATCCATACCCCATGGCGACAGACACCCAGGTATACATTTTCAAGGCTAACTGATAAAAAAGATTGTGACTTTCCCTCTTCCTACTCACTCCAAAACAGAAAACAATAAAGCAGAGAGCTTCCAGAAGCCCAGGATATTTTGTGAATATTTTGATATTCACAAAGGAGAACAGGGCCCTCGTGACAGGATCCCCATGGAAGAATTTTGAAGAAGACTTCTCAGGAGAGAAAAGGGGAAAAGACAGTTAAGATTATTGTGTCTAGGGAATTCCCTGGTGGTCCAGTGGTTAAGATTCAGTGCTTTCACTGCAGTGGGTCGGGTTCGATCCCTGGACCGGGGAACTAAGATCCCACAAGCTGCAAGGCGCGGACAAAAAAAAAAAATAAAAGATTATTGTGTCCACTGAAACCCGTGGTTCTCACACTTCCCTGTGCCCCAGGATCCCCTGGAGTGCTAGGAAAGTGGAGGTTTCTGGGCCCTGCCCTCAGAGTTTCTGATCAGTAGGTCTAAGTAATATGCATTTCATACAAGAACCCAGATAATGCTGATACCACTAGTGCTGGACTGCACTTTTAGCATGACTGCATTGAAACTATTTTAGGGAGCATAAATTCACATCACAAACCTGCATTGCAAGAAAGGTCAGTTATTTTTCAAAAATCAAAGTAAATCTGACACTGAGTCCCCATCCTGTCAGACTAGAAAGGAAAATGTATTTTCAGGCATCCTGGAGCGTTTCCTCTCTCCCCAAGCCCGAGGGATTATGCAGGTCCTGGGGCCACACTGGGGCACCATGTCTTTGCAGGGACTAGAGCCCCTCCGCCTCTGGCCCAGCATCACCTGTGTCTGATGAGGCGGGGAGGGCACAGCGCCCATAGGTGTCCCCACCACAGAGCCCCAAACCAGCATCTGTCTCCAGGTCTTGGAACCTCCATCTGACCCTGCCACTTAGCTCCCCCAATAACCCATTTCTCAGAATCTGAATCCCCATCCTGCCCCATTCATCAGCTCTTTTGGAAAAAGAAAAAAAAAAAAAAAGCAAAGTTGATTAAATCAGCCCTGAAGATCCTGGGGTTGTTTTTGAGGAGCTGGGGACGTATTGATGATCATCCTCAGTCTTGAGGTTCTTCAGTGCCATAGCACCAAACACACATGAATCAACACCTCAGTCATTTTCATTGACATGGTTACCAGTGAAGTGGTTGCCCAGTAAACTGGAGTTCAACTCAGAGAGGGTATCTGGCATTGTGTTTGTCTACCCTCCATCTTCTATACGTAAATAAGGGCTTAAGGAAGGAAGGTGGTCCAGGGTGCCGGAAGGGCTCACCCATGTTTGGGATGGAGAATCTTTTTTCTCCAGGAACTTTTACTTGGGTGACTCAAAGAGGGGATCCACCGAGAAAAGACCAAGAGGGTCAAAGCCTCAGCCTTAGGGGCCCTCCCCCTTCCCCGTGCCAGGTCCTGAGCCCGACCTGCGCAGGAGAAGTGGGTGCCCCAGTCTGAGAACCCCTTTGCTTTGATACGTCTCGGAGGAGTGGCCGACCTGCATCCTTGTTCTCTGAACCAGCTGGGGACCGAGGGCAGAGCAGGGAGCGTAACCATCTCCCCGCCCAGGCTGCCCAGACTTTCTGTTCCACCAGGAGCCAGCAATGCTGTCCCTAGGCCTTGTGGGTGACAGATGGTTAGGGGGACTCTGTGATGAAGGTAGGAAGCCTCTGTGAACTTTCTTTAAAGCCTGTGGTGAGTGGCTCCCACCAGCATCACACACGTGGCATGCACGGGCATACACACAGGTACAGTGCAGTACACACACGTGGATACCCAAGCACAGAGACAGACAGAGAAACACACAGGCACCCGGGGCTACCTTGAGACAGGCACGTGACTTCCCAGTTGCTGTGGGGCAAGGGCTAGGCTTTTCCTTTCCTTACCACTGAGAAGTGAGTTCGACTGCTAGAGCACTGTTTTTTTGTTTTGTTTTGTTTTGTTTTTCTTATAATGTACTTAATGCTTAAAAGGTACAAAGAAAGCAGAACGTTATCTGAGATAATCCTTCCTGCAAGCCTTTGGGAAAAAGCCCCCTCTGTCTGCACTTTGCAGAAGTCGCTGCTGAGAAGGTTCATCCCTCTGCTTGATGGTTTGGGCTCAGGCTAGGAACTTGGTCCTTCCAAATGAGAAAGGTTTGCTGGCTTTCTGTCCAGTGACCCCAGGCCCAGTTTCACTTCTCCCTACCATTCTTGGCGATTTTTACGTTTAAATCATACTTCTCCTCCCGGTCTGATCCCTGGCTTCCCTCAGGAGGCCATTTTCAAATTGTGATTTCTCACTCTTCTTTCAGTCACTGAGCTAGGGTGACAGGTTCTCTCTTGGGTGGATGGGAAAGTTTAGAGGGATGAAGACAAGCAAAGAAAAGAGGGGAGCCCCTTTAACTGCAGCTGGAATAAAACCAAGGCCCAGTCCCCCAGACATTCTCCCCCAGCATTAATTAAGCTGAGGGCAGAATCACTCAAATTCCACTCCAGTCACCCCACTCTGCCGCTCACATCACTCTTCTTCAGGCAGCCCTGCCCTCCCCTTCCACCGATATCTCTCCCTGGATCACTTTGTCACCAGATGCTCAGTTAGGGATATCAAGCCCTGACTGAAACGCCCTTTTGAAAAAGACTCAGCATAATTATGATTAGTGAGGCCAGTGTATTATTAGCATGAGTGGGATCGGATGGGATTTCAGAGCCTGAGCTAGCTCGTACCCTGGTGACTGGCGCAAGATCAGGGTCAGTTTTCCCGGCCAGCACATCTCTCTGCTCTGAGTGTGGTGTGCGGGGTCAATCAGGCAAAGCCCTCCTCCCTGTGTGCCTGTCATCATGCAGGAGGGGCCAGCCACCTGCAGGAGCATGCAGGTGCATGCAATGCCTCTACCAGCCATTCTCAGCTAATGCATATTTATTAAGCACCTACTGTGTGCAAAGCCCAGCAATGAACAAAACAGACGCTTCCTGAGCTCTTTGAAGTTCCTTCCTAGCAAAAAAGATGGACATTAAACAGCTGATGCAATTAACTATGTAATTACAATTGTTAGGTGCTATAATTACAATTGTTAGGTGCCATGGAGAAGCATATATCAAGCATGTATTGCATACCCTGAGGAAGGAACATCTGGGCCGAAACTCAGAGGTGTTCATTAGGGCAAGAGTACAGCCAGGAATCCATGGGAAGAGTCCCAGAGCTGGAGGCAGACTCTGCTTCCTCAGCAAGGACAGGGCGTGGAGGAGAGGAGGGTGCTGGGGACACTTGTGCACAAGCACAGATTGGGGAGAAGCAGCTGCCCAGTGGAAAAGGCTTTCAAAAGAGAAGTTGCAGGAAATGGCGAGTAGAGATGAGTCAGGATCGTGGGGTAGGACTGTGTGAGCAGCCCACGTGGGCTCACAGTAGCTTTGCTCCAAGCTGTGAACTTCGAGGGCGGGGCGGGAGGGGGCTGTTGGCCAGGGGAGGTAGGAAAAGAGGAAGAACCGGAAATGAGACCCTGACCCAGGTCCTCAGGGAATAGGCCTGGGACCCCTGTGCAGACATGGAGGCTTGAACTGTGAGGGCACCTGGACTGAAGCACACCCAGCAGATGGTGGAGAGATTTTTACCTTCTCAGCTGAGGTCCCAAAGAGTCAGTCAAGAAGTCAGTGAACCAATCAATCACGGATCATTGATTCCTTGCAAGACCTCTGCTAGAGAAGGTCGTTATTTAATATGTTGATTGGCAGTAGTATCTGTAAATCACTCACTAAGATTTAAGCTCACTTTCCTGATTGGGTGCTTAGTAAATAAAAGTTTGGAGCCATGGCTTAGAGAAAAGAGAGATGGCTTTCAGCTGAGATGAGAGAAGGGGGTGGAGTAGATTCCCAGATGAATTGGAGGTGAACTAGGCAGTAAAACTGGGCACGTTAAAGGTACTCAGTAACCGTTTATAGGATGGATGGGTAAATGAATAAGGTTATAAGGGCTCAGAGGCTGAGGGTTTTCCAGAAAGAGGTAACATCAGGATGGAACAGGTCAGGAGGTCAGAAAGTAGTGTGCTTGCTGCTGCACTCCCAGCTTGTAAACAGGCTCATCTGGCTGGTTTTGGGAAGAGGGTGTACAGGCCAATAAAATCAAGGTGTGCTAGCCCTTGAAGGGCCCTGTTATCGGCTGCATCGTGTTCCCCCCAAAAAAGTTACTTGAAGTTCTAACCCCTGTATCTGTGAGTGTGACCTCATTTGGAAATAGGGTCTTTGCAGGTATAATTCAGGTTAAGATGAGGTGGATTAAGGTGGGCCCTAAATCCAATGACTGGTGTCCTTTTAAGAAGGAGATCCTGGAGTCTCTGCAAATCTCCCTCTAGTTCTGCGGGCCTCCTCTGCATCATTAGAGAAGTTGGTACCAGGGGGTGGAGGTGCTCATCCCCTGCACCTAGCTTAATAGGGCCTTAAAGACCTGATAGGGCTTGACCTGTGAGCCCTGCACAGGGCTGAGCCTCTTCACGAAAAGAGGCCTCTGGGTCTAGCAAATCTCTAGAAGGCAAGGTGTTTATCCAAGGAAGCGACACCAGGCTCTTCAATCCAGTCCTCCGAGAGCACACGGAAACAAAAGCGATTTTTTAAAGACCCCAGTAGCTCAAAACCAGCCCTATTGAGGCTGAGCATATTACACCTCCTCTGGGAAAGCTGAATTTAAAAATGTGAAGGCAGCCAAGAAAGTCTCTTCCAGTGTAGTTTACAGATCCAGAGGTAAAAGAAAGAGTCAGAGTGTAAGCAAGAGAGAAAGAGAGAGCAGAGTGAGGCAGGGGGAGAGCTGATCAAAGGCCCCTCTGCTCCCACTCCTTCTGCAGATACTCTAGCTGCTTGGGGCGGGCGGCGGGGGGGGGATATGCGGGGAGGACTTTAGAGGGGAAGGTTTTATTTTAATCCTCCCACAAAAGCATTCAAGTAAACCCTTTCCCTGTGAGAAAACGAGAGTATAAAACAGGAAGAGAAGATTCTCAGTGAAAAGATCCATGTAGACTTCTACTAATACTGCTCACTTAGAGAACACATGCCATCTGGGTACTTGATAAAAAGAAAAAAAAGGCATAAAGAAAAGTTCAAAGCCCATGGATTCAGCTTGTGAGTTGCAAGCTGCTCGCCTCTCCTCCTGGCAGATACTTTTTTGTCTTGGTCAGCAATGACTAGCTTTTCAAAGTGACCTGTCAGATCTTCGTTCCTTTCTTCTCTTGTTGGCCAAGGAGCTGAGCAGTGGGGAGAAGCGAGAGGAGGTGACCCAGGTGACAAGAGCAAGACTGACCTTCTATTCATTAACGTTCTGAGAATTTTCTATTGAAATACAAAGCCTCAGCCCACTTGTGCCTGGGCCTGACCCAGCAACTTCACATCTTGCTACTCCATGCCAGATGGGACAAGACACCTGCCTCGATCCATGCACAATTTTTTACTTCTTGTCTGTTAGAGGTGTATATTTTGGGAACATGCCCCAGGGCTCTGGCCCATGACTTAGCCAGGAGTGGCCATGGGACCTTGATTTTAGGCCCCATCATTTTTTAAAGCTTCTCCTTTGGAAGGGAATTTGGCATCCTCCAGGGATTGCAGAGGATGACAGAAAATCCAGGGAGGCTCCGTCTCCAGTTACCAAGCAATGTAAGTTCATACGCTTTTAAACCAACATCACTGATAAAACGCTATGAAGCAGCTTTGTAGTTAGATATTCTACCTGGAGAAATTAGAAGGGCAAAGGTTTTGTCAGGAAATGCTGTGGCAGGAGGGGGTAGAATGGGACGAAAGTTTGGGGCAAAAGCCTGGACAGGGAGAGGGGCTGGTTCCTTAGCATCACCTTAAGATAGTTTATGTTCCTCCTAAATTACTTTTTTTCCTATTACACAAGCTATAGCTCTATTATTCTAAAATAATGATTAGTATTCTACAATAGCTCTCTATTAGAAAATTATTTTAGTTAATAAGACATCATTTAGGGCTTCCCTGGTGGTGCAGTGGTTGAGAGTCCACCTGCCTATGCAGGGGACACGGGTTTGTGCCCCGATGCGGGGGGGGATCCCGCATGCCGCGGGGCGGCTGGGCCCGTGGGCCATGGCCGCTGGGCCTGCGTGTCCGGGGCCTGTGCTCCACGGTGGGAGAGGCCACAGCAGTGAGAGGCCCACATACCGCAAAAAAAAAAAAAAGACATCATTTAAAACCCATTATTCAATTTGTTGTTGTTTATTTGTATTGGCTTTTGATATGTATTATTCTACCAGTAATCATTATCTTCAATGACAAACACACTAAACTCATTATTTCCTTCCTTTATTTTTCAATGTTTTCATCACATTTCAAAAAATGTAGCAAACTCGGTCCAATAGCTCTAATGACAAACAATTCAATGCATAGAACTTCACAGTAGATAATTCTGAAGGGTGGTCCCCTCAGCATTTATAAGGACAAGGCTGGATTTTCAGCCAGAAAACATGACTTGAGTCCTGGCCAATTATTAACTTAGGGTGAAAGTCACTTTACCTCTCTGAGGCTCCATTCCATTATTTGTCAAATGGGAATAGGATATTATACTCGGTCTGTATCACATGACTATTGTAGAGATCGAAGGAAAAATATTGTATTGAAAGTGCTTTAATAAATTTCTGAAGTCCTGTAAAATGTAACAAAATAAAAGTTACTATAGGGCTTCCCTGGTGGTGCAGTGGTTGAGAGTCCACCTGCCGATGCAGGGGACGGGGGTTCGTGCCGCGGTCCAGGAAGATCCCACATGCCGCGGAGCGGCTGGCCCCGTGAGCCATGGCCACTGAGCCTGCGCGTCTGGAGCCTGTGCTCCGCAACGAGAGAGGCCACAACAGTGAGAGGCCCACATACCGCAAAAAAAAAAAAAAAAAGTTACTATAAAAGCTGATGCAATAGAATAAATTATTCTGGATCTTAGCGAAATACTTTTACCTGATTTGGGGGGAAAGATCTGTTCCAATACAGTTCCATTCAGTTAATAATGCAAGTGGTAGGATCTTGCTTTAAACTCTAACCAATGTAATATGAAGAGTACAAACTTGGATGGCAATGAGACTGAACTACAAACCCTGGCTCTGCTACTAATACATTATGTAAACCAGGTGAGATCTTTACTTTGTGAGCCTCAGTTTTCTAACCTGTAAAACAGGGATAAGAACCTACCTCTTAGTATGACTGTGAAAATTAGGTGATATTAAATATGTCAAGTGCCCAGCAGAGCAGCTGGCACCCAGTGGATCCTTGATAAATGTCCATTTGCTCTAGCCGTCTCTGAGATTCCTCATAAAAATGGGAATGGAAATAGAGCCTGTTCTCTTACAGTGCCTACTTCTTCAAGGTGAACTCACTCAATATGTGGTTGATAAATTGGGGAACGACATTGGTATAATGGTTCTCATATAACCTTTTTCTGGGATATTTATGTCCCAAAGCAATAAGGGGCAAGATTTCTTACAATTAAAGAGAAAGCCTTAGCATCATAAGAAGACCTTAAGGAAAAAGTTGGAATTGACAGAAAAGCCTTTCTTTAGTGCAAGTAGTGGCTAGTTTAGTGGTTTCTAGAACCACTATATTTTCCACTCTGTTACCTGGTAAAGCTGAGATAAAAAATTGAGGAGACTATGAAAGCATGTTCTTTATGTTAAATTATAATTTTTTGGACAAAGAAGTCTATACTCTGGGTCAGATTTTTAATTTTAATGAATCTGATCTCTGTGAGATGGGAATACCGCCCCCTCTGACCCCCACCCAGGACATATTTCTCCAAGGAGGAAGCACAAAATCCAGGGTTTTAGTTGCAAATGATTGACTGACTTACGTAAAGGCAGGTTTTAATTTACCTGTGTTGCTATTTTTATTAGGATTGTTGTGTTTTTGTTACATTTTGAGTGGTCTTCTCCAAATGCAATTTTGTCCCTTAGTCTCTGTTATTTTATTGTGCAATTTTGCAGAATGTGAGGTTTTTAAAATATATAGCATTATAGCAGAAAGCCTGTATTAGGAAATTAGAGTCCATTCAGTCACCTACAGGAAGCATATGCTCCATTTAGGTATAATAAATAGTTGAACCATCACTAGGCCTAACCATTTGAGAAAGGGAATATTTTTAGAATTTTTAATAAGATCAAAATGAAAGCAATTATGTTAGAATATATATGTGAGTCAAAGGAAAGGAAAAAATGTGAGTCACTAGAATGCCTTTCAACTCATGTGATTGATAACGTCAGCTTCACATCCTAGAGTTTATAGGAACTGGGTCAGGGCCCTGCTGGGGTGATGGGGAAACCTAGCCAGGCTCCAGACCACCACCCGGCTTCAATCACAGAAGCTCCTCTCTTCTCTGTTTTAGATTGAACTTACACTGAGGTTTCCTTTCAGACAAGGGTTTTTGAAGACTATAAGTCATTAAATGTGATGACAATGGGTCATTTGCGGTCAATATTTCTGTCCCACCAATTGTCCTTTATCCAGGCCTAGAAGAGACTCTACAGATCATGACCAATGTTGGTCTTTAAGGAAGATTCAGAAAAATTTTATTACATTTCAAGAACTTCAAAGCTAGGATATTGTCCATATTGCACTTTCTTCACTGCCTGCATTTGAAGTTATGGTAAAAATGCTTTCCAAAAAAAAAATGCTTGGGGCACTCCTCTCCTCACTGGCTTCTCTGTAAGAACAACTTCAAAAGGAAATGCCATTGCTTGGTCAGAGAATTCCTTTAGATACCTGATCATTTGAAAAGGAGATTTTTAAGAACTTTTTATTTGGATAAAATTTCCCCCCCAAATTTTAATGAAGACATCTACACTATGGTAAGATTTTTAATTTTGTCCAAACCAACCTCTAGGAGGAGTGACTGCCTTCCAGGACCTGCGGTCCAGGGTCTAGTAATCCTCATGTCTCTTCAGTCTCCTTCAGCCTGGAATATTTCCACTGTCTTTCTTTGTCTTTGATGACATTCACATTTTTTTTTTAAGAGTACATTTTTTTTTCATTAATAGAACATTCTTCCTTTGAGGTTTTCTGGTATTCTTCATAATTAGATTCAGGTTCTACATTCTTGGCCACAGTCTTACATTAAGTGATATGTGTCCTTCCTAAGGTATCATATCTCAAGACACAGGATGTCCATATGCCCCCTCAATGGACGTACTGATCTTGATCACCCAATCAAGGTTTGCTCCAACTTCTCCAATGTATATTTACACGTAATATATATTACATATTGTTTTCTCTTGTAACTGATAAGCAGTCTCTGGGAAGACAGTTAGGCTATGTAAATATCCTGTTCTTCATCAAAATCCCTCCTCCCCCTTCCCCAGTTTTAGCATCCACTGATGATTCTTATCTGAACCAGTCAGTACTACATGGCTGCCAAATGACCTTTTCCAACTCCAGCCAGCAGGCCAGCACTCGTCATTGACAAGAGAATATTTTGGATAGTAGTTCCATAACCCAATAAAATGTTTTTTTGTCTTGCTTGGAAATTCAACCTAATAACATTCTGAAGATCACACTCTCAATGATTTTTATCTGAGAACTTTTGGAATGACCTTTGGCTAAAAACATTAAGATTCTCATCTGTCCCCAGGTTGCCAATCCCTGTTTTAGGTTATGACCTTTCAGACTGGTCTTGTCCCATCACTGTGCCCACACCTTTGATCTAAATAGTCTGATTTACTTGAAGGGAGGTCAGATGAGGAAGTTAGGCAGACAAGCTCCAATCTGTCGCACAAATATGCTGGCTCATTAATTCCTGGTTCTCTGCCTCGTGGCTGCTCTGCTCCAGAGCTAGGATGCCCTGCCCTCTACCTCCTTGTGTCCTAACCTCACCCATCCTTTGCCACAGGTAGTAAAATACAAACCTGGAGGGCTCAGAAATGTGAAAGTCTGAGAGGCCTCAAGAGATATTGAAATGTTCCTACAGGATATAGAGCCACTGGGAGGCTCTCCAGCAAGCCCAGAGGAGCAGTCTCTGCTTACTACGTGCAGAGGCCACAGATCTTGGGAAGTTGTGAGAGCTTCTCTTGACTTGTGGTTGAGGATTATCACCTGAAACTTTTAGGCTATAAAACACTGGGTTCCCAGGCCTTAGGAGACCATGGATCTGGTGGAAATGGGAATTATTTTGGAGGGGCTCACAGTTCACCAGCCCCAGATAAAATGGGTTCTGAACTCTCTGAAGAGAGAGTCTTAGACTTCAGCAGGGGATGCTTCCATGACTCTCACAATTCCAGAAAATTCTGGAACAGAGGCCTGGCAGTTCTAGACAGAGCTTCAAGGCTATGGTGAGATTAGGAAGGCCCGAGTGAGCGGGGCTGGTGATAACAGCCACTAAGTGCCACAGCAAAAAAGTCACGTTCAGTGTTGGAGGAGCAGACACTGATGGGTCTCTCCTTCCCACTGTGAAGAACCCAGCTGCCTTTGGGACCACCATATGGTCAGCCCATCTCTGGGCTCCCATGGGCCCAAGCAGGTCAGGCAGGGAGGCAGACCAGGGGTTTAGACCCACCAAGTCTGGGAATGCAGGGGGATCTCCAGGAGTTGGTTTTTCTAAAGAATGGGAAAACAGCATAAATTCTAAAGTAGATCAGAAAATAGATTAGTCAAGAGAAGGAACAGATAAGATGCAAGCAACATTGGCTAAAGTCTAAATCAAGCTGGTGTCCCAGTACACCCCAAGCAAGTTCTGTAGTGCAGGCCGAGGTAGGACAACGGAATCCGAGGCCAAAAGAATGAGAGGTTGGGAACAACCTTGGGCAGCTCAGCCTACGGTCCAGCCCCCGCCGTGCTCTCAATGCTGCTCGTACAGCCTGTACCAGCTTTCACATCAGTGCCCTTGTCCAGGCTGTTCAGTGGCTCTTCAAAGCCTCTGCCACATGCCTCGTGGTGTCACCCAGCCCTGCATCCTTCTCTCCCAGCAGCTGGTTTGGCTTCCTCTTTCATCACAGCATCCCCGAGCTTTCGTGTGCTGCACAGTAAGTGTTCGTGGAGTGAATTAAGAAATTAATTAATGAGTGACACACATATGCCTGGAGATCTGAGGTACCAAGCAGGAGACTGGTCAGTCTTGACTAGAGCAGAAGCCTGTGTACCCAGGGAGAGAGATGGCTGTCCCAAGACAGCTGGGCTCTACACAGGGGGAAGAAGATACCCTTCAGTTCCTGCTCTTCCAGGCTGGACTTGACGCTTCCCCAGAGGCTCTTAGTGGCTGTTATCACTGGCCCCCCTCACCAGACTTACGCCTGTCATAACCCCCACTCCCTCCCCCCACATCTGGGGAGGGCTGATCCCAGACCAGGCAGGGAGAAGGGACTCATTGGTCCAACTTGAAACGTCAGCCCATCTGAAGAAAAGGACCCAAAGAAGTCTCTAGAATGCTGTATTTTAAAATATTATGGTTTTATTTTTAAGAGCAATGCTTAAAAACATCAAAAGAAAAAGTATATTTAAAGTAAAAAGTGAAAGACTTTCCCTTCCCAATCCCCAGAAGTCAGTCATGAATAGTTTGGTGTGTTTCCTTCCCAGCTTGTGTGTGTGTGTGTGTGTGTGTGTGTGTGTGTGTGTGTGTGTGTGTGTACTTATATTTTTAATGGTCTCAAAAATGGTCTCAATATACATACCAATCCATTCATCACCTTGCTTTGTCACTTAACAATGCATCATGAGCATGAACTTTTCCCCTGTTAGTACCTTACTTCCTGCCTTTGGAAACATTTTGCTGCTGCTCCTGTAGGTTTCTTAGATTCTTTCTCAGGCATCCTTTGTATGAATGAGCTGTAGAAACTATTTAACAAGCTCTCTTTTTAAACAAGCTCTCTTTGACAGCCATCTAGGTAGCTTCTGATGTATTATTTCAAACAATGCTTCAGTGGATATTCTTAAGGAGATGCCTCTGCACACTTATATAGATAGTTCTATAAGATTAATTTCAAGAAAAAAATTACTGGGCCAAAGAATTTGCACATTTAAAAAAATTTAAAGTAACGTCAAACTTAAAGAAAAGTTCCAAGAATAATACAAACAATACCCACATAACCTTTGCCTAGATTCTTTACCTATTCTTATCATTTCACACCATTTATTTATTTGCCTGCTCCTCAAATTTTTTTTTCCCTAAACTCTTGGAAGACATGCTACATGCATCATGGCTTTTATCCCCATAAGGTAACACATACTTCAGTGTGTATTTCTGTATTTCCTAAGAATAAAGATATTCTCTTAATAACTGTAATAGTACAGTTGTCAACTTAATTTAATTTAACATGGATAAAATATTTTATCAAATCTACTGTCTGTATTCTAATACTGTTAACTGACCCCCAAAAGTCCTTTTTAGCACTTTTTCCTCCTAGTACCAAGATCCAGTCCAGGATCAGATATTGCATTTCGTTGTCATGTTGTTAAAGCCTCTTTTAATCTGGAACATTTTCACAGCCTTACTTTATTTTTTATGATATTGACATTGTTAAAGAATACTGCCCCTATTTGTAATAGAAGCTTCCTCTTTTGGGGTTTGTCTGATCTCTCCTCACGATTAGACCCAGGCTCTGCATCATGCATTACATAAATGATGGTGTGTGCTTCTCAGGGTACCACATCTGAGCACATGATGTTCATTGGCTCCTCATGGTGATGTTAAGAACTGCATATTTTAAATTCTGGTAGGAAAAAAGTTCATTTCCCAAAACGTTTTTCCCCGTGTATACTCCTGCCACAGTTTGTGAGATTTCTGCACAACCCTATCCCTTTCCTTACGCAGGCACCACCACCAGTCTTCTCAACATATGCCTGGTCAGTACACTGTGCTTGTTAATGCTTTATTTTAAAAAGAAAGCAATACATTTTTTTTCTCATTTCATTTTGAGATACTCTTTAGTATTCTTATGCCTCAACAAAGGTTCCCCAAACATCAGAAATGCAGTAGACTCCCATGGTCTTTTGTAGCCCCAAACTCACTGGGACTTGGACAGTGTGAGTGTGATGACGGCACAGGCGGGATGGGACTCTTGGCTGAGAGTTTGGGGCTCCACGCTCTGTAAAAGCAAAACAGAAACGAGTCCTTTCATCCCCCACCTTGGGAGAGAAAAGATGCCCCTGCCCTCCATATGCAGGGACATTTATCTCCATTTATGCTTCCATCTTCTTTCCTATTATCTGCTATGAGGAAAAGGAAGCATGGGATTGGGAGCTGAAGGATCGGTTTCAAGTGTCCCCTCCACTTTCTATCAGGTGTGGACTCATGGCCACCCTCCTCGCCTCCCCCGGCTCACATACCTGATGAGTAAGGGACTCAGGAGGAGCTGGCCTCCCTGAATGGTCTTTGGGGCTGGCCCTGCCCTCCCTGGCCTCCCTCACTGCCACCAGAGAGGACAGGCAGCCCGGGGAACAGGGCTCCTGCCGGGAGACAGGAGGAGCAGCCTCACTCACGCATCTCACACGCTGCCAGCATCAGCCAGGAGCACCTCGTATGCCCCTCTGAGATAATTAAGCATTATTATCCCTATTGGCAGGTGGAGACAGTGAGACAGTGGTTCAGTGACTTGGTTATAACTGCCGGGATTGTTTGAGGGAGAAGCCGTGCCAAGAAGGGAGTGCAGTTCAGGAAGCTAGAAGAACTTAAGCTATTTAATGTGACTGATTATTTTAAAATAGCTGCTGGAGGGTGGAGGCCGGAAGAGGGGCTAGAGGCATGGCCAGTGGACGTCGGGGAGGCACCAGAAATTACCCTGCGAACAAGGAATAGACCTAGTATACCTGAGAAAATGGGTTGCCACAGTCTGTCAGATGCTTACAGAAGAGGAGGGAAAACACTGAAGGCTTAGTCAGCTCTGTGAGGACAAGGAATAAACCCCTCAGCTTCCCGCAGAGCTGGACAGAGGTCCCCAGGATGGGCGTGTAGACAGAGCATCCACCCTACCGGCACCCTCCCCTCACGGCTCAGCGTCTGGAGCGCTGCCGCGTTGCCCTAGGAGGTGTAGCACTACCTCAGAGTGGCAGGAAGCCCCGAGTGTCTCCATACACAGAGGTGGGAATAGAATGGGAGAAGAGTGGGTGCCTGCCTGAGGGTCACAGGGGAGACACTTGGGACAAAGGTGGGGAAGCCATCACGGCCTGTTGACAGAGACAGGAGCCACAGAGACCTGGTGCCAGGTGTCACTAGTGAGGCAAACAGATGCACTAAAAAAAGAGAGGAGAACTGTGGTCTCTAAGGGCGAGGCAGACAGGCAGCAGTGAAGCTGTGGCGATGGCAGCTCCAGGGAAAAGCACAATTCCTGCCATGTTCAGAAAAGCAGCCAATACACCCTGGACCAGCCCGGGCAGGGAAGGGTAGAGAGCAAGGTGACTGGCCACCCTCGTCCTCAAGCCTGACCATCCCGTTTCCTGGCCCTCCCCGCCAACCTTGCCATTCCGAGGTCACATAGAGGTTCACCCTCCCACCCCACCCTCTTGGAGCCCAGGCTTGGGGGTTGCACCAGGGGAGGCTAAGCCCCATCATCCCTGCCAGTTACCACTGTGGAACTCCCCACACAGTGCCCTCCTCAGGGCAGAAGTGGTTTTGTTCTCTTTCCCTCTACTGACCCTGACCTTGCCCGGAGAGGCTTGTGGAATGAATGAAGGCAGCATGTGAATTTTTAGCCCTTGTCTCTCCACCCTTTCTTTTTAATTATAACCTCGAGAAATGCTGTGTGATAAAAAAAATATATAGTGAAATGCCCACATCTCAGCCATCAGGGGCTATTTTGGGGGTGGATAGTAAGAGACAGCTGTTTGTCCTGACAGTATAGTACAGAGAAACAACGTCTGTTTGGTTGAAGAACAGGGTTTTTTATTATTATTATTTTTTTCCAGCTGGGAAACGTCACCAAGTGGCCTTTCTGTTCTTCACACATGAAACACACACTATCATCCGCATATTTTTAGTTAATTTATGTCCAAATAGGCCTTTCTCTCGCTGCTGGAAAATGATGTTTGGGCTGCAATTACCTTTCCAGCATCTCACAGAAGGGTTTCAGCGCTCACAAAGCTCAGCGGAGAGGCAGCACGTACCCCACCGACTGTAAATCTCTCCATTTGTAGCTATTCAAATCACATATTTTATTACGAGTACAAAATACCTTGTGTCATTCATTTTGGAGGAGCAGCTAATGCTTCAAGAAAAGCTTTGAAAAACATTCTATTTAGAAACAATTTTGTCTGCAGCCAATGCATTGTGTCTTTTGGGGTTGTCTTTTCTCCCAGCCCTTTTCTCTGTTCTGTGTGCCATTTGCATGACAAATGAGTTCATCTTCTCTCCAAAAGCTCACCTGTCCATGCAGCCGGTTTCCCACCTAAAGTTCTAATTCTCTGTATGTTGCATCATAATCCTTAGCATGGTAATAAATTACAGTGTCACCATCAAGATCGTGGCTTCTGGAAAGAAATAAGCAGCGGGGCCAGATGAACTCTCTCAGAAGATTGAGAGACTGTTTTCACGCAAATTCCTGGCATCCTGGGGAACTAGAAACAGCCTCTTTATTATATAGACTCAGTTGCAATCCAGCAGCCAGAAGCCATTTCCACCGGCTCTTAGAAGCCGGTAATGCTAGAGAAAGATAAACTTTTTGGCAGAAACTTCTTTTTCTTCTTGGCTGATAGGGGTCTTATCTGGAAACATCACTTTGCTCATTAGGTTGGGCATAATGGGTCAGTGTACTTTCCAGAGTGCTTTTAAATAGAGACATTCATTCTAAAATACCTTCTTAATTTAACACTTAGAATCACGTTAGATCTCTGGGTCCAAAGCAGTGGACGGTGACTGGGGAGCAGTGGACGGTGACTGGGGAGCAGCGCACGGTGACTTCAGGGCAGGAGGAGTGCGTGTCCCATGGATGCACCCTAGGGCAGGGCCATCTGTGTCTGAACTGTCTACAGAGGGCTGCACAGAGCCAAGGCTGACCAGCCACATGGTCAGGACGGTCACCGCTTCAAGGGGGAGTGTTCAACCTGCCACTCCAGAGGGCCACTTGCTCTATGTGATGTAAACTTCACCCCAGTTCACCCTCCACTCCCCTTGAGCCATAGATACACTGGACAGAAACTTTGATGAAGCCAGCTCATTGCCTTTTCCCCCATCATTTTAAGATCTTTTGCAGTTCAGTGCAGTAAGGCAAATACTTGCCAAATATAGGCTACTCATTCTCTCACCTGTAGCAGGCATCACTCATTAGTCATGGCAGCATTCCTTGCTGAGCCCGAATGAAGCCTCAGAATCCTTCTCAACCCAGCCATTAACAACGACCAGAGTTGGTATATGAGATGAGACTTCACTCAGTCCATGACTTATGCTGGATTGATCTATGCCAGTGGTTCTTAAAGTATAGGAACCACACTGAGAATTTGTTAGAAATGTAAATTCTCAAAGCCAATCCCAGGACTAGTACATTTGAAAGTCCAGGTTAGGGCCCTTGTGATGTGTTTTAACAAGGCTTCCAGGAGAGTCTGATGCACACTCAAATTTGAGAACCACTGCTGCAGGCCAGTGCTTGTGACTAATGACTGCTCACTAGAATCACCTGAAGCATGTTAAAACTTACCAGTGCTTGAGCACCACTCCCAGAGATTCTGAAGAAATTAGAACACCCACTGGCATTAAAAAATAATAATAATAATAACCTTCCCCAGAGTGATTCCCAATGGGTAACCAAGCTTGAGAAACACGCTAGTATTTATGGGTATGTCAGGAAAAGGGATATTGACATGGCCTTCAGCTACTGTTGTGCAATTAAGATAAAGCTCCCCAGGCCTGGAGTGGCCACCTGGGCCTGTGGACACTGCTGGTGGAGTGAGGGTGGTTCTCCCTCAGGCATGTCACGCCTCTCCAGTGAGTAGGGGTTGTGATGTGGCTCCAGAGCTGCCTTCTGACTGTTGTCCCCGTTTCCACATCAGTGGAGATGCCAAGGATCTGTCCCTCGAAGCCCTCACCCCACAGCACTCACATTGCTCAGCAAAGGGCTGTCCTTCAAGGAGTAGACTGGCCGGGTCTGAGCAACAGCGCTGAGGAAGTGTTACAGAGGACCCTGTGGTCCTCTGGGCTTCCACCTAAATGTTAGAGGTTTCCCTCACCCCCAATAGTAGCCCATGGTGGATCTGCCACCTGGGAATTTAACAACAGTATTTTTAAACTAGTGCCTGATAAAATGGTATATACTCAATGTATTCATTCCTAGGGCTGCTGTAACAAAGTACCACCAATTGGGTGACTTTAAGCAGCAGGATTTTTTTTTTTCTCTCCCAGTTCTGGAGCCTAGAAGTCCAAAATCAAGGTGTTGGCTGGGTCATATTCCCTCCAAAGTCTGCAGGGAGGAGTCTGGTCCCTGCCTCTCTCTCCTCGTTTCTGGTGGTGGCTGTTGCTATCAGTCTTTGCAGTTGCTTGGCTTGTAGGTGCATCACTCCCACCACTGCCTCCATCTTCACTTGGTATTCTCTCCTACATCTCTGTGTTTTCACATGGCCTCCTTATAAGGACACCACTGGCTGGATTTAGGGACCACTCGAATCTGGTATGACCTCATCTTTTACTTTATGTTACCGAGCAAAGGGCTTGCTGCCTGACATGCATAGAAGCCAATACCATGGAACCAGCATTTGAGAAAAGAAAAGGCTTTATTGTGAGGTTGATCAGCAAGGAGACAGGAGGCAAGGCTCTCAAATCTGTCTCCCTGATCCAGGGTTGGGTCACAGTTCTTCGAATTAGGGGAGGATGGTTGGTAAACGGAAGCACTGGTGGGGCAGGTTTTGATTGGAGGGCTTTTGAACTTGACCATTTATGGTAAGGTATGGTAAAGGGGCTTCAGCACCGGTCTTCATGGACAGCGCACCCTTAGTATCTGAAAGGGTTCCAGCATTCAGGTTCCAGTCATGTCCCAGTTCTTTTGTTCTGTGGGGTGGAGAAACTTTGGTTCCGGGTGTTATTTGAGATCGAAAATTTCTCCTCTGTGTATGCTTCAGCTGCACAAGTTGCAGTTTTGTTCTGTTGTCTCTGAAAAACAACTCAGTATATTGCTAGAAACAGAATGGGGCCAGTTTGGGGCTGGTTCTTTGGTTACAGTTACATCCCCAAAGACCAGATTTCCAAATAAAGTCAGGAGTTTAAAAGTTGGACGTATCTTTTTTAGGGGGGGGTGCATAAAGCAACTCACAACACTCAATAAATTCTTGTTTAATGGTGACAATAATATACTGGGTGATTTACGTATATATAATGTTGGATCTTCAAAACAACCCTAATATGTTTTATATATTACAAACCTATTCGAGAGTGAGCATTGTGAAATTCAGGACCATTGTGTGATGATCTCGGTCATAAACCTATCACTCCAAGGGAATTCCTCATGAGGCACGATTCCAATGATTCCATGATCATGATATTCAATATGCATGAGTGTCTGGATTCCTGTTATATCCCTGCTGAGACTTCCTCTCACACATGATGGGGGAGAAAAGTACTGTAGCAACGCCCAGACACACAGAAGCATTACCCTTATGGGCATCTCTAGGATAAGTAACTAGCAAGGGAAATCAGTCCTCTGCTCAGACTTTAGCCTGGAAAACTCCACAATTGGGTGGGTTCTAGAAACGAAAGCTACGAGCTGTGCCTATCTAATGTCACTGTGGCAAGGCAGTGAGCTGTCTGGGTGTCACTGGAGATATCCTTCACTCCTTGAGAGGAGGGTTGAGTCTCGTCACTGCCAGGTTCCCAGCCGGGTGCCAGGCAGAGTGGGTGCTGCATAGATGCTTGTTGCAGGCTGGCTGAGGCTGAGGGACTAAAGTACCTCTATGCTGGAACCTTCTACCTGTTGGCATCACTCCTGGTGGCAGGTGTAGATGTAAGTTATCAGCAGGTGCCCCTGCAGATGGCTAGGTTAAAATTAATCTGCTGCCAGACATCATCTCCTACTTTATCAAATCACACACACACATGCACACCCACAAAACACACACACGATCTTTATAGTTTGTCTCATACCTGAATTAAGGCATGATTATCCTGAAGCAAACTTTTAGAGATGTTAAACTTTTGAAGAATTTCTGGGCAGCACAACCATTCAATGCCAAGCTTTACCTGGAAGGTCAGTGTAGGAAGTACACTGATAGCGGTGAGATGCCTCTCCCTCCGCGCCTCTTCTCCCTCCCCCACATCCCAACAGTGCCCCCCTGATGCAGCTCTGGGGGAACCAGGTCCCTTCCGAATGCACACCTGCGACTTCAGCATCCCTGGGGGCATCGAGTCATCTGGTGTTTTGAGGAACCCGTGCAGGGGACAATGCTCTCTGCAAGCCCAGTGTTGTCCCCTCTTGCCCACGTGGGCACAGATTCCTTCCAGAGAGTCTCGCCTGTTCTCCATCCCCTGAGAATTCTTCCCTCATGCTTCTTCCCATCCAACAAAGCAAACCACTCCTTCCTTATGCCCCTTCCTCATGCCTGCATTGGTAATAACTGCGACCCTCAGAGAACTTTGCAGTCACAGGAATGCCTTGGCCTTGGACTTTCCAGTCCAGACTCCTCTTCTGGCAAGAAGACTTCCCTCACTAACAGAAGCCCTGGTGGCTGCAACACTATCCCACTTCCTTTTCTCCTAGTCCCCTGCATGGAGCTGGTCACCATCCTCTACATTAATAGATTTCCTTTCATGTCATTGAAGATAGGTTAAATAATCATCACCATAATTACCTCTGAGCATCAGAAGGCAACGCTGATGACATGATGTTTGAAAGGCTGAGAGGAAATCGAAAACTCCCAGAAGGAAAACACCCATCCCCATGCTCCCCTGGCTGCCTTGGAGGTCAGCGCCCCCTGCTCTCATGGCAGAGGGCCGGTGGTGACAAGCTGTCACCTGCCTGTCCGGCCACTCTTCTCAAAGCCTCTGCCACCTGCTGGGATGGGGGCGGGGTAGTGACAGGCCAAACTCCGTGTTCAGTGAGGCCCAACAGCACAAGGTGGCAGGAGGGCTGAGGCGCGTCAGTGGGCCTGGCACTGCTACTTGACATGCAGGAGGGAGGGCTCAACAGCTGTCACTGGTGGCCCCTGGGGTCTGCTCCAGACTCGGGAGAGAGGATACCTTCAGACTCCCACATTTCCTCTTTGAAGTTCAGAAGAATCACACTTTCGTCTCCCCTCCCTCCTCTCTCTGACACAAACAGATGCATAAAAGATAAGCCCTAACTCTCTTTTACCCACAGACCTACACGGCCAAGTTTTCTCTCTGTCTCTCTGTCACACACACTGGTAAGTTCTCACTCACAGAGTCTCATTCCCTCTCTCTCTCTCTCTCTCTCTCTCTCTCTCTCTCTCTCTCACACACACACACACACACACACACACACACACACTCACACTGCTCTCTCCTACCTCAGGTAACCCAGGTGTATTGAGAGACCAGAAACCGCTCCCCTCTGGGGGAGCCCCAGGCGCCCTCCAGGTGTGGCAATACCACCTCTCCTAATGGGGACACACAGCATGGGGTCCCTGCGCTGTCAGACACCTGCCTCAGGTGTCTGACAACTCCCTGTTCGCTGGCTGAGTTTTCCACCTCTCTTCCCAGCCATGGTACCGAGGAGATAAAGCCAGTAAATTCATTCATGTTTTGGGGAATGGTGAGAACAGAGCCTCCTGTTGCCTCGCAGCCCAAGCCTGCCCTCCAGGCATTTGTCACGTTGCTGGCATTTGAGCTGAGAATGTCTCCCACCACAAAAGCCTGCCATCTCCTGGGGGAAATCAGGGCTGTCTTCTTGGCAGAAAGCTGGATGTGTGCCTGGGGAGGTCGGGGCCAGACAGCCTGTATTCCTCCCAGACGCCGGGTAGGAAACCAGGTAAAAATACACTTTGCAGTTTGCTCCTTTTTCTCTCACTCGTGCTCAGATTAACCACTTATACATTTTTTTTTTTTTTTTTTTTTTTGCGGTATGCGGGCCTCTCACTATTGTGGCCTCTCCTGTTGCGGAGCACAGGCTCCAGACGCACAGGCTCAGCGGCCATGGCTCAGGGACCCAGCCGCTCCGCGGCATGTGGGATCTTCCCAGACTGGGGCACGAACCCGTGTCCCCTGCATTGGCAGGCAGACTCTCAACCACTGCGCCACCAGGGAAGCCCTCCACTTATACATTTTTAAGGTATTTTTGCTAAAGTCCAACACATGTTTCTGGTGATTTGAACAGATCGTGGGAATGGTCAGTATAAAAATAACCTCCTTCAGCCGAGGCAGGAGGCAGATGAGAAGGGGGAGGAGATAGGGAGCTTCAGGTCTCATAGCCCAGGCATCGCAACGGGGCTGTGGGAGTGAAGTCCAATATTTGGCCTGGAAAATTGAAAATGAGGACCATTTGCTCTAGAGAATGATGAACTCCACCCCCGTAAGTGGCATCAGTGCCCTACAGAGCTGCTCTGCTCTCTGCTCCCCTCTATTTCCCCCGTGAGAGTTCCGTGCTCTAGCCATCCTGCATTGCTGGCAGTTACCATCTTCTCTGTTACCCCAGCATCTGCACAGGCTGCTCTCTGCCTGGACTTCCCTCCTCCCCACACTCTGCCTGATTAACTAGGTACCACGTGTATAGCATGGACCCTCTATGCCAGGCCCTGCCCCAGCACTAGATGGAGTGTAATCCACTTATCCTCATGATGACCTGACTGTGTAAGTGAGATCACTACCCCCATTTTGGCAATGAGATACAGAGGCACAGAGAGGTTAGGTAACTTGCCCTAGGTCACACAGGTAGAAAGGGACAGTACTGGTATCCACACCTGGCCAAAGGCTTCAGGAAACTGCCCTTCTGACTGCTCCTGTCCACCTTCCCTGACCCCTTCCTATGTTAGGGAGTTTCCTCTGGTTCTCAGAACACCCCGTATCCGCCTCAGCCTCACCCTCATCACTTTCCACCTTGTTAACAATATGTATTAAGTTTCTGTTTTCTTGTCTGCCTCCCCATGCCTGCCCAGCTTGAGGGCAGGGCCCCTGGCTGGCTCAGCCCTGGGACACCAGCTCCTCAGAAAGGGCCTGGCACAAAGCAGTGCTTCTTGCCTATTTGTTGACTGGGTGCATGTATGGATGGATGGATAGCAACGCCTTAGGTAAACAAAACAGGCCAAGTTCTGGCGGACAAACCAAGGGCCAAGCAGAGAGCCAAAGTGGAAACTCCCAGGGTGGGATTGGAGGGTAAGATGGAGAAAAAAACCTAAGAGTGGCCCTTTAGAAAAATGTGTCTGCAGCTCTGGATGTCGACCTGCACAGAAGGGCAGGGAGGAGAGCCAGCATCTATCCGCTCTGGGCCCGGTAAACCCAGTGCAGCTGGGGCTGCCTGCAGGCTGCAGAGTGAGGAAAACCTGTCCCCCAGGGCTGGAGCACAAGGCAAGTGGGGCAGAGGGGCGGCGCAGCGTGATCTTGTAGTCAGGGGTGTCCCAGGAGGTATTACCAATCACTACCTTCGTGTTTGCTTGTTTTGCTTCCTTCTGGCCCAAGTGTTGTGACTCATACATGCTGCGGGACAGCAGAGCATCACCTGCCTGTCACGGCTCACGTGGCCCCTCTCACGCAGTATCGTGCGGTAGTGCTTTTCTGCCAGTTTCACTCGCTCCTCCCACCCACGGTGACGTTAGAGTCAGGACGTAAGGAATGGGGGGTAAGTGCAGCCACAGCCCCAGTTACCACCTCTCGTGCGGTGCGATGTGCCCACATGCAGCGTGAGATGGACCAGCCCCGCAGGTCCCCCTGCCTGGGGGCACCAGCTATCCTAATTCACGAAATGTCGGGGCGGGGGTGGAATGGAAGGACACGTGTGCCCACTTTATTCTCACACACCTTCAGCTAGGAACCCTACGGTTGGGCTGACCAGGTTTCTCCTTCCCACAGGGAGGCAAGATCCCCGTGAGATGGACGGCTCCAGAGGCCATCGCCTACCGCAAGTTCACGTCTGCCAGTGACGTCTGGAGCTACGGGATTGTCATGTGGGAAGTCATGTCGTTTGGAGAGAGACCCTATTGGGATATGTCCAACCAAGATGTGAGTGTCAGTGGCACCTGGCTGCTACAACCCTTACCCCAGGGGTCCCACAGGCCATGGCATGCCAAGCCCACCTGTCTGTTTTCTGCTTGGGGCCTCAGAACGTGAACGTGAGGTGTCCAGGGCAGGGGATATTGGATCCCCTTGGCACCAATATTTGAACTAATCAAAGAGCCCAGCATGACCCCAAAGCCTGTAAAGATGCCCAGGGCAACGCAGGAGACAATGGGCTGGTTCCGAATGGCCAGGAACCATGTATAGATCAGGCCCAAAGTTAATCAGGAAATTCTACCCCACTTCAGAGCTCCATCATCACGTGTAAAGGAAGGGAAGCCGTGCTGGTGGGAGGGCGGGCCTGGCTTCCAGGCTGCTCTGCTCTGACAGATGTGCTGTGTTGAGCCAGCTGCAGCTTCTGTCTGGGACTCACACCTCTCCGCTTTAAAGAGAGGAATTAATCGTAAACGCTCTTCTTTCCTGAGAATCCGCTCTTCTGGGAGTCTGTGTCACCTGTCAGTGAAGGAGGTGCTGAGTGAGAGTCCCAAGGCTGGTCAGCTTCAGATGGGCCTCAGGAGGGGACCTGTCTGAGTGGAGGTCAGCAACAACCCTCCAGGCCACTCACAAGGGACAGGGGGAAAGGAAAGGGCCATCTGAGATGCTTTAAGCAGAGGCATTTGGGGAGGTGTTCCAGAGGGGACCCTTTGCTACATAATTACTAAAAGGTAGGAAGACTTTGAGGATGATTTGCTTTGGTAAGGTCCCAGTCAAAATCCTACCTGGATTCCCCCACTGCCTTGGACCCTGGGCTGTTCCCCAGGGCCACTCCTCCTTTGTGTTCTGAATACATGCCCTCCCCTTGGAGAGTCTGCAGTGTCCGTGTTACCTCTGTTCTCTGTTTGCTCTTCCCATCACCTCGGGGGACAGTTATTATCTTTCCCAACTTCCAAGCAAGAAGAGGCAGAGCTGACCCAGTCCAGATGGGGAAACCAGCCACCCCATAAGCACCTACATAGTGGGTAGGCTCTTCGTTACTCGTAAACTGGAGAAGTCTGCCCCCAGCCAGCCCTCTATCCAGACAGACGTTCCGAGCCATGGCTGTCGCTCATAAGGCTGAGAAAGGTGGCGATCTGGGAGTCCAGGAAACACTTTCCAATGAGCCAAAATGGGAGCTGGGTGCTGCCGTGACAGTGGGTAGAGTGGCTTCAGCCCAGAGCAGGTGAAATGGCTGCATCCTTAACCAGGTCCTGCTGCTGACCATGTGTGGCATCTAGGTCCTCTATTATCTCTGATTATCCATGCTTTGTCTCTGCTCCTGTAGCATGTCGAATCGGTAAGTGTTGGAATTGATGCCAAGGCTGCTTTCATGAAATCAAGTGCACCCTGGTTTTGTCCATACTGTCAGCTAGATGAATAATAAACGTTAGCTGGAAAACGCAGACCCATTTTGTCCTGCCCGGAGACTGTAATCCGATTAAGCTCAATTCAGCACACATGGAACGGATTATGAAACTCTGACAGGCAAGATTTGACATTCAAGATATTCTCAGCAATTGCATTCACCTCTGCTGAAAACAAGTGAAGTTTCTGATATTAGACTTCCAGAATTCCCAAATCATTCATTCAACGAACACTCAGGGTATGCTAACTGTGACTAAGCATTGTGCTTGCCGGCTCTGTTCTTGGGGGGGTTTATAGCCCAGTGGCACATACACAGGGCTGTGGGAACATTTTGGGGGGAGGTAAGGAAGGTTTCCAGATATTTGACACTTGAGCTGGGCCTCAAAGGGAATAAGGACATCTGCAAAGTAGCTGTTTATTCTAATTTTATTGTATTTCTCCAAAATAAAGCCTCTCAGCATTGTTCCAAGTACCATTCCACTCTCTGTGGAAGGCGGAGGGTGACTTTTGCCCATTCAGAAGGTATCTTCTGACCCAGCCTGGGAGAGAGCCAGGAGGGGCTCCCAGCAGCTCGGGCTGCAGCCCGACTCATCAGAAACCACTGAGGTGGTGGCAATAAAGGATTTTACAGATGACAATTGAAAGGCTTTACGAAAGAGAATTGCAGAGGCAAGTCAGAGTGCTGGTAATTGGGCTTCCGGAGCCCAGGAAGGTCTTTGAACATGTACAGAGTTTGTCAGCCAGAGAGAGAACTTGGAAGTTCTACGGCTTGGATCTGATTGACAGAGATAATGAGAGTGGCAGTGTCTGTGGAGAGAAGCTGTGGTTTTATTGAAACATCAGAGCTCATCTTAACCCCCTCTGCCCTGGATCCTCCACTGCTCTGAGCTCCTCCACTTTTCTCCCTCCGCATGGAAGGTCGAAGAAGCCCGCCCACCGCCCAACTTCACTAATGAAAAGTGCACGTCTGGGGGCAGCCAGGAGCCCCTCTGGGGACAGGAGAGCAAGCGGAGGGGCCCTACTCCTTTCCCAGAGGAGCTCCAGCCCTGGTCCCCAGTCCAGACCACCTGTCCCTGGTCCCCACCTAACCCCCGCACCTGCCATCTCGGGGTACAGGTGAGCAAAGGCAGCCCTCACCCCATCCCGTTGCTGCAGACCATTCAAAGCAAGTCAGCCCTGCTCCGTGACAGCTGCCGAGACTGGTTCTCGCTGCCACACTCGCCATCACCTTCTCTCTGGAGACGCCATCTGATCTCATTTCAATCTCCAGTCTTTTCAGCATCCATTTATCTCATCCTGTTGTGGACCAAGGAAAGGGGCCCAGGACTCGCTCTGATTTTTCTATTCTGCTCAGCAGGACCCCCTCTGCCCCCAAGCTTGGGCCATATCTTTTCACAATGCAGACGCAGTCACTGGCGTTTGGACTGAAAGTGGTTCTCCTGCCTCCTACCTGTTTTCTCCATACCTGCCAGTGAAGCAGGCATGACAGGGAGTGATCCCAAAGCCCCGTTAGAGGACTACAATTCCTTTTTCAAAATAATGATGTTTTCATTTGATTATAAGTTATATGTATTTGGAAAATTTAGAAAACACCCAGATCCTTAAGAAGAACAAAAATCTCCAAAGACATAGTGCTTCAGAGAAAGACTTGACTAGATAAATATTACCCCTACAGCAATTAATGACATAGCACTTTTTCTTTGGAGTGGAGGGTAAAGCTTTTGTTTTTTTCATATGTGCAAGAAGCGTCAATGCTCCCAGAGCAACTACTCGAGTAATAACAACAAAGTTATCTAGAAGAAATAGCAAATAGGAATTCCCTGGTGGTCCAGTGGTTAGGACTCTGTGCTTTTCGATTTTTCACTCCCAAGGGCATGGGTTCGATCCCTGGTCAGGAACTAACATCCCTCAAGCTGTGAGGTGGGGCCAAACATTAAAAAAAAAGAAAGAAAGAAAGAAAGAAATAGCAAATGGAATAAAGTCCCATTTGTAAACAAGAGCATGGGAAGGGGGCTCCTCTATCCTCTGTCCTGAAAGGTGAGATACAGAGAGGGAGGTGGCATTTACCAAGTCCCCACTACATGCTTGGTGCTTCCCAAACACCATCTTCCTGGACCTCCAGTTGGCCGGCAGCAGAACAGCAACCCTCTTTGAAGAGAACCTCCACTGTAATAGACGTGGCCGCAGTGACAGCCTCCGTGTGATGATGGGATTCTTTCTACTCATATGTGTGGTGCTCACTGCGCATCACCTCACTGTGTCATTTAATCCTTTTCACACCCCCATCTGTGCAGTTTCAGGAAGTCAACTGACTCTCCCAAGTTTCTGGAGCTAATAAGAAATGGAACTAGGATCTGAACCCAGACCTCCAAGGTCTATGCCCCTGATGGCAATGCCACACCATCACTAACACAGTGCGTGGGGCTACACTCCTGTGGACCTGCAGGGAGGAGGAATCAGTGACTCTCTGATGTCCTCTTAAAAAGAAAGTCAGCACATCAAACAAACAGAGGAGGTACAAAAACACACGCCAGGATGGTGTTCCAAAAATTCCAACGAGGTGGCCTGCAGAAGAGATGGGGGAAAAGCAGCTTAGTGGCGTCCAGTCTAAAGCTCACAGACGGAAGAGTCAGCACGTGCCTGGGTCCCCAGTCTCTCGATGCTCTGCCAGGAGTGCTCGGGTCAGCTGGTCACACCTCTGAGTTGCGCCCCCTTAGAGGGCTCCTTCCTCTTACGGGCAGATGGGAGAGTAATCTTGTTGGGGGGAACATTTGTGTTTGGGAATCTGGTCATCAAATAATTTGGGCAGCAATGCCAGCGGTTTAAGGGGAACAGGAGCTGCCCTACACTGGAAGACTTTGGGGGCCCCTAACCCCCAAAAGAAGTTGAATTTGGACACCAGCCCCTCCTGCTGGTCCCACCTAGCTTGTCCTTAGGCAGCCCAGAAAGAGCTCGTGGGGCCATTCAGTGGGTAATCCCACTTGTCCCCTTGGTGAGTGGGGACTCTGTGACAGGGCCCCTTAATCTGGCTGCTTGGAAGGAGCTGGAAAGGATGCCAGTTTTAAGCAAGGCTATTCATCCTCATGGATTACTTGGTTTAGCTCCATACCCCTGTTTCCTACCGTGAAGACAACAAATAGCTCCAAGGACTGTTCTCCAGGCTGAGATTCCTGTGGCATCCCCACAGAGCCTAGGAAGTGGGTTTCAAGGTATTCAAAACTTAAACTCAGGGACTTCCCTGGTGGTCCAGTGGGTAAGACTCCACGCTCCCAATGCAAGGGGCCCAGGTTCAATCCCTGGTCGGGGAACTAGATCCCACATGCATGCTGCAACTAAGAGTCAGCATGCCGCAACTAAGAGCCCACACGCTGCAACTGAACATGTCACAACAAAGATCCTCCTGCATGCTGCAACTAAGACTCGGCGCAGATAAATAAATAAATAAATATTAAAAAAAATTAAACTCAGATACCCCTGTGATTTTTTCCCAACCCTATCCCTTACTAGCTTCGTGCCCTCAGGCAAATGACTTCCCTGTTTGTGCATTCATTTCCTCATGGGGAAAATAGGGCTAAAATGCCCTCCTCAGAGGATAACAGGTAATTTGACTGACAACAGTCTGGCTAAGATAAACATTTGTTAGTGGTATAAAATATTATTCAAAAGTGCATATTCCCAGTTGCTGTTTTTTTATAAAGTGGTCACATTGGTGTGGCTTGTATGCTTGTTTGTTTTTCTGCCACAGCGAATAGAAGGAATAATACACCTTGATTATCTCTAATGACTTCAGGTTATTATATTATCTCATGCCCCGTCTCATGCCTTGTATCCTGTGCATAGAATTTGTAAAACTATAAACTGATTGAGAATGTTCACTTTCTGACCAATTTACAAAGTAAAAAAAAAAGAATAATCAGTTGAAATGAATCTGACATTTTTAAAAGTAGAGGCAAAAATACCTGAAAATCCCTGAACTCCAAATTATTCCCTATGTTATTAAAGGTGCTTTAACTGTTTATATTAATGTAAAGTCAATGCCTAATTATTATAGAAAATAAACATACAAAGAAACAAAAAGAAAAACACAAAGGGCATTCATGTTTCTACCTGCCCAGAGGCAACCACCGTTAGTTCCATGATACAGATCCTTCCAAGGACTTTTCTATGCATGTGTGTAATTATTAGTTTTTGTTTTGTTTTGATTCTTGTTTTTTTACAAAAGCAAGCTTATACCATACCTGCTTTATACCATACCTGCACTTACGCAGCCTGCTGTTTTGCCTAATATTACAATGTGAGTATATTTCCATTTCAATAGGCACATGTTTGTAACATCTTAAGGCCTGCATTGTATTCCTGGCCTTCCATTGTGTTATAATAAATTACAGAGCAGACATAATTGTTTTAAATGAATTGGAAATTAAGAAGTAAAGGGTGAAAAACACAACAATCTGAAGAACAGAAAAAGGACTTAAAGATCCTAAAATCTTTGCAAAACTGTCCCCTGGAGTCTGCGAAAATTAACAAAACCTGATTGGAGATATTCATGTTGGATCACCTCGTTATTTCCACTGTTGTCATTGTACCGAACCAATTTGTTTAACTAGATTATCTTCTACCCAATTCCTGTCGCTGCCTCATGAAGGTTAAGGCAGAAAGTGCCTAGGAAGCATCTAGAGGGTCCCTGGCATGGAGTAGGCTCTCGATCAAATTGTGATCCCTTCTCCCACTTTCTTTTCCCGTAGCAGTGAAAGGATGAGGTCACGATGGGCTTTGGTGGGTGTCCTTCGCAAATAGTTGGCACGTTTCCCATGTGCCATTGTTTCATCTGCCCTGGTGCCACCAGCTGCCAATAAGGCAGAATTGGGCCTGACGTCCTCTCAGGGAGAAGCTCAAACCATTCTCCAGTAAACATTCACGGCCATCTAGTGCGTGTCAGGCCCTGTGACAGGGGCTGGGGACACAAAGGCACAAGAAGAAGTGGGCCCTGCTTTCTGGGAACTCACAGTGTAGGGGGAAAAGCCAAGTACATGTAAAACCTCTTACTGTGGGAGGTATAGGAGCACAGAAGGCGGGGTGCCTGGGGTAAGGAGGCTCCATCCTCGGAAGCTAATTTGTGAATGACTGGCTGGTGGCTCATCCCCAATCACACCTGTTCCCATGTGTGTCACTGCAGGTCATCAATGCCATTGAGCAGGACTACAGGCTGCCCCCACCCATGGACTGCCCAGCTGCTCTACACCAGCTCATGCTGGACTGCTGGCAAAAAGACCGTAACAGCCGGCCCCGATTTGCAGAGATTGTCAACACCCTGGACAAGATGATCCGGAACCCAGCAAGTCTCAAGACTGTGGCAACCATCACCGCCGTGTGAGTCTAGTGGAACCGGGTGGCTCCTAGGGGTGAGTGGACTCACAGTCAGGCAGGGCCCAGAGCGAGGCTCCTAGCCTTCAGTCTACTGAGAGCAAGGGGGAGACAGCTGAGCTTATCCACGGATGGAAGAAGTTCCAAGACTCTTCCCTTCCTTTTTCTCTTCTATCTCTCTGAAATATTCCCTGCCTCCAGCATGGGCTGTAGACAGATGAAAAGATAACATATCTGTATCTCTACCTTCCATTGGCCTCAGATGGGCTGGGCACTGGGCTCTGTAGTAGTTGAGTGTATCTGGTCTGACTGGTATGAGACCCCACTTGTGGGCATTCCTGTTTCAGGAAGGCACCCTTTCTGTTAACCACACCAGCGCATGAGGCAGGTGGAGCTGCAGACTTGGAACCTTGGCCAACCTATTAACAGGTAAAGGCCCTGATTGATGTGGGACAAAGAAATTCAGAGCAGTTGGATTTGTTATAAGCAAATGCACAGAACTGTCAGCTGTCAGCCACAGTCAGCTGTACATCACTCCTTTACATTTGCAGAGTGAACTCATTTATTAATTCATCCTTTCGACCAGAGTTTATTGGGTGCTTATGTGCTAAGCACTGTGCCCTTGCTGGCTGTATAGAATAAGCAAGATAGACATGCCCTCATGGAGCTTAGAATCATTTAGGAGCAGCGAACATTAATCAGATGATTGCCCAAAGAAATACAAACTGAGACTTCACTGGCCAGTGTGGCAGGGAAGTGCCTGATGCTTGGAGAGCATACACCTTGGTCTGGCGTCAGGGAGGCGACCCTGATGCCTGTTATTTTGGTTGCGAGCTGAGGAGGGAGGGTGCGTTAACTGAATGAAAGGAAGATGGGAGTAGAGAGTCAGGGTTCCAGATCAAGGGTACAGCATGGGCAGAGGCCCGAGTGTGCGAAGGACAGGGCCAGCGTGTTGGGAGTGCAGTTTGTGGGGGGACCAGGTGGGGACTGGGGCTGGTGAGGTGGGCAAGAGCCAGACACTCAGAGCCTTTAGGCCCTTCTAAGACTTCGGAGCTTGGTTTTCAGAGCAATGATCACCTACTGAAGGGTTTGACATGAATCAGGTCAGGAGTTGGGTTATCGTCAGGGTCACATCTCCATATTTTAAAGAGCACCAGGCTATAACATGGACCTGTTGTTGAGGGGACCATGAAGACAGAGTTGGTAGGAGGACATGGCAGTAGTAACCATGGTAGAGAAGAGAGCATCTTAAGTCAGGCTAATGGTGTGGAAAGAAGCGTTGAGTTTGAGAGATTTTGAAGGTCAAATCTTTATGACTTGGTGAAGGGTTGGGCATGGGTGCTGAAAGTGAGGGCGATGTGAAGATGGTACCCTGATTTCTGGACTGGGTACCTGGGGTGGGGGTTTCTGCTTTGAGAACATGCCCGAGAAGGTCAGTGGTGGGCTGCTCTGTTCCATTTCTTTCAGTTAGCTGAGGACAGAACCCGGAGGAAAAAATGTTACCAATAAGATTTGGAGAGGTTGCAGTGAACTTTATATATTTGTTAAAGGAGCATATCTTTGGTGGTGAAGCTCTTAGATTTCAGTTTACAAAGGAGTTGTGGTCCTTCTCTTCCCTTCAGACTGCCTGCTGTGCCAGTCTGCCCGTCTGGGCTGACCGGCATGGGACAGAGCCCAGAGCCAGGGGGACTGGCCATCCGGCCTTGAGAAACCATGCAAGCTCAGGATTGTGTAGGGAAGGAAGGGTCAGCCTGGGTTTCCTGCATAATCCTCATCCCACCAGGGGTGCTGAACCTCCATGAAGTCTGCCGTCCGCCCAGAGTGTGCCTCTGCCCATGCGCCCCTGCAGCTGTGGGGTCACCTGCTCCCCTCTGTCTTCCAGGCCTTCCCAGCCCCTGCTCGACCGTTCCATCCCAGACTTCACTGCCTTTACCACCGTGGATGACTGGCTCAGTGCCATCAAAATGGTCCAGTACAGGGACAGCTTCCTCACCGCCGGCTTCACCTCCCTCCAGCTGGTCACCCAGATGACGTCGGAGTGAGTGACGGGAATCACCTCTGTCCGGCCCGTGGGTGGGGTCAAGGCTCCCTGCCCGCAATCACCCGTGGTGCAAATCATGCCTTCTGGCCTCATCCTCAGGGCTCCACCTCAGCGCAGAATCGGACCTGGTGGGGAAGCGCCTTGGGAAGACGGAGGGCTGGGGTGGGGAGGCCCAGATCTATTCTGGGTCCCAAATGAGAGTTCTTCAAAGTCACAGCCATATGTCATTTGCCTAATCACTGAGAGTCTCTCCTCTGTTTAAGTTTTTAAACTCAGCCCATCAAAGAGAGCATCCAGCTGGAAAGAACACAGCCAGCCAGCACTTTAAACAGCATAGCAGGAAGAGGCAGAGCCTGATTCAGCAGCAATCTCCGATGTACTGGGAGCCTGTCTTCGTGCTTAGACAGCGCTTGTAAATAAGCCGACGTTTCCATCCCCCACTAGTTATTTTCTAGGCTGCAACCCCCATAAGAGTGTGGAAGAATATAAAAACTAAAATTATTCAAATCAGATGAGAGCCAGAAAGGGTCTTAAAGGCCCACGTAGTCCATCATTTCCCCAAGAATGTTCTGAGCGGTACCCGCTCTGGGAAATGTTAATAGGTTCTCCTTGGAAAAAAGGTCCCATGGTCAAATAAATTTGGGAAATACTGAGCACTTTAGCACTCTCTTGGAGAGTCACTCCACATATTAGCATTGTAAAGGCCATAAGAAATCCCGAAGTAAAGAAACCCACGTAAAATTATTAAATACCATGGAAGCGTATTTCGGAGGGGTGGGGTTTTCTGGGCCTGCATTTTGGGAAATCTCTATCTAGTTCCACCCCTTCTATTCAGCGATTCAGAAAGGAGGTGATGTTAGTGCCTGAAGACTCGGCCATCAGGAGTGACAAAGCGGGAACAGAAGCCTGCTTTCCTGACTGCCGGGTCCATATGTTCCAGCTTGTCCATCCAGGGCCACATGGGGCCATACTTGGCTATACACACCCTGGAGTCACCTGGGCGTCTTTAACTACTGATGTCTGATTCCTACACCCAATGTAGATCTTCTGATTCATTTGGTACATGGTGAGACCTGGGCATCAGGATGTTAAAACTCCCCAGGTGATTCTAATGTGCAGCAAAGCTTGGGAACCACTGGACTAGAGTGGGCAAGTCGAATTTTGAATACATACACACACACGCACACGCACACGCACACGCACACACACACACAGAGCAGGGACCTCACCAGCTGCCCGGCTGTGACGTGTACTAACGGCACCAGGGTTGGTAGCCTATGACACACATTTCCCCTGACAGAGGATAAATCAGTCCGCCAGGCAGTTGACAAACACTTATTGATCACCTGTTCTGTGTCAGGTTCAGTGCTGGGTGCTGGGATTCCCTGCTGGGGCAGGCCAGTTGCTGAGTCCCAGGGGAGAGGCGGGGGTCAGCCATCCTGAGCAGTTGAGCCCCAGGGGGATGGCTTATTGAAACTCAGCCTTCCAACCCAGATTCCTGCTCTGCAGTCAGTCTTCATAGAGTCCAGCTTCATGTCTCTCAAGGTTATTCTTGCCTGAAATGATGGAACCTCCAGTTTCTCCCAGGAAATGACTTGGATGTGCCTCTAGCCTTGGATCCACTAAACACCAGAATTCACTTGTTCAAACCTGAGTTCATTTCCTGGTGATGCCTAAAAACGTCCTTACCATTATGAGTTATCGTCAGACACCAAAAATAAACACTAACCCCTTCCCAGTGGAAAACCAGCTTTCCCAGCCCACAGAGCTGAAAAGCATGCCTGGGCTCAGGGGCAGAGTGGGCGTCCACGAAGGCAGGGCTGCGCCTGCTTTCCCACTGTCATGGGGCTGAGTACGGGGACCATCATAACCCGATCCCCCACAAACTGAAGGAGTCAAATGGAGTAATTCCCTCAGTCTGGGAATAGCCACATGAAAAAGAGCTAGAGGAAAAATAAAAGGAAAGTGAAACTGAAAAGTAAGGGATTTACTTCAAGGTAAAAAATGTCCACACACTATTGGAGCACTCTCGTTTGCTACTTGAGAGAAAAAAGGCAGGAAAAGAATATGTGTACGTAAATAAAGTAGATTGAGGGACCATTTGTGAATTCAAAATCCAAGCATACCTCTCAAACTTGTGTGCTGAAAAGACGTGGGCAATTTGACAATCTAAACCAGTGACAGCCTTCGGGGGACTGAGAGCCAGCTGAAAGGAGGGGTCAGGAGAGCCCAGGCATTGTGGACGGGGGCCCAGCACAGGGGCCTCCTCATACACCTTGTGCACAGTGCACAGAGCGATCTGCTCGGCTGGGGCAGGGGGGGTCCTCGGGGAATACAGTCAGGACGTTAGAAGAATTCTGAGAGCAGCCCTGCAGGGTGGCTAAGAGCCAGGCCATCCTGAATTTGAAGCCCAGCTCCTCCACTGCTTACCTGCTGTGTGATCTTGAGCATGTTACTAAACTTCTCTGAGCCCTACTCTAGAAAGGTGCAAATAATAACAGTGCCCACCTCTTGGTTTGCGGTAAGAGGTGAGTGGAATAGTACATACAAGGCAACTGGCCTATTGTCTGCCTGCAGGACACACATGAGAAATGATGGCTGGTAAATTATTATCATTGACTCTGAGTGGTTTGACAGTTTTTATGAAATGCTTCCATAGGTATAAATAAGTTAGTATATGGCACATGGGAAGCACTCAAGTACTGCAATATTATTAACTAAAAAAAGATGTATGGGTCTCCCCAAAGACAAATATAAGCCATGAACTTGTTCACATTAAGATTCACAGTTCAGAGATGAATCCAGTGCAAATCCCTACCCTAAACATCTTCCTTGGATTCCTGCTCGGGCAGATATTTGAAAGTTATTTTGAGATCACCCTTCTTAAAAATTCATGACGTTAAAATTCAAACAGAGGCAGAAAATGGAAACTCAGGGGAAACCATCAGAAAACCAGGCAAGCTTCACATCTTTTCAATCACAGTGGGCAATCACTAATTTAGGCAGAAACCTCACAGAATAACTGAAGCCCCATACAGTGTGTGCTTGCATTGTTAAAAAAAAATAGCAGAGGAAAGTTCTAGCCCACCTAGGGTCATGGACACAAGGAAGGGCTGCTCCAGAACCTGCAGGCAAGCAACAAGGCACAGCACTTCCAGGGTCATCTAAGATGGAGGGGGCATTGGAGGTGGGGGCCACTGCTTAGAGGAAGTGAGATAGAGCAAGAGAATATCTAGTTAGGTGTTTTTCAGACTCGGGTAAACTTGGGCTCATTAGAGTTTAAACGCTTTTATTTGCCTACCCCACTATTACCAGGAGCTTGCCTTCTGTGACGAGTTTTGATCTGTGAAAAGCACTAACGTGCCTTCTTTTGTGGCTTTTTCCCGCCTAGAGACCTCCTGAGAATAGGCGTCACCTTGGCAGGTCATCAGAAGAAGATCCTGAACAGCATTCTGTCTATGAGGGTCCAGATGAGTCAATCACCAACGGCAATGGCATGAGAACTCTCGTTTTCTGTGGGGAGGGGAGGAGAGGAAGGGAAAGGACCAGGCTCGGGGGGAACCAGAGGTTGACCACTGTGGAATGTCCTGGAGAGACTGGCTTTTCAGCTGAGAAATGCATTCTCATCAACGAAGAATAAACTGGACCTATTCCTAATAGGCAACCTTCATTTCTCAGTGACAGACGCAGGTTTAAGATGCCGTGGGAAACCAAATATGTAAGAATAAAAATACACAAAGGTGATGTTCGACGGAAGTGAAAACAAAACAATATGTGTCTGGGGCACCAAGCGTGAACACAGCTCCCACCCTTGGGTGGGCTGGAGTCATCCATCTACAACAAGAAAGGGAAGGAGGTAGAGGGAAGAAACAGAAGCAATTTCCCATTTTCTTCCTCACCGATGACATTCTTTTCTTTTCTCCTTTTGTCCTCCTCCCTGAGTCCTCACCCTCCCCCCACATCCATCTCCCTTTGCTCATGACTCGTGTAGGGAAGTTTCTTCAAACAAACCCCAGCTCCTGAGTCTCCAGATGTTCTGTCAGTTGCCAAAGGACCTTGCTGACCACTGCATGGGGAATCCAACCAATTCAATTAATGTCTTCATATTGAAGAAGAGATGTACCTTCAATTGAAACCTTGTTTTTCTTTTGTTTGCATTTTCTGCAAAAAGGAAAAAAGAAACCACAAATTGGAAAAAGAAAAAAAAAAAGAAAAACCTGTTTCTGTGTTCAAGGGCACGCCTATGTATGTCTGTGTTATAAAATGACCGCTTGTTCGTAACAGATGCAAACAAGAAAGAACTGGGAAGTCTTCGACCCTGGAAGATCCAAAGGGGCCAGGGCATGCTGTTGGTCTGGTTTTCTGATTGGCTCCATTGGCCTATTGGCTCAATGAAGAGACAGGGTAGGGAGAAAAATAAAATGAAAAGGGGGAAAAAAACTCCAGAGGGCTTGCAAATTCAGACAGGAAACAGGTGAGTGGGTTTGAATTGGATGCAGTGTGGGACATTCGAGAATGAGACTGACTGATTCACTATTCTTGGTGACATCTGAAGAGAAGGAGAAGGAAGGTGTTTCTGGAGAATGTTCTTCCACATCCCTGGAATCTACAATTCAAGATGGTGAGGGCAAGTCCTTCTTCCCTTGTCTGGGGACTGGCTTAAGCTGTGTGACATCCGAGGAACGTTTCAGATGTGTCTGTGTTTCTCTGTATTCCTTCCTGTACCACAATGTTCAATTCACTTTTGTAAATTCCACCTAACATTTAAATATTTTTAATTTCTCCTTCTACCTTAATCTCCTTGCTAATTTTATCTGTCTAATTAAAATGAGCAGAAGCATGTCTGGGTTTACATAGAATGGTGTCGGAGTGTGTGTTCCCAGACGCCACGTTATAGGAGAATCCTTTATAACTGCCCTTCTTCCCCTAATAGGGGAGGGAGGGAGGGAAACACATACCGGACCCAGGGACTCCCAAGAAGCAGAGTTTGTGAGAATCACTCTCACGGGCGTGACCCAAAGGAAGAACTAAGTAAATAGGAGGCTCTGAAGCCTCAAATATGCAGCGTAAGAAGTCACTGGCAAATAAACAATCACCGATAACGCACGATCTGCCCTGAGCTCGGTTTACACACTGCATTTGAGAAGTTCACATCCAGGCCAAATTTGTAAAAGCCACTGAAGACTATTCCAGACTGCTTCCTTGTGGGGTCCGTGAATGTACAGTTACGGGGGGTGGGGGGATGCGGCAGCGAAAGAAGCTAGGTTTCCCACGTAGCTTGTTTCAAACATATTTAAGGTGAGATGAGCCTTTTTCCCTATTCCGAGGTAACTTTGTACTTGGAGAGATCCTTACCTTCTGAGGCCCCTTCAAAGAGGCTCTTAGGCCTGGGGGTATAGCTCTGATGCAGAGAAGCCCCATCTTAAAGCTCCACCCTTTGCTTAGTGGGCTGGGAGAAGATGGAGAGAACTGTCTCAGCAGATTGGCATATGGCTGCAAGGGGCCCCCATCCAGCCATATAGCTGGTAGAAGAGAAAACTTCCCTTATTAATAGCTTACCAATTCCATGCACAATTTGCTAATTACCCCCACGACCTCAGTCCATGCCATGTCTTACAAGCCTAAGCAATTCAGCTAATCTACTCTCAGTTCTCCACAGGAATGAATTCTAATTTGTCACCAAATTCCTCAGGCAGCCTCCTGAGCCTGAAATCCTCACTGTGCCTCCACCAAGGCCAGCCCATCTCCTGGCTGTGGACAAAGCAAGGTCAAGGTGAAGGTCATGTCATGCCCTTTAGTTAGTTTTGTCTATAAGATCCCACAAAAGAGAGAAAGAGAAAGAACCCAACATACACAAGGGGAAAGCATGAGGGGTCAGCAGAGCCAAGGCCTGGGCACCTCAAGGCATAGTTCCCAGTGGGAAGAATGTCACCAAGTCTGGACACGGCCCCTCCCTGTAGATGCCCAGCACGGCTTCACAGGCCAAGATCGCCCCCTCCATAGCCCGAAAGGCAGTGTATCTCTGGAGAGTGAAACCCTGTGTACTCCCTCTGGGCAAGGGCAGGTCTTTAACCTCTCTGACATCAGTTTCCTCAGGTGCATAGTCAGCTGGTGATAACTACCTTGGAGGAAGCCTAGCTAACACTCCGGGGCAGGCCCTCCGTGCCAGGCACATTTCTAAGGACTTTACATGTATTAACTCTCAGCAGATGCTTTATTGTTCCCCATTTTCAGGTGAGGACACTGAAATACAAAGTCCTATCTTAGATCACACAATGGTGGAGCCAGGATGTGGCTCAGGCTCTCTGACTCCGTGCTCTTACTCTCCATCCCAGCAGGGCTTACCCCTAAGTCTGCATCAGCGTCACCTGGAGGGTGTGTTAAATAAAACACAAGTCACTGGGCCCCACCTCCGAGTTTTCTGATTCGGTAGATCTCAGGAGGGAAACCCAAGAATGTGCATTTCTCACAAGTTGTCAGGTGGTACTGATGCTGCTGGTCCGGGGATCACACTTGGAGAAGCACTACACTGAACAAACCTACCTTCCTAACAATTAGTAATAATAGACATAAAGCCCTTGACTCAGGCAATGATAGGCATCGAGGTTCTTGGGCTGCCCAGGAAGAGGGAAATGAACCCTCACACTCTTGGGCGTGAGGGATGGGAGAGGCTGGTCTCCTGCACCAGATGTCAGTGCCCACCTGCACTTTAGCACCAAGGGATTTTACTCACACCATGAAAAGATTCCCTGGGGAGAAGGCTAGTGGCAGCAAGACCCCAGTCCTCTGAATTTCAGTTAGAGAGGCTGCCTCACCATGTGGTAGAGAATTAATTCTAATTCAGATCCTTTCTTAAAAACACACTTTGCACAGTGGTCAGTGGCCTGTGGCCCTGAGAGCCAGGTTAGAAATGGAAACTACAGCCATGCAGTGCAGCCCAGGGTATGGCTCCCAGGGAAACCACCTGCAGCCACCAGGAGTCACAGGGGCGGGGACGACATAGGAGGCAGGTGGGAGATGCTTAATGTTCCTGGGTCAGGAGTTATGGGAATGGAGGCGATTTGTGGGAAAGCCTTGGAGATTATGACTCACCTCCTTGTGGCCCCTCCCTGCCCCTCTCTAATACTCGAAGATAGGAATGAAGAATAGAGTAGATAAATCTACAGACACGTGTTTATTGCATCATCTGAAAAGCACTGAAGTTCTTAGATGTTGAATAGGTATACGTACTTCTAAGGTCATATGTCTCCTTCCACCTCCCTGTAACACCCTCCCCAAGTTATGTGTAGAACCAGGTCACTGGGCTCACACCAAGGACCCCTAGGATAATTTAAATCCAGTGAGGATTAGAAGTTACCCTTGACCATCCATTTGTGAAGAGGAACAGAAACCAGTGAGGACTGAAGCCTATAGGACTCCAAGAACACTGGAGGGCAGGAAGGATGAGACAGGAAGGAAGGTGAGAATCTTCAACGCATCAGTTAACAAAGATGCCACCAGCTATTTTTCATTCCAGGAAAGCCTTTGTGGGCTGGCCTGGAACTTTCATTATCATTTCTGAAACAATAGTGACTCTGGCACCAACTGATTAAGCATGATGAGTTCCTCCCCCAGAAAGTGAAGCAAGGGAGAAGCACAGCGTGATGGGGTACCAGCAGCAGACAGGCACCATCCAGGGTTCACTGCCACCAGGAAGGCTCAGAGGACACTTAAGATCCCTCAGAGTGAGCTCCGTGTTCATGGCCACACCTTGCAGTTCATATAGATGTCACAGGGTCATTTTCAAAAGTAGCCAGAGGTTTTGTATTTTCCAAATTATCAATGGGCCTGAGGGCTGCGGGCTGTACAGGGCAGTCACTGAGGTCACAGAAAGGTTATCAAATGGAGGAAGGTCATTCAAGCTGATTGGGGTCAAAAGGTGAATTATTCACCACTGGGAGTCTTTTGAGATCAGCAATTTCCAATTGAGAATAGAACAGGAGCACAGAGGTCTGAGAACAAACTCTCTGTCCCTCTCAGAGAGCAACAGTCCTGGGGGTGGGGGTAAGGATGGGGGACAATGCACTCTGCAGACCCCACTTCAGGGTGGATGGGCTGGACAGACCCACGGGCAGTGGTAGATGGACCTGTATCACCCACCTGAGAGAAAAGAAGAGCCCTCCACGCCTTTCCCTCCATGCTTGCATCCCTCCTGGGCTGACCATGTTATCACAGGCCCTTGATGGGTCTCATGTTGCTGGGAGTCATGATTGGCACACAGCGTTCCCAGACAGAACCTTCTGGTGATCCCCAGAGTGAGAGTGGACACAGGGCACGTCCTATTCACTTCTGTACCTGGCACACCGCCTGCCACAAGGAAGGTGCTCCATACATATTTGGTGGCTTAAACAAGTTTGAGTTGAGAAAGTCTAACATGTCCTACAACACCTGCATTGGTCCATGACCTTAACAACAGGCTTTTAAAGAAGTGAATCCCTAGGTATTTGGTTGGAATCTTTCTCATTACTCTTAACTACAATCAATTGTAGGCTATTCTAATTTTAGTTTTGTGAAGTTAAACACACTCCTTTTCAACCCTGCATCTTTGATACAATGTCATGAACTTCCCCAGAGCACCAGCCTGGGAAAGCAGCCTCCCACTGAGTGTCAGTCACTGTGCAAAGTTCCTGAGAGGCAGAAATGAAATCGGCACCATCCCTGGGACAATAGAGGCAAACTGGAAGGGCAATTAAGCACAGTGAGTGGCCCAGCCTTCTGAAAGCAGAACCAGGCCCTTGTCCCTCCAGGAAGATGTCCAGCTGGGCAAAGAGGATAGGCAGGACTTTCCTGGCCAGGGAAACTTTATTTGCATCTTTGCCACTCCCTGTCCAGTAAGACTTTCTTCTAAGAGTTGTTTTACCTTTCTAAAGACACCCTTACTCCTGTAGATTTCCTGTAGCCACACATTCACCAGAAGAAGTTAAAATAAGCAAACAAAATGATGGGCAAATAAGCCACTTCTAAGCTACTGAGATGCTGAGCCCATGCTATGCTGTTCTCCTAAAAGAGAGAGGTTCTCTTCACTCCAATAAGACTTCAATTTCCTTTTCTGATCTTTAAATTCATATTGGCAAGTACATTATGAACAAATGTAGCTCTGGAAATGGCTTTCAGACACAGAATACGATGGCAAGTCTCAGCTACCTTCTTTATTGCACAACTCAACTTCGTAAATAACTTCAATGGGGGAAATAAACATGGCCATAGGAGCCAGAGAAGGGCACTGTCATTGTCCTAGGGGGTCAAAGAAGGCATTCTTGAGGGAGTTCACTGAGGAGTGAAAGGACTTATCAAATTGGGACGAGGGAGATGTTAGTGATGGAACTTGTATTGTAGGAGGAGGACGCAGCAGCATGGACAAAAGTTCAAAAGCCATAGAGTAGGTGGCATGTGTGTGGGATCATGGGCTGTTCAGCAAGGCTGTAAAATAAGATTCTGGATATGGGTACCTGGAGGGGGAGGCAGTGGCTAGATCATGAAGGGTCTTATATGGCATAAGTAATCTGGATACTATTCTGAATGCAATTGGTGGAAAGTGGGTTGAAGCAAGGGAATTACATTTTCTATAAATCACTCTGGCCGCAAAATTGAAAATGGAGTGGAGGAACTAGACTCAAGTCTGGGAGCCTGGTTAAAAAGCTAGTAGGCCATAAAGTAGGCAAGAGATGATGGTGGCCTGGGTGGGGGTGTGAAGTAACATTGGGAATGGAGAAAAGTGGACCCATTCAAGAAACATGAAGGAGGTAAGACCAGCAGAAGGCAGAGGTGGATTAGCTGACAGGGGTGAGGGAGGGAGGAGTTGAGGATGACACTCCATTTCTGGCTTGGGCAACTGAGTGGGTTTTGATACCATTCACTGAAAAAAAGGGATACAAAAGGAGGAAGAAATGGCGGAGGGGGGTAACAATATGAATTTGATTTGCCCATGGCCCACTGGACACAGAAGGTCATAATTCAGCAAAGAGATTTGGGCTGATGATATAGATTTGGGAGCCATCTTTTTCGTCATGACACTCTTCCACTTCCGTGGTCATCAAAGCCACAGGAGTGGAAGAGTGTCCTGCATGAGAATGTGAGGGTGGAGAGAGGACACAGAATCCTGAGAACAGCCATATTTAAAAGATGCCCCAGCAAAGGGAGACCCACAGAAGAGTGGGGATGGGGCCACTGCAGGGAACAAGGAAAAGCCAGAGTGTGCTGTGTCTGTGGAGCCAAAGGAAAGCCTTTCAGGGAGAGAGCAGCAGCACCAGGGTTCAGTGCCACCAAGCAGGGCTAATACGAGGCAAGGGTTGAAAACTGCCCATGGGCTTGGCCACAGGAGGCCATGGGTGACCTTGGTAAGGGCAGTTTCAGCAGAAGTGGTAGCAGAAGACACTGGCTGGATTGACGACAGGGAGGCCATCACAATCTTTCAAGAAGCTCGACTTCGAAGGGAAGAAGAAAAAGAAGGAAGTAGCTGGATGAGTCTTCCTTTGGTTGTTATTTTTTAGTGGGAAAGACTTGAGCATGTTAAAAGCCGATGAAAAGGAATCGGGACTTCCCTGGCAGTCCAGTGGTTAAGACTCCCCACTTCCACTGCAGGGGGCATGGGTTTGATCCCTGGTCAGAGAACTAAGATCTCACATCTTAGTTCAGTGTTGCCAGAAAAAAAAAAAAAGGCCAGTGTAAAGGAGTCCATGGGGAGAGAAGTAGAGAAGGAGGCTCATGGAGAGGGTCAAGCCCCGAGAAGGCAGGGGGTGTGGCTGGATGGGTGCTATGGCTGAAAATGCAATCACTGTAATTTGGTTTGGAGGGTGAAATGAAGAATGACAGGAGTTCCTAGCAGAACTCCTTGAGCTCACCTTCCCAGCTCCTCCCAACTTAATCACATGGCTCCCGCAGCCCCTTGTGCAGACCTCCAGAGCCGTGACTGAACCCATGGGCCTCACCACTGCAATGCTAGAGCAACAGGTAAGCAGGCCCATTTGTGATGAAATGGATAAGCAGACAGTGAGAGGATGGTGAGGAATGCATGTGGAGCCTCCCAGGCCCCTCTCCCACTCCGATTCAGTGGCCACTCACCACCAAAGGTATAAAGTCCAAACTTGCCACCACAGCACCTGCTGCCTGCCTTGCCCTTTCCACCTCTGTTTCTGTACTCATGGCTGTCCTTGTGCTAGGATCCCTTCCACTTCCTTACCTGTAAGCCCACCAGGCCCCAGCTCAAACATCACAGGTCTTGTGAGGGTGGCCCCATCTGCCTGGTCACTAGCCTCCTTCTCATCTCCTATGGCTCACCTTCTAGTCTGTGATCTCCCTGAGGGCAGGGAATGGACTGTATTCATCTGTGTGTCTCCAGCATCCTGCCCAGGGACCACGTATAATAAATACTTATGGGAGGAGAGGCATGGCCAGGCTCAGGGAAACTAAGCCCAGAAGGAAGGGGCTGTCTGGGTGCCCTGGGGTCAAGAAATAGATAACCTCTGGGCATTGGACAAGAGAGCATCAGACACAGAGAATGGAAGGGGAACAGGCCTAGGGGAACAGGGGAACTGTCCAGGGGAACAGGCTCAGCTAGGATGGTAGTAAGAGGCCACAGGTGGTCACTCTGGCACATCGGGGTCAGGACTCGGAAGTCCAGGAGAAGTTCATGGACATCCTAATGAGTGGAAGGGCTGAACAACAGGCAGGCAGTGGGGTTGGGCTATCTATGCTTCAGGGTTAGACGGTCTTCACCAGAGGGCAGAGTCCAGGGTCAGGACCCCAGACTTCCAGGAACTAGGGTCGGGGGGAGGGGTTGAAGAGTAGAACCTGGTAATAGCAAAGCAAGGATTCTGCTCATTTATTCAACCAACATGCATGAGACTGCTGCTGGGCTCTGGGGGCTTTGCAGAGTGGTGGGTGGATACCATGAAGTCATAAAGTTAGCATAGCCTTGTGAGCTATGTAAAGGGAAAACTACAGCTCAGGGCAAGGAGAAGCCTGCTTGGGGACCAAGGCTTCAGCCACAGGGAGAGCCAGGCAGCCAGCAGACAACGGAAGGTAGGAGACAGCACTGCCCATCCACAGACAGGCCAGGACCTCAGGTCAGACGGATCGGGGAGGACCCTTGGCTTTTTCGCTCAAGCTTGGTGTGTGTTTGGGCAGGTCACCAGCCTCCTCAACTGTGGCTTCCCCAGCGCTCACACAGGAGGAACACAACAAAACTGGGGGGGCGGGGGGGGGCGGGGCTGTTCTCCCAGGAGCTTTACTGCTGCGGAACACGATCCTGAGTGTGCACAGCGATGTCTCCCTGTCCAGGTGCTGTGGCTTCTGTTGAATGAACAGGTGGGCGGTGACGTGTGAGCTCAGGGCTCTATCTGCCCATGTCAGGGGCGGGGGCAGGAAATGAAGACCTCCTCGGAAACTGTCCAGTGTCTAAGCTGTACAAATAGAAGATGCTGCTTCCAAGTCCGACTGAGCACTTAGCCCACCTTTGCTGGATTGCAGTGGTTCTGTGTTGACAGAGTCCCCTCCATGCTGCTGGGGCAATAGGAATTGGTGACAGCCAAGTCCTATTAGGAGAGGCATTAGGAGAGGTCTGGGAGTAGAGTGCACAGCACTTAAGGCTGGTGGGGTTTGGTGCACCAGCTGGGCTTTCTGTGTGACCACAGACGTCTCCAGGACCTCTGATCACAGCCAAGAGATTTTCCAAGGCAGATAAGCTAATTAGGGCTCCTATACCAGGTTTCGGTCTGAATAAGAGCTAGGAGTATGCTACATTTAGAATTTAAAGTGAATCTTTCTATCAGATAATTAGAGGAGGTATTCCTGGGGTGAGGCCGGAATTATGGCCACTTGAGAAGTTCTCAAAAATAATAATCACAAATTCAATTATATAATTGGTAATAGCAATTCCTACTTTTTTTTTTTTGAGCACTTGCTATGAGCCAGGCACGCCGAGTATTTATACAGCTGGTATTAGTATACCCATTTCACAAATGAATTAACTAGCGAGGCTCAAGTTCAAGAAGCTTGTTCTAGATCACAGTGAAGAGTGAGGATTTGAACCCAGCTTGTTTGTCTGAAGTGTGTTCCCTGAATCACCAAGTATACTGTCACTAGAATGAGGAATCTCGCAGGAATTTCTGCTGGCCATCCCAGTCCTGTCACTCAGCACTGGTGACATTATTAACACTCCAAGACTTTGTGTCTGTAAAATGGGGATAATACTATCTACTCCACGAGGTTTTTGTGAGGGGAAAAGAGGGGCCCTTATATATCACCCAGGCTAGTTTCTGTTTTATAGGGAGTGCTCCATAAATGTTGCCTGGTATCAGTTAGTTTATTTTGCTTCTAGAGATTTGGAAACATGACCTAAAAATAGAAGGCTAATCAATGCCCGGGGTTTGCTGTAAAAAGCCTTCTTGCATCTGATAAGGTCAATCCTTAACATCTGTGGATGTGGGGTTTGTGTGAACTTCACAGTTGCGTGTTATCTGTCATCTTGATCATTTCTGCCTTCACCTTGCCTGTTTGCCGAGGTTGGAACTGAGCTTTGCCTTGCTCCTGAGTGGGTTCCCAGGCTGCCTGTCATCCTGGACCAAGGGTTGGATTCTGGAAACGTCTTCAATATGCTGCCTAGGCATGCTGCCTGCTCTCGTCCTTTCTGGTGCTAAACCAAACCTCTTCATTGGATTAAAACCCAATTTCTGGGCCTATTGGTCCATATGAGGGGCTTTCTTCAGCTAATAACTATTCCGAGATTTTCTTGTGACTGAAATGCCGTCCTTGGGGTCAACCTGCTGGGTTTCCAAGAATGCATCAATTGGCAAGAGGGTTTTAGGATGTACATGTCCAAATTCTTTAAAGCCATAAAAGTTATACATTTATCTTGATGTATACTAGAGAAAAAAATATATAGTGCATAAAATACATACTACAGGGAGTTGAGGAAGATGGCGGAAGAGTAAGACGCGGAGATCACCTTCCTCCCCGCAGATACACCAGAAATACATCTACACATGGATCTGCTCCTATAGAACACCCACTGAACGCTGGCATAAGACCTCAGACCTCCCAAAAGGCAAGAAACTCCCCACGTACCTGGGTAGGGCAAAAGAAAAACAATAAACAGAGACAAAAGGATAGGGACAGGACCTACACCAGTGGGAGGCAGCTGTGAAGGAGGAAAGGTTTCCACACACTAGGAAGCCCCTTGGCGGGCGGAGACTGCGGGTGGCGGAGGGGAAAAGCTTCGGAGCCACGGAGGAGAGCACAGCAACAGGGGTGTGGAAGGCAAAGCAGAGAGATTTCCGCACAGAGGATCGGTGCCGATCGGCACTCATCAGCCCAAGAGGCTTGTCTGCTCACCCGCTGGGCGGGCAGGGCTGGGAGCGGAGGCTTGGGCTTCGGTCAGAGCGCAGGGAGAGGACTGAGGTTGGTGGCGTGAGCACAGCCTGCAGCAGGTGAGTGCACCAAGGCTAGCCGGGAGGGAGTCCGGGAAAAAGTCTGGAGCTGCCGAAGAGGCAAGAGACTTTTTCTTGCCTCCTTGTTTCCTGGTGCGCGAGGAGAGGGGATTAAGAGCGCGCCGCTTAAAGGAGCTCCAGAGACGGCGCGAGCCGCGGCTAAAAGCGCGGACCCCAGAGAAGGGCATGAGACGCTAAGGCTGTTGCTGCCGCCACCAAGAAGCCTGTGTGTGAGCACAGGTCACTATCCACACCCCCCTTCCGGGGAGCCTGTGCAGCCCGCCACTGCCAGGGTCCCGGGATCCAGGGACAACTTCCCCGGGAGAACGCACGACACGCCTAGGGCTGGTGAAATGTCATGCCGGCCTCTGCCGCCGCAGGCTCACCCCGCACTCCGTGCTCCTCCCTACCCCCAGGCTGAGTGAGCCAGAGCCCCCGAATCAGCTGCTCCTTTAACCCCATCCTGAGCGAAGAACAGGCGCCCTCAGGCGACCTATATGCAGAGGCGGGGCCAAATCCAAAGCTGAACCCCAGGAGCTGTGCGAACAAAGAAGAGAAAGGGAAATCTCTCCCAGCAACCTCAGGAGCAGCGGATTAAATCTCCACAATCAACTTGATGTACCCTGCATCTGTGGAACACATGAATAGACAACGAATCATCCCAAATTGAGGAGGTGGACTTTGAGAGCAAGACATATTATTTTTTCCCCTTTTCCTCTTTTTGTGAGTGTGTATACGTATGCTTCTGTGTGAGATTCTGTCTGTATAGCTTTGCTTTCACCATTTGTCCAAGGATTCTGTCCATCCGTTTTTTTTGTTGTTGTTTGTTTTTTACTTTTTAAAAAGCTTTTTCTTAATAATTGTTTTTTATTTTAATAACTTTATTATATTTTATCTTACTTTATCTTATTTTATTTTATCCTTTTTCTTTCCTTCCTTCCTTCCTTCCTTCTTTCGTTCTTTCCCTTCCTTCTTTTCTTTCTTTCTTTCTTTCTTTCTTTCTTTCTTTCTTTCTTTCTTTCTTTCTTTCTTTCTTTCTTTCTTTCTTTCTTTGTTTTTCTCCCTTTACTTCTGAGCCACGTGGATGAAAGGTTCTTGGTGCTCCAGCCAGAGTCAGTGCTGTGCCTCTGAGGTGGGAGAGCCAACTTCAGGACACTGGTGCACAAGAGACCTCCCAACTCCATGTAATATCAAATGGCGAAAATCTCCCACAGATCTCCATCTCAACAACAACATCTTCACTCAATGACCAGCAAGCTACAGTGCTTGACACCCTATGCCAAACAGCTAGCAAGACAGGAACACACCACCACCCACTAGAAGAGAGGCTGCCTAAAATCATAATAAGGCCACAGACACCCCAAAACACACCACCAGATGTGGACCTGCCCAACAAAAAGACAAGCTCCAGCCTCATCCACCAGAACACAGGCACTAGTCCCCTCCACCAGGAAGCCTACACAACCCACTGAACCAACTTTAGCCACTGGGGACAGACACCAAAAACAACAGGAACTACGAACCTGCAAACTGCAAAAAGGAGACCCCAAACACAGTAAGATAAGCAAAATTAGAAGACAGAAAAACACACAGCAGATGAAGGAGCAAGGTAAAAACCCACCAGACCTAACAAAGGAAGAGGAAATAGGCATCTACCTGAAAAATAATTCAGAATAATGATAGTAAACATGATCCAAAATCTTGGAAATAGAATAGAGAAAATGCAAGAAACATTTAACAAGGACCTAGAAGAACTAAAGAGGAAATAAGCAATGAGGAACAACACAATAAATGAAATTAAAAATACTCTAGAAAGGATCAATAGCAGAATAATTGAGGCAGAAGAATGGATAAGTGGCCTGGAAGATAAAATAGTGTAAATAACTACTGCAGAGAAGAAAAAAGAATGAAAAGAACTGAGGACAGTCTCAGAGACCTCTGGGACAACATTAAATGCACCAACATTCGAATTATAGGGGTCCCAGAAGAAGAAGAGGAAAAGAAAGGGACTGAGAAAATATTTGAAGAGATTATAGTTGAAAAATTCCCTAATATGGGAAAGGAAATATCTAATCAAGTCCAGGAAGCACAGAGAGTCCCATACAGGATAAATCCAAGGAGAAACATGCCAAGACACATATTAATCAAACTATCAAAAATTAAATACAAAGAAAACAAATTAAAAGCAGCAAGGGAAAAACAACAAAAAGCACACAAGGGAATCCCCATAAGGTTAACAGCTGATCTTTCAGCAGAAACTCTGCAAGCCAGAAGGGACTGGCAAACATATTTAAAGTGATGAAGGAGAAAAACCTACAACTAAGATTACTCTACCCAGCAAGGATCTCATTCAGATTTGATGGAGAAATTAAAACCTTCACAGACAAGCAAAAGCGGAGAGAGTTGAGCACCACCAAACCAACTTTACAACAAATGCTAAAGGAACTTCTCTAGGCAAGAAACACAAGAGAAGGAAAAGACCTACAATAACAAACCCAAAACAATTAATAAAATGGGAATAGGAACATACATATCAATAATTACCTTAAATGTAAATGGATTAAATGCTCCCACCAAAAGACACAGACTGGCTGAGTGGATACAAAAACAAGACCCATATATATGCTGTCTACAAGAAACCCACTACAGACCTAGGGACACATACAGACTGAAAGTGAGGGGATGCAAAAAGATATTCCATGCAAATGGAAATCAAAAGAAAGCTGGAGTAGCAATCCACATATCATACAAAATAGACTTTAAAATAAAGACTATTACAAGAGACAAAGAAGGACACTACATAATGATCAAGGGATTGATCCAAGAAGAAGATATAACAATTGTAAATATTTATGCACCCAACATTGGAGCACCTCAATACATAAAGCAAATACTACCAACCATAAAAGGGGAAATTGACAGTAACACAATCATAGTAGGGGACTTTAACACCCCACTTTAACCAATGGACAGATCATCTAAAATGAAAATAAATAAGGAACACAAGCTTTAAATAACCCATTAAACAAGATGGACTTAATTGATATTTATAGGACATTCCATCCAAAAACAACAGAATACGTATTTTTCTCAAGTGCTCATGGAACATTCTCCAGGATAGATCATATCTTGGGTCACAAATCAAGCCTTGATAAATTTAAGAAAATTGAAATTGTACCAAGTATCTTTTCCGACAACAACGCTATGAGACTAGATATCAATTACAGGAAAAGACCTGTAAAAAATACAAACACATGGAGACTAAACAATACACTATTTAATAATGAAGTGATCACTGAAGAAATCAAAGAGGAAATCAAAAAATACCTAGAAACAAATGACAATGGAGACACGATGACCCAAAACCTATGGGATACAGCAAAAGCAGTTCTAAGAGGGAAGTTTATAGCAATACAATCCTACCTTAAGAAACAGGAAGCATCTCGAATAACAACCTAACATTGCACCTAATGCAATTAAGAAGAACAAAGAAACCCCAAAGTTAGCAGAAGGAAAGAAATCATAAATATCAGATCAGAAATAAATGAAAAAGAAATGAAGGAAATGATAGCAAAGATCAATAAAACTAAAACCTTGTTCTTTGAGAAGATAAACAAAATTGATAAACCATTAGCCAGACTCATCAAGAATAAAAGAGAAGCCTCAATCAATAGATTTAGAAATGAAAAAGGAGAAGTAACAACTGACACTGCAGAAATACAAAGGATCATGAGACATTACTACAAGCAACTCTATGCCAATAAAATGGACAACCTGGAAGAAATGAATAAATTTTTAGAAATGCACAACCTGCTGAGCCTGAGTCAGGAAGAAATAAAAAATATGAATAGACCAATCACAAGCACTGAAATTAAAACTGTGATTATAAATCTTGCAACAAACAAAAGCCCAGGACCAGGTGGCTTCACAGGCAAATTCTATCAAACATTTAGAGAAGAGCTAACACCTATCCTTCTCAAACTCTTCTAAAATATAACAGAGGGAGGAACACTCCCAAACTCATTCTACAAAGCCACTATCACCCTGATTCCAAAACCAGACAAGGATGTCACAAAGGAAGAAAACTACAGACCAATATCACTGATGAACATAGATGCAAAAATCCTCAACAAAATACTAGCAAACAATCCAACAGTACATTAAAAGGATCATACACCATGATCAAGTGGGGTTTTTTTTCCAGGAATGCAAGGATTCTTCAATATATGCAAATCGATCATCGTCATAGACCATATTAACAGACTGAAGGAGAAAAACCATATGATCATCTCAATAGATGCAGAGAAAGCTTTTGACAAAATTCAACACCCATTTATGATAAAAACCCTGCAGAAAGTAGGCATAGGGAACTTTCCTCAACATAATAAAGGCTATATATGACAAACCCACAGACAACATTGTCCTCAATGGTGAAAAACTGAAACCATTTCCACTAAGATCAGGAAGAAGACAAGGTTGCCCACTCTCACCATTCTTATTCAACATAGTTTTGGAAGTTTTAGCCACAGCAATCAGAGAAGAAAAAGAAATAAAAGGAATCCAAACTGGAAAAGAAGAAGTAAAGCTGTCACTCTTTGCAGATGACATGATACTATACATAGAGAATCCTAAAGATGCTACCAGAAAACTACTAGAGCTAATCAGTGAATTTGGTAAGAGTAGCAGGATACAAAATTAATGCACAGAAATCTCTGGCATTCCTCTACACTAATGATGAAAAATCTGAAAATGAAATTAAGAAAACACTCCCATTTACCATTGCAACGAAAAGAATAAAATATCTAGGAATAAACCTACCTAAGGAGACAAAAGACCTGTATGCAGAAAATTATAAGACACTGATGAAAGAAATTAAAGATGATACAAATAGATGGAGAGATACACCATGTTCTTTGAGTGGAAGAATCAACATTCTGAAAATGACTCTACTACCCAAAGCAAACTACAGATTCAATGCAATCCCTATCAAACTACTGCTGGCATTTTTCACAGAACTAGAACAAAAATTTTCACAATTTGTATGGAAATGCAAAAGACCCCGAATAGCAAAAACAATCTTGAGAACGAAAAAAGGAGCTAGAGGAATCAGGCTCCCTGACTTCAGACTATACTACAAAGTTACAGTAATAAAGACAGTATGGTACTGGCACAAAAACAGAAATATAGATCAATGGAACAGGATAGAAAGCCTAGAGATAAACCCATGCACATATGGTCACCTTATCTTTGATAAAGGAGGCAAGAATATACAGTGGAGAAAAGACAGCTTCTGCAATAAGTGGTGCTGGGAAAACTGGACAGGTACATGTAAGAGTATGAGATTAGAACTCTTCCTAACATCATACACAAAAATAAGCTCAAAATGGATTAAAGACCTAAATGTAAGGCCAGACACTATAAAACTCTTAGAGGAAAACATAGGCAGAACACTCTATGACATAAATCATAGCAAGATCCTTTTTGACCCACCTCCTAGAGAAATGGAAATAAAAACAAAAATAAACAATGGGACCTAATGAAACTTAAAAGCTTTTTCACAGCAAAGGAATCCATAAACAAGACAAAAAGACAGCCCTCAGAATGGGAGAAAATATTTGCAAATGAAGCAACTGACAAAGGATTAATCTCCAAAATTTACAAGCAGCTCATGCAGCTCAATAACAAAAAAACAAACAACCCAATCCAAAAATGGGCAGAAGACCTAAATAGACATTTCTTGAAAGAAGATATACAGATTGCCAGCAAACACATGAAAGAATGCTCAACATCATTAATCATTAGAGAAATTCAAATCAAAACTACAATGAGATATCATCTCACACCAGTCAGAATGGCCATCATCAAAAAATCTACAAACAGTAAATGCTGGAGAGGTTGTGGAGAAAAGGGAACCCTCTTGCACTGCTGGTGGGAATGTAAATTCATACAGCCACTATGGAAAATAGTATGGAGGTTCGTTAAAAAACTACAAATAGAACTACCATGTGACCCAGCAATCCCACTACTGGGCATATACCCTGAGAAAACAATAATTCAAAAAGAGTCATGTACCAATATGTTCATTGCAGCTCTATTTACAATAGCCAGGAGATGGAAGCAACCTAAGTGTCCATCAACAGATGAATGGATAAAGAAGATGTGGTACATATATACAATGGAATATTTTTCAGCCATAAAAAGAAATGAAATTGAGTTATTTGTGATGAGGTGGATGGACCTAGAGTCTGTCATACAAAGTGAAGTAAGTCAGAAAGAGAAAGACAAATACCTTATGCTAACACATATATAAGGAATCTAAGGAAAAGAAAAAAAAAAAGGTCACGAAGAACCTAGGGGTAAGACGGGAATAAAGACACAGACCTACTAGAGAATGGACTTGAGGATATGGGGAGGGGGAAGTGTAAGCTGGGATGAAGTGAGAGAGAGGCATGGACATATATACACTACCAAACGTAAAATAAATAGCTAGTGGGAAGCAGCTGCATAGCACAGGGAGATCAGCTCAGTGCTTTGTGACCATCTAGAGGGGTGGGATAGGGAGTGTGGGAGGGAGGGAGACGCAAGAGGGAAGTGATATGGGAACATATGTATATGTATAACTGATTCACTTTGTTATAAAGCAGAAACTAACACACCATTGTAAAGCAATTATACTCCAATAAAGATGTTAAAAAAATACATACTACATTATTTCACAGATATCAGGAAGTTTCCTTCTAAAATAATTTTATTCAAGGAAAACAGGGCCTTGGTTTGAAGAAGAAAGAGTAACTAAATGATAGTATAGTTAATATGTGGATATGGCAAAAAAACTTAATGGAGGGACTTGAAAAATGGAAGTTCTGAAACCTATGAATCCTCCTCACTTTTTTGTGTTTTCCAACCCCCGCTCTGGCACCTCCCATGACATTCACTTTCCCTGATACCCATGGCCTTGCCTTCTGTCCTGGGATTCCAAGCTGGAGCAATGCCCTGGCCCACCTCTTCTTACCAGAAGGCTGCTTCCCGGCTCTGCCTTGAGCCTCAACTCCACTTGAAGGAATCCCGGAGCCCTCCCACCTGGTCAGCTGCTTCTCCTCTGGGGCCCCTCAGCTCCCTGTGCTTCTCACCATCATAATGCTCATTCTCTGTATTATAATGATCTGTATCCAACCCTCCCAGACTGCGAGCTTAGCCAAACTGGGGAGCATGTCTTATTCATGGCTGAATCTGCAGGCCTGGGGCACAGTCACCACACAGCAAATCTGCTGAATAAATGAACTGGTAATTGAATCCATGTACCTCTGACAACAGTTGCTTCCAACCGAGGAAACCAAAGGACCAACAATACTCATTGATTACACTGATTCTTCTTGAAGTTACTTCACTACAGGCTCAAGACTGGGCCACGTTTACTATAACTCTTTAGAACCGTGTTTACACCGCCTTGCACACATGGTTTTATTTGTGCTTTCTCCAAAGGAAAATGCAGCAGCTGAGCAGGGCACCTGGTGATGGGTCTCTCTGCAGAACAGAGCAGGTGGCACCAAGCCTCGCATCCACTTTGCCCAGTGGGGGAAGGGCTCCTTTGTCTTACTGGCTACCTCCAGCCTTATTCACAATCATACTTTCCAAATGCAAACTGCCTACTGCAACTTGGAAAGATATTCTCTCTGACAACCAATTTAACAATTAACAATTTTTTTATTGCTTTTTTTTTCCACCATGGGGCTTAACTCCTGCTGGGATGTTTCACAGAGAGGGCAGTTTGCCAAGCATTAACTTGTCTGGCCCAGAGGGCATAACTGTACGGTGGATTTCATCTGAGTGAACATCATTCCTTTGGTCTTATTTGAAAACTGTCATATAGTGCTGAGATTTAGTTAACCACTTGTGGTTCTGAGTCCTGCAGATAGCCAGAGAGCAAGACTATCCAGCATCTCTTCTAGAATCTAGAGCAGCAGATGTAATCCAGGGGACGGTAGAACTTTTCTGTTAAGTGCCTGAGAATAAATATTTGAGACTCATGAGCCATATGGTGTCTGCCACAACTATTCAACTCTGCTGTTGTAGCATGAAAGCAGACAGGAGTGATATTTAGATGAGTGGGCATGGCTGTGTTCCAATAAAACTTTATTTACAAAAACAGGTAGAGGGCTACATAAAGTACACAGGTATTACCTTGCTGAGCCTGGTCTAACTAGTGGTTAAGAGTTCCCTGCTCTGGAGTCAGGCCAACCTGGATGCAACCTGCCTCAGATGGATGAATGGGCAGTGCCTAGAATCAGGGAGACTGTGGCATAGTTCAGAAATCCAAAACACTTATAAAATCCTCCCCAACTAAATCCCGATCCTGGGACGGTCTCATCAGTGGTCTCTCACAGTCATCCTTGAAAGCCCATTTTAGAAGAATCTTACTGGACTCTAACCCTGCTTATTACCACCCATCATACAGAAAGGTGGAAAGAAAGCACTTTTCTCAGAATATTGCTGTGAGTGGTGAAAAGTAGATGCTCATGGTCAGTGTTAAAATGATCATGGTCCTGAACTAAAGCACCAGGAAAGGGAACAGTCAGCCCCATGGACTCTGTCTCCTTAGGGATTAGGGCAAATGATGAGATCTTCTCCAGGCAACCAGCAGGGGTCAGGGGAAAGTAGAGACTCAGGAGACTCCAAGCAGGTGACTCAGGAGGGAGTGGTAGCAGTCAAGATCAAAGAGAGTGGGCTTCCCTGGTGGAGCAGTGGTTGAGAATCCATCTGCCGATTCAGGGGACACGGGTTCGTGCCCCGATCCGGGAAGATCCCGCATGCCATGGAGCAGCTGGGCCCGTGAGCCATGGCTGCTGAGCCTGCGCGTCCGGAGCCTGTGCTCCACAACGGGAGAGGCCACAACAGTGATCCGGAGCCTGTGCTCCACAACGGGAGAGGCCACAACAGTGAGGGGCCCGCGTACTGCAAAAAATAAATAAAAAGATCAAGCAGAGTCTCTAGGAGGTAAAACATATATTTATTTACGTATTCATGCAGTCATTGACTCACACCTCTTTACTGAATCCCTATAAATGCCAGGCACACTCTTTGCTCTAATGGCACTCAACAGTCAAATCAGGGAGTAGAGAAAAATGATGTGAGAGGCGCTGCCATAAGGGCAGGAGTCCTGAAGGAGGCAGAGGAGGCCGATTTCTGAAGGTCTGGCCTCCTGGCTGAGAGATCTGTTAGAAGACAAGGTGGCCATTTCCATACACGAAGGGAGCAGCAGACATGCTCCAGAGAGAGGCCGGCTCGAGAAGCTTAGCCCCCAGCTGCCGGTACCCTCCCAGGCGGGGTTCCCTGTCACTGGCCGTGATGGAGATGGCCCTGATGATCCAGATGCTGCGTGCCCCTCCCCCTGGCTCTCAGCGCCATCAGCTCACCTCTGCGGTCTCTGGGGCCCCTGAGAGGGCTCCGGAGGCCTCGCTAAGACTTTCACTCTCCAGACGCCACACGGAAATTGTCCCTTTCCCAGCCCCCGCAGAGCAGCAAGCATAACCAGCTGCCTCACACGTGTAATTAGGAGAAATAAGAGCAATGAGCGAAAATTGGTTAAATAAGCTCAAAATGACTTTTTTTTAAAAAATGAAGGAATAAACCTCAGGAAAAAGAAGCGAAATTAAGGCAGAGTGCACCACTGTTCCCTTTTGCCACACCTCAGTTCTTTAGAAGGAATCCCAAGGTCCCCTGGCCGACACCGGGGCTCTGCCTCACCCACACCGGAAGGCTAGTGGGTGGTCCCACTGCTGGCTGAGGGCAGAGAGCATCCGGACTGTCCCTGTGGCATGGCTACATTTCTGCAGACCCTGTGTTGTTTGTGTCTCTTGCTCTAGGACTACATTCTGATGTCAGCCCTGCCCTCTGGCAGGATCTGCGCTCCTAGGCGGGGACCTCTCTCCATATCTTCTTTCCTCCAAACACATATTATACAACTGCCTATCGATCAGCTGCTCCTCTCGCCCCATTCATCACCCTCCCCTCCTTCTCCTTTGCACTGCGGAAGCTTCTCAGTTGTCAGTTCCATTTCTATGGCAACCACAACCCCCAGCCTCATTGCCTTTCCCCCCCTCCTGCTTTTCTCCCCTCCTCCTTTTGTAAGTAGGATTTGCAGGGAAGCTGCTGACAGGCTGGTCTAGTAATTTCCCTCATAAAACAAACAGCTGAGGAGAGGGAGTTGGGAGGCGGGGCTGCAGGGTGGGCAGGGGGGAACAAGCTCCTCGGAAGACAGAAAGGGACAGAGAAACATGAGAGAGTGGTGTGCACGCAAAGAAAGAGTCCGGGGCACAGTGAGTGACAGCAGTATGAAGTCGGGGCCACCCCATCCTGGGGGGCTGAGCGAGATGTGGAAGACTCCCTCCAGACGTGCAGGGATGATGGGCCAAGTGCCAGCCTGACTGTTGGCCATCCCACCGGCCCCCAGGGGAGGCACGCCTGCCTGGCTGCTCTGATACAGACCAGGGCGAGTGAGGACACAAGCTGCAGCCCACAGGGGACATTATCCCAAATATCCTCATTATCGAGGCAAGTGTCTCTGAACCCATCAGTGTTTAACAGCCGCAAGTGCCCTCACCCTGGAAGACAGGGCCATTTCACCAACTCTAATGGCAATTTTCTTCCATCCGAGTCACTTGCGAGTCACAGGCTCCTCTGGGTGCTGGAGGCCACCAGGCAGGTGTCAGGCACAGAGCAGGTGTGTGGATGCAAAGTCCACCAGGGGGCACGTTGCTGGGGGCCAAGGTGAGGCAGGAGGTTTAAGTTGGAGCGAGCCAGCAGGCCAGAGCTCGGGAGGAGAGTAAATATTAATAGATTTATTACATGTCTTTTTTATAAATAAAAGAAAAATATTTTTGGCTGCTAATGACCTTCAAATTAGCAGCTCTTTCAGAAAGCACTTATGTATTTTTAATTCCAAATGTAGCTGAGTGTCAGTTGCAGCAGCAATGGAAGCAGTAGGGCAGCTGGGTAGTTTTAAATAAGAGGAAATCCAGATCATTATTTTTGAAACTGTCAGCTTTTACGCCTTTTAATGGATTCACTTTCTCTCATCTCTTCCCCCACTTCTGTGCTCTTTGAAGATTCCCAGGCATTCTCCGTGGGAGAAAGGAACAGAGGCACAGGTCTGCCATATGGAAGGACCTGGGCTTTAGTTCCTACCTGGGCATGCAGGGTGTCACAGTCCCCGGCAGGGAGGCTTTGGCACAAGGGCTTGTGAAGAGCATCAGAGAGAAGAGGAGAGAGAGAGTTCCAGCCTGGGATGCAGGGTGCTGGGTAATGGGACCTGGGGCTTCCTTCTCGACCCTGCTCCTGATTCTAAGTAACCAAAAGAGAAATCAGTGACCTCAGAGCAGCAGACAGAGAGATTAGCAGGGACGTAGGAGATAGACCAATACAATGAGAGAGAGGACACGGAGGCAGAAGTAGATAGAGAATCAGTGAGAAGCTGAGTAGGGAGGAAACTAGCAATAGAGCAGGGCTTCTCGGCGTGTGGACCCCAGACCGGAAGCTGCAGCATCACCTGGGAACTTGTTAGAATTGCAAGCTCTCGGGCTCCAGCCCAGAAGCAATGGATCAGAAGCTCTAAGGGATGGGCCCCACCACCTGTGTTTTCATAAGTCTTCCAAGTAGTTCTGATGCTCACTAATGTGTGAGGACCACTGATCTAGAGCAGAGGAACCCAGGCAGAGGAAGGAAGGCAGGAGGGCAGTGAAGGGAGGCGAGAAGGTAGGGAGAGGTCTTGATGGTGGCAAAGGAGGAGGAAGAGGCACCTAAGAGAGAAGAGAAATGCGGGTGTGAGTCTATCTCTCCACTCATACACTCCTTGTCATTTTCAAATAGCCCACAGATGACTGTTCCACGGATGCCACAGACACCTGTGCTCACACCTGGAACCTCTCTTTCCCAGTGGGTTTCTTAGTTGAGCTGACCTCCAAGTCGCCAGTAACCTGCAGCTGTACCAGGCTTCTTCCGACACTGGGGAGGATGCTGTGTCATTTCGCTGATCTGAAAAATGGGGGTGGTATTCCTCCTTTGCTCTTGTGGGCTCCTGACAATCCTTTCCAATGGGCACTCCATTTTCATCTCAGCTTCCAGAAGGACCAGCTTCCAGGCTGAATTTTACATAAAGCTGAGCTTTTCTCCAAGTGTCAGGCTGATGGACAACGGGCAAGGATATTTCTCGTTTGGTCATGGAGATCTTGGTGCTTAAGGCATAAATGTCCGCATGTTCAAAGTTAGCAAACGCATGCCGTCTCCAAATCCAGTCAATAGACCTTTATTAAATGCCTACTCCATACAAAGGTGACTCTGCCTAGCTAAACCCCCACCCCCAAGGACCTCTGATCTCCTAGATAGTGATTGATAATAAGGACCCTGACCCCACACAGACCTCAGCCTGGTGTTTGTCTTCTCCAAAGACTTACTTGCTCCAGCATTCATTCTGGCACTGTGAAAAATGGGGCTCTCAGGACTACTCTGATTTTAGCAGTGCTAAGTGTAACTATTAATTCAACAAATGTTTACTTAGTAGGGACTTCAAGCCATCTGGAAACAGGCACTCTTTCCAAGTGCTTAGGATCCATCAGTAGACAAAACACAGATCTGGGTCTTCAACAGGATCTAGGAAGGGGAGACAGAGAAGTAACAATAAACATAAACATAAATAAAATTTCTAACATCTTTGAAGGTAAAAGTGCTGTGGAAAAAGGAAAAGTTGGAGAGTAGGAGAGTAGTTTGCAATTTTAATTATGGTGATGGGGCAGAACTCATTGAGAAGGTGGGACTTGGGCAAATACTTGAAGGAGGTAAGGGAGTGAGCCAGGATGGGAGTCCTGAAGGCAAACGCCACTGGAGCTATGGTCTGGTATGTTCAAACAACAGCCTGACATCTTCAAAGAACAGTAAACAGACTTTCCATATGCTATCTCACTATGCCTTAATGCACCAGCTATTGCTATTAGCATTTCACTGATGTAAAAACTTAGATGTAAAAACAGAGGTTTAGGAAGTCTGCATGGTTTGGTTAAGGTACTGGGTTTCAGAGCAGAGATTCCAATCCTGATTGAAATGATCCTAAAACACACATTGTTTTCTACAACTTACCTTGCTTCCCTGTATGTAAAAGTGGATGTGGGGATGTGGATCACAAATTGAACACAGAGCCAAGCCATGAAGACAAGGGAACTGCCACAAAGTATGGCCCATCTTCCAAACAGGGCACATGCATCTTTGTGTAAGACACAAAGGAAAATGGTCTTACACTAGAAAAGGGAAAACTCAGGGCCAACAGAAGATGCAAGTCCTCAACAGTAACAGAAGAGTCAAGATCAGCCATTTTAAGTGATTTCAAATCTCCCAGCTGGTTGACTGATGTCACAGGACTCTACCAGGAGTTGTCTGATGGTAAGAAGTCAAGGCAATCTGGGTGCCCATTGCTGAGGAAGTCAATAGTCAAAATGTGCTGGATGCACACCAGGAGTGCTTGTGTTCCAGGTAATGGACTGTTAGATTTTTTTCACATTAACAGTTGCATAGAGTTTAAGATCATAGGGCTCAATAGGCAAAGCAAGAATTAGGTTGGATATGTAATATAACACCTGTTCTACAAGAACATACATAACCAAATTATCTGCATTGAACACAGTAGAATGGTTGCCTATGGTTGGGGATAATGGAGATAAGCTACCATTTCCCATTTATTTCTCTTGCTGCCTTTAAACTAGATCAATACACTTATGTGTGTGTATATATATATATGTATGTGTATATATATGTATATACATATATATGTATGTATATACATATATGTATACATACATATCTGTTTCTGGACATATGAGATGCTTCATGAGTCTGCCACCTCTTATTCTAAGACAGCACTATCTTAATTATCACAGCCTCATTACACATTTTAATGTTGTGTAACATGGGTCATCCATCCTTATTCACTTTCATAATTCTCATGACTATTTTCACCTGTATATTTTTCCAATTGAATTATGAGATAATTTTGTAAAGTTCCAAAATACTGGTATTTTTATTGATATAGCTCTAACTATTAAATTAATATGGGAGAATGGAAATCTTTATACCAGATATATCTTCTAATTTACAAATATGGACATTTCTCTCTGTTTCATCAAGTAGTCTTTTGTACTCCTCAGCAAAGTGTTGTACTTTTCTTACGGATGCTGTGTATTTTTTGCTAAAAATGCCTATAATTCAAGTTTGGCTGTAGTCAAGGGAATCTTCTTTTTCATTACACTTTCTAATGTTTTTTTCAGTGATAATGAGTGCTTTATTTATTTTTAACATCTTTATTGGAGTATAATTGCTTTACATTGTTGTGTTAGTTTCTGCTGTATAACAAAGTGAATCAGTTATACATATACATATATCCCCATATCTCCTCCCTCTTGCATCTCCCTCCCTCCCACCCTCCCTATCCCACCCGTCTAGGTGGTCACAAAGCACCGAGCTGATCTCCCTGTGCTATGCGGCTGCTTCCCACTAGCTAGCTATTTTACATTTGGTAGTGTATATATGTCCATGCCGCTCTCTCACTTCGTCCCAGCTTACTCTTCCCACTACGCGTGTCCTCAGTTCCATTCTCTACGTCTGCGTCTTTATTCCTGTCCTGCCCCTAGTTTCTTCAGAACCTTTTTTTTAGATTCCATATATATGTGTTAGCATACGGTATTTGTTTTTCTCTTTCTGACTTACTTCACTCTGTATGACAGACTCTAGGTCCATCCACCTCACTACAAATAACTCAATTTCATTTCTTTTTATGGCTGAGTAATATTCCATAGTATATATGTGCCACATCTTCTTTATCCATTCATCTGTCGATGGACACTTAGGTTGCTTCCATGCCCTGGCTATTGTAAATAGTGCTTCAATGAACATTGTGTTACATGACTCTGTGTGTGTGTGTGTGTGTGTGTGTGTGTGTGTGTGCACGTGTGTGTGTGAGACATCAAAAGCTGGGACACACCCAAGGAAAGAGATGAAGTTACTGATCTGAAATTATTTTTCTTTTTCAAGTGTAAATATTTACTGTTATAAATTTCCTTCTAAACATTGCTTTTTATGCTTTCTGTTGTTCAGTGGAGTGTCCTACAAGTATCAATAAGATAAACTGGTTGATAGTGTTGTACAGGTCAGCTATATTCCTGCTGATTTCTGACTACTTATTTATTAAGGATTAAGGTCTGGAAGTGTTGCTGTAGATTTGTCTACTTTTGCTTTCAGATTTTTTTCTTTAATGTTTATTATTTATTTATTTATTTTTCTTATTAGTCATCCATTTTATGCACATCAGTGTATACATGTCAATCCCAATTGCCCAATTCATCACACCGCCACCCCCACCCCCCGCCACTTTCCCCCCTTGGTGTCCATACGTTAGTTCTCTACATCTGTGTCTCAATTTCTTCTCGGCAAACTGGTTCATCTGTACAGTTTTCTAGGTTCCACATATATGTGTTAATATACGATATTTGTTTTTCTCTTTCTGACTTACCTCAGTCTGTATGACAGTCTCTAGATCCAACCACGTCTCTACAAATGACCCAATATCGTTCCTTTTATGGCTGAGTAATATTCCATTGTATATATGTACCACATCCTCCTTATCCATTCGTCTGTCGATGGGCATTTAGGTTGCTTCCATGACCTAGCTATTGTAAATACAGCTGCAATGAACATTGGGGGTGCATGTGTCTTTTTGAATTATGGTTTTCTCTGGGTATATGCCCAGTAGTGGGATAACTGGGTCATATGGTAATTCTATTTTTAGTTCTTTAAGGAACCCCCATACTGTTCTCCATAGTGGCTGTATCAGTTTACATTCCCACCAACAGTGCAAGAGGGTTCCCTTTTCTCCACACCCTCTCCAGCATTTGTTGTTTGTAGATTTTCTGATGATGTCCATTTTAACTTGTGTGAGGTGATACCACATTGTAGTTTCGACTTGCATTTCTCTAATGATTAGTGATGTTGAGCAGCTTTTCATATGCTTCTTGGCCATCTGTATGTCTTCTTTGGGGAAATGTCTATTTAGGTCTTCTGCCCATTTTGGAATTGGGTTGTTTGTTTTTATAATATTGAGCTACATGAGCTGCTTGTAAAGTTTGGAGATTAATCCTATGTCAGTTGCTTCATTTGCAAATATTTTCTCCCATTCTGAGGGTTGTCTTTTGGTCTTGTTTATGGTTTCCTTTGCTGTGCAAAAGCTTTTAAGTTTCGTTAGGTCCCATTTGTTTATTTTTGTTTTTATTTCCATTACTCTAGGAGGTGGATCAAAAAAGATCTTGCTGTGATTTATGTCATAGAGTGTTCTGCCTATGTTTTCCTCTAAGAGTTTGATAGTGTTCAGTCTTACATTTAGGTCTCTAATCCATTTTGAGTTTATTTTTGTGTATGGTGTTAGGGAGTGTTCAATTTCATTCTTTTACATGTAGCTGTCCAGTTTTCCCAGCACCACTTATTGAAGAGACTGTCTTTTCTCCATTGTATATCCTTGCCTCCTTTGTCATAGATTAGTTGACCATATGTGTGTGGGTTTATCTCTGGGCTTTCTATCCTGTTCCATTGATCTATATTTCTGTTTTTTGTGCCAGTACCATATTGTCTTGATTACTGTAGCTTTGTAGTATAGTCTGAAGTCAGGGAGTCTGATTCTTCCAGCTCCGTTTTTTTCCCTCAAGACTGATTTGGCTATTCGGGGTCTTTTGTGTTTCCATACAAATTGTGAAATTTTTTGTTCTAGTTCTGTGAAAAATGCCATTGGTAATTTGATAGGGATTGCATTGAATCTGTAGATCGCTTTGGGTAGTATAGTCATTTTCACAATATTGATTCTTCCAATCCAAGAACATGGTATATCTCTCCATCTGTTTGTATCATCTTTAATTTCTTTCATCAGTGTCTTATAGTTTTCTGCATACGGGTCTTTTGTCTCCTGAGGTAGGTTTATCCCTAGGTATTTTATTCTTTTTGTTGGAGTGGTAAATGCGAGTGTTTACTTAATTTCTCTTTCAGATTTTTCATCATTAGTGTATAGGAATGCAAAAGATTTTTGTGCATTAATTTTGTATCCTGCAATATTACCAAATTAATTGATTAGCTCTTGTAGTTTTCTGGTGTCATCTTTAGGATTCTCTATGTATAGTATCATGTCACCTGCAAACAGTGACAGTTTTACTTCTTCTTTTCCCATTTGTATTCCTTTTATTTCCTTTTCTTCTCTGAATGCCATGGCTAGGACTCCCAAAACTACGTTGAATAATAGTGGTGAGAGTGGACATCCTTGTCTTGTTACTGATCTTAGAGGAAATGCTTTCAGTTTTTCACCATTGAGAATGATGTTTACTGTGGGTTTGTCGTATATGGCCTTTATTATGTTGAAGTAGGTTCCCTCTATGCCCACTTTCTGGAGAGTTTTTATCATAAATGGCTGTTGAATTTTCTCAAAAGCTGTTCTGCAACTATTGAGATGATCATATGTTTTTTCTTCTTCAATTTTTGATATGGTGTATCACATTGATTGACTTATGTATATTGAAGAATCCTTGCATCCCTGGGATAAATCCCACCTGATCATGGTGTATGATCCTTTTAATGTGTTGTTGGATTGAGTTTGCTAGTATTTTGTTGAGGATTTTTCTATCTATATTCATCAGTGATATTGGTCTGTAATTTTCTTTTTTTGTAGTATCTTTGTCTGGTTTTGGTATCAGGGTGATAGTGACCTCATAGAATAAGTTTGGGAGTGTTCCTTCTTCTGCAATTTTTTGGAAGAGTTTCAGAAGGATGGGTGTTATCTCTTCTCTAAATGTTTGATAGAATTCACCTGCGAAGTCTTCTGGTCCCAGACTTTTGTTTGTTGGAAGACTTTTAATGACAGCTTCAAATTCACTATTTTTTATTTGTCTGTTCATATTTTCTGTTTCTTCCTGTTCAGGAAGGTGGAAGGTTTTACTTTCTGTTTACTTTCTGTTTACTTTCTGTTTACTTTCTGTTTCTTCCTGTTCAGGAAGGTGAAAGGTAAAACTTGGAAGGTTTTACCTTTCTAAGAATTTGTCCATTTCTTACAGGGTGTCCATTTTATTGGCATAGAGTCTCTTAGGCTGCTTTGTATTTCTGTGATGTCGTTTGTAACTTCTCATTTTTTTAATTTCTAATTTTATTGATTTGAGTCCTCTCCCTCTTTTGCTTCATGAGCCTGGTTAAAGGTTATCAACTTAGTTTATCTTCTCAAAGAACAAGATTTTACTTTCAGTGATTTTCGCTAATGTTTTCTTCATCCCTGTTTCATTTATTCCTCTCTGGTCTTTAAGATTTCTTTCCTTCTGCTAACTTTGGGTTTTGTTTTTTCTTCTTTCTCTACTTCCTTTAGGTGTAAGGTTAGATTATTTATTTGAGATTTTTCTTGTTTCTTGAGGTAGGCTTGTATAGCTATAAACTTCCCTCTTAGAACTGCTTTTGCTGCATCCCATAGGCTTTGGATCATCGTGTTTTCATTGTCATTAGGTATTTTTTGATTTCCTCTTTGAATTCTTCAGTGATCTCTTGTTTATTTAGTAACATATTGTTTAGTCTCCATGTCTTTGTGTATTTTAAGTTTTTTTCCCTGTAATTGATTTCTAATCTCATACCATTGTGATCAGAAAAGATGCTTGATATCATTTCAATGTTCTTAAATTTACTGAGGCTTGATTTGTGACCCAGGATGTGATCTATCCTGGAGAATGTTCCATGCACACTTGAGAGGAAAATGTAATCTGTTGTTTTTGGATGGAGTGTCCTATAAATATCAATTAAGTCTATCTGGTCTATTGTGTCATTTAAAACTTGTGTTTCCTTATTAAGTTTCTGTTTGGATGATCTGTCTTTTGGTGTAAGTGAGGTGTTAAAGTCCCCCACTACTATTGTGTTACTGTTGATTTCCTCTTTTAGAGCTGTTAGCAGTTGCCTTATGTATTGAGGTGCTCCTATGTTGGGTGCATATATATTTATAATTGTTATATTTTCTTCTTGGATTGATCCCTTGATCATTACGTAGTGTCCTTCCTTGTCTCCTGTAATATTCTTTATTTTAAAGTCTATTTTATCTGATATGAGTATTGCTACTCCAGCTTTCTTTTGATTTCCATTTGCATGGAATATCTTTTTCCATCCCTCTCTTTCAGTCTGTATGTGTCCCTATGTGTGAAGTGAGTCTCTTGCAGACAGCAAGAAAAGTGGGTGTTGTTTTTGTATCCATTCAGCAAGCCTGTGTCTTTTGGTTGGAGCATTTAATCCATTCACGTTTAAGGTGATTATCGATATGTGTGTTCCTATGACCATTTTCTTAATTGTTTTGGGTTTGTTTTTGTAGGTCTTTTTCTTCTATTGTGTTTCCCACTTAGAGAAGTCCCTTTAGAACTTGTTGTAGAGCTTGTTTGGTGGTGCTGAATTCTCTTAGCTTTTCCTTTCCTGTAAAACTTTTGATTTCTCTATCGAATGTGAATGAGATCCCTGCCGGCTAGAGTAATCTTGGTTGTAGGTTCTTCCCTTTCATCACTTTAAGTATATCATGACACTCCCTTCTGGTTTGTAGAGTTTCTGCTGAGAAATCAGCTGGTAACCTTATGGGAGTTCCCTTGTAGGTTATTTGTCATTTTTCCCTTGCTGCTTTCAATAATTTTTCTTTGTCTTTAGCTTTTGCCAGTTTGATTACTATGTGTCTCAGTGTGTTTCTCCTCAGGACTCTCTGCTCTTCCTTGACTTGCATGGCTATTTCCTTTCCCATGTTAGGGAAGTTTCCCACTATAATCTCTTCAAATATTTACTTGGTTCCTTTCTCTCTCTTTTCTCCTTTTGGGACCCCTGTAATGCAAATGTTGTTGCTTTTAGTGTTGTTCCAGTGGTCGCTTAGGCTGTCTTCATTTCTTTTCATTCTTTTTTCTTCATTCTGTTCCACAGCAGTGAATTCCACCATTCTGTCTTCCAGGTCACTTATCCGTTCTTCTGCCACAGATATTCTGCTATTGATTCCTTCTAGTGTATTTTTCATTTAAGTTATAGTATTGTTCATCTCTGTTTGTTTGTTCTTTAATTCTCCTAGATCTTTGTTAAACATTTCTTGCATCTTCTTGATCTTTGCCTCCATTCTTTTTCCGAGGTCCTGGATCATTTTCACTACCATTATTCTGAATTCTTTTTCTGGATTGTTGCCTATCTCCATTTAATTTAGTTGTTTTCCTGGAGTTTTATCTTGTTCCTTCATCTGGTACATAGCCCTCTGCCTTTTCATCTTGTCTATCTTTCTGTGAATGTGGTTTTTGTTCCACAGGCTGCTGGATTGTAGTTCTTCATGCTTCTGCTCTGTGGTGCATGACTCTTTTTGAATTATTGTTTTCTCAGGGTATATGCCCAGTAGTCAGATTGATGGGTCAAATGGTAGTTCTATTTTTAAGGGAACTCCACACTATTCTCCATAATGGCTGTATCAGTTTACATTCCCACCAACAGTGCAAGAGGGTTTCCTTTTCTCCACACCCTCTCCAGCATTTATTGTTTGTAGATTTTTCGATGATGGCCATTCTGACCAGTGTGAGGTGATACCTCATTGTAGTTTTGATTTGCATTTCTCTAATGATTAGTGATGTTAAGCATCCCTTCATGTGTTTGTTGGCCATCTGTATGTCTTCTTTGGAGAACTGTCAATTTAGGTCTTCTGCCCATTTTTAGATTGGGTTGTTTGTTTTTTTGATATTGAACTGCATGAGCTGCTTGTGTATTTTGGAGATTAATCCTTTGTCAGTTGCTTCGTTTGCAAATATTTTCTCCCATTCTGAGGGTTGTCTTTTTGTTTTGTTTATGGTTTCCTTTTCTGTGCAAAAGCTTTAAAGTTTCGTTAGGTCCCATTTATTTACTTTTGTTTTTATTTCCATTTCTCTAGGAGGTGGGTCAAAAACGATCTTGCTGTGATTTATGTCACAGAACGTCCTGCCTATGTTTTCCTCTAAGAGTTTTATAGTGTCTGGCCTTACATTTAGGTCTTTAATCCATTTTGAGTTTATTTTTGTGTGTGGTGTTTGGGAGTGTTTTCTGCATACAGATCTTTTTTCTCCTTAGGTAGGTTTATTCCTAGGTATTTTATTCTTTTGGTTGCAATGGTAAATAGTAGTGTTTCCTTAATTTCTCTTTCAGATTTTTCATTGTTAGTGTATAGGACTGCAAGAGATTTCTGTGCATTAATTTTATAACCTGCTACTTTACCAGATTCATTGATTAGTTCTAGTAGTTTTCTGGTAGCATCTTTAGGATTCTCTATGTATAGTATCATGTCATCTGCAAACAATGACAGTTTTACTTCTTTTCTGATTTGGATTGTTTTTATTTCTTTTCTGTCTCTGGTTGATGTGGCTAAAACTTTGAAAACTCTGTTGAATAATAGTGGTGAGAGTGGGCAACCTTGTCTTGTTCCTGATCTTACTGGAAATGGTTTCAGTTTTTCACCATTGAGGATAATGTTGGCTGTGGGTTTGTCATATATGGCTGTTATTATGTTGAGGTAAGTTCCCTCTAGGCCTACTTTTGGAGAGTTTTTATCATAAATTGGTGTTGACTTTTCTCAGAAGTTTTTTCTGCATCTATTGAGATGATCATATGGTTTTTCTCCTTCAATTTGTTAATATGGTGTATCACATTGATTTGCATATACTGAAGAATCCTTGCTTTCCTGGGTTAAACCCCACTTGATCATGGTGTGTGATCCTTTTAATATGCTGTTGGATTCTGTTTGCTAGTATTTTGTTCAGGTTTTTCGCATTTATGTTCATCAGTGATATTGGCCTGTAGTTTTCTTTTTGGGGGCCATCTTTGTCTGGTTTTGGTATCAGAATGATGGTGGCCTCATACAATGAGTTTGGGAGTGTTCCTCCCTCTGCTATATTTTGGAAGAGTTTGAGAAGGATAGGTGTCCTATCCTTCTCTAAATGTTTGATAGAATTCACCTGTGAAGCCATCTGGTCCTGGGCTTTTGTTTTTTGGAAGATTTTTAATCACAATTTCAATTTCAGTGCTTGCGATTAGTCTGTTTGTATATTCTATTTTTTCCTGCTTCAGTCGCAGAAGGTTGGGCTTTTGTAAGAATTTATCCATTTCTTCCAGGTTGTCCATTTTATTGGCATATAGTAGCTTGTAGTAATCTCTCGTGATCCTTTGTATTTCAGCAGTATCAGTTGTTGCTTCTTTTTTTTCTTTTCTAATTCTGTTGATTTGAGTCTTCTCCCTTTTTTTCTTGATGAGTCTGGCTAATGATTTATCAATTTTGTTTATCTTCTTAAAGAACCAGCTGTTAGTTTTATTGATCTTTGCCATTATTTCCTTCATTTCCTTTTCATTTATTTCTGATCTGATCTTTATGATTTCTTTCCTTCTGCTAACTTTGGGTTTTTTTTTTTTTTTGGTTCTTCTTTCTCTAATTGCTTTAGGTGTAAGTTTAGGTTGTTTATTTGAGATTTTTCTTGTTACTTGAGGTAGGATTGTATTGCTATAAACCTCACTCTTAGAACTGCTTTTGCTACATCCCATAGGTTTTGCATCGCATCGTCATTGTCATTTGTTTCTAGGTATTTTTTTTATTTCCTCTTTTATTTCTTCAGTGATCTCTTTGTTTTTTAGTAGTGTATTGTTTAGCCCCAAGTGTTTGTATTTTTTACAGATTTTTTCCTCTAATTGATATCTAGTCTCATAGCATTGTGGTTGGAAAAGATACTTGATACGATTTCAATTTTCTTAAATTTACCAAGGCTCGATTTGTGACCAAAGATATGATCTATCCTGGAGAATGTTCCAGGAGCACTTGAAAAGAAAGTGTATTCTGTTGTTTTTGGATAGAATGTCCTATAAATATCAGTTAAGTCCATCTTTTTAATGTGTCAATTAAACCTTGTGTTTCCTTATTTGTTTTCATTTTGGTTGATCTGTCCATTGGTGAAATTGGGATATTAAAGTCCCCTACTATGATTGTGTTACTGTTGATTTCCCCTTTTATGGCTGTTAGCATCTGCCTTATGTATTGAGGTGTTCCTAGGTTGGGTGCATAAATATTTACAATTGTTATATCTTCTTCTTGGATTGATCCCTTGATCATTATGTAGTGTCCGTTTTGTCTCTTGTAATAGTCTTTATTTTAAAGTCTCTTTTGTCTGATAAGAGAATTGCTACTCCAGCTTTCTTTTGATTTCCATTTGCATGGAATATCTTTTTCCATCCCCTCACTTTCAGTCTGTATGTGTCCCCAGGTCTGAAGTGGGTCTCTTGTAGACAGCATATATACGGTCTTGTTTTTGGATCCATTCAGCCAGTCTATGTCTTTTGGTTGGAGCATTTAATCCATTTCCATTTAAGGTAATTATTGATATGTATGTTCCTATTACTATTTTCTTATATGTGTTGGGTTTGTTTTTGTAGGACTTTTCCTTCTGTTGTGTTTCCTGCCTTGAGAATTTCTTGTAGCATTTGTTGTAAAGGTGGTTTTAGTGGTGCTGAATTCTCTTAGCTTTTGCTTGTCTGTAAAGCTTTTAATTTCTCTGTCAAATCTGAATGAGATCCTTGCTTTGTAGCGTAATCTTTTTTTTTTTTTTTTGATACGTGTGCCTCTCACTGTTGTGGCCCCTCCCATTGTGGAGCACAGGCTCCAGACACGCAGGCTCAGCGACCATGGCTCACGGGCCTAGCTACTCCACAGCATGTGGGATCTTCCCGGAACAGGGCACCAACCCATGTTCCCTGCATCGGCAGGTGGACTCTCAACCACTGTGCCACCAGGGAAGCCCATAGCATAATCTTGGTTGTAGGTTTTTCCCTTTCATCACTTTAAATATGTCCTGCCACTCCCCTCTAGCTTGCAGAGTTTCTGCTGAAAGATCAGCTGTTAACCTTATGGGGATTCCCTTGTATATTATTTGTTGTTCATTTTAATATTTTTTTCTTTGTTTTTAATTTTTAATAGTTTTATTAATATGTGTCTTGGCATGTTTCTCCTAGGATTTATCCTGTATGGGATTCTCTGCACTTCCTGGATTTGATTGATTATTTCCTTTCCCCTATTAGGGAAGTTTTCAACTATAATCTCTTCAAATATTTTCTCAGTCCGTTATTTTTCTCTTCTTCTTCTGGGACCCCTATAATTTGAATGTTGTTGCATTTAATGTTGTCCCAGAGGTCTCTGAGACTGTCCTCAATTCTTTTCATTCTTTTTCTCTATTCTGCTCTGTGGTAGTTATATGCACTATTTTATTTTCCAGGACACTTATCCATTCTTCTGCCTCAGTTATTCTGTTATTGATTCCTTCTAGAGATTTTTTAATATCACTTATATTGTTGTTCATCATTATTTGGTTGCTCTTTAGTTCTTCTAGGTCCTTGTTAACAGTTTCTTGTATTTTCTCCATTCTATATCCAAGATTTTGGATATATTTATTCTCATTACTCTGAATTCTTTTTCAGGTAGACTACCTCTTTCCTCTTCATTTGTTTGGTCTGGTGGGTTTTTACCTTGCTCCTTCATCTGCAGCATATTTCTCTGTCTTTTTGTTTTTCTTAACTTACTGTGTTTGGGGTCTCCTTTTTGCAGGCTGTAGGTTTATAGTTCCCCTTGTTTTTGGTGTCTGCCCCCAGTGGCTAAGGTTGGTTCAGGGGGTTGTGTAGGCTTTCTGGCGGAGGGGACTAGTGCCTGTGTTCTGGTGGATGAGGCTGCATCTTGTCTTTCTGGTGGGCAGGTCCATGTCTGGTGGTGTGTTTTGGGGTGTCTGTAGACTTATTATGATTTTAGGCAGCCTCTCTGGTAATGGGTGGGATTGTGTTCCTCTCTTGCTAGTTGTTTGCTATGGGGTGTCCAGCACTGGAACTTGCTGGTCATTGAATGGTGCTGGGTCTTAGCATTGAGATGGATATCTCTGGGAGAGCTCTTGCTGATTGATATTACGTGGGGCTGGGAGGTCTCTGGTGGTCCAGTGTCCTAAACTTGGATCTCCCACCTCCGAGACCCAGGCCCAACACCCCTCCAGAGAGCCAAGACCCAGTCAGCCACACAGCTCAGAAGAAAAGGGAGAGGAAAAAAAAGAAAGAAAAATAAAATAAAATAAAAATTATTATAATAAAATTTTTTAATATTATTAAAGTTAAAAAGTAATAGAAAAAAAAGAGCACAATAAAACCAATAAACAAATCCACCCATTATAAGAAGCACTAAAACTTAAACTAAGATAAACATATAAATCAGAAATTAGTCAGTCACATACAGCAAACCCCAAGTCTACTGTTTCTCATAAAATCCACCACCTCAATTTTGGAATGATTCATTGTCTATTCAGGTATTCCACATATGCAAGGTACATCAAGTTGATTGTGTAGATTTAACCCCCTGTTCCTGAGGCTGCTGGAGTAATTTCCCTTTCTCTTCTTTTTTCACACAGCTCCTGGGGTTCAGCTTTGGATTTGACACTGCCTCTGCATATAGGTTGCCCTCTGGCATCTGTTCTCCACCCAGATAGAAGGGAGTTAAAGGAGCAGCAGATTAGGTGGCTCTGGCTCACTCAGGCCGGGGAGAGGGAGGGGTATGGAATGCGGGGTGAGCCTATGGTGGCAGAGGCCAGCGTGATGTCACAACAGCCTGAGCCATGTCATGTGTTCTCCTGGGGAAGTTGTCCCTGGATCAGAGGACCCTGGCACTGGTGGATCACACAGGCTCCCAGGAGGGGAGGTATGGATGGTGACCTGTGCTTGCACACAGGATCCTTGGTTGCTGAAGCAGCAGTGTTAGCATTTCATAACCGTCTCTGCAGTCCACGTTGATAGCCATGGCTCACGCCCATTTCTGAAGCTCAGTTAGGTGGTGCTCTGAATCTCCTCTCCTCACACACCCCGAAGCAATGGTCTCTTGTTTCTTAGGCAGGTCCAGAGTTTTTCCCAGACTCCCTCCCAGCTAGCTGTGGTGTACTAGCCTGCTTCAGGCTGTGTTCACACAGCCAAGCTCAGTCCTCTCTCTGGGATCTGACCTCCGAAGCCTGAGCCTCAGCTCCCAGCTCCCACCCACCCCAGCGGGTGAGCAGACAAGCTTCTCAGGCTGGTGAGTGCTGGTCGGCACTGAATCTCTGTGCAGAAATCTCTCTGCTTTGCCCTCTGCACCCCTGTTGCTGTGCTCTCCTCTGTGGCTCCAAGCTTCCCCAACCCACAGACCCCCCATCTCTGCCAGTGAAGAGGATTCATAGTGTGTGGAAACTTTTCCTCCTTCACGTCTCCCTCCAAAAGGTGCAGGTCCTGTCCCTATTCTTTTGCCTTACCCAGGTACATGAGAAGTTTCTTGCCTTTTTGGAAGTCTGAGGTCTTCTGCCAGCATTCAGTAGGTGTTCTGTAAGAGTTGTTCCACATGTAGATGTATTTTTGATGCATTTGTTGGGAGGAAGGCAATCTCCACGTCTAACTCCTCCATCATCTTGAAGGTCCTCTACACTTTCTAATTTTTAATGTATATTTTATAAATATCAAACATGCTGAGCATTATTATTTAAATTTTCTTCAATGGAATTTATTATTTCATTTGTTTGTCTTTTATTCAGGCACATAATATCACAGTCTATAATACAAGAAAATATTAATTTCAAGTTATCCATATTTTTAATTTGTTTTCCTACCTTACTGCATTGTCTGGAACTTCTAGAAAAATATTCAATAATATATTGGCAGAAGTATTTCTCTTTCTTCTCATTTAGGTGGAAATGCCTCTATTTTATCACAATGAAGTGTGCTATTCATTGCTGCTGTTATATGAATATTCAAATAAGGGAGTTCCTATCCTTGTTTTACTAAGAATTATTATTTTAAATAGATATTTTATTTTTTTCAAATGCGTTTTAACATCTACAGATAAGAGAATATATTGAACCAGACTTGAATTCCTGAAGTAAACTCTACTTCATCATGGCATGTTTTGTTTTTAATTTACTGGTGGATCTGATATGCTATAATTTTACTTAGGATTCTTGCTTCCATATTAATAAATATGATTAGAGTGTAGTTTTCTTGTTTGCATATTTGCTAGCATTTTATTTTCAATGACCCTGAGTATTTAATTTTCACTTTTATGAAAGTATAATATAGAAGAAAAACTGTCCAAATTATATCAACAGCCTGATGAATTTTCATAAAGCAAACTTACCCATGTAACCACCACCTACATCAGGAAATAAGAAAGCCACTAGCATCAAGTTCCCTCCCAGTCACTATTCCCCCAGCTTTGCAAAAGTAAACAGGTAGCCATCTCCTGACTTCTAAAACCAAAGACTGTTTTGCATTATTTTGGACTTTATATAAATGGAATAATAGTGTTTATTATTCTGTGTCTGATTTGTTTTGCTCAAATCATATTTGTGAAATTCATGTCCTTATAATTTAATTCATTCATCTGAATAGCTGTATGATATTCATATGTATGAATATACCACAATTTGCTTATTTACTCCATTGTCATACATTTGAGCTATTTCCAGTTTTTGATTGTTATAATTGTACTATGAATATTCTCACACATGTCTTTTGGTGTACATGTCTTTCAATAAACACATGTCTGCATTTCTGTTAGTATATATCTAGAAGTGAAATTGCTAGGTCCTGGAATATCTATATGTACTGTTTTAATAGATACTTTCAAGTAGTTTTCTAAAGTCATAGAATAGGAGATGAAGTTTCTCCCAGAGAGATAGCTTCCACTTTTTCATGAAAAACCAAGGTGCTGTTGAGCCAACCTGGCTAAGGACTTGAATATAAAATTTCCATTTGACAAGTGAGGCTCATTGGACACTCCCTAATTTGTTAAATCATTGATCCTGGGTCACAAGGACTTCATGATCAGGCATTTACTTTCCACAAGAGAAAACTAATAGATGCTTTTCAGAAGGGATGTACTTGAACACTGTGAATCCATCCACATAGTCCCATAGACTCAGAGAGCAGGATTTGAATTTTATCAGAGTTTATCAGCCACCCCAGAGGCATGATCACATTACAGTCAGAAACACAGAGACCCAAGCTTCTGACTTGCCAACCAACAGGACATCATTTATGTAGGAAAGCATTGGACATCAGGAAGTAGAAACACTCTTGCTAAAATCTGATTCATTCACCACTGGCAAATCACAGCACAGTTTAAGCACCCATGGGGAAATGTTAAGCATTCAGTGAGCGCTTCTCTTCTGATCAAGAGACACTCCTTTGCACTTTATGAGCATTCACAATGCATGCATGTAAAACATCAATATCAATTACACATTCAGCAGTGAAAGCCACAACCATAGTACATTTAATTGTCCTGAAGGGTCCCAACCACAAAATTACATTAACTCCCTTCCCCTTCTCTGAACCTTGTCTAAACCCCCATTAACTACATCTGCTTTTTTTATTTCCTGATCTGGGTGGTGGTTACATGGGTGAGTTTGTTTTATGAAAATTCATCAGGCTTTTGACTTATCATTTGGACAATTTTTATTCTATATTATAGTTTCATAATGGTGAATATTAAATTATCAGGCAATGGGCACAATGGTGACTTGGGCAACTGTCCAACAGCCACAAAATTTGAATCTCTTCCCTCCCTGAAGTTCCCTAGCACACACAGACAGGTGCATATTGCCTTCAGTACTTCTGAACAGGAGGAGATCTCAGCCCCAAGTCTAATCATCTTTCTCCTTAAAGAAACTGAGAGAGTGAGGGAAAGATGAATCAAGGGGACTGGAGAGAAAGTAGCTTCACACCATAAGTAAGGCACATTTACCTTCCATTTCGAGCAGTGCAGCAGCTACTCTCAGCTCAAACAAACAAAATTCCATTGTTTCAGCCTATCTAATACTATATGGAATGGTGATGTCCTCATGGCTAACACCCTCTGTTTCATCCTTGGGAATCTCTTGACTCAGCAATCACAGCCACATTGATTTCCAGCTGGGGTCACGGGGTGTGTGCCATCTGGCTGGCTTGGGCTTGGCTCCCACAGCAGTAACCTTCTTTGAGGAACCCATATTAATCTGGGACCTCATTTCCCATTAAGAAGATAACATTTCCTAAGTTCTTACTTGATCTCCACATAAGCGCTAGGGGAATTTTCCAGGGTGGCAGGGTTGACAGCAAGCATTTATCTAGATTTCTTTGGGTCAGTTTCTCATTCTACAGTGGGTCACTTTCATCATTATAGTAAACCCAGTTCAGAGCAGTAAGACCCTGAATACTAGTCAACACCTCATTTATGGTTTCCCAGAGGAGTTTGTCTGTTTTAGGGAAAACTCCTTTATTGCAGCCAGTACCTACTGCAAAAAAAAAAAAAAAAAAAAAAAAAAATCTCTAAACCTATTATTGTCAGCTCCAAATGGACCTGCAGTTGTCATGACAGACTGACAGAGCCCTAAGATGAACCAGCTGTTCCCATTCTTCCTTAACAAGCATCATGCATCCCACCCCCTCATCTCCCAAGTGAATCGGCCAAAGGTCTATAGATTCTCCTGTTTTCTGCACATTGTGGTAACAAATTTCCCTCCTTTCATTATCTGTGTATGTGAGTGTTTTTGTAACTGTTATTTCACAGAGACAGAACCTTTAACCAGCTACCCTCAAGAGAAATCTTAATATCAGTTATAGGGTCAACTTGAAGTTGACCACTGGACTGGCGAAGTGGAGAGTTACAATATCCAAGGCCCAGTTCAGGCAGCTGTTTTTGAACCTATTTCCTGGTATTTGATCTACAATTTCTCCCCAATTCCTTGTCATTAACAGGCAATGAAGTAGAGGACAATTTATTGCCTGGTTGAACATATATTTTGGTCAACATGTTTGCTGAAAATGTCAAAACTGTGAAGGGTCAGAGATTTTACCCTACTTTCAAGCTAACAAGGTACCCTGCCATTGTTTCATGAATGCTGTTCTACCAGACTCCTGGGTCAGAGATGAAGGACAGTTTATTACCACAGAAATAATAGCAACCAGAATATCATAACTTTTGGACCATTCCCTGAGTCCCAGTTCCCACAGGGTGTCATGACATGGGCCAAAGGACACCTGCACGTGTAGCGTGTTGCATTGCAGAAGAGAAACCCTGAACTTACTCAACAGTAAGTTTTCTTTTTGACCCAGAGAGAGAGACTTTCTTTACTATACTTGACTAAGTATGCCTGTGCTTTGCTCCAGACAGTGTCTCCCAAGGCTATTTGCTATGCAAACATTCTTGAAAAAATAGTCCAGAACAAAGGGTAAGCATTGCCTTACCCACAGGACATGCAAGAAATCTAATTTACATAAAGTTCACCCTTTTGAGGTGTACAGTCCTCTGAGTTTTGAAAAACATATACAGTCATGTAATCACTAGCACAATCAATATAGAATATTTTATCATCCCCAAGAGTTCACTTGTGTTCCTTTGTTGTCAGTTTCTTCCCTCCACCCACAATCCCTGGCAACCACTGATCAGATTTTGAGCTCTATTGTTTTCCTTTTCCAGAGTGTTATATAAATGGAATCATAAAAAATATAACCATTTATGTCTGGCTTCTTTCACTTAGTGCAATGCTTTTGAGATTTGTCCATGTATTTTTAATGCTGAGTAGTATTCCATTGTATGTACAACGATTTCTTTATCAATTCACCAGTTGATGGAAATTTGGATTGTTTCCAGTTTTTTACTATTATGAATAAATATGCTATAAACATCCACATACAGGCTTTTAGGTGAACCTATGTTTTCATTTCTTTTGAATAATTAGTTTAAAATAGATGCTTGGGCCATATAGTAAGTTCATGTTTAACTTTTTAAAAAAACTGACTGCGGTTTTCCTAAGTGATTTGTATCGTTCACTTGTAGCAGCAATGGATGAAAACGTTACTTCACATCCTCGCACTTGACATGGAATTGTTTTTAATTCCAACCATTCTAATAAGTGTTCAGTTATACTTTTCATTTACATTTCTCTAATGATTAATGATGCCAAGCACCTTTTCATGTCCTTTTTGTTTTGTATGTCTTATTTGGTGAAGCAGCTATTCAAGTCTTCTTTCCATTTTTTAATTTTTTTTTTCTTATTGAGTTTGGAGAATTCTTTACATATTCTGGATAGACATTTTTTTTTATCAGACTTTCTTTTTTTTTTTACCCCAGATGTTTTCTTCCAGTCTATGGCTTTTTATTTTCTTAACGTTCAAAGAACCTAAGTTTTACATTTTAATTAAATTCAATTTATCTTTTTTTAATCTCATGGTTTGTATTTTTGTGTCTTCTCTGATAAATCTTTGCTTAACTGAAAGTAAAAAACATTCTCTTTTATGTTTTCTTTGTTATGCTTTACAGTTTTCCGTTTTCTTTTCATTTTTTTTTTTTTTACTTTTTAAATTTTTTTGGCCACTCTGAAAAGATGGTGAGATCTTAGTTCCCCAACCACGGATTGAACTGGGGACCCTGCAGTAGAAGCACAGAGTCCTAACCGCTAGAACACCAGGGAATCCCCAGTTTTTCATTTTATATTTAGGTTTGTGGTCCGTTTTCAGTTGTTTTTGTTGAAGTTTTGTTTTGTTTTGTTTTGTTTTTCTTTTTACATGTGGATATCCAACTCTTCCATCAATATTTGCTGAAAAGACTGTCTTTCATCTATTAAATTACATTGGGAACTTTAGTGAAAATCAATTGATTACATAGGTTTGAACCTATTTCTGCTATCTTTATTCTGTTCCATTTATCAGTATGTCTAACCTTTCACAAATATTACAGTGTTAATTATTGTATTTTATGGTAAGTGTGTAAATGATGTGGTCGTGTCCTCTGTGGTCTTTAAAAAATTGTTTTAGCTATTCTAAATAATTTCTTAACTTTTCCATGTAGATTTTAGAATCAGCTTTCTGATTTATACAAAAAGGTCTGCTGGTATTTTGAATGGAGTTGCAATGAATTTATAGTATAACTCTCCATTTATTTAGTCCTTCTTTGATAGCTTTCATTAATATTTTGTAGTTTCAGGATGCAAATACTGGAATATATTTTGTTAATATTTTGTGTTTATGATGCTATTATAAGTGAAACTAATTTATATTTTAAATAAATGAACTATTTATTTTATTTTATATTTAAGTGATCATCTCTACTATGTAGAAATGCAATTATTTTTTAATCTTGACCTTGTTAAATTTACTTATTAATTCTAGGAGCTTGTTTGTACATCCTTTAGGATTTTCTACATAGACACTCATGTTATCAGCAAATAAATACAGCTTTATTCCTTCCTTTCTAAACTAGATGTCTTTCTTTCTTTTTTGTCTTCCTTGTTGGCCTGGCTAGAAACTCCAGTAAAATGTTGGATAAAAGTGATATATATATATATATATATATATATATATATATATAAATGAGAGCAGACAAACCTCCCTTATTCCTTAGGGGGAAAGTTTTCAGTCTTTCACACTAAATATGGTGTTAAATGTAGGTTTTTCTAGATGCCCCTTTTTAGACTGAGGGAGTTCACTTCTTTTCCTAGTTTGATAAACATATTTCATCATGAATAGATACAGAATTTTGTCAAATGCTTTTTCTGCATCTATTGAGATGATCATGTTTTTCTCTTTTTTAGCTTGTAATATGGCTAATTGAATCAATTAATATGCTAGTGTTAACCCAGACTCACATTCCTGACATAAGCCCAGTTTGGTCATGGTGTATTATCCTTTTTATGCATTCAGGTTGCTAAAGTTTGGTTACAGATTTTTTTTTTTTTCAGTATGCGGGCCTCTCACTGTTGTGGCCTCTCCCGTTGCATAGCACAGGCTCCGGACGCGCAGGCCCAGTGGCCATGGCTCATGGACCCAGCCGCTCCGCGGCATGTGGGATCCTCCTGGACTGGGGCACGAACCTGTGTCCCCTGCATCGGCAGGCGGACTCTGAACCACTGCGCCACCAGGAAAGCCCTGGTTAAAGATTTTTGCATCGATGTTCATGAGGGATATTAGTCTACTGTTTACTTTTCTTGTAATGTCTTTGTCTGGTTTGGTATCAGTGTAATGCTGGCCACATAGAATTCCTTGGGAAGTTTTCCTTCCTCTTAAATTTTCAGAAAGAGTTTGTGCAGAGTTGGTATTTTTCCTCCTTGTATGTTTGGTGGAACTCCCCACTGATGTGAACTATTCCTGGGGTTCTTTGTGAGAAGGGATTTAGTTACATATTCAATTTCTTTAATAATAAAGGGCTATTTAAATTATCTGCTTCTTAAGAAAGCTTTGACGGTTTGTGCATTTCAAGGAAATATACCATTTCATCTAAGATTTTAAAATTCTATTGCTATAAAATTATAATGTTTTCTTAAAAATTTTTATAGCTATAGAATCTGTTTTGCTGCATATTTCTTTCTTTTAATTAATTTTTTTATTGAAATATAGTTGAATTACAATGTTGTGTTAATAACTGCTGTACAATAAAGTGCCTCAGTTTTATATATATATATACATTCATATATATATATATATATATATATATATATATATACATTCTTTTTCATATTGTTTTTCATTATGGTTTATCACAGGATATTGAATATAATTCCCAGTGCTATAGAGTTGGACCTTGTTGTTTATCCTTTCTATATATACCAGCTTGCATCTGCTAATCCCAAGCTCCCAATCCAACCCCCTCCTCCTTGGCAGCCACCAGTCTGTTCTCTATGTCCCTGAGTCTGTTTCTGTTTCATAGATAGGTTCATTTGTGTCACATTTTAGATTCTACATATAAGTGATATCATATGGTATTTGTCTTTCTCTTCCTGACTTACTTCACTTAGTATGATAATCTCTAGTTGCATCCATGTTGCTGCAAATGGCATTATTTCATTCTTTTTTATGGCTGAGTAGTATTCCATTGTATATATGTATACAATATTTACACATCTCCTTTACCCATCCATCTGTTTTGCTGCGTATTTCATTGCTGACATTGATAACAAGTGTCTTCTCTCTCTTTCTCATAATCTGTCTGGCTAAAGTCTATCAATTTTTTGATCTTCTGAAAAAACTTTTGTTTTTATTGACTTTGTTTTCCTGTTTTCTATTTCATTGTCTTCCACTTTGATCTTTATTGTTTTCTTTTTTTCTACTTACTTGAACTTATTTTACACTTCTTTTTCTAGTTTCTAGAGATGGAAGCTGATTTGGGATATTTTTTTTTCTTTTTTTGTTTTTTAGTTCCAAATATTTTCTAACTTCCCTTTTGATTTTTCTCTTTGATGCATGAGTTATTTGAAAGCATGTTATTTACTTTCAAGTATTTAGGAATTTTCTAGATATTGTTTTTTTACTGATTTCTAATGTAATTTTGGTTTTGGTCAAAGGGTAAACTTTTAATCATTTCAATTCTTTCAAGTTTATTGAGATTTATTTTATGGTCCATAATATGGTTTATCCTTGTAAACAGTTCATGTGCATTTGAAAAAAGCTGTATTACACTGCTGTTGGGTGAGTGTACTATGCATGTCATATAGCCCAGGTTGGTTGACAGTGTTGTGCAAGTCTTCCATATCTAGTTTTCTGTCTTCTCATTCTGTCAATTATTAAGAGAACAGTATTGACATTTCTAAAAATGATTGTTTGATTTATCTATTTCTTTTTGTAGTTTGTCAGTTTTTGTGTATTTTCAAACTCTGTTGTTTAGAGCATAAACATTTAGGGTTGTTACATTCTCCTGATACATTGATATCTTTATTATCATGATATGCCCTTCTTTATCCCTGGTAATATTCTTTACTCTGATTAATGTTAGCATGCTGTATCATTTTCCATCCTTTCATTTTTAATCTACTTATGTCTTTATATTTAAAGTGCATTTCTTCTAGGCAGCAAGCACTTGGGCCTTATTTCTTATCCAATCTACAATTCCACTGTGCAGTTAGAGTGGTGACACCATTTTCATTTAATGTAATTACTGAATAACATTGTTATAAGGGTAGCTTTTAAAATACTATTGAGAGACACAAAATAAGTTTTTAATAATGGAAAGGCTATTGTATTATTGGATAGAAAAAATCAGTATTATAAAGAGTTCATTTGGTCTTAACTTAATATCTACATTTAATTTTGATCCCTATAAAATCAATAGGTTATTTTTGAAGCAGAATAAATTGAATCATATATTGTTAGAAAAATAACCATGTATGTATCTCTAAGAAAATTCTGAAAAATAAAAATAATGAGGAAAAAATCAGTCTTACAAATACTAAAATATTTTATAAATATAGAGTAAATAGTGTACTGTTGACATTACTGGAATATCTATGAGTGGAACAGAAAAGGGAATGGAGAAATAGACACAACATTCATGTAAAAATTTTGTATATGAGGAATCTGGATCAAGATGGTAGAGTAGGAAGATCCTGAACTCACCTTACATGGACACAACAAAACTACAACTATATATAGAACAAACATCTGAGAATGACCTGAAGACAAGCAGAACAGATTTTTCTCAACTAAGGATACAAAGTAAAGGTCACTTTGAGACAGGTATGTGGGGGCAGAGATGTAGTCTTATCAGAACTTTCACCCCTGGTATGGGGGCCCACAGGCAGGAGGGTTATAACAATTGCAGAATTTCCCCCTGAGGAGCCAGGATTCCAAGCCCCACATAATGGTCCCCAGCCTGGGGGACCTGCAGCAGGAAGAGAGTCCCCATAACATCTAGCTTTGAAAACCTGTGGGACTTACATCTGGGAGAACCAGAAGGCTGTGGGAAAACCAAGACTCCACTCTTGAAGGGTTCACACACAAGTACTCTCTCCAAGTCCCAGCACAGAAACAGACTTGAAAAGCACCTGGATCATATGGTAAGGAGATTCATTGACTAATTTTAAGGTATATGCCAGAGGAGGCAAGGGATTAGGTGGAAGTTTCACCAGGGACAGAAGTGCTGGAAGCCCCCCCTTTTTTTTTTTATCTTTTTCTTTGGTGAAATTATTGTGTATGATACTGTGTTGTATACTGGCTTGACCTGATTTCAAATCCACTTGTTTATTATTTAAAAACGTAGTTTTAATCCATTTGTTTATGACAAAGACCAAAAAAAGTTGTTTTTAGCAATAAAGTTGTTTTGATATAAAAATAAAATAAATTGTGTCAAGATTTCATCATGTCATCTGTTGTCATTGATAAGCGCTTAGTAGCTTTACTGCTGAGGGCTCCCACTGGGGGTTTATCAATAAAACAGATAAAGAAACAACTATGGAAAGGGGACACTTAAACGATAAATATTGAGAGTATGTAAGGAATATCCTAGAGTTTTGGTCAGAGGAAAGCTACCCTTTGCTGACCTGCTCTCTCAAGATCTGAGACACTTGCTCCTGCCATAGCCAAGTGACTCTTTTTCAGTCGGCCGTGGTGTTAAATAGTGCAGCAGTCTCGGGAAGAGAAGGGACATTTGCCTCCACCCTAATAAAGGAGACTCCTTTATTGGCAGTGGTGGCAAACCTTGCAACAGCCTGAAAAGATCAGGCAGCCAGTCAACACCATTGTTCCCTAGCAATGCGCTCTAGCAACAAGGGACTTTTATTTTTGTGCTGGCAGCTGAACTTCAGCAAAGCCTGTCTTCAGAGAAACTCTACAAAAGGTAAACCTCCACTTAATTTGAACTTTATTCCTTTCATTTTACCTTGCTTGGAACAATAGAGTAATAAAGCTATCATTTGTTTGGAGTATGTTATTTATTGGCTTATTAAGAAACATTATTCTGTATGCTATTGGCTTGCAAAATTATTATAATTCCCACTGTGAATCTATGTTAAATAAAATATTGGCAAAGACAATTTCAGTCTCTGAGCATAATTTGCCACCCCCCAAAACAAAACACACTGTAATTGTAGCTGTATGACACTATACAATTGCCAACCCTGTAGAACTTTAAAGCACAAAGAGTAAACCTTAACAGCTGCAAATTTTAAAAACTCATTTAGGAAATTGTGAGAGCACCCTAGGATGGAAATTAGAATGTGACAGAAGAATCTAACTGTATTACAAATGTATGGAACAACCTCACTGAAGAGGATGAGGGAAAAATTGCTAATCTAAGTACTTTGGAAGTGAGTAGAATCTGTAAGACTAAAAGCAAAGGGACATGTACTTCAACGCTGTACTCTAATTGATAAAGTTGTTTTCCAAGGAGTACAGGTTAACAATTCTGAAAACACTATACATGTATACTGGAATTGAGCAATTAAGTAAGTGCATGACAGATGGTAGGAGCCAGGGTTCTCAATGTTAGAGTAGGATTTTACTGATAGGCAAGGAAGGAAGCTAGAAAGAACATGTGGTGCTGGATTATAGTTGAAGACATCGATAGGAACTCATGTTTAGCTTAGTATACGTTCAGATGGTTGTATAGAAATATTTATAGATATGTGTATATACACGGGCTATTATACACACATATATTCTTTGTTCTGTCAGCTGAGAGGGCCTAGAAGCAATGACATTCCAATTAAAATGAGCACACCTAGCACCCATACCTTGGTTTGTAATATAATTCTCCAGTGAAAGGAATAGGGCTCCTTAGAGAAATGGTTGATTCTAGGACTGGGACAGGAAATATAAAGATGAGCCTGGAGCATCTTGAAGTAAGGAAGTACTTAAGAAGACACACATTCACAGTGATGGGAGTATGCCAAAGGGACACAGGGTCCAGCTAAAGACCTCCCAATGGCCAAAGCAAACAATTGGAGCAACAAAATAAATAAAGTGGTATTGGATTATAAACCAAATTATAAAATAAATATTCATGAGTCCATACTGACATAAATAAATCATTGACTAAATAAATAAACAAACAAATATGTACATACCTACATAACTTATAAATAGTGGGAGAATAGACAAATCTGCCATGCAGAATTCTCAATAATTCATGAAGATACTCTGCTTCAAGAAAGTGGAGCATAAGTCCCCACTCCTTAGATGTGAGCTGCACATAGCAACTTCCTTCCAAAGAGTAACGTGTAGAAAGGGGGAAAAACAGAGTGACTTTATAGTGGAGAAACCTGACTACCTCAGCCAGGTAATCAAGGTTAACATCAACAGTAATTTAGTATAAATATAGTATGTTCGTTTGACATGATGTGATGAGAATGGTACTTTACCTTCGTGGTCTTCCTCCCAGTCTAATCATGAGAAAAACATCAGACAAAGCCTAACTGAAGGACACTATACAAAGTACCCAACCAGTGCTCCTCAAAATTGTCAAGGTCATCAGAAACAAGGGAAATCTGAAAAACTGACTAAGAGGAATCTAAGGAGATGTGATGACTAAATGTGATGTGATAAGATCCTGGAACAGGAAAAGGATATTAGATAAAAACTAAGGAAAATCTGAACAATAAAGTATGGACTTTAGTTAATAATAATGTGTTAATATTGATTTATTAATTGCTTCTATTGAATCATACTAATCTAAGATGTTAATAATAGGAGAATCTGGGATGGGGTATATAGAAACTGTACTTCACAATTTAAAAGAAAAATTTGAAACTATTCTAAATTTTTTTTTCAATAAAAAGTTTGTTGGAAATTTAAGATGGAAAAAACTCCATAAATAGTATCTAAATAAATGTTTTTAACTCACATGATAGCAAAATACTAATTTCTGTAACCCATAAAACTTTTAAAATAGCAATAACTTAATAGATATGTGGTCCAGGTTTAACTAAATAGTTAACAGAATTTAAATTGCAAAAGACTTTTGAACGTATAATAATTTGATTTATAGCACTCATAAAAAGAAAAATGCAAATTAAACTATACTAAAATACCATTTTTCACCGATGAAGGTGGTCAAGTCTGACAGCATACATTGTTGAAGAAGGGGTAGGACACAGAACTCTCTTCACTCTGTGGGATTGTAAATAGTGACTCAGTGGATGAAGATTTGACAATACCTATCAAAATGAGCAGTGCATACACACTTCAACTCAGCACTTTTTGTTTATTTATTTAGTGTGCTGTTTAGGTGCCAACTCTTTTTTTTCAATTGAAATATAACTGACATAACATTATATTCATTTCTGGTGTACAATGTAATGATTTGATATTTGTATATATTGCAAAATGATCATCACATTAAATTCAGTTATCATCCATCACCGCACACAGTTACAACAATTTTTTTTTCTTGTGATGAGAAGATCTTGTGATTTCAAGATCCACTCTCCCAGCTACTTTCAAATATGCAATATAAATTATTAACTATAATCATCATGCTGTACATGCTATACTTCAGCACTTTTTACAGCTATGAATTTATTCCACTGAAATAATAACCTATATGCACAAAGATATTCATACAAGGAGAATAATTGCAAAATTGTGAGTGTAATATCATTTCTATATTTTAAAGCCAGATATCATTAAGACACTTGTTAAAGAGTTACACATATGTAAAATATAAAATGAGATACAATGTTGCTATTAAGAAGAATTGAAATAACCTCATGGGTGCTGACATACAACAATTGCCAAAATAAACTGTCAGGTGAAAAAAAGCAAAGTTCAGAATATTGTGTTCCTAATAATAATTCATATTAGTATACATAATAACAATTTAAGAGAAAATATATCCCTAGAAGAAGAATTAGATCATTTAAAAACTATCATCAGAAAAAAAAAGTGTTCTAAGTAATAAAATATGATTGCAAAAATAAAAAAATTAAATTGCTTTCTGAATAATAAGTGCACAGCTGAAGACAAAGTTGATCCTCTGGCAAATAAAGTTATGTTAATGTCTCAAAACAGAATAAAGTGAAAAATATAATTGAAAGTTCGGGCACTGTAAGACAGGTGTAGCCGTTCTAATATTCATACAGAGAGATTTAAAAGAGAAAACTGAGGGGAAAAAAATGATAATAACATATTATCAAGGAAGTATTAAAAGAAAATGTCCTGAAGCTAAAGAAGAGATTCTTCCAATGGAAAGATGTGACCAAATTCCAACCGGGATTAACACAAAAAAAGCTCACATTGAGAGAAATCTTACTGACATTTCTGAACTCCAAACAGAAAGAGACAAATCCTAAAACTTCCTAGAGAGAAACAAAGAGATGACCTCAAAAGAAGAAAAATCAAACTGATCCAGACTTCTCATATGCAACAACGGTTCTAGAAGACAAAGGAGGAATGCCTTCAAAATTCTGAGGGAAATCATTTGAATCCAGAATTCCATGCCAGTCTGAATGATCAATCAAGTGTGAGGCTAAATGAAGACATTTCAGGCATTCCAAAATTCTTAAAGTTTAAATTCCATTCACATATATTGATATTTTCTGAACAAAAACTCAAGGATGTATCCCAGATACCTGAATAAAAGAGGAAAACATGGACTTCCAAAATAACATTAAGTGCTGTATAGCCGTCCTAGAACAGAACTTGTCACATAAAAACAGCATAGAGGATTTCTGTGAAGACTGTTAGGGTAAAAAAAGGGGGATTTCATTCAATCAGCAGCATGATTAGGCACTTAAAGATCTTCAAATGTGAAAAAGATCTCAGTTACAATGTCTAGGAGAAATGAAAGGCTACCCAAGAAAAACACTGTTCTTTATTTAAAGGCAAGTTAGAAATGAGGCATGGTTATGTGCTAAAAGGGGTGTAAGGAAAGAGAAAAAGCACTTGGCTTTTACATTCTTACCAATCTTCCTTAATAATGAAGGAGAATATACATTTTTGAGAGGAAAAATCTCAGTATTGGAAGTGGCATTGAACGAGTGTTACATATTCATAATATTTTAAGAGATATTTATTTACTTTTGGAATTAACTTATGGATAGTGCTTAGAGGACTAAATTATGTTTACAGAATAAAAATAAATGTTACAAACTTTGACCATGTAAAAGGTACAGGGGAGAAATGAATGTCAATTTCTTCTCCATACATTGTAGGGAGTAGATAATGTCTAAAGTTGAAAATAAAAAAAAAAGAACCTAACATTAATGCTGTCTGAAGTTTGAACAATTACAAGAGGATAGCAGGTTATTTAGCAACACAGTGATAAATGACCATCAGACATGCTAAGTACAGGAGAGGTGATGAGTGGCTAACCCAGGGGAGTGGGACTTGTGTGTTTGGACTGAAGGAAGACAATGAGTGTTATCAGTTTCCATAGCAGGCTCTACTGTACAATTTGAAATTGTTTAGCAATGGGCATGTTTGCTTCCATGATAAAAAGTGTGCAATAAATTATTAAACCAATGATCAGGGAAAATTAGAAAGTAAAACTGTAATCAGTTAGAGCCTTCATAGATATATTTATTATTATTATTTTTTAATCTCCTTGATGTGGTCTTATGAAAACCATAGTGGAAAACCAGTATTCTAGTCCTGGGTTTGCTGAGAACTCACTCCTTCCGAGTCGTTTCCTCTTTCGGGCCTCAGGTTCCTCCAATAAAATGGAGGCTTGAGCTTGACAATGTCTAGGTTCTTTTCAGCTCTAAATTTCTAACATTCTAATATGAACTTTATTTCACATTTGATAAGCTCACTAGCTTGGCCGATTAAGGGCATCCCACAGATCCTTGTATTTTGAGGCTGTCAGGTTTGGGCTGTCTGGTTGATCTATTCATGATGAGCCATGTGGTTGATGAAGTGCTGGGATGGAAGGCAGGCCAGCTTGTGGTACAACAGTCGCTTCTAATGAGTAGGGTTCTGGGCTTATGGCTACTTGGAAGGCAGGCAGGGTACATAGCCCTGTCTTTATTGACCAGGTTATCAATGCATCCACATGGGACCTGCAGAGTGGTACTTAGGGTTCATTTTGCAGAAAGACAGTCACCACAAGCACAACGGAAGAGTTTGCGGCAATAGATGCTAGAGTCTGGCATTGAGTCCATGAGTGGAAGGAGTGGGGTGGGGGGTGAGGGTGGCTTTGGCACAGCATCACGTGTTCAGAAAGGACTGATTTTGAAGGAGGAGGAGAGGGGAGAGAACATCTCACCTGCTCACTCACACTCAAGGTCAGCCGGCCCCAGCTGCCGTGGGCAGGGAGCAGTAGTGCAGAGTTGTACCTCCAGGGGCACTGAAAGGACAGAAAAACTTGGCTGTGATGTGATATTGTGATTTATAATAAGAAATATATATTTGGTCATTATTCCCATTCCTGGCACAGAGCTCCTAAACTCTTGTAATTTCTGGTGATAAGAGCACTAAATGTATCTTTTGCTATGTTAATGAGGTGACTTTCAGAAAACACCTAAGGATGGGGGCTGGTTGCCAGGAGAACCAACCATGGGATTAGAGGGTTGGAACTTTCAGTCCCATCTCCCTGACCTCTGGGAAGGGGAGAGAGGCTGGAGGTTGAATCAATCACCAATGGCCAATGATTAAATCAATCATGTCTGTGTAATGGAGCCTCCATAAAAACCAAAAAGATGGGGTTTGGAGAGCTTCCATGTTGGTGAACACATGGATGTGCTGGGAGAGTTGCAAGCTTTGAAAGAAGATGGAAGCTCCAAGCTCTTTCCCCATACATTGCTCTATGCGTCTCGTTCATCTGGCTGTTCCTAAGATGTATCATTTTATAATAAACTACTAATCTAGTAAGTAAAATGTTTCTCTGAGTTCTGTGAGCTGTTCTAGCAAATTAAGAGAATGCAAGGAGGGGGCTATTGATACCTCCCATCTATGATCTGTCCAGAAGAACAGTTGACAACCTGGGCTTGCGATTACCATCTGAAGTTGGGGGAAGCAGTCTTGTAAGGTGAGCCCTTAACCTGTGGAATCTGACACTATCTCCAGTAGGTAGTGTCAGAGTTGAGTTGAACTGTAGGACACCCAGCTGGTGTCAGAGAATTGCTTAGTGTAGGGAAAACATCCACACATTGTAATTGCAGAATCTGAGGTGGCCTCAGCTATTAGTTTCCTGGCACTGCCATAAGAAAGTACTCCTCAAACTGGGTGGCTTAAACAATAGAAATGTATTGTTTCAAACTGCTGGAGGCTGGGAGTCTGAGATCATGGCGTCTGTGGGGCTGCTTCCTTCGGAGGCTGTGAGGAAGAATCTGTTTCATGCTTCCCTCCTAGCTCCTGATGGTCTGCTGGCAATGTTTGGCATTCCTTAGCTTTTAGAAGCATCACCCTGATCTCTGCCTTCAGGTTCATGTGGTGTTCTCCCTGTGTGTGTGTCTGTCTCCGTGTCCAAATTCTCTTTCTTTAATGGACACTACTCACAATGGATCAGGGTCCTGCCCTACTCCACTATGACCTCATCTTAACTAATCACATCTGCAATGACCCTATTTTCAAATAAGGTCACATTCTGAGGTGCTGGGGGTTAGGACTTCAGCAAGTGAATTTGGAAGGGACACAATTCAACTCACAACAACTCATAATTAAGCTGTAGACCAGAGCCCTTTCTACTGCACAGAACAGGAATGTTTGGAGAAAAGAATGTTAGGACTAGCCAGGAAGTGTGGCTTCCACTCCCTTACCTGCCATGTAGGTGATTGTGGGAAGCAAGTGACTCAAGGGCAGGAGTCGGTGAGCGTAGCTGCAGTGGCTGGAGGTGAGGCACAAAGAAAGGAGAGGGTAACTACAATAGCTGGAGAAGGGTGGGCGACTATTGTCAGGACACACTGGTCAGCATGGGAGGAGCTGACTCTCCCTTCTAGTCAGTTATTACTGTAATTATGCTATTATTTTAAAAACTCCCCTGATTACGTTTATTTTTCTCAATCAGGTTTCCGTGGGTTGATGGGGGAATGGGGATTTCTGCCTTGGGCTATGGACCAGGGTGACATCTGCTCGAAGGGCTCTCAATTCTGGGACCAACGGCTACCTGGGGCACACCCTTCTCTTGGTGGATGGTGGGCTGCAGAAGCACAAGGGGCTAATCAGACCACACAAACAAGCTGATGCCTCTGCTCACATCACACCAGGTAATATCATACTGTCCATAGCAAGTCACATGGTCAAACCCTAAACCCAAAGTCAATAGATCAGGCACGAACACAGTGCTTACTCTACTGGGAGCCAGTACAAAGTGTCCCAGCAAAAGGAATGGGTGTATCATCTCTTTCAGGAAGACAATGAAGAAGTGGAAACAATATCCAATCAGTAAAATTCCTGCTTTTATTTCTTTTTTAAAAATGACAAAATTAACCCATGCTCATCGTTAAGCATTTGGAAAATATAGAAAAATACCCATCATCTGGAAATAGCCACTGCTGACATTTGGTGCATTTTTGGTATATTTCATTGTTAATACACTGACCCTCATAAACCATCCCTATACCCTCTTCGTGCCAGCCCTGCAGTTGCCCCTTTAGGCCTTGGAAAATAAGGGTATACTTATTAGACTTATGAGGGAGAAAGCTTCTAGGCTTTCGATTCAGAAGTAAAAAACGATTTAATTCGCTGGAATGCTAGAACACAACCAGCTACATGAAACTCAGTAAGAAGATATAAAATATCCTACATTTAGGTGACAAAAAAAACTATACAAGATGGAGAGATGAAAACTTAATAACACTTCATGTGCGAAAGATATGGTTGTTCCAACTCATCATAAATAAAACAGGAGCCAATTGCAAGACTGTTTAACAGATGTAGCCAAGCTAAGAGTGGATCGTGTGTGTGTTATATATGTACCTATGTGTGTATATGTGTGTGTGTTCATTACTTTAAATGAAGAACACATTTTTTGAAAGACATACAAGAAACTGCTAACAGTGATGATCTCAAAGTGGAGCAGGGCTACTGGAGAGGGAGCTCTTTACTTTTTATTTTATATCCTTTTGTGTGTATGATTTTTTTTTACCATGAATGTATATTATACATGTATTGTAAACATGGTTTAATTCGAAAGAAAATGTAATGAGGTGGTAGAAACACTGTTGGAGCTGGATAAAGCTGTGTTCTCTTTGGGGCATGCTGCTTTTTTATTATTGTTATTACAATAGCATAATTTGACAGCATTAGAGCATATGCAGTATATATCCTCATAGCTGCAGTTATGGCTTATATAGAGTTCTGTATCTGTGGCTTTATCATTTTAGCAGTGGTCAGGCACAGTTACTCTCAAACTAAACTGCCTGGGCTCTAGCTGTATGACTGTGGGCAAGTTACTCAGCCTCTCTGGGCCTCTTTCACTGCTTTTAAAATGGGAATAACAGTGTTATCTAGCTTGTGATTCAAGGAGGTAATCACTAATATACTGTGAACAGAGTCTGAGGTGTAGTCAATGCTCTCTTTAATGTTATTGTCATGAGTACTTCCTTAGGTTTCTATGTAATTTCTACATAGTTTCTATGCGTAATATCTCATAGCCTAAATATGTCATAATGTAATTAATCTTTCTCCTATTGTTTGGCATAGAGGTTACATTTGAACGTGTGTGTTGCTATGAAGATGCTATAAGCCAGTGCTTCCGGTATTTCTCAAAGTTTACCATGTATGTAAATCACCTAGAGAACCTGTTAAAAGGCGGATTCTAATTCAGGAGTTCTAGGATGTGACTTAAGATTCTGCATGTCTAGCAGGCTTCCAGGGGATGCGAAATCTGTTGGTCCGTGGACCGCACTTTGAGTAGCAAGTTATGAACATCCAGTGAAAATAGGAGGATTAAGAGGGGTTTAGAAACAGTCCCTGGAGAAACAAGGGGTCACTTGCCTGGATCCCATGGGTGCTGTGACTCTCGAATGCCTTTAAATACTGGGGAAACTGTCACACAAAGGAGAAGCCTGATTTTTGGAACTTCAGAATTCAGACTAATGGGTAGAAATTGTAGGGAGGAAAAATTTCCATCAGTACAAGGAAGAACTTTCTTATGGGTCCCCTTGATCTCCACAGCTCTAGAGGTATGGGAACTAACACGGCTCAGCTAGTGACCACGGTGACACAGCTGGCACCCTGCATCAAAATGAGGAAGTGGCAGGGAATGACCCCCCACACAGTGACAGCTCGAAGGGAGGAGATGAGCCTCCGAATGTGCTCACAAAGGAGCCCTGGAGTCCCCACCGTATTCTTCGTGCCCCTCTAGATCTTGCCAGTCCTTCCTCTGCCCTGAGCGGCTGTCGTGAGACCCCGTCTGGTGGCTGGATGGCTCTGCCTGCAAGTTCTTCCTGTGCCAGACTCTTTGAGCCTGCCTGCAGCCACGCTGCTCACTAACTCATTTCCTGGCTCTTGGTCTCTCCATGAACTTGCAGCCCGGAGACTGCCAAGACAGCAGACTTCAGTGACAGATTTTTGCTCACCACGTGGCCAGGAAGGATCTGGGCATGTCCTTCAGTGGGATGTAGGCATCTCATCGTCCCGCTGGCAGAAGTCAGTGGCACCTAAGTTCTCTCCTCTCTTGAAGTGGTGGGCCTGGCTCTCCACCCGCTGAGCAGGAACAGCTGTGCCTCTGCAGGAGCGGACGAGCACCAGATTTCCTGTCCCTGTTCTGCCTGGAAGCAGAGTACCGTTAGGGTCCTAGGTGACTTCTGAAGGGCAAAGTAAAGGGGGGAATGATGTGCAGGCGATAAGCAGGGCAGCCCAAGCTCTAACTGGAGCCGGCCCCAGAAGCCAAGAGGGGTGGAGGTGTTCTAGAGTCATAGAGTCTGGCCTGGGGAGGGGTTGTCATAGGAGAGGCTCCCTGTCAGTGACGTCCTACAGTGGGACCACTTTTGTCCCGAGAGACAGCTCTCACTCCAATGCAAACTCATCTCCTTTCATCTCAACACAGAACAAAACTTGCCCAGCAGAGCCTTTTCTTCTGTCAGTCATGTTTGCTACGAGACAAACGGGGTACAAGGTAAGTGAGATGTTTTGCAGTATTAGAACTCAAGCCTAAAGTCCTTCCTAAGATGCTGGAATGAGAAGAGGGTGTCAGGAAAGCAAAAGACCACACTACTATTAATAGTAGTTCACAGATGCTGCTGTGAATGATGGAGAAACAGGAAAGCTGGAAGCGAGCACCCCATACCATCCGCCTTGCCCTGGGGTGGGGTGGGCAAGGTGGCCTATCTCTTACGTGTTTATCTTCTGGTGCTGACTCAGAGCAGACATTTGATATTTATCTGTTTGTCTTGCATCCCCAGTGTGTGGTTCCAGCCCCACACTGAGAGCTGATTCTCAGTAAAATCTTGTTGAGTGACTGTGTCTCTGGCTGAAAGGGGAGAGAAGGAAGGGCCAAGAAAGAGATGAGAATAGCAGTGTGAACTCCCCAGCACAGTGCCTGGCACGTGGTGTGTACCCAACACTCGTAACAGAAGATGGGCCTTCTTTTTTCATAACCATCTGAGAAATGATGATCATTTTTCTCAAGGCCAAAGACAGGAACATTAAGTAAATCAACGGAAGGTATTTCTTGAGCACAACTTGTATTCTCCCCGGTGCTCAGTATGGTTAAAATATACAAAGCCCTCCACTCAAAGTTACTCACCTTGACATAACCAATATCTTTAGAACAGAGGAGGCTTCTGATGAACATTTGTTTAATGAATGAATATGAAGCACCAATAACAATGGGACATAACATGGAAATCTTCTATTCAGTTTATTTCAAAGGGGAAGGAGAAGGATGTGAGGAGAAGAGAAAAAAGAGAGGAGAGTGATCCCTAATTCAGCCTGAAGGAATTCAGAGCTGAGCTTGTGTGTTGAGTGGCCAGGTGGAATTCTAGCTTGAATCTTGGTGGTGGACACACACCAATGGGAGATGGGGTCGGGTGGGGGGCCACCAGCTCACCGTTGCATGTACTCATGCATTGTCAGGTTCTCCATTCTCCCAGGCCTTGCTCTAATCTCCCTCTTTTTGATTATCTTATAAACACCCTTATTAGACAATTAAATGCTTAAGTTGGATAAAAGAAGAGAGGGTGTGAAAACGTTAGTTCACATGCACACCTAATTACTACTGAGTGGGACAGATTGCATAAGGCCCAACTTGGATGCATAAAGAGAACTAAGCTGGAGCTGCAAAACCAAACTCTTTGTTGAAATGCGGAGGGAGATGGGTGTCAGCCTGATCTTCCCACTGTTTGCCAGTGACATTACTTTATTGTCTCCCCACCCCTCTCAACCCACATCTTCACTTTATATTATTGTTTTCTTTAACAGGAAGCGTACAAAGCTCTTTAGGTCACTTGACTGTGATGGTAGAGTTCAAATGCATTATCAAGACATCTTCAAGGTATAGAGAGCATAAAAGGAAGCTCTTTCACACTCTGCATGCATGGTTTGTTCTCTGGCACCTTCCAAAGCTGGGGCCTAGCAGGTGGAGGGAACTGCCAAACAGTGGGTTGGCCTGGACCCAGAGACTGGATCTGTCCTCAGGCCCTAGGAAAGGTGCAGTTCCAAGCATCAGGCAACAGAAGATTGACCAAGCAAGATAGTAAAAGGAAATTGCCTCCTTCCTGAATAAAACAAACCCCAATCACCCAAGGCTAGAAACGTATTAAATTTGATAGACACCATTTATTGATAACTTACTATGTTCCAGGCCCTATGCTGGATATATTATATACAGCATATATTATCTCAATTAATTCCTATAATTCAAGTATTAGAGTTTTTACTTTATAAGTGAGAAAAGTAAGGAACAGAGCGTTTAGGTAAATTGTCCAAATTGTAAATATAGTGAGTGATGGAGTGTGTCTGTAACCCAGGACCATCTGCATTCAAAATCCATACTTGTAAGTACTCCACCACCGCCAGCCTCCTAGGGATGGTGGGTCTCCAACAGGAGGGCTAATGGAACAAGTTCACTCAGATTCTTACCCCCAAGGTTCTGATTCCCTTTGAGATCTTACTGATAGTTGATGCCACCTTCACCTGGTTTCAGGTGATCTGATTTGTGATTTCATATTCCAGCCCAAACAGAAACCCTGAACCCTACCTCATGTGGCTAAAACCAGGTTGCAAGATTGGAATGAGGCTCAATATTTCATACTCAGGATACCACCACACACCCCCCTGTAGTCAGGATGGTCTTGTTTGCTTTTAATGCAGTATGTACTCTATAAATGTTTGTAACATGACATCAGGTAATTGACTACAAAATAGAGTCAATTTTCAAGGACCAATTGCTCCAGCCCTTCCTACTGGATGGTCTGCACCCTTCTGGTGGATACCATCAAAGCACCCTTTACAACCAAAAAGCACATGCTTAGCTCTCTTAGCATAAAATATGGTCCCTCTTGGTACCTTCAGAGAGGCAACTGGTGTCACCTATCCAGCTGGCCTGAGTATGAAGCTGGCATCTGAGTAATTGTCCAGAGGGATGGCCCTACCCTTCAGAGCCAACCCATAGACACAGGGCACAGCACAAGCCCAGTAGATCGTGGGATCAATGAAGGCAGCATTGGGTGGGAGGAGGTCTTGCTAATATCTTCCAGCAAGCAGGACAGTGACAAGAGGTCAGAAGGTAGCACTAAACCCACCCAGTAGGAGCTGGGAACTTAGACCACGAGGGCAGGGAGATAAGCATATGTCCAGAGGGTATGGCATCCTAAGATGTAGTCTGGGCAGACATTTAACAGGAGGATGGGGCACAGGTGTTCAAGTCTGGAGCAATAAGGGACTCTGGTGGGTGTGTAAGGCATGTAGGGGTATTAATGGCTAGGTCCAGGGATGGGATAGAGCCTGTGGGTGGGGGTCAGAGGAAGGCAAAGGCTGAGAATAAGAAAAGTCTGAGTAATATCAGGGTCCCAGACACAGACTCAGGGCAGGACCAGTCTCTGGAAGACTTGAGGTCAATCAGGACCTGCCATAGGTCAGGAGGAGCTGGAACCCAGAGATGCAAATTCACTGTAGAGGATAAGTCTGGGTCAAAAGAAGATAAAAAGAAAGGCTGATCCTAGACAAGGGGTGAATGCCTTGGTTCTGTAATCCAGGACACTTGACATGGTACCACAACCAGGCTGATGGAATCCCAAGTCAACAAGTCACAGAGCCCAGGCTCCTTACAGAACACCTGCCTGAAGCTGGATGTGGTCTCTGAGACTGGAATGGTTGCAGCTTCCTGTGAGGGTTAAATGGTCAAGTTATAGGGGAGGGCTGTGGGAGCCAGGATCTGAACAGGCAAGCTATCTCATCACTTTCCTTCTGTCTGGTGTGATATCAACTGCAGATCAGCCATCTGTGGAAATCCAATAGACATATAACATGGACATGTCAAGTAAATCAGTCTCCAATTGACCTGGACCAGACGTTTCTGCTTCTTGCCCTGAGTGGGTGCCACTCAGGAGCTGGCTGACAGCTCAGACCACAATGTCATGACCTTCCTGCAGGATGCCCGGGGCTCCACATTCACTGTACCAGGCTCCTCTCCCTGGGACTGGAGGGGCTTCAAGGAGTGTGTATGCTCTGACAGCAGTCCAAGCCTTACAAAGGGAACCTTCAGGATGGAAAACACTCCCCAGGCCTTATCATGCTAGTGTCCTTAGCAGGCTCAGAGAACAATTACCTCACTACCAAGAGGAAGCAACCCAGCATTTGGCCATCAGGAGTCAAGCCACCAATCCAGAAATCTCTGCTCCTTCCTCAAAAATCTCTAATGGCTCCCCATCCCCTGGGCCCCCAGCACTGGTCCTGAGGCTGCCCTCCTCCACCCTGCCTGGCTTTGGGCTAATCCCAATTTAGCCATCCAAGAAACAGAGAAGCCCCCTTTCCTACCATGAGTTGGAATCCCTGGCTGGAACATGAGGCCTTATTCCCATCAGTCCCTTCCCCAGGGTCAAGGTTCTGTTGTGATAAAAAAAGGAGACTGTGGTTCAGGAAGACGAGACATATTCATAGTCATAAGTGTAGTGAGGGCCTGGCACTGAGGAGGGGTCCCACAGGTAGAGGGGTAAACTAATGAACAGATGAAGAAGCACAGAATCACACCAATGGGAATCATCCTTATCCATGAAAGGGTTTGCTAAGAAGATGTGTACAGAGGAGACGGTATTTTTTTTTTTTGCTTCCACTACCCAGACCTTGATAGAGTATAAGTGTGCCCTGATGACGGAAAGGCAGGTGTAGAAGATGGAGGAGTAGGAAAACCCTGAGCTCACCTTCCCTCATAGGCACGACCACAGTATAACGATTTACGGAGCAACTGTCTATGAGAACAATCTGAGGACGAGCAGAAAAGATTTTCCACAACTAAAGACAGATATGGGTAAGAAGGTTGGTGACTCAGTATAGTCAAGACCCACTCCCCCCAGGTAGGTGCCCACACATGGGAGGCTTATAATAATAGCAGAGGTTCACCACAAGGATCGAGGGTCCAAGCCCCACATATCGGGTTCCCTAGCCCCGGGAGTTCTGCATCAGGAAGAGTGCCCCCCAAAACATCCTTCTTTGAAGGCCAGTGGGGCAGGTGCACGGGAAAGCTAGAGGGCAGTGGAAACAGAGACTCCTTTCTCCAAGGGCACATGCAGAATCTCACACAGTCTAACCACCCACCCAATTCCCCAGCCACTGTCAGAAATTGTGCGGATCCTTAACCTCAGCTTGTCTACACGTCCAGGCTGAACTGGTCTTCCGGGAGGGGTTCCCTTCTCCAGTGGTGGTTCAAGCCATCTCTGAGAGGAGATGCATTCACTTCTTGGTGGGACTGACAGATGCTGTTGGAACCACCCGAGGGTCAGCCTCTCATTTTTTCTCATTGTTGTGTAAAGGTCTCAGAGAATGTTCCCATAGTGTCATAGGTGCTGTGTGATAAGCAGGTGAATAGGGTGGTAGTCAGAATTAGGTTTTTTTCCCAATTATTTTCATCTCTCCACTTTTAAGTACACAGTAGACTGTGTTTCCTGGCTTCCTATTGGTTGGGCGGGCCTGTGTGACTACTTCTGCCCAATGAGAAATAATATGTGTCCCTCCTTTGAGGCTGAGTGTGAGACCCGCTCCCCAGATCTCCCTCTCCTGGGTGTGACCCACATCATTTGAGATAGTGTCTACTTCATCCTCTTGGGCCTATATATAACCATGAGGACCACAGCCCTCCCCAGTCCCCTCCTCTGAGTAACCCTCAGTGGAAAATGGTATTGAGTGAGAGGGATTTACATCTTTGTTATCTTAAGTAAGTGACATTGCAGGAGCTGTTTGTTACTGCACCATGACCTAGCCTGAGCTGAGTGATACAGACTCTGAGGTGGTCACAGTCTCTGGGGCACATGACTGTTTGATCACAGCTAGTTATTGCTAGGTGTAAGACCCTTCACTGAGTCCCAACCACACTTATAAAACTGTCTGAGAACCAAAACTGCTTTGCTTCTAGCTGTGCCCTGGACCATATCATTCTAAGATTCTTCCATCCCCAAGGATACCAAGGGCCCATTTTGAGTGAGCCCCATCCACAATATTCGTGCCCAGAGGGAACTATCAGTAGAGTATTTTTAAAAGATCCTGACATTTCCCTTACCATCTCTTCCTCAAGGCAAGGGAAATAGAAGAGTCTTTGGGGCCCTGTCAAGGGATAAGCAAGAGAGTAAGTTTCCGAATTTCCTTCTCTGCATTGCTGCAGAGCTTTCTGGCCATTTGGTTCCACCCAGCATGGGCCAGTTTTTAGGAGAAATGTTCATTAATGAAAGCATCCAATTGTTGGAACCCAGCTGACTGTCCAAGCAGGCACACAGCAGGTACAGCAACTGACGGGCTCACCTATGACAATAGATTCTGCCTCATTTAAAATTTTATTTCAACTTCATTAGTTAACTCTCAAAATGTATGCCTCCAAGTTACCCCAGGTGATGGAGCTATAATTATTTCCAGGCACATCATTTTCTTTTGTATCCTGATTATCCATTTTACCTCCAGGCCATGTCGACTCCAACTCTTGCTTATTCAGAGAGGAACAGTGAGGAGGGGTATCAGACTGTCAGCCCCTTTGACAGGCAACAGAGGGGTGCAGTGGGTGTGTGTTTCAGAGGGGTTTGGAGAAGGAGGATCCTCTAGTCCTCCCATGCTCAGAGGTCCCCATGCCAGTATCATGAGCTCCCTTCTCCACACCCCTGGGTCATGAGGTTGTGAATTAAGGAGTGCTGTCATTCAGAAACTGGAAGACTCAATCTTTGGAATTTTTATTTATTTATTTATTTATTTTTTACATCTTTATTGGAGTATAATTGCTTTACAATGGTGTGTTAGTTTCTGCTTTATAATAAAGTGAATCAGTTATACATATACATATGTTCCCATATCTCTTCCCTCTTGCGTCTCCCTCCCTCCCACCCTCCCTATCCCACCCCTCCAGGCGGTCACAAAGCACCGAGCTGATCTCCCTGTGCTATGCGGAATTTTTAAAGGTGCATCAGCCCAACAGCCACAGATAGGAAATGATCTACTTTAAGGAGAGATTTTTGATTGAGCTGAGGTTAGGGCACTTGCTTATGCTATCGGATGCTCTGCCAAAGACCCACCATGCCCACGGCTCGCCCCTTACGTGCTCTGTGGCAGGGCTGCTGGTCCCCAGCACTGCACCCTCATTGGACTAGTGGAGTCTCAGGTGAGCACAACAGGTAACCAGTCGCTGCTCCTTCTCTGTCTATTCACACATTCCATCTGGGCCCACGAGCAATTCCACACACCCCGAGGGCCTGCTGACAACCACTTATTTCTGGAACCAATTTCTATATCAGCCAAGATTTTGCTGCAACAACAGAAACCAGTTCTGACCGACTTAAGCAGGGGGAAAAAAACTGCGAGGAAAGAAGGGGGTTTGTGTGTGTGATTAATTGGAAGGAACCCGAGGTAGCCCGCAGAACTGAGGAGTGAAAATTTGGCCTCGGAACCTGGGATCTCAGGAACGGGACTGTTCCACGCATCTCAGCAGCAGCAGGAACCAGGAGTCTTTCTTGGGTGATATATGTGACCCTTTATCTTCCTTTGTCCCACAATTATATTTTCCAGGATAGAATATGAGATTGGTCCAGCTTGATCACGTGTGCAGTCCTGGGAAGAGTCAAACTCTGCTACCAGCAGTAGGGGAAGAAATAGGAGTCCATGTAGAAATGCCTTGACCCCTTCACCCATCCCGAGGCCACACAGCCCTTTCTCCTGAGCACCCTTCCTACCAAGAAAGCAATATGGGGGGATACGTGGCACAGCTGCCTGCCAATGAGCAGCCTCTCCTTGTCTAGTGGAGAGGTTGGTGTCTCTGACACCCTAGACACAGGGACCCCTGGGTCACTGTCCAGACCCCGCCCAGAAGGAATTCCTCTGAGCTTCTCTTCATCAGCCTCCCAGATCTGCCTGCTTTCGCTACAGAACAGGTTTCTCAAGCATCACAGGAGCCTGGAGAAGAGACACAGACCCAGTGGGACTCTTCCCCTAGAGACTCTTCCCCCCTAAAAGAATACACATTGTTTTACTCTTTTCCATCCCTGCTAGGAGGTAGTAGTCAGGAAAGATACCATTCTCTACTTCCACTGGGTGGAATTAACACGACCCTAGGTGAACCCCCTTAGCACACTTGGCAAAAGGGCGGGTTTCACTCAAGAAATCCTTTCAACACCTTACCAGCAGCAGACTCTCTTGAGAAGACTGATCCCCACGTGAGTTCACTGACAGTATGAAATCTCCTCCCTGCGAGTGTGAAAGCTCACTTCACTGAAAATAATGCGCCCCCCACCCCTGACAGCACAGGGAGGACTGGGCTGTAGGGAGAGCTATAGTTTGGAAGGCAAATGCCCATACGTCTCCATATCCCAGCCTGAAAGAGCATTGGCAACAGGCCCGTGAGTTTCCAGAGGTCTGTTTGTATGACCAGAAGCCACATCCCATCATGACCAAATGCCTACCTTACCACAGGGCAGGGCCTGATTCTCACATTAACCCAGCTTCTTACAAGGGGTGATGCTGACAGGAAACAGGTCAGACACTTGTCCAGGAATTTGTGGCAAGGCATTTACTTCTTGTCATGAGTTGACTCTAGGATAGCCTCTTCCCTGCTAAAGCCCCACCATGCTCCTTCCTGCCTGGTCCCTGTCTACACTTAACTTCTTTCTCCCCTTCACACTTGACTCCCATGCCATCTACTATTTACCTTCCAAACTCATCTTCTTTGGATCCCTCCTGACCACATGCTCAGCCCCTCTCTCCAGGATAACTGGCTACCTTCCTGTGCCCCCGTGTCTCCCGTATTTCTGTTAGAGCACCTTAGCAATTGTGTGCAATTATTTGCTTAACCTCCTTCCTTTTCCTGTAAACTATGAGCTCCTCCTGGGCAGGCACCACACGTCTTTCTATCTGAGAGCCCAGCAGAGTGCTTAGCGTGAAAGCCATTCCAAGCAAGTATCAGACAAATGGATGCATGGGTGCAGCAGCCCGTGCCCTGTGTGCTCAGGACAACGTTAGGATCCAGGCACCTGCACAAGCCCTTCTTCAGCCTAACTGGCTCCACACTCAGCTTTCTAGAGCCTCCTCTTATTCACGCCCCCGATGCCACTTTGTAGCGCTTCAAATAGTATCAAGGCTTTAACTCTCCACCAGCAGCCTTTTCACACTGTCTCTGCTGACAGAGAAGAGCAAGTTGGGAGAAGAGTTATGAAATGCATCTTTCCATTTTTAGTAAATTCCAATTTTGTTAAAGCCAGGTATGAGAACAAATTGGGAAGCAATATCAGCTGACAGGGAGAGGCAAGCAGACTGGCCTGGGTCTTTCCTACTTGTTCTACACCTCCCCTCCATGATCATGGGTTTTTCCATCTATGAAAGAAGCAAACCCTCCACAGAGGCTTAATGTGAATTGTAATGGAGTAAAATAGGTTAAGCACTTAGCAGTGTTTGGCTTATGCTAAGCATTGACTATCCCTAGTTTGAGCAATAAAATAGCTGGTTAAATGAGAATTTCCAGGAAGCATCTAAAAATATATATAAAATCTAGGAAAATCAGCAACATGGAATCTGAACAGGAGCTTGCATGAAGATTCCATGAACTCATTATACTTTGTATCAGAAGCTCTTTCTCCCCTGCAAAAGCCAGAGACCCTACTGCTCTCAGAGGAAGGCCCAGCCTGAGGTACCGAGGGCTAACAGTGCCTATCGATTCTGAGAAAGTAGCTTGTGTCTACTAAAACTGTACATACACATGCTGCATGACACAGCAATTTCATCCAACAGAAACACATCCTAAATTCATCAAAATCATGTACATTACTACTATTCATAGCAACTCTGTGCATGACAGCCTAAAACTTGAAACTACCTACATGACCATTAACAAAGAATGGATAGCAATGGTGTATACATTCAATGGAATACTGAACATCAATGAGGATGAATGAACTACAGCCACATGTGTTGACATGGGTGAATCCCACCTTGTAATATTGAGTGAAAGAAGCCAGGCACAAAAGAAGACACGCTCTATAATTCTATTTACATAAATTTCAAAAGCAGGTGAATCACATATATGCTGTTAAAAGTCAAGAGAATGTCCATCGACAGAAGAATGGATAAAGAAAATGAGGTATCTATATATACAATGAACTCAGCCATAAAAAAGAAGGAAATCCTGCCCTTGTGACAGCATAGCTGGACCTTGAGGGTATGCTAAGTGAAATAAATCAGAGAAAGATGAATACTATGTGATCTCATTTATATATGGAATGTAAAAAAAAAAACTAATGGAAACAGAGATCAGATTGGTGGTTGTCAGAGGCAGGAAGTAGGTGGTGGGGGAATTGGATGAAAGGGGTTAAAAGGTACACACTTCCAGGTACAAGATAAATAAGTTCTGGGGATGTAATGTACAGTATGGTGACTATAGTTAACACTACTGTATTATGTATTTGAAAATTGCTAAGAGAGTAGATCTTAAAAGTTCTCATCATAAGGAAAAAAATTGTTACTATGTGAGGTGATGGATGTTAATGAAACTTACTGTGGTGATTCTTTTGCAATATACATATATAAAATCATTATGTTGTACACGCTAAACTTACACAGTGTTATACATCAATTATATCTCAATAAATACTGAAAAAAAATCAAGAGAGCTGTCACTTTCGGAAGAGGAATTATTAACAGGAAGGGGTGCTAGTAATGTTTTGTTTCTTGATCTGGGTGCAGGTTACATGCAAATGTCCAGATGATAAAAAAATCCATCAAACTGGACATTTATCATTTGTGATTCTTTTCTTTCTTTCTTTCTTTTAACATCTTTATTGGAATATAATTGCTTTACAATGGTGTGTTAGTGTCTGCTGTTTAACAAAGTGAATCAGCTATACATATACATACATCTCCATATCTCCTCCCTCTTGCATCTCCCTCCCATCCTATCCCACCCCTCTAGGTGGTCACAAAGCATGGAGCTGATCTCCCCGTGCTATGCGGCTGCTTCCCACTAGCTATCTATTTTACGTTTGGTAGTGTATATATGTCAAATATGTCAATGCCACTCTCTCACTTCTTCCCAGCTTATCCTTCCCCCTCCCTGTGTCCTCAAGTCCATTCTCTACATTTGTGTCTTTATTCCTGTCCTGCCCCTAGATTCTTCAGAAGCTTTTTTTTTTTTTACTTTCCATATATATGTGTTAGCATATGGTATTTGTTTTTCTCTTTCTGACTTACTTCACTCTGTATGACAGACTCTAGGTCCATCTACCTCACTACAAATAGCTCAATTTCATTTCTTTTTATGGCTGAGTAATATTTCATTGTATATATGTGCCACATATTTTTTATCCATTCATCTGTCGATTGACACTTAGGTTGCTTCCATGTCCTGGCTATTGTAAATAGAGCTACAATGAACATTTTGGTACATTACTTTTTGGAATTATGGTTTTCTCAGGGTATATGCCCAGTAGTGGGATTGCTGGGTCGTATGGTAGCTCTATTTTTAGGTTTTTAAGGAACCTCCATACTGTTCTCCATAGTGGCTATATCAATTTACATTCCCACCAACAGTGCAAGAGGGTTCCGTTTTCTCCACACTCTCTCCAGAATTTATTGTTTGTAGATTTTTTGATGATGGCAATTCTGAGTGGTGTCAGGTGATACCTCACTGTAGTTTTGATTTGCATTTCTCTAATGATTAGTGATGTTGAGCATCCTTTCATGTGTTTGTTGGCAATCTGTATATCTTCTTTGGAGAAATGTCTATTTAGGTCTTCTCCCCATTTGGGGATTGGGTTGTTTGTTTTCTTTTTGATATTGAGCTGCATGAGCTGCTTATAAATTTTGGAGATTAGTCCTTTGTCAGTTGCTTCATTTGCAAATATTTTCTCCCATTCTGAGTGTTGTCTTTTCATTTTGTCTATGGTTTCCTTTGCTGCACAAAATCTTTAAAGTTTCATTAGGTCCCATTTGTTTATTTTTGTTTTTATTTCCATTTCTCTAGGAGGTGGGTCAAAAAGGATCTTACTATGATTTATGCCTATTTATGCCTATGTCCTGCCTATGTTTTCTTCTAAGAGTTTTATAGTGTCTGGCCTTACATTTAGGTCTTTAATCCATTTTGAGTTTATTTTTGTGTATGGTGTTAGGGAGTGTTCTAATTTCGTACTTTTACATGCAGCTGTCCAGTTTTCCCAGCACCACTTATTGAAGAGGCTGTCTTTTCTCCACTGTATATTCTTGCCTCCTTTATTAAAGATAAGGTGACCATATGTGCATGGGTTTATCTCTGGGCTTTCTATCCTGTGCCCTTGATCTATATTTCTGTTTTTGTGCCAGTACCATATTGTCTTGATTACTGTGGCTTTGTAGTATAGTCTGAAGTCAGGGAGCCTGATTCTTCCAGCTCTGTTTTTCTTTCTCAAGATCGCTTTGGCTATTTGGAGTCTTTTGTGTTTCTGATTTTTTTTCTATATGTATGTTATACTCTAATTTTTTTAATTACTAAAACCTTACTACACATGCACACAAAAAATGTGGCCTATGACAAGGCCTCTGAAGAAGTGGTCATGTTGGATGTCTTGGTGAGCCATGGTTCCTACATCTGTGGGAATGTGATACCCACTCCATGCCAAATGGGATACAGAATTTTTCCAGTGATGACACAACATCTGATGAACTGCCTGGAGCCAAAGAAGAGAACTTTTAAGATGAATTTTGATTCTAGGATTCCCTTAAAACTGCACTGGGTTGTGGACTATGATTCTTACAAAACACTTTACTCCAAATAATTGGGCAGGTTTGCCCCAAAGTCTATTTAATGACTCTAAAGAAGGTAATCCTTGGCTTCCCCAAATTTTAGCTACATCAGCCCATTGAATGTACCTTCAATTTGGTGCCAGCTCTATCTTAGATAAACAAGAGACCTAGGTACTTCAATTGGAAATACTCTGTGTGGTCTGTTTTCCTCTAATTGGAAACACAAGTGAAGATAACCTAAGACCTGGAAGCATGTATTGATCTTGTCGTCAACTATTTACACCACAGACAGAAATCAAACCTGGCCTAAGCTGTACAACCTCATTATTGACCCAAGCCTATTTAACTCTCTTTCAGAGACTTTAATGCAAGAATCAGACTGTAAGAAATGGCCTTATCCCTCACAAAATTACCAATATCATAAAAATAAATCTGTGCCCTATGCCCATTCTGATAGCTTTCAGATTATTTGAATTTATTTTTGTCTGCTGAAGCAGAAAACGAATGCCAGCTTCTTTTGTCTAAAGATAGTGTAGCATTCTGGGGAAGGGTCTCACGAGGCAGCTTCCGTCACCAAGAGCGGTTGATGACTAGTTGTGCCTGTGGCAGACACTGCTGGTTGGTGTACCCTCCAGCCATTCCCATTCCCCTCCCCCCTTGCCACTTGTCATTGCAAGAATATGAAGAGCTAAATACTTTGCCATCATCTGCCACAAATAGAGGTAGTCATACTACACAGTTACAGCCATGGAGACTTCAGCAGAAGTTTTCCAGAAGGTTGTTTTGTTGATTAATGAGAAAGCCAGCTGGCATTTCCTTTATCATTTCTTCCTGCATTGACTATGAATGATGTCTGGAAGTTCAGCTGCCATCTTGTCACTGTACCATGTAAGTCAACCTGCTAAGGATGGTGAAGACAAAAAACAGAAAGATCATGGAATGCCTACTTCCAAACAAGAAGGGACACTGCAGAGATAAAAAACAGAATATTTGGTAGAACCATAATATATCTAGACAGTAAAATTGTAACAATGTATTTCCTATGGTTGCCAGCATATCATGAAGAACTATCTATAAACTAGGCCTAAGTTTAGGGAGCCAATTGTCACACAGGAATATGTGTATGGAGGGAGAGAGGAAATGCAGCTCTATAAGGAAGGAGTCTGAGTCACTGGTGAATTTGACTTGCTTGGGCCTGCAGGACCTGTGTGAGGCTGATCATTTGTATCATTTATATTTTTACTTGATATTAAGTTGCCACAGTGATTCTTGCCAGAAGACACGAAGAGCTTCAGAAACTATGTGACATTGGCTCTGCTAGGTCATAGGGAACAAATATCAGAGTCTCTTGCCCTGAAGCCTGGATTCTTGCAGAGCCTCTCTTTCTCTGAGATCCATTTAAAACTTTCAGTTCACTTGATAAATAGGTCTGAACATCACATTCAAAGGTGCTATATGTCACCTCCAATATTCAAAGAAGTTCGAAAAGTGTTGTTCCATCTTCTGCGGTACATGGTACAAGGTGCAGACACTTCCGTTCACATTGAAGACTATATCCCATATGATCCAGATCATAGGAACCCTAGACTTGTCGCTGACATTGTAGGCCCTTGAAATTTTATGGGATTTATCTCCAGTCCTCTGGCACCAATGTGTCTTACTAAAACTTCTAAGGTACCTGATACTTTCAGATTTTCAGGGCCAGCAGTGATCAGTGTGATATTCTATAGAATATAGAATGTCAAGATGACTAGTATCTCTGGATAAGATGGCAAAGAGTAAGAGAGTTGGCGTAGCCTGAGAGCAACCAGGAAGGTGTACTGAAGCCCCAGCCAGGTGAAAGAAAACCACTTCTTGTAGCGCTTGTAAACTGATATAGTGCTAAAGCATTTGCTATACAAATAGCTGTGTAATAGGTTCCAGGGGCTGTGTCGTTTTGCTCCAGGAGAGAGTCCACATCTGGAACAGCTACTGTAATTCGTGTCAGCACATAATTAAGTTTACAATACTCTGCAGTTATTCCCCAAGTTCCATTCACCTCCTGCACAGCCCAGGAGACCAAATTCAATGGGATCTGAGAAAAATTACCCCCCTTGCAACTTTCAAGTCTTTAATGGTAGCACTAATCTTTGCAGTTTCCCCTGAGGTATGGTTTTGCCTTGGGCTTACTATCCTAATAGGGACAATAAGTTCCAGAGGCTTCTGCTTGGCCTTTCCTGCTATAAGAGTCCTTATTTCTTAAATCAGGCAGCCAATGTGGGAGTCCTACTTGTTGTTGAGTATGTCTATTCTAATTGTATATTAAAAAACCAGGAAAATACACACAAAGAGGACCTATAGAGCAACAGATGGGACAAAATTGGGCCCAATTTATCACCAAGACTCTGGGGCATTTTGGGTCCTCAAGGATTAACATTAAATCAGAGCCAGTGTCTGGCTAATTCCTGAAAGGCCTTGATATTACCCATTAGCCTGTGTACAATCGTCCTAGTAAATGTCTTCCTACACCTTTGCAGAATTTGAGGAGGCAGACATGGAGGTGGTGTTGCAGGGGCTTGTCTCAAGAGAACTCAGTCTTCCCAGCCATCAAGGGCTCTGCGTCTGTGACCTGATTTAGGCTTTGAAGCTGGGAGAGAGACCAGTATCCTCCATTCTGGCATCTCTCTCCAGGTTTTGGACAAGCAGACTGTAGTTTTTCCTGTTATATCAATTAAGATAACAGTCTAAGAGGCTGTTTACATATTTTATTCCTTGGGACATTGTGATCAACTAGCCAACTGCCAAAAATACCTGCAGGTTAAAACTGCTCAAATGACGAGTATCACTTTGTCCTTGCTGCTCATTATGGTCATTCTACCCACCTTGTCTCTGACAGTTTGGTGTTATCACTTGGTTTCTGCTACTTCAGAATTCTATCAACCTCATTGAAATCAGGAAACCATGTCACAGACAGCATCTCCCAGCCTACAGATGGCCACAACACAGCTATTAAGATTTCAGGTGTTCCTTCACTAATGCTCTTCTCAATACTTTAATTAAGGAAATGCACCCTGGGCCTTTTGGTGGACTTAGTGGGGCTGAGGAAGTGTGGAGTCTGCACAAATAAATCCACCTCAACGTTTTTATTTTCTTCCGCATTTTGACTTTCTTCTCTATTATGCCAGAGAAGTTTGAGTATCTCAGCATCACTAAGCTTGGGTTTCAGTCGACTACCCAAGAACCATATAGATAAATTCAGCCTGATTCACTATTATAGACAACCCTTCTTGCTCTATCACCTTATAAATCATCCCCAGACTATTTTCCAGGTCTCTGCTTATGTAAATTAGCAAAATCTTGCAGATATTTGGGCCTCTCAGCTCTTTTCCTCTGAGACAGACTTTGCACCTGTCCTCTGGAACATGTAATCTACCTCTGGGTATATGTCCAGAAATAAGGAAGGTGAAGAACTAGAGGCAATAGCTCAGGCAAGAATGGTTCTGGAAGGCCCAAAAGAAGCTGGGGCTGGAGCCAACCTTCTGCTGTTATTGGAAGGAAGATGAAGAAAACATGAAAACTGAAATAAATTCCCCTTTTTCCTCTTCTCTTTTCTAGTCTTCCTCTAGTGTCTCTCATTGGCAAAATTTAATAGAAATCTTGCTGACAAGGGAGTCTGGGGAGTGGAGATTGCAGGATCTCCACCCGAGCATCACAGAGCAAAGTATGAAGGAGTGGTCTTGAGGGTGAGATACAATAGGTGAATAACTGATGCTTGTATGGCCCCAGCATTGTTTCATTTATCCTTTTTGCCACACAGCATCCATCCACTTTCTCCTGGACAAAAGAAATATCATCAAATTTTTTTGGAACCCATTTTTCTCAGTCTCAATTCTTGCAAATTAGGTAAAATGATTCACCCCCAGCTCCAGAGGTGAGGCTTAAATGGGTGTGAGCCAATCAGAGCACCACATCACACTGATCATCATGAAGAGGAACTAAAAGGCAATATGACAAAATTCAGCCAGAGTGAATGTGGTGCATGGAGACCACCCTGTGATTTCTGGGACAAGGGCAGAAAGAAGATTAAGGCTGACCTGAACATTTTTAGACTGAAGCTCCTACCAGTATCTTGCTGGAACTTGAGTCTATGCATAAAGTCAACACATGGAGGAAGGTAGAGCTGAGACAAGACAATCCATGCCCTGGTGACATTGTATAAGCCCCAATCAAGCTTTGCGTGAAACCAGCATTATCTCTGAACATTTCCATGTTATCAACCATATCCTCCCTTTTTGCTGGGCCAGTGCACCCTTTCTTTGGGTATCTACTTGACACAATACTCCAGAGAACTGCCAGCGAACAGTAGGATCTGTTACAAGATGAATGGCTATTTCTATAGGAGACCACCTACCACATTACACTTACAGATTGTAAATCCGTAGGCTGGATTGTAAGTTTATGGGCAAAGACCAGGGCACAGGTCAGCTCTCCACAGAGGGATAAAATCCAGGTGCTCAACCTTATTAACATGGTGCTGATAACCAAATAAATTGACTTAGTAAAACTATTATAGACTTAAATCTGCCAGCTTCAAGAGTGTATTTGAGATGGGTATAAAACACAAACACATACAAAGTAGAATGATGCAAAATGAAAACAAAGAGAAATCTGAAAAAAGGGGACAGAAGAATAGATGCTGGCAGTGAGCTCTGAGTTTCCTGGCAGAAAAGAAGGAAAGAGAAAGACGCTGATTTATACCATCCTCACACTAAGATGAAATGAAGCCCACAGATTTGTTTGCAGAAAGAAGAAGGCATCAATGTTCATTTAGCACCTACTGTGTGGCAAACACTCTCCATGTATTATTTCATTCACCTCTCTAACTCAGTGGAATGAATGTTAGTCTCCAAGATTTAGAGATAAAAGAACAGTGGTTCAAATAAATTAAATAAATACCTGGCCCATGGTTTCAGCTGTAGAAAGTGGTGGAGCCAGGATGTGAGCTCAGATCTGGCACCTGGTTCCAAGCGCATATCCATCCACCACCTCCTAGAATTAAAGGTTGTGTGTAAATCATGAGCAGTTACAAGATGCTTATTTAGTACCCAAAGGATCCAAGGATCATCACACATGTGGCCACAGTCGACCTTCCCAACAGCCCAGAAAGGTAATCACATGAGGCCATATCACAAATAGGAAAGCCGTGTTGGATGTTTTTCTTGATGCTGAAGGAAACAAAGTTCTAAAAGGGAGGCTCCTAATAAGGGAGGGTTATTGTGGAATTATATGAAATCATGTGTGTGAAACTTTTGAAAGTTGTAAAGCACTATAGAATCATTTAAAGACTCTTTCATTCAATTAAAAAAAAAGATGTGAGAAAAAAATTCGAATAAAGGTAAAATTTAAAATAAATAAATAAAATAAAAGAGAGGCTCCTCAGATAAGAGATATTGATTACTTGATGGTAATTACTTGATGTCTTTAACCTCAGTTTGAGAAAACGCAGAGCATTTTTCCAGGTGGATGGTTCTTGTATAAATGAAATATCATTAAATGCCAGGTCTGCAATAGCATGCCTGTGGGGGAACTAAAACGGCCCAGGCCAAGCATTTTGTTTTCTGATGACCTTGCTAGGTAAAAGTACAGAGCTTAGGGGGTCCAGGAAAATGCGGAACTAGTGTGCTGTTCTGACTGTCTCTTTCAAATCGCCTATGACTGAAGAAGACCTGTGGGAAGGGTTGGATCTCTGTATATCTGTGTTGGATTCTCTAGACTGCAACTAGAATGATCTTTCTAAAATGCAAATCTGAGTATGACATTATCTTGCTTAAAAAACCGTATTAAAGCTACACATTATATATACACTACCAAACGTAAAATAGATAGCTAGTGGGAAGCAGCCGCATAGCACAGGGAGATCAGCTCGGTGCTTTGTGACCACCTAGAGGGGTGGGATAGGGAGGGTGGGAGGGAGGGAGACGCAAGAGGGAAGAGATATGGGAACATATGTATATGTATAACTGATTCACTTTGTTATAAAGCAGAAACTAACACACCATTGTAAAGCAATTATACTCCAATAAAGAATTTTTTTAAAAAAGCTACACATTAAAAAAAAAAAAAGCTACACATGGACTTTGGGATAAAATCCAAGACCCTTAATGTGTTCCTTTATGACTAAGCCCTCACACTCTGGACTCATGTACCACCTCTCTCTTCTTCCCCAAACTCTATACTCAAGTCACACTGCACCCTCCCCTCACCTCCTGGCATTTCTCTGTGCTGCTTCTTCCTCCAAGAATGTCCTCTCTGACTATTCCCTCCTTTTGCCCTTTCCCAAGCCATCTTTGCCTGTCTTATATTTACTCACATTTCAGGAGCCAGATCAGGCCTTTCCTTCCCCGAGAAGCCTTCTCTGACCCCCAGTTCTGGACTGAGATGATACAGCACCTGGGCTCATGCCCATCCTGGCACTCCCACCCCAAAACGTCATTGCCTCTTTTTGCATCGGACTCACTCATTTCTCTGCCAAGTCTCAGGGGAAGCACTAAGTATACGGTGCTTGCTGGAAGAAACAGTTGATGAAATTCACAAAAAGAGTCTTGAGTATGAAGTGTCTACACTGAAAGAAATTTTCCTAAGTTTCAGTTCCTGGATGTATAGGTAAAAGAGATGACCACTTGCCATGGAAGTTTGATATCTGAGTTAAATTCTGCTCTAGACATAACAATTAAGCTGTGGACAAAAATGAATAATGTACTGGAGTGGGTCCAAAATGAGCTGAAGTTCAGTCACTGAAAGACGACGTCACTACGGACTAGTTGGACCAGCAACTTCTGAGCCAGAGCATCTGATGTTCCTGCCCCCAGGGCCAGGCCTGGGCTGAGTCCAGAGGTGGGGGAAGAAGTAGCCACAGCTGTGGGAATTTATGGACCATGGGAGCTTGGGATGAGATCTGCCAATGGTCAGCTTTATTTCTCACTTAAGCTTGCTCCATTGTAGCCAGGGAAATCTTAATGGGGTCGATTCCTACACAGTCTCCAGAACAGGGCACAGAAAGCCTCAGGGAGCACATACATCTCCTACGTTGGACAGAGCCAATATCAAATATCTCAATCACCCCAGTTTCTCAATCCCTGGTCCCTCAAACACCAACAGGGCAAGGCAATGCAGTTTGGCAGAAAGAGCACTGATGTAGCCATCAAAGGCTTGACACTAGTCCAATCTCCTCAAGTTTGGGGGTTGTTGTCACCTTGGGACAAATCTCCATCTCCCTGAGCCCTAGATTTCTCATCTGTAAAATGGGGATAAAGATACCTTCCCTGCCCATCTCAGGGGTTGTCGTGAGGATCAAATAAGAAAACGGCTTTGAAAGAGTTTTGAAAACTGTAAAGTGCCGTGGAAATGCCAGAGAGTGTGATTAATAGACAGCGGCTGCCCCCACGCTTACTTCAAAGGGGAGAAACAGGGTGGAGAAGGCTGACATGCCCTGCTTTTGAAGTGCACAAGAGCAGCTCTCAGCAGAGAGAAAACAGTGTTGCTGCTTAAAAGGCAACTTTCAAAACAACCATTTTCTGTCTGAAGGGAGAATATAGTTGGGAGTACTTCAAAGGCTGGGGAAAATTTCCAGAAAAAAAAATGACGTTCTCAATCCAACTTTTAGTCAAGTCAGAGTTATTTAAAAAACCTTCAGAACTCGTCACTTGTTTAAAAAGGATTTTAATGCATTGAAAAGTTAGAAACCGTTAACAGGGGCAGATGAAGGCACTGTTTTCCCCTTTCCTGAGGATCACACTGCAGAAGGCGGATATCTGGGAAGAAGTCTGCCCGTCGTTCATCGCTCACCACTTCCTCTGATTAAACGTTCTCTCCAAGGCTTTTCTCGCTGTCCTGATGCATTTTATACCGAGAATAAGTCACCAGGAATAGGCCTTTATCTCCCTCTCTGACACCCAGCCATCAAGCATGGTGAGATTATTTATTTGGTTTTTCTTTCTCCTTCCTTTAAATATGGCAGCCTACCAAAGATCAACTTGAAAAAGCCAGAGCAGAATTACTATATCCTACTTAGAGGGAAAAAGACATCTCCACCTCCAAGCAAAGAGAGACCCCTCTTTTAAAACAACTAAATACAAAAATCAATAAACCCGGTCTTAATTCTAGTGGGCAGTGAATAGCGATGGAGAAGAAGTGCCTGGCCATGATGCCCGGGAGGTCAGCCAACTGGAACTTGGCCAGACTTATATTGAAATGTGACCATGCCCCCCTCCCAGCCCCCTGTCCCTTCATGTTCCCAGTATTGTGCTGAGGAAGCAGCTTGAGACTGAGGTCCCCAAGGTCCTGAAGAAACAAGCTTTCCCCTCAACTCTGTCCTGAAAGGACTGACTCTTCAGGCCTCTGTGGACATGATGGCATTATGGTTGCTGGAAGACCCGGGTTATTTTCCCCACAGGTGTTAACCCCGTCTATAGGATATGAGCAAATGAGATACCTCTTAGACAACATGCAACGCTCAATTGGACAGTCACATTTCCTACTCTTATTACGCACAACCAGACAGGAGTAGGGGGTGAACAGGAGAGGGTACAAAAAGACTTCCCTCTTCCCAAAGGGGCAACCCACAGAGAGGAAGCTTTTTCTGCCTCCACTCCCCACTAGATTTGGCCTCAGAGTTTATTTTTGTGAAGGGCTTTGAAAGCAGAAATTAAAGAAATCTCAATGGTCTGAAGTTAGAGAATGGCAGCTGCCAAGGGGAGATTAGTCCAGAGGAGAGGAGAAAGAAAGGCTGCAAGTCGGGTGACGTCATTGGAGAGAAGAGGCTCTCTGAGCCCCAGCGCTCCTGCCACACTTTTAAGCAACCTCGTTTAATTAAAGTTGTGCCTTGCCCTGGCATGAGAGCAATGGAAGTGTCAGTGTGCTTGTCAGGAGCTCCTTTGCCCAGAGCACAGATCGGTATACCCATGGCTGAGTGCCAGGCTTCATCTCCAGCACAGATGGGAAGGCCAGGGGTAATAACCCCACCTTGGCCAGTAGCCTTCCGGGGTAAAATCACAGAAAATTAGGAGACAGCAGCTCCATCTGATTCTTAGTCAGCATCATTTCCAGGGAAGGAATGAAGACAATCAAGCATGACATTCTGATATGGGCAGGAAGGCAGCCCTGAATCTCTCCATGTCATGGACCGATTTGTAGGAAAGTTAAGTCAGAGACACGGGTATGCTGTGAACTGGCCCCTCAGTGGTCCACTCTGGCACCCGGCTCCACAAATGGAACCAGCTAATTGAACCGTCTGAACTCTGCAGGACACATACCTGAAGGGGTCTTCCTCCAATATCTGTCTCCAGTTGTGCTTTGTCCAATCTCCCCTTCCCATCTTTCAAGTATTTCTTGGACTATTTTGGGCTTTCTAGTCATCTCCAGTCTAGATAGCTACTTTAGATTTCCCCTTCCTCATTGTAGGCCTGGGGGGACAGGGAGTGGGGAGGAGAGGGCACCATCCATCCTCCCACTTGCCCCCAAATTTCTCACCTGCATTGAAGAGGGTGTGACCTGCCTCTGGGGCACATCAGCCAGTGGCCCATGTGCCCAATGCCCTTCCTTGCACATGTTCACTAGGCAGTGTTCCCTTGGTGTCCACCTTTATAGCTACAGAGCCCATGCCTCTTCCTCATTCTCTCCATGTTCCAAAAAGGCTATCAAGGACCACGTCTGTGTCCTCTGGAGACCACTGGCAAATGAGGACCACTGCCCCATCTGCTTTTGGGACAGACCATCCATAGTTCCTCCCTGCAGACGCCTTTGAAAAGCCCTTTCCTCCAACCAGGGGAAAAGCTCTATGATGCCGCCCTCCTTGCATGCACAACCGCCTATTTTGTAGGTTAGGAAACTTGGATTGAGTAAGCACAGGAGACCTGGGGGTCATGAAGAAAAGTCTACAGGAGAGGGGCTCAGGATGCTTTGCTGAGTGTGCAATTTGGTTGGTGCTGATACACAGTAGAGGACACTACGTGTAGCTCTGAGGTTATTGGGAAACCTGGTTCTGTGCCAACACAATGACCAGGACCAGCGTGTGGCTGACAAAGTGTGAACGTGACCTTGAGCTTGCATTAATTGTGATGAGGACAAGAAGAAGAAAAATAACAAAGATTTATCGAGCACTGTGTATCGGACACTTCTTGCAACCACCTTTATTCAAGTGTAACCTGATAACACCTTGTTTCTGCTGTACCTCGTCCCTGTGGCTTTTGAGGATTCTCAGATTCCTCAGTGCGGGACATTTTGGGAACCTGCTGGCACTTCCATATGCAGTCAGAAAGTGTGAGGAAGTCAACACCCAAGAAGGCAATCTTTGGCCAGGGGGCAACAATAAATTCTCTTCTCTTCCAGAGAGACAAATACCATATCATATCACTTATTTGAGGAGTCCAAAATATGACACAAATTAACTTGTCTATGAAAGAGAAACAGACTCACAGACAGAGAACAGCCTTGTGGTTGCCAAGGGGGAGGGGGGATGGTGGAGGGACTGGAAGTTTGGGGTTAGTAGATGCAAACTATTAAGTAGAGAATGGATAAACAACAAGGTCCTACTGTATAGCGCAGAGAACTATATTCAATACCTTAGGATAAACCATAATGGAAAAGAATATATATGTGTGTGTGTGTGTGTGTGTGTGTGTGTGTGTGTGTGTGTGTGTGTATAGCTGAGTCACTTTGCTATACAGCAGAAATTAACACAACATTGTAAATCAACTATACTTCAATAAAAAATATGTAAATTAAAAAAAAATTCCCCTCTCTTCCATACCTCAGGTGGACAATTCCAAGATATGCTGCTTTGCAGAGGATCCCAGCAGGGTTGAGCCCCAGCTGGCAACAGTGGTGACCAGCTCAAGGACACGGGTATGTATTGGCCTTACCTCCCTCTTTTCTCACTTTTCCTAGGACTGTATGTGGCCCTCCCATCCCCCATTCCTATCCCCTGCCATCTTCTTCCAAAATAAATTCTCTGCCTACAAATCTTTGTCTCAGACTCCAGAGGTGACCCAGCTAAGTTCATAAACCATGTTTAGTCAGTGTGTAAGGTGATTTACATAGATTATCTGCTTTAACCTCAAATGACCTTATGAGGTTAGTACCATTTTTGTCCTCCTTTGATGGATCAGGAAAGTGGGATGCCAAGAGATGAAATAACAGAATTAGAACGTCTGCCTTGGGTGGTGGGGCAGGAGGGGGGTCGATGACCCCATTGAACTCAAGTGAGAACATTTCCCCAACCTGGGGTGCTGGGTTTAGCTCTGAGCTCTGACCCCATCACAGGGAGTATGGCCATAGGTAGCCCAAGGATGATGAGGGAAAGAAAAACCAAGCCTTAGGAGGGAGAATAGGAAGAAATGGGTGGCTGAGCCCAGGAAACATCCAGAAGGCACCTGAGAGCAGCCTTCTCCTCAGGACTACCTGCGGAAGAGGGGGTGGTTTGCTCTGAGTCAGCTGGGAAGACGGAATGATCACCATACAGGGAGGCAAGTCTGCACTCAGTATAAGGCAGAACTTTATGACAGAACTGCCCAAGCACAGAATGAGTAACCCTGGCAGAGAGCAAACCTGATATTGCAGGAGAGAGAGCTGAGGGTGCATGGCCAGCCATTTCTTGGAAATGTGAGGAGAATCCTATGGGGGGATTCTATCAGATTAGGGTAGGAGCCTAATTTTGGGCTGACAAAGATTTGCCTCTTCATTGACCAGCCCAAGACAGCCTTGTCTGCCCTTAGGGTACCTGCGAATCCTTACTGCTGGGAGAGCCACCAAGAGGTAAGAGTTCACTGGGGCATAGGACGTTGCCAGATGCCTTTCTAAGCAGGAAATAACCTGCTGTTTGCTGAACGAATAAGGTGCTTATTCTCTTAGGTAAAGTGTAAAGGTAAGGACCTACCTTGAGATTGATTTCTATTCTCTACAGTACTTGGAGCTGAGATGCGCACAAAGAAGATGCCCAGTAAATACTTGGTATGCAAACGGAGTATGCCAATGAGTTGAGCATCCTCCTGACTTTGAAAGTCACTTCCCTTAAAACAGTGAATTCCCTAGGGGTGAAACAGGAATAAAGACACAGACTTACTAGAGAATGGACTTGAGGCTATGGGGAGGGGGAAGGGTAAACGGTGACAAAGCGATAAAGAGGCATGGACATATATACACTACCAAACGTAAGGTAGATAGCTAGTGGGAAGCAGCCGCATAGCACAGGGAGATCAGCTCGGTGCTTTGTGACCGCCTGGAGGGGTGGGATAGGGAGGGTGGGGGAAGGGAGACGCAAGCGAGAAGAGATATGGGAATATGTGTATATATATAACTGATTCATTTTGTTGTGAAGCTGAAACTAACATACCATTGTAAAGCAATTATACTCCAATAAAGATGTTAAAAAAAAAAAAAAAAACAGTGAATTCCCTTCTTCCCAGAGAAGAAGCCTGGAGCTAGAAACAGAGCAATGTAGGACTGGGCTCAAGAAATGGGTCTGTGGGCCTGGTCAGTCCATGGACTCTGGAGGGCTCTGAAGGCTGAATGGATAAAAAGCTTCCCGCTCAGAGCTGGGTGGTCAAGACTGTGCTCCACCCGCAGACACACAAGGCAGAAGGGCTGTTGCCCCAGACTTTGCCCTTAATGTATGAGTTACACATGCATGGAAGGGGGCTGGAAGGGGCCATTACTTCTATCCGTTCCTCAGAGAGAAGAGGAAATGGTCTGGAAAACAGGCATTTTAGGGAGGAATTTAAGGAAATGAGTGAATCAGGGTCCAGGCTTCCCACTGCCTCAAAAACCATCCAAGTTACTGGAGACACCACCCTCATCAGGCTCTCTCTGTTTCTCTCCCCTAAGTCCACTTTGATACAATCAGTGTAAGTGGCCTCTGGCTCTGGGTGAATTTTGCCCAGTTTCTGCAAGAAGAGACCCAGAGAGTCAGGAAGCTCCAAGGAAGGAGAAATGAATCATAAGTGTTTCAGGACCACGAGCTACCCCAGCTCCAGCCCAGCAGCTCTCAGGCTGAGGAGAAAAGAGTTCAACAATCAAGGAGAGAAGTTGTCTTAGACTAAGAGGATGCCCAGGAGTTTGGGCCCTACCCATCCTCACTAGGTCAAGGGGGAAAGGAAACGTGCTTGGACTTTGCCCTGTTCTCTCCAACCCCACTGGCACCTCCTGGCATAGATGCAACAGCCTCCCCTGGGTCTCCCTTTCTCCTCATGTGACCCAGTGCAATCCCTCTCCACACAGCAGCCAGCAAGAATCTTTCTTCTGCCCAGATGTGTATTCATCAGACTGTGCCTCAGCTAGTATCTCTGGTAGTTTGGATGTCTTTGGAGGCAGTTAGAGGTCTTTGAAGGGTGTTAAGCGGAGTGAGGGGCGTCATCAGTTTACTGTTTAAAAAGATCACTATGATTGCCCAGTGGAAAATGTGTTGGATTTGGGGAAACGATTTAAGAGGAAGTCCCAGTGAGAAATGATAATGGCTTAGAAGTTGGTGATTGCAACTCAGAGGGAGAGAGTGGACAGATTAAATTTGTCTTTGAAGGAAGAACGATCAGAGGTTGGTGGCTGGATGTGGTGCTTGAGAGAGAGCTATGATCAGGAATAACTTCCAGGTATCTGACTTGAGCAATGGCAGATAGAGACGCCATTTACTGTGATGACAGCAGCGAGGGTGGAACAGGTATGGTTCTGTTCACAAGGGAAACATTCTTATTATTTCCTCGGACCTATTTTTCCCTATCCTGTAATACCTTTTATCTACATGAGTAACCTATTATCTGTCACTTATGTATCTATTTATTATTTATTTGTCATCTATCAATCATGTCTTGAAATTTAAATTATAGTGTATATAATCATGCTGTGATTTCACTTTCCTATTGTTCGCTGCTACTACATAGACATTCATTTGCATTCTGTATTGATTTTTTTTTTTACATCCTTATTGGAGCATAATTGCTTTACAATGCTGTGTTAGTTTCTGCTGTATAACAAAGTGAATCAGTTATACATATGCATATGTTCCCATATCTCTTCCCTCTTGCGTCTCCCTCCCTCCCACCCTCCCTATCCCACCCCTCTAGGTGGTCACAAAGCACCGAGTTGATCTCCCTGTGCTATGCGGCTGCTTCCCACTAACTATCTATTTTAAGTTTGGTAGTGTATATATGTCCATGCCACTCTCTCACTTTGTCACAGCTTACTCTTCCCCCTCCCCATATCCTCAAGTCCATTCTCTAGTAGTTCTCTGTCTTTTTTCCTCTCTTACCCCTAGGTTTTTCATGACATGTTTTTTCTTAGATTCCACATATATGCGTTAGCATACAGTATTTGTCTTTCTCTATCTGACTTACTTCACTCTGTATGACAGACTCTAGGTCCATCCACCTCACTACAAATAACTCAATTTCATTTCTTTTTATAGCTGACTAATATTCCATTGTATATATGTGCCACATCTTCTTTATCGATTCATCCGATGATGGACACTTAGATTGTTTCCATCTCCTGGCTATTGTAAATAGAGCTGCAATGAACATATTGGTACATGACTCTTTTTGAATTATGGTTTTCTCAGGGTATATGCCCAGTAGTGGGATTGCTGGGTCATATGGTAGTTCTATTTTTAGTTTTTTAAGGAACCTCCATACTGTTCTCCATAGTGGCTGTATCAATTTACATTCCTACCAACAGTGCAAGAGGGTTCCCTTTTCTCCACACCCTCTCCAGCATTTATTGTTTGTAGATTTTTTGATTATGGCCATTCTGACTGGTGTGAGGTGATATCTCATTGTAGTTTTGATTTGCATTTCTCTAATGATTAGTGATGTTGAGCATCCTTTCATGTGTTTGTTGTCAATGTGAATAACTTATTTGGAGAAATGTCTATTTAGGTCTTCTGCCCATTTTTGGATTGGTTTGTTTTTCTTTTTTTGTTATTGAGCTGCATAAGCTGTTTGTAAAGTTTGGAAATTAATCCTTTGTCAGTTGCTTCATTTGAAAATATTTTCTCCCATTCTGAGGGTTGTCTTTTGGTCTTGTTTATGGTTTCCTTTGCTGTGCAAAAGCTTTGAAGTTTCATTAGGTCCCATTTGTTTATTTTTGTTTTTATTTCCATTTCTCTAGGAGGTGGGTCAAAAAGGAGCTTGCTATGATTTATGTCATAGAGTGTTCTGCCTATGTTTACCTCTAAGAGTTTGATAGTTTCTGGCCTTACTTTTAGGTCTTTAATCCATTTTGAGCTTATTTTTGTGTATGGTGTTAGGGAGTGCTCTATCTCATACTTTTACATGTACCTGTCCAGTTTTCCCAGCACCACTTATTGAAGAGGCTGTCCTTTCTCCACTGTACATTCCTGCCTCCTTTATCAAAGATAAGGTGACCATATTTGCGTGGGTTTATCTCTGGGCTTTCTATCCTGTTCCATTGATCTATCTTTTTGTTTTTGTGCCAGTACCATACTGTCTTGATTACTGTAGCTTTGTAGTATAGTCTGAAGTCAGGGAGCCTGATTCCTCCAGCTCCGTTTTTTGTTCTCAAGATTGCTTTGACTATTCGGGGTCTTTTGTGTTTCCATACAAACTGTGAAATTTTTTATTCTAGTTCAGTGAAAAATGCCAGTGGTAGTTTGATAGGGATTGCATTGAATCTGTAGATTGCTTTGCGTAGTAGATTCATTGTCACAATGTTGATTCTTCCAATCCAAGAACATGGTATATCGCTCCATCTATTTGTATCATCTTTAATTTCTTTCATCAGTGTCATAATTTTCTGCATACAGGTCTTTTGTATGCTTAGGTAGGTTTATTCCTAGATACTTTATTCTTTTTGTTGCAATGGTAAATATGAGTGTTTTCTTGATTTCACTTTCAGATTTTTCATCATTAGTGTATAGGAATGCCAGAGATTTCTGTGCATTAATTTTGTATCCTGCTACTTTACCAAATTCATTGATTAGCTCTACTAGTTTTCTGGTAGCATCTTTAGGATTCTCTATGTATAGTACCATGTCAACTGCAAACAGTGACAGCTTTACTTCTTCTTTTCTAATTTGGATTCCTTTTATTTCCTTTTCTTCTCTGATTGCTGTGGCTAAAACTTCCAAAACTATGTTGAATAAGAGTGGTGAGAGTGGGCAACCTTGTCTTCTTCCTGATCTTAGTGGAAATGGTTTCAGTTTTTCACCATTAGGATGATGTCGGCTGTGGGTTTGTCATATATGGCCTTTATTATGTTGAGGAAAGTTCCCTCAATGTCTACTTTTGGGAGGGTTTTTATCATCAATGGGTGTTGAATTTTGTCGAAAGCTTTCTCTGCATCTATTGAGATGACCATATGGTTTTTCTTCTTCAATTTGTTAATATGGTGTATCACGTTGATTGATTTGAGTATATTGAAGAATCCTTGCATGCCTGGAATAAACCCCACTTGATCATGGTGTATGATCCTCTTAATGTGCTGTTGGATTCTGTTTGTTAGTATCTTGTTGAGGATTTTTGCATCTATGTTCATCAGTGATATAGGCCTGTAGTTTTCTTTCTTTGTGACATCCTTGTCTGGTATTGGTATCAGGGTGATGGTGGCCTCGTAGAATGAGTTTGGGAGTGTTCCTCCCTCTGCTATATTTTGGAAGAGTTTGCGAAGGATAGGTATTAGCTTTTCTCTAAATGTTTGATAGAATTCTCCTGTGAAGCCATCTGTTCCTGGGCTTTTGTTTGTTGGAAGATTTTTAATCACAGTTTCAATTTCAGTGCTTGTGGTTGGTCTGTTCATAGTTTCTATTTCTTCCTGACTCGCTCTTGGCAGGTTGTGCATTTCTAAGAATTTGTCCATTTCTTCCAGGTTTTCCATTTTATTGCCATAGATTTGCTTGCAGTAATCTCTCGTGATCTTTTGTATTTCTGCAGTGTCAGTTTTTACTTCTCCTTTTACATTTCTAATTCTATTGATTTGAGTCTTCTCCCTTTTTTTCGTGATGAGTCTGGCTAATGGTTTATCAATTTTGTTTATCTTCTCAAAGAACCAGCTTTTAGTTTTATTGATCTTTGCTATCATTTCCTTTATTTCTTTTTCATTTATTTCTGATCTGATCTTTATGATTTCTTTTCTTTTGCTAACTTTGGGGATTTTTGTTCTTCTTTCTCTAATTGCTTTAGGTGCAAGGTTAGGTTGTTTATTCGAGATGCTTCCTGTTTCTTAAGGTAGGATTGTATTGCTATAAACTTCCTTCTTAGAACTGCTTTTGCTGCATCCCATAGGTTTTGGATCATTGTGTCTCCATTGTCATTTGTTTCTAGGTGTTTTTCTGATTTTCTCTTTGATTTCTTCAGTAATCACTTCGTTATTAAGTAGTGTATTGCTTAGCCTCCATGTGTTTGTATTTTTTACAGATCTTTTCCTGTAATTGATATCTAGTCTCATAGCGTTGTGGTCAGAAAAGATACTTGATACAATTTCAATTTTCTTAAATTTACCAAGGCTCGATTTGTGACCAAAGATATGATCTATCCTGGAGAATGTTCCAGGAGCACTTGAGAAAAATGTGTATTCTGTTGTTTTTGGATGGAATGTCCGACAAATATCAATGAAGTCCATCTTGTTTAAGGTATCATTTAAAGCTTGTGTTTCCTTATTTATTTTTATTTTGGATGATCTGTCCATTGGTGTAAGTGGGGTGTTAAAGTCCCCTACTATGAATGTGTTACTGTCTATTTCCCCTTTTATGGCTGTTAGTATTTGCCTTATGTATTGAGGTGCTCCTATGTTGGGTGCATAAATATTTACAATTGTTATATCTTCTTCTTGGATCGATCCCTTGATCATTATGTACTATCCTTCTTTGTCTGTTGTAATAATCTTTGTTTTAAAGTCTATTTTGTGTGATTTGAGTATTGCTACAGCAACTGTCTTTTGGTTTCCATTTGCATAGAATATCTTTTTCCATCCCCTCATTTTCAGTCTGTATGTGTCCCTAGGTCTGAAATGGGTCTCTTGTATACAGCATATATATGGGTCTTGTTTTTGTATCCACTCAGCCAGTCTGTGTCTTTTGGTGGGAGCATTTAATCCATTTACATTTAAGGTAATTTTCGATATGTATGTTCCTATTCCCATTTCCTTAATTGTTTTCCATTTGTTATTGTAGGTCTTTTCCTTCTCTTGTGTTTCTTGCCTAGAGAAGATCCTTTGGCATTTGTTGTAAAACTGGTTTTGTGGTGTTGAACTGTCACAGCTTTTGCTTGTCTGTAAAGGTTTTAATTTCTCCATCAAATCTGAATGAGATCCTTGCTGGGTAGATTAATCTTGGTTGTAGGTTTTTCTCCTTCATCACTTTAAATATGCCCTGCCACTCCCTTCTGGCTTGCAGAGTTTCTGCTGAAAGATCAGCTGTTACCCTTATGGGGATTCCCTTATGTGTTATTTGTTATTTTCCCTTGCTGCTTTTAATATGTTTTCTTTGTATTTAATTTTTGACAGCTTGATTAATATGTGTCTTGGCGTGTTTCTCCTTGGATTTATCCTGTATGGGACTCTCTGTGCTTCTTGGACTTGATTAGATATTTCCTTTCCCATATTAGGGAAGTTTTCACCTATAATTTCTTCAAATATTTTCTCAGTCCCTTTCTTTTTCTCTTCTGCTTCTGGAACCCCTATAATTCGAACGTTGGTGTGTTTAATGTTGTCCCAGAGGTCTCTGAGACAGTTCTCAGTTCTTTTCATTCTTTTATCTTTATTCTGCTCTGCAGTAGTTATTTCCACTATTTTATCTTCCAAGTCACTTATCCGTTCTTCTGCCTCAGTTATTCTGCTATTGATCTTTTCTAGAGTATTTTTAATTTCATTTATTGTGCTGTTCATTGTTGCTTGTTTCATCTTTACTTCTTCTTGATCCTTGTTAAATGGTTCTTGCACTTTCTCTATTCTATTTCCAAGATTTTGGATCATCTTTACTATCATTATTCTGAATTCTTGTTCCAGTAGACTGCCTGTTTCCTCTTCATTTATTAGGTCTTGTGGGTTTTTATCTTGCTCCTTCATCTGCTGTGTGTTTTTCTGTCTTCTAATTTTGCTTATCTTACTGTGTTTGGGATCTCCTTTTTGCAGTTTGCAGGTTTGTAGTTCCCGTTGTTTTTGTTGTCTGTCCCCAGTGGCTAAGGTTGGTTCCGTGGGTTGTGTAGGCTTCCTGGTGGAGGGGACTAGTGCCTGTGTTCTGGTGGATGAGGCTGGATCTTGTCTTTCTGGTGGGCAGGTCCACATCTGGTGGTGTGTTTTGGGGTGTCTGTGGAGTTATTATGATTTTAGGCAGCCTCTCTACTAATGGGTGGGGTTGTGTTCCTGTCTTGCTAGTTGTTTGGCATAGGGTGTCCAGCACTGTAGCTTGCTGGTCGTTGAGTGAAGCTGGGTGCTGGTTTTGAGATGGAGATCTCTGGGAGATTTTCACCATCTGTTATTACATGGAGCTGGGACGACTATTGTGGACCAGTGTCCTGAAGTTGGCTCTCCCACCTCAGAGGCACAGCACTGACTCCTGGCTGGAGCACCAAGAGCCTTTCATACACACGGCTCAGAATAAAAGGGAGAAAAAGAAGAAAGAAAGAAAGAAAGAAAGAAAGAAAGAAAGAAAGAAAGAAAGAAAGAAAGAAAGAAAGAAAGAAAGAAAGAAAGAAAGAAAGAGGATAAAATAAAATAAAGTAAGATAAAATAAAATAGTTTTAAAATAAAAAATAATTATTAAGAAAAATATTTTTTTAAAGTAAAAAACCAAAAAAACAAATTAAAAAACAGATGGATAGAACCCTCGGACAAATGGTGAAAGCAAAGCTATACAGACAAAATCTGACACAGAAGCATACACACACACTCCCACAAAGACGAAAAGGGGAAAATATAATAAATCTTTCTCTCAAAATCCACCTCCTCAATTTGGGATAACTCGTTGTCTATTCAGGTATTCCACAGATGCAGGGCACATCAAGTTGATTGTGGAGATTTAATCCGTGGCTCCTGAGGCTGCTGGGAGAGATTTCCCTTTCTCTTCTTTGTTCGCACAGCTCCTGGGGTTCTGCTTTGGATCCAGCCCCGCCTCTCTGTCTAGGTCACCGGAGGGGCTTCTGTTCTTCGCTCAGACAAGACGGGGTTAAAGGATCCGCTGATTTGGGGGCTCTGGCTCACTCAGGCCAGTGGGAGGGATCTGTATTGACTTTATATTTTGTCCTTTGTCAGTTTCATAAACTAAATCCTGTAGGTTTTCTTGGTGTGTGAATTCCTTAAAGTTTTCTACGTGAACAATAACATTGACTGTGGAAAAGAACAGTTTTACTTCTTTGCTCACATCTTTGTAACTTTATTTCTATATATTGCCTTATTACAACGGCTAGAACCTCCAATAAATTGTTGAATAGAAGTGATGAGAATGACCATCCTTGCCTTGACACCAATCTTAGCTGGAAAGTGTTGAATACTTCATCATCAAGTACAATGTTTAGCTGTAGGATATATTTTTTTTTATAGGCTCTTCATCAGATTGGGACAATTTTCTTCTTAGTTTCTGAGAATATTTATCATGAAAATTTGTTGAATTTTGTCAAATATTTTTTCTCTATCTATTGAAATAATCACAATTCCCCCTTTATTTTGTTAATGTGGTAAATTACAATGTTTTTGAAATGTTAAGCCAACTTGCCTGGGATAAATCTCACTTGGCTGAAGTGTATTACTTTTTTCATATAGTGCTGGATTCAATTTGCTAATATTTTGTTAAGGATCTTTTGTGCTTTTGTTAATGTCTATTTTTTTCTTTATTACAATGTGTGTGAATTTTGTAGCTAAGATATGGCCTTTTGGGGGTTTCTTGAATATTCCAGAGGTATAATAAACACTCTTCACTCTGACTCAGTTGAAATTCAAATGTCTCTGTTCAGCTGTTGTCCTGCAACATCTGCTCCCTGCTGGGCATGTCAGGTCTCTGTGTGCTCATAGCCATCCCTCTAAGCCATGTCAGCAGATTCAAACCTCCATATCTTCCTCCTCAGTTCAGTGAGACAATGGTCCCTCCAGCTCTCTGTACTATCTTAAGGAAAGTGGCCCCAGACAGAAAGCTGGTGAACTTGCGGCCAGCTCTTGTTGTTTCCCTTCTGTATTTTTTTCATTTGACAGAAAAAATGATGGCTTGATACCTAAGACTAGAACTGGTAGCCCACAGTTACCAATGGGAAGCAAGCATGCCAAGTTTTCCAAATATATGCAGTGTTAAGATGAATATAAACCTTTTTCCCAAACTCCACATCAGTAGACTAAGAAAGCAAACCTTAAATTTGAAGGTATGATAAAAATGAACGTCTACCCACTGTAGATGGAGAGCATAGGAAACTCATTATCACATGAACTGGTACAGGCTATTGATTTACATACAGTTGTTTTCCCAAATGATCAGAAAAACCTTGAGAAGCAAAGCCGTAGTAGATCCCATAAGGCAGCAGCATTTGGGACCCATTCAGGAGCCCATCTATCTCTATGATAGCCCTTGCCTCCTGTGCTCACCCACATTATGAGCTTAATACCCCCAAATCCCCTCTCTGGCTCTTGGTCACAGCTACCTCCACTCAGACCCAGCAGGAAGATGCTTTTTCATCATTACGACCGATTGATGGAAAAAGCATCCCTCCCTGTGTCTAGTTTAACTTATTTAGGACTCTGTGGCTAGCTATGTTCTCAGCTGCAGCCCTCAGACTCTATTCACTTGGGACAGTAACTACAGTAGCCATCAGCTATTTCCAGAAGCCTTGAGGAGACAGTATTTCTCTAAGACCTTCTTTCCTGAGAAAGTGAACACCCTCCCCATGATCTGCAACCCTCAGAAGGTGGGAAAGGAACTTAGCACAAATGACTATCATATCAAGGTGTCTGTGCCTCCTGATTTGGAAGGTAGGTCTCCCCCTGGTGCTGGGCCCCGGGCACTACAACCTACCTCATCCCCACAGGTGCTTGCACCCAGCCTCTGGAACATCATTCTCTCCAGGACACAAGCCTGACAACCACACCCTGTCTGCCTCCAGCCTCCAGAAATCCACAGACAGTCCTGCGCTTCCCGTTAACCCTCAGAGAACAGCAGTAAATATAGAAAGGGCTGGACAGAGGGCATTATCAGATAACATTTTCTCCTGCAGGTTGAGAGATTTCAATTTGATTCTGTCTTCAGCGTTGCATTATGATACAGCAATGTCATGATCACTTCACAGCCATAGAAGGAATTATTTTCATTGGCACCTTTCATTTCTGATCCTCTCATCCTCATGTGTCTGCCTGCTTACAAACCAGAGCTGTCAGAGCCACCTGTCACTGTGGGGGGAAAAATACCTTTTTGACAACTGTATCTTCCTGTAGAAGATACTTTTTGTACCTGATGTCTGCTTCCCAACCTGTATTTGTGACACTTCTGTTATTTCAAAGGGCTTCATGAAATTCTCCAAAAAGGAATCTCAAATCCAATTAATTTAAATTCATTTTTGTGTTGAAGGTGCAACATGACATATTTAGGAGGGAGTGTGTGCAACATAAAGTTAAGCAATAGGAGGGCCTTGTTGTAAAGAACCAGACTCCCTCATTAAAAGCAAATCCAGGAGCCTCGAAGCACCTAAGCAGTGAAGGGCACCAGGAAGTGGCACGTTGCAGTCGGCATAGGGTGAGTGGGGAATGCTTGGCTCTAATTCTAATTCTCTACCATGCTGGTAGAGACTTTTCTAGGTGGAAAGAAATAGTCATTTCTATTTCCCTTTAAATAACACCACCCAATGATAATAACAACCTGCCCTTCATCCTGCCAGTCTCACCTTCCCCTTGGACAACCTGCAAAAGCCACGTTGGTCCCCAGAAGTCCCCTACTGCATTACAAAATCTAAACTTGCATGCTCTATCTCCTGATTCCTGAATCTGGCTGCTTTTGTTCATTTGTTGACTTTTTTTTAATAAAGACCAACAGAAAATAAAAAGAAAGTAGTCTTTATAGAGAAGACATTCAGTGGAGAATTTCTTGTTCTCCACATTCAATAGCAACATTTTGGCTTTAGATTTGAGGTGGTGGCCAATGCATATGCATTGTCCCCACCTCCTGCAGGACTCCACAGAAGTGTCAAAGACATTTGGCAAAAAAAGAATAAATCCATTGCAGTCTTAAATACATGGAAGAGTGTCATTGATGGAACAGGAATGATAAAAAATTTATGGACAGTGGAATATAGATGTGACTGGATTATTGCAACTCAAAGCCATAAGGGAGAAAGCTCTAGCAGTAGTAAGTACAGTACTTCCCAGGGGAGCCCCAGAGGATCTCCCTGTTTGAGTTTGGCTGTGAAGTGAAAATCAGAATCATTTGTTGGAGGACTATCTACAGAAATGGTTTCCAAATTATTTTGAGTCACATACTCTAACATTTAAAAAAATTAAGCACATGTCCACAGTTTATGTAAATTTATTTATTGATAAACTACATATATATATTATACTTATTAGCAAATATCTCAACAGAATTTATATTTAGGTGAGATTAATCATTAACGATCATGAAAGACTACATCTTCCAAGTAGTCTTCATGATAGTTTGAACTTTAGGGACCAAATTCCCATCAGATCTCATAAAATCATCATTATTTTCATCACATAATGCAGTCAATAAAAGTTAGACGTTGCTATTCTCAAGGTGTTTACTAGTGTTGGCATTTTCAAATTCTCTTTGATTCACATTTCCTATGCCAGAATTTTTAATCACTTAACCATTTTGAAAGAATTAGATTTTTTTAATGGAATATATTATCCATAAATCTCCTTAACCAAGAAGATATGAACTGCAATTCAACACAAGACAATCAAACAAGCAAATAAGTGGATTAAGGAACTCTTGGACTTACTGGAATGACAATCTATATGTTAAAATTAGTGTCTTATTGTCTTTCTTATTTGAGATAAAATTCATGTCAGTAAAAGTTCTAAGCATTTCTTTGCACACCCAGTGGATCCACATGCACAACCCTCAGCCCCCCCACCCCCACCACTAGCACCCATGGTGTGTTATCTGGGCTAATTGGCCCTATGCCTTCCTGATTCACAAAGATGTTGGCTGCAACATGTGTACATGGCTGGCCCTGAGGCCACAGTGTGGGTATTGGAGGAAGTAGAGAGGAGAGACTGGACATCCCCCAACCTCCTCAGCAGACAAACAGAAATGGAGGCAGAGTAAAATACAGTGAAGTGCTATGACAAAAGTCAAGAATAATGTATTTAGGCAGTGATGGGAATCATGAACCTGCTTGTCTGCCCACGCTCAACACCAATACTCCCCCCCACCAAGGCCTTGCACACAGTGGTAAAGGGTCCCTTGTGTGCCTTTTGTACCAAACAGCCTTGTCTTTCACTCATAAATGTGAGAAGTCAGCCATGGATCACAAAGCCTTTAAGGACTTTAAGGAAAATCAACAGCATGAAAGAGGAGCCAAAATGAACCACAACAACAACGTATGAAAGAAATCAAGGAAAGGAAAGTGATTTAAAAACTGTATTTCTTACTTGAATACTTAGGGTCATTTGGGAAAATATTTAAAAAGAGTAATCAGAAGGGAAGAGAACTATTGAAAATTGGAATTTTGAAAATTGAAATTAAAATTAAATAGCAGGGCAGAAAAAAAAAAGAATGAATAAAATGAAAACCAAAATTGTGGATGGGAAGATAAGGAAATCTTCCATAGCAAAAAGGCAGAGATGGAAAATTTTTAAAGTAAAGATTTCTTAACGTGAAGGAAGAAAACAGAGTCCAAAGTACATTTAATAGGAATTCTAGTAGGAGAGATCAAAGTCAATGAAGATGAGGAAATCGCCAAAGAAAAATGGTGGAGTTCCATCCAGACATGATGGTGTAAGCCTGTTTTTCCTGTCTCCTTCGTGCTAAGCATAACCCTGGAAATAGAGCAAGAGACAACCAGAGAAGAACTCTGAAATGTGGTAAGAGAAAAGTGAACTGGTTTGGGACCTCAAGACTAGAGCAACAACACAGAGGCAGACATCTTGCCTCCCCCCAACCAACACAAGAAGGCTATCCAGACCAGTCCCCAACCTCGCAGTAGAAGGCAGCCCAGATAGGTTCATTCTTCCCCCAGATCCAATAGGAGCCCCTCTGGCAATGTCAGGTGAGCCCAACACAACAGGCAAGGGGAATTCATCAGGAGCCAGGAGAGGCATTCTCTTTCCTCCCCAGGCCCAAGATTCCTCTTTTTCACAAAGATATATAAGAAGTGGGCAGGAGAAGCCAGCAGGAGAGACACAGTTACAGCAGGCAGCCTGATCTAAGAAGAATCTTTGTCTCCATGAGTCCAAGACTTTCCTTCCCCACCCAGAGACACCTGGGGATGGGACATAGATGAGGAAGTGAAGGGTGAGTGGGCTCTGGCAGGGGGATCCCATTATATGCCCCTGCACCTGGAACCACCCGGTGATCCCACCTGGGGAGTCTCCTTGTACCCCTAAAGGCAGCACCAGCAAGGACCAGTGAGAACCCCAGTGGCACCAGATACACTCTGCAGACCAAAATAACACTGTAAAGGCTTTGATTAATTAGTCTGCCTTTTGAACAACAGCCCACAAAAGTAAGCCAAGACCAGCATGTTAAACCTAAACAAGGTGACTGCTACCCCAGGTGTACAGGAGAGAGGAGCTGAAAGAGTCTTTGAAGAAATCATGGCTGAAAACTTTCCAAATTTGGTGAAAGACACAAACTTATAGAAACAAGACACTAAGTAAACCTCAAAAAGAATAAACCCATGCCAAGACACATCATAATTAAAAATTTTAAAGTAAAAATAAAGAAAAAATACCTTGAAAATAGTCAGAGGGAAAAACACATTACCTGTAGGAGAACACCCATTTGAATGACAGTAGATTTTTCATATGAAACCATGGAGGTCAGAAAGAAGTGGTGCAATACTTTTGAAGTACTGAAGAAAAAGAATTGTAAACTGCAAATGTAATATCTGTTGAAACTATCCCTTCAGAAATGAAGCGTAAATAAAAACTTTCTCAGACAAAGGAAAATTTTTAAAATTTGTCATTATCAAACATCCTTAAAGTGTTGCTAAAGAAATTTCTTCAAAGGGAAAGAAAACAAGAAAAGGAGGAATCTTGGAGTTTCAGGAAAGAAGAACAAAGGAAGGAACAGAAATACAGTTACATCTAAAAGATATTTTCCTCATGAGTTTTATAAATTGTAATCGATGTTTAAAACAAAAATTATAACATTTCATGTCCAAGACAATGATATTTAAAAGTGGATAAGGTAAAGCAATCTAAATGGTAATGAGGTTACCACATTTCAATGGAAGTGGTAAAATGTTGATACCAGTTGTGGTACGTTAAATAATGGCCCCCAGTCATGCTCTTCTAATCCCCAGAACCTGTGAATTTGTCACTTTACATAGTAAAAGGGACTCTGTAGATGTGATTACATTGAGGATCTTGAGATGGAGAGATTATCTTGGATTATCTAGGTGGACCCAGTGTGATCACAAGGGTTCTCATTCTAAGGAAAGAGGGTGATCATAGTCAGAGAGAGAAGTAAGGATAGAAGTAGAGGCCAGAGAAGAGAGAAGCTGCTACACTGCTGGCTTTGAATGTGGAGGAAGGTTCCAGACCAAGGACTGTAGGCACCTATAGGGGTAAATCTTTTACAACCATGGATTTGGCAATGATTTATTAGATATGATACCAAAAGAACAAGCAACAAAATAAAAAAATTAATAAATTGAACATCATTAAAATTTTATGCCTCAAAAGACACTGTCAAGAAAATGAAAACCACCTACAGAATGGGAGAACCTATTTTCACATCATACATCTGACAAGTATGTACTATCTAACATATATAAAGAACTCAACAACAAAAAGACAAATAACTCGACTAAGAAATGGGCAAATGACTTGAATTAGACATCTCATCTCTCCAAAAAAGATATACAAATGGTCAACAAGCACACAAAAGGGTCCTCAACATCATTAGTGATTAGGGAAATACAAATCAATACAATGAGATACCACCTCATACCCACTAAAATGGCTATAATCAAAAGCAGAAAATAACAGGTGTTGGTGAAGATGTAGAAAATTTAGAATGCTTGTGTATTGCTGGGGGGAATGGTGCATCAGCTAAGAAAAATAATTTTACATTTCCTCAAAAACGTAAACATAGTGTCATCATATGACCCTGTAATTCCAAACAGGTATATACCCAAAAGAATTGAAGACAGGTATTCAAACAAAAACTTGCACAGGAATGTTCATAAGCAGCACTTTTCACAATAACCAAAAGGTGGAAATAACCCAAATATCTATCAACTGATAAATGGATAAACAAAAATGTGGTCTATCCATACAACGAAAACAGTATTCAGCCATTAAAAGGAATGAAGTACTGATACGTGCTACCTCATGAATGAACTTCAACATTATGCTAAGTGAAAGAGGCCATATACAAAATGTCACATATTATATGACTTTATTTATACAGAATATCCAGAATAGGTAAATCCATAGAGACATAAAGCAGATTATTGGTTGCCAGGGGCTCCGGGGAAGGGCTTTGGGGAAGGACTGCTTAATAGGTTTGAGTTTCCTTTTGGAATAATGAAAGTGTTTTGAACTTAATAGAGGTGATGGTTGCACACTGAGAATGTAGTAAGTACAACTGGATCGTCCACTTTAAAATAGTTAATTTTATGTTATGTGAGTGTTACTTTAAGGAAAAAGCCAATTTCATACTTACGGTTACATACAGTACTATTCTGTTCACGTGACATTTTTGAAATCACAAAATTTTAGAAATGGAGGATAGATTACAGGTTGTAGAGGGAGGGGTATAGATGGGAAACAGGTAGTTATTAAAAGGCTACAGAATTGGTAGCCCTGTGGCATTGGAACCATTTAGTATCTCAGCTGTGGTGGGTAGATACAGAAGCTTACACAGAGGATAAAGTTGTATTGAACTTAATTCACATGTACGCATACTCACACACATGAGTACAAGTAAAACCAGGGAAATCTGAATAAAATTGGTAGATTGTATCAATGTCAATACTTTGGGTGTGATATAAGCCTATAGTTCTGTAAAATGTTAGAGAAAACTGGGCAAAGTATACAAAAGATCTCTCTGTATTACTTAAAACTGCAAATGAATCTATGAAAACTTCAATTGTAGGTACTGATATATATATATATATATATTCTTGTGGTGAGAGGATACAGATGATAAACAATGAACAAATAAACACATATAATATGTAAATGAAAGATATGGGGACTACTATTTTTTTTAAATTAGTTAGTGAAGGCCTATCCAATGACAGCATTTAATCAAGTTATAAACAAAAGAAAGCTAATGTGGCAGTAGTCATTTCACTCAAGATATTATATATGGCAACATAATAGGAGTAAAGAATAATTACACAAAATGATAAAAGGAACAATCTAGAAATAAGATACAACAATCATGAACTATCAACAGAGATCCTGTTACGAAACTTGTATGATTAAGAACATGAAATTCTGTAATGGTTAAATGAAGTCAGACCCATCATCCACTAATTAAAAAAAAAAAAAGAAATTCTAAACAAGAGAGTAGCCAGTTTTAGAAATTCTTCTTTCTCAACTATAGCAGCTCGCTATAGTATAGTATATACCAACAGAAACCATGTTTGAATTGGGGAAGTAAGCCAAGAGGTGAGGGGGACAGCAGACTTGCAGTGTTTTTGTGAAGATTAAATGAGGTCATATTACTTACTCATGTGTTTAATTTACTGTTTAATACATAGTAGACATTTGTGTTTGTCAGGATAGTATAAGCGATACTGCAGTAACAAATAAACTCCAAAATTTCAGGGTCTTAACATGAAAAGACTTACTTATTCCTCAGGTAAATTATAATGCAGGTCTAGTAGCCCTCGTCTATCATGCAGCTAAAACACATGGAATACGTGATCTCAAGGTCAATGCATCAAGGAAAGAAAGGTTGGGAGGATTTTGTAGAATGTTTGTAAGTGCAAGCTGGGAACCAGCTCGTAACATCATTTCCACCTGCATCCCACTGGTCACAATTCTGTCACGTGGCTCTAAACTAACTGAAGAGGAAGCTGGGGCATGTGGTCTTCTGGTGTGTCCAAGATGACAGAATGGTATGGAGACCACAGATCACTACGGTGCCACAGCATTCAATAAATGGACACCCTGCTCTCCTGCTACAGCTGCTATTTCCACTGCCATTACTTCTAAAGCCCCCAAAATACAACAGCAACACCCAACCCTTGTTGCCAGGCACTGACTGCTTTTTATTGTTTCAGTTTGCAAAACAACCCTACCAAATGAGTTTATAATAATAAATCAAGATGCAGAAATTGCCTGAAGTTACAAGCTAGTACATAGTTGTCTTATTACCAGTACTTCTCCTACTAAAAGAAAGAGTGCCCTCCACAGGGCTGGGCAGCTCCAGTGCAGACTCATGGCAGACACCAGCCTTCTCAGCTCTAAGCGACCTGCCTGGAACATAACCGTTGGCACATCTGTAGAAAGCTTCCTTCCGTGGTAAATTTTTCTTTGATTTACTGGCTGTGTTAAAAATGTTCTATAATGGTCAATTCTGGAGGATGTTGCACTTAAAGAGAAGACTGCCCTAAATAAAAACAAATGATACTAGAATCCCTTCTCTCCCAATGAAATGACTCTCCTGCATTTTGTTCTCCTTGTGAGCACACCAAAAAAGCTTCTTCGGTCTATTATTTCCCAATTACCTCCTCTAGTGTTAGCTGAGAGCAGAGAAGGAAGATGGGATCATGAGGCTCATAACATTTGATCTTTTCCAGGCTTCAGCAAACCTGTGAATCACTTTCATAAGCTCAATCAATATCAGGTGTCACTTGGTGGCAGGTAAGGGCAATTCCATGGCTTTTCTAATACCTTGCAGGCATTGATTTCCCCACATATCAGGAGAGAGGAGACTGAATAGAGTGTGGAGAAACAGGAAAAGGCAGAGTGGCCATGCAGCTCAGCGGGTCAGCCCCGAGATCCCAGAGCTAGCATCTGCCCTGACTGCATGATGATTTCCCAGACTCTCCAGACTCTCCCAGCCAGGCCCACTGCCCTCAGAGCCTGCCCAAGACCACCAGCCAGGAGCACATGGCTTAGCATCCATGTGCGAAAAATCCACCGGGATCCCGCATTCGCAGGCTGAGATAAGGCAGTTCTTCTGCTTTCTCTGTTTTAAAGGGCTGAGCAACCCAAATGGTGTGACTCAAAATTGCTCTCAGAAGATGAAAGGCAGAAAACATGGTTCTTGAAATCTGGTCCCCGACCAGCAGCATCAGCATCACCTGGAAACTGGTTTGAAACCAGAGCCTCAGGCCCCACCCCAGACCTACAGGATCAGGGTTTCTCTCTGGGGGTGGGGCCCGGCCACCTGTGTTTTAACAAGCCCAAGAAGATTCGAATACAGCTACAGTTGGAGAATCACTGTACTAAAAGACATTGTGAGAGGCTGAGCTCCCTGTTTCCCTGAAATAAAAAGCAGGGCTCAGGGCAAGGGAGAGTTACGGCACATGAGGATGGGAACCCAGTTTCCGTCAGGAAGCTTAGATTGGTTAATTTGGCACTGCCCTTTGCTGCTTCCTCTAGGTAGCTGACCAGGCGTCCTGAAGCTGGGAAGGGTGATCCTCCAAACTGCAGAATGGCAGCTGTGATGCAGAGCTGAAGCCCAGAGAGTAAGAGCAAAACAACAGCCATGGCTGGGAAATGCCATTGGGGGGCCCTGGTGCCACAAGGGCCCGGCAGCAGGAGGCACTTCTCAGCTGAGGGTAACCCACTGCTCCAAGAGAGAGTGGGCTGAGGGCCTTTAAAGTCCCACCAGTGGAGTCATTGCTGAACTGAATCCCAAAGGAACCCAGCTCAACACAGGCGGGCTTACTACTTGGGCATGCTTCTTCCCTAAGAAAAGGTAAAGGCAAAGGGGTGTGCTCATCCTTTGTTCTGGATCCCCAGATTCTTTCCTGCTTCCCTGCTCCCCAGGCCTGGCTACCTCTCTCCTGGTCCAGTACAGGAGTTTTCTACAGAATTGCCTCCTCCATTGTCACTGTCCTCCAACCATTCTCCATCCAGAGATGGGGAGAGGTATCTCTCATCTGACCATGCCTCTCCCATGCTTAAAATCTTTCCCCGGCCTCCCAGTGCTTCAGAATGAAATCTACCTCCCTTGTTGGCATACTCAGCCCTCGATACCTGACCCCTGGCCCTCTCCAGCATCCCCTCCTACCACTTCCCTGCCAGGGCCCTTGCCTGGCAGGAGAAAACATTTGCAGTACCAGGGATGCTGCTTCCTCACACTCTTGTCACTTAATTCCCACTTCTTTCAAATATTCAGATTGAGGTCCTTTCATCCAAAGAGTCAGAACCCTTTGCCCCATCAGCACTCTCACAACAGCTGGACACACATCTAACTCAGCCCAGATCATGGAATATATCTGTCTGCCTCCCTCACCAAACAGCAAAAGACTGAGTGTAAAATAAATTCCCTGATGATGCTGTCCTGAAACAATTAGCGTTTATGTGTGTCCACACTGTACATTTACCAGATATTTTTAAACACTTGGGTTATTGCCCAACTCATCTTCTTTGAGCGCCACCTCAGGTAGGAAAGAGGAAAGGCATGGAAGTTCAAATTCTGATGGTTTCTTGCTTTTTATCCTAATTATTCATTCAGGCTGTAAGATCCCTTGAGAGGTCATCTCATCCAGCCCCTATCACTGAGCAAGACTAAAGGAGGCTTTTGGGCTCCTTTTTACAATAATTCTCAGTACATCTAAGTCAGACTGGAAAAGATACAGATCAGATGCCGATGGGTGGTATCCACACTGCACAAGACCCGTTCTCCGAACGTTCCACTGTCAGTGGGCAGAATATGAAGCCCTCTGGGCGGGGTGAGACCCAGCATAGAGTATTTACCCAGAGACACCATTTGAAATACATTAAGTGTCACTGAAAATAAAAATTAACATGTCTTCTTGCTTTTATCTAAATTTAACCCCATTACTTTTCCTATCTTGGTAATAAAGCAGATTGAAGTGTGTAGTTGAAGAAGTTTGAAAAAAGAAGATTGCTTTCCTCTTTTTTTTAAATTTTTGTTTATATCCAACTTTGGTTTAAAAAAAAAATGAGGCACTCAGGGAGGATTATAAATCCTCACAAGGCTCCCCGTCTTACAGATGGAGAGATGCTCAAAACAGTCTCTTGTTCATTTGGTTGTTTGAGGCCCAGATCATGTTTCCTATAAGTAGAGGTTTCCCAGAGCAACATCAGGTGAGCTGCAGCAGGAAAGGGAAAGTTTAACCTTGAGCTTGCCTTGGGCCCTGGGGGTCATCCGAGGATGACCAGGAAAGCAAGTGAGGCTACCTGATTGGTAGACGTTTCACCAAGGAGTCCTGGACCTATACAACCAAGAGGGAGGGGAAACAAGCTATGCCATCCTTAGGACACACATACCAGAAGGGGACATCTGGGTGCATCCTCCAACTTCCTTGGAGGCACCTCAACACAGACTGGCTTGAGTGCTGGGCCAAAGTGCAAAGGATAGGACCTGGTGATAGGTCACCAGGGAAGACAAGTCTGTCAGGTCTGCCTGGAGACCTTGGGTTCTCCTGGGGTTGCTTTAACCACACTTCATTCAGCCTGTTCCTCAACATGGCATGAGTCATTACATCTGTGCCTCCAGAGTCTAGCTGCTCTTTATCGCCTGAAATAGCCTGAGAGCCACATGGCTGGTTATTCTTAGGTATCAGAACGAGAGAGAAGTGTTCTTGAGATGGGTGTATATCAGTAGATCCTCTCACTTGTTTTCATACCACCAATCCCCATATTGCTCCTCCAGGAACCCTTCTTTTCCTCAGGTCAAAGTGGCCCCATGGGAACTCCCCAGAGAGTGAAATTGGGCTAGCTCTAATCACTATTGTATTAGTCAGGATAGAGCAGGTTTTGCTACACCAACAAAAAATTTCAAAATCTCAGTGATGTAACACAACACAAGTATCTTAGGCCGATAGGAGGGTGTTGCTGAGATTAGACACTCAGGGACACAGGGTGACAGAGGTTTTACCTTGACATGTGCTTCTATGACCACTGAGGACGTCTGGCTCTTTAAGTCTTCCACCTGTAAGGGACACAGTTCATACCTGTACATATTTCATTGGCCAAAATCAATCACACAGCCCCATAAAAAAGATGTACAGAAGCACATGTAGCCCCAGATAGAGGCCCTCAAAGAAGGACAGCAGCATGGTCCTACTATGTGCTTGGAAGGTAGATGGTGAACTGGAAATATTTAGTGAACACATGCAACCAGCATCTCACGGAGCCAGACAGTACACCTTCCCAAGCATGACAAGGCTATAGGTCCCTCCTGCAATGTATGCCAAGAGCTACGCAGACCATGCTGATGCCTCCAGATACAAACCCAGTCTGTTCAGAGACCACATGCTCTCCCATTCCTCTTAGGCGAGCTTTAATTATAGCAAACAGCCCTACCATCTCTGTCACAAGAATCCCAGGATATCAGGGAGAGTGAAAGGAATCTCTGCATCACACAGTCTGCTCTGCAACCTCCCTGAAGTAGACTAGTGCTTTTTAAGAAAATTATAAAAAGAAGGAAAACCCCAGAACCTCCTCCCCTCACCCATTCTAGGGCTAAATAATTATGACCTTTCCATTCCTCCTTTCCTGACTATTGAAAGCACTTGGAAAGCAAAATAGTGAAAAACAAAACAAAAAACAGTTAACAAACATTAAATATTGAAAGAAGATATCACAGTGTGTGTGTGTGTGTGTGTGTGTGAATAAAATAGATCTCCCCCTGCCCACGTACTCTCCCTCAGAAAGGCTGTCTAAGAGACATACCCAGTTGGACTGCAGGCTATGATATAATTAGAAAAATATTGCCCAATTGCAAAGACATGTGCCTGTTTGCATGAAATGGAAGCATCTGCTGAAATTATTTGAGGTGTCCCATCACTAATTAAAAGAGCTTTCATTTATAGAGAATGCACCATATGGATGCTGTTGCTGGATGTGAATGAGTGCTAAGGGAGCTGTTAGGGCAGGTGTATAGTGAGGAATATCTGGGAAAATATGATTTAGCCTTCCAAAAATTCTCCTTACAAGGAGGTGGGGGTGGGGGAGGTGCTGCTGGAAGTTGTAGTGAGACACGGAAAGGTGACACACCAACCCAAATTGCACCTGGCTGTGTCTGTGACCACTGAGGAGCTTTGACCCTGGAGTCTTGCTATGCCCCTTTTATTTGCTAAGTCACTACTTTGTCTTTAATGGGCTTTCCAGGTAAACAAGATCAGCTAAAGAATTTGGGCAGCTCTGTGAAAAATGAAAATATGGGGCCTCTTGCTAAAAATTATTAAGAATTTCCAGACAGTGAGAGCAGAGCATTAAACCATGTGCAGGCCATTCTGAGTGTGGGGTCCTGTGCAACTGGAAGGATCACATACTCATGAAGCCAGCCCTGAAAGTAAGAAAAAAGGAAGAGCTGCTAGAGAAATAGAGGTCAAGGGGTGGGGCAGTTAAAGCAGAGAGGAATGCCAGAAAACATTCACCCCAGCACATTATAGCCCATAAGGGACTTTCACAACCACACTCTGCCCTGTGGGCCTCATTGCCCATGCTCTTGGCAAGACTGACTCAGGGAGAAGAAAGGACTTGTTCTCACATCTCCTTACTGTGTAGACCTGTAATAAAACCCAGAAGCTAACTTCTGTCCCTACTTGTCTTCTCCTTCTTTATACTTTACCTACTCAGCAAGTTCTGCTGCCTATGGACTCTACTCTGCGTCATTCTCTCCCAGCACATACCTACTCTAGCAGCCATGTACATCCCACTTAGCACAGTGAACTAGTCCAAATAGGTATCAGGAAAATTAAAGTCAGTCCCAGCTGAGCTGGAGACATGCATCCAGGAGACACTAGTAAAGTTGATTCTTATAATTCTTCCCAGTTAGAAGAGAGGTATCAGATTATTCAAGATGTGATTTCCAACCAACTTGGGCTTAGAGGTTCAATAACTGTAACATACTTGAAACAATTATAGAATTATTTCTCTCAGAGAAGATATTGGGGGCAAGGAAATAATGGCTACTGATCTAAGGCTTCTGGTCTAGGACTAGCATTCTTTTTTCAAGTTCAAGTGAGTAGTCCCATTGCAAAATCGCTTTGGGGTCCAGTTATATCCTTGTTTCAGATTCCAGTTTTTAAGAAGGGTCTTAAGAGACAGGAGACCTGTAACATCCAATGGATACAATGATCTTTTTGAAAAACAACAGACACACAACACATCAAAATTTGTCACATGTAGTAAAGCTTTACTTGGAAAGAAAGACTTAACATCAATTCCCCAGAGTTTCAACTTAAGAAACTAGAAAACGAAGAGCAAAGTAAACTCAAAGTTAGTAGAAAGAAGGGAATAAAGGCTTAGAGCAGAAATTAATGCAATAAAGTGCAGGCAGAAAGTAAAGAAAGTTAACACAGCAAAAAGCTCATTCTTCAAAAAGTTCAACAAAATGGACAAGCTACGTAGATCAAGCAAAAAAGAGAAAGAACACGTATCACCAATTTAGTAATGAAAAGGATTGATCACCATAGATCCTACATACATGAAAAGAATAACAAGAGAATTCTATGAACAAATTTAAGCCAATAAATCTGACAATTTAGGTGAAACAGAGAATTTTCTTTAAAAATACAACTTACCAAAATTGACAAAAGAAGAAACAGAAAAGCTGAATAGTGCTATACCTATTAGAGAAATTGAAAAAAAAAAAATTAAATCCATCTCACAAAGAAAACTCCAGCCTGAGATGGTATGGTAGGCAGAACAATGGCTTTCCAAAGATGTCTACATCTTAATCTCTGGAATTTGTGACTGTGTTATAGCAAAAGAAATTAAGATAGCAAATGGAATTACTGTTTCTAACCAGCTGACCTTAAGGTAGAGAGAGTATCCTAGATTAGCCAGATGGGCCCAATGTAACCATAGGGTCCTTAAATGTGAATGAGGAAAGCAGAAGTGGGAGTGTCAGAGATATTCAATCGGAGAAAGACTCAACTGGCCACTGTGGACTTTGAAAATGGAAGGGGCCATGAGCCAAAGAAAGCAGGCAGCATCTAGAAGCTGGAAAAGGCAAGAAAACAGATTATTCCCTAGAATCTTTCTTCAGAAAGGAATAGAGTCCTGCTCATGCGATGAATTTAACCCATTTCAGGCTTCTGGCCTCCAGAATTGTAAGAAAATAGATTTATATTATTTAAGCCACAAATTTTGTTGGCATTTACTACAGCAGCAATAAGAAAGTAATGCACACAGTTTTGCTGGTGAATTCTATAAAACAATGAAGAAAAAAGTAGCACTAATATTACACAGGTTTTTCAAAAAGTAGAGGAAGAAGAATCAATGCCTAACTCATCTTCTGAGGTCAGAATAGCTTCAATTCCAAAACCTAACAAAGATGTAGCAAAGAAAAAAAATTGCAAACCAATATTTCTTATGACTATAGATGCGAAAATCCTTAACAAAATAGTAGCAAGCTGACCCCAACAATATATAAAAAAAGGAAAAATACATCATAACCAAGTAGGGCTTATCCCAAGAATGCAAGTTTAGTTTAACATGTACAAATTAATCAACACAATCTAACATGTCAATAAAATTAAAGGAGAGAAATGCAATATTAATTTATTATATGTGAAAAATAATTTGACAAAATTAAACACCTATTCATAATTATTTTTTAATCTCTCATCAAACTAGGACTAGAAGAGCACTTTTTCAACCTAGGCATCTATATCTAAAAACAAAACAAAAACAAACAAACAAAACAAAACAAACAAAAAAACAGCTAACACCATACTTAATGGTGAGAGACTGAATGTTTTACCTCCTAAGCTAGGGACAAGGCAAGAATGCTCACCTTCACCAAATCTATTCACATTTTTCTGGAGGTACCTGTACTAAGGCAAGAAAATAAAATCAATACTGGAAAAACTGGAAAGAAAGAAATAGAACTCTCCCTATTTGCAGATAATATGATTGTTCATGTAGAAAATTCCAGAGAAGCTACAAAAATCAGTATTAAAATTAATGAATTTAGCAAGGTTGTAGGTTATAAGGTTAATGTGCAAAAACAATTTTATTTTTAGATACATACAGCAACCAAGTAGAAAGTGAAATTTAAAAAATCCATTTAGAGTGGTACAAAAATATGAATATGTAGGAATAAGTATAATAAAGAGGTCCAAGACCTCTATACTGAAACTATAAAATATTGCTAACAGAAATTAAGAGACCTAAATAAACGGAAAACATATTGTTTTATTCTGTGAATTGGAAGATTCAATATCATTATGTGACAGTTCTCTCCATATTCAATGCAATCTCAGTCAAAATTCCAACAGCCATTTGGTAGAAGTTGGCAAGCTAAAATGTATATGGAAATTCTATATAAATTCATATAAACTCTAAAATTTGCATGGAAATGGAAAATACCTAGAATAACCAAAGCAATTTTTTAAAAGAACAACGTTGGAGGACTTACCACACCTGATTTCAGTAATCAAGACAGTTTGATATCGGTGGAAATATAGACATATAGATCAAAGGAACAGCACAGATAGTCCAGAAATATACTACATATATTTGATCAATTGATTTATGACAAAGAGGTTGAGGCAATTCAACTGGGAAAGGAAAGTGTTTTGGAAATGATGTCCAGATAGCTACGTGGTAAAAAGTAATAAGCATTGATCTTTCCCTCGCACCATACAAAATAATTAATTCAAGATGGATCATAGACCCAAGTGTAAAGCTCAAAAGTACAAAATTTCTAGAAGAAAATATAGTATATCTTTGTGATCTTGGGATATGCAAATGATCCTTAGAGGACAAAAATCGTGACCCATAAAAGAAAAAAATGACAAATCGGACTACATCAGAATGAAAACTTTCTGCTCTTTGAAAGAAATCATTAAGAAAACAAAAAGGCAGGTCACATACTGGGAGAAAATGCTCACAACACACATAACAAAGAACTTGAATACAGATTAGATAAAGTGCGAACAGTCACTTCAACGAAGAAGTCATCCAAATGGCCAATATTCACATGAAAATATGCTCAACATCATTAGTCACCTGGAAAATGCAAATTAAACCACAATTAAATACCACTAGATACCTTTAGAAGGGCTAAAATTGAAAGACTGACCATGCCAGTGTTGGACAGGATGTGGAGGAAATGAAACTCTCATGTACTGTGAATGGGAATAAAATAGTTTGTCAGTTTCTTACAAAGTTAAAGGTACACCTACCGTATGACCCAGCCATTCTATCCCTAGGTATTTACCCAAGAGCAATGAAAACATACATATACTTATATACAAATGTTCATAGCAGCTTTATTTGAAATAACCAAAAAACTGGAAACAACCTAAATGTTTATCCACAGATAAGTGGTTAAACAAATGTGGTACATCCACACAATGAAATACTATTCAGCAATAAAAACTAACTTGTTGATATACACAACAACAGGGATGAATCTCAAAACAATTATGCTGAATGAAAGAAGCCAGATTAAAAGAGTATAATGTATGATTTCATTTATATAAAATCCTAGAAAATGCAAAATAATCTACATATAGTGATGTGAAACAGATTTGTGGTTGCCTGGGGAATGAGAGTAGAGGGAGAAATAGATTACAAGGAAGGGGAAAATAATTTTGGGGAGTGATGCAAAGTTTGTTGTTTTAATTGTGGCGACGATTTAACAGGTGAAGGCAACTGGCTCTCAGAGCACTGCAGCTACCAGGAAAGGGTGCCCAGGGATCCAGAGACAGGTCTGTCTCCCCCCTCCCAGTCTACAGCCCATTACCTGCACCACCACACCTCTAAAAAGAGGGATTCTTCTAAAACTTATGGGCATGGAAATCTCTAAGACACATCAACACATTGAAACAGACCTTTGCGAGGCTCGTTCAAAGAGATCTGAATTGGTTTCATGAGAGTAAGAGGAAAACCAGTTTCTGCATACTAGCAGATTGGGTCCCAGTTACCTTCCAGCAATAATTTCTATCTTTTGGGTTCTCTGTTCTTAGCACCATTTTTTTTTAATTAATTAACTTATTTATTTATTTTTGGCTGTGTTGGGTCTTCGTTTCTGTGCAAGGACTTTCTCTAGTTGCGGCGAGCAGAGGCCACTCTTCATCGTGGTGCGCGGGCCTCTCGCTGTCGCGGCCTCTCTTGTTGTGGAGCACAAGCTCCAGGCGCGCAGGCTCAGTAGTTGTGGATCACGGGCCTAGTTGCTCCGCGGCATGTGGGATCTTCCCAGACCAGGGCTCGAACCCATGTCCCCTGCACTGGCAGGCAGATTCTCAACCACTGCACCACCAGGGAAGCCCCAAGCACCATTTTTTGATTGCTTACTATGAAGTGAAGGTATGTATAAAAACATGGCCAATTTCAAACAGAAAATCCATGGCAGAATCAGGATTCAAAGGCCGGCAGCCTGACCTTAGGGCTTGAGTGCTTAACTGGGATGTTATCCTGCCTCCCTTCCTCTACCCTGAGCAGTCTCTCCCCTAGGGCGCCCAGTTGTGTTTCCTTGGCACTTTATCCAGATCATCAGTTCTGGTTTTCCAAGGTGATGGATGTGTGGAGTCGCACCCTCACTTATCCATTTATACAAAGACAGTAACAATATAATTGCAGCAAAGCAGACAGTCCTCTCATTTGATGGCCATGGTGGTTCAACATATAGAACCAACCTCCTTGAATTGAGTCCCTTCAACAAGGACCATCTCCTATTAGTGTAAATGTCAATGAACAAATGGTCATGGATGGGCCTGTGGACCACTTCCTGGGTAACTAGATGGGATAGAGATTCTAAGACCTCAAGGAGTTTGTAAGTGGGTTGGGGTAATGTGATTAACATACAGGAAAAAATGAGAGAGTAGCTGAAAATGCTTGTAGGAGGCTCAAACAGAATTCAGCTGATGGGAACTGGGTTGGGGAGGTATCAGAGGCCATGAGGAGAAAAGGATATAGTCGGAAAACTTTAGGCTTGATAAATAAAATGACAAACTTGTGATGCATCCTCATCTTCTTCCTGGATCCTCTGTTTATCTGGAAGATGGTTTCTGATCATCCTTTCAGTGGATCTTCAAAGGATTTGCCAGAAAGCTCTATCTTGGGCTTCTTCAAACTCCTTGGCCCTGAAATGCTGGAGAGAAACAAAACAGCACCATTTGTGTGCCTTGAGTCTGAAAAAGAAGCAAATCAAGCAGCTGGGAGATCCAGATTTTGCTGAATAACCATCTTCAGAGAAGACAACAAAGAATCCTATAATCTGTTTAAATGCAAGATAGGAAAATGATTGTTTTAACCAATGTAATTTTGTATATTTTTGAATTGAAATAATTATGTTTCTGAATCAATCAAAATTTCCAATACAATCAACCTCCTTGATAAAATCACCCAGACTTATTTAAAGAAAACAAGGAGCACTTCCCTCTTTCAATTTAAAACTATCAGGAATCAATTTCCAATTTGTCCTCAAGGAAGATTTCCCAGTTGGCTCGAGCTATTCTCGGTGCATTAGCACTTCCTTGGAGCCATCCTCCTCATCAACAGATGTGTCAGCTTAGGACAAAACAACATCTGCACTCCCTCCCTATGAGCCCACTATCCTGCAACACACACACACACACACACACACACACACTCTCTCTCTCTCTCTCTCTCTCTCTCTCTCTCTCTGCCCACAGAGGGAGGTTAGAAGACAAGATCAAAGTGGCAGATGCTAAGAGGGCTTTCAGCCACAGGGAAGATGCTAACTGATCAAGAGTTTTGTAGGGCACCAGTCAGGGAGACATGCAGCCTTGAGGTTGGGGAGACAAAAAAAAAAAAAAAAACACAACACAACAGAAATTGTTGAAAAGAATTAGCAGGACAAGCCAACTATTTGTACAGGGAAAGCAAAAGGCAGAGGCAGATCCAAAGTGACAACGAATATCCTTCCTAAAAGATGGGAGAGGTGACTGCTCAACCACCACAGTGGAGAAATCAGGATCAGGGAGAAGACAGCTGAGCCTCTCTGTTGTCCTGTGCTAGTGTGGGGACCTCAGTGTGGGCAACCAATGGCATGGCTATCAGGTCCAGATAAGAAACCTGTAGGAAAGAGCAAATGCCTATTGCTGAGTCTGGATGAGACACACTCCTCTGCAGCAGGAAGCTTGGTCCTGCTGTGTCTTTGCAAGACAAAGGGAATTTTTAAGGACAGCAGGCTGCCTGTGAGTCTGTGGTTTCCAGAATAAAGCACAGTCTCCCCAGCCTGGCCCTTGAGATCCTCTGTATTCTGATAATTGGGGTGATCTTCCACTGACCAATAAAAATTGGTCACTGGCCATAGTGCTAGAGCAGGCTGGCCCTGGAGGGCCCCTGTAGTGATCGGAATTAATCTTTAGTTCTGGGTTTGAGAAACTTCCTGGGTTGTCCCAGGTTGATGACAGTATGTGGGCAGATTTCAGTACTCTAATGACCAGTATGGTCTCACTGCAGGCACCAGCTGAATCTCTGCCCAATCCACAATGTTACTACAGCAACCCCTTAAGATGAAACCTTCATTTCTAGCCAGATTGGTCTCCTCATATACAAACACACACCCCAACTTATCACACTAGACCAAGCCCCTCTGACTTTGCTTCTTATGTCCTCTTACCTGAAATGACCTCACGTCATCCTGGATTGTTGCTTAGAGCAGAGGGTATATCCTGCCCCTGCTCTCTCCTTGCCTCAGCTGGTGCAATACCAAGTGTCTATAACAGATAAGAACACACTGCATAAAGTTTCTTCTTTCAGATGGAGAGCTCGCTGGAGGTAGAAATGATGCCTCATACTCCTTGCTCTTACTGTGGGTCTTCTACAGAACCTTGCACACTGCTTGGCACACAGCTGGCCCTCCTTAAATGCTTTCTGCAAGGACTGAACTGACATAAAGGGATGTTATTCAAATGGTGAGAGAAATCAGAGACGAAGAAGTGAGAATCACCATCCCCTTCTCTCCCACCCCTGCCTCTGTGGAGCTACTTTTTGGCTTACTGCACTTGATCCCTGTATTATCAATAACATCTGATAAGTATTCAGCATTTATTAGCTTCTAAGTGCTATGTACATGTATTTTATCTTTACAACAAACCCATGTATTAGTTATTGTAATTATTCCCATTTCACAAGTGAAGTATCTGATGCAGAACAAAGCAAGATGTCTTGTCCATGGTGACTCCAGAATCCAGTCACTTTGCTGTATCAGCTCTGTCAGATGAGTGAGGCTCTCTCCAGCATAGCTTGTTTCTTGGGTTTTCTTTACAGCTATTTTGAGATTGATCCTTCTGTACCTCCTCCATTCCAAGATGATGCTGATTTCTTCCTGGCAGCACTGTAATGGAAGACAAGCCAGCACTCACATAAGATCAATTTCTGAACCAATAGAATTTATCTAAATTTGTTGTGGATCATTGGAGTCCTGTTCTACAATCCCATGAGGGAAACAGAATATAGATCAAACCCATGAGGGAAACAGGATATAGATCAAACCCTCTTTCTGAAAATTCCAGACCATTGTCCACATACTTTTTGGCTGTGGTGGTAGGGTCATGATGATTGTGTTGATGACTCATTGGAAGATGTAAGCTGCCTGTTGCAACTTAGCAATGTTTTGATATTAATATTAATGGATATTTTTGGACACTTACTATGGATCAAGTGTTGCCCTAAGAGATGTACATGCATTCTCCCATTTAATCCTCCCCAAAATCTGATGAGATAGGTGTAGTTATTTTTTCCACTTTAAAGTTGAAGAAACAAAGGCACAGCCAAGTCTAAGTTGTACAAACTCTCATAGGTAGTTGGTAATGGAGCCATGATTCAAACCTTGGCATGCTTGAACTCAAGCACTGTTCTGTGCTCAATGGGATGTCCTGATCAGGATATATGTCCATCTCCTTCTTGTTGTTTAAAATTTTTCATTGGAGCTGGGTTTGATGCCACACACTAAAATGTGATGTGCGGGGAAGCATGCTTAACTGAGGATCAAACACCATTCAGAATCCTGAACCAGATAATCTCTTAGGGGTCCCCCAGTTCCAAGTCTGTATGAGCTTATGGTTCTTTACCTCAGCTGATAACACGGTACAAGGTACAGGCATACCTTGAACATATTACAGGTTTGGTTCCAGACCACTGCAATAAAGTGAATAATGCAATAAAGCAAGTGACATGAATTTTTCAGTTTCCCAGTGCATATAAAAGCTATGTTTACACTATACTGTAGTTTATTTTGTGTGCAACAGCATTATGTCTTAACAAAAAAAAACAATGTACACAGCTTAATTAAAAATTGCTTTATTGCTAAAAAATATGCCAACCATCACCTGACTCTTCAATGAGTTGTAATCTTTTGCTGGTGGAGGGTCTTGCTTCGATGTTGATAGCTGCTAACTGATCAGGGAGGTGGTTCCTGAAGGCTGGGACGGCTGTGGCAATTTCTTAAAATAAGGCAATAATGAAGTTTGCCACATTGACTGACACTTCATCTCATGAAAGATTTCTCTGTAACATGCATTGCTGTTTGATAGCATTTTACCCACAGTACAACTTCTTTCAAAATTGGAGTCAATCCTCTCAAACCCAGCTCCTCCTTTATCAACTAAGTTTAGTAATATTCTAAATCTTTTGTTGTCATTTCAACAACCTTCACAGCATCTTCACCAGAAGTAGATTCCATCTCAAGAAACCACTCTCTTTGCTCATCCATAAGGAGCAACTCCTCATCTGTTCAAATTTTATCAGGAGATTTGCAGCAATTCAGTCACATCTTCAGACTCCATTTCTATTCTAGTTCTCTTGCTATTTTCACCGCATCTGCCGTTACTTCCTCCACTGAAGTCTTGAACCCCTTAAAGTCATCCACAAGAGTTGGAATCAACTTCTTCCAAATTCCTGTTAATGTTGATATTTTCACCTCTTCCCATGAATCACCAATGTTCTTAATGGCATCTAGAATGAGGAATCCTTTTCAGAAGGTTCTTAATTGACTTTTCCCAGATCAATCAGAGGAATCACTATCTATGGCAGCTATAGCCTTATGGAATGTATTTATGTAATAATAAGCTTTGAAAGTCCAAATTAGTATTTGATCCATGATCTGCAGAATGAATGTTGTGTTAGCAGGCATGAAAACAACATGAATCTTGCTGTCAGTCTCCATCAGAGGTCTTGGGTGACCAGGTACATTTTCCACAAACAGTAATATTTTGAAAGGAATCTTTTGTTTTGTTTTGTTTTTTTCCTGAGCAGTAGGTCTTAACAGTGGGATTAAAATATTCAGTAAACCATGTTGTAAACAGATGTGCTGTCATCTAGGCTTTGTTATTTCATTTCTAGAGCACAGGCAGAGTAGATGTAGCATAATTCTTAAGAACCCTAGGATGTTTGGAATGGTAAATAAGCATTGGCTTTAACTTAAAGTCACTAGCTGCATTAGTCCCTAATAAGAGAGCTTATCCTTTGAAGCTTTGAAGCCAGGCATCGACTTCTCCTCTCTAGCTATGAAAGTCTTAGATGACATCTTCCTCCAATAGAAGGCTGTTTCATCTACCATTGAAAATCTTATTTAGTGTAGCTACCTTCATTAATCATCTTAGCTAGATCTTCTAGATAACTTGCTGCAGCTTCTAAAGCAGCACTTGCTGCTTCACCTTGCACTTTTATGTTACGAAAACAGCTTCTTTCAACCTCTGCTAGCTTCAGACTTTTTGTTTGCAGCTTCCCACCTCTCTCAGCATTCATAGAATTGAAGAGAGTTAGGGCCTTGCTCTGTATTAGGCTTTGGCTCAGGGAAAGCTGTGGCATTCTAGATAATCTCCTATCTAACCCACTAAACTTTCTCCATATTAGCAATAAGCCTGTTTCACTTTGTTATCATCTGTGTGTCCACTGGAGTAGCACTTTTAATTTCCTTCAGGAACTTTTCCTTTGCATTCACAACTTAGCTAACTGGTGCAAGAGGCCTAACTTTCAGTCTATCTTGGTTTTCAACATGCCTTCCTCACTAAACTTAATCATTTCTAGCTTTTAATTTAAAGTGAGAGATGTGTGACCCTTCCTTTCATTTGAACACTTATAGGCTATTGTAGGGTTATTAAATGGCCTAATTTCAATATTGTTGTGTCTCAAGGCCTCCCTAGGCCTGAGAAGAGGGAGAGGAGCAGTCAGAACACACACAGTATTTACGGATTAAGTTTGCCATCTTATATGGGCATGGTTTGTGTTGCCCTAAAATAATTACAATAGTAACATCAAAGACCACTGATCACAGATCATCATAGTAAATATAATAATAATGAAAATTTTGAGATACTGCAAGGATTACCAAAATGTGACACAGAAACACAAAGTGAGCAAATGTTGCTGGAGGGCTTCCCTGGTGGCGCAGTTGTTGGGAGTCCGCCTGCCGATGCAGGGGACACGGGTTCGTGCCCCAGTCTGGGAAGATCCCACATGCCGCGGAGCGGCTGGGCCCGTGAGCCATGGCCACTGGGCCTGCGCGTCCGGAGCCTGTGCTCTGCAACGGGAGAGGCCACAACAGTGAGAGGCCTGTGTACCACAAAAAAAAAAAAAAAAAATTGCTGGAAAAATAGCACTGATAGTCTTGCTCCATACAGGGTTGCCACAAACCTTTCATATGTAAAAAATGCAATATCAAAAAAGTGAGGTGTGTCCGTACCTCTTTTTGTTATAGCAACTAGGATTCTTATGTTCTTTGAAGACAGTTATCAAAAGATTAATATAAATATACATATGGACACAGAAATTAATATAGACACAGATACTTAGAACTATTTAGCCTAATTTTGTGCAAGCCCCCATACCAGACACTTTGGATTCAGTATAGCCTATTAAATCTCACAACAAACATTAGAAGTAGTTATTACATACTCATTTTACAAATAAGAACTGGGATTCAGCAAGGTTGAGAAACTTGCCCATTGTTACACAGAGAGGAAGTGACAGAACTCTACCCTTCTTTCAGATTCCTGACCTAGTGCCCAGTTGAGAATCAGGTACTCTTTTTTGAAAATATTATTTTCAGGTACACAGCATTATAATTCAAATCTGTAAACACTACCAAGTGATCACCACCACAAAGTTAGTTATCATCGATCACCATACAGTTATTTCCCTCACTGATTTTGCTCACTCCTCAACCATCTTCTCTCCTGCCAACCACTAATCTGACCTTTGTACCTATGAGTTTGTTTGTTTTTGTTGTTGTTGTTCATTGTTTTGTTTCTTAGATTCCACATATGAGTGAAATCATATGGCATTTGTCTTTCTCCATCTGACTTTCTTCACTTAGCATAATACCTTCAAGGTCCATCGACATTGTTGCAAATAGCAAAACTTTATTCTTATTTTGTGTGGCTGAATAGTATCCCTTTGTGTATATATACCATATCTTCTTTATCCATTCATTCATTGATGGACCCTTAGGTTGTTTCCATATGTTGACTATTGTAGATAAGGCCGAAATGAACAACAAAAACTCAGGACCAAGCAGCTTCACTGGAAAATTCTATAAAACATTCAAAGAAGATTTAATACCTATCTTTTTCAAAAAAATTGAAGAGGATGGAAACATTCCAAACACACTTTACAAAGCCATAACTACCCTGATACCAAAACCAGAAAACAACATTGCATAAAGGGAGGAGGGAAAGAAAATTACAGGCCAATAACCTTGATGGACATAGATGCAAAACTTCTCAACAAAATATTAGCAAACCAAATCCAACAATACATTAAAAGGATCATACAGCACAATCAAGTGGTATTTATTCCAGGGATGCAAAGATGGTTCAACATCCACAAATCAATCAACCGGCTGTATCACATTAACAAAATGAAGAATAAAAATCCTATGATCAAATCAATAGATGCAGAGAAGAGCATTTAACAAAATTAAGCATCTATTTATGATAAAAACCCTCAAGAAAGTGGGTATCGAGAGAATGTAGAGCAACATAATAAAAGCCATATATGACAAACCCACAGTTAACATCATACTCAACAGTGAAAACCTGAAAGCTTTTCCTCAAAGATCGGGAACAAGACAAGGATGCCCATTCTCACCACTTTTATTCAGCATAACATTGGAAGTCCTAGCCACAGCAATTAGGCTAAGTAATTAGAAAAAGAAATAAAAGCCATCCAAATTGAAAATGAAGTAAATTTGTCACTGTTTGCAGATGACATGATACTATATATACATATATATAAAACCTTAAAGACTCCACCAAAAACTGTTAGAACTAATAGATGAATCAGTAAAGTCACTGGATACAATATACGTATTTGTGGTATTTGTATAAACTAATAATAAACTAGAAAGAGAAATTAAGAAAACAATCCCATTTACAATTGCATCAAGAACAATAAAATACCTAGGAAGAGATTTAGCAAAGGAGGTGAAAGACATGTACACAAAAACTATAAGACAGCGATGAAAGAAATCAAAGAATATGCAAATAAATGAAAAATGAAAAGATATTCCATGTTCATGGATTAGAAGAATTAATATTATTAAAATGTGCACACTACCCAAAACAATCTACAGATTCAATGCAATTCCAATCAAAATACCAGCAGTATATTTCACAGAACTAGAACAAATAATTCTAAAATTTGTATGGAAACACCGGAGTCAGGTGTTCAATGGGTGTTCCCTATGTGGATTACATGTGCCCTCTTGTTGTGGTGGGGATGAGGCTGCTGCTGAAGCATAATGGTGGATGGGGTTGGCCCCAGACTGGCTGTAGGGACTGATTGTGGCTTCTGAGAGGCACTGGTGGGCAGGGCTGGCCCACAGACTGTCTCTGAGGCCCACTCAAGAATATTGCACTGCCCTGGTGGGTGGGTCTATCAGCCCAACCAGCTGTGAAGCCCAGCTGAGGCACAGGGGTGCATGAGCTCTTAGCAGGGCATGCCCACTGGCAATAACAAGTTAGAGGGAGAATTCCAAAGTGGCACTTGCCAGCATTGGCATTAGCAAGTAGCCTGAGATTGCAAAACTGGCCTTCACCAGTGTCTCAATCTCCAGGGAGCATCCTAACTAGTTCCTTTCTCTTTAGCATGTACTTCCAGATTAGTAAGTGGGTCCCCTTCACCTATGGTCCATGTGATTTTCAGTATGGAGTTTTTGAACTGGTTTTCAGGTTGAGTAAGTCTATGTGTCAGCCCTTTAAGAGCGGGTTTTCTATTCCCTGCAGTTGCTGGATGTATTCCCTATTGGGTTTTTTTTTTTTTACATCTTTATTAGAGTATAATTGCTTTACAATGGTGTGTTAGTTTCTGATTTATAACAAAGTGAATCAGTTATACATATACATATGTTCCCATATCTCTTCCCTCTTGCATCTCCCTCCCTCCCACCCTCCCTATCCCACCCCTCCAGGCGGTCACAAAGCACCAAGCTGATCTCCCTGTGCTATGTGGCTGCTTCCCACTAGCTATCTACCTTACGTTTGGTAGTGTATATATGTCCATGCCTCTCTCTCGTTTTGTCACAGCTTACCCTTCCCCCTCCCTATATCCTCAAGTCCATTCTCTAGTAGGTCTGTGTCTTTATTCCTACCTTACCCTTAGGTTCTTCATGACATTTTTTTTTCTTAAATTCCATGTATGTGTGTTAGCATACGGTGTATGTCTTTCTCTTTCTGACTTCACTCTGTATGACAGACTCTAGGTCTATCCACCTCATTACAAATAACTCAATTTCATTTCTTTTTATGGCTGAGTAATATTCCATTGTATATATGTGCCACATCTTCTTTATCCATTCATCCGAGTATGGAGGTTCCTTAAAAATCTACAAGTAGAACTACCATATGACCCAGCAATCCCACTACTGGGCATATAACCTTAGAAAACCATAATTCAAAAAGAGTCATGTACCAAAATGTTCATTGCAGCTCTATTTACAATAGCCCGGAGATGGATCCCTATTGGTTTTCAAAGCCATGTGTTTTGGGAACTACCTTGTCCTGTGCAGGATCTGGGGGTCGGGGCACCTGATGTGGAGCTCAAATCCCTCGTTTCTCAGGGAAAAGATCCATACCTTTGTGATCCCTCCCGATTGTGGCTTGCTGCAGCTGGGGTGTGGTTTTTCCCTTGACAAGACTGTATCTCTTCCTCTCCTACCCCTCTCCTTGCTTTCTTTTTACCCTTTGTTGTGGAGACGTTGTTCAGCCAGTTTTCAGGTTCCTTTCCAAGGAAATTATTTCATATGTAGTTGTAGATAGGTTGTGTCGTGGGAGGAGATGAGTTCAGGATCTTCCTACACTGCCATCTTGAACCCTCCCTGAGAATCAGGCACTCTTCAGATGCGTAGACAGTGATCACTAGCAATGGACTGTGTCACAGGCAAATGTCATGGGGAATCACTAAAATCAGGGATGGCACCTGTTGTTTGAGATGACCTGAGGAAGTTTCTCTGCAAGTAGCAGGACTACCTCATGGCACATGTTTGCCTCTTTGCCTAAGCTATAATTCTGTTCTTGTCAACTATCCTTCCCTTTGTTCTTTGTCAAGCCTATGTCAATTTATCCTTGAATAGTCAAATGTCATTCCCTCTGGGAAATCCAGCTGGCTGAGCATCTCCTCACCTTCCTGAGGCAAAGTGAGTATCTTCCTCCTGGGCAGCCCTTTAGCACTGGGCATTCACCTTTATGGGGTACTCCCTGGTGGTGTGGTCATGACTTTGTCACCACACAGCAAAGGTCCAGGAATCAAATCGCACTGGAACCAGCATTAGCACCTTTAACAAAAGCAGAATTTGGGGATTTGATTTCCAGCTTTTGCACTTGCTAGCTAGGTGACCTTGGGTGGGTTATATAACCTTGTTGTCTTTGTTTTTTTAACCTATAAAATGGGGTCTTCTTGTGAGGACTGAATAACTCAGCACATGCCAAGTGCTTTGTGCATTGCTCATCACGGAGTAAGTCCTCCATCAATGGGAGCAAACATTACATCATCCTCTCCTGTTGCTGTTTGCACATCTGCCTTCTCTAGTCCATGAACCCCTCTAAGACAAAAACCTTTTTTAATTCATCCCTGTTCCTGCAGAGCCTAGGAAGGTGCCTCCACCTTGCGTGCATCAGTAGTTATGCAATACATGTCTGTGGAGCAACTACATTGGATGGTTTTGATCCTTTGATACTTCTTGGACTCCCCACTTGCAATGTTCAGCTCTGGAGCTGAGGGGCTCCACAGCAAAGGGCAGGGCTTGATCCCCTCCCCAGGTTTGGCAGGTGTTTCTTTGGCTCCAGCCCATAAGGCACCAACTCCCAGGCTCTCTCATTCCCTCTGATTCATCACTCCCGGAGCTCCATGTCCAACATGGCTTTATGTAGCCACATAAGTGGCAGTTCAGTCATGTGTGCAAGCTTTGCTTTCATTTTGAATCAATGGAAGTTAAAAAAAAAATCTTACCTTATTCCTCAAAGGCCCATAAAGCCCTTCATGAGGCTCAAGAGAATAGTTCACTATAAGATTTTAAAATTGCTTCCAAGTTATTTATCATTCATTCAGGCTCACGCTATTCTTTACAATTCTCATTGATTTTGGAAACAGTCCTTTAATTGATATCAAAAAGCAATTACATTTTCCAGGCTGTAAATCTGCTTCATTCCCAATATTAAATTCATCATCTCTGTAAATAAGTTTCTCTTATTATGCATACATATTAACCAAACTATAAATAGCATCATTAGTGTACCCATGGTTGCCTTAACAATCAGTGACCCTTGAATTTGAGTTAGAAAAAGTGATTCCTGCTGAAATTTTCTCTTAAATGAAATTGCCATCCCTGCTGATTGTCTGGGCAAATGAAGTCGTTACCTTGCATTTCCTCCTGGACTTCAATATAGCAGTTTTACGCAGAGATCTACATAGACTCACCTGTTGATGAGCAGTCCTTAAAAATCACTGATTTAGCAGCACACGTATCATTTCTTATTCGATGCTTAAATTTGAATTTTTGTAAAAAGGGACTTCTCAGCATCACGCTCCCTTCTAAACACACAGAGGGACATGGAGCCCTCATCTTACAGTCTGAGTTTCAGCTGTGGAGCAGCTAGTGGGAGGTGGAGTGGGGAGAAGGAAGAGCAGGGAAAGCTTGGGGTTCCTACCAGAATAATCTACAGCCTTGATTGTGTCGAGCACGGTTATATCGAGGACCACACAACAACATGGGAAAACGCCCATAATGTGACACCAGGAGAAGAGAGCAGGATCCAGGGTTATGACTTAGGGTATGATCAAAGCAACATAAAATATGAAGAAATGTGGATAAAGACCAAAAGGAGACTTAGGAAAACTAAAATAGTTGATTTAGGTCAGTTATATATAAATTTCTTTTCTTTTCCTTTCTTCCTCTTTTTTTTTCTTTTCTTTATACTTATACTGCTATTTTAATAAAATAATAAATATATGATTAATAATTTTAATAATATTTTAATAAATATAAAACTGGAGGAAAATAGAGGGGAAATGGAAGGAAAGAATATTTGGGTGAGGAAATCCTTACTCTATGCATTGGTTAGAATCATTTACTAACCCGATGACTCTAAAGAACGATGGTATGATGAAATGTTGTGAATTTTGTGTGAGACCCAAGAGAGACCCAAGTGAGCAGGCTGCGGAAGCTTCACGTCCCACAGGTCTTGTGATAAGTCAATGAAATAATGTTTCCAAGGCATACAACACATGGGAAGCACACACCTTCCACATCTGTAAAATAGTAATATTTATGCTTATGCTGTCTAAACATTGACTTATTTAAACTATATACAGGAAGCTAATTTTTAAGTTATAAAATTTTGTACAAATACAGTTTTTGTTGGCCCAAGTGAGACTAGATTTCAAAGGAGGAAGGGGAGGTGGCTGCCCAAGAGGACAGGTCTGTAAGCTCCCCTCTCTTATGGCTCCCTTTCATGGGTCAGGGTGTCTAAACATCTGCCAGTGCACCTACACCTCTTAGGGTCATGATGCCTTTGAGGCATAAGGACTTCTTATTATAATGCAGAATGCAGCTTCTCCATGGGGCAGGGAGGAGAGTGGTTGGTCATATTTCAAGTCTTTACACCTGAAACAAATTTTGAGGGGTTGATCTGGAAACAAGACTCTTCAGCCCTGGGACAGAGGGTATGTGGGCTCCTCAAAGACACTGGAGAAATTGGGCTGAAAAGGCACCAAGACAGTTTTGCCTGAGGGAGTCTCCCCTTTGGTCTTCTCTACCCTAACCAGTGTGTAACTGGTTTCAGATGAAAAGAGAGAAAATTGGACAGAATCAAGTACTCGAGGCCATAATGGCTGAGAGTTTTCAAATGTGGCAAAAAACATCAAGCTTCAGATTCAGGAATTACTATGAATTACAAGTAGAATTAACTACCAAGAAAACCAAACCTGAGCATATCATAATACAACTGCAAACATACATACAAATCAGAGTTTATCAATAAAATTTGACACATGTATATATCCATGCAGCCAACATCCAGAACACAATAGAGAACATTTCTATTACTCCAGAAATTTTCTTCATGCCGCTTTCTAGTCAATCCCCACACCCAGAGGCAATCACTGTTCAATTTCTATTACCATAGATTAGCTTTGGTTATTCTTAAACTACTGAAATATAAGATCATACAGTAGGTAATCTTTTGTGTCTGTCTTCTTTTCCTCAGTGTGTTTTAAAGATCCATTCACGGTTTTGTATGTCTTAGTAACGTATTTTAATTGCTGAGAAGTATTATATTTTGTGAATATATCACAGTTTGTTTATTCATTTTCCTATTCATGATAAACAGTCCCAGTGCACTCCAAAGATAGAAGATAGAAGAAGGGAACTTCCAAAGATAGAAGAAGGGAACTTCTTCCATCTGATAAAGTGTATTTATGGAAAATCTATAACTAAAACGTGCTTCCTCATTGGCCCTTAGGTTATGTCTTAGTCTTTTTAGGCTGCTATAATGAAGTACCATAGACTGGGTAGCTTAAACAACACATTTCTGGAGGCTTGGAATTCCCACAGTCTGGGAATCCAGTCGATTCAGTTTCTGACGGGATACTTCTTCTTGGCTTGCAGATCACTGTCTTCTTACTATGTCCATATATGGTGAAGACAGAGAGAGATAGCTCTCTGGTTTCTTCTTATAAGAGCATTGATCCCATCATGAAGACCCCACCCCCATGGCCTCATCTAAACCTTATCACCCACCAAGCGCTCACCTCCTAATATCATAACATTGAGCGTAGGGCTTCATATGAATTTGGGAGAGACTTAAACATTCAATCCACAACCCTCTGCTCCTGGTCTTCCCATATGCATGTCCTACTTGAATGCAAAATGCATTTCTTGCATCCCAACAGCCCCAAAACACTTAACTTATTCCTGCATCAACTCCACAGTCTAAAGTCCAAAGTCCCACCTAGATATCACCTAAGTCAGATATGGGTGAGACGTGAGGTACAATTCATCCTGAGGCAAAATTCTTCTCCAGCTGTGAACCGACAGCACCAGGCCAGTTATGCATTTCTAAATTACAATGGTGAGACCAGCATAGGATAGGCACTCTGGTTCCAAAAGGGGAAAATCAGAAGGAGAAAGAGGATGATGTGTCCCAGGCAAGTACTAAATTTAGCAAGGCAAATGGGTTCCACGAGATCTCAAGGCTCAAGAATAATCCTCTTTGGTCTGATGCCCTACCCTCCAGGCTCACAGGAGTGACAGCATCACCGCCATGGGTCAGCAAGGTGGTCCTGCCCCTTCAGCTCCATGGGCTGCTGCACACATGGCTCTCTGGGGTGGCTCTGCCCCTGAGGTACTGGCCCTCCAAATTGGAGAGGGTGGCCCAACCCTTTCAAACCAAGGGAGAGCTAGCCCTACTCCCCAGGACTGTGGTAGGAGTGGCAGCTCTAATGATCTCTGAATTGCCTTGGGTGTCTTTCTTCCCTTTTCTTGAGAAATAACACGTTTGCAGCCTTCCTTCATTCTGTCCTACTGTCCCTAGTTCTTTTGTCCCAGCTTGCAATATTGCTAGAGGTACAATTTCATGTCTATTCCTGGCTTCTGCTGAAATTGCTGATTAGGTCATTAGTTCACACCCACACTAATCTCCTTATTGGCTAGGCACATGCTTAGGGTTCTCTTCCAAACAGGATTTCTTGGAGTGTTTTGTTTCATTTTGTTTTGCTTTCAATATGGATAGGCTAAAAATTTTCCAAATATTTTAGTTCTGGTTCCTTTTGTTTAACAGTTCCTTCTTCAATTCATTTCTCTCTTCTTGCATTTTACTATGAGCAGTCAGGAGGAACCAAGCTTCTCCTTCAACACTTGGCTTAGAAATCTCAGTTTAATATCCAATTTCATTGCTCACAAGTTCTACCTTCCACAAAACACTAGAAAACAAACAGAATTCAGCCAAGTTTTTTGCCACTTTATAAGGATCATCTTTTCCCTATTGTTCAAAAACATGTCTCTCATTTCATGTCTCTCTCTCTCATGTTTAATAACATGTCTCTGATGAGGTTTGAGACCTCATCAGAATGGCCTTTATTCTCCATATTTTTACAAACATTCTGTACACGATTGCTTATGTATTTTCTAAGAAGATGGAAGCTTTCTCTACAGCTCTCCCCTTTTCTTTCTGAGATCTCACCAGAATCACCTTTAAAATACCTTTCTGACAATACTGGGGTTTTCTAGCATGCACCTCAAAGCTCTCCCAGTTTCCACCCATTACTCAGTTCCAAAGCTGCTTCCACATTGTAGGGAATTTGTTACAACTGCACCCCACTTATGATTCCAATTATTGTCTCAATCTGCTCTTGCTGCTATAGCAAAATACCATAGACTGGGTGGCTTAAAAAGCACAACAGATGTTTATTTCTCACAGTGTGGAGTCTGAGAAGTCCAAGATGAAGGTGTCAGCATATTTGGTTTCTAATGAGAGCTTGCTTCCTAGCTTGTAAGACAGCTACCATCTCCCTATGCGCTCACATAATTTTTCCATAGTGTGTGTGCATGGGTCGGTGGTGGGGGGGTAGTCTGAGAGAGGGAAATCTATTCCTCTTCTTAAAAGGGTGCTAATCCCATCATGGGGGGGTCCCATCCTCATGACCTCATCTAAACCTATTACTTCCAAAAGGCCTCATCTCTCCAAATATCCTCATGTTGGGAATTAGATGTTCAACATATGAATTGTGAGGGATACAAACATTCAATCCATATCAGTTTCCTTATGCAAGTTCCTTATGCCCTTACCCTGTATAGCACAGGTCAAGCACAAGGCACAGGTGTACAACAATAAGTATCACTTGGAGAAGACTGATATCAGTCAGCTTTGGCTACAGTGAAGTTGTGAAACACAGAACTTTAAAATCTGAGAGTCTTATGTGGACTGAAAGAAACTTCACAATGTGAAATTTGTGAGTTAAGTTTTATTTGGGGCCATATGAGGACTGTAGCCTGGGAGACAGCCTCTCAGAAAGCTCTGAGGAACTGCTCCAAATAGGTAGGCGGGAGGTCAGTATACATGATTTTGGTGAAGGGAGTATACGCAATCAAGCACACATTTTGGCAGAAGGTTGCTGCTAGTCTCGAGGAGCAGATGTCTCCATTAATAATTTTAGTGCTTTTCTAAATATGAGAAGATGCAAGAAATTGGACTCATAAAATCTCCTGAAAATATCTATCTGAAGGCCAGTTCTCCCGTTTGTTTTCCTAGAGCACAGAGTGCCTCATTCCTGATCTCTGCTCCTTTCACTCCTTTCAGGGTGTGTTGAAGGCCAGTGATTGCAGTGGCTTGTAACTTCGTTCTAGTAGAATCAGATGGAGAGCAACACATTTTAGTTGGCACTTAAAACAACAACTATTCATATCTTTCTCACGTTGTATGTTAATGGCTGTGGTCATGTGCTGTGTCTGTGTTCCACGTCTTTACATTCTAGGACCCAGGCTGAAGGACACCCCCCCATAACCAGAATATAATGTTCTTTAGGCAATAAAAGAAGACTGGCAATCCCTCTAAAAGCCTTTGTTTAGAAGTGGCACACTGAGATGTCTGCTTACATTCTCTTGGCCAAAGCTAGTCATTTGGCCAAGTCCAGTGTTAATGGGTTGGGTAGACTCTTCCCAAGTATACCTCCCAAGGTGGAGTGTGTGGTGGGGGTCTGGGGAAAGGAAATGTATACTATGTGCTGAACACTACCACTGGCGTGGCACTCATGAGCAGAAGGGCCATTGAGTACCTAGGTCCTCCATTCTCCCAACATTTGTGGAGACGCATGTGAGGACCAACTGTGGACACACAGGAGGCATGCTCTAGTGGAGAGAGCCTGCCCCTCTGCTACTCAACCTTTTAAGGTGTGCACCTGAGAACAGCCTTGTCTGTGAGTAATAAACAGTCTAACCCCAGGTTCTAAGCCATCCAAGTTGCTGGCTGTGGAGGAAGTTATCTGAGAAGGTCAGCTTCTAGCACCCCACTGCCCAATAAAGTTAGGTTTCAGCAGAGGAGGAAGCTGTGGCCCCCAATCCTGTAGGAAGTCTCCATCCCAGCCAGCTTGTTGCCAGGAAATATGAGCTTCCACAGTGGCCCTCTTGAGGGGGGCCCACACCTACTCTCTTCTCAGACCCACCTCTGACTGGGAAAACTTCACCCTTATCCATCACTTGGCCTGTAGCTGGCTCTGGAGCTCTCTCTCCACTGCACAGTCCTCAGCTCTTGGCTTCTTCCTCTTCAGACTTCTCCATTCCTGGGGTTCCTCACTCCAGGGGACACAGGACAGGCTCTCTGAATGGTTCTTCTAATATTCCATCTCTTAGGTTAAAAGGAGTCCCTTAATTCTTCCACAGACAGGGGAGGGGACATGCCACACTACTCCAGCCACTCCTGCCAAAGAAATTCTCCCTTCTGACCTCTCCAGCATCACCCCTTTCTAGAAGCTGGAGGTAGGCAACCAGCTAATGCCATCACCTTGCTTTAGAATATGAGGCTACTTGGCACTTACCATATTGGTATTTGGGTCAAAACTGAGTCATAGAGATCCTCATTTTAATAAACTCATGTATTAATATATATATATATTATATATATAGGAGTTATATTATAACTCCTATATTATATATTATTATTATATTATTAATAACTCATATATATATATATATATATATATATATATATATATATATATATACACACACATTAAGCCTTGATAAAGCTGGATGGTGGTATCACCCTATGGTTTTCTATAACTTTTTCTGTTTTTAAAATTTCCTAATATAATTTTTTTTTTTAATGAGGGATAGTTTGGTGGTCAAACAAATCCTCTCCAGGGAGGTAGTATTTTAGGAGAGAACTAAATGAAAGGGGAGGTGGGAATTTTGTCACAGGCCAAGGGGACAGCCAGTGCAAAGACTCCGAGTTATTGTAACTCCAGCATGTTCTGGGAACAGAAGGAAGACCTGTGGGATGGAGTGCAGTGAAAGGCGGAGTAATAGGAGGTGAGACCAGAGAGAGAGGCCAAGTCAGGAGTCCAGATCTGAAGGGTTTTGCACGGGAACGTAGCATAACATCATTCACACTTTTAAAAGATCCCTCTGTCTACTGAGTGGAGATAGCCTGTTAGGGGGCCAAATAATCCACAGGGGATGTTTGTAGTGGTCTGAGGGAGAAGCAGGGTGTGGCACAGGCCGTCTGGACCTTCTCCTTCTTCGGTTCACAAGGAGACTGCATTTCCCAGCCTCCTGTGCTGTTAGGACTGGCCATTGACTTTTTACCCAATAAAATATACATAGAAGTGATGTGTTTCACTTCCGGGCAAGGCAGATAGGAAGCAGTGGGCTGACTCCTCCTTCTCTTTGCCCCTCTGCTATAAGCAGTGAAGACTCAGGGGGGGATGGTGGGGCCACAGGATGGAGGTGGTGTGTGTCTCCACCGCCCCGGAGGAAAACCTCTTGCCAATCATGACCACCTGTGTTAAACTTTAATATGAGGGGGGAAATACGCTTTTATTGCATGAAATGACTGAAATCAAGAGGTTGGTTTGTTGCAGCTGCTAGTAGTCGCCTAACTAGCAAAGGATGCTACCGTGACATTGATGAGAAGTGATCAGACTTTGAATCTACAGCTTTCGAAAATAGATACTACCCAGAGATCGTGCAGAGGCTGAGCAAGGCAATGTGAACATTTTGGCTATAATGCTCACAAGACTCCTGAAAAGAAGGCATTATTGTCCTGGTTGTACCACTGATGAAATGAGGCTCGGCAAAGTTAAATAACTCACGTGGGCTCACGCAGTGGCAGAGCCAGGACCAGAATTCCAGGACTGTTTATGTATCATGTGGCCCCACTGCCCTGTTAAGTGTTGTTTACAGGGAGAAAATGAAATAAAGGGACTAAAGTGCTCCAGACAGGCTAGCTGTTATTATCATTATTGAAAAGAAGACAAGGCAGTCAAAGAAGTGAACTTCTTGTCTGCACCACCCTGGACGATGCTCATGCATCTCTGAGGGGCCTCTGCTGGTGTGTAGGTTTGACTGATGCATCTACCTTGTGCTGCAAACTGTGAACTCTTCAGGTCAGGAGCTGGGGCTTGTTCATCACCGTATCCTCAAGGATGGGCCCAGTCCACAGGAAGCACTCAGTATATGCTCTTGAAATGGTAATATTGGGTATGGGGTAAAGGGTTTGCTCAGTGACAACATGCCCAGTGATGATGGATTCCACTGAAGGGATCACAGGGCCACCCATGGGTGAGGCCGGTTACAGAACACTGAGCCTCCAGCCCATGATTTCTCACTGTGCTCTGGTCGTGGGCCAGCTCAGGTCTCCTTCAGTAACCATACGTGGTGGGCATCACATATATGGGGTCTCCTCCTCATCCTGGGGGAACATGTCCCTGAAGGAGTGGGCAGGGGAACTCATGCTGACATTTTTTTTCCTCTCACTGAAATACTTACAAGTATTAAGTTTCTGGAATCCTGAAAATTCCCTTGATTATACTAGTTCCTCTGTGGGGTACTGAATGCTGGTCCCCTTTCCTCTCTCTGTGCTCTCTCACCTTGCAGGGTCCTTCTTGCAGGAGAGAAGCATGAGTGCGTTTGCTCAGGCCATACTGAGTGATGGGTGTGCCAGGCACTCAAGAAGGCCACTGAGATTTATGGCTGCCTCTCCCTGTTTGCATTTATATTGTGTGGTCCCTGGAGGCCAGAGCCTTTCCCTTGAAACTTGAACACTGCTGGGGCAGAAAATGGAAGAGAGGAAGGGTCTGCGAGAGACACTGAGACAGAGGCAGTGTCAGGACGGGATGGAAGCCGCTCAGACTAAAAGATAATCACCTGAACAGACAGTGGAGCACTTGATTCAACTGCCAGAGTCGAGGCTCCTGAGTTCTGTAACTGTGGGCAATATAATAACACCCCCTGCTAAATTGTATTCTGTGTTGACAATTATTCACTCCCTCTCCACCCAGACCATGGTTCCCTGCAGGCAGAGTATATAATTCCCCACACCAATGATGTTAGGTTTAGCCAAGAGATGTGCTAATGAAATGAGAGTGCAGATGGGATGTAGGCCACATCTGAGCAGAAGTTTTCAATACACTTCGGGGATCTGGCTCTGCCCTTTCTGTTCAGACCCTACACCCTGAGAACTTCTTGTCACAGAGAACGGCAACCCTTCACTCTGTATGTGGAGTCAGCTCAGTCCGCCCCAGCAGAGGCCAGCAGAGCTACCCTAACTGCAGCCCCTCGTGCAAAATCAGTAAGAAAAAAATGGTTGATGGTTGTAAGCCCCTGACAAACTGGGGCTGTTTGTCACCATGATGAAAGCTAACACAACCTGCCCACCCTGCCCCTGTGAGCATTAAGAGCGCTTTCCCAAACAGTACCTTCTTAGCTAATACTTGGGCATCTGTGTGTGTGTGTGTGTGTGTGTGTGTGTGTGTGTGTGTGTGTGTGTGTGTGTGTGTAGGGGGAAGGGCTAGCCCAAGCTTCATTTTCTTCATGATCAAGTGCAGAGACTGAGACTGACAGTGATTAGAGGGTGAGCCTAGTGTCACACAGAATTCCAAGCCAGGCCTCAGCATTACAAACACAATGTGCTCCCCAAACCCACCTCCCAGCTTCCTTACCACACCAATCCTGTCCCAGCCTCTGGATGACATACATCTGGGGTCCCCAGACCCGAGATGTGTCAGAATCCCCTGGGGACGCAGCTGATAAGGTAGATTCCCATCCCCCATCCTGACACCATGAGCCCCTTCACCATGGCATGGGGGTGGGGGTGAGTCCCAGACCTCCATATTCTTGAGAGATGATAAAAAGCTCTAGGAAAGGTCCTGGTCTGCTAATCAGAAGAACCCATGTGCAGCCTCACCTCTGCTCCTCATTAGCTGTAACCGTAAGGCAAGTCACTTAACCTTTTATCAAAAATTGCAATAAGAATATTTGAACTCTCTTCTTTTTAGAGCTCTTGTAAGAACCCGATGAACTAATTGGTAGGTGTGAACGTGCATTGCCAATGGCAAAGTGATGTGACAAGGGGCGTGACTGGGTGCATCTTGGGCCTTTAGAGATGCTGCTGAGAAGCAGTCGCTGATCATCTCTCCCTTTGAGGTCAGCACCCCAAGGTGACTCACTTCTCTGGTATTTGCAGCCAGAGTGGGAGGCTTGCTGCTGTCCCCAAACAGCCCTCAGTGTGAGCCTGGCCTCCAGCGCCAACCCCAGCTGTCCCAGGGCGTGAAAACTGGAGGGATGGGGGCCATGTCAAGGGGAATTATTTGGACACCTAGAAAAGACCAACAAAAAGCCAACATGAGTAATAGGTCTGAAGGTGCCACACCAGATCAGCAGGTTACAAAATCGTTAAGTGGGAAGACAGCAAGATTTAGCTCTGTTCCCTCATTAATCATTTAAGCATCTTCTTTGGTTTCTCAGAAGCCCTCACTGCAGGAATGGTGGGAGCACATCTTAAGGAAGAGTGATTCTCTTCCTGCCTGCACTGGGACTGTGCAGCAACATAGAGTCCACATCCTTAATTTCCCAGGTGGGGAAACTGAGGCCTGGTTGGGGTGAAGCATCTGCCAAGTTCACTCATCTAACCAGATCTTTGCATGCCCAGCCGAGAGTCCCCCCACTCCATTCTGCTCAAGAATGATACCTCGGGGCTTCCCTGGTGGCACAGTGGTTAAGAATCTGCCTGCCCATGCAGGGGACACGGGTTCGAGCCCTGGTCTGGGAAGATCCCACATGCCGCGGAGCAACTCAGCCCATGCGCCACAACTACTGAGCCTGCACTCTAGAGCCCGCAAGCCACAACTACTGAAGCCCGCATGCCTAGAGCCCGTGCTCCACAACAAGAGAAGCCAATGGGATGAGAAGCCTGTGCACAGCAGCAAAGAGTGCCCCCTGCACGCTGCAACTAGAGAAAGCCCGCGCACAGCAACGAAGACCCAATGCAGCCAAAATTAATTAACTTAATTAATTAATTTTAAAAAAAGACCAAGGATGATACCTTGTCCTCTGGATTACACTTCCAGAAGGTTTATACATGTCTGTGTATGCATGTGTGTGTGTGTGTGTGAGAGAGAGAGAGGGTGTGTGTTTATATAATGTATGAGTGTGCAGTGTAAAGTGTGTGATTGTGAGTGGGTGTGAGAATGCTCTATGTATGTGAAAGGGTGTGAGTGTGTGTGTTTGTGTGTGCATCTGTGTTGTGAGTAGGGTGAGAGGAGGTGAGGGTGTGTCTTGTGTGTGTGAGCGGCTGTGAGTGTTTGTGTGGTGGGGAAAGCATTGATGAATGAGGCTTTAAAGGGAGACTAAGCATAGGGTGGGGTGCCTCTCCCTTTCCAGGGGTGCCCGGCACTAAAAAGCCTGACTTCTCTCTCTCAGTTCCCTTCAGCAGCCATCACACTTCTTTCATGGATGAAAAGGAACAGCCGATTTTAGTCCATGGTTTCATCTTCTTCCCATACTCAATTCTCTCAGACTCCAGCACTTTACTAAAATCACACAGACTGCCCTGCCTATGTCCTGTACACCCTCTACCCTCCACTGAGTGGACAAAGGGTGTAACCCATGGGACAAAAGACAAGTGGCCGAGGAACGACAGTGTCCACCCCTAGATGATCCACAGCCAGGGCCTGGATGGAAAATGTAAAGTTTTGACATATTTCCAAATTATTCTTTTTAATCTCACAAGCCTAAAATGGAAATGTTGGCAGGCCCCAGAAAATTAGTAACTTGGATATATGAAAACTACTATGCAGCTCTGTTTAACACATGCTCTGGCATATTTAAGATATATTTTAAATTTTGGAAAGGCCAAGAGAGTTTGGCTTCTTTAAGAAAAGGGCTGTCAGAAGAAGGCTGTACAACCCTGCATGCTCCAGGCTCAGAGGCTGAGTCTTCAGTGGGTCTGAGGGGTCCTTTCATCAGAAAAGGCAGAGCAGGCGGATGGAAGGAGCCGAGCAAGGGGCAGAGAGCAGAGCTGACCCGTGTCAGTGACCCATTTTCAGGGAACCACAACCTGATTAGAATGAGACTGTGAACCACAGGTGTTTTCATTTTCTTTGTCCTCTGAAGACAAAAGGAAAGGAAAAAAAGAAGTCAATTGTCTCTTAAAAGGACTCGGAGAGACAAGAGAAAGCAGAGACCCCAAGCAAAAGCCAAGCCAGAAGGAACCTGGGTCAGAGGTTCATGGACAGGCAGGAGCTGAAAGAGTGTTAAAAGGATTCCTGGAGGATAAGACGAAAACCTTAGGTCAAGGAGCAATTAATGACAGCTCTCATTCAAAGGCACGTTCTACTTCTCTCTACACCCCATCAAAAACTCAAACTTATTCGCTTCCTGTGGAGTAAAGTTAATTACTGTGTAACATTTGTGGGTTTTTTTCTTTTTAACCTTTCCTTTTATAGAAGAATCTTGACTGACTGGATCTTAAGCACTATCACTGAGATGTCAACTCCTTACACCTGGTGAAGAAGCTGCGGCACCATCCATCCTCAGCTGAACCTTCCCTGTGTGATCCATGACAATTAGCTGCTCACTAGCAATGGTCCTCATGGTAGGAAAGATGTGGCAGAAATAAGATAGGTGGCAGGCCATGCAGAATGTCCTTCCAGCGCTGTAAACCCACCCCTTTCCATGCCACTGGGGAAAAATTCAAATATGAATGAGTGAGTTATAGTGTTACAGAAATAACTTGGAAACTATCAATATTATGGGGAGGCACATGAATTACATTGTTGTTACAGGTGGGGCCACACATCCTTGTGCTGTGACATCAAGCTGAAGCCATGGTTGTAGATAAATGAAAGGGGCCCCGTTGAGGTCTCAGGTTCCATGTCCCAAAGGTAGAGAATGCTGGAATCCCTTCCCTACCAGCCTCAAGGACACTTTGACAAGTTCCCAAGCAGGAAAGAAATCACATTCATATGATTTGGGCATTCTTTTTTTTGTATAGGTACTCAAACTCAAAATACTTCTGCTATTCATTTGGAATATTCTTCATCTCAAAACCACAGCAAAACACATCCCCTTCATACCAACATTAGGACATTTGTCCAGATGCCAGGACCTTCTGAAACCTTCTTTACTTTCAGCAATTTCAAGAAAGCACATATAAGAAGGCACTTATTCCTCACCCAAAAAGGCACTGACTATTTTAGGACATTTGTGACCAATGTTTTAGTTTGCCCGTATCCTGATTTAGAAAAAAAAAAATGTATTTCAAGTTAATTGCTTCTGCTATGTTCCCCAGCTATTTCGTTCAATTCACTATTATGGAATTTTCAAGTAGCATTTTAATTATTTGTTTAACTTATCTTGCTCTCCCGTGCCCAGATGGCGATCTCTTTGAAGAATGGGATCATGTCTTATTCCTGTCTTTGTATATTCCTCATCAAAAGGTCTGCATATAGAAATTGATTAATAAATGTTTGGTTTTGGATGTATTAATGGACATACAAGCACAATATGATGTGTCCCAAAATATATGAATGTGATCTTCTTCCCATTAATGAGAGGGGACCTATAATTTAATAACCAAGTTTATACACCCCTCCCTTTCCAATTAGAAAGTTTACGGCTATGGGATCAGTAGCCATAGACTTTGGGATCAGTAGCCATAGACTTTTCAACCAGCCTAGAAATGGTCTTTATTGGGGCAAACTGTGGTCCCTCTGAGTTGTCCAGGGTCCTGATTTCTGCTCGGCTCTCATTCAAACTAGTCCTGCCAAGGAGTTGGAAAGCCTTGAACCAAGTCTCACGGTGCTCCCTGCTTGCTCACAAGGGCTGTTGTGAGCCAATGAAACTCCACCTGCCTGATTACAACTTTCCTGGTGCGCTGAGCCAATTGCCCCGTGTTGGTTCCTGGGATTGACTGTGATGACATTTTCTAGACTTAGCCATTTCCTCTCACTCCATATGCCTTTTTAGTTCTCCTGGCCAAAAAGTATTCTCTGTAAACTACTGAGAAACTCATTTATTCCAAAGAGTAAATGATTCGCAAGGCTTGGTGTATTACTCCTCCTCGGAACATTTGCAACTTAATGGGGATGATGCCTTAAGTCAAAAAAGGAATTGTGGCATTTCAGGCATAAGCATACCCTCGATTCTTTCCTCTTGGGCATACAGCCCCTGCCAAGGGCTACCAGCTATCCTGCTTTTTTTCCCCTCCTTGGTGCTGCCATCTTCCCACCATCCTCATTTGTAGATGGCTTTGGTCCCTGAATCTTGCTACTGCAGTGTCCCCATGGATGACCAACCAACACTCTGGTCTTTCAGTCTCTTGATCTTCTCATTCCCATTGGCCTTCTCTAGTTCACATTGGTCACTTACTCTCCAAACCACCTAAATCTTGGAATCATGATTCATTTTATGCATAGGTCTCAGCTTCCTCTCCTGCTAGCTTGGTCAACTTCTCCCCAAAGTGTTCTTGAGCCTCTTCAGAATCTCCAGGCATTGAACCCCCTTCAATCTCTGCCAATCTATCAGCTAGTTTCTTCCTTCATTCTCCTCCTTATCCAACTTAGATCTCATGGCCCATCACTCCTTAACACTTTCTTCAGAACTCTAAACTCCTCTGCCACTCTGTCCTTTCATTCCCCCCTCTGGCAAAAAGCCAAGTCTGAATGGATCCAACTCCCCTCTTGCTCTGAGGCAGAGCACGAGCGGCTGAGTCTTAATGAGAAAGCAGCACACCAAGGCAGACCAATTTCACCATGTATTCATGATGGCTATTCTCGGATGCCTCTCAACACTACCCAGCAAGCATGCCCCTGTTCTCTCATCCACTCTGCAACACGCTTCCGATCTAATGTGCCCTCCTCAAACCTCTGACTCCCCCACTTCTTTCCTCACTCTTGGTTTACAACCCTGCCTCCTATTTCTCAGGGAACACTGAGTCTGTTACATGGAACTCTCTCACCCTCCCACCACCAAGTGCTCAAGCCCACCCCCTCCCTCCTGTTCCCTGGCCTTTTCTCCCTCCCACCAACCAAAGCTGGTTCGTCCACATGGCTTAAGATCCATCTTCTCATGCCCTGTCAGAAAATGCATATTATCCAGGGTCCCTTCTTTCTCTAGCTCCCTCTCTAATGGATTTCTCCCAAAGACATTTAAATACCCATAAGTCTTTTCCATTTTAAAACTGCCTTCTCTCAATCTTGCAGACCCCTCTAGCTATTTCCTCCTCTTTCTTTACCCTTTAAGCCAAACTTCCTGAAAAGGTTGCTTTATTTACAGTTCCTCACTCTTCTCCTCAACCTACTCCTGGCTGGCGTTTGTCCCCATCATTCCACTGGAACAGCTCTTGCTTGGGTCACCAGAAACTTCCATGTCCCCAATCCAGTGGGCACATTTCCATCCTCATCTCACTGCATTTGCCAGGTTCTCACTGGTCCTGTTGGATCCTCTCTATTTCTTGATACCCACTCTGTTCCCTTTGCTCTGATGACACAGCACTGCCCCACTCCTAGATTTCCTGACAAGTTTTTTCTGCCTCTGTCACTAGCGTCTCCTCCTTTTACTGACTACCTCATATTAGAATTCCTCCAGACCTGATCTTAGACCCCCACCTCCTCAAACTCTAAATTCTCTCCCTCAGCAAGCTCACCAGTCTCATGGTGTCAGATTCTACCTACACACAGATGAACTCTGAAATCCTTCACTGCTTCACACTCTTTATTCTGTCAGACTCTCCCGAAGAAACCTGGGCACTCATTTCTTCATCTAGGAGTCTTGAGACCAAAGTGTCAGGGAATTCCTAAATCAGTTCACCCAGCATCCAACAATCCTCCTGACCCCAAGCTCGTCGTGAGCATCCTGTGACAAAGCTTCACTTCAACCTCAGGGACTGCACTGCTGTGTTTCTCCAGTTGGCAAAGGATTAAGGCTGACTTTGATGTCCCGTTGACTGGTTAAAATCCTAGTTCTGCGATTTTCTTGTTGAATGACCACAGGGTTGTGCTATTTAATGGGGTTATGTTATTTAACCTCTCTAAGCTCCGATTTCCTCATCTACAAGGTGGGGATAATAATACTAATAATGTCTAAGATTTCTACTAATTACATGAATTATTATCTAGTAGGCATAGAACAGTGCCTGCCATATAATTTTCAACCATAATGGTAATTTTATTATGATTGTGCTTATATTCAGCCTTAATAATTCCTTGTTGTGTTCTTCTCTGGATAGCCCCTAAAATGTTTCTTTTATTCCCAAGTCCCTGATGGCCAGATATTGACCTCTCTACATTGACATGCTTCACTATGAAGATCAAGGCCTCCCCCATGTGCTCCTTCAGAACCTCTCTATGCTGTAAATGTCCCTCTATGTAGCCGTGCTGCTCTCCTTCCTGCAGGCCCAGAGGGTATGTCCTGTCTCCTTACAGGGCTGCCCCTTCTTCTTCAGGACATCCCAGCTGCCGCAAGCTCAGGCACCTCCCTCCGCCAGTTATCCACTCTATTTTTCTTATGCAGACTCTTCTGCTTGTCCCTCTGTCTCAGGACAGAAAGAGCCTCAAGTCATTTCTAGCCCTAAGCAAAACCAAGAACAAAAAAGAAAAAAATTAAATCTTCTTTCCCTTGCCTCTCTTTACTAGCAATCTTCTTGAATGGCGTCTACACAAGTTTCACTTCTCATCCTCTTCTCAGCCCTTGCCACGTGCCCTCTGTGCTCTCAAAGGTTTCCCCTCCCTGCAGGTGGGTCACCCTCCCCATCAGGCCTTTCTGCTTCATGTTACACAGCTGACTACACTCTCCTTTCCATCTGCCTCTTCCCTAGGGGGTACTGGTTCTTGTCCTCCTTGTACTCTGTCTCTATCATGGTCTCCTCCTACTAAACAGACTTACATTGGGGATGAACTTCTGTTCATAGACTCAAGTGTTCAAGAAATATTGCATTTCTTTATTTTCTGTTAAGTACCTGGATTTCAACCCAAGTTCTCATCCTGCTAGGTTGGTGAGAAATTCAACCTCACTCCTTCTTGGGGCTTCTTCTTCTTTTTCTGAGGGGCTTTGCCATGGTTCTAAGGCAGAGCGGAGACCTCTTTGGACATAGGACATTATTCCGCTCTGGTTATCACTGAGAGTTCAGCTAGCTAAGGCTCTGAAGCCCTGCGTGCCCTGCTCCTTCCCACAAAGCTTGCACCCATGAAGCTTTGGCAGGGCTGGCGGGCCAGACACCATGGGCTGCCCACTCTGAGTTCCTGCCAGGGCTTGGAGTAGTGCCGGGGCCAGGGAGACGGACCCCACTGCTCCGCTCCAGGACCACTGAACCTGCCCAGGGTACGCTCTTCAATCCCTGGGAAACCGTCCTTGTCTCTACTGCCCTCATCTTCTACAGACAGCCTTGACCTCATAAACATCAGAGCCCTGCCTCCTGAGGCTTGAAAACATAGAGTCTGCGATCTGCCTAGATCAAGGAAAGGAAAACACAGAGAGACAGATGAATCAGTATCTCAAAGATGCATCCTGCCACCAAACCCATGAGAGTCATGAGTGTGTTTGCTGGGAGTTGAGGGACTGGTGGTGTAATACTTTATTTCTTTTTTCTTCCAACATAGGAGATCTGACCAAATATATTCTGGGTGGGAATATGAGATTATGCTATATTTTTCTTTGCTTGCTATTGCAACTTTTTTTTTTTTTTTTTTTTTTTTTTTTTTTTTTTTTTGCTGTATGTGGGCCTCTCACTGTTGTGGCCTCTCCCATTGTGGAGCACAGGCTCCGGATGCGCAGGCTCAGTGGCCATGGCTCACGGGCCCAGCTGCTCCGTGGCATGTGGGATCTTCCCGGACCAGGGCACGAACCCGTGTCTCCTGCATCGGCAGGCAGACTCTCAACCACTGTGCCACCAGGGAAGCCCATTATTGCATTTTTAATGTCTCAAAATGAATAACAAAATTTTAAATCTCCAATAAAAACTTATCTTCCAAATAGGCATTTCCCAATTTATGCCCCTATATGATCTTCCTTGACAATCTCACCAATTTTCATAGTTTCGCCTTTTGCCATAGTGCAGGTGATCCTGAAATCGATCTCATGGCCTCTAAACCATCTCCTACATGACACTCCTACAGCGTGTCATTTCCAAGTGATCCCTGGACATCTGCATTTGCATATCCGACAGGCAGCTCAGGCTCAACCCACCACCACTGACACAGAGACCCCTGCCCCCACCATTCCCATCCATCATCAAGCCCAGTCAACCCATCCTCAAAACCTCTCAAATCAATCTCTTTCTCCCCATCTCCTCTGCCACTCACACCCTTCACCTGAAAAACTGCAGCCGCCCCTGAATGTCTCCTACTTGCGCTCCAATCTGTGCTCCACACAGCAACCTCAATGAGATTTTAACCCCACACATCAAAGGGGGTCGCTCCTGCCTAAAGCCCTCCAGTGCTTCCCTTTAGGATAATGCCCAGAGTCCGTAGTGTGACCTCCAAGCCCTGCTGTGGTCTGAGTTCTGTCACCACTCAGCTTTGGTCTTCCCCTGGTTCCCTACAATCCAGCTACCCTCAATTCTTTCAGCTCCTCCAACAGGCCAAACTGTTTCCCACTGTCACACCTCACATGTGCTAAGTTCTTTCCCCGGGTGTACCTCAGTGCAGAATGCCTTTCCCATTAACTGTCACTGGGGCAACCCCTACTCGTCCAGGTTTCAGCTGAAAGGTGATGTCCCCAGAGAACTCATCCCTGATTCCTTACTTGAATCTGGGGCCCTTCATCTTCCCAGGGTCCTTGGGACAGCTTGCTTGCGATGATGTTTTTGTTTCTGTGGTTTTTGGTTAATGTCTGTCTTGCACTCAATGTGAGTAGAGATCTCTATACACCTCATCCCCACCCTGTTCTCCTAGCAGGCTACTTCAGTGCTGGGCGTATATAGGACTCAGAAACTGCTGACTGAATAAACAAATGAATACCTAGGTTTGAGGCTATCCTATTCTCTCCTCCTCTCCCCACCATACCCTGGTCTTGTATTGTGCTTCCTCCTTCAATTATTGATGCTCGAAAACAGCCCACCCTTCAGGCTTAAAATCCTAGCGTCCCCTTTTACCCCTTCTCCCCCTCACTCCTTCTATCCAACATGTAGTCAAAATACACCAAGTCTACCTCTAAATAGGTCCGACACACGCCCCCTTTTCTCCACTCGCAGTACTTGGCCCAGGTTACCTCTCATTCAGATGGTTAAACTTGCTGCCTAGCTGCCCCCTTCCCTAATGACTCCAGTCTATTCTTCCCAGAATCTGCAGAATTGTTTTCCTGAAGTTCAGATAGACCTCTTCCTCAAAGTAGCTTACTCTTTCACACAGATAAAATCTGAATGGAGAATTATGCAGCAATTAGAAACAACAGGTTAGATTTAAACACAGCAGCATGAGCGAATCTTAGAAATATAGTGTTTAGTGAGGAGAGTAAAAAATGGAACGAGATTCTATAACACAATACCACTTACATACATCAAAAATACATGCAGTAAATCAGTAAACCTTTTATAGAAACATAGATAAGCAAAGAAGACAAACACCAAATGCAAAAAAGCAGTTGCATATGGGAAGGGAAGGAATGGGAAAGTACAATAGTAGGGAAGATAAAAGGGAAAAAAATAAAAGAAGAGAAGGGCTTGGCATGTATCTGTAATGATAAATGAGCAATGAACTCAGGACAAGGATAAACTCTACCTACTGTAAGCAAGGCCCGTAGGAAAAAACAAGCAAGAACAACAAAACAACTTGTATCCCAGACAAGCAAGATCCAATTCATTTTTGCAACTCTCTTCATAGTTCTTAGGACATTTCCTTCAATATCATGGGGGAATTAATCGGTGTGCATAATAAAAGCATACATTTATTTTAATCAAATAAACTCTATGACATGCCTCGGCACTGAGAAAATAAACCATCCACATCCTCATCTTACCCAACAGGAAACAAACTCCCAGGTACTGGCTTCTCTTCCTGATCACCTTCTGCTAATGATCACTTCACTCAAGCACAGTAATTCTTTTAACAACTTGAGCTACAGCACCACTTTAAAAAAAATCTCATAAACAACTCTAAGCCTTTAGCATAGATTTTAAGTACATTAGAGACAGTATCCTAATTTTATCAGGTACAGTCACCTATAGTGTACAGCCACATATTTCAAAGGAACTAGAAATTACATTCTTATCATTTTGGGTACCTCATGCTTAAGCTCCTACGTGCTAGGAATTACAGAATCCAAATGAAAGTACAATTTGAGAAGGCATGAGGTCACTTGGAGATCAGCTTTGCTGGTGAAATCCAGGTTTCAAGGAGAAGTAATAAACATTGTGGACTGACTGGTCTAGTAACTCCCATTTGTCCCTTTCCAGCCAGCACAGAATTGAAAAGGATAAATAGTTGTTCACGAATTCCTAATCCCACCTGGGTCTGCAAGACACTGAGAACATCTGCTTGCCTTAGGATGAGCCTGCAATGTTTTCATAAACTTTTATTTAAAATCTACAGACAAAATTGATCTTAGGGAAGTCAATCCTTCTACGGCCCTTGGATCTAGCTAATGAAAGTGTTAATGGTTTCAGTAGACATTGTAAAATAAATACTCATAAAAACTTGCACAACACACTATTATATGGCCCCATAAAATCCACAAGGCAATTACCCAGTTATGAGCTCCCTGCCCACCTCCCAGGACACCAAGGTTTGCACAAGTGGAGGTAATGGAGGAACCTAGCAAAGGGGAGGGGCTGCTAGAGCAGCATCAGGCTCTCTCCTGGGGGAACCAGAGCTCTCTGCCAGCCCTCAACTTCCTTGTCTGTGAAATGGGCGGTTGATCTCCCGTCTACACTCCTCATTTCTCTGTGCTTCACATGGAGGAGAATGCTGGTAGGGGAAATGCAAGTGTGGGCTCAATCCCTGTTTCATTTCTTGAGGCTGAGTGACCTCAGGCATATCATCTGATCCAACCACCCTTCCGGTCACACTCATAGCTGACATTATGTGTTCATGGTGGGCCAAGTGGGGTGCTATTACACTCGGTATCCCATTCAATCCTCACCCCATGCCTGTGAACTGTGCATTATCATTATCCCCATTTTACAGATGAGAAGACGTATTCAAGAGCCTGAACAATCAACCCCTGCAACATACGGGCCCATAATAGGGAGAATGCAACCTCCCAAGCAGTAGAGTGCTGGACACTCAGTTATGCTCAGAAAGCATCAACCCCCTGCTTTTGCCTTTGCCATACATCATCTCACTGCTCCAAAGAGGAAGGAATAAATATGCCATAATTTTGTAGCCGTGGAGCACAGATGTGGATAGAAAACTGAGAGGGAAAAACATCAGCTGAATGTTGAACACTATCCACGTCCCTGTGCTCCAGCATTCCTCACCTATCTCTGTTCCCTCTCTGTCCACCTGCTGCTCCTAGGGGTCCCTTGAAATAAGATAGTCAGTCTCTGGGGCTTCCCTGGTGGCGCAGTGGTTGAGAGTCCGCCTGCCGATGCTAGGGGACACGGGTTCGTGCCCCGGTCCGGGAAGATCCCACATGCTGCAGAGCAGCTGGGCCCTTGAGCCATGGCCGCTGAGCCTGTGAGTCCGGAGCCTGTGCTCCGCAACGGGAGAGGCCACAACAGTGACAGGCCCGTGTACCGCAAAAAAAAAAAAAAAAAAAAGATAGTCAGTCTCTGGAATGGTGCCCCATTCAGGCATTTTCCTCACCAGCATGGACCCCATCACAGAAAAAACTACAAGAATGATCTGACATTGGTTTGGTGTTATGCAAGTTACAAAACACTTGGATAGCGATTGCCTTAAAATTAATAAAAAATACTAAAATGATATTAAGGGAAACAGGACAGTTATTTTGTAGAATGAACCTTGGGTTGGTTTCTTAGGTTGTGCATTTTTGCAGGAATGTCACAGAAGTGATGGTGCGTCCATCTAGTATGTCCTCGAAAGACACACATGGGGTCAATTTGTCCCGTTGCTTATGATGTTAAGGTTTATCACTGGGTTAAAGTGGCGTCTGCTGCATTACTTCACCGTGAAGTTACTTTTTCCTGTATATAATTGAGGGATGTATTTTGGGACAGTGTAAACATCTCATTTCTCATCATTCTTTCCATCATTAATTTTGCATCCATTGATGAATTTTATCTGAAACAACTATTACTATAGTAGGATAGATAAAGAGAAGGAGAACACAAGTGTGGGAAAACGTTAGCATTTGGGGAATCTGGGTGAAGGGTTTATGGGTTTATTATATTTGCAATATTTTATACATGTGAAATTGCTTCAAGATAATTTTTTTTAAAGGATATTGGGGCTTCCCTGGTGGCACAGTGGTTGAGAGTCCACCTGCTGACGCAGGGGACACGGGTTCATGTCCTGGTCCGGGAGGATCCCACATGCCGCGGAGCGGCTGGGCCCGTGAGCCATGGCTGCTGAGCCTGTGTGTCCGGAGCCTGTGCTCCGCAACAGGAGAGGCCACAACAGTGAGAGGCCTGTGTACCGCAAAAAAAAAAAAAAAAAAAAAAAAGGATATTGGCTCACTCACAGAATTGGCAGAAGGGATAAAGAGCCAGATTTAGGACTACCCAGCTAGGAGCAATGGTCAAAATGTGTTCAAAATTGCACTGCCAAACAAACCACCCAGATCCCACTGCCGACCCCAAATCCTTGTGCTGCCACACACAGCCGCCAGCACTGAGCTGGACAAGGCCACCAGCCCTGCAGCCACCAGAGCAGCTTCCTCGAGGTCTCCACTTCCCTGCCACCTGTATGCAACAAAGCTGGGTGGACGTGAGTGAACAGGGGAGCCTGGGTCTCCACCTGGCTGCAGGGAAAGCTGGTGGTGATGACTGGCCATTTCCAGCTTCTCCCACCTGGGCTTATAAGATGGGGAATTCTTCAGCATAAGCAAGAGGGTTTGGTTTATAGAGTGGCTGAATAGAACGAAAAAGTCCATCATGTGCCAGAAACCAACCATGCAATCTAACATCACTTGAATTCTCTCTGTTGCTTGGTAATCAATCCTTTTATTCTTCTCCTATCACATTCAGTTCTGTAGTTATTTCTGATTATTTTCAACTTTCTGGAAACCATCCTCCTTCTCACCATTGACCCCTCGCTCTCAGGACATGTCCTCACTTCCTTGTTTACAGAGATAAGAGGCTTCTTGCTTTGAGAGTTCTGACCGGTCCTGTGGGCATAAGGTCAGGCTGATGTGGGTTCAGATCCCAACCCCATTACCTACTGCCTGGGGACACTGGGCAAGTTACTTTCTCTGAGTCTCAGCTTCCTTGCCTGTAAAATGAGGCTAGTGATATTGACCTTGCAGGGTGTTGTCTGGGAATACATGTGAAGCACAGGTGGAGTGCCTGGCAGGTACCCTTATTTCCCTTCCCTTCCCTTGGCCTCTTATAAAGGACACTGTGGTGTGTTGCCCAAACTGGGACTGAAGGACTCCATTCTCCACTGAGGGAAGTGTTGCTGAAGCTGCCTTCCTTGCTGGGGGTTCTCCCTGACTGAAGTGAGCTGCCTCAACCCGAGTCACACTACCTCCAGGGACAGCCTGCACCCAGTGACAGGCCGATGCAAAGGTATGAAGGTCCAGTCCCCTCGTCCCAGTGCAGGACAATTCTGAAGGGCCATCCCAGCTCCGGAGCTCCCCGCGGGGTTGGCTGAGGCTCTTGTTATGACTGCATCACAGCCTAGATCCTCCCTCTGCCCAGTCGTGACAACTCCCCTCTTGCTTGTCCAACGCTGATCCTGAGAGCTCGTCCTCACACACCCCCTGCATGCCCACCTCTGTCTGAGGGTCAGCTTCCTGATCAAATGGACCCATGACAGCTGTCATCTTGGTCTTGCCTTCAAGCCTAGCCTCTTTAACCACATACCACGTGGGACCTCATCCCATTAGTCTGGTCCCATCTCCTACCATCTCAAAACCATCCTCTCCCACATATGGGGTGTTACCTTCAGCTACAGTTGAGTGTTAAGCGTGCCTTTCCATCTCCCATCCTTAACCTTATTGATGATATCTTCTCTGTCCTTCAAGGCCCATTTCAGATTGTGCCCCTTCCAGAGAGCCTCCCTTGATTTTCCCTTGGAAGTATCTACTCCCTCCTCCCGGCTCTTTCACTATTTGGTCTCCCTCTCCCCATCTGGCCCTGTGCCTGAGTTGGTGGGCCAGTGAATTCCTGCTTCACCCTCAGATCCATCTTTGCCAATCCCCCCACCCCCACCCCATTGCTTTGTGCCTCAGAAGCCCAACACTGCAAACTATTAATATATCTCCCAGGTACATGTGCCCATTGGCTTTTGCCAGTGGGAGGCATGGGCAAGAACGTGAAAGACAGGAGAAGGGGAGAATCCAGGGAATTTCTTCCCCTCCTCTCTGCTTCAGGGAGGGGGAAGATGGCCGGCAAGATGGCCTCAGCTCCCACTGGGCAGCCCAAGCTCCTGGGCTCCGTCACTCCATCCCCTCCCTTTGCCTCACCAACCTAGGGGTGGTGATGGTTTCTCTTATTAATCTCTCAGTTGCCTCACCATCCCATTTTCAGTTTTTCCAACCCTGCTGTAACTATTTTCCCATAGTAAACTCCCTCAGTTGAACTTTCTGGTCTGGGTTCTCTTTTCCTGGATGATACAGATGAAATTTCTGTGTTGCCTCACCCTCTCTCAGAAGACTGGGAAGACTTCCTGAGCAATATGAGTCAAGGCCCTGGGGTCAGCACAACCAGAAGTGGCTCTTCTTATTGGTAACAAGCCAGTTGACAAACAAGGATCAGATGTGTGAATCTTTAAAACAATCCCACAACTAACCAATGTTGCCTCACCTTCTCACTCTCCGGTATTGTTTGGAAGAACCCAGGAATCCTTTGCCCCTTTGTAGAGAATCAACTTTCCCTAGCTTAGCTAAACTTCTCGATGACTGGGAAAATCTACCCTCCACACCATCTCCTGACGTGAGGCTTAGAAACTTTTACTGCTGCAACAAAATGTGTTTTACTCTGGCTGACGTCTCAAAGAATTATCTCCAGATCTTGCTTATGGTTTTGAAGATAAACACTAATAGTAAATCTGTTTGTAAATATTTTGCACAGCTGCTAAGTCTTTAATTATTTTTTGCATTAAAAATTGACAACAATTGATATTACCCACTGATGAGCTACAAACATTGTGTGTGTACCTAGGTGTACATTCCTTCTAATAGCAATTATTGCTCCACAATGACTGGGGAAATTGCTCTGAGGTTTAAAAGCGTATTTGCAGCTATACCCAGGGGACTGTGGATAGTAAGCCTACTGTATCATACACCTTATTTAAAATTTGCAGTAGGAAACACAATTTAATCTAGCACATTTCTAAAGGCCAATGGGAAATAGATTGGGCAGCAGAGTCAGGAAATGCAAATCCAATGCTAAACTCCATCCCAAACCCATCTGCCTGCGTTTTATTTCCTTTTGTTCTTCCCCAAGCCCAGTGGTGCTGACTCAGTAGTGCATTAAACACAGATGCATGGGTTTGGACCTGACCAGCCATTAATCAATGTATGGCCACAAAGGCAGCATCCATGGATTAGCAATCTACAGCAAGGTGCCAGGCGCACTTGGGGAGAAATTAAACCAGGCTTTCAGAGGTAGACTGGGGGTGGGGTTGGAGTGAGGGGGTTAGTGGGGAGCACAGGTCACTGTTGAAAGGTCCTAGTTGATCGAAAAGAAATGTAAATGCCAAAACAGAGTTGTAAATATGTGATATATTTTAAAGGCTTACGTTTAACAAGTTGACTGCTTTAACTGTGTCAACAAAAAAAAAAAAAAAAGAAGAAGAGGAAGAGAAACACACACACACACATACATGAAAGGGCAATACTTGTCCACTTAGCCTCATTTGGAAATAACATTGAAAGTCTACCTTTGAGACCTTCTGCAAATGTGAGCCTGAAAGCCTCCTGCCCCTGTTCCCACACTGCAAAGGCACCAGTAAACACAGCCCAGGTTCAATACTCCAGTCACCCCTGGCCCAGTTTATACAAGATAGTCTTGTGGGGGAGCCTCACTAGGAGAAGGCGGGCTTCTGACTCCTTATCCTGATTTTCTACCTTCGACTGGGAGGACCGACGCTGTTCAGTCCAGAAGGCAGGTGCTCTCCCCTCAGAAGCTGCCTGTGTCCTTGGACAAGGCCAGCCTCCTGCCGTCAGAACAGAACTCCTCCTGGGGCCCTCGGAGGATGCAGGATGTGTGCTCAGTTCTCGGGAAGAATTGTGGGGGGAGGGAAGGCTCGGAGATGATTCCTCCCGGGGAGTCTCTCAAGGCAGCAACTGCCCTCTTTTATCCCTTCCCATCTCTTTAATCTTGCTTGCAGGAACCACGTGATCTGTGCCTCCAGTCCCACCTGGGGAGGTATGCAATGTGCCCCTGCCACACACGCGCTCTCTCTCATCCATATGAGAGACCCCAAAGTCTCACCTTCATTAAGGGCCATGACGAGCCCTACCTTGCCAGTCCCCTGCCCCTAACATCACAAGGGGGAGGCGCAGCACCTCGAGCATGGAAGTCAGAGGAACCTCCAGCAACAGTAACCTAGCAACAGTGTCTCAGGATTTGAATGTAATTATACCCGGAGCGTGATAAATACTCGGAAGGGCTCCTTATGTGCAGATCATACTAAACAAGTCTTTGAAATTACCCTCATCAAATATTGATAGATGAAAAGTTTCTTTGAAAACGAAAAAAACCTGAAATGCATAGAAAACCTTTTCCAGTGGCCTGGGCAGTGGGAGCACACCAGTCAGGAGAGCTCAGGAAGACTCAAGACCCCTTTCACGGGTGATGTGGCAGGTCTGGGAGAGAAGTTTGAGCCAGGGCTAACAGTGTCCTTTTTTTTTTTAAATAAATTTACTTATTTTATTTATTTATTTTTGGCTGCATTGGGTCTTCGTCGCTGCACGTGGGCTTCCTCTAGTTGCGGCAAGTGGGGGCTACTCTTTGTTGCAGTGCATGGGCTTCTCATTGTGGTGGCTTCTCATTGCAGAGCACGGGCTCTAGGCACGTGGCTTCAGTAGTTGTGGCTCACGGGCTCTAGAGCACAGGCGCAGTAGTTGTGGCTCACAGGCTTAGTTGCTCCGTGGCATGTGGGATCTTCCCAGACCAGGGATCGAACCCATATCCCCTGCACTGGCAGGCAGATTCTCAACCACTGCACCACCAGGGAAGCCCGACAACAGTGTTCTTGCAAATGAGGTGCGGTCTCTTGGTGCCGAGGGCAGCGGTCTGGTCTTTAGGTCAGGAGAACTGAGGCTGGAGTTCCCACTCTACTCTCAAAACTGAGGTCTTCTCATTTAGAGTGAGTGTGTTGACCAAGAAAGGGGACCTGAAGGATGGACCTCAGCCCAGATGTGCCGAAGGGCTGGCGCCGGGAAGAGAGGTCCAGGCAGAGGGATCAGCATAGGTACAGGTTCCAAGGCATTTGCATCCTCAGCTCCATGTTGACCTTGACTGACCCAAGAGGCTGGGTACACAGTGTGCCAGCCACCACTGAAGAGCTGAGTGGTCTCAGCGTGAAGGGCCTCATAAGCCTCCCTGAGGAGCCAGGGCTTTATTCCAAGTGGAAACAGAAATCCGTGCAGGTGGGGGCGTCTGAGTTATGTGGTGGGGTGGGGACAGCTCAGCCTGATGTGCATGGCGGGAAGTGGTCTGTAACTGCACCAGAGGGCAAGGCCTGTCCAAAGGCTGTTGGCAATCATCCCTGTCAGAGGTGGGGGAACCTAGAGCAATGGTCAGGAGCCGCACTGTGGCATAGAGCTGACCCTGAGGTATCTTCATTCATGCGCTTTGCCAAGATCCCCAGGACAGATGCTCCACCTCATGTGCTGCATCAGGGGACCCCAAGCACATAGAGTGACAGGATCCAGGAATCAGAGCATGACTGACAAAAAGGAGTCTGGAGTGAGAAGCTCTGCAGGAGGGAGAGAGACGAGGAGAGCCGGGGATTTTACGGTGAGAGAGGATGTCGGGTCTCTCCTGGCATTGGGTTATTAGTGGTGCCGAGCTGGACACGCTTTTCATCTCTGAGCAGTGGGCGACTAAGATCTGAGAGCAGGAACCAGAGAGAAATGTCCTTCATAGAAACTCAACTTGTCTTTATTATTTAGGAGGCTGTGCTCAGCCTGACCACTCACCTCCTGTGTGACCCACACTGATCCCTTTCCCTCGGGGCCAAGTGCGCAGCGAGGGCCGCTCCGGCTCAGCCTTGCGGGAACCCTGTGATTCTATGACCGGGCTGTCAGCCTAGGCCTGGGACACACAGCGAGCCCCCATGCCTCCTCCAGGCCTGCTTCCCCTTGCTTCATCCCTGAAAGCCCTCATCACAGGGGACATCCCCCTTCTCTGATGTCTCTCTCTGAGCCTGATGTGCATCTGTCTCCTGCCAGTTAGAGGAAATCCTTCTCTGTTAGATGCAAGATCTTTAAAGGGCCTCAGATCTCGTTGGCAAGCTCTCTTTTCTGGGCCGGGCTCCCTTGACAGCACTGCTGGTGTCTTCCAGCAGGCAAGGGTAAGGAGGCGGGGTTGCAGGAGGATGAAAGGCCCCCCTTTCCTGCTGTGGGATTCAAGGCTGGATCAGGGCCCAATTACACCACTTCATTCATCCAGTTCAGTGTTCTTCCCAAACAATGATGTATCTGACAGATCTGCTCTGGGTAATAATGGCCAGGTGGACCCTGCTTTAAGGAAATTCTATTTACAGAAATCCCCTTGAACAAACTAACTCAAGGAAGGCAGGGCTCTTTGATCATCATAAGAATCTGCCCAGGGATCCCTGTAAACCCCAGCAGCCCCAGGGAATCACCAAGTCCATTTGGAGAGCACTGTGACACGGGCTGAAAGAGTGAAGAGTAGAAAAATAGAAGTACCAAATTTAGGGCCATTTCCTGTTAAACTCAGTGAGAATAAAGTAGAATAGGAGGAGGAGACATTAGCGTCAGAACAAAATTTTCCCTCGGTCCCCTGTCAGCAGGAGGAGGATTGGAGAAAGTATCTGACCCGTTACTTGGACAGAGTCTCCTGACTTTGGGAAACACCTCTATTGTGTGTGTGTGTGTGTGTGTGTGTGTGTTTGTTCTGGTGCAAGAAAGGAATTACTATGTATATTTACTCTCTATTGTGAAGTTGTTCTCACCAACAACTTGTGATGGTTCCCATTTCTTCGCATCTGCATGATGTTGCTGGGTTGAATGGTGGTCTCCAAAAAGATATATCCACATCCTAATTCCTGGAACCTGTGTCTGTCACTTTATTTGGGAAAAGTGTGTCATTAAGTTAAAGATTTTGAGATGAGATCATCTTGGATAATCCGGGTGAGCCCTGAATCCCTTGTAAGAGTCAGGCAGAGGGAAATTAGACATAAGAAAAGACAAAGACACACAGAGGAGAAGCTGATGTGAAGGCAGAAGCAGACTGTAGTGATGCGGCTACAAGCCAAGGGACACTGAAGATTGCTGGCAGCCACCAGAAACTAAAAGAGAGGCATGGAGTAGACTCTCTCCCAGCGTGCCCAGAGGGATCCTGGCCTGGCTGAAACATTGATTTTGGACTTCTGGACTCCAGAACTGTGAGAAAATAAATTTTTTTTAAGTCACAAATTTCGTGATAATTTGTTATGGCAGCAACAAGAAACTAATACATTGGTAAATATGATTCTTTTTTCCTATTTTAAAAATCCCCTTTAGGGCTTCCCTGGTGGCGCAGTGGTTGAGAGTCCGCCTGCCGATGCAGGGGACACGGGTTCATGCCCCGGTCTGGGAAGATCACACATGCTGCGGAGCGGCTGGGTCCTTGAGACATGGCCGCTGAGCCTGCACGACAGGAGCCTGTGGTCCGCACAGGAGAGGCCACAACAGTGAGAGGTCCGCGTATCGCAGAAAAAAAAAAATCCCCTTTAGTAGATAAGTGATTTAAAGCAAAAGTAGTATCAATGAATTGTAGGGTTATAATATTTGCAGGAGTAAAATGTATAACATTAGCACAAAGAACAAGAGAGGGAGAGTGAAGGATTACTGTTGTAAGGTTATTATACTATACTTGAAGTCATATAATATTACTTGAAGAGGGACTGTGCTAAGTTGAAGATATATACTATAAACCCAAAAGCATCCACTTACAAAAAGGAGCAGAAAAGAAAAAGAAAGCCAACAAATAATATGGAATTATACAAACTACTTAACATCTATAATTTATAATTATTATAATAAAATATAAAATTATTCAATATTGCTAGCTATTCTCCTCCCTAAAATATAGCTTTTTAGAGTTTACTTTAACTCTGCCATATTGTTTTCTATAGTGACTCATTTTTTAAATTTATGTGCATAACTTACTATTTTCTGTGTTCCCCATTGTTTCTCCTATCCCATGCCTTCCTTCTTGGCCTACTTTCCTTCTCTATTTAAAGTGACCCTCTTAAGATTTTTGTGTGTTTATTTGCCTATTTTTCACTAGTAGAGAAATGTGATAGGCAAACTGTCTTCATTTTTTGATGTCTCAAAACATCTTCATTTTGCCTTTTCTCTTGAGTGAAAGTTTGCCTTGGTATACAATAAAAGTTTGGCACTTCAGTACTGTAAGTATATAATTTCATTCCAGCATCTCTTTCTGCTGAGAAGAAATCAGTTGTCAATCTGATTGCTGTTTACTCTTGCTCTCTTTTTCCTCTCTGTTGACTTCTGAGGTTGTCTCCTACTCTGCGTGTTCAACAGTTGTCTTGGAGTGGACTCTACTTTGAAGCACTCTAAATGTGGGTTAGCTCTTATGACTCATGTCTTTCTTTGAGTCTGAAGATGTCTTAGCTCTTTTCAATGATTGTTTCTCTGCTATGACTTCTATTTTCTCTTGAAATCCCTACCAAATGTTTGTTGGATCGTATTAACCTATCCTCTATGTCTTTTAAATACACTTCTCTTATTACATATTTTTTTCCCTCTGTTCTGAATTTGAATACATTCCTCAGTGCCATTTCCAATTCAATTCATGTCTCTTCAAATACATCCAGTTTAGCATTTATCTCATCCATTGAGTTTTTATTTCAGTGACTATAGTTTTTTTTTTTCCTAATGTTTGTATTTGATTTTTACGTATACATCTGTTCCTGTTTCACTTTACTGGCTTTGTTTCATAATTTCTTATTTCTAATGTAATTATTTTTAAAATTATCTCACTTTTTCCTTTTTTGAAGTACAGTTGATATACAATATTATATTAGTTTCAGGTGTACACTATAGTGATTCCACATTTATATACATTATGAATTGGTCGCCACAATAAGTCTAGTAACCATCTGTCACCATACAACATTATTACAATATTATTGACTATTTTCCCTATGCTGTACATTATATACTCATTACTTTTATTTTATAACTAGAAGTTTGTATTAATGTCCTTTGCCTATTTTGCCCAACACCCCACTTCCCCCCCTTGCAACCACCATTTTGTTCTCTGTATCTATGAGTCTGTTTCTGTTTTGTTTTGTTTGTTCATTTGTTTTGATTTTTAGACTCCACATTTAAGTGAAATTGTATGGTATCTGTCTTTCTCTGACTTATTTCACTTAGCATAATACTCTTTAAGTCCATCCATGTTGTCACAAATGGCAAAAATTCTTTTTTATGACAGAGTAATTTTGCATTGTGTGTGTGTGTGTATATATATATATATATATATATATATATATATATATATATATATATATATATACCACATCTTTATCCATTTGTCTATTAATGGGCACTTCCATATCTAGGCTACTGTAAATAATGCTGCCATGAACTAGGGATGCATATACCTTTTAAATTATTATTTTCATGTTCTTCAGATAAATGCCCAGAAGTGGCACTGTTGGATCATAAGGCAGTTCTATTTCTCATTTTCCATAGTGGTTGCACCAATTTACATTCCCACGAACAGTGCATGAGGGTTCCCTGTTCTCTAACATCCGTCATCAAAACTTGCTCTTTATTCTCTTTTTGATAATAGTCATTCTGAAGGCATGAGGTGATATCTCATTGTGGTTTTGGTTTATATTTCCCTGATGATTAGTGATTTGGACTACGTTTTCATGTGTCTGTTGGCCATCTACTTGTCTTCCTTGGAAAAATGTCTATTCAAGTCCTCTGCTCATTTTTTAGTTGGGTTGTTTGGGTTTTTTTTTTTAATTTGTTTATTTTATTTTTATGTATTCTGGCTGCATTGGGTCTCCGTTGCTGCATGCCGGCTTTCTCTAGTTGTGGCGAGCAGGGGCTACTCTTCGTTGCAGAGCACAGGCTCTAGACAGCAGGCTCGGCAGCTGTGGCGCACAGGCCTAGTTGCTCCACAGCATGTGGGATCTTCCCGGACCAGGGCTCAAACCCATGTCCCCTGCATTGGCAGGCGGACCCCCAACCACTGCACCACCAGGGAAGCCCTGTTTGGGTGTTTTTTTAATATTAAATTGTATGAGTTCTTTATATATATATATATAGGATATTAACCCCTTATTGGGATATACAATATGTAAATATCTTCTCCCATTCGGTAAGTTGCCTTTTCATTTGTTGATGGTTTCCTTCACTGTGCAAAAGCTTTTTTAGTTTGATGCAGTCCCGTTTGTTTATCTTTGCTATTGTTTCCCTTGCCTTTGCAGTCAGATTCACAAAAACTTCTCTAAGACTGATGTCAATGAGGTTACTGCCTATGTTTTCTTCTAGGAATTTTATGGTCTCAGGTCTTACATTCAAGTCTTTAATCTATTTTGAGTTAACTTTTGTATATGGCATAAGATAGTGGGCTAGTTTCATTCTTTTGCATGTGGCTGTCCAACACCATTTATTGAAGAGATTATCCTCTCTCCATTGCATGTTCTTTGCTCCTTTGCCATAAATTAATTATCCATATATGTGTGGATTTATTTCCAAGCTCTCACTTCTGTTTCATTGTTCTGTGTGTGTGTGTGTGTGTGTGTGTGTGTGTGTGTGCCAGTACTATATAGTTTTAATTACTATAGTTTAGTAGTATAATTTGAAATCATGGAGTATGATACCTCCAGTTTGTTTTCTTCCTTAAAATTGCTTTAACTATTTGAGGTCTTTTGTGTTTCCATACAAATTTTAGAATTATTTGTTCCTGTTCTGTGAAACATGCCATTCATACTTTGAATCTACATTGAATCCATAGATGGTTTTGGGTAGTATGCACATTTAAATAATATTAATTCTCCAGTTCATTAGCAATGTATATCTTTTCATTTATTTGTGTCATTCAATTTCTTTCATTAATGTCTTATAGTTTTCAGAGTACAAGTCTTTCACTTCATTGGTTAAATTTATTCCTGGGTATTTTTTTGATGCAATTATAAATGGGACTGTTTTCTTAATTTCTCTGTCTGATAGTTCACTTTTAGTGTATATATAGAAACTCAACAGATTTCTGTATACTTATTTTGTATCCTGCAACTTTACTGGATTCATTTATTAGTTCTAACAATTTTTTTGAGGAATCTTTAGAGTTTTCTATATATAGGATCATGTCATCTGCAAATAGGGAGAGCTTACTTCTTCCTTTCCAATTTGGATGATTTTAATCTCTTTTACTTATTTGATTGCTGTGGCTGGACTTTCAAACTATGTTCAGTAAAAGTGGCAACACTGGGAATCCTTATCCTCTTCCTGACCTTAGAGGAAAATCTTTCAGCTTTTCACCTTGAGTGTGATGTTAGCTGTGGGCTTGTCATATATCACCTTTACTATGTTGAGGTATATTTCCTCTATGCTGACATTGTTGAGAGTTTTTAAGGGATGTTTAATTTGTCAGATGCTTTTTCTGCATCTATTGAGATGATTATATGATTTTTATCTTTCAATTTGTTAATGTGGTGTAAACTGTTTATTGATTTGTGGATATTAAACCAACCCTACATCCTTGGAATAAAGCCCACTTAATCATGGTGTATGATCCTTTTATTGTATTATTGAATTCATTTGCTAATATTTTGTTGAGGATTTTTGTATCTGTTTTCATCAGGGATATTGGCCTATAATATTTTGGTAGTCTTTACCTGATTTTGATATCAGGGTAATGCTGGTCTCACAGAATGAGTTTGGAAGCATTCCTTCCTCTTTGATTTCTGGATTAATTTCAGAAGGATAGGCATTAACTCTTCTTTAAATGTTTGATGGAATTCAACTGTGAAGTTTTCTGGTCCTGGACTTTTGTTTGTTGGGAATTTTTTAAATTACTGATCCAATTTCATTACTATGGGCCATTCAGATTTTCTATTTCTTCCTGATTCAGTCTTGAAAGATTATATGTTTCTAGGAATTTATCCATTTCTTGTAGGCTGTCCAGTGTTGGCATATAATTGCTCATAGTAATCTCTTATGATCTTATGATCCTTACTATTTCTGTGGCATTGGTTGTAACTTCTCCTCTTTCATTTCTGAGTTTATTTATTTCTTCTCTCTCACTCACTTCTCAATTAGTCTGGCTAAAAGTATATCAATTTTGTTTATCTTTTCAAAGAATCAGCTCTTACTTTCATTGATCTTTTCTATTGTATTTAGTCTCTATTTCATTTATTTCCCCTCTGATCTTTATTATTTCCTTTCTTCTACTAGCTTTGGGCTTTCTTTCTGCTTTTTTCCCTAGTTCCTTTAGGTGTGAGGTTAGATTGTTAGTTTGAGATTTTTCTTGTTTCCTGAGGTAGGCCTGTATCCCTATAAAGCTCCTTCTTGGAACAGCTTTTGCTGTGTCCCATAGATTTTGGATCATTGTGTTCCCATTTTCATTGTCTCAAGGTATATATATATATATATATATATATATATATATATATTTTTTTTTTTTTTTTTTTTTTTTTGCGGTACGCGGGCCTCTCACTGTTGTGGCCTCTCCCGTTGCAGAGCACAGGCTCCGGATGCACAGGCTCAGGGGCCATGGCTCACGGACCCCGCTGCTCCATGGCATGTGGGATCTTCCTGGACTGGGGCACGAACCCGTGTCCCCTGCATTGGCAGGCAGACTCTCAACCACTGCACCACCAGGGAAGCCCTCAAGATATATTTTGATTTCTTCATTGACCCTTTGGTGTTTAGTAACATATTGCCTCCCTGTATTTGTGCTTTTTGTGATTTTCTTCTGTCCAGGTGGAGATGCTGGTGGGGATGTACGAAATTCACACGTGTAGGTGGGTACTGAAAGTCTGAGAACATTTACGGATCCCAAGAGGGAGTCAGTGACGTGAAAAGGGAAGAGTTAACGAGACCCTGTTTTTAACAAGAGGAGTGGAGAAGGGGCCAGAAGCACAAAGAAGTTTTCAATAAATATTGATTTCTGGTTTCATACTGTTGTGGTCAGAAAAGATGCTTGATGTGATTTAAGTCTTCTTAATTGTAATGAGACTTGCTTTGTGGCCTAACATGTGATCTATCCTGGAGAACATTCTATGTGCACCTGAAAGGAATGTGTACTCTGCTGTTTTGGGGTGGAATGTTCTGTATGTGTCTATTGAGTTTATCTGATATAATGTGTCAAGTTCAATGTTTCCTTATTGATTTTATGTCTAGATGATCTATTCATTGAGATAAGATGGGTGTTGAAGTCCCCTACTATCATTGTATTACTCTCAATTTCTCCCTTTATGTCTGTTAATATTTGCTTTATGTATTTAGGTGCTCCTGTGTTGGGTCCATAGATATTTACAAGCATTATATCCTCTTGTTTGGGTTGATCCCTTTACCATTATGTAATGCCCTCATCACTCGTTAGTCTTTGTTTTAAAGTCTATTTTGTCTGATATAAGTATTGCTACTCCAGCTTTCTTTTCATTTCCATTTGCATGGAATACCTTTTTTTCATCCCTTCACCTTCAGTCTGTGTGTGTCTTTAGATCTGAAGTGAGTCTCTTGTAGGCAGCATATATATTGCTCTTTTTTTTTTAATCCATTCAGCCATTCTGTGTGTTTTGATTGGAACATTTAGTCTATTTACATTTAAAGTAATTATAGGTGTATGCCTATTGCCATTTTGTTAATTGTTTTGTGGTTGTTTCTGTAGTTCTATTTTGTTCCCTTAAACTATTCTCATTTTTTGTTTATTTTTTTTTCTTTTTGTGTTCTGATTGGGTGATTTCAACTACCCTGTCTTCTATATCACTGATCTGTTCTTCTGCATCTTCTAATTGGCTATTGATTCCCTCTGATGTATTTTTTCTTTCAGTTATTGTATTCTTCAACTCTAATTGGTCCTTTTTAATATTTTCTATCTCTTTGTTTTATTTTATTTTTTATTGAAGCATAGTTAATTTACAATGTTGTGTTAGCTTCTGCTGTACAGTGAAGTGATTCAGTTATATATATATATATATATATATATATATATATATATATATATACACACATTCTTTTCTCTATCTCTTTGATGAAGTTCTCACTGAGTTCACCCATTCTTTTCCCAAGTTTGTTGAGCAAATGTATGAGTATTACTTTGAACTCTTTATCTGGTAACTTACTTATCCCAATTTTGTTTTGTTCTTTTTCTGAGGTTTTGTCTTGTTCTTTGGTTTGGAAAGTATTCCTTTGTCTCTTCATTTTGCCCAACTCTGTGTTCGTTTCTATGCATTAGGTATATCACCTACATCCTTCAGTCTTGATAGAATGGACTTATGTAGAAAGTGTGTGGGGCCTAGTGGCACATTTCCCTCTTTTGGTCACCTGCGCCAGGTGCTCCAGGGATATACCCTATGAGGCTGTGTGCAACCTTCTGTGGTAGTTGGGCTGTGATTGCTATGGACATGCTGGTGGGAGCGGATGGCCCCCAGACCAGCTGGCTGCACGGGTTACCTATGACTGCTGCAGATGCCCTGGTGGGCATGGCTGGCCCTCAGCCCAGATGGTTGAGAGGTCTTACTGTGATTGTTTCAAGCATGCTGGCCTCCCAGAGCAGGAGCCACCTTGGAGGGTTGCCAGTGTTGGCTGGGGCTGCCTGTTGGATGTGGTGGAGTGGGAGCCACTTTGGAGGATCCAGCCTGGATGGACAGGTCGAGCAAGGTTGGTCCTCAGGGGGATTCCAGGTCAGGGTACATAGTGTTAGGTAGGCTGATGGAGAGACACAGAAATGTTGCCCTCCAGTGCTGGGCCATCTAGGTAGAAGGAGAGGAAAAAAAAAAAAAGGTACCCTGCAGCACTTCTGCCCCTGAAGAAAGTTACACTAGATCCCTGCCCTCCATCATATACCTTAAAATTAACCAATAAATTTCCTTCTCATATGACCCAAGTACTTTTCTAAGTGCTGTCTCTGTGTTGAAGTTCTGAATAAGTTGGTTTATGTGTGAACCCTTCAAGAAATGAGCCTCAATTTCCCACAGCTCAATTTCCCTACAAATTTCTCCTGCTCTCCTGGACTCATTGGTTTTCAAAGCCAGACATTATGGGGGCTCCTCTTCCCAGCGCAGACCCACGGGCTGAGAAACCCAAGGTGGTGCTTAGACCCCTGGCTCCTCCATGGTTTTGATATCCCTCCTGCTTGTGGATCACTGAACCAGGGGTGTGGGTTCTGACTAGACTGTGTTTCTGCCCCTCCTATCTGTCTTGATGTGACCTTTTCTTTATATTCTTAGTTGTAGAAAATCTGTTCTGCTCATGTTCAGGTCATTCTCAGAGATAGTTTTTCTATATGTAGTTGTAATTTTGGTGTGTCTGTGGGAGGAGGTGAGCTCAGGATCTTCCTACTCCACCATCTTTCTAATTATCTCAGATTTTTAAGCCTACTTTTCAAATTACTTTTTCAGATCTTAAAGGCACTTCACCTGGAGTAAATATCTGTTCTTATAGACATTTTTTGGCAATCTTTATTAGCTTTAGATTTCTTCAAGTGGTTTAGAATTTTGGATATTAGACTCACTCTAAGAGGGCAGTTTTGGGTTGTTATATATTTCTTTCCTCTCTCTCTTTTCTCTGTGCTCACTCACTCTGTACAGCAGTTTTATGGCTGCCTCTATTCAGTACTCCCATTAGGGGAACTCCAATATAGAAGCTCTTGTCCTATACTGGAAGCTCAGAGTCCCTGCCCCAGAATGACAGTGCGGATAAACAAGACCTAGTTATAAGGGAGATGGGTGACTTAGTCCTTTTCTGGTTGAGTCTGTGTTTGAGCCCTCACCCTCAAGTTCATAAGGTGCTGAGATCACCACTCTAGGGTATGGATTCTTGGCAGCTTTTTCTTCAGGACTTCTCATGAGCTAAGATGTCCTTCCCCAGGCCCTAGCATCACACAATTAGGTTTTCTCTGACCTCTCGTCTTACATGGGGTACCAATAGATAATGGAACTAACTTACTCCTGGCTGCAATAGTTGATCGCTGCACTTCCTGAAAGACCCAGAGATGAGCAAGCATGTGCCTTGAGATTTCACTGCCTTTCTGTTTTATTTGAGATCCACAGAGATAGTTATCTTGTGTTTGAGCTTTTTAACCAGTCATAGTTCATCTATCATTGTTATTCATTTGCAGCATTGGAGATATCAAATCAAAATGTGAAGTTGGTGATAGTCTTGACAGAAGACCCAGATGTGGCTCCTAATCCACTAATGTACAACTTATTATTTGGCCTTTTGAAACTTAGGAATAATTCTTAGACCTGCAACCTTACATCACTTGGACGCAAGGATCCGAAGCCACAAGATTTAGAACCACTGGCATAAGATATGCAATTTGTGGAGTTTGAATGGCCCTTCCCCAAATATCTTCAGCACAGCCTGGCAAAAATGCATTGATTTTAGTGTATATCAAACACACAGTTAAACTGCTGACTGTGTGGAGTGTAGAAAGATCTTACTTGAGACCCTGAAACTATTAACCCATTAGCATCTAACAGGAGAGTTTCCTTTGTCTCATTGACTTCCAATACTGGACAAACAGACGTGTCCCACAGAATGAGACAAGATAGCTGAATCAGGGAAGCTGAGGGAAGAATCCATGAAGAATCAGTACAGATTCATTGTGACAGACTACAACCTATCTGAGTCCTCCAGAAATGGGGAACAACCAAAGGTCAGGGTCGTGGTTTATGTGCTGGGCATGTCAGGGACATGCCCAGAACATGGTCAGTTTGTATCTTAGTGCACTTGCTCTCCCACTATGTACATGATGATTCCAATGTTTATCCATCATTGACATCAAATAAAGGTGGTCTATTTCTCCTTTTCCAAAAGATTAATTTAATGGGGGCCCATTTCTTTAAGTTTAAATTCTTCTCCAATAATATTTCCTTAACCTTCAGGCATGCTATACCTTTCAGCCACCAATCACTAGAAGCTAAGGTAGCCAGTGTTCATCCAAAGTCAATAGCTTTATGCCTCCTGCCAGCCTCATCTCTATATTAAATTTGATCATTGAACTTATGTTTATAACTTTTATTCTGCCCTAACGTGATTTCTAAAAATGTCTTATGTATTTTTGGTAAAGACAAGACCCACTTTAATATAGCCTAGTTCTATATTTCCTAAATAAGTTTTCACAGAATGTTAATTCCATTGGCTATTAATTGGAATAACCTAGAAAAAGAAATGTTTGCTCTTTTAAAAATAGGAGAGGGGGAACTGAATTAAACAAAGTTAAACATTTTTACTTTTTATGTTTACATTAGGAATTATCTAATCCTTTAACAGTCTCATGTGCAATATGATTCCTTAGGATGGGGATCAGGTGTTTGATTTTTCTAGGCACATCTGATCATGGAAATTTGTTTTTCAGAGCACCTTCAGGAGCTTCTATTCTGTTGAATCCTCTGTGGGAAATGCCAATAAAGTCCAACCAAAGGGATTTAATGTTGCATGGTCTTATTAAGGAGAACAATATTTCATGGTATTCTGCAGAGGGTAAAGTACTTACTTTCAGGTGCTCCACAATTTTGAGAGCCAACCATTATTTTTTAAATCAGTCTGGTGGCAGTGCAGAGTGTAGACTGCAGCAGAGCTGCCTGACAAGGGTTCAGGAAGGGAAAATGAAGTAGAGAAACTATGCAGTCTGAATTTTGAAAGGACATTTGGGCTTGAGAAGGGAGCATGGGCTCAGCGTAGAACTGAAAGAACTTGTGTCTCATGGGATGTGAGCAGTGATGGAGAGGGGCACCAAGAATTTTATCATTTATTCACGCTACAAGTATTTACTGAGCACTTGTCACGTGCCAGGCACTGTTGTTCCAGGTACTGTGGATACAGCAGTGAACAAGAGATAAAATCCCTGGCCTCTTGGGATTTGTATCTTTCCCATGCTTTAGGGGGACTGGGTGGGGTGCTGTGCATGGAGAAAGGGACTACCTCACTTCAAGGAGAAGTAGCCTTGATGGGCAGGGTGGGGAGTCTGACTCTCTGGAGGGTGCTGGGCACCCGATGTCCAGGTGGAGATGCTGGTGGGGATGTACGAAGTGCAATTGGATATAGAATTCACACGTGTAGGTGGGTACTGAAAGCCTGAGAACATTTACGGTTCCCAAGAGGGAGTCAGTGATGTGAAAAGGAAAGAGTTAACGAGCCCCTGTTTTTAACAAGAGGAGTGGAGAAGGGGCCAGAAGCACAAAGAATTTTTCAATAAATATTTGGTGAATGTAAATAAATGAGACCCAGACTGAGAGAGACAGCGAACCAGAAGAGAGTAGTGCTGGGAAGACAACAAAGGAAAGAGTGTCAAAAAGGAAGGTGAGGTCAGTCAAATTCAGCAGCCTTAAATCTGGCCAAGGGCCAAAGCAAAAAACAAAATAAGGTTGTGTCTTTCTCCTTCTGCTTTAACTACTGGCTTCCCTTCTGCTCCTCCTGGGGGGCTCTGGAACTCCCAGCTTATTATAAACATATTTTCCCATAGCCTCAGTCTCTTCACATTCATTGCGTGCATTTCCTGTCTCATCTGAAATCTGTGTCTCTGCCTTCACCTCTAGCTTCTTACAAAAATACAGCTTCCCAGAAGTTTTCTCAAGGGGAGGCAGCTCATCCTCACACATCCTAACTAACCCTCTTGGGGTCCAGAGCTGGTCTTTGGAATGGATTTCTTACCTCTTCTTACTTTACAACCACCACGGAAAGTGGTGGACAGCTGGGCCACAGTTACTCCATTTCCATTTTGCAAAACCCCTACTCCACCTTTCCTATTACTGCTGTCCACTGGCCCAAAGGTTATTAAAATACAGGCACCTGACATCCATTTTGTATTTTTATTTCAAGCCCACCATCACCCTGGTGATTTCAATGTCTCTATTAATGAAACATCTGGCATCAGTATCAAAGTCCCTTCTTCTTGATCATAACATCTTTCACACTCTACTTCTGTAGCCGATTTTGTGGCCTCACCCCAGATTTTGTGACTACTGAGAACTCTCCCATTTATGGTCTTCTAAATTCCCAACCCCGAATTCACAGCCTCTTTCCCCCTCATTTTCTTGACTTCCCCATAGGAAATCCCCAGGGCAGTGGGCTGAGGTCTAGTACACCCTGCTTGGACTCTGGTCCCTTTCTTTGTCTCCCCACTCTGTGGTTCATCTTTCACATTGCTCTCTTCTGAAATTTTTTATAACCTTCATCTGACCATGACATTGCTCTGTTAAAATTCATTCAATGGTTCCCTTTCCTTATAGAGCAAAAGGCAAACCTCCTAGCAGGACAATCCCTCCCAGCAGGACTTAGGAAAGCTTCAAGGACTGGTCTCCCACTGCTTCTCTGACCTCATGCCTTCCATGGTGCTCTCTCCGTGCCCCAGACACAACTATACCACACACAAGCCACCCATCAATGCCACATCGAAACTGCTGCCAGAAAAGCCTCACATCCCCATCTGCCAGCATTACACGTCATCCCTTCCAACTCAGCCCTCAAAACCCAGTTCTAGCTCCATCATCTCTGTCCTGGGCCAATAGCTGCATTTCATCGACTGGGCCTCCATAAGCCCAGTGTCCACTGTATCCCAGGCATGCCTCCATCACAGGTCTTGTGAGGTTACTGTGTATCTGGGTGTCTATTTCTCTGTCTCTCACTAGATGCTAACCTATCTAAGAACTTATCTCCTTTTCCCCCAGAACCTGGCCAGTGTAGTCAATGTTGTCAATAAATGTTTGATGAATACTTAGAAAAACAAGAGGTGAAGGGAATAAGTTGAGGTTAAAGAGTTCTGATTACAAATGTTAGCTAATAAATTTGAAATAGTAAGAGCCAGATTCAAATTCCATTTTATTACCTACTATTATGTGACCTGGGACAAACCACTAGGAATAACAGAACATTCATTGAACGCTTATCTGCGGCCAGGCACTGTCTTATTCAAGCTTGATAATAAGTCCTTATCATACCTGTTTTAGAGAGGAGGAAATGGTGGCTACCTAGTTGAGTAGCTTGCCCAAAATCACAGCTATAGAAAGGTCAGAGCTGAGACTCAAACCTAAACTAATGTCCAGAAACCTATGGTGTTAACCACTCTGTCCTAATGGTGCCATGCCCTGACTCTCACAATCCCTTCCAGCCTACTTTAGTGGGATGTTGTGAGGGTGAAAATGAGTTAATATGCATCACAGAAAAGTGCATTTCAAACGTAAGTTCTTATTATATGTTAAGTCGTTAATTTACCAGCCCTCCATCCAACCCCCCACCAAAGCTAATCATTTGAACATCTTTAATAGCTTAAAAGTAGCTGTTACTTAGAATCTGAATTCAACACAGGATCAGAGTCAATTACAGTTTCTGGTAAAGTTAATCTGTTCTCACTCATTATGACTATGATTATCGTGACAATTATTATTAGACTAGAATCAAAAATTATTTCCAGCTCGAAGATAGAGACAGCAAACTATTTCTTGAGCCAAGACACAAAGACCCTCCTTCCCAAGGTGGCATAATAAAGAGCTCCTGGGGTAATCTTTGTGGAGTTGCATTGTTAACGCTCTCCTAAGGGACAACCTTGGCTCTAATTGCTCAAGTCAGACTTGGCCTGTCGAGCTACCTGAATTAAGTGGGCAAATTGGAATTTTCAGTGGAACCATCTGGGACATCACCTTTAACCCTCTCCATGTGCGCAGCCCAGACCACTGCTCATCACAATGGAGAAACCCTCACCTCCACCCACCTCCTCTTATGAGTATGCGAGTCTCTTTCTCCTGCTGGACTCTGGCAGAGCATATAGTGAACGGGGTGGAGGGAGTGAGGCAGCAGCCAATACTCTTGGCACCTGAGCACCAGAACCTCAAAATCCAGCTTTTTAACATCACAACCTGCTCAGGGCATGTGCCAAGCTTTGAATTAGCCATCACTGGGCTCCAGGTTAGAAGCCCAGAGTGCAATCCCCTTCTGCCACTTACTAGTTCTATGGAATTTAGCAAACCACGTACACTCTACGGTGAGTGTACATGAGAGATGAAGGTAGGCATACTGTGAGCCAACAGAGAGGAGGGCTACCTCATTCAGACAGAGCGGGGTGTTAGAGGGACTTCTTGGAAGGCTGACTTAGTTTTATCAAAATGAACCAGAATTTGGGAGAGGGGAAAGATAGTGTCCGTGAAACATGGGTGGCAGGAGAACCTGGGAAATGGGGAAGGGGTACATGTGTGTGGAGGAGCTGAGGAACTGGAATGTCATGTGCAGGTGAAGGAAAAATCACTGGGCAGTTTAGAGTAGGGTTGTTCTGTGGAGAGCTCTGGACTGAAGAATAATCAGCCTTGACACTGCAGACAATTGGAAGTGATCACACCTGGAGGCAGGGGACAAGTTAATAAGCCTCTATATTAATTGAGGCAAGAGATGAGGAAGGAAGTATTAATAGGGATGGAAGAGATAACTTCTTTCAAATTAGTAAAATAAAAATAAGCAGCCAACATAGAACCATTAAAGAGAGGAACAAACAGAGGAAGAACCAGATGAACAGTCCAGGTTGGTCTTTAGCATCGTAAAACTTGTCCCCTTAGAGACCTCTCTGCAAGTATCTTCATGTAGTTTCCTGGCCAACAGTGGGTAACTCTTGAGCACCATAACATAACACACACACACACACACACACACACACACACACACACATGCATCTGCACACTCATGCTTACACAAACATGCATGAATGTATGTCCATATGTGTGAGCACATGCAAATATGTGAACATGCACACATATACACAAGCACACACATATATTGAACCACACATACATGAATACATACATGCACAAACATACTCATGCATGCACACACATGAACCCCCATGCACATGCACTATTAATCCATTAAAGAAAATATTCCTATTAACCCCACTTTTCAGATAAGAAAATAGAAACATAAGAAGTTAATTGCCCACAGTTTCAAAAATATTAATTTCCTATTAGAAAAGGACATTAAGATTCTATTTAAAAAATGAGGAAAACAAAATACTGTGTTTTTGAGAGTCACCCTTAAAATAAAACATACAGAAGGCTGAAGAGCACAAAAGTGGGCAAAGATATATAAGCAAATGCAAATCTTAAAGAAGTATCGTGATATTAATATTTGATAAAATGGAAATCAATAATGGACAAAATAGGCCAAAAAAGGCATTAAAAATATAAGTTTAATATTAAAGATAAGAATTTAACATTGAACAATATATAGAAAGATATTAATTTAATATTAACAGACAATATACAGTGAAAAAATAGTAGTCATCAATCTTTGTGTACTGAAAAATATTGCATCAAAATATGTAAAGCACATACTATTAGAAATATAATTTGCAACAAAGACCTACTGTAGCAGAGGGAACAATACACAATATTTTGTAATAACCTATAAGGGAAAAGAATCTGAAAAAGAATATATATATATACACATATATAAATATAACTGAAACACTGTGCTCTATACCATAAACTAACACAATATTGTAAATCAACTATACTTCAATGAAAAAAAGAAATACAATTTGCAGAAGAATAAATTTACAAAAACACAATGGAGTTGGGAGATTTAAACATACTTATATTAGTTAGGATTTGCTAGAGAAACAACAGTATGTAAATACACATAGAAAGAGATTTATTTTTAGGAATTGGCTCACAGCACTGTAGAGGCTGACAAGTCCAGAATCTTCAGTGTGGGCCAGCAGTCTGTAAATTCAGGAAGAGTTGAAGTTTAAGTCCAAAGGCAGCCTGCTAGTGGAATTCCCTTCTCCTTGGGGTATGTCAGTTTTTTTCTGTTAAGTCTTTCAACTGATTGGATGAGCCTCGCCCAAATTATAGAGGGCAATCTGCTTTACTCAGTCTACTGATTTAAATATTATTGTCATCTAAAAAATACCTGTATGTAAACATCTAGAATAAGGTTAAACCAAATATTTGGGTACCATGGCCTAACCAAGTAATTGAACACGTAAAATTAACTATCACAATTCCTTTATAAATATTTGATGTATCAAAGAACAGCAAAGCAAGGATATTGGTGTGAATAATATATTACAAGGGAACATAATTTCACACATTTATTTACACATATGTATTCATTCATACATGTACATATCTATATAGCTGAACTCTGTACTCCGAAAGTATAGATTACACAATTCTTTTTCATGGCCTACATCACACTTCAAAAATACTGATCATATACCCTAAAAGAACTAAATAAAAAAGAACTAAATGAAAACTGTACAAGTCACAGTGAATATGCTAAAATTTAATTTTATAATTTATATTGAAATGCTCCAACCACTTTGAAATGATTTTAAAAATCCACTCTCATAAATTATTATTGGAACAAAGAAGAAATAAAATTTTCATTTGCATGTGATTTAGAAAAGAACAATACTAAGAAGACTCCAGGTTAATACATATTGGGTAAGTCTAAAATTAATCTCAAAGAAAAACTAATAAATCTCAAGTGTTTTCAGCATTAAATACAAATGAATATAAATAAATACTACCAACCTCTTTAACTAAACAATTAAAAAGATAAATCCTAAATAAATCAAAATTCAAGAATGATAAAAACCTAAATAGATAAATAATCCAGAAAAAAAGGTAGATATATGTTCCAAAAATTGAATACCTTCAATAACAGCATCAGGCCCAGAGAATTTATAGGCAAAGGTATTTCAAACTTTTTTTTAACGTCTTTATTGGAGTATAATTGTTTTACAATGGTGTGTTAGTTTCTGCTTTATAACAAAGTGAATCAGTTATACATATACATATGTTCCCATATCTCTTCCCTCTTTCATCTCCCTCCCTCCCACCCTCCCTATCCCACCCCTCTAGGTGGTCTCAAACCACCTAGCTGATCTCCCTGTGCTATGCGGCTGCTTCCCACTAGCTATTTTACATTTGGTAGTGTATATATGTCCATGCCACTCTCTCACTTTGTCACAGCTTACTCTTCTCCCTCCCCATATCCTCAAGTCCATTCTCTAGTAGGTGTGTGTCTTTATTCTCGTCTTACACCTAGGTACTTCATGACATTTTTTTTTCTTAGATTCCATATATATGTGTTAGCATACAGTATTTGTTTTTCTCTTTCTGACTTACTTCACTCTGTATGACAGACTCTAGGTCCATCCACCTCATCACAAATAACTCAATTTTGTTTCTTTTTATGGCTGAGTAACATTCCATTGTATATATGTGCCACATCTTCTTTATCCATTCATCTGTCGATTGACACTTAGGTTGCTTCCATGTCCTGGCTATTGTAAATAGAGCTGCAATGAACATTTTGGTACATTACTCTTTTAGATTTATGGTTTTCTCAGGGTATATGACCAGTAGTGGGATTTCTGGATCATATGGTAGTTCTATTTGTAGTTTTGTTTTTTTTTTTTTAAGTACATTAAGCCTAACTCTACTTCTCACCCTCTTTTACTTTATTTTTTTTAACATCTTTATTGGAGTATAATTGCTTTACAATGGTATGTTAGTTTCAGCTTCACAACAAAATGAATCAGTTATATATATACATATGTTCCCATATCTCTTCCCGCTTGCGTCTCCCTCCCTCCCACCCTCCCTATCCCACCCCTCCAGGCGGTCACAAAGCACTGAGCTGATCTCCCTGTGCTATACGGCTGCTTCCCACTAGCTATCTACCTTACGTTTGGTAGTGTATATATGTCCATAGTGGCTGCACCAATCTACATTCTCACCAAGATTGCAAGAGGGTTCCCTTTCCTCCACACCCTCTCCAGCATTTATTGTTTCTAGATTTTTTGATGATGACCATTCTGACCGGTGTGAGATGATATCTCATTGTAGTTTTGATTTGCATTTCTCTAATGATCAATGATGTTGAGCATTCTTTCATGTGTTTGTTGGCAATCTGTATATCTTCTTTGAAGAAGTGTTCATTTAGGTCTTCTGTCCATTTTGGATTGGGTTGTTTGTTTTTTTGTTATTGAATTGCATGAGCTGCTTATAAATGTTGGAGATTAATCCTTTGTCAGTTGCTTCATTTGCAAATATTTCTCCCATTCTGAGGGCCGTCTTTTGGTCTTGTTTACAGTTTCCTTTGCTGTGCAAAAGCTTTTAAGTTTCATTAGGTCCCATTTGTTTATTTTTTTTTAATTTCCATTTCTCTAGGAGATGGGTCAAAAAGGACCTTGCTGTGATTTATGTCATGGAGTGTTCTGCCTATATTTTCCTCTGAGAGTTTTACAGTGTCTGGCCTTACATTTAGGTCTTTAATTCATTTTGAGTTTACTTTTGTGTATGGTGTTAGGGAGTGTTCTAATTTAATACTTTTACATGTACCTGTCCAGTTTTTCCAGCACCACTTACTGAAGAGGCTGTCTTTTCTCCACTGTACATTCCTGCCTCCTTTATCAAAGATAAGGTGACCATATGTGCGTGGGTTTATATCGGGGCTTTCTATCCTGTTCCATTTACCTATATTTCTATTTTTGTGCCAGTACCATACTGTCTTGATTACTATAGCTTTTTATATAGTCTGAAGTCAGGGAGCCTGATTCTTCCAGCTCCATTTTTCTTTCTCAAGATTGCTTTGGCTATTCGGGGTCTTTTGTGTTTCCATACAAATTGTGAAATTTTTTGTTCTAGTTCTGTGAAAAATGCCATTGGTAGTTTGATAGGGATTGCATTGAATCTGTACATTGCTTTGGGTAGTAGAGTCATTTTCACAATGTTGATTCTTCCAGTCCAAGACCATGGTGTATATCTCCATCTATTTGTATCATTTTTAATTTCTTTCATCAGTGTCTTATAATTTTCTGCATACAGGTCTTTTGTCTCCTTAGGTAGGTTTATTCCTAGATATTTTATTCATTTTGTTGCAATGGTAAATAAAACTGTTTTCTTAATTTCACTTTCAGATTTTTCATCATTAGTGTATAAGAATGCCAGAGATTTCTGTGCATTAACTTTGTATCCTACTACTTTACCAAATTCATTGATTAGCTCTAGTAGTTTTCTGGTAGCATCTTTAGGGTTCTCTATGTATAGTATCATGTCATCTGCAAAGAGTGACAGCTTTACTTCTTCTTTTCCAATTTGGATTCCTTTTATTTCTTTTTCTTCTCTGATTGCTGTGGCTAAAACTTCCAAAACTATGTTGAATAAAAGTGGTGAGAGTGGGCAACCTTGTCTTGTTCCTGATCTTAGAGGAAATGGTTTCAGTTTTTCACCATTGAGGACGATGTTGGCTGTGGGTTTGTCATATATGGCTTTTATTATGTTGAGGAAAGTTCCCTCTATGCCTACTTTCTGCAGGGTTTTTATCATAAATAGGTGTTGAATTTTGTCAAAAGTTTTCTCTGCATCTATTGAGATGATCATACAGTTTTTCTCCTTCAATTTTTTAATATGGTTTATCACATTGATTGATTTGCGTATATTAAAGAATGCTTGCATTCGTGGAATAAACCCCACTTGATCATGGTGTATGATCCTTTTAATGTGCTGTTGGATTCTGTTTGCTAGTATTTCATTGAGGAGTTTTGCATCTATGTTCATCAGTGATATTGGCCTGTAATTTTCTTCCTTTATGACATCTTTGTCTGGTTTTGGTATCAGGGTGATGTTGGCTTTAGAATGAGTTTGGCAGTGTTCCTCCCTCTGCTATATTTTGGAAGAGTTTGAGAAGCATAGGTGTTAGCTCTTCTCTAAATGTTTGATAGAATTCTGTGAAGCCATCTGGTCCTGGGCTTTCGTTTGTTGGAAGATTTTTTTGTTTTTTCGGTACGTGGGCCACCCACTGCTGTGGCCTTTCCCACTGCGGAGCACAGGCTCCGGACACACAGGATCAGCGGCCATGGCTCACAGGCCCAGCCGCTCTGCGGCATGCGGGATCAACCTGGACCGGGGCACGAACCCGCATGCCCTGCATCGCAGGCGGACTCTCAAATACTGCGCCACCAGGGAAGCCTGGAAGATTTTTAATCACAATTTCAATTTCAGTGCTTGTGATTGCTCTGTTCATATTTTCTATTTCTTCCTGGTTCAGTCTCGGCAGGTTGTGCATTTCTAAGAATTTGTCCATTTCTTCCAGGTTGTCCATTTTATTGGCATAGAGTTGCTTGTAGTAATCTCTCATGATCCTTTGTATTTCTGCAGTGTCAGTTGTTACTTCTCCTTTTTCATTTCTATTTCTATTAATTTGAATCTTTTCCCTTTTTTCTTGATGAGTCTGCCTAATGGTTTATGAATTTTATCTTCTCAAAGAACCAGCTTTTAGTTTTATTGATCTTTGCTCTCATTTCCTTCATTTATTTTTCATTTATTTCTGATCTGATCTTTATGATTTCTTGCCTTCTGCTAAATTTGGGGGATTTTTGTACTTCTTTCTCTAATTGCTTTAGATGAAAGGTTAGCTTGTTTATTTGAGAGGTTCCTGTTTCTTAAGGTAGGATTGTATTTCTATAAACTTCCCTCTTAGAACTGCTTTTGCTGCATCCAATAAGTTTTGGATCGTCGTGTTTCCATTCTCATTTGTTTCTAGGTATTTTTTGATTTCCTCTTTGATTTCTTCAGTGATCACTTCGTTATTAAGTAGTGTATTGTTTAGCCTCCATGTGTTTGTATTTTTTACAGATCTTTTCCTGTAATTGATATCTAGTCTCAAAGCATTGTGGTCAGAAAAGATACTTGATATGATTTCAATTTTCTTAAATTTACCAAGGCTACATTCGTGACCCAAGATATGATCTATCCTGGAGAATGTTCCATGAACACTTGAGAAAAATGTGTATTCTGTTGTTTTTGGATGGATGTCCTATAAATATCAATTAGGTCCATCTTGTTTAATGTATCATTTAAAGCTTGTGTTTCCTTATTTATTTTCATTTTGGGTGATCTGTCCATTGGTGAAAGTGGGGTGTTAAAGTCCCCTACTATGATTGTGTTACTGTCAATTTCCCCTTTTATGGCTGTTAGTATTTGCCTTCTTATTGCGGTGCTCCTATGTTGGGTGCATAAATATTTACAATTGTTATATCTTCGTCTTGGATTGATCCCTTGATTGTTATGCAGTGTCCTTCTTTGTCTCTTGTAATAGTTTTTATTTTAAAGTCTATTTTGTCTGATAAGAGAATTGCTACTCCTGGTTTCTTTTGATTTGCATTTGCATGGAATATCTTTTTCCATCCCTCACTTTCAGTCTGTATGTGTCCCTAGGTCTGAAGTGGGTCTTGTTTTTGTATCCATTCCATCAGTCTGTGTCTTTTGGTGGGAGCATTTACGCCATTTACATTTAAGGTAATTATTGATATGTATGTTCCTATTCCCATTTCCTTAATTGTTTTCCGTTTGTTGTTGTAGGTCTTTTCCTTCTCTTGTGTTTCTTGCCTAGAGAAGTTCCTTTAGCATTTGTTGTAGAGCTGGTTTGGTGGTGCTGAACTCTCTCAGCTTTTGCTTGTCTGTAAAGGTTTTAATTTCTCCATCAAATCTGAATGAGATCCTTGCTGGTTAGAGTAATCTTGGTTGTAGGTTTCTCTCCTTCATCACTTTAAATATGTCCTGCCACTCCCTTCTGGCTTGCAGAGTTTCTGCTGAAAGATCAGCTGTTAACCTTATGGGGATTCCCTTATGTGTTATTTGTTGCTTTTCCCTTGCGGCTCTTAATATGTTTTCTTTGTATTTAACTTTTGATAGTTTGATTAATATGTGTATTGTCGTGTTTCACCTTGGATTTATCCTGTATGGGACTCTCTGTGCTTCCTGGAGTTGATTAACTATTTCCTTTCCCATATTAGGGAAGTTTTCAACTATAATCTCTTCAAATATTTTCTCAGTCCCTTTCTTTTTCTCTTCTTCTGGGACCCCTATAATTCGAATGTTGGTGCATTTAATGTTGTCTCAGAGGTCTCTTAGACTGTCCTCAGTTCTTTTCATTCTTTTTTCTTTATTCTGCTCTGCAGTAGTTATTTCCACTATTTTATCTTCCAGGTCACTTATCCGTTCTTCTGCCTCAGTTATTCTGCTATTGATCCCATCTAGAGTATTTTTAATTTCATTTATTTTGTTGTTCCTCATCGCTTGTTTCCTCTTTTGTTCTTCTAGGTCCCTGTTAACTGTTTCTTGCATTTTCTCTATTCTATTTCCAAGATTTTGGATCATCTTTACTATCATTATTCTGAATTCTTTTTCAGGTGGACTGCCTATTTCTTCTTCATTAGTTAGGTCTGGTGGGTTTTTATCTTGCTCCTTAATCTGCTGTGTGTTTTTCTGTCTTCTAATTTACTTATCTTACTGTGTTTGGGGTCTCCTTTTTGCAGGCTGCAGGTTCGTAGTTCCCGTTGTTTTTGGTGTCTGTCCCCAGTGGCTAAAGTTTGTTCCATGGGCTGTGTAGGCTTCCTGGTGGAGGGGACTAGTGCCTGTGTTCTGGTGGATGAGGCTGGATCTTGTCTTTCTGGTGGGCAGGTCCACGTCTGATGGTGTGTTTTGGGGTGTCTGTGGGCTTATTATGAGTTTAGGCAGCCTCTCTGCTAATGGGTGGTGTTGTGTTCCTGTGTTGCTAGTTGTTTGGCATAGGGTGTCCAGCACTGTAGCTTGCTGGTCATTGACTGAAGCTGGGTCTTGGTGCTGAGATGGAGATCTCTGAGAGATTTTTGCCATTTGATATTACATGGAGCTAGGAGGTCTCTTGTGGACCAGTGTTCTGAAGTTGGCTCTCCCAACTCACAGGCAGAGCACTGACTCCTGGCTGGAGCACCAAGAGCGTTTCATCCACATGGCTCAGAATAAAAGGGGAAAAAAGTAGAAAGAAAGAAAGAGGATAAAATAAAGTAAGATAAAATAAAGTTATTAAAATGAATTAATTATTATGAAGAAAATTTTTTTATAAAGTAAAAAAGCAAAACAAAACAAACCAACAAAAAAAAAAAACGGACGGACAAAACCCTATGACAAATGGTGAAAGCAAAGCTTTACAGACAAAATCTGACACAGAAGCACACACATACACACTCACAAAAAGAGGAAAAGGGGAAAAAATAATATATCTTGCTCTCAAAGCCCACCTCCTCAATTTGGGATGACTCGTTGTCTATTCATGTATTCCACAGATGTAGGGCACATCAAGTTGATTGTGGAACTTTAATCCGCTGCTCCTGAGGCTGCTGGAAGAAATTTCCCTTTCTCCTTTTTGTTCTCACAGCTCCTGGGGTTCAGCTTAGGGTTTGACCTCGCCTCTGTGTATAGATCACCTGAGGGCGTCTGTTCTTCGCTCAGACAGGACGGGGCTAAAGGAGCCACTGATTCGGGGGCTGTGGCTAACTCAGGCCGGGGGGAGGGAGGGGTACGGAGTGCGCGGTGATCCTGCGGCAGCAGAGGCTGGCGTGACGTTGCACCAGCCTGAGGTGCGCCATGCGTTCTCCTGGGGAAGTTGTCCCTGGATCCTGGGACCCTGGCAGTGGCGGGCTTCACAGGCTCCCTGGAAGGTGGGTGTGAATAGTGACCTGTGCTCGCACACAGGCTTCTTGGTGGTGGCAGCAGCAGCCTTAGCATCTCATGCCCGTCCCTGGAGTCCATGCTGTTAGCCGCGGCTCCCGCCCGTCTCTGGAGCTCCTTTAAGCAGCGTTCTTAATCCCCTCTCCTAGCGCACCAGGAAACAAAGAAAAAGTCTGTTGCCTCTTCAGCAGGTCCAGACTTTTTCCCGGACTCCCTCCCGGCTAGCCGTGGTGCAGTAACCCCCTGCAGGCTGTGTTCACGCCGCCAGTCCTCTCCCTGGGATGCAACCAAAGCCCCGAGCCTCAGCTCCCAGCCCCGCCCCCCCGGGAGGGTGAGCAGACAAGCCTCTCGGGCTGATGAGTGCCAGTTGGCCCTGATCCTCTGTGCAGGAATCTCTCTGCTTTGCCCTCCACACCCGTTTCTGTCCTCTCCTCCATGGCCCCGAAGCTTCCCACCTCCGCCACCCGCAGTCTCTGCTCGCGAAGGGGCTCCTAGTGTGTGGAAACCTTTCCTCCTTCACAGCTCCCTCCCACTGGTGCAGGTCCCGTCCCTATTTTTTGTCTCGGTTTTTTCTTTTTTCTTTTGCCCTACCCAGGCACATGGGGAGTTTCTTGCCTTTGGGGAGGTCTGAGGTCTTCTGCCAGCGTTCAGTGGGTGTTCTATAGGAGCAGTTCCACGTGTAGATGTATTTCTGATGTATCTGTGGGGAGGTAGGTGATCTCCGCGTCGTAAGCTTCCGCCATCTTCCTCAACTCCCCTCAAACCTTTAAAACACAGAAAACTTCCATGTTACATGAGATGTAACATTTTATGATTTCCGATTCATTTAGAAAATCTGGAATAAGCCTGATTTTGAAAAATAGCTTAACAAAGTTAAACTTCAAAATAAATTATAAACAAATCTTTTTGAATATATATGTAAAAAAATTTAAAGGACCACTTTAACAATCTAATTGAACTTATTTTAATATAAAATCTATCACATTATTTCACTAAAGAATAAAATTCACATTTGATGAAGGATAAGAAGACATTTGATGAAATTCAGCTAAGCATAAGAGAGTTATCATAACATGAAAACAAGAGTAGCTCATAGACAGAGTGGTCTAACATGGAATAGAATAGGTTTCTTGCCACAAATGTAGTATCCTGAGCCTCCTCCTAGACCTCTACACTCTGGAAATGAATTCCCAGATTATGCATTTTTAACAAAAACACAAATAATTGTTATGCACTCCAAAGTTTGAGAACCACTAATCTAAACAAAATTAGCTAATGTCATAGTTAGCACTGAAATAATAAAGGTCTTCCCCATTAAAGTCAGGGAAACTATAAGGGTGTCTGCTTTCAGTCCAATTAACTATTTCAACTCAGAAAAGTTTGGTTATTGAAATAAGAAACACAAAATAAGAAATAACAGATATAAATATTTGAAAATAAGATCTAAAATTATTATTGTTTGAATAATTATCATCTGGTAAACTCAATAAACTAAAAATTCTTCAAAATGAATAAGAACATTCAGTAGTTTAGCTGGATAAAAATGGGGTATACAAAAATAAAGAACTTTCTTATATACTAGCAACAACTGGCTAGAAAAACACTGAGGAGAAAAGATTCAATGTACAATAGAAAAAATAGATGTATAGGAATAAACTTATCAAAAATTGTTTATAGTCATTGTAAAAAAGACTTTAAAACTTCACAATGACACATAAAAATATATTTGAATGAACAGAGAAAAATAGCATTTTCTTAGAAAGACAATATCATAAAATACCAATTAACCCATACATGATTTGGAATTTGGCCATCAAATTTTTAAAACTCAAACACTATTGTGTAAAAATACCTAGAAAAATAAACATATAAGACTAGCCATAAAAATTACTCTAAAGAAAACTGAACACAAAAGACTAGCTTAAAAAATGATGGGGCTTCCCTGATGGCACAGTGGTTGAGAGTCCGCCTGCCGATGCAGGGGATGCGGGTTCGTGCCCCGGTCCGGGAAGGTCCCGCGTGCCGCGGAGCTGCTGGGCCCGTGAGCCATGGCCACTGAGCCTGTGTGTCTGGAGCCTGTGCTCCGCAGCGGGAGAGGCCGTAGCAGTGAGAGGCCCGTGTACCGGAAAAAAAAAAATTATGACAACTAACGGCAGGGGCTTAATCTACCTGATATTAAAATCTATCATAAAGCTACAGGAATTAAATGTTTTATTATTGGTGCAGAAATAGTTAGAAAAGCCAGACATCAAACATAATTTAAATAAGAGAATGAAGACTACCATGCTTTCTCGGTTCCTTTCTGCAACCCTTCATTGCTGCAGTCTCTAGAAGTTGGAGTGTCCAGTGCTCCATCTTGAAACTCTCTGTTACACTCATCCCTGGGGGACCTCATTTCTTTTCATGGCTTCAAATACCTCTGCTCTTTCGAAGAGTAAATTTTGATTTCTCGCATTTATCGCTCCTAAAACTCCAGATTCCCGTGCCCACTCTCATGTTCAACATCCCCCTTGGATCACAAATGTTTCTCATTCAAATCCAAATACTTATTTTTCCACCAAAATTGCTTCTCCCCTAATAACAGTCACCTCCATCCTTTCAGTTGCTCACATCAAAAGCTCTAGAGAAATAGTTTGATCCCTCTCTTTCTCTCAAACCCCGTACCCAGTCCATTCGGAAATCATGTGGACACACTTTCAAAATATATCTTGAATACAACTACTTCTCATCACGTCCTCTCTAACCACCCTAATCTAAGCCCAGTCCTCTCTCACTTGGGTCATTGCAAGAGCCTCCACACTGGTCTGCCTGTGTCCCCTCTTAATTCCTTCAGCTGATTTCCTATATGGCAGCCAGAATGAATCTTGTAAACCCAACAACTGGACACATCATTCCTCTGCTCAGAACCCACTGAGAGCTTCCAAGCACACTTAGGATAAAAATCCTTACCTTGGTCCACAACAGCTCCCAGATGCTCCAGAGTTGGCTCTACTGGTATGCAGGCAAATGTTCAACATCCAGCTCTCCAGAAAAAAAATGTATGCACATACATTTATAAGTTTATTATACATTTTAGTGAATAAAAGAATGTGTAGCATACATTTGCAAATAGTAATAAACTATACAGTTTTCTTCATTGTAAATTCCATATATCAAATTGATTCTCACAGAATGCTTTTACTGTTTTTCTGCCAAACTCTTGTAGTCTTAGCAAACCTATGGCTGCAATTGGTGAATGAGAACAGTTCCAAAATGAATATTGGTTGATATATTTCTTTTAATATTATTAATGAGTAAAAAGAGGTGAAACAATGAAAACATATGCTGGACCTCCACTTGCTCATCAGTGATGCAAACAACTTTTTGCCGGATTGGATTATAATTTTTAAATACTGGAGGAATATTTCCTTGATTTTTTTGAGCATTCACAATGTAGCAGCTAGAAACACACACTTTTAAATTTAATCTATGTTATTAACATTTTCTCCATCACTTTAAGTCTAGACAGCCTACAAAATGATAAACAAGGCCCTGATTTGTAGAATTTGCTGATTTCTGTGCTGTAAATAGTTTCATCATGGCTGACCTCATGCTATCAACATAATGTCATTATGTTGTGAAGAGATGTGCAGTAACCCTCCGCTATGCAGTGTTTCCAACATACAGACACAATAGACACAACTTCAAGAGCAGAGAAAACAGTCAAATGTAGAAAAAATAATTCGGAAGTGATGAAATTTGAGTACTTTTACCTTCATTTTTAAGACAACGTACTTAACTGTAAGTTTACACGGTATAATCTAATTTTTAATAATGACTATGTTTAACAACTGGCTCTCAAAATTCTTGAAAATTTGACAGCTGGCTCTGATGAGCAGATGAGAGTAGCCTGCAGCACACCAGTGCCTGGAGTCCACTCCACTCTCACTACTCCTGTCCTTACCTCACTCTGCTCTGGCTACGACAGCCTCCTGGCCCCTTCAACACACCCAACATTCTTCCCCCCTCAGGGCTTCAGCACTTGCTGTTCCCTCTGCCTGAAAACTTCTCCAGATGGTTCCACCACTAACCCCCCTTCACTCCAGTCTCTGCTCGGAAGGCACCATCCATCCCTGGCTGCCCAGTTACAGTAGCCCTCCAGGCTCTCTCTACACCCTTGCACGGCTGTGCTTTTCTCCTCAGGGTTTATCATTATCTGATATTTTGCATATCTTTTTGTTCATTGTGTGACTCCTCCACCCTCCAGTAGAAAGTAAACCCAGGAGGAAGGTCCTTGTCTCACTTGTCACTGCTACAACCCTGTGGCCTAAAATGATGTCTGGTACATAGTAGGATCTACAAATTTTCTATGAAGTGATTCAGGAATGAGCTTAATGCTATCAAAATGAGAATTTGGCATGTTAAAAAATCTATAAAGAAAATTATAGAAATGGACAAAAGAGCAATACCATCAATATATAGAAGCTCTCCCAAATCAATTGATAAGTAAAACATGAATATATTAATAGTAAAACCAAAGGACATGGGTAGGATGACACAAAAGATGAGAAACGACCATTTGAAAAAGGTTCAGTATTTTATTATCAAAGAAATACAAATTAAAACTTAAATTTCTGGAAATTTTTCTAGAAAATTTGTATACATTAATGTATATAGTTATATATTAAATATATACAATATAATAATTTTATCTATATTAACATATATGAAAATTCATTTGGCACTATGAACTCATACATTTCGAGTGGAAATGTAAATTCATACAGCTTTTCTGAAAGACAATTTGGTGGGTTTTTTTTAAAAAAAAAACAGAATTTCCATGTCTATGATCCAGCATTCTACATCTATGAAGTTATACTACTAAGGACATAATCAAGAATGTATGCAAAGTGAGGCTTATACTATCACAATGCTATTTATCATATTAAAATGAAAAAAGGAGGGAGGAAGAATAAGACCAAAATATCCAATAACCAGAAATTAGAAAAAACAATTGATGGTACCTCTAAGAAATGGAATACGTACAGCCAATAAAAATGGAGTTACTGAGGAATATTTAATAACATGATAAAATACCCAGGGCACATTGTTAAGTGAAAATCACAGGATATAAAATAGTTTGTAGAGTAATATTACACAGGTAAAAAATAAATATAAACATGGAAAAGAAACTAGAAAGAAATAATACTAAAACATTGACAAAAATTATCTTTGAATAGAGGGATTCAGGTGATTTTTCTTACTTTTGTTTTTTGTTTATACATATTTTCTAATTCTCTACAACAGGAATTTGTTATATTTGAAATTAGAAAAATTGTGAACAGTGTTTTTATCACTTGAGGAGAGAATGAGAGTGCCTTTTGAGAATACCCAAGATACTGGGAACTGTTCAAGATGGCCATACCTATGAAGCACAGGAGGAGATAGATGAGAAGAAGACAGGGAAAGGAGTGTGGATATCTTTTGAGTTCTCCTTCCTGAGAGTCCTTGGAAAACTGTATTCACGGGCAGCTTCGAATAATGCTGCATCACAAGGAACAATATAACCAGCATTAAACAAAGACATCAGGGTAGCTCAGAATCAAGAAGCTCTATACTGTTTCAATGCAAACAGGTTCAGAAGAGGCATGGCTTTTTTCAAAACTTTTTTTAAGCCATTTTTTTAATTGATGTATAGTTAGTTTACAATGTTATGTTAGTTTCATGTGTACAGCAAAAAATCTTTTTCAGATTCTTTCCCATTATAGGTTATTATAAGATATTGAATATGGTTCCCTGTGCTATACAGTAAGTCCTTGTTTTTTATCTATTTTATATATAATGCTGTGTATATGTTAATTCCAAATGCCTAATTTATCCCTCCCCCACCCTGCTATCCCCCTTGGTAACCATAAGTTTGCCTCTGTGTCAGTGAGTCTATTTCTATTTTGTAAATAAGTTCACCTGTATCTTTTTTTAGATTCCACGTATAAGTGATATCATATGATATTTGCCTTTGTCTGACTTACTTCACGTAACATGATAATCTCTAGGTCCATCCATGTTGCTTCAAATGATATTATTTCATTCTTTTTTTAAGGCTGAGTAGCATTCCATTGTATATATATGTACCACATCTTTATCCACTCATCTGTCCATGGACTTTTAGGTTGATCCATATCTTGGCTATTGTAAATAGTGCTGCTGTAAACATTGGGGTGCATGTATCTTTTTGAATTAGAGTTTTCTCTGGATATATTCCCAGGAGTGGGATTGCTGGATCATATGGTAACTCTATTTTTAGTTTTTTAAGGAAACCACACTGTTCTCCATAGTGCCTGCACCAATTTACAGTCCTACGAACAGTGTAGGATGATTCTTTTTTCTCCACACCCTCTCCAACATTATTTGTAGAATTTTTATTGATGGCCATTCTGACTGGTGTGAGGTAATACCGCAATGTAGTTTTGATTTGCATTTCTCTAATGATTATCAATATTGAGTATATTTTCATGTGCCTGTTGGCCATCTGTATGTCTTCTTTCGAGAAAGGTCTGTTCAGGTGTTTTGCCTATTTTTTGGCTGGGTTGTCTGGTTTTGTTTGTTTGTTTTCTGATATTAAGCTGTATGAACTGTTTGTATGTTTTGGATATTAATCCCTTGTCAGTAGAATCACTTGCAAATATATTCTCCCTGTCTGTAAGTTGTCTTTTAATTTTGTTTACGGCATGGCTTTACACATAATTACTAGCTTTTTCTCCTGGTAAGACATGGGAAATTAGTCAGGGACTGTGTATTTGACAATAAATAGAGCATTAATAAATAAAAAAAAAACAGGACAAGACGATTCCTGGATCTTAACAGGAAGAAATGGTGCCTGGGTGCTAGAGAGAGTCTTTGCGTGTACTGATGGACAATAAACAAACACATAAGTACCTCTTCTTTAGCTATTGTTCTAAATCTTCACTGACAACTCCCTATACCCCACATGGGCCCATGGATTTATAATATAAATTTTAATCAAATTGTTACACAGACAGTATTTGCCAAGGTCCCTTCATGCCTTAGAGATAGCCCTGATGTTGTAGGTTTGAAATGGAGATTTGCATGCAGGTGGTTTATTGGAAAGTGCTCTTGGAAACAACACCCAATACTGAGTAAATAAATCCAGTAAAATTTAGAAAAGAAGTCTAAACAAATATAATGAAAGTATAACACTTAATACAAGTTTAAAAGATAATTCTTAAGCAACAGTACATAATATGTAAAAATAAAATAAAAATAATTCATCTAAAAGGCCAGATTATTCCATGAAAATTTAGTGCATGGTGGTCACTAATAGAAGTATTGGTAAATATAAAAAATCTCTTGCCATATATAGCAAGAGTGTAAATATATTTAGAAAGAAAATGGGTTTTTAATGAAGTATCAGTAGAATAAAAATAAGTGTGAAACAAGACAGGTTACCAAAACAAAACAAAAACAAGGCAAGCCATAGAAATATTGCAGAAGGCAGCCAAAGAAAAATAAGGAAGCATAAAAATGACAGAAGTTTAAATAACAGAAATAGAACAAGATATATCAGATATACATTGAATATGTCAAAGCTAAGCTCATCTATTTTTAAAAAAATTTTATTGAAGTATAGTTGATTTACAATGGTGCATTAATTAAGCTTGTCTATTAAGGCATCTCAAATGTGTTTGGTAAACAAAATGCAAATAATTACTGTTTAACAAGAGACGTAGCTGGAACAAAATAACATAAATTTAAGATAAAAGGATGATTGGACTTCTGTTTCTGGCAATATTTAAGACTAGATATCTGGATAAACCCTACTAATACAAAATATATCAAAGGTAGGATGCTAGATTATTTTAGAAAACAAACTTTAAAAGACATTGTTGAGGAACATGTATTTACAATCAAAATATATGAAACAAAAGAAGAATGCCTCCATGAGCAAAATCTTCAGGGGGAAAAAAACTGCATAACAATATCTGCAAAGACAGGAGATATTAGAATTATCTAATGGAATAGAAAGTGTATTTTTAAAATATTTTAAAGATACAATAAGATATTGAAAGTACAGTGAATGAGCAAAAGATTATCAAAATGTCTAGTATGAAACAGTATCAAGTAGAACTTCTAGAAATAAAAAATATTAAGTGAAAATAGACACTAATGCACAGATGCCAAGTTCAAAGTTAGATACAGCTGAAGATACGTTGTGAACCAGGTAGTACACAAAATATATTTTCCAAATTTTGCATAAAGATAAGAAAAATATGAAAAAGAGTTTAAGGGATGTAAACTATGAAGTGAAACATTCCAACATACATCTAATTGTAGTTTATAATAAAGCTTATAAAGATAATAAAGGAAAAGTATTATTCAAAGAATGGCTGAGACTTTCCTCAAATTGTTGAAAGGCACAAATCCTCGGACTCAGGATTCAGGAAGTCCAACAATTCCCAACAGGATGAACCACAAGACATCTAGAAAAAATTAACAAAGACAAAGATGTTAAAATTAACCAGACAGAACAGATAGATTACATGCAAGAAGAAAAATAAAAGCCATAAGAGTGTGAAATAATATTTTCAAAGTGCTGGGAGAAAATAATGTCAACTGAGGATCACTATACTCAATAGTACTTAATTTCAAATACAAAGTTGAAATTGAGGCATTTTGAAACAAATACTAATGAAAAAAGTTTACCACTGACACACACTAGAGAGAAGGATGCACTCCAAGATGAAAGGAAATGATCACAGAAGGTGATGCCAGAAAGACAGGTGAACAAAGAAATGGTAAACAAGGAGCTAAATATAACCAAATACCACTTTTTCAAATGTCCAGAATGTAGAATTTTAATAAAAACTAAAATAATGAATAGTAGATATACATAGGGGTTATCATCAAGTTAAAGTATTCAAATCCTCATATTGTTCAAGATACAGACAAGGATATGATTAATGATTTAGTTAAAATTTTGTTAACATAAATATGCATGTTAAAAATGTCTAAAGTTATTACTAAAGGGTAGAATTAGAGTTTAAAACATCAAATCAGTGAAAGAAACAAAAGCATGAAATGGAACAAGTAAATCCAACAAATAAATCCAAAAGAAAAGGAAACAGGGAGAAACAGAAAACTAGTAAACTAGTCCAAAATAAGATAGTAAAAAGTATTCATACACAGACACACACACAATCACAATTAATAATAATGAATAAAATTTTCCAATTAAATAATAAAGTTGTCAGACTGGATTTACAACATAACTAACCACATTTAAAAAACAAAAGGTACATAAGATACAAGAACAATAGAAATGTTGAAAATAAAACACACAAAAAATGTATACATCAGGAAAATTCAAACTGGAAGAACATTATTGTACACATATTAATATCAGACAAAATTGTTTTAAAGAAGCATTTCAAGATATGAGAGCCATTGTGTTTTTATAGGGTTTTTTTTACCAGCTTTATTGAAATATGATTTATGTGTCACATACAATTCACCATTTAAAGTGTACAATTCAATGGCTCTTAGTATATTCACAGATAAGTAAATATCACCACAATTTTAGAATATTTTGTCACCTGAAAAGAAAACCCCATACCTTTTAGCTCTAATGCCCTACCTCCTTACCTCTCTCTCAAGTCTAAGCAACCAAAATCTACTTTCTGTCTTATTATACTTCCTTATTCTAGACTTTTATATTCTATGTGAACTTTCACATAATATATGGACTTTTGTGATTAGCTTCTTTTGCTTACTATGTTTTCAAGATTCATCAAAGTTGTGGCATGTATTAGTACTTTGTTCTTTTTTATGGATGAATTATATTCTATCATATGAATATGCGACATTTAATTTATCCATTTATACATTGATAGACATTGTTGTTTCCATCTTTTGGCTGTGAATAATGCTGCTATAAACAGCAGTATACACATTTTTTATGTGAACATATGCTTTCATATCTCTTGGGTATATAGCTAGGAGTGTTTAATCATTTGAGAAACTGCCAAACTGTTTTCCTTTTTTTTTTAATTTATTTAATTAATTTATTTATTTTTGGCTGCACTGGATCTTCATTGCTGCATGCGGGCTTTTTCTAGTTTCAGAGACCAGGGGTTACTCTTCGCTGTGGTGCCTGCAGGCTTCTCACTGTGGTGGCTTCTCTTGTTGCAGAGCACAGGCTCTAGGTGTGCGGGCGTCAGTAGTTGTAGCACATGGGCTCAGTAGTTATGGCTCGTGGGCTCCAGAGCACAGACTCAATAGTTGTGGCATGTGGGCCCAGTTGCTGCAGCATGTGGGATCTTCCCCAACCAGGGATCGAACCCATGGCCCCTGTATTGGCAGGTGGATTCTTAACCACTGTGCCACCAGGGAAGCCCCAAACTGTTTTTCAAAGTGGTTGCACCATTTTACATTCTCACGCACAGTGTGTGAGGGTTTCAATTTCTCCACATCTTTGTCACTATTTATTAATACCTGAATTTTTGATTCTAGCCATCCTAGTGGGTGTGGTTCACAATGAGACATCTCACTGTGGTTTTGATTTATAGTTCCCTGATGGCTAATGATGTCAAGCACCTTTGTCTGATTTGGGTGTCAGGGTAATGCTGGCCTCACAAAATGAGTTGGGAAGTGTTCCCTCCTCTACTAGTTTTTGGAAGAGTTTGTGAAGAATTGGTAGTAATTCTTTAAATGTTTGGTGGTAAAGCCATCTGGGAAGCCATTATATGTTGACAAAAGTTTTACTTCATAAGGAAGATAAAACAATTTAAGTGCATAATAATAGATACATAAAGCAAAATGGGACAGAATCAGGGGAGAAATTAATAAATTATTGGACATTTAAAAGTAATTCTTTCAGTAACTTTTGGATCAATACCAAGACTATTACACAGCTAGACTTTGGGGATGCTGCCAATGCAGTACTGACAGGAAAAGGTCTTAAATACAAATATTAGAAAAGAAGATATAATGAAAATAAATGAGCTAAGCATCCATTTAAGATACCAGAAAAAGAACTGCAGGACAAACCAGAAAAAAATCAGTAGGAAGGAAACAACAAATATATGAGCAGAAGTGCATAAAATGGAAAAGAAAGATGCAGTAGATAATTTCAGCTAACTCAAAAACTGGTTTTTTGAAAAGACAAATACAACAGACAAACCTCTAGTAATATTAATTATATATATATATATATATATATATACAACTTTTTCAGAAAAAAAGTTTTTTACAACCCATTTTATAAGACTAGTGTAAACTTAATATCAAATACAGACAGGGACAGTCTGAGAAAGAAAATCTTTAGCCAATATCACTCACCAACTTAGATGCAAAAAAACTAAACACTATTTGTAATGAGGTGGATAGACCTAGAGTCTGTCATACAGAGTGAAGTAAGTCAGAAAGAAAAAGACAAATACCATATGCTAACACATATATATGGAATTTAAGAAAAAAAATGTCATGAAGAACCTAGGGGTAAAGCAGGAATAAAGACGCAGACCTCCTAGAGAACGGACTTGAGGTTATGGGGAGGGGGAAGGGTGAGCTGTGACAGGGCGAGAGAGAGTCATGGGCATATACACACTAACAAACGTAGTAAGGTAGATAGCTAGTGGGAAGCAGCCACATGGCACAGAGATATTGGCTCGGTGCTTTGTGACAGCCTGGAGGGGTGGGATAGGGAGGGTGGGAGGGAGGGAGACGCAACAGGGAAGACATATGGGAACATATGTTTATGTATGACTGATTCACTTTGTTATAAAGCAGAAACTAACACACCATTGTAAAGCAATTATACCCCAATAAAGATGTTAAAAAAAAAATTAAAGATAGAAAGTTGACAGTGAAAAAAAAAAAACTAAACAAAATATTAATAACACTATTATAGAAATTCATTGAAAAGATAATGACATTATGATCAGGTTGAATTTACTCCAGGAATGCGTGTTTGGTAAGAAAATAAAGGAAAGAAAGGCCATAAGGTCATTTCAACAAAAGATAAAGCATTGGATAAAATCCAACAGACTTTAACAACCAAAAAAAAAAAAAAGGAAATTGTTAGAAACAAGGAGTAGAAGGAATATATTTAGCTTGAAAAATGTATCCATTCATTCTACAGTTAAAATCATACTCGTCAAAAGCCTTATTGTTCATAGCTGGTCCCAGGCAGAGGATCCCTCATAGGAGTTGTAGCATCCATTGGTCTTACTGAGAAAACGATCTCAGCTGTGCAGAACACTGTGGGACAAAGACTTCAAATGAACTTTTGGGTTCACCTGTTTCCTGAGAAACTATGGCTCTGACCAGATGCTGGTGACATTCAAAAATATCACTGACTAGTTCCAGGCTCTGTTGGTGGTGGCCTTTGTCTACAATGGGCATTTCCTCAGGAAGAGGCACTATGTCATACATCTGGAGTTCCTGAAGTCAACGGCTACTGGAGTAGACTGTTCCTCAGTGTCCCTTCAGACATATACAAGTAGCATGCCATCAGTGGTCATCAGTGGTCATATTTGGCCATCAGTGGTCATATTCAGCTTGGTGGGAAATAGCTCTGGACTATATTCCATGGACCTGGACTACCTGGACCATGAGGCCCACCTCTGTGGACACCAAGGGAGCATCTTGTGCCATGGTCATTAATGGCATCTTGCTTACAAGTGGGAGAAGAATTCTGGTTTTTCGCAAGAGCTAGGCATGAATGTTGCTCTGATCAGAATAAGAAAATAACTTTGGCTGTGTCTAATCACAATTTCTTGTTGGTGATAAGGGAAGATAAATACTCTGCTTTTCTATCTAGGAAAAAAGAGGTGATATTTGGCCCACTTCACAGGAGGCATGAGTTTTGCAGTGAGGGCTGCTTAGAAGGAGAAATGAATCTATTCCTTGTCAGCAAAGGATGTGTTGGTAGGTTCCTCTGACTCTAGGTAGATATTCATCGGTATATGCGCGTCAATGGATCTTGCCTCCAGCAATTACTAATGTAGTGATTAAGTAATTTTTTATTTCTCTGATTCTAATCTGAATTTCTCTATTAAAACAATTTTATTTTCAAAAGATAAAAAGAAAGTGACTTGACTTTTATTTTTGGCAATAGTCTGAACTAGATAGCCTGAAAACTTTTTACAATTTCTGGCTAAAATATTACAAACATCCTATTATATGCACCTCCATGGTCCCAAGAAAGCAAATTCCCAGAAACAAAAACAAAACTAAAAACCAAAGAGATAAGGACCTGAGCAAATTCTGTAGCAGCCCTAGGAGTAGTTGTTTTGGTCTCAATAACTAAGGGATCTGAGTTTCAATGACCTCACAGGGAAATGAAATTAGGCCTTGATCCTCCTTATGGTAGGAATAGAATTGAGACTTCTGTATAAAAACCACGTTCCTAGGAAGGCTCCACATTCTCTAAAAAGTAGACTAGAAAATGTCAACCCAACAACACAGGGTAAAGCGAAAGAAAGTTTACTTGTCTGGTCTGGCTTCTCAGTGGGAAAAAAACTGTTTATGGGCCTATGCTTACCCCGTTTTAGAGATCAAATTTAAGCTTTCTCCAGGACATTTTCACATCTCAAATATACATAAAATAATGGTCTCAGGCTGGTGACACCCTTAGAGCATCTGACAGATGTAAAAGAAAAATCAGTTTGGAGACACATAACTTCAGTCCATGCTGTATAAGTTTCCAACACATTAAACCCTCTAAACGTGAGCTCACAATGAAAAACTATAAAATATATGAGGAAAATATTTAGCTTCATGAGATTAGAAGATATGATGAACAGTAGGTTTAGATGTTCAAGAACATCAGATCATGTAAATATAGGACAGGAATGACATACTGAGTATGATTTAAATGATTAAAAACATAACAAATACTGAAAAATACGCAGGAAAAATCAAACACTAAATAAAAAGAACTATATAGCACTTACATATAAACAGCAAATATATGAAGCAAAAACTGACAGAATTTGGCTTCCCTGGTGGCACCGTGGTTAAGAATCCGCCTGCCAATGCAGGGGCCATGGGTTCGATCCCTGGTCGGGGAAGATCCCACATGCCGTGGAGCAACTAAGCCCGTGCGCCACAACTACTGAGCCTGTGCTCTAGAGCCCGTGAGCCACAATAACTGAGCCTACACGTCACAACTACTGAGGCCACACACCACAGCTATTGAAGCCCGCACACCTAGAGCCCATGCTCTGCAACAAGAGAAGCCACCACAATGAGAAACCCAGCGCCGCAACTAGAGAAAGCCTGCATGTAGCAACGAAGACCCAGCACAGCCAAAAATAATAATTTAAAAAACCTGACAGAATTGAAGGGGCAAATAGACAATTCAATAATAATAATAGTCGGGAGACTTCAATGTCACACTTTCACTAATAGATAGAACAAGTAGGCAGAAGATCAACAAGGAAGTAGAAGATTTGAACAGTACTATAAATCGACTACATCTAACAGACATCTGTAGAATATTCCACCTACCAACAGTAGAATAGATATTCTTCTCAAGTACACATGGAACATTCTCCAGGCCAGACCATTTGAAGCCATAAAACAAGCCTCAAATGAATTTAAAGGGAGTGAAATAATACAAAGTATGCCCTCCAGTCATAACAGAATTAAATTAGAAAATAACTATAGAAGGAAATTTGTGAAATTCACAAATATGTGAAAATTAAACAATATACTCCTAAATAGCCAATGGGTCAAAAAATAAATTGCAAGGGAAATTAGAAAATACCTTGATATAAGTGACAACAAAAACAAAACATACCAAAACTTAGGAGATGCAGCTGAAGCAGTTCACAGAAGGAAATTTGTAACTGTAAATGCCTGTATTAAAAAGGTAGAAAGACATCAAGTCAATAACCTAACTTTCTACCTTTAGAACCTAGAAAAAGAGGAGTAAACTAAACTAAACCCAAAGCAAAAAGAAGGAAAAAATAATTAAGATTAAAGAAGAAATTAATCAAGTAGAGAATAGAAATCAACAGAGCAAAACAATAAAACCAAAAGCGGATTCTTTGACACAATCAACAACACTGACAAACCTTTAGCTAGATTTACTAAGAAAAAAGAGAGAAGACTCAATTACTAAAATCAAGAATGAAAGAGGGGAAATAATTACCAACCTTACAGAAATACAACAGATTATGAGGGAATACTTTGAATAATGGTATGCCAACAAATTAGACAACCTGAATGAAATGGACAAATTCCTAGGAAGGCCAAAACCGACTCAATAAAAAAATAGAAAATCTGACTAGACCTATAAAAAATAAAGAGGTTGAATTAGTAATTTAAAAGCTAGGCACAAAGTAAGCCCAGTCCCAAATGGTTTCAATGATGAATTTAGCCAAATAGTTAAAGAATAATTAGTACCAACCTTTCACAAATTCATCCAAAAGATAGAAGAGTAGGGTATACTTTCCAACTCATTCTGTAAGGCTAATACTATCCTGGTACTAAACAAGACAAAGATATCACAAAAGAAATCTACAGACCAGTATCGTTTATAAATATAAATGCAAAAATCCTCAACAAACTACTAGCAAACTGAATCCAACAACATATGCAAAGGATTGTACATCATAACCAAGAGGGAATTATCTCAGGAATGCAAGGTCAGTTCAACACATGAAAATCAACCAGTGTGACACATCATATTAATAAAATGGAGAGAAAAACCACATAGCCAATAAGCATATGAAGACACTCAACATCATTAGTCATCAGTGAAATGGAAATCAAAACCACAATGAGATACCACTTCACACCCACTAGGACAGCTAGAATCAAAAGTCAGATAATAAGGGTTGTCAAGGATGTGAACAAATCGAAACCCTCATATACTACCGGTGGGAATGCAAAATGGTGTGGCAGTTTGGAAAACAGTTTGACAGTTTTTCATATTGTTAAACAGACTACAGTATCTCCCAGCAATTTAACTTCTATATACATGCCCAAGACAAAAGAAGACATATGTCCACACAAAAACTTGTATACTAATTTTAATAGCATTATTCATAATGGCCATAAGGTGAAACAACTCATGTGTCCATCAACTGATAAATGGGTAAACAAAATGTGATATATCCACACAAGGGACTATTACTCAACAATAAGGAGAAATGTTGATACCTGCAGTAATATGGATAAACCTTGAAAACGTTATGCTAAGTCAAGGAGCCAGACAGAAGGACTGTATTTAACATGATTCCTTTTATATGAAAACTTCATAGTAGGCAAAAAGCAGATTAACGTTTTTCTTAAATTGTGGTGATAGTTGTACGGTTTTGTGAATATATTAAAATCCAATGAATTGTATACTTTAAATGGGTTAATTTTATAGTTTAGTCTATTTAAATCCAATAGACCATGCATAGAATCTATATGCTAAAAACAACAAAACATTGATGGAAAAAATCAAACTTGATATAAATAAATGGAGAATCGTGCCATGCTCATGAATTGGATTTAGCCAGAGCTCTTTGTTACAAGAACAAAAATTCAATCAATTTTTAAAAAAAAGATAAATTAGCCTTTATAAAAGTTAAAAACCTTTGCTCTGTGAAAGACAATTTTAAGAGAATAAAAAGACAAACTGCAAACTGAGAAAATATTTACATATCCAAACCATATAATGAACTCTCAAAACTCGGCAGTAAGAAAACAACTGGAAAAAATATATAGACAAAATACTTGAACCGACAGTTCCCCAAGAAGATATGTGGTTGGCAAAGAGCACATGAAAAGATGCTCAATATCATTAGCCATTTAGGGAGATGCTACTTACAAGTATATTTATCAGCATGGCCAAAACTAATACTAATAGTAAAATTAACAATATCGTGTGCTGGGAAGAATGTGAATCAACTCTAATACATTGCTCCTACAGTGCAATAGTATGAGTGCAATATATAGCACTTTAGAAAACACTTCGGCAGTTTCTTATAAAGTTAAACTAAAACATCGGATGACACACCAAACCCACTCTGATATTAACTTAGATAAATGAAAGCTTAACATTTACAGAAAAATCCATACACAAATCTTTATAGCAGCCGTATTCATAATCACTAGAAGCTTTAAATGGCAGCTGCTGTTTAAAAGAGATCAGTAGTTGCCAGCGTGGACTACAAAGAAGCAGCACAGAGAGTTTTGAGGGCAAGGGAACTGTTTTGTATCCTGATTGTGGTGGTAGTTACACAAACCCGTACGTGCATTCAAACTCATAGAACTGTACCCCAAAAGAGAAAAGGAAAGGAAAGGAAGCCATTTTACTGTATGTTAATTTTCAAAAGAAAAAAGTAAAGAAATAAAATAACACCTAGAGTGCAATGAAAAGTAAACAGAATGGTCTCTGTGCAATAGTCCTGGAAAGCACGCATTTACCACCCAACAAATGTGTTCAAGATGTGCTTTTGCTTTTGTTTTAGTGGAGTTCAGGCATGCTTCCTGAAAAAGATGGAAACAACCAAATAGCTCCTTCCTCACCTTCCCACCTTGTCCTCCATCCCCCATGTGGTTTTGCAGGAGACCTTTTTCTGCGTCCCAACGAGTCCCCTAGAATTACTATAACTGGCCCCAGACAATCCATGAAAACCTTCTTGAGTCACCAGACACGTTTTAAATTTTTATCATTATTTTTTAATAATACCTGTTACTTGTACTGACATCATGGATTCACAAGCCAGTATTTCATGCATCAAGGTAATTCATCAAGTTCCCAGAGTGCCTCCAGGTAGTTATTAGAACAGTGTAACTTCTTACCTATATATTATTTTATGGATACATGTACAATAACTTATTAAAACAATTTCATTTTAAAAACGATTACGATTCTAGTTTTTCAATGTTATAAATAGTATCGATGTAAACGTCCAATTTTGTGTATATTTCTATAGAATATAGTTCTCATATCCATGATAATGTTTAATCCTTTTCCCAGGTTGTATCTGATAGCTCAAAATTTGTCAATTTACAGACTTAGATAGATTGAATTGTTTTTCTCTAATTGCATTACTTGTCACTTGCCCTTAATAAAGCTCCGCCTGCCTTATTTTCTGCCTACAAATGTAGACTTGAAATTTCATCCCTTCATTGATTTGTTAATTCCTGCTTAGTGAGTTTACTGTATCCATAAATCTCAGAGCTCATGGTATACTTGCTTTTCCAAATTAACTATAACACTGTTAAAGTTTTTAGCAAAAAAAAAAAAAATGATAAACATTTCTATCAATAAGAAAAGAGAATGGCAATTAGAAACTCCAGAATAAAGAAAACTCTATATATGAAATGACAAAACTAAATATAAAGAAAATTATATGTGACATGATTTTGAGGATGTCTTTGACCTTGGCATTTGCAACATTCTCCTTTGAGAGGCACAGATTTGGAGAAAATTACTTCTCTTCCTCTTTGGATACAGTCCCATTAAATGACTCCTAAGTAAATAGTATACCTATCAGCCAGTATAACAAAGAGAATTTTAGGATATTTAGATTTAGGAATCAACCTAAACAAAAATACGAAAGTCTTAATTATGCCTATATCAGAACCTTAACAATGTAAAAATAGTAGAACAACAACAGCAGTCAAGAACTGAAGGGGAGAAGAAGGAGATGGAACGGAGGGGCATTAATTTCCTCATATTCTATAGTCAAAAGTCAAGACACTGTCTAAATAGATGAATCAACAAGTAATGGATAGAGGTATATTATTTATAGTTTTAAAAGTAGCAGATAGAAGAACTAAATAAAGAACAAACAAAAAAGTGGAAATAGAAAGGGAACAAGAGAAAGGGTAGAAAGTGAGTGAAATTTATTATTTTTTATAATAGGGAATCAATAAATATGCTTAAAGTTGATAAATCACTTAGCATTGACAAATCAAGAAATAGTGGAAAAGTCTATTATTCAGAATTATGGAATAAGAACTAAAAAAAACACTCAAAAGTGCTTTTCTTTGAAATATAATGCTAAGATCTGAGGTGGGAAAGAAAAGTATTTTTTTTCTTTCATTCCATATTCTTCTGTACTGTGTAGATTTTTTTATTTGGGGGGACAGATATTGCTATAATCATAAAAAATAATGAAACAGATAATAAATAAAAGGTTAGACAAACATTCTGGGCAAATACAAGCAAAATAAAGCAGGAGGTAATATGGAATTCAAGGAAAAAATAATTAGTAGAACAACTACAAAAAAAATTGTAGGAGATTTTACCCAAAGTGTTAAGTAAGTGGTGGGATTATAGTTTTTTTTTCCCCTTTCTTATCCGTATTTTCTAATATTTATGCAGTAGTCATTGATTATCTATTTAAAAAGAAAAAGGAATAAGTGAAAGTGAAAATGAGAAGAGCATTCCTTACTTCCACCAAAAGACCCAATGAACACCAAGCAGAGGTAAATCTCCCTTCCAGGGAGTGCCCACCATGCAGACCAACTAGCCCTGAAATTCCATCATTCTACAGCCTTGTACCACCTGGGAATTAACCCCGCTGTGCTGTAGTTCACCCCACTCTTCCTACACCTCCTAATTCACCTCTCCCTATTTAATAGCATTAAAACCATAAGCATTGACAAAGACCATGATTTCCTTCTTTATAACTCGACCCATTCAAAAGTGTTTTTGAGAGTACTTACACACACACACACACACACACACACACACACACACACACACCACAGCAGGAAAAGAGTAAATCGTGAAATCCAAGCAAAGGAAAATGTAGGATAAAGGTTATGGCTATAATCCAACACATGCAGCAAGTTCTGCACACCTACCAAAATGGGCCACAAGTTATGGAACTGAGCTTTCCAACTCTCTCCTCTTCCCTACTCCTCCAAAAAGGAGGAAATCCCCTGAGTTAGAAGATTCCCAGGATCCGTGAGTTAGGACACAAAACTCACACTAGTGTGTTGCTTGTTTGAGAGAACCTCCGTTTCATCTGACAGGACAAACTGAAAGAGATTTTCCCTTGGATGCACTGGGTTCAGGATCATTTAAGAAGTTCTCACCACAGGAGAACAAAAGGTAATTATGTGAAGTGATGGAAGTTTTAGCTAACTTTATTGTGGTAATCATTTCACAATATGTACATGTATCCAAGTACCACATTGTACACCTTGAACTTACACAATGTTATATGTTGATTATACCTCAGTAAAGCTGGGGGGAAAAGAAGCTCTTTGAGCATGTGTACCCTCTGCCCGTCCCTTTTGACCTGAATGACATCTTTCCTTAGGACCCTAAGTTCACAGTGTTCTTTTTTTTTTTTTTTTTAATGCGGTACGCGGGCCTCTCACTGTTGTGGCCTCTCCCATTGCGGAGCACAGGCTCCGGACGCACAGGCTCAGCGGCCATGGCTCACGGGCCCAGCTGCTCCACGGCATGTGGGATCTTCCCGGACCGGGGCACGAACCTATGTCCCCTGCATCAGCAGGCAGACTCTCAACCACTGCGCCCCCAGGGAAGCCCCACAGTGTTCTCTTGGTAGACAAGTGTTAACTAATGTTTCCCAGCTGTACTGGACTGAAAAATATTCCACTAGCCCATCTTCCAAATCTGACAGTATCAATCAGGAAATTGACACCCAAGTGGCATCCTGAGGATGGTTCCCATATAAACCCACCCTGGCTCTGATCAAGAGGCAACATGAGGGTAGTAAGAACAAAGAAATGTCAGAATACTACCAAATTTATACTTCTGGGCCTCAAAGAGTCATTTCACCACAAAAATCTGTATTTTTTTGGAGAAGTACTATATTTGGCAGACTTCGGAAGGAAATTTATAAAGGATTTATATTTACCAAAAAAAAAGACAAGTGCTCATCTAAATGCACCAGATATTTAAATTTTCAATCTATTCTTCTTTGAGATCTCAAACACCTTGATGTCAATTTTAAAAGAGAAAAAGCTTAGTCAAGACAATAGGAACTATTCAATTGATTCCTAAAACATTTGGTCAAGAAATTATTTAAATACACCAGAAAGACTTCAAAACCAGAGTAATATACGTTTTCTAATATATCCATGGGATGTATGACAAAAGGAGCTTTTCCTGACAGTCCAGTACAACTGCCATTTCAGATCTAAAGGTTATGTCAGCAAATCATCAAAGACAATTTATTAACTGCCCTCAGGAGAAGGGCATGCAGCGCTGTGTCAGCCAGTGATGGCAGCGTTCACGCTCATCAACACAAACGTGAACAGCCTGATCTCTGCTTGTGGGAGAGAAACAATAGAATGCCAACAGCTTGCACAGAAGTCATTTAGCACAAAAGAAAAAAAGGTCAATTCTTAGAAAAAAAAATCAATTAAAGAGATATAACTAGTTACATTTAGAGAAACTCATCCACACGCTCACCCCAGCCCCTGAAAAAAATCATTCCTCTAAATTCCATCCATTCATGGTACTTAGGGTACACATCTGTGATTCTCAGATTTTTTTATTTTTAAGAGTTGAGACTGATATCCTGTCATAGCTTGCCTGACTGCAGCTGTAACAATGTTGAAATCCTCAAAGGCATAAATGGTAAATATTTATCACTTAATTAATGTTAATATTTTAAGATGTTTATGACAACTCTTAAGATGATTGACAACATGATGTGGGTACAGCAAAAACAGGATTTGGATTTCATGATGTAGAGTAGTGGTAAGGGTGAAGATCAGGTTGAAATTAATCCAGACCCTAAACAAAGCTCAGCATCATTTAGTTGATTCAACAGAAAATGCTGTCAATCAAGACTGTTGGCTACTGTATGGTATAATGTGGTAGCCAAGATGGCCAGTTTTTTGATACGCAGTGAGGCAGATGGTTTTTCCCAAGAATTGCCACAGCAATCGCTCCCACGCCACATGCATTTCCACGGCGGGATCACGCCGACCCTCCATCAGGAGATGGAGTCTAATTGCCCTCTCCTGAATCTGTCCTGACCTGATGACTCACTTGTCATCAGTTGAACAAATTGAATGATACTGCTGAGTTCTGCAACAAAGTCAGAAAAGGCCATGACGCTTCTACCTGGTTCTCATGTGACATTCACTCTGGGAGAAACTGTCTGCCATATAAGAAATCCAGTTACTCTGAGACCACCACTTGAAAAGGCCACAGGTAGGTGTTACTTTAGAAAGTCCCGGCTGAGCCCAGCTTTCATCTATTCTGATCCTGCACCCAATTCCAATGTATGGGAGCTTTTCCACACCACCAAGTAATTCTACAATTTAAACCAACTCTGACACTATCTCCCTTGAGATAGCATCAGATTCCATAGGATTAGGGCTCAGTCCCACAAGAATGCCCTCCCTGCCACACACACCAACTTCAGATGCCAATGGAAGTCCAGGTTGTCACCTGTGCTTTTTTTCGACCAATAGGCTATAGATGGGAGGTTTCAACAAGCCTCTCCCTGGGTTCGATTAATTTACTAAGATGGCTGACAGAACTCAGAGAAACATTTTACTTACTAGATGACTGGTATATTATAAAAGGGTATAACACAGGAGCAGCCAGGTGGAAGAGATGCTTTGGGTAAGGCATGGGGGGGAGGGCACAGAGCTTCCATGCCCTCTAAGCTTGTCACTCTCCCTGAATCTTCACCTGTTTACCAACCAGGAAGGTCTCCAAACCCCATCCCTTTGGGTTTTTATGGAGGTTTTGTTACCTAGGCATAATTGATTAAATAATTGGTCATTGATTCATCCTCCAACCTCTTTCCCTTACCCAGAAGTTGCGGGGTTGGGGGTGGGGGGTTCTGGGTGGGACTGAAATTTCCTATCATCTTATCACATGGTTGGGTTCCCTGGCAACCAGCACCCATCTTTAGGTGACCTAGGTGCTTTCCAAAGTCACCTCATTAACTTAACAAAAGACATCTTTATTGCTCTTATCACTTGGGAAATTACAATGGTTTTAGGAGTTCTGTGCCAGAAACAGGGACAAAGACCAAATATATATTTCTTATTATAAACCACAAGATCACGCTTATCCCACCAAGATGTCAGATATATGAGTTGTCTTAGACTTTCCAGAATAACAGTTCACCAGTTAAGAACCACTGAGTGACCTCAGTCCATGTCATGGGGAGCAGAAGAATAACTCCGTGAAATCCTGCCTGAATATCAAACCCACCAAACGAGATATAGTAAAAATGGTTATTGTTTTAAGCCACTAATTTTATAGTAGTTTTTACGCAGCCTGAACATTCAGGCAAATGTTGCCAACAGCATTGGGAAAACCCCTGTGGACCCATCTACAACCATGGCATGTTTTCTTCCACAAAATCTCTATGGAAATCCACATGGTTTGCACCCTTGCCATGCAGGGCTGCTTCAATCTCTATGAAAGCGTTTATTTAAATGCCAGGTGACCCTAGCGTACTTAGATACTTGTTTTCACATCATTAACCATTTGACAGGGATGCTTGGAGTACAGAGGATACTAACAGACTAAAATCTTCTACCCACAGAGGAGGAATCCGAAATTAAAATAAGATATTTCTGAAATTGTCATGTGAGTTGGTGAGTGAATCCATCTTGTGCTACATGAAACCTCAAAAATATCTTGACTGATTAACTAAGAAGAGCTAAAGACAGTTGTCAACTCTATGTCCTCTGAATGCTGATTTGTAACTTAGAAAATATTTCTCCACAAATATCTAGGCATTAGTCTTAATAACACTAATCTAATCTGTGGGCCCCATGGGCCAGGATCACAAGCTAATGAAGGGGAAGAAGGATGAAGAAAGAATTCTCTCTCTTCCCTGGGAGCAGGGCCAGCCCCTGAAGAAATGTAAGAAGGTGTAGCTTTGTCTTCAGTCCTCTGGTACCTTAGAATCCCTTCTCGCCAGTTTCTGGGACCCCCAGGTCACTCCCTGATGGTGGAATCACATCCAGGTCTGCACTCCATTCCAGCACCTCTCACCCCCATGCTGCATGCTCTAATATTATTTATCTAATTTATTACCTCCACTCCCCCAGGAAACATGTTCTCACTAATATATAAATGGTCGATTGACTCTTTCTGTCTTTATTTACATTACTGAGATTTCAGGCTGCTGGGCTACATGAAGTGAAAATGACTAGGAAAACCAGCCAGCAAGCAAAACAGCCCTCCTTCGAGTGTCTTCTAGCTTCTCCCCTCCTGAACCTGTGGATTCTCTCTAGCTTCTTGGAGGAGTCAGCAGCAAGAAAGTCAGTGATGAGGTTAGGGGGAAGTATTGTGGTAAACTCATCCATGTTTGGGTAGTTTGTAAATTGAGAACTTCACATGGAATCTTTATCACAAGGGTGAGGTCAACAGCATCCAGCGTTTAACAACCGGCTCTCTGGAGGAAGAGCCCTGATTCGTAGCCTTTGCCAAGCTCTGCGGTGTAAACTTCCCCACTATATCTGACTTTCAGATACCAATGTGCCGTCACTGAACACGGAGTTGGGGAGTGATGAGCACAGTCAGCTCTCCTGAGCCAGCAAGAGCCAGCTTCAGCCACCACTGCCAACACCTATGGCCACCACATCCTACTTCCAAGCCCTGGCCGCCAAGATAAACTAGAGGTGGGGCTCAATGTGGAGACCATTTCTGAGAGGAGACTGGTGATTGACGTCTAAAAGATACCCTTCTACCTTTGCCCATGCAGTCCTGCTCAGTTTTCTGTCTCCAAAGTCCTTTCCTCCCCACACCTGGGACCCGCTGGCTTCTAACTCATTGCTAAGAGCCACTGACCATGGTGGGCCCTTTTCTGGTCACTGTGTCCCTAGTTTGTTTGCTTTATGCACCCAAGTTCCTGTCCCGACCCCTTGCCCATCCTCCAAATGACTCTTGGCCCCTGGCCTCTGCCCCCAGAGACTGGATCCCCAGCATAAACCAATTCCTCTGGCCAGAGACCTGTTCCTTGCTGGCTGGTATCCCCAAGACGATCAAGACTGGACTCTGGGGAGAGTGAAAAGGAATCTATCATGTCTTGAGTGTCAATGTTTCAGGCATCCGTGCAATGTGGGGAGGCAATTCTCTCTGCCTCATAGGTGAAGACGCTGAGGCCTAGACAGAATCCCAAGGCCACACAACTTATGAGCACAGAATCCAATTTTAAACCAGACTTGGTGAGGCTAAAGACAGGTCTGTCTGACCTTCACACCCACCCTGTACCCACCATACTTGTGGTTTTCAGACTCTTCCCCAGGAATTTAAAGTCCAGAGCAGATGATTTTAAAACACTACAAATATTTTGTGCAAATTTTGTGCTTGAATATATTTTAAGCATTTTTAAAGAACTATACAAATTAAAGCAACATGCAAAGTCAGTGTGTTTTACACCAGATATGGGTAAGCCTGTGCTGCCGGGTTAGTGTATATAGACCTCAAAATAAAGTTTCCTTATTATCTCATTAATGTATTTACCCTCTTTTGTAGAAAATTGTGCACATGAACAGAAGTGGGGCAAAGTCATTACATCATGGAAGCGCCAAGGTTTTGGTATCTTTCACCAGTAAGGTAAGATGGGACATCTACTCCAATCGGTTGGGGGAAACTGAACATAAAAAAAAGACTGCTCTTTACACTCTCTGTGTTTCGTGTTCTCACCACTTTTGTTTCAATTGTGTTTTTTACTCTGCTTTCTCCAACATCTTTTCACCATTGTCTAAACAGTACTTCTCTTTTATTAAAATCACGTATTCCCGCCTGGCTAATGTATTTATTTTTTTGTGAGCTTATTGTTTATTTTCCCAATTCTCTCCTCCCTCCTACCCTCCAAATGTAGACTCTAGGAAGGAAGGGACTTTGTTCTGTTCATCACTATACCCAGGGCACCTAGACCACTGCCCAGAATATAGTAGGTGCTCAACAAAATTTTTTGAATGCATAGATAGATGAACAAATGAAAATGAATTTGACTACTTTGAGATTTTGAGTGACTGTATGACAGAGACAGGTACTAAGATGTATGAGAGTTTTTCTAATGATATTGCCAAACATCTCATAATGTTAGAACATAAACTTGCAAAGTGTTTTCTAGAATACAGTTGTGATTTAATACCAGCTGAAGAACCCATTCATCACCTCCTTCCAGCTTGTACATTTACTGATTAAAGAAAGTGGGCAGTTCCTAGGCACAGAGAGTAATTCAACTTTGGAACAAAAATATCTTGCCACTTCTCTTTCAAACCTCTGGATGAGTTGCATTTAAGAGAATACTGAGATCATAAGGCTAGCTTTCAGGAATTTATATGTACAACTAATATCTGTGTGAATCAGGAATTTTTCTCCAATATTATGTGACCTAGAAAAATGCAGACATAAGTGGAATGTTGAGACTGATTAAGACTGCAAATATTAGCTAAAAAAGTTGATTTCAAAGGCTGTGTTCATCTAAAAAGCCTCATTTTTCTTACTAGCTAGTTTCAACTATTACACATGTGAACTTATAAAATCAATTCATTCCAATCAAACAAACCTTATCTGTTTTACGTCAGGGTTCTTTTATCATTTGAGGGAAATAGAGGATTCCACTGCTAAAAGAAATTAAAATGTGAAAACAATGGCCCTGCCCTGCACAGTGTCTATTCTCCTGAACTGCAGCTGTCGCCTGCCCTAGGAGGCTCTGGGTGGCATTTGAAGTGGTCCCTTGCCTGCTGAAAACCCCTCATGGCACAGCGTTGAAGTCCAGCTTCATAGACAGAACCAGTCTCCTTCCCTCTGCTGTGGCTCTAACCCACAGTGGTTAGAGCAGGATGAAGGCCACGGGCATGAAGCCAGAGGGAGCTGGCTTTACTCCGTCTCTGTCATTTACCAGTGCTGAGGAAGCAACTTAACTTCTGAAGCATCTGTTCCTTCATCTGGCAAAATGCTAACGTCAATTTCATAGGGCTGTGGTGAGAATTAAAGAGATAATGTGGGCAAAGCTTTAGAACAGAAGTGGGGTGATGTTATTACATTTATTATTTTTGTTATCATCATGTTTTAGCTCTTAGGTTCAACCCATGCACATAAGGCACCTTGCTTCAGGTCTGCTTGACAGATGTGTTCAGAAAAGTCCAAGGAAATAACAAAGAATTGTAACTAAACAGAAAACTATAAGGGATTGTATCATGGATTGCAGTGTTATCGACATTTCTCATTTTGTGACTGATGAGCACATTGCTCCTGAAGGATGCTATCCAACCTCAGTGTTCCAGGTGTAAGGGAAGGGCCCAGCCCTGCAAACTATTATCTCTGATGCACATCTCATCCTCACCACCATCCCTCACTGCTTGTCTGTGGACTGTTTGAAGCAATAAAGCAAAACATCCAAATGCTCCTAACTTAAACATGCGTCCATAAGCATCCCTATCCTGAGATGGGAAGGAGCTGAAAAAGGTACTGTGTCCTAGCCCTGCCTCCTGGGAAGCGCACAGGAGAGGGCTTTACAGGCTTCCTAGGTAGTGAGAGGACACCTTGAATTGGAAGTAGCATGGCTGAGCCAGGTTAATGCTCCTGGAAGCCTCCCCAGGAGATGACACTCTATGATCCAGCCTCAGGGGGCTGGGGGCTCCCCTCCCAGAGCCAGGCCCCCTCCTACCCCTCACCCACCACTGAGCTTGAGCTGCCTGGGATGTGGCACAGTTAGATGCACTTACTCCCCTCCCCTCCGTGGGGCTCCTGCACCAGGACCCCTCTGCCCTCATGTTGTGGTGAGTCAGGGCCACTCCCTTTAGAAGGTCCAGCTTCCTCTGCCCAGGCTCCTGCCCCTGTCCTTCTTGTATCACTGCTGCCTGCCAGCACTCTGACCCAACCCCATTGCCTGCAGAATCACTGCCTCCAAGAAGAAGGAAAAGCTGAGAAAGAAGCTGAGGGGCCTTTGAAAACCCCTTGATTCCTCCCACTGAATGGGGACACATCCACTCATATCCCCAGCCTTGACCTGTTGAGTACCTACTACACTCGGGCTCTGTGCTAGGCCCTGGGCATGTGGAAAATGAACAAAGCAGAGCACCTGGGTCAAGCCACTCATGGTGTAGGAGAGACACAGAGTACAGAATAAGAGGGAAGCTTAGGGGCTGGGAAGCCTACCTGACCCAGCTGGAACACTGCCCTGGGAAGCGGACTCTGGGATGGAGTCATCAGGCAGGATTCAGTAAGGAGTTGCCCTGCGATCGACACCTGTGGAAGGGAGAGGACAGAAGTGGGTTGGGCAGTGGGAGAAACTGAGTCATGGCACAGGGACACAGGCCCAACGACAGCCTCAACCAACACCATGAGGACCACTGAAGTTAAAATAACACCGTGGAGTTTCCCCAATATCCAGACCTTTAGGCTCCTGCATCAACCAGTTGTTGAACTGAGCCCAGGGGCATGGCCTTGGACACACCACTTCCCAAACTCCTGTGTATACAGCTCCCTTTATTCTGGACTATCTCTCTGGACTATCTCAGCAGAACACATTTTAAGTCTCCAGTCCAAATGCCCCAAACTCAGAGATCATCTATGTCATTAACATCATAAGATTCAGAACATGGCTGCCTGGGATGGGGCTGCCACCGAGACCAAGCCATGGAAAGCTGTGTGCCTTAGCTACCCAAAACCTGGGATCCCAGCTCCATTCCTACTCTCAATCAGCCACCAGCTTAGAGGCAGGGCTTCCCCAGGAACATTCCTGAATTAACCAGGATGCTTTCAGGGGACAAGGATTGAACCTCTACTCAAACTGGTTCAAGAAGAAAAGTAGTGTAAGGATTTTAATGGCTTAGGTAACTGAAAAGTCCAGGGATAGGTCTAGCTTCAGGAAAAGCTGGATCCAGGGCTTTGCTCTCTTTCCATCTCTCAACTCTGCTTTCCCCTGTGTTAGCTGCATTCTTACACACGTTCTTTCTTTGCACGGCCACCTGGAAGCTCCAGGTTTACATTCTGCCATCTTAATAATCCCCATTAATAAATATGGACATTCTACTGCTTCATATTGCCTATGAAATCCTGGATTTGCACCTCATTGGCTTGGTGGATGTCACCTACCCAACCCTGAACCAATCGCTGTGGTTAGGGGGATAGAACACATGGATTGTTTGGGGTTTCGACATATGCTGGGGAAGAAGGGGGGTGTCACTCTTTCCAGATTACATGGCCTGGAAGTGGGGGGAGAAACAGTTCCCCACAGGAAAACCAGGATCCAGCCTCAGAAGAAGAAATGGATACTGGATTTCCAGAAACATCCCACTACAATACTCTTTGCTGACACAGCTTGTAGGGCCTGTGCTGGACTCTGCCCTCACTTTGTAGCCTGGCAGAAGTGATAGAAAAAGCCCTGCCCTGGGACCCTCCCTGTTTTGTACCATGTTCAGTATGGCTAGCCCCTATGTCTCATGTCCCTCATAGCCAAGATGGTTATCTGTCCTGCTGCACTGAAGAAACACCCAGGTTGGAGATGGGCAGGAACTGTCTGCATAATTATCACAAGTTTCCTTCCAGCTTCCTGTCTCAGCAATTTACTAGCAAGTATCCATGGAATGGGTTTGACATTGAGGATGTGGGAGGGGACCAGAAAGAGGGAGAAAAGTAAATGCAATGGAAATTCCCCACCTTCTAGTTACTGCTGACAGTTTGGATTTTGATTGGCCTCTTGGAATCCGATTCTACTGAGTTTCCAACTTGACCTCAGCTGCTGTTGGCTCTGTTCTGGCATCGCTGGACCTGACTCCGCCTTGTTCTGCAGCTAGAGAGGCTCCTGACAATTCTCTGCTCCAGTGCAGCAGACTTCTCTGCCGTCTGACTACTGGGCTTCCTCTGGCTCGTTGAGGCCTTTGTGTGAATCTGAAGGCTCCCGTTCTTCTGGACAGACACAGCCGTGCCAGGACACGTGGCTTGGTGAGTGGAAAGTGAGTGGGACCTTAGTCCTCCCAGACACTTTGCCCTTGGGCAATGGGCAACCGCTCAGTGGTGAGCAGGAGCCCTGACTGGCATCTCCCTGATTGGCACTGACCACACGGGGGCCCAGTGCCACAGGCTTCCCCCACAGGACCTGACAGAACCCAGAGCTGACCTCCCCACTGCCTTTGGTCCACATCGCTGTCTGAGTCACCCCAAACCTGGGAGTCCTGAGAGCTGAAATCATGTCACAATACTCACTCTGTTCAGTAAACGCTTACCAAACCGGAAGATGAGTGGCAAGCATCCAAGGTCCTGCTCTCTACACCCTGGACAGCAGGACCTTGGGTGGGTGGGGTTTGCACTGTTGAAGTCAGCCCCGCCTCTTCAGCACATGTTCCTTTGCTCCAGTGTTCCATCAAAACCCCTTAGTTAAGGCTTCCCTGTCCAGCGCTCTCTGTTCCCGCCCTAATGGGCAGTTAAATCAGTCTGGGCTGTTACTGGGGAGAAGGCAGAGAGGGGCCCTCCTTCCTGATGGAGAAGACTTTCTTTGAAGATTTTCCCTTTCTCTTGCTGACCCAGAAGCACCCTTTGGCCTTGACCCCAGCGGCACAGACAGCTCCTCAAAAAAGAATGAATGGCCACTTGCCAGGGAATCAATGAGCCCAGGGAAGAGTCCTGAGAGGGAAGCAGGCATCTCAGCCCTGTGACAAGGGTCAGATACACTTTAGCACCTACACTGCTGACATCCCCTCCCACGGCCCTCCCAGACCTGACCTCTGACCTTCACTGCCCTCTCCCCCCCCACCCCTGCACCTTGCCCCCTGGCAGAGTATACGGCTGAAAGACCCAGACCCAGCCACGCAGCACACAGCGTTGGCTGCACACAGAATTACACCGCCAAGGGGCAAGCAGAATGGATGGGGGAGGCTGACAGACCCAGAGACTCCAGAGCAATTTCACTTGGATTTGATTCATGGCTTGTCAGAGCGCTAACCAAATATTCCATTTTCATTTTCACCCTCCTCTCTCTCCCATTGACTGCCATCATAATTGAAAACTCTGGCGTGAAGGGCCGGGGCCACCTGTCTGCAGGGCCTTCAATTCCACCTGCTCAGAATGTCTTACGCCTGAAAGAGGGGGACAGAGGGGGAAATCAGCAAACAGATGGTGTGGGGATTAGATTCACATATGGGCTGCCCTCTGATGACTCTGTTATGTTGGCTTGAGCAAGCCAGGACTCTCCCGCCCTCTGCTCTCAGCCTTTTGAGCTTATTCCTGCTTGTTTGCTCAACTACAAAAAGGATGCAGGGCCAGAAAGGTGGACTGCGTTTGCAGTCACTCTCTCCCCTCCTTGTTTGAAGGCCTGCCGAGAGGCAAGCTGGCCAGAGGAGAGTTTTACAATAAAGGGGCAATCCAACTTGGAGAATTTTTAAAATTTCCTTTTCTCAAATAAATAGCTCTTAAAGGTTAGCCCAAATGATAATAACACCTAACATTTATTGAGCCCTTACAACTTGCCAGGAGCCATTTTAAGAATCTTACAAAAAATTAGCTCATTTTACCTTGGTAAGAACACTATGTGCTAGGTACTATTGTTACTTACCCCCACTCCACAGATGGGAAGCTGAGATCAAGGGATGCTAAGAAACTGCCTTGAGGTCAAACAGTTGAGAACTATTAAGGAACTGGATTTCAACACAGCCAGACATCTTAACTTGTATGTCATGCTTCCCTGAGCTCAAAGACCGAGACCTAAAATAAACAGGTAGATAGACAGATGATAGAAAGGGATAGATTAGCTAGCTAGATAGTATATAGATATATAGGTAGATAGATAGATAGTGATAGATAGATAGATAGATAGATAGATGATAGAAAGGGATAGATTAGCTAGCTAGATAGTAGATAGATATATAGGTAGATAGATAGATAGTGATAGATAGATAGATAGATAGATAGATAGATAGATAGATGATAGAAAGGGATAGATTAGCTAGCTAGATAGTAGATAGATATATAGGTAGATGGATAGTGATTGATAGATAGATAGATAGACAGATGATAGATAGATAGATGATAGAAAGGGATAGATTAGCTAGCTAGATAGTAGATAGATATATAGGTAGATAGATAGATAGTGATAGATAGATAGATAGATAGATAGATAGATGATAGAAAGGGATAGATTAGCTAGCTAGATAGTAGATAGATATATAGGTAGATAGATAGTGATTGATAGATAGATAGACAGATGATAGATAGATAGATAGATGATAGAAAGGGATAGATTAGCTAGCTAGATAGTAGATAGATATATAGGTAGATAGATAGTGATTGATAGATAGATAGACAGATGATAGATAGATAGATAGATGATAGAAAGGGATAGATTAGCTAGCTAGATAGTAGATAGATATATAGGTAGATAGATAGATAGTGATAGATAGATAGATAGATAGATAGATGATAGATAGATAGATGCATAGAGAAAATAGATACATGCATATATAATAGCTAGCTAGATGATATTTTTAATGGCAGTAAATACGAGTCTCTACCAGTACAGTGAAGGCTGAGGCTGATGCAAGAATCCCAGTTGTCCTTGTCTGTTAGAGGTAGAATGGTTCAGCTACCTCAGTTCCAGCACCCAGTTTGAAAGGGTGGGGAAGGAACAGAGAGGAAGGGCTGAGGTTCTGAGTCTGCATAGTCAGGATACGGTATACCTGTAGAAACAGGAGTGTTCCAGAGCCTCTGAGCTCTCTGACTGCTGTGCTGTGACCTCTCCAGCTCAGCAACTGACACAGGAGTGAAGCCCAGGCTGGGTAAGCCTGGGATGGAGAGCTGAGGAGGTGACCCACTAAATATCACCTGGACAAGTCAGAACGCCACCCAATGGAGCACTCTGGGCTGGGGTGGGAGTAGATGACTGGAGGGCAGAGTGGAAATCTGAGGCAGAACCAGCCTTGGGGACCCTGTGCATATGGCTTGGGCTCTGAGGGCACAAGATACCACACCCAGCACAACAGACATTACTGCAGACAGACATACAATTGAGCTTCTAGAGGACTCCAGGGCAGGAACCTGAAACCTGTGTTTTTATCACGCACCCCAGATGGTTCTGGTCATCAGACAGGTATGGGGACCTCAGAGGTAAAAAGCTGAAGGTCTGAAAGAGCTCCATTCTCCTTTTTGCCAGTCCCCAGCCTGCCTGCCCAGGCCATGTTTTCTGCCACTAAGAGGTGATTGCCTTACCAGCTCCTTCCTTGCCCCACCTAGACAGGCGGCCTGCTCACTCTCTGGGGTTTCGGGGATTTAATAATTGGTTTCCCCAGAATGCTGAATCCAGCAAGTTTTAAATTTGAAACATTCACTTTCTGCCACAGTTCTAAGCCTGACCCACAGTCTGCCCCCCACTTTTCCCTACCTGTCCCCCTGCTGCCTAGATGCTGTGGCCAGACACAGATGCCACTTGCTGCTGGGTCACAGACAGAAGAGTTTTTCTCTGTGCCTGTCCTGAGGACCATGCCCCAAATTGTACTAGTGTGTACTAGTTGTTATTGCTGCTGTAACAAATTCCCACAAACTTGGTGCCTTAAAACAGTACAAATTTATTATCTTATGGTTCTGGAGGTCACAACTCTGAAGTGGGTCTTACTGGACTGAAATCAAGGTGTCAGCAGCCCTGCATTCCTTCTGGAGGCTCTACAGGAGAATACTTGCTTTGTCTTTGCCAGCTTCTAGAGGCTGCCCACATTCCTTGGCTTGTGGCCCTGCATCGCTCTCACCTTCACTTCTGTTGTCTTATTTTCTCTCACTCCGACCCTCCTGCTTCCCTCCTATGATGACCCTTGTGATTATAGTAGACCAGATAGTCCAGGATCAACTCCCCATCTCAAGATCCTTAATTTATCACATCTGTCATGTCCCTTTTGCCATGTAAGGTGACACATGCACAGAATCTGAAGATTAGGATGTGGACATCTTTGGGGGGGCCATCATGTTTTCTACCACAGGTTAATAATGTGCACATCCATCCTGCCACTGGGCCGGTGCAGGAAGTAAAGGCATGGGCTTTGATGACTGGGCACACACTTGGGAAGCCCACACTGCCCAGGAGTGGAGCCCAGGCTGTTCCTGGACCGAGACTCAAGTGACTGGGACACCCAGGGAGGATGGGGGTATGCTGTGAGAGGCGGGTGTGTGCACATGTGTGTGTATACATGCACCTGTGTGCACATGTGTATACAGTAGTTGGGTCAGAGTAGTGGTTATCCGATGCTCTGGAGGCAAGAAGTGCTGAAAACAGCAACCCAGAGAGAGAGAGCAAGGTTAGAAGGTGGCTTGGCAGTGTTCTCTCATTAAACGGCATAATTAGAACGTGCACCTCAAATTCCCAAGACTGTTCATTGCCAAATTCATTTCTCCACAGAAGCGCAAGAATTCAAGAACTCTCCCGTGCTCATTTCAGAAAAAGAAGCCTGAGGAGAACAAATTGCCTTCTGCTGTCTCGGGCTCCACTGTGGTCTGGCTGCATCGGGAGGCAGACGTGGTCAGCTTTCAGCCCCACAGCCTGACCTGAGGCCTGTGAACACAGGTTTTCTGATCAGACCGCGAACATCTGGGGCCTTTTCACACAGGCTCTTCTGCTCCGGGTGGGGAAAATGGGTGGGAAAGGTCCTGAAGGCATGCTCTGGGCCTGATGCCTGTGCCCCTGTAAATCACTAAATGCCACGGGCACAGTGAGATGCTCAGTGGAGGTCCCAGGGCCCTGCGGGGAGCGGCCTGAGGACCACAGTGCAGGAGGGCAGCGTCTCAGAGAGAAGGGACTTGGGCCACCACAGGGCACAAATCCGGGAGTCACCGCTGACGTTGCGGGGGTCTAGAGGGATAGGAGAGGCCTCTGCAAAGCCCACACAACACAGCTCTTCTTCCAGAGCTGCCTGACCAAGCTCCAGAGCAGGTGGGGTCACCAGGCCTCCACTCCGGAAGGGCAGATTCAGGCTTCTCCAGGTCCCTGGTACCTGGTGTCCAACACTTATGCAGTGAGGACAAAGATGCTTCCCAGGGCTGTGATTTCCTATAGTGCTTCCAAGAAAACATCCGAATAACCCAGCTGACAGCCTAAACCCATCTAGGAGCCTGCAGGATGGAGCGGGGACAATCTTCACTCTGTTTCAAATGATGGTGAATGTATCATATTTCATTTCTGAGGACTTTTGTGTTTTCCTATTCGTGACTTCTTCACATTTATGTCCTCCATTTACCTCCTATTTTCCTGTCAATTCTATTTTTATATATTCTTCCCTCTCCATCTCCCCTTTTTTCCCCTTCCTCATATTCCACGATTCCCTCTCAACTCCTGGAAATACCTCCTCTCCCGAGAGGTTTCCCTCTTCTATTTCCAAGCCATCCCCTAAATACTTGTCTTAATAAGCTCCCAATGCTGATCTCCTTACAAATCATTCTTTGCCATTTTGCAGTTGAACCAGTGTCTTGGTTAAAATGAAAAGTCCCCAGGGCACACAATAAATAATAAAAAAGGAATAACATAATCGAGAGGGTTACGATTCTGAGCAGAAGAAAATAATGTGAAGCAGCTGGACTACATTTTGTGAATCTTAAGCTCAAAATGCAAAAATGAGGGGAGGTGGTGGGCAAGAGCCTGGCTCCATGAGCCCTCAGCCCTTCTAGAAACTCTGAACAGCAGCATATGTTTAAGGGGACTGATCTTGGGAAAATAAACACCTCTTCTCACAAAGACCTGCCCTTTGCAAGATGTCAGGAGTCATTTTGGGAGAAAGAAGGAACCTCGGTGTAAAAGGAGGCTTGTGTGGGACTTCCCTGGCAGTCCAGTGGTCAGGGATCCATGCTTCCACCACAGGGGACATAGGTTAGATCCCTGGTCGGGGAACTAAGATCCCACAAGCCACGTGGCATGCCCCCCTCCCCCAAATAGAAAAAGAAAAAGAAAAGAAGTCTTGTGCAATATTAACAAATCCTTAGTGCCAGACTCGCACCGCACACTGGGCCTCCAAAGGACAAATAAGGAGCAGCCCCCACTCCCATGGGCCTTGCTGGCTTGTGGTGGAAGAATTAAGGAGTGGCAGACTTTAAGGGCGACACAGGCATGACCTCGAATTAGAGACATTGGATTGCAGCCCTGGCTCTGTCTATGTGACTTTCAATGAGTTGCTTAACCTCTCTAGGCCTTGGTTTCCTCATCTGTAAAATGAGGATAATAAAAGAATCTCCTATTGTTGTGAGGTTGAAATGGTATCATCCCTTTAGAGACCTGAGCCCAGTGGCCTAGCACAGAGTGGGCATTCCATTTTGCGTAACCCCTTTTTGAGAATTAATAGGCCTCATAAACTAAAACATGAAGTCTTGTGGATCCTGAGGGCAAGATTTTAAGAGGGATGATAAATTGAGGGGCACAGGGTGTTACACAGGACCGTAGACACTGGGTAAAACAAGACATGGAAATCCCTTGAGGTGTAAGCCAGTGCCCTGTGTCTGTAGGCAGTGAGGCTTTCCGCACACAGACATGGGGGCAGGGCCCCTCTGCTGCTGAGGCTGTGACGAGGCACCACCCCTAGGAGGTCAGAAGGATGCTTCCCCTCAACACTGCTGTCCTGGTGTTAAATGTGGTTCCGTTTCATAGATGAAAAACTGAGGCCTAGAGGAAAGTGACTGGCCCAAGACCCTTTGAGGAGGCCAGAGGAGCAAGATAGGGCAGACCTCTGCCCACTGTCTGGACAGATGTGAGCACAGCTGTGTCAACAGGAGCCTTCCGGATGAACTTGAGGTGCTACTGCACAAGCAGCAAGATGGCCTGGCCCCTCTGAGGGCACAGAGCGCAGACAGGTGTGCTCCCCAAGTATTGGTGGCTTTGTCTTGCAGTCACATGGAGTTCAGCACAGACTGCCATCCCAGGAAGCAAGAGGGAGGTGGGAAAAGTTGGGCCCTGGTTGACCACAAGCCAGCTGTGGGCCTGTGGCACGTCCCTCTGCTCCTCCAGGCCTGTTTCCTCAGGGTTGGCTTGGGTTAGATTCAGAGTCTCAGATGCACAGACTCAGCTAGTGGGTGGTGCCTGCCCAGTCTCCCTTCTTCCTTCCCTCTCTTCCTCTCTCTACTCTTCCTTCCATGGCCCTTGAATACCCTTAATGGACCAGCTTGCCCTCTCCAATCCACCCCAGGTTCTGCCATCCCAAACTGTCTCACTCCCATCACTGTCACTCTCCATTGCCCACCTGGCCCCAAATATATTTGAATTTGCAACCCTAGGCAAAATTTCCTCTAAGGCCTTGCCACTCTAAAGGCAGTGGACCAGTAGCACTGGCATTTCCTGGAAGTGCAGAATCCCAGGCCCCTCTCCAGCCCTGCTGAAACAGAGTCTGTATTTTAACAGACTCCTGTGGGGGCTGGTCCAGGAGGCCCCGTCTGAGGTCCTTTGTAGCCCGATCGCAGGTCCTCTCCGCCCCTCAGAGCACACTGTGTTCCCCCTCCATGCTCCACCCCCGAAAAAGATCATTCTGGGTACAAGCATTGCTGAGTTTCCGCTGGAGGGTAAGAACACTTTCAGGAATTCTCTCTTATACTGATGATCTTAGCTTGGTCTTCAGAAAGATCCTTTTTCAAATTCAGTGCCTCAAAGATGGGCAAGTCAGTCCCTACCATAATCACAGGCTTGGTGCCCTCATGGAAAACTGGTGAAGCTGGAGAGAAATGTAGACATGGCAAATTTTCATCCTGCCGAAACATAATCAACTTTTGCTTCTGCAGCAATTAGCATAATATTACCGATAATGTTTTTTACATGGCAATTTTGCTGTAAACATTTGTGCTAATTTGCCATGACCCAATTATTTTATGACATACGATTACGAAGTATTTTTCAAGTTGAAATATTTTTGTTTTACATTTCTATAATCCTTTTCTAGGAAAAAAGTTTAAGAGATCAGCACACCCACAACTTGAAATACAGAATCCTCTCTTAGCTATTGTTGGTGACACTTTCCTTCGCTAAGCCAGGAGGAATTCCCCAGTGCTGGAGTGCTGACATCCTGCATTCACTCCTAACTAATCTGAATTGGGCGTCATTGAAACTGCGCGCTCCATCATTACACAGCGAGATCGTTGGCTCTACACTCCCAGCCTCCTGCCAACACCCACTGACTCCCAAACAGGTAAACACTCTGAATTGGGTGGCTGGGAGGTGGCAAATACCTGCAATGAGAGAAAGGGGCTGGGTTTGCTTTTGAATGAATGTGAAAGGTTTGGCTAAAAGGAGAGTGTGAACATTGCATTATCCTCCCACAGATACGTTCTTAACTGCCTCCCCAAATCCACAAGATGCTGAAAGGAAGAGCACAGCCATGTCCTGAGTTTTGGGTGGTGGGGAGGAGGGAGATGCTGTTCTGGTCACTGTGACGACAGTCTCAGCACCAGTCCTGCGGGCTACTGCTGTCACCCTCTCCAGAACAGATCTGACTAGCTGTAGGTAATAAGGTCCGCAGACCCTCAGTGGACAGCCATAACTGCCTGACCCCAGACTCCTGGATAGACGGAGGGAGATGGCCAGTCTGTGGAAGGTTGGCCGTGCCAACCATTGAGGCAAGGACCCCACACAGGGCTCTGAGGCCACCCCACAGAACATGCCAAGCCTCAGACCCCAGTCATCCCTGGAGGGGTAAGCTCTCAGAGAACTGGACCACAGAGGACCGAGAGCCATGGTGAGGACCATAAGTGCCACGAAGACTGAAGGCAACAGGACAAGGTAAGAGGGTGACCAAGGCAGGCACTGCCAGGAAGAGGCACAGATGTGTGTCCACAGAGGGGCTCCTCTAGGACAGACTTCACCAACGTGGGTTCCCCCCACGCCCAAGTGTCGTGGGTTAGACCCTGGACCCTGAAGCTGAATTCAAATCCTGGCTCCACCACTTACTCAAGGTGTAAATGGGGCAAGTTCTTAACATCCCTGTGCTTCAGTTGCCTCTTCTGTGAAATGGGAAGAATAATATTTCCTACCCCCTAGGGTTTTTGTCAGGATTAAATTAATATTTCTAAAACCTCTAGAACAGGCACTACATTTGTTTTTGTAAAATAAAATAAAATTTCTTATTCTTTCAGCTTCCAACCAAGACAAGAATAGAATCTGCAAGGAACAGGCTCCCACCAGACTGAAAGAGGAGAGCAGCAATGTAGGTCAAGTTCCTTAGCAATTATTGAACTGAGGATCATTAAACATTTGTTGCAATAAATACTTTTTGATTGAATGCATGGAACATTTACAGAGCACATACTCTGTCTGTGTTAGGCCCTGGCCAGGTCCTGGAGGAATATAAACACAAATAAATAGAGCTCCAGCCTTGAAGAACCCACAGTCAGCAGCAGGCGTGCAAACTAATAGTTGCACAGAAAAAATGCTGAACTAATGTGCACAAACAGATCACAAAAGAGGAAATAGGGCCAGCACAAAAATCTGTGATTTCCATATTACTAATGCACATTTTTAACCTCGATTTTAAGGTACTTCAGATATTTTAATCAGCTTTATTAAAGTATACTTTATGATCCATAAAATTCACTAATTTAAAGCACACAACATAATCAATTTTAACAAATGTGTATAGTCACATAAACACCATCACAACCACAATATAGAGCATTTGTATCACCCCAAAATATCCCTCATATCCCTTTGACCTCACTTTCCATGACCCCCAGCCCCTGGCAACCTCTGATCTTCTTTCTGTCACTATGGTTTTGGTTCTTCTACAATCTTCTACAAGTTAGATCACACATTGTATACTTTTTTTGTGTCTGACTTCTTTCACACAACATAATGTTTTGGGGACTTGTTCACACTGTTGTGTGTGGCAGTAGTTTGTCCCTTTCTATTGCTGAGTAGAATTCCACTATGTGGATGTACCATGGTATTCATTTACTAGGTGATAAGATGTTTAGGTTGTTTGTAATTTTTGGCTAGTACATAGAAAGCTATTATAAACATTCACATAAAAGGGTATCTGTTTTCATTTCTTTTGGATAAATACCTAGAAGTCGGATTGCTGGGTCATATTATTATTTTTTTTTATTGCCAAACTGCCAAACATATTATTATTTTTAAATTGCTAAACTGTTTTCCAAAGTGACTGTATTATTTTGCAGCCATACCAGCAGTGAATGAGAGCCCCAGTTGCCCTGTATCCTCATCAATACTTGGGAGGATCAGTCTCTTTCATTTTAGTCATTCTCATAGGTGTGTAGTGACATCTCCTTGCGGTTTTGATTTGCAGTTACTAATTATGTTTAGCATGTTTTTCATATGCCTCTTTGGTGAAATATCTGTTCAAATCTTTTGCCCATTCTTAAATCAGGTTATTTGTCTTCTTATTATTGAATGGTGAGAGTTTTTAATATATTCTGGATATATGTACTTTATCAAATATCAGTTTGGTATTTCTCCCAGTCTATGGCTTGCCTATTCATTTTCTTAACATCGAGTTTCAAAGAAAAAAAGTTTTAATGTTGATGAAGTCCAATTTAATTTTATGGTTCATGCTTTTTATGCCATAATGTAACTCCAGGTTGCAGATATTTTCTCCTGTTTTCTTCAAAAAGTTTTATAGTTTTAGCTCCTACATTTAAGTCTCTGGTGCATCTTGAATTAATGTTCATATATTGTATGAGTTAAGGGTCAAGATTCATTGTTTTGCTAATGGATACCCGGTTGTTCCAAGATCATTTATTAAAAAAGACTATCCTTTCTCCATTGAATTACCTTAGCACTTTTGTTGACAATTGACTATATATGTGTGGAATTCTTTCTTAACTCTCTTGTGTTTCATGGATCTGTACATCTGTCTTTATACAACACCCCATGGTCTTGATTACATAGCTTTATAGCAAGCTTTGAAATCAAGTAATGTAAGTCTTTCAACTGTGTTCACTTTCAAAATGTTTTGGTTGTTCTAGGTCCTTTGCCTTTCCATATAAATTTTAGAATCAACTTGTCAATTTCAACAAAAACAACTGGTGGCATTTTGATTGGGATTGTGTTGAAACAATAGGTTAATTTGGGGATAATTGACATTTTAACAGTATTATGTCCTTTGGTCCATGATTATTATCATAAATTCTAATGACTTCATAACAGAGGTGGTATGTAACTTACTTAACCATTCCTTCTTGTTGGGTCTTTGCATTGTTTTCAAATTTTCATTCTTTTAATAATGCTTCGTTGATATTGTTTAAGTGAAAGAAGCAGGGCACAACATGACATAAAGGTCATAATTATAAAACACACATATATGTATATACACATATATACACATACCTATATTAAATAGGTGTAGGGATAAAATAGAAATAAGAAAACAAACTGAAAATAACCAATTAGGGATATACATTACAGCTGACTTACTTTTCCTTCTCTGCTTTCTAAATGTATTGTGACATGGAAGTAAGTGAGTAGTTTTCAACCATTTCAGGCTGTAGAGGTCAGAGGCTGCATGACAAAAAGGTGGCACCTGAGCAGAGTCTGGGAGGATGCAGAGTTTTCCAGGTGCAGGGTGGGATAAGGGGGAGGGAGTAAATGCCAGGCCAAAGGAACAGCATGAACAAGAGCACAGCAGTATGAAAGAGGGAAGCATGTTCATGGAACCTGGTGATTCTGTATTAGCTAATTAGGATGGAGAGAGGCAGGCTGGGTCAGAGCATGAAGGGTCCAGATTATGAAGTTCCACATATGTGAATACAGGGACTTTAAGTTTTATCTTATCAAGTACTGAGGAACCAACAAAGTGTTGAAGCTGGGTAGTGAGCCTACCAGACTTACATCTTAAAATAATCTCTCAGTGAGCAGCAAGTTGGAGAGGTGAGCAACAGTGAGCTCTGTAGCACAGTGACCAATTAGAGATTCTTGCAGAAACACAGGGTCAAGGTGAGAGGTGCCTGCACTCAGGAAGTGACTGTGGAGGTGAAGACAGGTGGGCAGATGTTACAGACCCAGCAGATGGACTGGATGTCTCACTTACTAAAAGGAGGCGACTGGAAGTGGGGACAGGGACAGGTTTACAGATCAGAAACTCAAGATTATTCAATATTAACTTGAGGTGTCTATTAGGAATTCAAGTGCAGAGGTCAAGGAGGCAGCTGGTACTTGAGTCTGTGGCTTAGAAGTTTAGGCTTAATTGTGTAAATGTGGGAGTCCTCAGCATAAAACAGTTATTTAAATTCTAGGGCCTGGATGGACTCTGTTCTGGTTACCTAATGTTATATAACAAACCACCCATGACGTCACCCTATAAAATAAAAATTATTTATATGCTGAATTTATGGAACAGGAATTCAGGAAAAGCATAGCAAGAATAACATACTTTTGCTCCTTAATGTCTGAATGGACTCCCTTGTTCCCTAAATGCAAGAAATGTTCTGAGAAAAATTGGAGATACAGGAGAGTATAATTGCACAGAGCATTCCAGAAGCCACAGAGAAGGAATGAGGGAGAGGGAAGAGATCTGGAGCCTGATTAGGAGATGTACACAGCAGTTCAGAGAAGAGAACATAAGAGATTGTGGATGCCCTGGAAAGGTTTGATTTTTGTAAGTGACTGGTATAAAAGGGATGTGTGGAATGGTAGAAATTATGGGACTGGTACTAATAGGTCTTGAAGGAGAATAGATAACAACAGATTTTGTTGTGATCCCAAGTGCATCCCTCCATGGTATAGAGACATATAGGATGGCAGGTCTCCTGGGCCTGGCCCAATTACCTATGTATTTGGAAGACAGAACTCTGTGTGATTCCTTAAATCTAATAATGCTCACAGGGAGTGACTAAATGAAGCCGGATTCCTCAGGTATTCACAGGGTATAGGACAGGGACAGGTATGAAATGGAGGTGGGATAGAATGAGAACAACCTGGAGGAGGAGGAAAGGATAGTTCCATAGAGGAGGATGGAGATGGGAATGGAAGTAGACTCTGTGTTAGTGAAGGTGGGGATGTAATTCTCATGTGTGGACATAGGTTCATTATCAGCTGAGTTTCCTATGTGTAGGAATTGGTTAGCCATCCTCAGAGGAGTTAGTGTGGTCAGTGTGGAGGCTGAGGGATGGTTAGCCTCTCACTGTGATGGGTAGCACAGAATGTTCTTTTGCATACTGGTGCTAATTTATGTCAAAGTTTAGGGTCCTCTAAAGAGAAAAAAAATCCTGATAAGCAATGCATGTTTTCAGTTGAGTCTTCTAAAATACTCTGCCTTAGGATTAAAAGTAAAGGAGAATAGAACTTCCCTGGTGGTGCAGTGGTTGAGAGTCTGCCTGCCGATGCAGGGGACATGGGTTCGTGCCCCGGTCCGAGAAGATCCCACATGCCATGGAGCATCTGGGCCCATGAGCCATGGCCGCTGAGCCTGCGCGTCCGGAGCCTGTGCTCCACGGTGGGAGAGGCCACAACAGTGAGAGGCCCGCGTACCGAAAAAAAAAAAAAAGAAGAAAGAAAGTAAAGGAGAATAGATGAGCCCTCCAAAGCATGAAACTAAGCTTTGAATCATGTTATCCATTATTAGAGGTGATCGGCCCTTAAACACTGGAGAGAAGAAAATTGAATCCTCTGTGGAGGAAAATAACACCAAACAAAATCACTATAATTTTTCATTTGTAAATTAAAGCAGTGTTTTTCATACATTGTCCAGCATTCCATAAAATACAACCAGCCATGACAAGAGTCAAGATGAAATTACCAAAACCAAGAGAAAAAAAAGAAACAAGCAAACCTACATATGAACAATTTGAATTCAGATTTTTAAATAATTGATGTTAATATAGTCAAGAAAATGGATGTAAAATGGAGAATTTTACCAGAGTCTATCAAAAGGAATCAAATGGAAATTTTAATACTGAAAAATACAATGACTTAAATTAGGAATTAAATGTCTAGATTTAACAGCCGATTAGGCACAAGAGAAGAAAATAATGAATTGGAAATAGTAGGACAATAAAAATATACAAACTGAAGCAGAGAGAAAAAAGAATGGTAAATATGAAAAAAAGTATGTGAGGTATATATGGGACAAGCTAAAAAGCCATAACATGTATAATTGAGATCCCCAAAGAGAGAGAATGAGATTGGAGCAATATTTGAAGAGAAAATGACCAAGACTGATTAAAAGACATCAATCCATTGATTTAAGAATCTCTATAAACCCCACACAGGTTAAATATACATAAAAGCATGCTTATGCACAAAATAGGAAAATTGCTATAAACACAAGTCAAAAAAAATCTGGAAAAGCAAAATAGAGGAAAACCAATAAAACTAGATTACTTTTAAAGGAAATGATGAAAGAGGGTGACTATGAAATGTCATCTTTCAGTGATGAAAGAAATTATGTTGCAACCCAGAATTATGTACAAAATAAATATAACTTTCATAAAGGGAAAAAAGTCATTTAAGACAGACAAAAATTGAACAAATTTGTCATCAGGAGGTTCACATTAAAAGAAATAAATACTAAAGGAAGTTCTACAGCAGAAGGAAAAATGTCTCATATAGAAAAAGGTGAATTAGGGAGGAATAAAGAAAATTCAAAAAAGAAGATATGTGGGAAGGCAAAATGAATATTGACTTGAAAAAATACATCTTGGATTGGTTTAATATAAAAGTAAAATTTAAATGAATTTTTGTGGAAATTGACAAGCTGAATCTAAAATGTATATAGAAATGCAAAGAACCAGAAATAGCCAAAACCAAAAGTTGGAGTACTTCCACCACTAACTAGCAAGATTTTCATAAAGTTAGCATGTTTAAGCCTTCATGGAATGGTACCAGTATACACAAGTGGATCAATGGTACAAAATAGAGAGTCTAGAAGTAGATTCATTCATAAATAGTCACCTGATTTATGACAAAGGTGTGACTGTTATTTCTGTGGGGAAATTGTGGTCTTTAAAATTAATATTGCCAGGTCAATTGGATATCCATATAAGGCGAAAAAAGAACCTTGACCCCAATTCACACCATTTACAAAAAAAACAATTCCAGATAAATCATGCACCTAAATCTGAAAAGCAAAACAATAAAGTTTCTAGAGAAGAAAACATAGGAGAACATATTCATGACCTTGAGGCAGGCAAATACTTCTTAAGACACAAAAAAAACACTAACCATAAAGGAAAAGGTTGATAAATTTGAATTCATTAAAATTAAATACTTCTACTCATCTAAATGCACACTTTACAGTCTGAAAAGTAAGGCTTAGAGTGGGAGAAGATATTTTCAATATGCTTATCTGATACGTGCAATATATCACATATATACAGTATATGTGAAATTATATCACATATCTGATATCTGTAAATATATGTGCATATAATTAATCAGTCATCCCTCAGTATTCACAGGACCCTCAGTATTCACAGGACCAACCATAGATACCAAAATTTGTGGCTGCTCAAGCCCCATAATCAGCCCTCCATACCCACAGATTCCACATCTGTAAACACAACCAACCACAGATCATAAACAATACTACATGATCCATGGTTGGCTGAATCTGTGGATATGGAATGCATGAATATGAAGGGCTGACTGTAATTTTTTTAAGTCAGACAATGCATCAAAAAGTAAGCAACAAACATGAACAGGATGGTCAGTACCCAAGTGGCTAACAAACATGGAAAGTTGCTCAGCACTGGTGGTGAGTAGGAAAATACAAATTAAAATCACGATGAGCTACTACTCTGTTCCCACCAGAATGGCAAAAATGACAAGGACTGACAATGCCAAGTGTTGGCAAGGATGTGGAGCAACTGGAACTCTCACAAACTTCTGTTGGAAGTATAAGTTGATACAGCCACTTTGCAGCAATGTTTGTCAATATCCACTAAAGCTGAGTATATTCATGTCAGCAATTTCACGTCTATGAATCTAACAGGAATGGATATGTACATTCAATAAATGACTGGTAGAGGGCACAAGAGAAACTTTTAGAGTGCTGTTATTGTATATCTTTATCATGGTGGTAGATATGTGTGTGTTCACTGTGTAAAAATTGATCAGCTCTATGCTTATGCTTTTTCCTTGCCATACTTTTGTAAGTTATACTTCAAAAAAGTTTTACTTAGAAAGAAAGAACTAGCACCCTAAGCCATATACCTATTAAAAACAACAAAACAAAGCCCAAAACTACTCACTTGTGAAATTCAGATGACTAGAAGCTAGAGAGATGGCACAAAACAGACTCATTCGCATTTAGTCATTTGATTTGTGACAAAGGTGTAACTGTGGTTTCTGTGTGAGAAATCATGGTCTCTTCAGTTAAAATTGCAAAGCTTGGGGTGAAAAGCATAGGATGAATTTTTGGCCCAAGCTTTTCTCAGGTCTTGTCTAACTTCCAGATGTTATGATTTGCCACAACCTCTATGTATAACCCTCTGGTGGAACAAAAGACCAGGGTTGTCAAGGGAAAGGATCATCTAATTGATAATAGATGGTGGCCATTGTCTGTCCCATTGTGCTGAAACATTGTGATTCCCTCCTGCCTTCTCCTCACTCGCTAGCTGCAGTGTCTTCATCAGCCAAGCCCTTGGTTAAAACCTTCAGAAAGCTCATCATCTCTCCTTGCCAGCAGGATATCTGGCAGGTCTGAGTTCTGTCTGGAATATATCCCTGAGACAGCACGATGGCTTCCGGAACAGAGCAGAGAGTTGCACTATTTCTATGAATAATGAAAGCATTATGTGACTTCTGAAGAGAAGATGCAGACCAAAAGTGAGCTTCACTATCGCCAGAGCATTTGCAAATCAGAAGACATATACCAACTACATGGTGTCATCATGAGAAGTTTTTCTTCTCCTAAAATTGACTCTCCCAAACAGTCAAGGCAGTTGGATGAAAATAGATCCCTTGGTTGAACAGATGCTGGAACCTGGGACTTAAGCATGAGACTGATGCATCATCATTATGGTGCTACCTCAAGGGAAGGCAGGCCCAGAGCAGCATGATGTCATGGTGACAGAGCTCCACACAAAACATATGCTGTAGGACCGTAAGTTCTTACTTCTCTGGGTAAGGGTCTCCTTCAGTAGACTCACCTGGGAAGAGCCCTTCAAGGTACAGACCATGCATGCAACCGGCATCAATCTGTGCTATTGCTCTATGGACACATCTGGGTGGCTTCCAAGCTGGTTGTGCAGGAGTTTCACAAAATGCCCATAAGAAATTAGCTGTTCTGTTAACACCCACTGTCTTGCTTTCCCACATCTAGGTCTTTACCCCTATCATTCTTTCCTATTGGAATATCCTGCCCCTACTCCCTCCCCAGCTATAAAAACTCAATCCCCCACTTCCCAGCCCAAGTGAAATGCCAACTCATTCCTAAGCTTCCCTCAATCTTCATGTGACCACATCATGTCAGTATACTGTTTAAAAATCCTCCAGTGGCTCTTGGCTGCCTTCAGAATATAGCCCAATCTCTCTTGAACCCCCATAGTAACCATTTATTCTCTAACACAATGTGAAACTTGATGACATTTCATCATAGCTACTACTTGTGTGCAGTCTTCCCCTCCTGTAGCCTTGATGCATGAGGACAGAAGCCTCTCTGGTTCCCTTTTTTTCTCTACTTGGCCTTGCGTGGGGGTTGGCACAAAGGAGAAAATATTGATCAATGAAATGAACAAAAGGCAATTAAAGTTAAATGCATACAAATAGAAAGCTTCAGGGGACATAGTGGATTCATCCAAGATTGTTTCTGAGCTGGAGTAACAAGAAACCAACATCAGCTTCTCCTAGAAACATAACTCTCCAGAATCTCTAAGTTAGAAAGAGACCCCAAAGATCATTGTTTTTAGGCTGACCCTTCATCATTCCTTAAGACTGAAATCCACACCTTCCTTGGCATAACCAGAGGCATGGCAGAAATAATCATGACCAAGGAAAATAAGTCTTCAGTGTTGGGAGAGTAGAGTGAGTTTTCTCCCCTGGGTGAGAGAAGCCAGGGTGAGAGAAGCCCTGGTAGGACTTCTATTTCTTAGCCCTCAGATTTGTGTAAAGAAATAGCATTCATTTCTTCAACATAAGCACCTAGAGTACACCAGGCACTGTACAAAGCAACAACAGTACATGGTATATAGATGTGTCACCATTCTGAAGAATGATATGGCCTAGTGAAGAAATAGACACAGTAATATGCAGCAATAAATTTTTTAATAATCAAAATATGTGAATAAAATTCCATGGTGACAGGGAAGGACTCTACCAACACTGCCGATGAGTCTAGAAGGGGAGACTGACATGCACACAAACAAGTACAAGGCAATACATCAGATGCTGCAATAGTAATGTGTGCAAAACACTGTGGATGCCTGGGGAGGGAGCATGGCCAAGTCTACCAACAGGGTAATGGCTGAGCTGAGTCCTGTGGGATCAGGAGGTAGGATCAGGTGGAGGGAGTAACATTTGCTCAAATATGAAAGAGTGAAAGGTCATAGCTGAAGAAAAGCAAGGATTCTGTTAGGTTGGAGTATAGAGTACAGGTTGAAATTTGGCAAAAATAAGGCAAAATATGGAAGTCGTTGCCAAACTGGCTTTGAAAACCATGTCAAGTTTGGACTTGATCCTGAAGGCAGTGGGCAGGCTACAGAATACTTGACATAATTCTACAGAGATCCGTGGAAGATCACCCAACTTCAGAGTGGGAGGTGAACTGAAATCAGATAGTCACAGAGGCAGGAAAGCTGGCTTGAGTCTTAGCTCTGGGCTGGGTGGAAGGTGGGGTCCTGCACTAGGTCTGTACTGAAGAAACTGCAGACTGTATTTAAGAAATACAGGCAAAGAAGACTTAACAGGAGGTCATGACCTGTTTGTATGTGGACGGGGAAGAGGAAATCAGAATGACTTGAATGTTTGTACCTTGAATATCAAGTTAAGTAATGATGTCATTCACAGACACAGGGTAAACAAAAGGGAAGACTGACATGAGGGAGACAATGAATTCAGTTTTGAACTTGATGGATGCTAGGTGCTGTTCTACTATATGACTGGGGATAGACTTTGTAGCCATCAGTGGCCTGGGGTCACCACTTGCCTGTATTTCCCTACCCCATCCCATCCCTTTTTCTCATTCCCAGCCCACTTTTCCAATGTAGGTGCTGAGGTGTCTTGTTAACTCATCTTGGAACCATCTAGGCATGCAGGGAACATGCCACCCTTCCATTTCCCTTCCTCTAACCTCTACTCTCCTCAGTCTCACTGTGGTGGGCAGAATAATAGACCCCCAAAGATGTCCTAAACCTTGGCACCTAAGGTGGACATGTTACCTTATGTAACAGGAAGGACTCTGCAATGTGATTAAGGTTGAGAACCTTAAGATGGAAGATTATCCTAGATTATCCAGGTGAGTCTGACCCAATCACACAGGTCTTTAAAAACATAGAACCTTTCCAGGCTGTGGTGAATCAGAGCAATGGCAGTCTGAGAGGACTTAGTTTGCTGTTGCTGGCTTGAAAGATGGAGGAGGAGCCATGAGCCAAACAATGCAGACATTCTCTAGAAGCTGGAAAAGGCAAGGGAACAGAGTCTCTCCTAGACCCTCCAGAAAAGAACACAGCGTGCCTGGTACCTTGATTTTAGCCCAGTGAGACCACATCAAATTTCTCACCTACAGAATTATAAGATAATAAATTAGTTTTAAGCCACCAAGGTTGTGATAATTTGTTACAGCATCAATACTCACGAACCTACTCACTTCATTTCAGGACATTCTTCAAATTTACATCTCTATTGAAAGCAACTGACAACTTTTCAAAAAGAGTCTATAGGAAGGAGAGGCCCAGGGTCCCCTTCTTAATATCAACAGTCCTGGGGTTCCTAGAGGGCCAAGGATTCTATAATAAAAGCAATTCATGTCATGTCACCAGGTAACCTGGTGAGAGAGTAAGAATTGAGGTGAGAGGGAAACCTGGGAAAGAAGATATTTTAGTAAATGAGACAGGGGGAGGGAAGGAGAGAAAATGAAAACAAAAATGGCATAACACTGAAACCAAGAAAGGACAGCCTTTAAGTGGTAGGTGCTGGTCAGAAGCATTAAATGCTACAGAGAGGAGAAAATTGAATTTGACAACAAGCAGGTCATTAGTGGTCTTCAAAGGAAGCATTTCAGTGAAGAGAAAGGGCAAAAGCTAGAATGCAGAAGACTGGAGAGAGACTAGAGAAAGAATTAAGAAGTAAATAAGCTCTGGGCAACCCCTTAGAAAAGACTATGCATTATTCATCTTTATATCCATAGCACGCAGCACAATGAACACAGTGGGTGCTCATTAAATGTTGACTTGAGTGAAGTACCGTAGTCAGTGGGTATAGACCAGCACTTCTCACACTTTGTTGTGCATACAAATCACCTGGGGATTCTGAAGTAGTAGGTCTGGGGTGAGACCTGAGATCCTGCATTTCTAATAAGCTTCCACATGATGCTGATGATGGAGCTGGTCTGTGGACCTCATTTTGAGTAACAAGGATGTGGATTACCCCAACCAATCACCTAGCAATCATGACTCCTCTTGGTTCCTGGGTAACATTATGATCCCAGAGACCAGTACAACTTCTGAAATTGTAGAATTTTACTGACTTCATGATACACATCTGCACAGTGAGGCCAAACCAGACACCAAACCAGGCCCAGCACATGGGAGTTGACATTCATAAAAGGTTTTGTACCCCCAATACTCTCCACATTGCAGCATTTTTCACAATTCCCTCCAAGCTCAACACCACCATCAATCCCTCCATCACCAATGTAACTGTTCATATCCCACCATCGACAAATAGAAAAAGTGAGTCTTTGATATTAGTCATGGGGAGAGGTGTTCTCATCCAGTGACCTAAGGAGTTCCAAATGTATGGATTTAAAAGCAGCCATCTGGGGCTTCCCTGGTGGCGCAGTGCTTGAGAATCTGCCTGCTAATGCAGGGGACACGGGTTCGAGCCCTGGTCTGGGAGGATCCCATATGCCGCGGAGCAACTAGGCCAGTGAGCCACAACTACTGAGCCTGCGCGTCTGGAGCCTGTGCCCCGCAACAAGAGAGGCCGCGACAGTGAGAGGCCCGCGCACCGCGATGAAGAGAGGACCCCGCTTGCCACAACTAGAGAAAGCCCTCCCACAGAAACAAAGACCCAACACAGCCAAAATAAATAAATTAATTAATAAACTCCTACCCCCAACATCTAAAAAAAAAAAAAGAGAAAACTATTAAAAATCAGCCATCTGGATCAGGACCGCCCCCACCAATAGAGAGAGTTCTCAGAGTAGGACGTGGCTCCCAGTTCCTCACCCTCTTCCCACAGGGCAGCAGGGGCACCAGACCACATACATACATCCTACAAAACAAACTTGGGGAAGGTGAATAATCCAAAACCTAATCGTCTACTTATACCCCAATAAAAAAGAAAAGCTGTTGAACATCTTAATATAAAATGCCATATGCAGGATGCCATTAAATGGAACCACCATGGGTATGGAGACACAGGATGCCAGAGGCAGTATTAACATTTAAAAAAGATGTTATCAAGGGAACCAAAAAGGATAATAATTTGGGCAAAAAAGGGTGAGGTAGGCCTTTCCCCTTAAAGTGAGTGTCCATCACAGCTCACCCCAAACACGTTTTCTCAGCTCCGTTTTTATGTTGTCCCAACGCACCTGTTAGAGGAATTCTGCCCATGGGAAAAGGAAGTAGACTAGCAACTAAAGGTCAGTGAATCAGTCAGCTCTCTTTCAGTGAAAGTCACACAAAACTGCATCCATGTCAGCTTTAATAAAAGAGAATTTGTTTGCTGGCATCACTGGAAAGCCCCTGAATGGGGCACAATTCAGGGTTTAAACAATGTCCTGAGTTTGTCTCACGATTCTGCTGCCTCTGGGTTGGCTCCAAGTCCAGGCTGTACAGGGGGTGCCCCCCTCCCAGTTTCAATCTTGTATATCACAGCAATTCGCTCATCTGGGGGAGCCCACCTCCCCTAGAGCACAAACCAGAGACCTGGGTGGGGGCCCATTGATCCTGTCTGGCAAGACCTGGGTTATGGGTTCATCTCTGTAAATGATAGAGGTTGAGTTGGGGAACAGAATGTCCCACCCCCACTGATCTGATTGGGTCTCATGTTCTACTTTAGGGTTACCTTCATTGTCAGAAGCTCTTGGGCTGAATAGAGGCAAGGATTAATTCCCCTCAATCCAACCAAAGTCCCATTTGCCCCAGAAAGGGAGAGTGATACTGAGAGGGAAGTGCACCAAATGTCCACCCTACTCAGGTTTGTGCACACATTTGGGCCCAAGTCTGTTACAATGAGGGAAACCCAGACTCCCAATGATACACATCAGTGACTCAGACACTCCTGCAGATCATTCACACCACTGGAGGCATCCCTGCTCTGCTGCTCTGCTCACACCAGCTTCTGGTGACCCATTTTGTGTTCTGGGGCCAAACCCACCATCTCTCCTTATCCCCTTCGCAGAGATCTTCAGTGAAGGTTGGTCCTGCCTGTTGCTTCACTTAACACTTACATCTGAGCTAATTCCTTCTCTCCTGCTTATCTGCTCACCATGGAAGAGCTTAGGAGCGGGACTCATGCCAGGCTCAGCATAAAGGAAACTGAATAGGCCAAATCCCTGCCCTTCAGACCAGATTGGAGTCCTGCTTCAGAAAAATCAATGTCTTTATTTCTTTTCTTTCTTATGAGTCAAGCTCCCAGATGTAGAGGGCAGGGCGCTGTCAATTGCTGGTGTGATGAAAGAGTGGCTTGAAGGTATTGTGTTTCCCGGAAGGGCCAAGAGAGAAATTTTTAGCCACTGTCCCTGTCGGAAAGTTTGAGAGACTTTACATCACAATGTACTCTGTGACTATGGTGTGCTTCCTACTTCTCAGTGATGCTTGTCTGGACCAGTCCCTTGACAATCCAAAGAAGCCAATCAAGGCAATTTTCCATCTAAATGTATTAGTTCACCAAAAATCTAGGTTAGCTTAATAAGAAACACTCATCCACGTATGCAGGTTATTTATTGAGAGACAGCACAGTTGGGTGGTAAAAAACATGAACCTGGGAGCCAGAAATAACTGATTTCAAGTTCCTGTTCTGCACCTTACTTGCTGAGTGAGCTTGGACAGTTTATTTCATCCTTTTGAGCCCCCATTTCCCATGTGTTTGTGAGGATGCCCTGAGATGATCATGTCTGTAAAGTACTTAGCATCGTACATAATGTGCAAAAAGTTCTCAATACATGTTCTTGTTAAGGGCCAGGTACTCTGCTAGGCTCCAGACCATAGGATTGAATAAGATATAATAACAATATTAAAATGGAATGAGATATTAAAAAACATATGATCTACCCCCTAGGAAATCTGGAGCCAGAGGGAGGAAGGGACTTGCCCAAAGGCACAGACTAGTGTGGCAAGGCCAGGGTAGGACTCAGCCTTCTGACTCCATCTTTTGTTTTTTTTTTTTTCTTGCGGTGCGCTGGCCTCTCACTGCTGTGGCCTCTCCCGTTGTGGAGCACAGGCTCCGGACACGCAGGCTCAGCGGCCATGGCTCACGGGCCCAGCCGCTCCGCAGCATGTGGGATCTTCCCGGACCAGGGCACGAACCCATGTCCCCTGCACCGGCAGGCAGACTCTCAACCACTGCGCCACCAGGGAAGTCCCTGACTCCATCTTTGTACAAAGTTTCAAGTCTCTGAGAAGAAGGTTCTAAACTGGGAAGAAGGTTCTAAACTGGCTAAGACAAGCAGGCACATAAAAGATTATTGTTTCAAGATGTGGACATACAGATTCCATCTCAGTTTAGATTCTGAAATCTGCCCTGTGATCCAGCTGCCCCAGCCTGCAGTTACTGCCTGATGATGCATACACTGCATCTTGCCTTTACTGGCTTGGCAGCAAGGAAAGAAAGGCAGTGGCTCCCAGCACAGCTCTGAAGCAGTGTCCTGCAGCAGGTGGCTAATGTCCAGGGCCCTTTGGAGTAGGAAAGGCAGATCATAATTGCTGATTAGGTAAGAAGGCGGGTCAAGAAGGGAGGGGACCATGTCCCTGACACCAATTTCCAAAATTTAACAGTACAGACCTCTGCATATGGTGGTCTATCTAGTGTCTCACAAGCACCATTCAATCATCTAATCATAAGTATATCATGCTTAGCCCTTCTTAATCCCTTGGCAAGGTTCTAAGGGCCCCAAGTTAGATCTAGGACCCCAGCCAAATCTTGATGCTATATTTCATTTATTTTCGCTTCTGTCAGGGAGCACTACTAATGCATATAAACCACCCTGCAAGTCAAATAGAGGGGGGATTATTTCCAGTCCAGATGGGCACAGTTCTCCAGCAGAGCCCCTGCTAGGCACTGACACAGATGCCCTAGGGGTCAGGGTGAGACCATGACCAGGCTCAAACATTTCATATGCAAAATGGAGCCCACTGCAAGCTGAGTATCCTGAATCCCATTTCTTACACCTCCCCAAAACCAGTGTCAGTTTGCCGGGCAACTATGAGAGCTGAGAAAGCCTGAACTCAGTTTTCAAATCTGATGGAGGTGAGAAAGGTCCAAAAAAACCTGCAAAGAAATTGAGTCAAATTAATCTTCTTGCCAGAGACAGCATCCCTCTCCCTCCGAAACATCCTTCCCATCAGATCTTGAACTGGATTGAACCATTCATTCAATAACTTCATTTAAGCTGGGACGAAGTGAGAGAGTGGCATGGACATATATACACTACCAAATGTAAAATAGATAGCTAGTGGGAAGCAACCTCAAAGCACAGGGAGATCAGCTCAGTGCTTTGTGTCCACCTAGAGGGTGGGATAGGGAGGGTGGGAGGGAGACACAAGAAGGAGGATATATGGGGATATGTGTATATGCACAGCTGATTCACTTTATTATAAAGCAGAAACTAACCACCATTGTAAAGCAATTATACTCCAATAATTATGTTAAAAAAAAAACTTCATTTACTATGTGTCAGGTCCTTTGCTAGGTACAGCATTATATTAGTGCTCAAGACAACAAAAATCTCTACCCTTCCAGAGTCACAGACTTGCAGGAAATATGGACAGAAGTACTAGAGCATACAACTGATCTAAACTCAGGGGGGCAGGGAAGAGGCCCTTGAAGAAGTGAGGTTGAAGCTGAGACCAGAACCACCGGTAGGAGTTAGCTGGGGGAAGAGTGAGGGTATCTCAGGCAAAGGGAACAGCATGAGTGAATTCCCTGAGGTGGGCATTATAAAATATTGATGATGATAACGATGATGATGATGATGATGGCAGCTACCATTTATTTATAAGGTATATAATTTATATGGATTGACTCATTTGATCCTTAGAACAACCACATGAAGTGAGTACTATTATTCCTATTTTTAAAAATTTGTATTGGAGTATAGTTGATTTACAATGTTGTGTTACTTTCAGGTGTACAGCAAAGTGAATCAGTTTTGTATATATATATATATATATATATATATATTATATACATATATATATGTATATATGATATATATATATATCTTTCTTTTAGATTCTTTTCCCATATAGGCCATTACAGAGTACTGAGTAGAGTTCCCTGTGTTATACAGTAGGTTCTTACTAGTTATCTATTTTGTATATAGTAGTGTGTATATGTCAATCCCAATCTCTCAATTTATCCCTTCTCCCATTATCCCCTGGTAACCATATGTTTATTTTCTACATCCTTGACTCTACTTCTGTTTTGTAAATAAGTTCATTTGTACCCTTTTATTTAGATTCCACATATAAGCAATATCATATGATATTTCTCTTTCTGTGTCTGACTGACTTAACTCAGTATGACAATCTCTAGATCCATCCATGTGGCTGCAAATGACATTATTATTCCTATTTACAGAAGATGAACTAAGACTTTGGAGTTGAGTCAGGTTCCATAACCTCGCCCCAGTCACATGGACAGTACTAACTGGATTTTAATCCAGCCAAACCTGGCCCAGAAGCCTGCATTCTAATGACCAGCATTCAATCATTCATTCCTTCATTAACTCACACTGTCACCTGGCTAAGAGTTGGGGAGATAAAGAAGACAAAGACCTACTCACCTCCAGGGAGCTCACAGTCCTTCAGAGAAGGCACAAGGGCCTGGAACAGGGGCCAAGCTTGAAACTCGGGCTCTTGTACTACCTCCCATGCCTGGCCTACCCAGCAGCCAGGGCCACTCCTAAGATTCACAGGGTCCGGGACAAGAGTACAGATGGAGTCCACTATTCTCATTTCCTAGGGCTGTCAGAACAAATTACCACAAATCTGGTGGCTCTAAACAGCAAGAATCTATTATCGCACAGTTCTGGATCTGAGAAGTCTGAAATCAAGGTGTCAGCAGGGCCTTGTTCACTCTGAAGACCTTAAGAGAGAATCCCTCCATGCCTCTTCCAAGGGGTCCGGGGGCCCTGGGCTTGGGGCTGCCTCTGTCTTCACATGGACTTCTCCCTTGTGTTTCTATGTCTTCTCTTCTCTTATAAGGACACTCATCGTTGCACTCATGGCCCACCTGCTAATCCAGGATCATCTTATTGCAAGACCCTTCAGTTAATTATATCTGCAAAGACCCTTTCCCCAAATAAGCTCATATTCTCACATACCAGGGGTTAGGACTTGGACATATCTTTTTGGGGCTACAATTCAACCCACTAAACCCACATACCATGTGGCTAAATATGTAAAAGTTATAAATAAAGCTAACTGTCAAATAACTATAATTGTATCTTCTTACCTTGACATTTACACCATCATGACAACAAAAGTTTAAAAATATGTGCATATGGTTTCATATGATCAAGGTTGACCAAATTTAGTCATCATAGCTTATGTGTGATGACCTATTGATGGGCTGACAGTATTTGGGTAAGTAATAAATACATACTTACCCAATTATTGATACTAATTCATAAATTATTATATATGTATTCCATGAAATTTATTTCTCTTGCCTTCAGTTTGGTGAAATCACTATGTATGTTTCTATAATCAAGAATTTCATGTAATTTGTGTTCAATTGGCACAAATGAGGATAATGATAACACTCGCCTCACAGGGCTGCTGTGAGGGCGAAATGGGTCCAGCCTGCAAAACATAAAATGTAAATTGTATTCAGCGTGTACAAAATTGGAATACATTTTCACTTCAAATGTAAATTGAGTTTAAAACTTTGTAACATTACATTTATTTCTGGAATAATTATGAATATCTTTCTTCTAAAATATTCAGTTATCTATTAAATTTAAAAGGTAAAATATAAATTGTAATGAAAGAGTATCAAATATTTTAACAATTATTTCAATCAATCCTAATTTTTAATTCAACTTTTTGAAAATTTAAGTAAAGCTTCATAAATATTTTATAAAAATAAAATTATTTTGTAATTTGAGCATTCAGTGCCCATTTAGTTGAACATGTCAATAATCTGTTGTTACTGATGTTATATCAGGAACACGTTATGTCTAGACCTACATATATACAAATTTAAGAGTAATATGAAATGTCTAGTATTGCAAAATATTCCCCATTCACTATATGTAATGGTTGTGAATACCATATTAATTCTGAGCACCTCCAGAACCACAAACTGGAATATGAAGAAAAGCCAAAAAATATAAAAAATAAAAGGATATGTGGCATTTCTAAAAAATTACAGTTTATCATGGCAGAACCTACTGCATTCAGGTTGCCTTAGAGGAAGGAGCTGACACATTAATTTGCCTTTTCAGTTCCCTAAGTGCTTCCACTGCTCCAGTTCTCCCTGGTCCTTCTCTAATGACAACACCCGAACACCCATAGACCTGAAGGAGTTGACTTGTGTTTCAGGGACCTAGAGCAGGAAACAAGAAGTGTTTCCCTGGGGCCTGAATGGTGTTGGTCCTGAGAGCTGATGTTCAGGGTTACAGATTGTGATGTACCAGCAACAACAGCTGTATCTCAAGTGACAGAGGCCCCCGTGTGCTCTTACGTAAATTGTACTGTGTGTGTATGTTCTTGTGACACGCACATCCCTCTAAACTGTAAGGATTGGGACAGGGACCTCACTTGCCCAAGGCAAGTTTCTGGAATACAACTCCCAGAACTCTGTTTTTTTCTCCTGAGTCTAAATCCCACCTGATCCCCCCACCCCCAGAAAAGGGCCTGCATCCTCTCCTCTGGCCTCCAGAGAACAAAGGCCAGCCTTGAATACTCTGCCTTGGAGCTGTTTTGGGGGAGCCTTCCCCCAACATCTCAGCCACTGACCTCCTCGCCACCTACCTTCTCCATCTCCTGCTGGTCTCTCCAAGGCCACCTGTACTCTTCTCTGGAATCAGCTGACCTGTGTGCTCCTAAACTTTCCTGACAGTCTTTTTGCCAAGGACCCCAGGTCTCTCGCCACACACTTGCTTCTTGCTATACCCTGTTCTCTCTTCTGAGGCCTGTTGGCTGACAGCCCAGCTCTGGTTATCTTGAGGAGTGTCACCTAAGCTAGATCCCTGAATAACCTCTTTGCTCTTGCAAAATTTGCATGGCATGCTCTTCCCCCTCCTGGGTTAGTGGAGGCTCCAGACTGGCCATGCAGGCTAACAGAAGCCCATCATAGAAAATGTGGAAGAGATATATCTACATCTCCCACCCTTGACTACATGTAGTGCCTTATTAAAATAAAGGTTCCAAATGGTATCCAGTCTGCAAACATGGGTTTTTTGTTGTTTTCTTAGCTAGCAGTTTTTACAAGTTTGATTCTGAATGTCTTTAAATAGAATTTGCCTACTTCTCCCAATTTTCTTATACCCAGCCCAGTTTACACATTTACATCACCAGTCTAGTCCTGTATGTAAACAATAAAAGGTTGTTTTTAGAGCTACATAGAAGTGGATTTGAACCTCTTCTCTGCTTCTTACCAGCTTTGTACTCTTAAACAAGTTGTATATCCTTTCAGAGTTTAGCTTTCTCATCTTTCAAAAGGAATGACAAAACATACCTAGCAGGTTTGTGATGAAGGCCAAAAGAAAGTGTTTAGTATAGTGTCTGCACACACTGGGTGCTCAGCAGTTGGGAGCTCTGTTCCCCTCATACAGGCTCCCTGATTCTCAAGTTGCACTCTCAAATCTGCCAGTAGGGTCGGGGTTTCTCAGTGTGGATACTTTATAACCTGGCTCTGATGAGACTCCTTCCTTCCTCCTTTTGGATGAAGCAATTAAGGATTTTCGGGGACAGCCTGCGGCCAGGAACCTAAGTCAACTAAATCCGATAAATGACTTCTTCTATTATGTAGAAATCATGGGTACTTGTAGGTACTAATTGGCTGTCTTCTCTACTTTCCTTTACAGCATTTAAGTAGTACCTTAACACAATTTTATTTTGGAGCTTTCTAATTATATCACTCCGGGCACCTATTGTCGATGAGCTTGCCAGTGGGGGGGAAAAAAAATGGAGAGTTATTTATGCATTCTTATATTCCACAAGCATTTATGGGGTAGCTGTGATGATCTCAGCCCTGCAGAGCATGTCAAAGTAGAAGATGCATTCCCTGCCCTAGAGGAACCTAAAGACTCACTGGTGAGAAATAATAAACATGTGGGAAATGATCAAATCAAAACTCTATGAATCAGGTGGTGAGTATTTAAGGGGAATGATGTGGGAAAACTTAATAAATAATAATAAATCTGTATTTTTAGACTATTTTTAAATATAAAGAAATAAAGCAGATGGGGGAATATACCCTGGACCATGAACAAAGCCTTGGCAACTGGACATAGACAGTGAGGAGCCTGATCCAGTTGGAGCAAAAGTCCCAAGTGGATGAGTGGTTTCATTTCCACAGACACTGTCAGGCTGCAAATGATCGCTATAATGCCCCAAGTATTTTCCTTGTCCCTGGTCTTTCTTCTACATGGGCCAATCTGTCACACTCTAGTCTGACAAAATATTCTAAATACTATGTGAAAAATAATCACTCTCCCACTCAAAAACTTTCAGTGGCTCTCTGCTCCCTGCCAAATCCCACTGGTCACTGATTCCAACTCCCCCCACCGTGGGATCCTTGTAGATCAGAGGGCACCTCCAGGGTTGGATTGAAGTGCAGTTGGACAAAGAGAGGTAGCAAACTGGGTTTGAATCCCAGCCCAGCCACCAGCAAGCTATGTAGACCTCTAAGGAACATAGTTCACCTTTTGTGCCTCAAATTCATGCCTCATAGAGTTATTGAGAGAACTACAACATTTAAATGCAATTAAAAGGCTTAGAATACTGCTTAGCACATAGTAAATGCTCAATAAATATTGGATATTAGTAGAGGAATGTAAGTGTTGATTAATGGAGCAAGTGAACAAGGAGAGAGGTCTCCACTCCCGACACTTAAAGCCGATTGGATGGTCCAATGTAGATGCAGAGGATAAACTTTTCTCATCCATGGGTAGTATAAATTGGGGAGGGATAGCAAATATGTCATATGACAGAATCATGTTCCAAAACTATGCCAACAAGCAATTTGAAAATGACAGATATAACAAGATACACAGAACAGGAAGAGACTCAGCTCAGTGTTTGGTGTGATGGTGAACCAGCTCTCTGGAAGGAAAAAAAAAAAGCCCTAATTTGTAGCTTTTGCTGACTTCCATGGTATAAGTATTCCTACCATGCCAATGCCAAGCTACCAATGTGATGTCCCTGAACTCACAATTGGGAAGAGTTGCTAGTACTGGCCCTTATGGGGCCAGTATGAGCTGGTTCCAGTACACCCTGAAAACTGAAAACAGAAAGTTCTAAACCAGAGTTAATAAAAGACAAAACAATATGAGAAAAGACGTGGCCCGGTGCCCCACCATGAAGCCTTTCCATTGAGTGAATTCAGCATGTGAGAGAAGCAGGTTAGTGAAATGGCTTAAGAGCTTGGGCTCTATAGTCAGATAGCCATGGATTCAAATCTCACCTTCCTGCTTGCTAGTTACATGATCCTTCTTAAGTCACTATACCTCTCTAATTCTAGTTTCCTCATCTAATATAAAGTGTTGATGATGATGATGATAATGTGTATTTCATAAGTTTACTCACAGAGTTACATGAAAAATGTCATTTTAGGAAAGAGCTTAGCAATAAGAAAAGGATAAGCAAACAAAAGTGGGGAAAATGGACAGAATGTGTATGTAAATGAGCTTTATCTCTTGACAAATCACCCAGTATTTATTGGTTTAAAACAACAGCTGCCTATTTGCTCACTATTGGCAAGCTGGGCTGAGCTCAGTGGGAATGGCTCTCCTCCTCAAGGCGTGAGCTGGGTTCCTGCTCATGTTTGCATTCAGCTGACAGTCCACAGCCTCATTCATTTGTGTAGCAGCTGGCTGGAGGCATGGAGATTACTGGGCTACGAGTCTCTCACCACCCAGCAAGCAGTCTGGGCTCATTCACATGGTGGTAGTTTCAGGGTTCCCAAGAGCAGCAAGAAAAAAGCAAGCAGCAATGCACAAGCAATTTTCAAGATTCTGGGGTCTCAAACCTCACATTTTCTTGTCTCATTGGCCAAAGCAAGTCACATATCTAAGCCCAGAGCCAATCTGATGGGAACTACCCAAGGGTGTGGATTCAGGGTGGGAAATTATCGTTATTTTGATAATCTACTTCAATAGAAGAACAGGTATGTGATAAACAAGAAAACCTGAATGGCAAATAAATGTTTGAAAAGATGTCCCACAGCATTAGAAATGAGGAAAATGTAAATTTAAATGATATTTCATATCCATCAGGTTGAAGATTTTTAAACGTCTGAGAAAACTAAGGGATGATCTGAAAATGGAGAAATGTGAAATCTCATACACAACTGCAGGGGAGTAGGCAAATTATGACATACTCATAGAAGTCAGTAATTAAAATGAGTAAATTAGGTTTCCATGAATCAATATTGAACACACAATTCTGAGTTATAGAATCATCAGACAATAAGATTCAATACATGTTATAACACATTTTATTTCTATGGATATATACATAGATAGTAAAGTAAAAAACGTCAGTGGGAAGGACACATGCCAACTTCAGAATAATATTTGTCTCTTGGATAAAGAGATGAAGAGCAAAGAATGCAAAATAAAATAGACTTCAATTTTATCTGTGTATTTTATTTCTCAAAAAGTAAAGTAACTATGGCAAAATAGAATATTAGTTAAATTCAAGAGATAGGTCCATGAGCATTTGCTATGTTTGAAATATGTGGAATATTGTACATTTGAAATATTTCATAATTAAAGCAACATTTAAAGAAAGAATATCTAACATCTCTTTTAAATTAAGGAGAAAAGGTCAGGGAAACAAGAGGATTAAGTTATACAACTGCTTAATTTAGTTGCCAAAAATATATATATAATTTTAGGTCATATTCATGGAAGTATAGAATGTAGAAAGAAGGTGTCCACGTCCCTGCTCTATATGGAGTAGTCAGATGGTGCCTGAGCACACTTTGAAAAGGACATACGCAAATGTGAGTGTGGCCATTCATTCAGTCAACACCGCAGGAGCACCTACCTGGCCGTCACCATACCAGGTGCTGAGGCTACCACAGAGGACAGAAACCCTGAGTCCCCGCTCTCAGAGGCTCAGCTTCTATCCCAGCCAATGCACACAACAGCCTTAAGAGTACATGGGATCCAGGAGGTGGAGGTGGAGAGTTGATTGCATGGCGGTTGGTGAAAAGCTAGACCCAAGCCAAGTTATGTGAGGAACGATGTGATGACAAGGCTGCCTCCCACCTCTCTCTGCCACACTAGCTCTGACTCTACGGGGAACCCTGAAGCTTTAGATGGAACAGCTCTGGGTACCTTCCTGCACTGACACACTCAGCACAGACAAGGAGAAACCAGCCTGGGTGCCTTCCCCGAAGCCCAGCCTTAGCACCCCCATGAGAACTACACCCCCAAGCAGAACGGAGGATGAGAGCCCTCTGCTCCCTCCATCAGCTCCTCAGAGGCCTTGATCCATGCAAGGCTGAACTGCGAAAACAGTTATTTTTGCTGTACTGTCTTTTTCTTTCTTTTCAACTTCCTATTTCCTATTCTGTAATTATTGCCAAGAAATGTTCACAGAAAACCTGCTAGATTTCTGACAGTCTGTCATGTGGGAGAGAGATGAGCTTTTCCCGAGCGCTGCCCAGAGACTGAAATCTGACTGGGGACAGTGCAGGAAGAGGGGTTTCTGGCCCCCATAAGGAAGAACTCTAAGGTCGCTCTGTCCAGAGCAGCAGTGGGCTGGTCCCCTGGGCTTCCCCAGACACTACACGAGAACACTGCAAAGCAAGTGGCTGGTTGGCCTTACAAATTATATCAAATGCTTTCATTTTTTTGTGATCCAAATAATCACTGTAAAACATTTTTAAATTATAGAAATGTGTAAGAAGACAGTGTAGCCCTCTAATCTCCTCTTCCAGAGCAAACCACAACTATTAACACTCTGATATGTGTCCTTTCAGATGTTTTTTGATGGATATACAAACTTTTAGATATGAAAGGGAGGTTATGCTATATGTAGATTGCCTTACAAATCTCTACCTCCCAATCCCCCCATTAGGTTTTATCTCGGAAGCCTTTCCCAGGTATGGATGTGCATGACTAGCTGTATGGGTTGCATTATTCATTCATTCACAAATACTAATTGAATGTGAGAACACACTTCATGTCAGGCACTGCTGTAGGCACTAGTGAACACACCTGTAAACAAAGCAAAAGTTTTGCCCTCATGAGATTTTACATCCTAGTGGCAAGGAAAAAAAAATACAAACAACAGACAAGTAAAATATAAAATCTCCAAAAGATACACTCAGTAAAGAAAAACAAAGAAGATTAATGGAACATAGTGCAACAAAGGACACTGCTATAGTTTACACATTTAGTTTGGTCATGGAAGACTTTTCCAAGGGGTTCTGTATCTGTTAACTATAGCTGTGTAACAAATTTTCCCAAAGCTTAGTGGTTTGAACAATAGTTATTAACACACAGCTTCCATGGGACAGGAATCCAGGAGTGGCTTAGCTGTATCCTCTGCTTCAGAGTCTCTTACAGGCTACAGTCAAGGTATCAGCCAGGGCTGTGGACATCTGAAGGCTCGACTGGGGAAAGATCCACTTCCAAACTCACATGGTTGTTGGCAAGAATTAGTTTCTCACAGGCTGTTCTCTGAGGGCCTCAGCTCCTCATTGGCTGTTTGCTGGAAACTTCCTTCAGTTCCTCGTCATGTGCGCCTCTCCATAGGGCGAATCACAACATGGCAGCTGGCTTCATCACAGCAAGAAAGAGAGAAGAGCCAGAGAGAGAACAAGCCAGCAAAATGGAAATCACGATGTTTTATAATCACATCTCAGAAGTGACACCCGCCCCCATCTACTCATTAATAGCAAGTCACTGGGTCCAGCCCACACTCAAAGGGAGGGGATCATACAGGACAAATACCAGGAGGAGGGATCACTGGGGGCCATTCTAGAAGCTGCCTACTTCAGGCTGATATTTGAACAGAGGCATAAATGAAGTGAGGGAGTGAGTCATGTGAGTATCTGGGGAAAGAATCTTCCAGCAGGAAGAACAGCAGGAGCAAAGCCCCAAGGAACTGCCTTGGTTTGAACGAGGAGCAGCCAGAAACTCCATGTGGCTGGAGCCGGGGAGGGAAAGTGTTCTGGGAAATGAGTTTGAAAAAGGAGGCAGTGACAAGGTCATGACAGGCTTTGTGGGCCATGGAAGGACTTGGGGTTTTATTTTCAGAGTGATGGGAAGCCACAGTATTCCTCTAGTTTGCATTACAATAATTTACTTACCTGACTCTTCAAATGGTGAAGATCACTTCTCATTTCTGTTTCTAAAAATGCCACACCCTAACATATGTGTGTGTGAGAATGCATTTGTGCAGGTAATATAGGATGCATACTCCTATATATATGTGTATGTATGTGTGTAACCTAAGGGTTTTTTCTGGGTTGAAAGGTATGTGCATTTAAAAATATAGATACACACCTATAACTAAAACACACCCAGAAAGGCTTTTCCAATCAACTCTCCCATCAATGTTGCACAAAAAAGAGCCCTGGCCAACACTAAGTAGTATTAAGCTTTTGAATCTGTGTTAATCTGTTACGGAAAATGTGGCATTTCATTGTGATTTGCCTTTGTTCCCTCGCTAAAGAGGATGAGTGGTTTTGCATCTACTAGGAGGATGAAGCTTTTTGCATCCTTCTGTTTCTTCCTTCCTGATCAGGTCTAAGTGTCCTCTACTCTGATGGGCTCCAGTGCAGTCAGCCCTGTAACCCCAGGAGCTGTCCAGCTGTCTGATACTGCTTCCCTTTGCTCCCTGTGGTCCCAGGACCCACTCAGGCCTCCCCACTGCTGAACCTTTGCTTCCTGCCTTTGCCTGAACTTTCTCCCTGTGCACCCCTCTCCTCTTGTGTCCCAGGCACATCCTCAGCTCCTGGCATCCAGCTGTCTCCACCACACTCTCCACCAGAGCTCAGAGGTGCTCAGAGCCCCTCCCAGGGCACCAGGCAGCTGGTAGAATAAGCTTAGGAAGGTGTTCACCAGGCTCCTAGTCAGCCCCAGGTCCTGCAATTAACCCTCTGACCTTGGGCCAAGTGCCTCCATTTCTCTCCCTAAACTGAGATCAGAAATAATAGTCGCTTCTTTGGTAGGATGAAATGAGAATTAAATCACTTGAACTATCATTCAAGAATAATAAGAATCATACCAGGCACTTAGTAGGTGGTCAGTAAATGGGACCTGTCACCATCACCCCATCCTGCCGTGCTGGCATCTGCGTCCCTGGAGGGCAGAGACAGTATCTCACTCACTTGTTCTAGAGCGTCTCATACAGTGGCCTGCACAATACAGCATTCAGTAATTACTGATATAATTATTAGTTTATGTGTCAAATAAAGGAATTCACACCCGAATGAATGAATGGATTGCATGTGTAGTCTTAATACAGAGGGACTTAAGTGCCAACGGTTACCTTGTGTACAACTGGGAATCCTTGCAGGATTTTGTGAAGATTAAATAACAGAAAGTAATGTTTTAAGAAGGAATTTAAGGAATAAGTAAATTTGCAAATAAGATTTTTTTAAAACCTGCGGATTTCCCCAGTCCCCACGAAGGCAAGAGGCCAGTACACACTGGGAAGCGTGTTCTCAGCTGTCTGCTCCTCAGGCCCCTCATGCAAAGGTGAAGTGGCCCTCTCCCCACTTCTCTAGCCCACCCTGACCCCTGACTGGCCGTTCCCAGACAGAGCCCCCTCTAGAGAAGAGCACACGAGTGTGCTCACTTTTTTTTTTTTTTTTTTTTTTTGCCTCTGATCCTCTCTGTAGCATGTGCAGTGGTTTAAAACAGAGGCAGACAACCACAGCCCACAGGTCACATCCGGCTCACAGATGTATTTTGCTCCACAAACACAGTGTTTTTTAAAAGGTGAATTAAAACTCAAGAGATTTAAATTTTTTAAATGCAAATATCTGGCTTCTCTTGCAACATCTGAAGCCTGGCCACAGGGGCCAGCGTTCCTATGTGTCAACAGTATCTGTCTGGGGCCATGAGGCAGTAACCACCTTCGGATGGGCATGTGTCTGATTTCCAGGTCCCCATGGTCCCCACCTGATTGTCCCACTGTTTATGTTGAATGTATGCTGAGTCACCTGAGTCACCTCTGCTTTAAAACCAACATCTCAAGTGGACCTTGGTCTCGCCCTTCACTAATGAGTATTTCAGCCCCAAACAACCCTCAAAGGCGCAGAGCAACAGTTCCTTAATCCCTGATATGTTTTTTGAGAAAGAGGCCCTTACAATCAAATACATCTGGGCATCATCTACAATTCTAACCTCTGGATACCCAGTGCTAGTTTGACCACCACTTTCTGCAGGGAGCACCTCCATAAACATCCCATGGAGGACATGTTGAGGACCAGAACCTGTGAAGGCACAGAGACCCTCAGAACCTAGACAAAACCCTGCATTCACAGAGGAAATCTCTTTGAAATTGGAGCAGCACTGCCCACTTCCAGCCCTCTATTAAGAGAGATGACACGCAGCTGAAACAAGCCATCCACTGGACAGGTTGACGCAGATGGAGCTGGGGAGGAGGAAGGACCCATTGCCTTCAGTCCAGACCCTGGAAACAGACTCTGAGATGGAGATGTGTGTGCAGGAGGTTTGCTGGGGAGTGCACCGGGGAACAGAGAGGCCTCAGATGATCCTGCAGGGTCCTTCAGATTTGTCTCACATATTGAGGCAAGGGGGCCAGGACTTTGTACCTTCTGTATCAGCCACTCATGGAAGGAGAGAAACTAAACTTGAGGGAGGCAGCTCTCTCCAGCAGAAGGCAATTCCCAGAGAAGGATGCAGGGGTGAGCCATCAGAAGCCAGCACTCCCAGCACAAGCCGATGAGTGTCAGTCCTGAAAGGAGAATCTGACTAGAATGCACAGACCCACTGCGCCCACCTTCTCTCTTCAGGGTTAAATAGAACCACCTTCTTCCCTGCCACTGGCAGCCGTGACGGCCACACGAAAGTCAAAAGGCAGAACTTAGAGGCAAGGCTTTTACACGTTGCTTCCAACTTAACACACTGGTCAAGAGGGTGATCTTTCTGAAGCACAGTTCTGATCACCTTTGCTACAACGTTAAAAAACTCTCAATGTCTCCCATGTCCCTCTGAATGAAGTTCAGACTCCTTAGCCTGGGATTCTAAGCCCTCTACCAGCTGTCCCAGGCTACCTTTCCAGCTTACCTCCCATCACTCTCCTGTAAAGCCCAGTACTGAACAGAATTCCCCAGGCAGCCTCCACAGTTCACTTCCTTCATGTCTTTACCACTGGTATCCCCTCTACCTGGAAAAACGTTACCTCCCATCTCGATGTATTTAAATCTTACCCAACTTTCTTGGTTCAGCTTAAATGCTTCCCCAGCTCCAGCTGAGTGGAAGCCATCTCTCTCTGATCTTATAATAATATTTTTTACTGTGACTTGTATACAATTTATCTCATATACTATGCCATAAACTCCTTGAGGGCAGGATTTAAGTCTCATTCAGTGTCTTGTCCATAGTAAATACATACTGAATATTTGTTGAATGGATAGGTGGGTGGATGGATGGATGGATGGATGGGTGGACGGTTGGATGGATGGATGGATGGATGGATGGGTAGATGGATGGATGGATGGATGGATGGATGGTGGATGGATGGATGGATGGGTGGATGGGTGGATGGGTGGATGGATGGATGGATGGATGAATGGATGGGTAGATGGATGGATGGATGAATGGATGGGTGGATGGATGGATGGATGGATGGATGGATGGATGGATGGATGGGTAGATAGATGGATGGTTGGATGGATGGGTGGATGGATGGATGGATGGGTGGACAGGAGTATAACTAGAAGAATGATAAGACCTGGAGAGATGTCTTACTATTGATGTGATGATGAATCTTGTGTTTACTCTCTTTCTTGGCTCTGTGTATCCCATTTAGTTTATGACAAGAGGCAGACTGGTCTAAAAAGAACTGAAGATGTATTTTCTGTATCAAAATATGAAAATTACTTAGTGAGTACCAAAGGCAGTGGGGAATCGCTGAACGTCCTCTTTTTACCACATTTGCTCATAAGAAGAGAATAGCACATAAATCCCCTTTGAGAGTGCCACAAGACAGCCCCTTAGCCAGCTGTTATATTTCAAGTGGTGTCACTCAGAAGACTTCTTGAACTTCAGATAGTTGTTAACAAAACAATATGCTGATCAGTTCCAAGAAACTAAATCACAGGCCATCAGTTTTGGCAGCTGCTTGGCTCATGAAAGGTGACACCCAATTAGAGAATATGATCAACCCCAAACAGTGTGTGCTTCCACATCCCACAGTATTTACAACTGCAATCATGGATCTGACAGCCATGGGTCCTGCTTGGAGACACAAACTCCTCCAGAAGCCATAATAATAACCGCTTCCTCTTGTGTGATGCTGCATTTCATCTCAGTTCTCACAACGACTCCATGAGACACGGATGGAAAGTATTCCCATCCCCTTTTGAAACCCAGGCAATAGAGCCTCAGAGAGAAAAGACTATCTCAGAATAACATGTCAATAAAGCTAGTGAGTAGCAGCAGGGCCACAAGCAAAACCTTGGCTTTGACTCCATAACAGCAGCAGTTCCCTTGCTGTTGCATGACCTCACCCATACCTTGGTCTCTAGGTCTACAAAGGAAAATGATCAAATGCACAGCCAAATTATCAATAATTTGTACAAGTGACATCATAGCCATTTTTTTAGAATTTTAGCACAATGTCTGGTCAGGGAATTATTCTTAATGCCTAATTGAAATTACTTCTACAAAGTTTAATCTCAGTCTCCTTTGTCCCATTCTCATCTGTTTAATATTCTTTGGAAGGAGAACAAGTCCTGATTTTCAAAAGAGTAAGGTGGTCCCTATCAGACCCTTGGGCAGATTGTGTAATAGGGGGAATGTGAACTCCTAGAAGGGGGAGCATGCTTTCCTGGGGCCAGGAAAAGACTCACTAAGAACAAGCCACGTTAGACAGGTTTGTTGGTGGGACAACCACAATAGAGAATTAAATACATGCAGTAGATAGAGTGCCTATCGATTTTAGCAATGTCTTTGATGGAGTTTCCTATAATATTGTTGTGAACAAATTATAGAGATATGGACTTCATGATAATACCATTCAGTGGATTTACAACTGGTTGAATTAATTCAGAGAATTCAGAGATTAATGGGTGATGTGATCGTACAGGATGCTCTGAATGATATAATGAAGAAAGTTGACCCCTGCCTTTTCCAGTCCAAAACTTTTAGCAGGTGTTATTAAAAAGAGCCTAGGCAGACTCTAGGGGACATCTGCATGGCTTAAGGCTGACAGGAGGAGCTGAGGGGTGGAGTGGCAAAACTGGCAAGACAAAAGCAGTCTTGACAGGCCAATATATTGGTTCAAATCCAACGAGATGATATTTCAACTATTTCAAAAGCCTTGGGGTTTTATTCAAAGAATCAAGTGCACAAATAGAGGATGAAGAGATATACCTTGATAGCAACTCACAAGGAAAAGACCTCCGGATTGATTTTAGATGCAGGCACGCCTTCACTTTGTCCTGTAGGGCTCTGGCCCAGGAAGCTAATAGGAGCTTGGAGAGTAGTTTTCAAGGTCCAGTCTGCTTCTCCCAGTGGCCCTGAGATGGGTGGTTAAGAGGTCACTGTGGAAAAGAAGCTGGAAACCATGTAAACTGAATCACAAATGAAGGCACTAGAGCTTTTTAGCCTGATGATGATTGCCTTTGACTATCTGAAAGATTATCTCTTGGAAGGAAGAATATTCTTACTATGTGAACTGCAGGGTCAGAGTGGGAGGCAGTGGGTAGAAGTTGAAAGGAAGCAGATTTTTGTTCAACTTTAGGAGGAGGACTCTAAGAATTGCAATTTTCCAGATAAGGCTACCTGGCCCAAAGAAGCGCAGAACCAAGGATGAGACAGGCCCACAATCAAGAGAAGCTGCCACTAGGATGGGCTTCTAGGAGCTGAGTGCTCTGAGCCAAGACACAGCTGGGCCACAAGGCTCTTCCCCCGAGGGTGGCCCATCACCGCAGTGGTGGCGGGTGGAGCTGACCAGCTGTCTCTTGCACTGAGTGTTGTCTTTGTGGTTGGTCCACTCATCCTTGACCCTTCTGGCCCCTGACCAGTGCCTGCACTAAACACATGGCCTTAGTACTGTTAATAAATCCTTTAAGCCGATCCTGAATGTTCAGGCTGAGTAGTTTCAGTATCTCCAGTTTTTCTCAAGGGCCTTCTTAACCAACCTTTTGGCTTCTCCCTGGCTGTCTCTGCTCCCCTCCCCTCCCCACCCCTCCATGTTCATTCAGCTGTGAGGCTCCCACTGAGTCCAGTGCTTTATTGAAAGCTAGAAAATTAGGGATGCTAATGACAGTGGGATGGGTGACCAAGGGTGCTCGGCAAACCTCCTCCCTGAAGCTATTCCGAAACAGGAGTCTCCTTTGTAAAGATTTATCAGAGAGGGGCAGTGAGTGAACCAGATGGCATCTGAGAGGGGAGGGGAGAGGAATCAGCCCGGGTCGAACCCACTCTGTGATTGTCACTGTGTCAGTGCTCTTGAGACACATTATCTCATGCATTCTTCACAATTAGCAAGGTCTATTTAGGTCTACCAATCCTTTTTAAATGGGAGGAAACTGAGATTCACAGGTTTAAGTCACCTGCTCAAGGCGACACAGCCAGCAAGTTGAACTCGCTGGAGTCAGGGTTTGAACTCAGGTCTGCAGGACCTTACAGCCCGTTCTGTCCTCACCCGAGGGCTTTTTGATTCAAGAAGTTGGAACCTACCAGGCTTACATCCTGCCACCGTTCTTAAATTAATTGTAGAATTTCATTCTTCCAAAAAGTTTGCTTTGCAGCAACACTCAGGAAAAAAATGTCACTCCACAGGGCTTTGATTAGCAATATGAAAATTTCTTTAGAAAAGACAGATTAGAACAATGCAGGGAAGCTGGCCCTGAAATTAAATTCAAGGTGATAACACTCCAATTACAGATACGAGGGCTGGAAGAGGACGGAGGAGTTGGTACAGGCTCCTGCAGAACCATCCCCACTCCCTGTGGTCCAGTGTGCCCCTTGTCTCTGCTGTGATACACCAAAAAGTCATTTTCTTTACTTTTGCCCAATTGCTGACATTTATAGAAGGGTCGTAGGTATACTGCAATATGGGCTTCCATTTGGTATTACCAATTTGCCTGAAAGAAATCCTGCATTAAATTAAGACAGTAAGCACTGTAACGTAATATTGGCTGACAGTGTGGGTTCTAGAGCCTGGCTGCTACATCACCTCTCCCTAACCACGAACTTCCCTGGGCTGCAGCTTCTTTCTTTGGATTGTTTTGAGGATTTGATTAGTTAATACATATAATACAGAGTAAGTGGCTTCTTGTGCTTTGGTTTGGTTTTTTAAAAAGAAGGAAAAATATGGTCATTGTGCAGCATGTTCCCAACCCAAACATTGGTAAATGAATCAGTTAACACCCTCAAAGGACAGCTCTGAGCTTAGACATTATTCAGAATATCTCTACAACTCGCTACACCTGATTCACCTGCAACTACTGAAACTCTCAACCGATGACAGCTCAGTGCTGGTGATAACGTATGAGAATAAGAACCCAGCAGTTCATCTTCTGGACATTCAGTTGTTTGTAAATTTGACAAAGTCACTATTAACGTTAGCTTACCGTGTTCACTTCTATTTAGCAATTGCTTTGGGGGGCTCCTCTTGATTGGGGAAGCCTAGGAAAAGAATGGAGAACTTTTCCAGCATCCTAGAAGTATTCTATATTCATTTACGAGCTGATTCACTCATTCACTGGAAGAATAATTTCTTGAGAAACCATGACATGCCCAGCTCTGAGCTGAGTTCAAGGAATTCAGGGGCTAGATAAGAAGACAGCCTCCCTGCCCTTATGGTGCTTCTAGCAAGATATACGACAAACAAGTAAACAAGGAATTAAACAATTATATCATAAAAAGTGCTATGAAGCAAACAGGAAGGGCTTACAACAGAGACTAATGGTGGTGGAGAGGTGATACTTAGACAAGGTGTTCAGAGAAGGCCTCTTTGAGGAGAAAATGGGTAAAATCAGACCTAAAAATTTAGAGGCCAGCTGTGACAGGCACCACTGGTTGCCTACCCAACACTTTCCCACTTCTTCCTTGTATGGTTTAGGGCCACAATGTATCCAGCTAAAAGTACCCAGCCACAACTTTATGGAGGGCCTCAGCACAGGGTACCTAGCTAAAACACTCTATCCCAGCTGTCTTGGTAGCAAGGGATAGCCACTGTGACAGTGTTCTGGCCAATGAGATATAAGCTGGGGTTTAGAGGAAAGTGTTTCTCCTCTAATATAAGTACTGCCTATTTTGCTTCCCTTCAGCTCCTTCTTCTTATTTGAAATATGAATAGGATGCCTGGTGCTATGGCAGCCATCTTGCAACCATGAGGAAGAAGCCAAAACAGAGAACCTCAGGAACCTTGTCTATGATGTTGCTGAGCCATGACCAATGCTACATTTTCCCGGACTTCTAACTGAATGACAAGACAAACAAACAAACAAACAAAAACCCTTGTATGTACTGAAGTCACTATATCAGAATTTTCTGTTATGCAGGGTCAAATGAAATCCCTCACTGATATACCAGCCAAGCAAAGCACAGAGGAAGGGGCATTTCAGGCAGAAGAAATGACATGCCCAAAGACCTTAAGGCAGGAATGAGCTTGGCATGTTTAGGAGCAGAGACAAGGCCAATGTGGCTGGAGTATAGCAGACACAGAGGAAAGTGAGGGCAGCTAAGGTTGGAGACAGAAGCAGGAGACAGGTCAATTAAAGCCTTACAGGCCCAAGTAAGGAATTTGAATTTTATTTTCAGGACGAATGGAAACCAGTTGATAGCTGATATCTATTCTACACATCCATCTGCCATGTGATGAAAGGCTTAGAAGAGGGCAGAAGTAAAAGTACGCAGACGAGTCACGGCCACCACATTTGTCCCAGGGAGAAATGATGGTGACTTCGCCTGGGATAAAGGCATTGATGATGGAGAAAATTACACTGAAGTGATAGTGGGGCAGTCAGTTTGAGAATAATTTGGCCAAAAAGAAAGTCAATACAATATGTGAAGAATGTAACAATATCTGGTTAATTAAGAGGATCAAACTACTTATTGCCACAGACCAGGTCAGTGAAATAATATTAGATATAGCAGCTAACATTTATATGTTATACACTTTATAGACATTGCCTCATTAATCCTTATAACAGGCCTATAAGGTAGACATTATTATGAGCCCCATATTACAAATGAGCAAAATGAGTCATAATCAGAGTAAGTAACTTGCTTAGGGATAATTTTGTTAGTAAGTTAGTAGAACTGGGTTTCATACCTGAGGCTGCCTAATTCCTTGACTCAAGCCATAAGGGCTTAGAAACTACAAGCCATAAGGAACTTAGAGCCTACTCTGGGATGATTTTCTATTCTCTATATGTTTAGTACCTCACATAAAAAGTCTCCACACTTTCCATTCATGGACTAATCCTTATCCTCTGGGATAATGGAGTGAGGAAAGTCTGTATTTTCTGGGCAATAAAACTTGGGCACATTTACTGAATCTTCATTACATGTCAAGCTTCTTACATTTATTATACCCACTTTGCAGATTGGGAAATTAAAGTGCAAGGAAGTTATGTCACTTACCCAAAGTCACAAAACTTGTAAGATTCAAACCCGGGGTGCCTGATGTGTTTCACCACTGTCTCCTCCAAAGGGTTTTTTTTCCTGGAGACAGGATCTGAAACCACACAACAGATCACCTGAATGGTGTGAGAGTTCCCAGGGCTGCTGCTTCACCAAGCCCAGTACTGCAGGCTACGCCACACCTTGGGACCAAGTGGTGCAAGCACATTGGGATGAGCAGATTATTTTAGCCAAGTGCAAAGTCTCTAGGCCAGAAACCATCTAGGACCAAGCACAGAGATGGCTGTGAGACCCTGAATGAATGCTGCATCCCTCTAGTCATAGCTCAAAGACCACCCCTTTAAGGAGGGCATCCCTGATGACCCTAGCTAATGCCCCTCCCTCATGCCACTTGCTAACCCATCATTCCCCTTATCCTTCTTTTTAGTATTTATAACTCTTGGCATATATACGTTTATTGCCTGTCTCTGCCCCCAGTGCCTAGAATGTCTGGCACATAGTAGGCATTCAATAAATATTTGATGAATGAATGATCAAACAAATTAGTTAATTTAATTTAAATTTGCATCGGCACCTGGGGAAAACTCTACAAGCTCTCAGCAAATACACAGGCTTCTCTTCAGCTTAAGCATCTGGGACAATAGAAAGGGGGTCTAACAGCCAAACTGATAGGATGGCATTGGAAAATGACAATAGGATTAATGCAGGTGGTCAGATCCAGACACTTTTTTTTTTTTGCGGTACGTGGGCCTCTCACTGTTGTGGCCTCTCCCGTTGCAGAGCACAGACCCCGGACGCGCAGACTCAGCAACCATGACTCACGGGCCCAGCCGCTCCACGGCATGTGGGATCTTCCCGGACCAGAGCACGAAACTGTGTCCCCTGCATCGGCAGGCAGACTCTCAACCGCTGCGCCACCACAGAAGCCCCAGACACTTTTTAAAAGCCCCCTTGTAGGCATGGTGGCTTTCTTCTAGTCCCATGGGTGGTGCCACGACCCACTACAGAGCAACTAACTAAGCCACCAGAAGCTCGAGCTAGAAGTTCCCACCGGTTAGAAGTCACAAGGGGTTGGGGCAGTAGAGAGAGGGCTCCCTGGGAGAAGGCGATGCAGAGGAGGGGCCCGCAGTCATTGCCTCCTCGTTCATCATTCCCATCAGCAGTAACAGAGGCTCCCAAGGAGCCATGCTCTCCTCTGCTTTCCACCATCGTGGGCAGCAGCAGGAGAAGGGTCACGTGTGGCTAGTTCATTTTGGGCATCTGTGCCCCACTAGGAACCAGTTCTATTTCACTTTGAAATTCAAAAAAAAAATTAGACAAAGCAGAGGTTCTCTGGCGCAGATGAGAGCGTCATCCATTGCTCATTTTTGTCTTCCTAGACAGAACATAATCCAAACATGATCTCTCCCTGGTTTGGGGTACATTTTTGCAGGCTGGCTTTTCTCGCTCCCTTTTGAATACCTCGAGCAGAACACCCCTCATGTTGTTAATGACTTCAAAGATACCAGGTCCACTGTGCAGCAAGTGATAAAAATGTACACAGCATGTGTTAGATAAATTAATAAACTCTCCATAGCCTCCGAGTCCTCGGGCCCAGCAGCACCATAATGAAATGTTAGTCTGAAGTGAAGGAGGTGGGACGGAGGAGAAGGGGAACAGTATTTAATATATGCAAATTAACTAGTATGCAAATTGCCACTAAGTTAAAAATAATGGACTGCAAGAGGAGCCCATTTTTTAAACAGCTTGTTTATTCATTAGCCTAATTCCCATTATCAATCCTTCTGTTTTCTTCTTTATTAAGTACTCACATTTGGGAAGTTTGCTTCTTACAAATTGTTTTGCTCCAAAGCCCATAACACTGGTTAGAACAATCACCATATGTTAGCTTTCCTCCATCTCCTTCTCGATTTTGCCCCCAGCTCTTGTTCTCTCTCTTTCTCTCTTCCTGTCCCTTTCCTTCTGCCATTTCCCCCTGTCAGCCTCACTTGCCTTGTGTCTCTGGCACCTTTTGTTTCTCTGATGAACGCCACTCCCCGGCGGCATGTGGAGCAGGGGTGAAGGAAGCCTCCTGCCCTGCAAGGTCTTACTCCAGGGATCTGTTCTCCCCGCCACCAGCCCCCACAGGCTGGACTCATGAAGAATCTGGCTCAGGCACCAGAATCTGGCTTCCCATCACCTCGGGGCGTGGACCACTTATCAGGCCCCAGCCCGTAGTATCACAACAGCCAGAACAATGCGCGCCCTGATTCGGGTATATGGCCTCCTCTGCCTCAACACAGACCTTACACGATGTTGAGACAAATTGGCAGCCAAAATCCTCCTCTTTTGTCTCAAGAAGCATCCACCTTGCTATGTGCAAGCTCTGGTGCCCCCCAGAGGCTGAGAATGGTACGGAGTGCTGGGATGGTCCTGGGGAAGCAGGGCTGGAGGAAGGCACACAGGGGGTTCTCCCACACAAAGCCCCCCACCGCCCCCCTGCTGCAGCGTGTCTAGAGGGGAGCTCCTGAGAGGGTGGACACCTGAGAGCTGCTTGGGAGGGGGTTGGGGGATAGGGGCTTTGCCAAAGCAGCACGTTAGCTTGCAGGGCTGGCTTTTGTGCTGTTATCATTTTTCACGTGGCTTTTAATCACATAGTTATTACAAAGCTTCAAGATCATTTTTTACCAAGCACGTCTCTGTGCAGGGTGCTTGGACATGGCTGTGCAGAGCTGTTTGTGCAGATCTGCCTTGTGGAATGTGCAGTCTTAAAAGAGAGAGCACACACCCTGAGGCTCTGGGTCCCCCCACGCCCTGGAGAAGCTACGGCTGAGACCCAGGAAGCAAAATCCTAAAGCCAGCCTTACTCCACAGCAGGCTGTGCTGCAAGTCAGGTGCAAGTGATGCAACGTGAACACATACTCCCAAAGCAAATAACTCTAATTCCCACTCCTTCCTGAGCTCCCACAGTTGCAATCGCTTACAATTCTCTCAGGAGACACGCTATGTCAAAAAAGGAACCACAATTTTCAGGTCTCGGCTCCAGGCCCAAGCTTTGTTATCCCCCTGCTGAAGCCCCTAATATGCACTCGAGGGCCAAGATGTCAAAGGTGAAAGGTCACACTGAGGCAGCTTCTTGGCATCATCCAGACGGGAGACAGCTGGGGAAGGAATTTGCATCAGCTCCTGAATCTCCAGCGTATACTGCAATCTCCCATCACTCTTAGGGCCAAAAATGGTGTCCAAGAGGCCAAAGACCTTGAAGAGGCGGGCAACGTCAGAAATAGTCACTGACAGTAAGTTTGAGGTGGGGCCAAAAAGATAAATCATTATCATTTAAGCCCTGGACATTTTTATACATACTGTCTTTGCAGTATTTCCATAGAATGAGGAAATAAATCACCTGCTCTTGACATTTTTAATAACTTTAAGAATGTGGTTAGGGTAATACTTAACTTTATTGACATATTGTATGATTCATCCATCTCATCAAACCTCAATGAAACTTCAATGAATATTAACCGAGGACCCATAATGTACTAGGCACTGCCTGGAAAATCCCCAAAGTGGTCCTGTCCACCTCCCAGGAGCTCTTCCTCATCATCCTGACTCCTGTCTGTGGAAACCGACAGCCCACAGGGCAATACTTGATGGAGTTGGGCATAGAGACTGCTGGTCTGATTCCAGCCGGGGCATTTGATTCACTGGGTTTAGGAAAAAAACCTCTTCTTGGACTCTAGCTCCTTGAGAGTGTTCTCAGGGTTAGGAGCCTCCCTTGAGCATTAGACACAGACATGATGGATGCAAAGAAGAGAGGACCGAAGGCCACTCAGTGGCCATATCTCAAAGACAGTAGCGGCGCCCACAGTATGTTTTGCTGGGACGTAATTCTGTCTGGTCCCTGATTTCATGGGACAGGAGACAGAAACCCAGGGTGGGACCTTAAACTCACCAATGTCACCTCACTCTCTCATAGCAGAGCTAGAAGTGGAAACCAAGCGTCTTGATTTTCAAGCCAACACCCTTTGCAGTGGTAAGTGATCATGGTGGTATATTTCACAAAGGGGTAAAGATTAAAAGAAAGGGGGTCACATACTGCAAGGAATAACAATGATACTATCTGACCCATTCTCAAACACTACCTGTAGGAGACAGTCTTCAGCACCTTAGATGCTCAAAGGCACATGTTTCCTCTGTCACCCCAGGACTGCTTTGAGCTGCCTTTGCAAAAATACTTTCACCTCCAACCTTCTTCTGTAAGCCATTCTTACTCATCCTCCACATCTCAGGCGGAGCATCACCGTCTCCAAGAAGTTTCCCCTGGTCCCTCAAATCTGGGCTAGGCACCCTGCTGTATATTTGCCAAACCCCTAGCCCCCACCCCATGTCCTCCATCATGGCTCCTGCCGCAATTCACTGTAATTGTCTTTTACTTGTCTGCCTTCTCCAATCTTCTGTGACCCTCTGGAGAGCAGGGACTATATCTGCCTTGCTCACTAAAAAACTGTCTCCCTAGACCCTAAAGTCAATAACTCTTAAGAATGTGATTAACGTAATACTCAACTTTATTGATATGGTGTATAGTTCATCCATCTCATCAAACCTCAATTAAATCTCAGTGATGATTAAATCAGGGCCCAGAATGTCCCAAGTGGTGGTGCCTGGCATAGAGTAGATGCTCAATAAATATTTTAGAATGCATAAATGAAGAGTGGCTCATGAGGCTCGTCAGAGAGAAAATGTCATTAGCCATTCCGGTCACAGAAGGATGCAATTTCTCCCTCCTTCTGAAAACATCCCTGGCCACTAATCTGAGCATTCCAGAATAAGACTTAAACTGCCTGAGAAAACATGTTATAGGCTATGTAAAGATAAGAGAAAGGTACACACATTTAAATAGGCCCCTTCTTATTTATGGGTATAAAATTTACACTCAGAAATCATATCTTCTGTATAGCAAAAGCCAAGGAAACAAATATTGGGCAGAGAAAGAATTTTGCTGCAAACATTACAGAAATGGTTTAATACCTCTGCTCCATAAAGAATGCATATAAATTGATTTTTTTTAAATCAAAACCTCAGTAGATAAGTAGACAAAGGATAGGAACAGAAAATGCGTATAAGGAGAAACTTAGCTAGTAAATAAAAATACAGAAAAATAGCCAGCCTTACCAATTAGAACAAATTAAGGTGTAGGATCTGAGTCCAGAGATGAGGAAAGGTCAGTTACCCGCTTCATCCAGCCTCACTCACTGGCAGCAAGACTTACTTGCTGCTCCTCCTGTGTTTCAATATGCCGAGTGAGGCGAGTTTGAATAAGAGCCCTCAGGTCCCTAGTAGGCTAGGAAGGATGCAGGAAGCAACACAGTGCCCAGGGCCAGGATATGGATTCTGAGCTGGCTGACAATGGGGCAGATGGCAGCCAGACAACAATGAGAAGAGTGTTGTAACAATGAGAAGAGGCAACTCTGCTTCTTATGGGATTCAGTGCCTAATATGGCTAGCACAGTGCCCAGCATAGGGTAAACAGGAGAAAACTGAAACTGAAAATACAAGATTGCACATGGAGGATTAAGAGTCAGAAAGGAAATAAATGAATGTTTGGAAGCAAGGTGATATATTTAAATAGGACACCATCCCAGAGGTTTTATGATTTGCTGTCAACTTCAATTTTTGGTTTCTTCTACAGCCAGCTGCCATGCAGGGTTCCCCCTGGTGCACCCACCAGAAGGGAAATGAGACCTATTAATGCTACCTGCCAGCATGACTCACAGGTGCCTGGGAAGTTCAGGAATGTTTCTTAAAAACAAAACAGTAACAAAAATATGATTAAGCCTATTAAAATTTCAGAAGTTAAAAATAGAAATACATCATGCTGTACACTGTAAATTTATACAGTGATGTATAGCAATTACATCTCAGCAAAATAGGAAAAAATAACTTAAATAAAAATAATATTCAGTTTGTCAACCTTGGTCCAGTATAATTATAAGTACAACATTTTTGGAAAGCAGTTCAGCATTACTTATCAAGCATCATGTATCAATTAGTTATGTGGCAATAATGCTGTGTAAAAATTTACCTCAAAAATCTCAGAAATGAAGTTTCCCAAGGGGTCCAAGACGGAAACTGCATTATAGCCTAAGGTATCCCATGACTGTCAAGTGGAAGCACTGAGTTCCCAAAATAACTCCTCATCTCATTGATGGGTGAATGCCCCTGACTGCAAAATCACCCAGGTCTTAAGGTCCAATGATTCATTCTGTGAAGCAGCAGATGTGGGTCTGTCTACCTGGGCAAAGCAGGTAACACAGTGAAGTAGGATCTAGAGTCAAAACAAGAGGGGGGTTAAAAAATTTTTTTTAATAATTATTTTTTATTTTAATAACTTTATTTTATATTATTTTATCTTCTTTCTTTCTTTCTTTTTTTTCTCCCTTTTATTCTGAGCCGTGTGGATGACAGGCTCTTGGTACTCCAGCCAGGCTTCAGGGCTGTGCCTTTGAGGTAGGAGAACCAAGTTCAGGACACTGGTCCACAATAGACCTCCCAGCTCCACGTAATATCAAATGGCAAAAAACTCCCAGAGATCTCCATCTCAATGCCAAGACCCAGCTCCACTCAATGACCAGCAAGCTACAGTGCTGGACACCCTATGCTAAACAACTAGCAAGACAGGAACACAAGCCCATCCATTAGCAGAGAGGCTGCCTAAAATCATAATAAGGCCACAGACACCCCAAAATACACCACCAGACGTGGACCTGCCCACCAGAAAGACAGGATCCAGCCTCATCCACCAGAAAACAGGCATCAGTCCCCTCCACCAGGAAGCCTGCACAGCCCACTGAACCAACCTTAGACACTGGGGACAGACACCAAAAACAACGGGAACTACAAACATGCAGCCTGTGAAAAGGAGACCCCAAACACAGTAAGTTAAGAAACAAAAGGAATCCAAGTAGGAACAGTAGAAGTAAAGCTGTCACTGTTTGAGATGACATGATACTATACACAGAGAATCCTAAAATGCTACCAGAAAACTACTAGAGCTAATCAATGAATTTGGTAAAGTAGCAGGATACAAAATTAATGCACAGAAATCTCTTGCATTCCTATACACTAATGATGAAAAATCTGAAAGTGAAATTAAGAAAACACTCCCATTTACCATTGCAACAAAAAGAATAAAATACATAGGAACAAACCTACCTAAGGAGACAAAAGACCTGTATGCAGGGCTTCCCTGGTGGCACAGTGGTTGAGAGTCCACCTGCCAATGCAAGGGACATGGGTTCGTGCCCCAGTCTGGAAAGATCCCACATGCCACGGAGCGGCTAGGCCCGTCAGCCATGGCCGCTGAGCCCGCACGTCCGGAGCCTGTGCTCCGCAACAGGAGAGGCCACAACAGTGAGAGGTCTGCGTACCGCAAAAAAAAAAGACCTGTATGCAGAAAATTATAAGACACTGATGAAAGAATTGAATATGATACAAATAGATGGAGAGATATACCATGGTCTTGGATTGGAAGAATCAACATTGTGGAAATGACCATACTACCCAAAGCAATCTACAGATGCAATGCAATCTCTATCAAACTACCACTGGCATTTTTCACAGAAGTAGAACAAAAAATTTCACAATTTGTATGGAAACACAAAAGACCCCGAATAGCCAAAGCAATCTTGAGAAAGAAAAATGGAGCTGGAGGAATCAGGCTCCCTGACTTCAGACTATACTACAAAGTTACAGTAATCAAGACAATATGGTACTGGCACAAAAACAGAAATATAGATCAATGGAACAGGATAGAAAGCCCAGAGATAAACCCATGCACATATGGTCACCTTATCTTTGATAAAAAAGAGGCAAGAATATACACTGGAAAAGAGACAGCCTCTTCAATAAGTGGTTCAGGGAAAATTGGACAGCTACATGTAAAAGAATGAAATTAGAACACTCCCTAACACCATACACAAAAATAAACTCAAAATGGATTAAAGACCTAAATATAAGGCCAGACACTATCAAACTCTTAGAAGAAAACATAGGCAGAACACTCTATGACATAAATCACAGCAAGATCCTTTTTGACCCACCTCCTAGAGAAATGGAAATAAAAACAAAAATAAACAAATGGGACCTAATGAAACTTAAAACCTTTTGTACAGCAAAGGAAACCATAAAGATGAAAAGACAACCCTCAGAATGAGAGAAAATATTTGCAAATGAAGCAACTGACAGAGGATTAATCTCCAAAATTTACAAGCAGCTCATGCAGCTCAATATCAAAATAACAAACAACCCAATCCAAAAATGAGCAGAAGACCTAAATAGACATTTCTCCAAAGAAGATACACAGATTGACAACAAACACATGAAAGAATGTTCAACATGACTAATCATTAGAGAAATGCAAATCAAAACTACAATGCAATATCTTCTCACACTGGTCAGAATGGCCATTATCAAAAAATCTGGAAACAAAAAATGCTGGAGAGGGTGTGGAGAAAAGGGAACCCTCTTGCACTGTTGGTGGGAATGTAAATTGATACAGCCACTATGGAGAACAGTACGGAGGTTCCTCAAAAAACTAAAAATAGAACTATCATATGACCCAGCAATCCCACTACTGGGCATATACCCTGTGAAAACCGTAATTCAAAGACAGTAATGTACCAAAATGTTCATTGCAGCTCTATTTACAATAGCCAGGACATGGAAGCAACCGAAGTGTCCATCGACAGATGAATGGATAAAGAAGATGTGGCACATATATACAATGGAATATTACTCAGCCATAAAAGGAAATGAAACTGAGTAATTTGTAGTGAGGTGGATGGACCTAGAGTCTGTCATACAGAGTGAAGTAAGTCAGAAAGAGAAAAACAAATACCGTATGCTAACACATATATATGGAATCTTAAAAGTAAAAAAGAAATGGTCATGAAGAACCTAGCTGCAGGACGGGAATAAAGACACAGACCTACTAGAGAATGGACTTGAGGATACAGGGAAGGGTAAGGGTAAGCTGTGACCAAGTGAGAGAGTGGCATGGACATATATACACTACCAAATGTAAAATAGATAGCTAGTGGGAAGCAGCCGCATTGCACAGGGAGATCAGCTTGGTGCTTTGTGACCACCTAGAGGGGTGGGATACGGAGGGTGGGAGGGAGGGAGACGCAAGAGATATGGGGACATATGTGTATGTATAACTGATTCACTTTGTTATAAAGCAGAAACTAACACACCATTGTAAAGCAATTATACTCCAATAAAGATGTTAAAAAAAAAAAGAAACTAACACACCATTGTAAATCAATTATACTCTAGTAAAGATCTTAAAAAAAAAAAAAAAACAAGTGAGGGCGGCAGTCCAGTTGATGGGCTCCTTTTCTTAGCTCAAAGGGCAATGCATACAGTTCAACTGACATCTCCTAAATGCAATTAAAACCTCATTGAAAGAAATTTTATGGAGTGATAGAAATGTTCTATATCTTGAATGGGGTCAAACAGGTAAGTACCTCTGTCAAAACTCATTAAAATGGTCACTTAAAATATGTGCATTTTATAATATGTGACTTATTTCTCAATGAAGTTGATGAAAAAATAAAACCTTGTTGAGGATCATCTTACTATATTTTTAAAATTTTTATTCTAGAAAACTTATTTTATCTGGTAACAGGCTGGCAAAATTAAGTTATATCAAAAAATATTTATAGTTCTTCCACTTCTGGCAAGATGGAATAACAGGGGCTGGATTAAACCTCCTGTCTGAAATAACCAAATTATTTTAGAAAGTGAGAGCTGTTTTCAAGACATTGGATATCAAGGTAGGATGGTTGAGAGGCAGGAAAGAGGCAAGGTGAGTTTTACAACTGCCCCAGCTTACTGCCTGGAGAATGTTTCCAGACCATAGAGTAAGAAGAGAGAACCAGGCAAAGTCCAGTTAGCTTCCTGAGTTTAGGGAGCAGAGCTGAGAGCCCAGGGGGAATGGAGGCAGCTAGAGTTCACAGGACAGAGAGAAGAAGGCTAAACAGAGAGAAAACCCAGGGGGGTGGACAAGGATCCTGCTTAAATATTCAGCACAGCACCTGTCTAAACCTGGGAAGAGAACCACCAGAAAGGATTAGAGATAACAGTGTCTGGTGTTCACACAGGGCTAGGGACAGTGCCTGTTTTCACCAGCGAAACTGGGAAACCTCCTTATTCACAGAGTGTGAGATAGAGTTCTCACAAAAAGCTTGCCTTGGTCATCGGGAACAGTTAGCCCTAGACGAAATGCAGCTTTGGTCTCACTTAACAAATATGAAAAACAAGAACCTAAAGGATCCAACTGTTTTCCAGTTGTATAATTACATCCCAGAACAAAATTCAAGAACGTTTATAGAAATACAAAAATATTCAGCACCCAGCAAAGGATAAAGAAGTTTATTTCATAGTGATAAACAGCTCAATTCATCAAGAGGGCATAATAATCCTGAATGTTCATGTTCCAAGCAACAGAACATCAAAAAACAGGAAGCAAAAACTGATAGAAATGCAGGAGAAAATGTCACAATTTATCGTTGCAGATTTTAATATCTCTCTCTCAATAATTGATAGAACAAGGAGACAGAAAATCAGTAAGGTATACAAAACTTGAACAACACTATCAACCAACTTGACCTAACTGGCATTTGTGGAATACTCCCTATTCAACAGCAGACAGAATACACATTCTTTTCAAGTGTACATGAACCCTATAAATAAAACAAGTCTCAAATTATCTCTGAAGTATAAAATGTCTTAAATTTAAAATTTTTAAATATCTCAAAATTAAAAAAATTAATTCATACAATGTACATTTTCTGGCCAAAATTGTATTAAATTATAAATCAATAACAGAAAGATCTCTGAAAAATTACCAAATATTTGAAAAATAAACAACATATCTCCAAATAACCTATGGGTCAAAAAATACTTCAAAAGTACAATTAGAAAATATTTTGAACTGAAAGTAAATGAAAATACAACATATCAAAATTTGCAGGATGCTGCTAAATTTGTACTTCAGGGGAAATTTACAGCACCAAATGCCTATACTAGAAAAGAAATGTCTCAGTCAGTGACCTCAGCTTCTGCTATGAGAAGCTAAAAAAAAAGAAATGATAAAGACATAAAACCCAATGTAAACAGAAGAAAGATATAATAATGATCAGAGAACATATCAGTGTAAAACAAAACAAAACAAACAGCATAGAATATATCAATGAAACTAAAAGCTGACACTTTGAGAAGACCTACAAGGCCTAGGCAGACTAATCAGTAAAAAAGAGGGAGAGAGAGAAATCAAACCAAAAAGAAAAAAAAAAAACTATGTGATCAATTTCAATTGATTCAGAAAAAGCATTTGACAAAATCAACATATCTTTTTTTGATTAAAAATTCTCAGCAAACTAAGAATAGAAAAGAACTTCTTCAATATGATAAATGGCAAATTTGGAAAATCTACAACTAATACCATACTTAATTCTGAAAGACTGAATACTTTTTGACTAATATCAAGAATAAAAATAAAATAAAATAAAAATTAAAATAAGGGCTTCCCTGGTGGCACAGTGGTTGAGAGTCTGCCTGCCAATGCAGGGAACACAGGTTCGTGCCCCGGTCCAGGAGGATCCCACATGCCGTGGAGTGGCTGGACCTGTGAGTCATGGCCGCTGAGCCTGCGCGTCCGGAGCCTCTGCTCTGCAATGGGAGAAGCCGCAACAGTGAGAGGCCCACGTAGTGAAAAAAAAAAAAAGAATAATACAATCTATCCAGTCTCACCTCATCTGTTTAAAATTTTCCTATACTTCTAGACAGTTGAATAAGGCAAGAAGAAGAAACAAGTCATCTGGATGGGAAAAGAAGAATTGAGTGTATTTATTCACAGATAAAGTGACCAACTATATAGAAAATTCAATGAAATCTACAGAAAAAGCTATTAGAACTAATGAGTGAGTTTAGAAAATTTTCAAGATTTGACTAATATAAAATATCAAATGTATTTCTATATACTAGCAACAAACAACTGGAAATTGAAATTTAAAAATCAATACAATTTAGAATAGCAAAAAAATTAACTACTTAGGGATACATCTCACAAGATGTGAAAAACCTATACCATTAAAACTAAAAAGCATTGCTGAGAGAAATTAAAGCTGACTAAATAAGTAGGGTGCTTCTGTGTTCATGAATCAGAAGATTCAATATTGTTAGGATGTTAAATCTCCCAAATTGACCTAAAGATTCAACATAATTATAGAAATTGAGAAACTGATTATAAAAATCATATGAGGGCTTCCCTGGTGGCGCAGTGGTTGAGAGTCCACCTGCCGATGCAGGAGACACGGGTTCGTGCCCCGGTCTGGGAAGATCCCACATGCCACGGAGCGGCTGGGCCTGTGAGCCATGGCAGCTGAGCCTGTGTGTCCGGAGCCTGCACTCCGCAATGGGAGAGGCCACAACAGTGAGAGGCCTGTGTACCGCAAAAAAAAAAAAAAAAAAAAAAATCATATGATATTAGCCCCTTATCAGATAAATAGTTTGCAAATATTTTTCTCCCATTCTGGAAATTGTCTTTTCATTTTGTTGATTGTTTCCTTTGATCTACAGAAGCGTTTTAGTTTGATGTAGTCCCATTTGTTTATTTTTGCTTTTGCTGCCTGTGTTTTGATGTCATATCCAAAAAATCATTGTCAAGGAGATTTTTCCCTATGTTTTCTTAAAGGAGTTTAATGGTTTCATGTCGTATATTTAAGTTTTTAATCCATTTCAAATAAATTGTTGTGTGTGGTGTAAGATTAGGGTCCAATTTCATTCTTTTGCACATGTATATACAGTTTTCTCAACACCACTCATTGAAGAGAGTGTCTTTTCCCCATTGTGTATTCTTGGCATCCTTGTCAAAGATTAGTTGAGTACATATGCGTCGGTTTATTTCTGGACTCTTGATTCTGTTCCATTTGTCTATGTGTCTGTTTTTATGCCAGTACCATACTGTTTTGATTAATATAGCTTTTGTAATATAGTTTGAAATCAGGATGTGGGATGATTCCAGCTTTGTTCTTCTTTGGCTATTCAGGGTCTTTCTCAAGATTGCTTTGGCTATTCAGGGTCTTTTGTGGTTCCATATGAATTTTAGGGATTTTTTTCTATCTCTGTGAACAATAGCAAAAATGAACAAAATCTAATTAAAATGGCCAAAGGATCTGAACAGACATTTTTGCAAAGAAGATTTACAAATAGCCAACAGATATATGAAAAGATGCTCAACAGCACTAATCATCAGGGAACCACAAATAAAACCACAAAGAAACATTACCTTACACCTATTATCAAAATGATAAGGGATATCAAGTGTTGTTGAAGGTGTGGAGAAAAGGGAACTCTTGAATACTGTTGGTGGGAATGCATATTGGTACATCTATTATAGAAAACAGTATGGTGGACCCTCAGAAAATTAAAAATAGAACTACCATATAATATAACAATTCTACTTCTGAATATATACCCAGAGGAAATGAAATCAATATTTCAGAGATATGTATTATGTATGAACAATTATATATAAATAAAATACATATAAATGAAATGTCATATATATGCTTTTATATATATACATAAATGAATATATGTGTACATACATAACAGAGTATCATTCAGCCATAAAAAAGAAGGAAATCCTGCCATTTGCAACAACATGAATGAGCCTGGAGGACACTACGCTAAATGAAATAAACCTGATACAAAAGACAATTATTGTATGACTCATATGTGGAATTTGAAAGTCAAATTCATAGAACTGAGAGTAGGACAATGGTTGCCAGGGGCTGGAGGGTGGGGGAAATGTGGAGTTATTCGTCAAAGAATACAAATTTTCAGTTATAAGATGAATAAGTTCTTGGAATCTAATGTACATCATGGTGACTATGATTAATACAGTTAATAATCCTGTATCTTATACTTTAATTTTGATAAGACTGTAGATCTTAAGTGTTCTCACCACAAAAAGTGAGGTGTTGGATGTGTTAATTAAACTTATTGAGGTAATCATTTCATAGTGTACATGTACATTAAATCATCATGTTGTATACCCTAAATACATGTAATTTTTGTTTGTCAACTATACCTAGATAAGGTGGGGAAAATCATATGAAAACACAAAGGATGAAAAATAACTAAAACAACTTTGTAAAAGAATAGAGAACTAAAACTACCTCATTTCAACACTTATATAAAGCTACAGTAATCAAGACAGTGTGTTATTGGCCTCAAGGTGGGCAATGTCAATGGAACACAATATAGAGTCCAAAAATATACCCACCCATATATCACATATATGGACAATTGATTTTCAACCAAGGTGCAAGAGCAATTCAATGGGGAGAGAATAGTCTTTCCAAAATGGTATTAGAACAATTGGATATCTATATGCAAAAAAAAAAAAGCACCATATACAAAAATGAACTCAAAATGGATCATAGACTTAAATTTAAAATGTAAAACTATAAATTTTTTGTAATAAAACATAGGAGAAAATCTTTGTGACTTTGGATTGGTCAATGTTTTCTTAAACATGACAACAAAAGCCCAATCCATAAAAGAAAAAACTGATTAATTTTATTTCATCAAAATTGATACTTATTCTTCAAAGTACACTGTTAAGAGAATCAAAAGGCAAGGGACAGACTGGTAGAAAATCTTTTCAAAGTATACCCAGAATATATAAAGAGCTCTCAAAACTCAATAATAAGAAAAAAACATTTTTTTAAATGTCCAAAAGGTTTGAAAAAACACTTCAACAATGAAGATATACAGATAACAAGTAAGCAACAGAAAAGATGCTCAACATCATCTGTCATTAGAAAAATGTATATGTAAACTACAATGAGATACTTCTGCATACCTATTAGAATGGCTGAAATTAGGAACACTGACCATACCAAGTGGTGATGAGGATCTGGAGCACATAGAACTCTCTTACATTGCAGATGGGAATGTAATATGGTACAACCACTTCGGAAAACAGTCTAGGATTTCAAAATTTAAACATATACTATCTAGTCATTCTTTTCCTAGGTACTTACCCAAGAAAAATGAAAACATATGAAACATGTGTCCATACACAGACCTGTAACCAAATGTTCATAGCAATTTTATTTGTAAAAGCCAGAAATTGGAAATAATCCAAATGTCCATCAATGGGCAAATGGATAAACAAATTGTGGGACATCCATAAAATACTACTCAACAATGAGAAGGAACAAACTATTGATACTCACAATATGGATGAATTTTGAAATAACAAAGCTGAGTTAAAGAGTCAAAAAAGAACACATGCTCTATGATTCTATTCACATAAATTTTAGAAACTAAAAATTAATCTATAACAATATCAAGCACATCAGTGGTTACCTGGGGACAATGGGAGTAGGTAAGGGTGGGTAGAGGAATAGATTTACAACCCTTTGGGGAAACTTTTGGGGGTGATAGATATGTTCATTATTTTTTTCATGGTAATGATTTCACAGGAGTATACATATATCAAAACTTATCAAATTATACTTGTTAAAAATGTGCATGAAGGGTAGCTCAATAAAGCTGCTAGAAATGAAAACAAAAGTTATAAAAGTACTAGGGCCAGAAACAGTTTAAAGGAACAGTGTACTTTTGCTTTTAGTTATGTTAGGAATTTTTTTAAAGATATTATTTAAAAGATTGAAGGAATCATGAAAGAATTTTCAGAGAATGGTATAAAAACAAGTACGTGTTTCAGAGCTAGGTGGGAGGGAACAAGGGGTTGGAGGAAATAAGGCCTAGGCTTCATGCGTGAAACCTAACTTCCTCAGGTTCATCTGGAGGCAAGAGATGGCATAAGAAGTCAAAAGGAGTGAGTGCAGTCTGATGGCTGTTCAGAAAGGGAGCAAGATAAACCAAGGAAACCCTGCCATCACCTCTCACAATCTGAGAGACCCCATAGTAGACAGTGACAGAGAAAAGATACTAGGAGTTTAGTAGATGATACAGGTCTTCCTAACCTTCAGGAAAACTCCAAGAGAAACAAAGCTTTACATATTTTCTGGGTGGTTGAGATCATTATCTCCAAATGATTTTGATTGCAATCCCCTCCAGGAAAGAAAAAAGTCTGAGCTGTTTCTTCTGCTTAGGGATACTTCCTAGTAGATTACAGACATGTACTCTTCTACTGATATATTATGTTGATTTTCAAATGGGCTTTAAGTAGTAGAAATATAAAAAGTAAAAGGTAGAAACAAATATTTGTGATAGCAAAACATTGGAAGAGATTGGCCTAGCCAAAGGAGAATAACTAGTCAAATTTATATGCATTTGACAGACTATTAAGCAACTGTTTAAAATGATGTTTACAAAGAATATTCCCCAACTTGTAAAAATGGTCATGATGTGGTGTTGCATGAGAAAAATCAGTGCATAATACTCAGGAAGATTCCAGTTTTGTAAAAAGAAGAAAATATATATGTATCATAGAAAAAACTGGGAAGAAATGTATTGAGGGCTGTTTAAATTGCAGATGATTTCACATTTCTACTTTATCCTTTCAGTATTTTCCAAATGCTCTACATGAATGCTTTCCACTTTATAATCATAAGAACACAATAATTTGTTAAAGAAAACATTATAAATAGATAACTCTACCAGGCAGTAAAAACTGGTGACACTGAGGAAGGACCTATGATTCTGGTGAGAGGTTAGGAAGCTTAGGAAAAAATTTATAATAAAAAAATCAGAACTCTAAGTGTCATGTAAAGGGTTCTGGGTTCTCAGTAATGATGGACACCAGGGACCTACCAGCATTCGGATCACTTGGTTCCTCTGCAAACACCCATCCAGCCCTGATCATACAATGGGCTCTGGGTGAGACCCTGGGGATATAAAGATGCTTCAGATGCAGGCGGTCCTGCCCCGGGAGGGTTTCTCAGTCAGTGTCCTGTGTTACCATGTTGCATTATCAGAAACACAAAGCAAAAATATTTTTTTCTCTTTACACAAGGCCGATTTTTGTTTTACTGTAAAACATAATGGTTGAGGGATATTCCGGCCACCACAAATCAGAAAAGTATGACAATTAGAGTTTCTGGAAGGACAAATAAAATGAAAATATCAGACAGGCTGAAAGGTTAGGATCTTCAGTCTGAAGGTTGAGAAAGGAAGGGATTTGGATCCAGAGAACCAGGAACCTTGAGGGCTGTGGGACTCACCAAATTCCAAACCTCTGTGACTGGGAGATGTCCTATGAAATGTGATCCAGGTTTAGTTCCAGACATAAAAGGAAGCAATTTCTCTCAAACTGAGTAATAAACGGATTGGAACTTACTGGAATTCATCACCCCCAAGAGGTGGTGCTGGCAGGAAATAGAAATACCTTCCAAAAGCTTCGGACAAATTTATGAACGATAGAATTTTAAATGACCTCTTGATCACTTTGTCTTGCTCTTTCTCTCTCAAACAGACACTGTCCTTATAGACTGAGCCAGTGTTTGCCCTAAAAGAGGCTGCCCAGATTTCTCCTAATAGCCAGGCAAGGTCAAGGCCTTCACTCTGTGCTCCCACAGCCCCATGTGTTTAACTGGCCATCACCCTAACCACACTGCATTATTATAGTTCTCTGTTGATGGGTCTGTGGCCCCATCAGGTTGTGACAACAACAAGGGCAGTTCTGAGTAGGAGATCAATAAATGTGGGTTGAAAGAAAGTGTGTGTGGACTCTACCCCTCTTTGCTAGAGGAAGCAGCCTGGAAGGAAAACTGTGCACTGCTTTTAATCAGGGCCAAATCTTGAGAGTTTTTTACACTGGCAGGAGTGTTGATTTCTCTCTGGTCCTCACTCTACACTGCCCCCCATGTATTCCCAGAGCAGAAAATCTGGTAGAATGGGAGGAAGCCTGGGCTGCCTAGGATACCCTCTCATAAGGACACCACCAAGTGAAGGCCTGCAAGAACATCTCATGGAAGAAATGGCTCATAGAAACTCCTGGGGCACTGATGTCTGGAGAACTCTCATCCCCCACTTCTTATCCTCCAGAATTTCTCACCAGACAGCTCTGTTGTCCACCATTGTGGGCTTCTGAGCTCTGATTTGCAAGTCAATTCCCTGGGAATTTCACAATAAAATACATTCAGCTCAGTTATGTCAAGGACACAGTCTCCTGTATCTCCTCTAAAACCTTGATTAATAACATTAGTCTTCCTGTACATGTGCCAAGATTCTTCAGCTTGAGGATAGAGGGATTTTAATTTATTTTTCCATTAATGGTCAGGATCCATGCTAAACCTGTAAATATCATTTCTATAAGTGCAGTGCAGTACTAATTTTTAATGCAAATAAATAAACAGCATGAGCGATTCAGAGACAGTTTGCCCCAACGGAGCTTTTGCAAATCTCCTGCATTTGGCTTAGGAGAGAAAAGAGTGGAACACTTCATATTCTGGTAAGTTGCAGTGATCAACTAGGGTCCAGTTTCTTCATTCTTGGGATTTCTCAAGGCTATATGGGAAAGAGGAAAGATAAATCAAAAGTAGAGATCATAACAGTTGTTAAAGTTGGGAAAGGTCTTAGGGATTTTCTACTAAAACTCTCTCTTTTGTTTTATGGGTGAGGTATGTGGTCACAGAAAGAGTAAAGCCTGCCTGGGGACATATGGCCCATGTGCAGCTGTGCAAAGTCCAGAAATGGCAGCCTACTTTAGGTTCTCAGAAACATCAGGAGTGGTCACGGTGGCAGAGACCCCGTTGCTGAGTTTGTGATTAGCATCCAGATTGCCAGTGACCTCAGCGTCATCACAGGGCACAGATTCTCCTGGTCTGCGCTCATTTGAAATATTCTACTCTATAGATCCCATATATCTACTGAAACACATCAGATATTGACTCTGATTTTGGGTTTCCAAAATATAGTCACTAGAATTGCACAAAACTTATAGAGGTAAAATATGAGGTCTTGCGGGAATCCCGGGAGCCCAGAGCCCAGACTCTGACCAGGACTTAGAGATCCAGAGTGTGGTGAACCCCAGCCTGAAAGTTCTCTAGACAGGTGGGTGCTCTGAGGAAAGAAGGAAAAGGCAGAGAAGAGCTCAAGACGAAGGTGGCAATCATCATTATCAGTCTAGAAACCATGGGAACTGAAATGTCTGGGTGGTCCCCAATCAGCTGGGAGGAGAAACAAAGGTCACAATCCCTGAGCACAGTCTCCAAAAGTGGCATTTCTCGAAAGTTTTTGAGATAATAGGTTATGACAGTGATGGGAGGAAAACAGGTGTGCAATATCGGATTGACTCTCACTGGTCAGACTGAGAGTTCTAAAGAAGATGGACTGCAGGTGATGGCTTCTCCATATGCGCTCCCTCCCACCACCCAACAGTGCCTCCTCTGCCCTCTTGGAACTGCCCTCTTCTGGAACTGGGGAAAGGGGAGGGGAGGATGGTTTGAGAAAGCATGGTACAATGAGGATCTGAATCTCAAGAGATTCAAGTGGACAAAAGTCCTCCCCCTGCAGTCAGGCAACGATTCCCATCAAGGAAGACTCAAAGGATGCAGTGAGCAGGAACTGTGACCACAAGGCCCAGTGCCGTGGGACCTCGATGGGTTATTGGGAGAAGTCGTGGGCCCTGCAGGGTTCATCAGCTGGTGTTTGTGGATCTGTCTTGTGGTCATCTGTCTCTCTGATACCAACAGTTCCAAGGCATGACTGAGTGTTCACTGGCCTGGGATTGCAGGCTGCTGAGAGATGATGGGAGGGATAACAAGACGGGTCAACGGCTACACAGAGTGGGTCCAGTCTGGAACACCTGCCTATCCAACATCTTGGAATGAAGCAGGCCTTCCTCCGTGGGGCTCAGCCATGTGATTCTCAGAGAAATAGTAACACTTTTCATAGAGGAGAACAAATCTGATTGTTTTAATTATCTATATAAATACATGCATCCAGATTACCAATACACATTTCTTCATTGTATTTAATTTTGGGGTGATTTTATTGGTGGTGGTGTCCTTTTGGTTACAAACTGAGAGATAAACTGCTAGTCTTAAAGGCTCTGAGATCTCTTTGTTCTTGAGGGTTTGCAGGAAGTAGCAATACCTTGGGAGCAGGAGAAAAGACTAGAGCAGGACTAAGACAGCTATTATGTGACCCACTATTTCAGGCAGACATAGAAAGCTCATCTTTTTCAGAGAAGGAACTAAGAGAGGAAATGAAAGAGGACAAATTCACTGAGTCCAACTTTTGTCATATGGGGTATTGTAGCACTTTCTGGGTTATACATTGGTTTCTACTTTTACTGATGCTTCTATAACTTGAATAAAAGAGAAAGAAAAAAATCCCACAAGCCCTGGGTTCTGGTTCTGGAAGGAGGGGCAGGAAGAGACAGACTAGATCATGATCAGGTAACCAGGAAATATGTGATTTTTAAGCTCCTGTCAATGTTTTGAACTATGAAAGTATAGAGACCTAATATATGGCCCTGTGCTTTAGGACACTTCAGTGGGTGTTTGGATATAGGAACCTGGGTCTAGAGCTTGGTTTGGGTTGGAGAGGGGAGATGAACTGCTCTGTTTAAGAAAGTGATCTGAAGATAAGGATGGATTGATTACAGGCACAGATTTAGCAGGAATACTGAGGCACTGAATCCCATGGGACCATGCCATGTGGGGTCCTCAGTATTTCCCCAACTCTGCATTTCCTGAAGGCCACAATTCTTTTACTCCTGTATCCCCCCATACACATACTCCCCAGAGCCTGCCCCCATGGAAATCCTGTTTTCCCCTGAGTATCCTCCTTGCTCTGGGCTGCAGTCAGGGTATCCAGGCTACTAATCCCCCACCCTAAACACCCACTACTCCCTACTCCTCTCCATACCCACCAGCTGCCCTGGCAAGCCTTCTGTCAATTCCTAGATGCCTGGAATCAGGGCCAGGATTGGAAGAGAAGATGAAGAAGACAGAGAAATTTCATAGACACCCAAGGGACCCAAGCCAGCCAGCATTCCTTTTTTTCCTGCACCAACTATGGGGCTGTGCCTTCCTGCCCACGTGTCTCACCAGGCTGGCTCTCCATTATTCTTCTGATGCTTTATTGTGCTATTGTGCTGAAGGAGATAACCCTACTCCCCAAGCCTGAGACACTGCCTATTACCTGGCCCTAACTGATGAGGAAAAATGGAAAAAGGCCACTGGGCTAGTGAGATTACCCTCTCTCTTCTCATTTGAACTTGTAGCTGCCAGGTTCAGAAAATCAGCAACTTTTGAAAATGGTGAACCTTTGAGGTACATGTGGAAGACAAATTTAAAATTAATAAAATGTGATATATCACATTTTGGTAATTGGTAGTAATTGAGGTAACAAAAGTATATTAAGAACATTATTCCATTTTTATTAATAGTGGCTTAGTAGAGGGTTTGGGGGGTGGGGAAACTATTTTCCCAGCAGGCTTGTATTGCTGATCCTTACTTCAGGTCTGCTAACAAGGATATGTCTGCCTATATGCATTCCTCAACCTGTTAGGATGTATCAGACAATACTACTTTCTTTCTCCAGATGCTAATCCCAGTAAAGCTATTTCTCCTGGGGTGAGGGCAGAGGGAATAAATGAATAGCTGTGAGTTTGCAGTGTAAGCCAGAAAATGGAAGATGGGGCTCAGGAGGAAAAAAGATGGCAGCAAGCCAAGGCCTGTGGGGGATTTTGTCTAATTTTAGAGTATAATGCTTACACTCAGTTTTAAGTGGTTACCTATCAGCCCTACACATTATCCAGAGATAATCCTTAATTAAAAGTCTCCTGTGCACGTAAAGTGTATTAGTGATAATTTGGGTAGATTTAACTGGGGAGGTCTTCAACTTGAAGCAAAGATGTGTAGAAAATTAATGGTGGTCAAAGAAAGCAAGACAAAGAGCAGAATCCAGAATTCAGGAAAGTAAAATATTAAATCAAAATTTAAGTAGGAGAAATAACAGCTTCTAGATAAACTTTAATATAAAGGAGAGATACTAGTATAAACCACAATTAAATTTGAAAAAGAATTCTCTACAATTCTAAAGAAAAGTAAAGTAAATGAACCTAAGTTGGTGGCATAACCACATACAGAGGAATTATTCTAAGATATTTTAAAACACATCGGTTGACTTTACATCCTAAGTAGGATAAGCCCTAAAGATAAAAGAACTGAAAAAATATTGTAAACTATGTGTATCCAGTTATCATATTGTTACTTGCATTGTTGGTTTTATTATTATTAGATGGTTTTGTGTGTATTGTGGGAATAAATGAATATTTTTTGAATAAATAGATGAATGCTTATGTTGACATTTTTGAGAACTGGGATTTTCAGTATAGGAGAGGGTTACAGGCATAAAAACAATGAGGTTAAATAAAAACCCCATAATCCTGAATTTGAATTGTAAGTACCAGAATGCAGTCATGATGAATTTTATCTTTTGAAAATGTAAATATTTCCTGGCTCAATCTACTGAAAAGTATAGAAACAATGACCAATCCAGTAGCAGTGAGCACCCCTAGTATCCAGACTATGGTTTCTAAATGTTTCTCCAAAAAGGACTCTCCTTGAAGAAATGGCTTGACTCCAGATCAATAAAGTGAACTTAAAACAGCTTATTATACTATAAAGCAAAGAGGCAATTAAGAACTATCAGGATTTTGTCAAAAGGACTCAAGATCCAAATTGAAAAATCTCCCACTATCCAAAATTGGGATAATTTGGTCATTGATAAGGATAAATTTTGATAGCTTGCTATCACATAAATATGTTTGAATCCATAAGCTAAAAATAACAACAGCAAAAAAGAAACTCAGTAGTAACTTTTGGAAAATTAGGAAACCAGTTCATTATTCTGAAGACTGGTAAATTCAAAGAAAGCATCAAGCAATTAACTTTCTTTTCCTACAAAAAGATATACCTCAGAGTAAAACAATTGATGTAGAGGGGAAAGTTTTTCTTTATAGAAGTATTCCAGATACCAAGTGAAGAAGAAATGATGGAATTAGGAAATCAATATTTGGTAACTACAAATAAATTGATGGATCTAAACAATTATTATCAATGCTGTTTACATTACAAAGAGAGATACCTGGACTTCATGGATCTCCTGATGAAAGTACAGAACTCCTCCAATGAAACAGTCTTGCTAAAAAAAAAAAAAATCAAAACTGAATCAAGCCTAGATCTAACTAGCAATTTAGAGGAACAGAGGAACTCATTAGATCATGCCATGTGATCCAATTCGTAAAATCCAGACAGTGGAAAACCCTTTAAAACAGAAAATTCAGTTTCCCTAACAACTAAATTAAAAGAAAAAGAGAGCAAAATGAGATGGAAAGGAACATTTAGGTTAAAAGAGACTTATGATAGACATAACAATTGCAGTGTATGGACCTTATTTGTATCTGGGTTGAACCAAACTATAAAAAATAAAAAGAGTGTGACAATCAAGGAAATGTGAACACTGATTGGATATTTAATGATATTAAGGGATTTTTTTTTTGTAATAATGAATGGTATTGTCGTTATGGTTAGGAATTCTAAAAAAGAATACCTAACTTTTAGAGATACATACATATTTACAAATAAGTTGACATGATGGCTGAAATTTGCTTCAAAACATGGGGGTGGTGGAGAGAGCAAGGTCAGCGAGTAGGAATATAGAGGAAATAAGATTGGCCGTGAGCTTACTAATATTGAAGCTGGGTGATGAATACCTAGGGCTTCATTATACTATTCTCTCTTCTTTTGTATGTTCAAATTTTTCCCATAATAAAAATTTTTTAATAAAAAGAAAGAACAAAGAGAAGAAGATGCTGGTTCCATTGGACATAAGAGAAATACTTGAATCATTTAAAAAGTCATCAATGGGATCACCCCACAAAGCTGTAGAACTTGAGACTGAAGCAGCTAAAGGGAGAATCTCTTCATTTTTATCATCATTCCACTTGGGTTGTATTATGAATACAATCTCAGATCTCTTCTCCTCTCATAAGTACATTTATTTTCCCTTGTAGTATGCTTACATGTACAGAGTGGTCCTCTCAGGCCTCCAGAGCTGACCAAAGAATCTGAAACCAGTGCCTTCAGGAGGAGTTGAATTCTGTACCTTATAAAGAGTTGGTCACTAAGTAGCAAAATGAGTGGGCCATTAATGGCCTAGGGGTCATTAATTAGAACTCCAGGAAGGAAGAGTCTTGCTTGTTTGCCCAATGGAGCATTTAATTTTTGTTTCAATGCGTTTGGTCAAAGTGTGTACCATGATTCTCTATAAACCTATGCTCAGCTCTGTCACACACTGACACTACCTGTCTGGCCCTGGGAGCCTGGGAAGCCCTGATCCATACTCTAAATTCTAAGGGAATTCTGGCTCAAAGATTTAGAGATTTGCATTATTCTGTAGCATTTGAAAACACCTTCACCACAAAGCCCTTTGGATGCTGTTAGTTTGCAATTCAGTCAAATTCAGTACCCACATTTTCACCCATTCTGCCTCTACCTTTAAATCCTGAATCCCAAAGATTTCTAGTAATATGAATTGATTGACAAAAATTTCTTCCTGTAGCTCAGAAAAATCTTTTATTTTGCTTTCTCCTGTTTTCTAAGCAAAAACACATTTGGATGCTTAAAAATCATTGATTTGATTTGATCTGGTGAGAAAAGTCAAGCCAAAGTAGCCTATCTCATTTAGATAAAGTAATTGCAGTAGAACAAGTAACTTTGTGTTAGTCCTCCTTGATTAACTTTAAAATGGAACTGGAATTAGTTCAGGGATATCACAATAGGATCATTCTGTAGGGAAACCCTGCCTCTGAGGAGAAAATGATTGACATGCTTTCAAATCGTCTTGGAGGACTACAATTTGGAACAGTAAAGCAATCTGGGGGTAGTGGAATGAGCTAGGCCTAGAATGAGCTTCCAAGAGTTTGAAGATTGACTCTGCCAGTTTTTGCCTTGGGCATGTCATTTCCCTTCTCTGAACCTCGGTTTCTCAGATTGCTCTATGAGGTGGGAATATTTTTTTTCTACTTTATAGCACTATTGGAGGATTAAATAAGGTCATGTATGTGAGAGAGTGCCTGGCAAATAGCAGATGGTCAACTATTGCTTCCGCTTTTTTATACGAAAGCCAGCCAAGACCATATCTGAACCAAAAAAGGAACCTGGTTTGTGCTTTCAGAATTCACAGATATATGTTAGAGAAAACTGAGTAGATATTACCCAACAAGATACAGCATAGAGAGAGGAGAGAATGACTCTGAAAAGATACTGTCTTGCTGACTCAGAGGAAAGGGTTATTCGCCACTTAGCAGAAGATGAAGGCAATGCTGAATTGGAGACTGCTATAGACAATATTGTGCCCCTCACCCAAAATGGATATATTGAAACCTTAATGTCTAATGTGATGGTATTTGGGCAGGGAGGGGGGTCCTTTGGGAGGTAATTAGGTCATGAGAGTGAAGCCCTCATGCTGGGATTGGTGCCCTTACAAGAAGAGACAGGGAGAGAGAATATCTCTCCCTATGAAAATGCAGCCAGAAGATGTCCATCTACAAACAAAGAAGAGGGTCCTCACCAGGAATTGCATCAACCAGGACCTTGATCTTGTACTTCCCAGCCTCCAGAATTGTGAGAAATAAATGTCTGTTTGTTAAGCCACCCATCTATTGTATTTTGCTATAGCAGCCCAAGTGAACTAAGATAGAGACTTAACACATTTCTTGCAAGTTTCTGAGCTTCTCAAGAGTTCTTGCTCCTAAACTGGATGATTTATAGAAAATTGCAGGCTGAGTCCAAAATGCATATGCTTACCTGGAACGTTTGCCCTAACCAATGTATTGGAACTGATAAGATTGTTTCATCTACAGATTTATATGAAGGTCTTTGGCAAATAGCCATGGGGGAGATATCTAGACAGCAATATTTATAATACCAATTGGAATGTTAGATTTTAATGAGTTCAGTTTGGACCAAGGAGTATGTTTATGACTTTAAAAAGGTTGGTCAATGGAATACACAAAGGGCTAAGAATTTTCACCATGGCCTGTGTTCATAAAATTGCTCTATTTGTTAATAGTGTAAAGGTATGCCTGGGTCATCTCAAATTATAACTCAGAGCAGAGTCCAAGTTAATCCTGTGAGAAACTTGGTCGATACCAGGCTGCTTCCCAGGACCCAAAGGTGGTAAAAGGACAGGAGGAAAGAGTCTCACCTTGCCATTTTCTGGTGGTTTATTTCTAAATTCTGTTTAGATTATTGTTTCTGAATTCTGTTTCTTACAATTACAAAGGAAATTTAACAAACTATAGTATGTTCCAAGGAAAGCAAAATGTCTAGAAATCATCATGGATGAGGTCTTCTTGAAAGAATGAAAAGTAAAAATTTATTGAGAGGCAAAACCTGTCCTTATATGATCCACAGGCTGCCAAAGAATTGGGATTCTTTTGTGTGGTCCCAGAGGAAAGAGCTAGGATGAATGGGTTAAGGTTACACATGCGAACACCTCAAATCACAACAACAACAAAAATATGTTCTTTAATGCTTAGATATGATCCAAAATATAGTATGGACTACCTGGAGAGATGGTAACTTCTCTGACACTAAAGGTGTGCAGGCAGCATCCAGACAGCCACTTTTCAGCAGTGAAACAAAGATTTATGTATTGACTGGAGGGTTGCTTGGTCTGACATTCTGTGCTTCCCTGGAAATTGCAGCTCAAGAGTGGTAGGGTGCCATAGCAGTCAAGAGCATGGTTTGGGAGAGATGAACACCTAGATTCCAACCGTGACTCTGTAAACTTGGTCAAAATTTCTAACACCTCTAAGGCTCGGTTTCCATTTACAAAATAAGGATCTTCTACTGCTTTGTAAAAATCCAATCAAACCATCTTGAGCTCAGCATATTAATAACATCCCCAGGAAAGATAAAAACAGGTCTTTCTTACCAATTCAACAATTCTGCACCTTTCATAGATGTATGCAGTGATGGATTAAATGCTGTCTTATCTCGTTTTGATTTGTTTTTATAAGAGCATAAGAACTTAAAGCAGCTGCAAACCCAAACCCTTTCAGTAGAAAGTAATCCCCAGGAGGAAATATTGGCAGTTGTATGGGTGTCAGGAAAAACCTGTCTGTATATTTTGGGTCAGGAGCTTGCTCTCTGGGCAGATCATCGACAGAATTCCCAATGCCCCGCCACACAGGGCATGGGAATGTCAAACTTCCCATTGGACACTCAGACTGTGGGGGATGAAAACAGCTGGCAGAAGGGCTTTCTTAGCTAGAGTAGGGGAACAAACTGGTCTGCAGCAGTTCTCAGACCCAGCCAAGGAAGTAGTGTACCCTGACCTTTGCCTAAGATGGCAGAAGAAGAGAGAGGTTGCAAGGGGCGTGTAGGGAGGGCTCCATGGACTGTGTGTGTGTGGTGGTAGTGGTGTTGGAGGGGGGAAGTAAGAAGGAAACATTCCACAGTTAAGCAAGGAGAGACAGAGGAGAGGTAGATTTCCAGCTACACTGCCAGGCTGGCCTGAGTCATTCAGTTTCAGCTTTCACCTTTGTGCAAGAACGGGAAACCTACAGCCTATTCTTCATATCAAATCCTTGCTGGTGAATAAAGCAATCTCACAGCTCCTAATTGAGAGAAAACAGCCCAACAAGACTTGTGAATAAACGGATGTCCACTCCAACCTACTGACACATCTTTGAGCTTTGATTTCACTTCTCAGGAGCCCAGTTTCATTATAACCAAGTGCTCAATTCTGCAGAAATGCCACGAAGGGAAACAATGAAATTAGATGCCTTTGTTTGGACTTCGGTAGCATCACAAACCACAGAAACTTTCCATGATATCACCTCCCCTTAATGGGAATATTTACTGCCTACGTCCCTTGAGTAATATCTTCTTTCTTTCACACTCTGTTCAATTTCAAGTTTCAATTTCCGTAATTTTATTGACATGACAACATACACAAATGCTGCTGGAGTTAATCCAGCAGTGCTCCATGTCTGGGGACCATTTTATACCACCTCTGTCTTTCCTATTATCCTCCATCTCTCATTTGGTGATAGGTTGTCACAGAATAGGGAGGTTATCTGGCTGTCCTTATTTTCCCTGAAAGTTACGGAGAATTTTCCCTTCCATCTTAGAAGGCAGTCTGTTGCACTTTCAGACAGTCTGATAAAAAGTGCGCTATATTTTTTCTTCATATTTCACACACGGGAGGCTCTCCTTCCATCTCCCCAACCCCTCTGATTACAAAGTCTGAAATGTATAAGTTTCAAATCATCTCTGATTGTTTGTATTTTTTGTTGATTTTTGTTTTCTGCTTTACATTTCCATTTTTGTATTGGAATTGTAGCTCTTAAACTTGCTAAAACTTGGAGCATGTATTAGTTTCTTGGGCTGCCATAATAAATGACCACAAACTTGGATGGCTTAAAGCAATAGACATTTTTTTGTCTCCAGTTCTGGACTCCAGGAGTCCAGAATCAAGGCTCTCTCCAGAGTTTCTAAAGGAGGATCCTTCCTACCTCTTCCTAGATTCTGGTGGTTGTAATCCTTGGCGGATAGATGCATCACTCCAATCTTTGCCTCCACAGTCACATGACGCTCTCCCTGTGTCTATGTCTGTGTCCAGATTCCCTCTTCTTATAAAGACACAGTCATTGGATTAGGGCCCATCCTAATGAGTATGACTTCATATTAACCCGGTTATATCTACAAAGACCCGTTTCCAAATAAGGTCACATTCACAGGTACTGGGGCTAGGACTTGGACATGTCCTGTAAGGGGACACAATTCAACCCACAATAGGACATCTGGTGGAAATAAGACAATCAGTTAGTGTGACAGCAACACAATAACACTCTGTAGCTTATAGCCTGAATTTTAGAACATTCTTATATGCTTAAATTTGAAAGTGACCCCCCCACTCTTCAACCCCCTCAAAAAAAGTCCTCAAGCTTTCCTATGTGTACAGTTTGCTGGAGTCCAAATACCCAGAGGCTGAGACAATATTGACGCAGATGTAATGAAGTACTGATAGGTATGGAACTCACCTCATTCTACCTCCTGTTGCACACGAATGAGGGCACCTGGGAGATACAAAATACCAGAAGTCAAAAGAGTAATATGGCACACACACTGGTGCACATGTGCATGCTCTACACATTCTTTCCATTAGGAAGACTGGTTTTGAGAAATTTTCTTTACGTAAAATAATTGGCCAGCCTCATGTCAATAGTTCTGAAGGCTCAAAAAGAGCTTTGCTTCTTCACCATGAAAGTCAAGGGAAAACGCAGCTATGAAGCATTGCTGTAGATGCTGAGGTGCACCGAGAATGCCTCACTCTGGGGTAGCTGGCATGACCACACTGGCCATCCTCCGGCAACCTCAGGCTCAGCAGCAGAAGCTCCCCTGGCCCAGATCCAGCCCTCACCTCCCATGTCCAGCTGGACTCCAAGTCTCCTTTCTCACCTCTCACCTCTCTCCTCTTCTCTCCAGTTCTTCCATTTCTGTACTGCTTGGATCTTTGTTCTCCTCTTTGCTTCTCATCTGGATGGTTGGAATAGTCTCTCAGTTGGTGACTCTGCCATGAGGCCTGTCCTTTCCAGGGCTGCTTCCACACAGCTGTAAGAGGGTCTTTTTAAATCCCCAACTTCTCAATGCTCAGAACCTGCCATGGCTCCTGACCCTCAAAAGCAGAGGTTCTAACCACTGTGTGCATCAGGATCACTTGGAAAACTTGTTAATATTGAGAATGTCAGCCCGGCCCCTGTGTTCCTCATTCGGTTGCTAAGGTGGGACCTGAGAACCTACATTTCTAACCAGTTCTCCTGTGATGATGATGCGGCTGGCCCTGGAGTCATACATAGACAAGCACGGGCCTAGAGGATACAGCCTGCACTTCTAGAATGCTGGACAATCTGTGGTCCGGCCCTGCCTACTTCTCCAGTTTTGTTTCCTTTCACTTTTCCCACTGATTAAACTCCAGCAGAACCATCATCTACTTGTATTTTCCAGCAGATATAATGCTGTTTCCTGTGGCTGTTATATCCCATTCTTCTTGCTAGCAATTTGCTTTCCCACCTTATCTGCCTTCAAAACCTTGTTTCAGTATCACTGCCTCAGTGATGTTGTCAAGTGAGGTCTTCATTTGTCTCCTTATCTGGTGCCTTATATACAGGTCTATTATCTCTCTGCTTTTATATATCCCTCAATCCCTCCCTAGCTGGACTATGAGATCCTTGAAGGCTAGATTCATACCCTTTGCCTCACTGCCCCCAATAGCCAAGAGATGCCCAACCAATGCTTGTATTTCTGTACTTAACCAGGAGAACTGGTCAAAGACATCTTCACGGTCCATTATCTGCACTGCTCTTTTGTGTGGCATGTAAATCCTACATCCCATCTGTACATAGGAGACCTCTGGAAACTCCACTTATGATCATCCCAACTTAGAGGATGAGGAAATATGCAGCAGGGTCTCTCTGTGTGGAGGACTTGTCCTTCATAAAACTTTTACCAATGGGGAAGAAAAGGAAGTCTAAAAGTATATTAAACGTACTTTAGCTATAAGCAGACCTAAATCAAGAAAACAGGCTTCTGCCACGGAACGAAAAGCATGAAGACAGTGGAAAACAACACAGGTTGGTTTAACATCAACTGCACTGAGAGAGTGGCCCCGAGGAGGGGCTTTTTCGATGACAGAGGCCTATCGTGGCCTGTACACATCTCCAAGAAAACCAGCCAGGCTCATCACCACAGAAGGAATATGCAAACAAGGATGCTGAGGACAGTAGACCTCCCCACCAAGTGATGACAGGAAAGCAGAGCAGGTCTAAGAGGGAGACCCTGGAGGGGAGATGTTTGGTTTTGTGTTGCATGATTGGGAGCTGCTGGGGTTCTGCAGATCTGCCACTTCCCCTGCTGATCCCAGCGAGCTCAGTGTAGGTAACAGTCATGGGTCTAGCCATACTGCTTTGGCTTTCTGTCAACCAGTCCTCATGGCTGCATGCAAGAAGCCATGGGCTGGCAGAAGAGAGAGTTCCCTCTCCTAATTCAGGGGCTGTAGGCATGCGTGGACCTGCGCCCTCCAAGGAAGCCTGTTGCTTGAATATCTCTCCTTGCCCTAATCTCTGTGACCTGCCCAGAGGGAAAGAAGAGAAGAATATGGGCAGTTATGATTTCCCACACTTAGAAAAAAGAGAATCTGAGGTCACACCTAAATGATCTTGAGAAAAAGATCACTTTGCGCTGGTCAGCCCAACGTTGTCAAAGAGAGACTTCAATTGCTAACACTTCGGAACACTGTTTCTCCAAGTAAGATAAAGCATGTGACTCAATAATTATTTTAGACCCTCTCTGACTAGGTGTAAGGAAGCAACAAGCTAGTAGAAATTGTGTGTCCCTTTTTATTGTAACAGTCTTGGGAATGTGGGCCACGAAATGGAGAGAGCTCTAAGTGTAAGGAAGCCAAAACTTATCAGGACTGGGGCTGGTGTGGCAAAGGCTTCCCAGGTTCAAAGATCGTGATGGTGTATTGGTTCCCAGACCCCAGAGCTAAAAGTCCCCCCAAACCTGGGTATCCTTCTTTTCCCAGCACACAGTTAGCCTGGCCAGTGGCCCCAGTCGTTATGGGGAAGGGTCTGTGGAATACTGACCATACATTTATACAATCACATCACAAGGTCCTTCCTAAGGGGATGTTGCCGTCTATTGAAAGAGTAGACTCTGAGACCAAGTAAAACCAGATGAGGGGCTGTGCTTTCCACTGTGGCAGCTGAGATGAGCCTTTTGTGCTACTTTACAAGCCAAGCAACACTCTCATCAGTCATCTATCTATCACCACATACCCTCCCATTGCCTGGATCTCTTTAGCCATTTCCACAAATCCCTGGAGATCAATGCACCTCAACTTCCACTTCAGCCTCACTGCCTATTATAGTCATGACACCACCTTGCCTCTGACCCAAAGTGCTGCCACCTGACCGCTGTCATTCTAGAATCCCATCATCTCGTTGATATTAGGGAGCCCAGGTTCAGAGCAGCATCTCCCATGGTTAACCCCATCCTCCAGAGGGTGACCATCACCATGTTTCTTAAAGGTGCCAGTGTCCGCATCATCTGTGTCTTCATTATTGCTTTAATGAAGGGGTGCCCATAGGATCCTCAGAGGCACCATACTCAAAGTGGCCCTCATGTCTTACATAACAAATCCATTCTAACATTTCCATCTCTCTGAGCCCCCTGACCCCTTCCTTAAATACTAACACCAAAGAAATTCTGGCTTCTCCACCTCATTGTTGTAGGCCAGTGGTTCTCAAATCACAGAGTCACTTGGAAGACTTATTATAAACACAGATTGCTAGAGCCCACCCCACAGTTTTTGATTCAGTAGAGAGTTTTCATTTCCCCAGGTGATGCTGATTCTCTTGTTCTGCGGACCACACTTTGAAAAGAAAAACACTGCGGACTGTAACCCATCGTCAGGCACGAGCTTCAAATAGCCGTCCCAGGAAACTGTTAGGACCAACTTCAAACACAAATGTCCCTGCCAGACCACTGAAACCTAATTCCTGGGCAGGTGCCTCAACAATAAATTCTCTCCTTTCTAGCCTTATATTCCTCTCTGGTTAAACACTCACAAGATCTACACACACATGTGTTCTGGTCTCTGCTGTTATATATTAAGTAGGTCCTTTGATTCTTTCATATTTTAAGCTATTTTCTCCCATAGCAGGGCTGTACTTCTCTACTCAGGTTTTGTTGAAAACCAGTTTTTGTTATCGGCCTGGATGAATGAGTGGAAGTGAGGGAAAGGCTTGTGGAAAACAAGCAGAACCTCATGAGGCACCTCCCTTAGGGGAGGTCATTGCAGTCTCCAAGCAAGAGGACGCTGCTCTCCTCTGACAAACGGATGCGGATCCTCTGCCAGTCTGGAGAGTTCAAAAGCAGCAGGGGATTCAAGGTCCTCTGGCTCATCTACCCAAATTACTCTAGCTTGAGTCTCAGGGTTTCACTATTTTCCTATTCAAGACATGACCACGATATGGAACACTTGTCCTGCTGTGCATCTGTCTCTTTGCTGCTCTGATACTCTTTCAACTAGATTCTGGGACTGATCTTCAGCACCACCTGCCTTGTGGCTGCAGAGATGAGCATCTTCTTGAAAGCTGCCTTAGAAAGGTCTAGTTTTCACAACATAATTTGTGAGTTGGCAGTTCTGAGCTTGTTATTTTTGTAAGGTTTTAGTGACGTTTTTAAAGAGCCAGCCCTATAATTATCATTGTCCCCATACTATTCAAGAGCTGCAGTCACCACGTATCTCAGCACCTCAGCTTCTACCTGTGCTTCATCCCAAGTAAACCTGGGTGAAAATGTTAATCATTAGAATGCCACTGTCTCCCAGAAGTTATTAGTACCCCACTCATCGTTGGTGCAGGGGTTCTTATTCCCATCCAACTGGTGAATGACACAGCTCCAAACTCCATTCAGGGGTCTGATTTCTGAGACCACTGCTCTTACCAACTCTTAAAGCAGAAAACAGAGCCTGAGGAAAGGGGCTTATGTGTTTTACTTAAAGGGAATTTGATCCAAGGAGGTAGGAGTGACGGTCAAAGGAAGTAAAATGGGGAAGGAGGACGGGTGAGTACAGGAGCATCATACCTGCCAGCACTGAGTCTGACGGCTTGATCCGGCAGCACCATCCCTGAGAAGTCACGTAAGGACCATCCATCAGGAGGTGAAAGGAGGCAGAACAGATCTACTGGATCCCTCCTTCTATTAGAAAAGTTTCATCGCATGAGGGAAACCCACGCTTCCAAGTAACACATGCTACTTGAGTGAGATTTTGCTGCAGCACCCATAGTTAAACCCTGGGACATGAGACCAGAGGTGCCAGAGGCAGGCACGAGGCAGGGCACTGACGGGTTATGTCTCTAAAATCCAATGGAGTGCATGCACATTCAGTCACCAAAGTGACAGTTAGAACAAGAGACAAAGAGGCCAGAGGGGGTATAGAAAAGATATTCAATACACATAGTATACAAAACTAAATCCCTGCCCTTGAGAGCTTACTTTATACTGGCCTGGGAGAGGTGGGAAGACTGACATCTTACAACTAAATTAATATACTTGTAATATGTAACGCGGTGGAAAGTACTGTGTCTATTAAAGAGGGTCCATCAGCAAATGCTCATCATTTATTGTAGAGATTTTTGAAAATACAACCCTTTCAAAAAGCAGGTTTAAGGAATATTAACTCTGATGTTGCCATCTGATGCCACTAAAAGGGCTACAGAATTCAGAACCCTGGGTCACTTGTGAACTGTTTGATCTTAGGCAAGTCCCTTAACTTCCCTCTCAGTTTTCTCATCTTTAACATAGGTGGGCAAACCTTCTAATGTGTTTTTTTTTTACAGCTTTATTGAGCTATAACTAACATACAATAAACTTCAAATATTTGTGTACAGTTTGATAAGTTTTGATGAATGTATACAAGAAGCTATCACCCAAATCAAGATAATGAACATATACATTACTTCCAAAAGTTTCCTCTCCCCCTTTCTCTCCCACCCTTACCTGGCTTCCTCATCCTCAGGTAACTGGTGATCTGCCTTCTGTTACTATAGAGTATTTGCACTGTCCAGAATTGTATATGAATGGAATCATATAGCATGTACTAGTGTGTGTGTGTGTGTGTGTGTGTGTGTGTGATTTCTGTCACTCAGTGTAATCATTTCGAGATTCATTATATTGCAGTGTGTATCAACAGTGTCATGCTCCAAGAGCCTCTGTGTTTCATTTTAAATCATTTCTAGTGTTCAAGTTCACTGATCTTTTCTTCTGCAAAGTCCACTCTGCCCTTAATCCCATCAGTGTATCTTTTCATCTCACACACTATAGTTTTTGTCTTTAGTTCAATTTCAAGCTTTTAAATATTTTCTGTCTCTACTTAACGTTTTGTCCTTGCCTGTGTTAGTTCTGAACTGGTTGCAGTTAATAAATTTTTCTCCTCATTATTGTTTGTATTTTTATTTGATGCCAGACAGAGTGATTTTACCTTGTTGGGTGCTGGATGTTTTTGTGTTCCTGTAAATATTCTTGAGATTTGCTTTAGATACAATTAAGTTACTAAGAAATTGTTTGATCCTTTCATTTTAAAGTTCCCATCTTAGATAATGCCCAATGATGTCATCCAACCAAGCTTACCAGACAGCGTTAAACAATATGCAGCCGATAATAAGAACACAATGCCTGCAAAATAAAAGGCCCCAAACTGCCCCATAAAATTTAACGTTGTTTTCCTTCTCTTTCTTCCAAGTCCGTCCCTGGTTGATGCAGAAAAAACCAAATTGTCAAGAAATCAATTTCTTATTCCTGATGGTCATAGGTCCAATTCTAAACTCTATGAAAACACCTTCCTTCCCCTGCTTGCTTTCCTCTCAGCTCACCTCAGCCAGCTAGCGGGGTGGTGTCACACTCAAGGAAGAAGCATCTCTGGGTCCCTTGTTCATCGGCTGTGACCTGCTCCACCTTCCCCTGGAAGTGAGGATACTTCCTTCCCTGCCTTCCCGCTCAGCCTCTCTACTGTTCTATTTCCTCAAAAATCCAGGAGATGAACAGGATACGTAAGAATACCACTTTGCCAGTCCCACCCCACCAAACTGTAATAACATAAGCAAATCCTCATATTAAATATGGTTGCTGCCACAGCTCACAACTTAATCCCCCAAACTGCTGTGCAATAGCATTTCCCAAGGAATCCTAAGAATATCTCTGGGATATAATGCATCTGCCACAACCTAGAATTACACGCTGCTACCACACGCAAGGTCACAACACAGGGCTAAACCTCCGCTCATCGAAGTCATGGAGGTGGGCCAGCGACTCTTTGAACAAAGGCAGTGGAAAGCATCCTGGTGGACCATTGCCAGAGTTAACTGCACCCTGGCGCTCTGGCCATGTTGTGGGTGGTGGCGTTTCCAGAAGCATCTTCCCCTGGGCCCTCTAGCAAGTCCTAGTTGTCTTCTGAAGCTTGCTGAGGAACATGGGCACAAAAGATTCTGGATATAATTCTCAGGGGCTTTGAGTCTTTGTCTCTTGCTATGTCCCTTCTGCTAATGAATCTACTCCCTGCATCGTGCATCGCCAGGCAATGCAAGCGGTGGGGCCTCTGCAGCCCAAGTCCTATTGGCATGTCTAACTGGTCTGCAGTTTATGTAGCTACTGGCTCCCCTGTTTATCAGAGGCCACCGCTAGTAGCTATCACCCTGTGTGTCACAGACTGTATCTGTACTGCAGGCCAGGCTCTGAGCACCTGAAGCCACTATGAAATGTGCACTTTGATTGAGTTGAGATGCTGCTAAAAAACTTAATCACAGGATCCACTACAGAGGCCTGCAGCTGGCAGGAGAGGCACTGTTGCTCCTTTGCTGAGCTGAGGCAACAGTGCCTTGGTGTCAATGGTGGCCATGCCCTCAGCAGGCTGGCCTTCCTGTGTGAAATGCAGATCTCTGGGCAATGAGAGCTGAGGATAGTGAGCTCAGTGGTCACTAGCTCACCACTAGTGAGGTCAGTGGTCATTCAGTCACTTCAACTGATCCCGGATTTAGGGGAAGTAGGGCGGGGAGAGGCCTCCTAGGCCACGTGCTGTGCAGTGACAACCACTCCAGTCATTACCATGGAAAGTGAGACAGGCTAGCGCTTTAACATTTGGGCTTTCAAAATCATGGACCTGTGTTTAAATGTCTGTACCACCATTTCCTATCTGTGGGACTTACAAACCTCCCTGCTAAACCCTCTAAGATTGTTCCTTCATCTAGAAAATTGGGATCATGATAGAACCTGGTATTCAAACTGAGAATGTATGTGATGATGCATTTAAAGCCCTTGTCATGGGTCTTGCCGGTGGTTTGTACACTCTGGAAATGGGAACAGGTAAGTAGGGTGAAGAGAGCAGATTTGTACAGAGCTGGGCTCCGATTCCAGCCATACTCTCTCTGCTGAAGCCACCATCACACAGCTTCTCTGACTCTTAATGTCCTCATCTGCACAAACAAGAGAGGAATCATTGCTTCGCAGAGTTGTTGGAGGATTCAATGAGATCATGTTTAGAAAGTATTTGGCATTAGGTTGACACTCATTGAACGGAGTGTAAAAAAAACTCCACCCGGCTGCGCCTGCGCGTTAGGGCCCTGTTTTACAGGGAATCCTTGGTAGTGGCTGGTTTCCAACAGCCAGATCTGCCTCTTTGGGGAGCTTCCATATCCACCTCTGACCAGCTTCTCCTCTAGGGTGGGGCTCCTTCCCTCAATCTTCCCTTCCTTTTCCCTCCCCCTCCTTTAAAGAAAAAGTTTCGCTTCAAATACTGTTGTATATAGATTATTTATAGATGCATTTTGTCGTAATAGTATAAAAACCTACATGGGATGGGAGCAGAGGAATGGGATTAGAGAGGGGGTTTAACTGTGTCTATGTTTTATTTCTTTTAAAATGACAAAAAGCACATATGCCAAATATTATGATTTGATAAAGCTCAACGCTCCTTATGTTGTCTTATTTTTTTCTGTATGGTTGAAATATTTCATTTATTTTAAAGATCACGTATGTGGGTTGGGGAAAAAAATCAGATTTTCAATGAAAAATGGATAAAATAAAACGTAAAAATAAAATTTTTTTTTAAGTTTCTCTTTTCCGTTAACTTTTCAGTTTAGAATAGCTTTAGATTTACAGCAAAGTTGCACAGATAGCACGGAGAGTCCTCATCTACCCTACGCTGTCTCTGCTATTAACATCCTACCTTAATACGACCCACTGGTCACAGCTAATGAGCCAATATTGATACGTTTATATGAACTAAAGCCCATTCTTTACTCAGATACCTCAAGTTTTCCTTAACGTCACTTCTCTGTCGCAGGACATCATCAAGGATACAACATTATGTTTAGTCATTCCGTCCCCTTAGGCCTCTCTAGAAAGTGGCAGCTTCTCACTTCTGATGAGTCTAACATCAAAACTTAAGGTATTTTGTAGACTGTCCTTCAATTTAGGTTTGTCTGATATTTTTCTCATGATTGACTTGGGTTCTGGGGTTTGGGGGAGGAAGGTCTTTTCAGAGGTAAAGGGCCATTCTTGGCACTTCAGGTCAAGAGTCCAAGCTATCAGCTGTCACTTCTGTTACTGACCTTGATCACCTGGCTGCAGCAGTGTGGTCAGTGGTCTCCACTGTAAGCTGACTCTCCTCCTTTCCATCCTATGCTCTTAGGAAGAAAGTGACTGTGCACAGCCCGCTCCTAAGGAGTGGGGGCTTAGTTTTCACCTCCTTGAGAGAGGAGTATCCACATGAATTATTTGGAATTCTTCTGCATAGAAGCTTTATCTGTTCTTCATCATTTATTTATTTATTCAATCATTTATATCAGTATGGACTTGTGGATATTTATTTTATATTGTAGGTTATAATCCAATATTTCTTTATTTATGTTCTTGCTCAATTTGTTCCTGCTTTCGCCATGGGGAGTTCTTCCAGCTGGCTCCTGTGTCCCTATGACATACCCCATCATTGTGTATTTTTTAACACTTCCTTACTTTCTGGAACTATGCAATTCTCCGGGCTCATCTTGTCTATTCCTTGCCCCAGCCCTAGAATAAACCATTTCTCCAGAAGCCTGGTTCCTTTTATCAGAGAATGGTATTAGAAACTAAGATTGGGCTCTGGGTATGCTCTTTGCTCCTGGAGTATCGTTGTGTCTTGGCCCTCTCAGCTGATAGAATAAGGAAATACGTGTGTGTATACTAACCCGTTAATATGTGTACATATCTAAAAACATTTCTTTATATATTCATCTGTATGTATATTAAGCTAAACACGAGATCATAGATCGATATCTCCAATGCTAATCCAGGACCACAGTGATCATTCTGGCCTCCTCCCTTGCTTGTCTATGACCTACCACTCCATCAGTGAAAAGCCTGACTCCCACCATCCTCCATCCATTTATTCCATTCTTCAGTTCCAGTGTACACGTAGAGTGGTTTCAGAATTGTTAACCTGCACCCCGACGGGAAACACCTTCACCAACTATGGTACTGTGTTTATGTACAACCCCTCTTGTCTTTAGAGAGTTCATTCATTTCCAAGGTTACTCAGGTCAGCAGCTTTTCCCCTACACCCTTCCTGGTGCAGCACTGTGAATATATTTCCTTGAGGCTCTGTCCCCCATTGATCTGGTGGCTCTTTTCTCCCTTAGGTGAGATAGAAGGAGGAAGGAAAGTCCCCTCCCCTGACTTGCATACATTTTTAGTATTGTGCTCCAGCCAAGTCCTTCCTCCTGGAGAGAGAAGATGCTGTGGAGAACCATGCTGGGCCTGGTTTGCAATGATGACTCTCCCCTGCCAGAACCGCAGGAGATCTTTCTAAGATCCTCACTGTGAAAATATGTTGGTATTACTGGAGTGAAGGTCTATAAAATTGTGGGGGACCACCTAAGACATGGCCTGTAGAGGTCTGTCACTGTCACACTAGGACACACACAGCCTCCAGCAATTCACCCAAATTACTATTAAATATTCCTACTAGTTTATGGCCCCAGTGGCTTCTTCTCTGGTAAAGAAATCTCTCTGGATGCTCTTGTGTCTCCAGATTTTAGAGTGGCAGTTTGCCCTGAAACCACAGTCCTCTGATGAATTCAAGAAAAGTTGTTCATCTTTGTCCTGGCTTTTCTTGTCCCATAAAAATGGGAGTGATAACTTCCAAGCTTTTTAAATGTCAGGGTTGAAACTGGAAATTCCCTCTCTTTTCATCAGGATACTGCTTTTCCTCATCCTCTCACCTTACTAGTCTCCCAACTTGCAAGCCCCAACTCCTCCATCCTCCCATCCAACCTGATCATGGCCCCCACAGGGCCTTCACCCTCCTCTGAGACCTTATTTTATGATCTACTCGGACATTTACTCACAAGCTGACTTGGACCCCTCTTGTGTCTGAAGCTATTCATTGTTTTTAAGCTGTGATAGTGATGCTATTATTTCTCTCACATATCTTTTGTAACCTGAGTGTCCCTCAGGCCTACCACTTGCAGATCCTGGCCAAGGTCACTTTAACACTGTGTCCCATGATCTACCAAGTCAACAGGTCCCACTCACCGAAATTAAGGTCCCCTCAGTCCTTCTCTTTTCCTATATCTCTCAGGAAGGCCCTGATGCATGGGGAGGTAGGTGTCTAATGCATAGTTCAGCCTGCTACCTCTTCATCTGCAGCCCGTCTTTCTTAGCCCACTGATGCTCTGACCAAGTGTGCCTGACACATGCTGTCCACCATCCACTTAGATGCCCCTCCTTGATCCCCGAGGCATAAGCAACTCTGCCTAGGAAACCCCATTACTGACCTCATGATTTTCTGGGCTCACACTTTTCCGCTAGAGAAAACTCTCCTTCTTTTTGAGTCCCAAGCACTGGTTTTAGAGGGAAAGGGCACCACCAAGCAGAAGGGATACCTGCTTAGACCCCTAAGTCCAGTTTTCTTTCTTTTTCTTTTTCCTCTTTAAAGGAATTTTCCTATTAATTTAATATGTTTACATAATAGAAAAGCAATCAATCTAAAAAGTATGCAGTCACTTGCCCATTTTTAAATTTACATATCCCTCCAATAGTTCTTTGCTGATGGACAAATATTTCTTTTTCTTTTTCTCTTATGCTCTCTAAAAGCTAACTGTAAATTTCTGATGCCAGTTTTTTTTCTATGAACTCAAGTTGGTCAACTGTAGCACTGGATTTAGGAGGTACAAATATATATACTCTAGTTAAATGTGGTGCAAGTCATACTATTAGCTTCTCCATTGGCCTTTTTCTACAATAACTTCATATGCAAACTGGAAAACCCCATAGGTTTTTTAGGGGCACAATATATCCCTGATGTTCACATCAGGCACTGGACCACCTCTTCTTTTCACACAGATTTGTCTCACCTCCCTTGCCTTGCTGAAATCTTTGATCACCAAGCCCATTGTGGATATTTGTGTAGATAATCTTCTAATTTTTAGCTTATACATCATTTACATCACTTACAACATAATTTAGTTCTGGGATGAGAATACAACACAGTTTTCAGTTTTGCTGCCCAGTCTTCCCTTCTGCACCCAGGAGGTGGATTGGGATGGGTTCAAATACAGCCTCACATGTACCTGAACAGTTTGTCCCTCTCTCCCCACACTCGAGCCCTGCTGCAGTCCCCGACACTTGAGCTGGCCACTCCCCTTGCTTGGGGCACCACTCAGTCCCAAATAAGCATGTGTGCAGACGTCTGAACCATAATGTGGACGAGATTCAAGTTCTGTGCTTCTGAGTCACCTGCAGATCAGAGGAGAGGGCTTGATTGTAGAAGGTTCCCCAACCCCGCCGATTGGTGCATCTGAGCCTCAGCACTGATCCAGCTGGGATTCCTGAAGGTTTTGTTGTTTTGTTTTGTTTTTCAGTAAATTCTGAGCTCTTGAACTCGGGGACTGGATGTCTTTTCCCTCTGAGTCCTCACTTATCTAACTCAGGGCTGGCACCCCACAATGTGTTATTTGAATTGACTTCATTGTATTTACACTAAATTCATTTAATTATATGGCATGATAAAATAAAACTTTATTATGCACTCCCACACCCTCATCCAAGAATTAAGGAGGAGGAACTTTGGGCTCTAAGCTGTTTCTTATCAAGTTAATGCAGAATTCTTTGTGACATGATCCAGGTAAGGAAGGACTAGACATTATTTGCATAATAAGGCCAGTGTATTAGTTGGCAAGAAGTAGACCCAAATTTGGGTTAATACGTAGAGTATGAATTTCTTTTATAGACCCAAGAAGGTCAGAGAGAGGTTTCAGAAAGAAATGAATCCTCACACAGGCAGCATTTGTTTGGTGTTCGTTATGGAGGTGGAAGGTACAGGCAGGAACTAGTCCCAGCCCAGAGGTCCAGGCCTTATCTCCCCATCCTCTGGACCAGGGGAACAGCCACACTGAGACTAAGTCCACTCCCCCCCCGCAAGGTGTCACCTCATTTGGATGACACTAGAAAGGGTCTATGTGGAGGAGAAGGGGCTAGAGGAATGGGGTTGAACCTCGGGGAGGACGGGAAAGGAGTGAGACCCCAAAAGGACAAGAGTCAGAGAAAGAGCAGAAGCAATCAAGGAAGAGAGGAGCAAAGGGTGAAGTCACAAGGGCTGTCCACACCCAGGACCCTGACCCTACCACCACCTCCCCAGGAGGCCCAGGTGACACTGGAGCCAGTCAAGACATCAGAGACACCTGGGCTGCCTAGAACTTGTCCTTGTGAGTCTCCAAAAATGCTCACCCATATGATATTAAAGATGCATTTTTTCCGCCAGAAAAAAAAGCAAAAACTATATTTCTGAGGCAAGTAGACTTAATAAGCTAAGAGTAAAGAAACATATGAGTTAAGAGTCTAAATGTACACATTGAGTGCCCTCAAATCAGAAATGAGACAGCTGGCTGAATCCTTAGCGCTAATTGAACAAAATCAAAAAAGCTTAGAAAAGACTTAGTAAAGCTGCCTTTCAAAAAAAAAACATCGAAAAACAACCAATCAAAGTTCCAGGAAGATTTTTTTTATGGCGCTGACAGGAGAGATAAAAAACTTAAGGATGCTCTTAAGCAAACATGAGCTATAATGAGGAACCTTCTAAGCCAGAAAACAGGGGAAGTGGGGGACAGGAAAGCTAGGAAGTGTGATTATACCTTACACATGAGACCCCAAGCAGTGGAATGGGACATCTGAGAGCTCAGTCAGCTCAGGTGGAGTCAGAAATTCAGGTCCAAATTAGACAAAAAGAAAAGTCTGTCTGTGTGTGCGATGCTCCCACCTTGGAGAGGAGCTGCACATGTTGAAGAAATGATGTGGCAGAGCCCTAAACTCCTGGTGTTGAAATACAGGTGGAGTGGGGCTTTGATGGTCCTGTCTGTGCTGGAGAGTAGAGAACAGGAAACTTGGCTCTAGTCTCAATTCTGCCATGACCTTGGGAGGTCATGTGGCACAGGAGGTTAAGAGAGGCTTTGAAGTCAGCAATCACTAGTTCAAATCCTGACCCACTATCAATTAGCAGCACAATTCAGACAAGGGCCTCACTTTTAAGAGCCCTGGGGTTTCCTGACTGGAAAAAAGCCTCATGAGGTTCTTGGAGGACCACATGAGAGAGTGCACAACGGCTCCCAACATAGGGATAAGAGGCAACAATAAACATGAATTCCTCTCATCTCCAGGGTCAGTTTCTAGATCAAAAAATGAAAGGAGACTAGAACATTTTTAAGTTCTCTCCCAGCTATAAACTTTCCTAATTCCATAACAGAAGACTACAGGAAAGATTTGTGAAATGGGGTTGTAAGATCTAAAGCAAAATGTTTAACCTCTATGAGCTTATTTCTTTCTCTATACAATTGGGATAATAAAAATAATAACAATATCAACCTGACAAGATTGTTGTAAGGATTAAATGAGCTAATGCATGTATACATGTTGGGGAAACCTCAATAAACATTAGTAAGGATGGAAAGTAGGATGATGAAACAGAAGCAGAAGAAACAGTTCTTGAGAAGGTCAACACAGGTTGCCATATTGCCAGATTCCATGGACATTTGAAGTCCTCATCTCCCTTGGCTTTTCAGCAACATTTGACAATCTTGGTGCTCCCTTCTCGAAACAACCTCTTCCCTCTAATTCCACACCAGGACATTCTTCTGGTTAACACTCTACCTCTTTGGTTGCCACTGGTCAAGGACATCTCTCCTTAAGAGTTCCAGACTCATAAATTCAACTGCATGCTAACACATCTGAACTCAGAAGTCTCTCAGGAAGCTCAAAATCCCTATGCCCAAACCTGAACTCAAACTTCCATCCCCAAACCCATTCCTCCCATAGCAGTCCCCATCTAAATTATTGTTCAAGCCATAATCCTTTGTTTCTCCTTCTTTGTCAGTACCCTGCCCCACCAACCCCTACACAAGTCCTCTTGGCTCTGCCTCCAAACCCACCTCCATCTCATCCATTTAGCTCCATCTCTACAGCCATGTCCTGCCTCTGGGCTGGGCCACTGCCAGAACTTCCTGACTGGTTCCTGGCTTCCCCTGTGACCCCACCAGGCAATTCTCCATACAGTTATTTAAAACCTTTAAATGGTTTCCCACTGTTCTTAGAGCACATCCTTAATTATTTTTTTTTATGCCCCAAACTCCTCATTACCTATATAGATCCAGCTACTTCTTGTAACTCTCCACCCTACTTACTAGGCTTCAGCCACACTGACCTCTTTCAGTTCCTTAAACTTGACAGAGGCTTTCCTATCCTAGGGCCTTTGCACATGCTGTCACTCCCTCTTTCTGGACTATTTTCGAGACAGTCTCCTTCCTATATTTCACCTGCTTCCCTGGGGCTCTGGTCTAAATCAACCTTCCTCATCATTCCCTCTCACAGTTGCCTGCTCTCTCCCTTCCCAGAACTTACCACAATTCTTCATTAATCAGGTGACAATTGACTCTTCTCTATTCACACTGGACTGTAAACTATACACGAGCTGGGACAGCTGTTGTGTTTACTACTGTATCTCCAGTTCTTGGCGTAGTGCTTATATAACAGTAGGTGCTCAAAATTAAATGACCTAATGAATGAACAGTAGTTAGACTGAGCCTTGGAGGGAAACATAGGATCCAGGGCTAAGGATAAGTGGAGCAGCCCTTTGGATAAAAGAGCTGGGCAAGACAGCTACAAAGCAATGAGAGACATGATTACAAAGCAAGGGATTCCAAAGCAACAGGAAGGTGTGCACAGTCAAGACCACAACTTAGTTGCCAGCCAGAAAATAGGTACAGAACAGGGCTAGAAGGGTGGGGGAGAATCACCAGGAAAGCAAGAAGCCAGGCCTCTCTCTGAAGGGACTGGGTGGTGCCTGGTAGAGAGCAGATGGCAGAACCCTGACTCCTGCCCTAAGCCAACACCCAGGGGGAAATCGTGGCTTGGGAAAGAACCTGGGTGAAGAGAGACTTCCAGATTAGGAAGAAGGCTGCCTTCCTTCCTGGGAGTGGGCCAAGTGATGGGGCAGTGGATATGCAGTGGCCCACATCCTGAGCTCACCTTCTGGTACATTCTGCCTGACTTGCCTCAAAGATCTGGACAGCACTCCGCTGCTCCAGGCTTCTCTCTTTCTCTCTGGGAAGTTGATGGCAGAGATCCTTATAGCCGTTAATGGCTCCCCCAGATCCCTCACCATGCAAGCAGATGGGTGCTGTGCCCCAAGCCCATACTACCCTTGCCTTGTTCACTTTTCCTGCTTAAGTCTATGTTCCGGTCCTCACCACGTAGCCCAGTCACTGACCACAGCAGCCCACCCGCCGTTTTCTCGACTTGCTCTGTTCCTCCCATACTTCAGGCCTTTGCACAACCTATTCCACTCCCTAATGTTATCCTTCTGTCCACACTTTCCTGGTGAAGCCCATGGATCCTCAAAACCCAGCTCAGATCCTAACTTCTCCCCAAAGCCCTCCGAGATCCATCTCGTTTAGTCTATTTGTCCCTCTGTTACACTGTATGTTCATATCTTCAATGGATGAGATGACTTATGGTTGTCAGTCTCCCCCATGAAACCAAGAGTCACTGAAAGGGCAGGAACCCTACCTGGCTCATCCTTGCCCTCCCACAGCATCTAACCCAGAGCACAAGTCCTCCGCTGGGCTGGATGTTTGTTGGAGGAGTGTACTAGTGTCCTAAGGCTCTGTAATAAAGTACCACGAAAGGGGTGGCTCAAAACAGTAGATATGTATTGTCTCACAGCTCTGGAAGCAGGAAGCCAAAAGTCAAGGTGTCAGCAGGACCGCGCTCCCTCTGAGACTTGCGGGAGGATCCTTCCTTGCCTCTTCCCTCTGGTGGTGGTGGGCAACCCTTTGTGTCCCTCGGCTTGCGCTGCAGCACTTCAGCCTCTGCCTCCATCATCACATGCCACCCTCCCACGTGTGTCTTGTGTTTCTTCTTATAAGGACATCTGTCATACTGGATTAGAGCCCACCCTGATGGCGTATGACTTCATCCTAACATTACTTCTGCAATGACTATGTCCAAAAAGGTCATATTGATTATTTGGGGTAAGGACTTCAACATATCTTTTGGGGGGGGATACAGTTTAACCTACCACTGGATGTATGTGGAAAGGGCATTGTATCCCTGAAGACTGATTGAGAGTTACAGATGTCCAAAGCCAAAAACCATACACATAAACCCAGCCGCAGCCTGGGAGGAGGGAGAGGGAGAAATGAGGCAGAGGTCGGACTGCGGAGAGAGACCAATGAGGAGAGGAAGGAGGGGGTGGACCGAAGGAGAGAGACTAGATGAGAACACCAACCTGGAGACCCTCTGGCCAAGCACGGCATGGAGGTAACAGTTAGTAGGACACAGGAAAAACACAAAGAGCCCCAGGCTTCATGACAAAGTGAAGGTGGCCCCAGGCCCCATCCCTGGCCTCCTTCCTTCATAGCTGCATCCACCTCTTCTTCCACGGTTCTCCTGCTGCAGCTTGACTCTCCTGATAGAGAATTTAATGAGATCTTCAGTAAATGGATCCCAGATTCTCTCTCCCTGCCCCAAGTAATTATAAAGCTCAGCAAATTTTTTCCCCTAACTTGCTGATAATTTTCTAATTACTCTTGCTCCAAATAGGACAGTTAGCATTAAAACGAAACCATGCTGAGGCTGTGGGTTCACTCGTATCTGCTTTGCTTATTTCCTTAATTTGACTGCATGGCTTTATGGACAAAGACCAGCAGGTGATTCCCATATTTCAGATTGCCTGGACCCACAAAATATGGGAAACCCACAACTGGCATCAAGGTAAAACTCTCCTGGAGGAAAAACTCTTCAAGACATACCCACCAGATGGAGTTTAATGAGTCAGAATATAGCAGCCCTCTCTCTGGAAGAAGACCAAGGGGACATTTTCCTTCACTTCTTCTCAGTCATGGAAGTAGCCTGGCCCCAGCAACTTGAGATGAATTTCCAAACAAGATGGAGATTCCTTTCTTATAAGGGCATACAGTTGGGTTGACGGGACAGGAGGTATTGGGGTTGGGGGAAGGAAAAGAAAGTTCAGGTAAAAAGAATATAAGTAGCAGCAGCACCTAAGCAGAAATGGTCTGAAAATACTTGGTTTGGTGCAGAAAATGTTGGCATCTCTGCACGGGCACGTCTGGAGAAACCTTGCAAAGAAGGCCCCACCTTCAAGCCAGATTGCCCCCAAAGTTACATTAGGTTGATTAATAGGGACTTTCCTCTTGCTAAATTCCATCACCTCACTGGGGAAAGCAAGAGAGACTTTCCAAGGTGGTGTGATTACAGGAACCAGCAAGATTTAATCAGAAAGAAGTCCTCACTGCAAAACCTTCCATCCATGTATCTAATTTACAAATACCCTGTGGCAAGTCAATCTCATTTCTTCTTCCTTCCTCTAAGTGACATCTGTGAAGGATCCTCTGCTCCCGGGTGCTGAGCCGATGCTTGCAGGATCCTTTCCCCTCTCTCTGCCATCTCACACTCCCATTTGTCCCCCATCAACACCTCAAGAGTCAGCTAGGAAACAGGAGAAGAATAGTCTTGAGATGCCTGTAGCAAAGGGAGGGAGATTTAGACTCTATTTCCCTTCCCTATTGTCCTGGGTTCTTGATTTTCCCTCCATTCTGCTCCTTCTTTGCAGGTAAAATATGAGTATTTGGATTCAGGATTCTTGAAGTGTAGGGAAGTAAAAGTGGACTTAAGACTCAGGTAGATCTGGGTTTGAATCCCAGCAGCACCACTGATGAACCATGTGTCTTTGGTAAATTTAATTTCTCTCATCCTCACCTCCCTCCCCTGGGAGCTGGAACCAGCAGCACTCATCAGGTTTACTGTGAGAACCCAAGGAGTTTGCAGACATAGCACGGACCTCCAGTAAACATTGGTCCTCATCTCCTGCTCATTAATTCAACAAGCATTCCTTCAGAATCTCAGCTGGGAAAAGGGGTTGTGTGATTCCCCGCCCCAACAAGGTGTGGGGCTCCATGTTTGTGCAGTGGCATCCTCACTGGTACCCTGGAATCTTCTCTTTCTTTCTTCCCCACACCCACTCAGTTCTCCAAGGCAGTGAAGGACTGAGCTGGTATGGCTCCAGGGCTCAGTTCATCTTGTTTCCATACCACCTGGCCTCTGACCCACCGTTAGTCCTTTTATACCTCCTGTCTAAAGAAATGTCTTGTATTTTGCCTACAGAAGATGGCTCCCTAATGAATGTCAAACAAAAATAAAACTTAACTGTTTTCATCAGACACTTGAGCAGGCATCTGTCCTCCCAGCAGTAAAATATGCTGGGGTTCTGAAAACAGCTAAGAAATTTGAAACTGGGTTTCATCCACTTAGAGGAGAGCTGTGATCTGTGATCATTTCACTCACTGACTCAGTTAGAGGAAAAGCCCTCAGGGGGCTTCAACTAAGCTGTAGTGGCTCTTGACATGAGCTTTCCCCATAGAAGAAAAAAGAAGGGTGCTCCCGGCAGAAGGAAGGATGGGAAGGCCCCCAGAGCCCACAGCACCAGCTGGGGAGAGTGGTACAGGCTCCTGGGGGGTCACAGGAGCCTCTGCTGTGGTCTTGGCCCCAGGTTCTGTGAACACCCTGGGGGCACTGCAGCCCCCAGAGCAGCATGCATTCGGCAGCCCTGGTCTGTCCTGAGCACCAGAGGATGTGCTTGAGACAGAGCAGGACCTTATGGTCCTTCCCCACCAGGTCCTCCATCTGCCTTTTGTCTGCAGAAAAACTGTCGTCAAAGAATAAGTTTAATCAGAGAGGTGAGAAAATGGGGAAGCAAAGGAAAACAGTCAAACAAGACTAAATAATAATAGTTTAGTCATTAAACAAAGTCAAGGACATTTAGTCCCTCCTCAAGGACTATAGATAATATTCTGAGCCATCTCCTTTGAGCTGTTTTGTGGATGCTGAGACCCCCACCAGGTGGAAGATGTTAACTACATAATGACCAGACTGTAGCCATGACATAAGCTGCCACAATTCCGAGAACTGGCTTCAAAGAAATGGGAACGAACCAACCCTGGAACTGAAGATTAACTGTACTTAAAACAATCAGGATGACGCTGATCAGACCACCGCATGACCAATTCCAAGATGACTGTCAGAGCTGACTGTGCTGTTTCTACATTCAGCCTCCTTCCTCCGCCTATAAAAGCTCTTGCCCACTGATTGTTGGCGGGGGGGGGGGGGGGGGGGCGGGAATTGGCCTTTGGACTTGAGTCTCCCTTCCCCCCCTCCCCCATCCCCCAGTTGCCAGCTTCCGAAATAAAGCAAACTTTCCTTTCCACTAACCTTCCCTCTTTATTGGCTTTTGAGCAGCAAGCAGCTGGACCCCACTTTCGGTAACATGTTTGCTTACTGGTCAAGAGGGGTTTCAAGTCACAAACAGGAAAAGAGCTGCTTAGGTAGCGGCTGCCTTCATCATATGAGGTCAGATGTCCAGGAGCAGAAGAATCACACCCAAAGGCCCTGAAGGAACACGCAGACAAGATCATGAAGTTTGAGTAAACACAGAAAGTGGAAAACACTTGGGTGTAGATTTGGAACCTAATGGTCCTGGGTTCAAATCGTGGTATAACCACTGGTCAACTGTGTGGTTTGGGGAAAGTCGTTTAACCACTTTGAGTCTCATTTCCTAGTATGAAAAGTTAGGTGTTGGGATAGAGGAGGAGGTAGATGGGACTTAGTATTTTTCCTCCAGAATTGATGGGTGGATTAGAGATAAGGTGTGCAAACTGTCTAGAATATAGCTGATACTCAACAGCCAGAAAGCCCAGAGGCTAGGGGACTGAATGGTCTCCATTCTCTAAGGGAGAAGAAACAGCCTGAGGGACTTAGTGACTATCCGTAGTGAGAGTGATCAAGTCAGAGGTCACTAGTGTTCACCAGGAGCACCAAAATGGAGCAAAGTTCAACCAACAACGTACCCGTGTGCACTGTTTTCTTCAAGAACTCTCAAAAAGACTCTTGTAAATATGGAGATGAAGTTTGGATAATAGCAGCTGGGTGAAAGCATCTCAAAGATCCCTGGAGGAAGACCTCCATGGATCCTGCCATAACATCTTCAGTGTGCTTGGTATCAATTCATTACCAGACGACCCCTAAGAAGCAAGAACAGGCCTCCTTGTGGACGGCACAAAGCTAAGAGAGTTTTATGATCATTGGATTATAGAATTAAGATTCAAAACTATCTCAATGGTCTTAAATTATCAAGTCGAAGAAAGAAGCAGAAATAGCATCGTTAAATTCTTCACTTCAGTTCAAAATGGTGGCTGGAGGTGAGGCTGTCCTGCTGAGAGCGGTGACATTCTTGTTCGAAGCTGGAGATAAAAGCAGGGGAGGGGGATGAAAACTATTCCGAATCCAAATAATCCAGCCCACCCATCCAAGTCAGGTGCCACCTGGGGTGGTTTGCAGGAATTGATAGGTTCAGGTGCCTAGGTCTCTCCCTTGCCTTCTTCTGGGTATTTAAAAGCCTTGTCCCACCCTCTGCATTTTGCTTGAAGAGCAGGTTCTGCTGTCTGTTCAGAACCAGGCGACCACCTCAGCAAACTGAACTAAAGTCGGGGGCTCGGCCGAGCCAAAGGCAAGGTCAGCTGGAGCCCTGGCCTCACATTAGAGCGGCCTTCTTCGTTTTACGCTTCCTGTCTTACATGACCCATTTACTCCACTTCTGCTGGCAGGAGAAAAGAAAGGACATTCCGTGTGTGCCTAGCATGGGAACCCTCCACCCCTGGTCTCTCCCAGTGTATTTCTCCCCATCAGAGCCATTCTTCTTGCTTCATCTCCTCCCTTTGGAAACCACATTAGCAAAATAGGTAATGTGCATCAATTCTATTTTACTACAGCCCTTCCTTTTTGTTACTTTACATGTTAGAATCTACTAGACAATTGCTGATAATGTTTAAACTGGCCTTTTTCTCTGCCAAACATTTGGTATGCAATAAAATGGAATTGGGCACATTTGAAGCTGTCCCCCGGCTTCTCCCTTCCTTCCTAACAATGTTGGGGTGCCAGAAGTAGAGCGACATCCTCACTCCCCCCATAACCTTCCATTTGTGGGAAAGGGTCACTGCCACACGGCCTTTTCTCCCCAGGGCTCCTCATGGGAATCAAAAGGATTAGGGGGCAGTGCAGGTCACTTTTATGACATCATGATGGAGGCTCCAAGGCAGGATAGATTTAAAATGTTTCCCCCTCTTGGTTTTGACCGTAAACCGGAACAGCAAGAGTGATTTTTATAGGTTACCAGGGGAGTGCTTGAGAATAACTTTACTTCTTTTTTAGGGAAATAAAATGATTTTCAAGAAATTCTGCCAGTGTGTGAGTCAAGCCCATGCTTATCCCCCAAAAAATATTGCTTTAAACGCTGTCACATGTTTTTGCTTATCTGACTTGTAGAGTATATATCTTCAGAGAATCTTCAAGAAATAATAAATATTAAAATTTTAGAAGTCAGAAATGAGTGAGGCCCTGGGACAATAAAATTATTTTTTGACACCCAGTCCCTTGTTCTTTCCACTCTTAGTTCTTCAGTAATTTATCTCAGATTATAATTCTCCATGCGTTATATGAGCATAAATTCATGAAGTTTATTTTTTAAATAAAAGTTTATTTTCGTATGGGATTCTGAGGGTTTGGCATAGTATGGACTTTTAGGATTATGTCTGAGACCTAAAAGAGCTAGAAGAATCATATTTACCTCTCTTTTGCCTGCAACAGTAACGCATACCTTATTAGCATTCAAAGCTTGTCTATTTGCTTCTGTTACATTCCTTGGAACTTGAGCGTCACAAAAAGCAACTGCTGACCAGTGGCCCAGGCTCCCCTTCCCAGACCATGCAGGCTGGTCCCAGTGCCAAGCCCAGATTGGCCTTCCAGAACCATTCTCTGCCCAGAGAAGTCCTGGAAGACCCAAAAGCAGGAGCCCAAGGCTACCTCAGGACCCACTCTTGCCTCCTTTGTCCCTGTGTTTCCTCATCACTTCCTGGGGTACTGACTACCGGGCCCTGGCCACTCCCCTTAGACAGGGATCACAGCCTTCCCAGACTCACAGCCCAGCTGGCATCCTGCTGTCTGCTTGTCTGCCTGATGAAGGCATTAGCTTCTCATATTGAAGCCATCCCTGCCAGTCACTGCCCTTCATTAGGCCCTTAGCATCTGCTGGTCTTTTCCTTGACCCTTGACCCCTGCCATCCACTGATACCAGACCCTGATACCAGACATAGTCACCAAGAAGCCCAGATTCCTCCAATGTGGTGTTGCCTTAAAGCACTTGTATTTAAGACACATTTAAGCTCACCACGGGGGTGAACATTGAGAGCCAAAGGGAGTGCCTCTGGTGACCACACAGGCACACAAGAAACCCAGCAAGGAGCCGAGTCTCACTGGGAAGATAGGGACCAAACTCTAAATGGGAGAACCAAAGGCCCAAGAAAATTGGGGCAGGGATGGGTCATGGAGCCCAAGGTTCATAACTGAGAAGAGATTTAATCCATATCTGGAATGCTTTGGAAACAGGGGAGGAGGGTCCTGGGGGATGGCTGGAATCCCAGAAGGAGTCAGTAGGCTATTTGCAGGCCTGGTTGAGAGTGCGGTGCATGAGTCATGCTGTGCTCAGGGCTGGAGAAGGCAGACATCCAGCCACACAGCGAGCAATCTGACACACCAGAATCCATACTCAGCAATACTGATTCCAGCAACACTGAATAAGTTCATTGATATTTTGTTGGAGGCTGAAACTTCATTTTAATTAGATTAATTCTCTAGGTTTACTACATTTTTAATGTGTTTTTATTATGCCTTGGGGTCATTTCCCCCATAGGAATTATTCTGGTTTTACAATTTAAAAAGGAATCAACATTCTGAATTTAAAATATGGATCTTTTTCAGTTTTAACTTTTCTGGATCAAAGTCATACCATAAAAATGAGACCACTGAGAGACTTGGAGGGCTGGTCTGTATACGCGTTACAAGGTAATTTTTTTCTTCTCACCTGGATGAAATAGAACTGGCTTTTACTGACCAGCACTGAGAATCACCTCAGCCTACGGGTTCTTGGTGAAGATCCCAGGGCCTCCTGGGGCGAATGTGAGCAGGCTGCCTCAGAGCTGCCTATAGAGCCCATGCAGGTGAGGTGACTGCCTTTCCTGGCAGTCGAAAGGTGAAAGCTGTCGCTGGATTCTGCTACCTCAGCCCCACGCTGACAAACAACACACTAATAGGCAAGGAACTAGACAACTGTACCTAGGAACCCAGCATGTCTCTTGGCAGAATGGCAGGAAGGTTCTGGTTTCCAAATAACAAAGTTTTGTCAGAGCCAGAGGCCCAACATGCCCCTGCCTAGATGGACTCTCGTGTTTCCCTCGCCCCTCTCATCACGTCAGCCTTTCCTTCAGCGAAAAGCCCACGAGCCATGGGCTGAGCTGGCCGTGGGCAACGGGGTTCCAGGACCCATGTCGCAACCCAGTCCTGCTGCCAAAGGCTGGGTCTGTTATTGAGTTTCCACTAAGCATCAGGTACTGCTCTAGGCATAGTGGAAAACGTTGTTTGTTATTCTCAGTTTAGAGTCAAGGAAACCAAACTGGTACTCCAAAGGATGAAGTGACATGCCCCAAACCGCAGCACTGACAGAGCAGAAGCTCATCTGAACACGAAATCTGCCCAGCTCCAAATTCTGCACACTTCCCGCTCCACCAAGCAGCATCCTTTCCAGAAGCTACAGAGTTTCTGTATGGGTGAAGCCCCCTGTTGCCTCTCTGTTAAGCAGTCTCCTGCAGACCCCTGCCCTTCTAGCTTGGTCCCACACTATAACACATAAGCTAAGGCTTTTAAAAAATATTTATTTATTTATTTTTGGCTGGGTTGGGTCTTCGTTGCTGCGCGTAAGCTTCCTGTAGTTGTGGCGAGTGGGGACCACACTTCCTTGCGGTGCACAGGTTTCTTATTGTGGTGGCTTCTCTTGTTGCAGAGCATGGGCTTCAGTAGTTGTGGCACACAGCCTCAGTAGTTATGGCTCACAGGCTCAGTAGTTGTGGTACACGGGCCTAGTTGCTCTGTGACGTGTGGGATCTTCCCGGACCAGGGCTCGAACCCATGTCCCCTGTATTGGCAGGCGGATTCTTAACCCCTGCACCACCAGGGAAGTCCAGCTAAGGCTTTTCACACCCAGCACAATGGATAAAATAGGATCCAGAACAAGTGCCTCCTCCCTAGAATCAGAGCTCAGCTTTGCTCTTTAGCACCCCCTGCCGCAGCCCCCAGCTCTGCACTCAACCTGGTCATCCCTGCCCAGCCTCTGCCTGGGAGTCCAAAAGAACATCATCGAAAAACCTCCTTGCCATTCATACAAATTGTCTTTATATGAACTTGTGGTGATGTGCCTTCTTCTCTCATCTTGAATTTATCTAAAGAGCCACAAACATCTCAGTGCTTATGAAAATGAAATTATCCAGATGTCAGATGTCTTTGCAGTTGTTACAAATGGCCAGGAGTACAGCATAAATGCAAAGAAAATCTCCTCTCCCCACATGGTAGTGAGTGTCTGCAAATGAGACCAGGAAAAAAATGACCATATGCACACTAATTCCTGACGAAAGTGATTTTTCTTTATCCCTGTGGTTAGAATTTCAATTTTTAAAATCTTAATTATTCTAAATTTGGATTTTTTTTCAGTGGTAGTCAAAGATTGATATTTGGTGGTTATTACATTGTCATTAATTTGGGGCAAAGAAACCAAGAAGTGTAGTGAGATGTGGAGGAGATAAGGGGATGAGTATGATTATCTTCCTGTTCCTTTGGGATCAGTGAAGAGATGCAGTTTGCTCCTGTATGCTTGGAGGTGGGGGAAGAAGGCATGAGAAGGACTCCTGGGCAGATACCCAGAGAAAACCATAATTCCAAAAGATACATGCACCCCACTGTTTATTGCAACACTATTTACAATAGCCAAGACATGGAAGCAACCTAAATGTCCATCAACAGAGGAATGGATAAAGATGATGTGGTACATATATACAATGGAATACTACTCAGCCATAAAAAGGAACGAAATTGTGCCATTTGCAGAGACGTAGATGGACCTAGAGACTGTCATACAGAGTGAATAAGGCAGAAAGAGAAAAACAAATATATATTAATGCACACATGTGGAATCTAGAAAAATGGTACGGATGAACCTATTCCCAAAACAGAAATAGAGACACAGACGTGAAGAACAAACACATGGATACCAAGGGGGGGAAGAAGGGGTGGGAGGTTGGGAGATTGGGGTTGACATATATACACTACTATGTATAAACTAGAGAACTAATGAGAACCTACTGTATAGCACTGAGAACTCTGCTCAGTGCTCTGTGGTGATCTAAATGTGAAGGAAATCCAAAAAGGAGGGAATATATGTATACATATAGCTGATTCACTTTGTTATACAGCAGAAACTAACACAACATTGTAAAGCAATTAAACTCCAATAAAATTTTTTTTTAATTTTTTTTAAAAAAGAAGGCAGGGACTTCCCTGGTGGCGCAGTGATTGAGAGTCCGCCTGCCGATGCAGGGGACATGGGTTCGTGCCGCGGTCCGGGAAGATCCCACATGACGCGGAGCGGTCGGGCCCGTGAGCCATGGCTGCTGAGCCTGCATGTCCAGAACCTGTGCTCCGCAACGGGAGAGGCCGCGGCGGTGAGAGGCCTGCGTACCGCAAAAAAAAAAAAAAAAAAAGGCATGAGAACGAGAATGGGATGGCAGATGAAGGAACAGAGTTTCACGGAGGAGACGAAACGCTAGCTGATCATGAGCATTCGAGACAGTGGTTTTGGTGGAGATGGAGGAAGGCAACCTTTGGAGAGTGCCTTGACCGAGAACACAGGGTTAGAAATGGGTCAAGCCCGTTTGAGGACTGACTCAGATCCTTCTGACTGGAGGGAGTGGAGGCAGGAGCCAGACCCTGGCCATCCCTGAGTTCAGCCTGGAATTTTATCTCTTAAGCAAACAAAAGCATTGGAATTGTTCCAACAGCGGTGTGACACAGTGAAAGTAGGGATTTAGTAGGATTATCTGTGTGGTAAAGGGAAGGATAAATTGAAAGGCAAATTGTTCACGGATTCACCTGTCAGATTTTCACCCCGTCTCCTTTCACAGAGAAGTCGAGGGCTCCAAATCTGCTGCTCTGGTCCAGGGCTCAGGAGACGAACATATGCCCTGCATGCCTTCTGTATCGTTATGTTTTCTGCCTGTGGTGGGAGAAGCAGCAGAGCCGATGAAATCCTGGAGCCGGCCAGAGGCCCGCAACCTCCTCAGCGGCTGGTGCATCTCTGCTCTGGTCTGGCCACCAGACAAGACCTGCAGAAGCTGCCTCCCACCCCAGCCCACATTCTGCTCCTGGCCGCCTGCCGTTCCCTCTGGTTCCTGGATAAAGTCACATCGTTTCAGGTCCTGCTGCCGCGTCCTTGAGTCTCCTGCTGGCCTGGGTTTTGGCTTGCCTGCTTGCAGTCTGCCATAGCACAAACCAGCATCTTAGCGGCAGCCGTTTCTACTGTGGGCCACACAGCTCAGCAGGAAGGAGGCCTTCTCTAAGGGCCACCTGGGGTGGGCGGGGGGGTGGAGCTGCTTGGGGTGAGTGTCTGAATGGGAAAGAAAGGGGAGAAGGGTGCTCTTGGCCCTGAAAATCCTCCTGGTCTTTAGGTTCTGCCTCTGGTCCTTGGATGGCATTACTTGGACTGAGTGAAAATCTCGAACCACATGCTCACGTGGGCAAGATATATAATCTCTTCATCTCCTTTATTTTTCGGAAACGGAACTGCATTACTATTTCAAACCCCCAGATCCCTGGAGCATAGAAATAATCTTAGCTAAAATGGGGCCCTTCCCCACCTCACCCTAGCCAGGTTGTAGGGTTTCCTTACCTAGAGCCGGGGTAATGGCAGGTGGGAGAAATCCTCCTGCATCCTCTGCTAAGCTGTCCTCATGCCATCTGATCTTTGGTCATTTGTTCACACAGGTTGCTTTGGGTCTCCCTCCCCCCATTCCTGGCCCTAAGGCCTCTATAGGTGCAGCTCTGCCTCAGCTACTGCCATGCACCTCTACACCAGAGCCCTCAAAGCTGGGTCCCCAAGTGCCAGGGTACACCAGGAAGCCACTTCCTCTCGGGGGTCTGGCTGCCTCAGTGGGGTTCTGCCTAGATGTAGGGTAGGTACAAGTTCCCTGTGCCTTGGATTCCCCAAACCTTCAGGGGCTGTGTCTGTTGGTCCCCTGAGAAATGGACACTAAGTTGGAGTCAGGAGTAGAAGAGGTTTATCAGGGCCGGGTAGGGGGAGTGTGAACTCTTGTGAAATATAAAGCTGGAGGAAGCAGGACTGGGCAGGAAGGCATGCACTGTCTTGAAGATTAATAAAGTCTCCCCCTCCCCAGGGAGCTCCAGAGCTCATTAGCGGGATCTTGCATCAGGGGGCCAATCACCGGCCCTAGTATCCTGGCCCCATCATCGATGGCTGGAGCTGCACAGGCAGAGTGTGGACCTGGCTCAGTCACTGTGTTGAATCCTGAAGGCCGCGCAGCTACAGGCTCTCAGCCACCTGCACTGCCCCCAGCAGAATGGCAGGTTTTTTCCAGAAGGGAGAGCCCAACAGCGAGCCTTCAGGGCTCCACAGGGGCCTGCCACACCTGGACGCTCTTCACTTCCCCTCAACCCCTCCTTATCTGGGATGGGGAATCTTATCTGAATCACCTCAGAGCGTCCTAGAGTTCTTTCTGGGCCCTGCTGAGGACAACGCTTTTGAAACCTAAAAACCAAAGGTGGATCTTGTTTCCTCTCTTTACATTATGAAACCCCTCCCTTTAGGAAATAAACTGGGCATAGCCTAACTTGACTGGGAAGAGACCATGGGGATGAGGAACACACAGATTTGCATCCAGGCTTTACCAGCTGGTAACTGATGAAGGCTGAATGCAAATCTATCTCCTCTGAGCTTCGTGCTACAACCCATCATCGTTACCAGGAAATACGTTGCCAAAGTCCCCGTCTTAGAGTGGACAGCTAACCTCTGCCTGAGTGGCATTTGTGATAGCCGCGTTTGTGATGCTTGGAATAGCAGAGAGGCACCGAATCCAGAGAGCAGTAAAGAAGCAGCATCACTATGAGTGAGGCAGTCTCATATCTTTCCCCGAGGAAGCTTCCCTGCACCACTCAGTGTTTATCATAAGAAGGAATTTACACAATCTATTTATGTGCAGCACATCCCATAGTCAAGGATGTTGCCTTTCAAAGAAAGGAAGTTATTCCTTCAATAAATATTTATTAAGTACTTACTACATGCAAGGTATTAGATCAGCTTGCAGGGGTGAAAGAGACAGGATGTCATGTGAGGGGCTTACGATCTAACGTAGGGAACGCCGCACATAGGCAATTTATCACAGAGTAGAAAGTGGTATCATCCATGCTCCCACCTAATGATCATAGTAACTAATATCTGAGTTTCTGGTGCATTTACACATTTGTCCCCGGAATACCGCCCCACTCCTCACCTACTTATCCAGCAGCAAACCCCCTCCCACCCTGCAGAACCCTCTCGAACGTCAGCTCCCTTGTGTGGCCTTCTTTGCCTACCTCACACCCCCCACCTAAACAGACTCCTTTCTTCTCTCTCTCTTTCCCTTCCACTCTCTTCCTGCTTCCCCTGCTTCCTTAAGAACAGTGGGTATTTTCTGAGCAGTTCCTATGTGCGAGGCATTCGGGTTAACCCTTTACAGCTATTAACTCATGTATTCCCCACCGCAGCCCTGTGAGGGAGGTACAGTGACACGTCACCACACCGTGACACACAGGCCCAAGAAAGAGACCTTGTGCAGTAACTTCCATCCAAACAATACTATCACCGGAGTATCCATGTGAAGATGGGGAAATGCATGCTGGACGTGAGGGGCCCTCTCAGTCCTGTGAGGGCCCTAGTGGTTGACCGCAGGCCGACTCAGCCTGCCGTGGACCCAGCCCTAACCCCTTTGGCAGGCCTCCGACCTCCTCCCCACCTGTGTCCTTGCCCACTCCTCGGGGCCCCTCTACCACAGGGACCACAGGGCAGCCAGCTCCTGATATCTCACTGGTGAGCAGATGGTCCAGCTAGGACTGGCTCTGAACAGAGACCCACCCACCATGAGCCCTGCCAGGTCCAGGCTGCCTGCAGCCGTGTTCGGCCATAGACTGAGGCTGCTTTTCCTCACCATCCCTCTTTGCTGCTCAGCACAGCTGGGGAAAGGCACGGCCCAAGCAGGGAAGACCCAGAATGAGAATAAGCAGAGTCCTCAGAGAGGCCACCCATCCCAGCACACCTGGATTTGGAACCAGCTGCCTGGGCTCACACCCCAGTTCAAGACCCTACTGGTGTGTGCCCTGGGCAAGTGACAGAGTCTCTCTAAGCCTGGCCTCCTCATCTGGAACACAGGGGCAGTATTAATAGCTCCCACTTCACAAAGTTGTTGAGGAAAGATAAGATACTGCCCGCAGAGAACGTGCTTTGTAAACCATAGAAAGTGCCGTCGTACACATGTTTGAGACTCACATGGCTATTACTATTACATATCATAGTATATATTGAGATGTTAGAGCTCAAAGATTAAGACATGAGTTCTAGGGCCAGTGGGCCAGGGGTCACATCCCAGCTTTGCCACTTACTGGCTGTGTGACATTGGACAAGTTAAACAACTTCTCTGTGCCTCAGTTTAGTTTGCTTATCCATAGTATTTTGGGAAGATTAAATAGGTTAATCTACTTAAAGCAGAGAGAAGAGTGTCAGACACAGAGTCAGCATTCCGTAAGTGCCAGCTATGGCTAGTATAGGAGTCATGATATTAGTATATTATTGTCTCCGTTCAGGATGCTATAACTGAATATCACAGACTGGGTGGCTTATAAACAACAGAAGTTTATTTCTTACAATTCTGGAGGCCGGTTGTCTAAGATCAGGATGTCAGCGTGGTCGGGTTCCAGAGGGAGCTCTCTCCCTGGTTGCAGACAGCCTTTTTCTCACTGTATCCTCACATGGCAGATGGCAGAAAGCTCTCTGGGGTGTCTTTTATAAGAATACTAGTCCCATTCGTAAGGGCTCCACCCTCATGATCTAATCACCGCCCAAAGGCCCCCTCCCCACCTCCAAATACCATCACATTGGGTGTGAGGACATCTGCCTATGAATTTGGGGTAGCAGGGGCACACAAACTTTCGGTCCATTTCAACTACATTCTTCAGTATTCCTTACGTTATAGTACATATGATTATGGCAACTAATACTTGAAAGTTTACAGAGAATTTACACATTTATTTTCAGAAAGTGCCAAGGGACCTCAAAGCAAGTGATTGCTACCTCCCCAGGAAACTTAACAGGGAATTTTACACCTATCCTGGACCTTGAAAGAAAAATAAGATTTGGACTGTTGGAATGAAAGGCAGAGAGAACCACGTGAATGAAGACATGCAGGGGTCCTGCCAACAGGACATGCTCTGGGAACTTCCAGCAGTTGGGTTGGGTTTTGTAAAGGTTCTACATATTTATTGCGTAACAGCATCACTTGGGGGAGCTTATAAAAATACCGATACCCAGGTCCCACTCTGAGATATTCTGAATCATTGGTCTTGGGTAAAACCTGGGCATGAACGATTTTCACAGTTCCCCTGGTGAAACGAATGTGCAGCTGGGTATAAAGACCTCCGGGCTAGAGCAGTGGGTCTCAAACTTTAGCTGCATCAGCGTCACCCAGAACTCTTGTTAAAACGCACATCACTGGGCCCCGCCCCCGGAGTTTCTGACTCAGTAGGTCTCTATGGGGACCAAGAACTTACATTTCCAACAAGTTCCCAGGTGACGCTGCTGTTGCCGGTGAGGGACCACACATTGAGGATCACAGCGTTAGTACACAGGATGCACAAAGACAGCTAGAGGTGAGGCCCATGCAGTTGGCTCATGGGGATCTCACTCCACGGAATTGTCAACCTCATCCTCTTGGCACCGGGCTGTGAGAATGCTCAAAGCTGGGTACTACAAAAATGGACCTGGTAGCAAGGTGAAGGAGGGTGTGAAGAAGGAGGAGAATGAAGACAGAGAATGAGGTGTGAAGGTTTAGACCAACAAGCAGCCTGCAGCCAGGGAAAGAGTGGCCCAAAGCAGGACAGTCACGCTGAGAGCGAGGGACAGGAGGGGAATTCCAGCCACACTGCTGAGGTCAGATTCAGAGGACAGAGTGGCAGCGAGCTGTGAAGGGAAAGGACAAGACCAGCCATGACTCCCAGGTCTCAAGTCAGAGAAATGAGCACTGTGGAGTCAGGGGCAGGTCCAGGGTGAGAGGTGAGGCTCTGGCTTGGGACACCTGCATCTGGGGACAGGGATGGTCCACAGGCTGTCGGGATCCAGAGTTTAGTCTGAGGATTCAAGACACTGCCACTAAGAAGGGATCACAAAAGCACTGGTGAGAAAGAAGAGGTTAGGTCCAAGGACAGATCCTGGAGTTACCCAGCCCAGCCACCAGGAGGAAAAGACAGAATAAAATCTCAGAGCCACCGGAAAAGATTATTAAGGAGAACATGATGGCCAATGGTGTGAAAGGCCATGGGGCATTGCAATGGTACCTGGAAAAACATTTTTTTAAAAATACAAAAACACAACCAGCCAAGTGAAAGTAAACTGTCAGGGAGAAAGGGCCCACTGCCGTGTCCAAGCCTGCCGTGCCAACTCAGGGGACAGCCTGTAACCTGCGGAGTGTGAGGCTGGGCCCTGGACTTCCTCATGGGCAGCAGCATGGCTGGTACATGCCTTGCCCTCACTCTCCAGCAGCCCACACTCCAGCCCTCGAGGGACCCCTAGCATGTTGAGAGAAAGGCCCCAGGACCTGGTGTTGTCTTCTGTCATCACTAAGCTCAGACACTGGCAGATGTTCATCTCACCAAATGCCTGCCTGGGAAGGACCGTATTTTTCATAAAGGCCCAGATAGGGCAGAGAACAGCAGGAAGCAGAGGCGTGGGGTGTAATTCTCCCCGTGATCCCAGGTTACACGTGTGCCTCTGTGACTGGAGAGGGCACATATCCAAAGAGGGACTGCGTTCTGTCCGACATCCGCAGTGGGCTCAGGCCCCAAATCGGCTCAGGCAGGAGCTGCAGGATGAGCAGTGGGCGTCGGGACACGTGAGGTGGGCTTTGATGAGGGCCGGGGCACCATAGAAATGACATCAGAGGCTTTATGAACAACCTCGGGCCACTAAGATCAATGGAAACTGCAGGCACAGCCGAGAGAGCCCTAGAATTCTCCACCCCTCCACCCTGACCCACAGTGGGGACTCTGCCTGCTCTCTTTCTAAGGTCAGGCCACTGCTGCCACTCCAGGGCTGGGATACGTCTCCTGCACAAGATTTGTTCTTCTCAGGTTGGCCTTACGGTCCTTTAGAATTACTCACGTTTTCCAGTTTCATTACTGGGAACGAACAGGTAAACGATGCTAAGTGAGCAGAGAGCAAAGGCACTCGTTTCCCCTCGGCAGACACAGCCTATGTCAAAGCTCTCAAGTAACCACGTGTGCAGGGTAACCCTGCCTAAGCTTCCTGAAGCGGTGCAATCCCATTTTCACGCCTTTGGGTTTGCATCCCTGGGGAAAGGGCTAGAATAGACCCAAAAGATGACATTACAGATGGTCCAGACTTAACTTATGATGGTTTGACTTATGATTTTTTGACTTTACAATAGTGAAAAAGCTATATACATTCAGTAGGAATTGTATTTCGAATTGTGAATTTTGATTTTTTCCTGGGCTGGCGATCTGCAGTACCACCCTCTCTGGTGGTGCTGGGCAGTGTCAGGAGCCAGAGCTCCCAGTCAGCCACATAATCATGAGGGTAAACAACTGATACACTTAGAACCATTCTGTTTTTCACTTTCAGTACAGCAGTCAATGAATGGCATGAGATATTCAATGTTTTGGTTTGGTTTTTTTACAAAATAGGTCGCGTTAGATGATTTTACCCAACTGTAGGTTAATGTAAGTGTTCTGAGTATGTTTAAGGTAGGCTAGGCTAAGCTATGATGGTAGGTTAGGTGTAGTAAATGTATATTCAACTTAGGATATTTTCAGCTTATGACGGGTTTATCAGGACATGAGCCCGTGGTAAGTTGAGGAAGATTTGTACTTTGACTTCCTGGAGACGGTTGGTATCCCTGGCTCCTTCCCCATGGAACCTCTAACAAGCTTTGCATTCAGATTCATTTGCTGGGTATTCAAATCCCTTGATTCAGAGTAACTTGCTTCAGTGGAGTTTTTCAAATAGATTCTTGATACTGAGGCACTATAAGAATAAGAAATATGGGCTTCCCTGGTGGCACAGTGGTTGAGAGTCCACCTGCCGATGCAGGGGACACGGGTTCGTGCCCCAGTCCGGGAAGATCCCACATGCCGCGGAGCGGCTGGGCCCGTAAGCCATGGCCGCTGAGCCTGCGTGTCCAGAGCCTGTGCTCCGCAAAGGGAGAGGCCACAACAGTGAGAGGCCCACGTACCACAAAAAAAAAAAAAAAAAAAGGATAAGAAATAACTGGTTTTCATGCTAAACCAGAGATTTCTGGAGCAACTTATATATGGTGTCTGCCAGCAGATTCTTTAATAAAGAAATCATGTTGAGATGTAGAAGGTTCTTATGGGAGGTTCTAGAAATGTGATAAGATTCCTTAAGTCCCAATGTTTTAAGTGGTAGTATAGGCTCCCTGGATTCCTGAGTAAAGAGGATTCTGAGGTATCCCACCCGCACAGGAGCACAAGAAAGAGGAGTCGCAGCCCAGGAGTATTGCCACCCCCGGTTTCTTTAGGTACAAACGAGGGAAGTGACCCCAGAAGAGTAAGTGGTTGGCTCAAGCCTCAGTGCATCTATGGACAATCAGGAATTTTATGCAGCACATGTGTGTTCTGTGTGGTGTTATTGTATGAATCCCACCTCAAAGAGCCCCTGTGAGGCGGAGAAATAAACAGCACCAGGAAAAACTAAATGACAGGCCCAGAAGCTGCCAGAGGTACTGAGGTAGAAGGTGGACATCGGTAGAGCCCACCAGGCAGCCATGAGTCCAGGGGAAGACTCGGGCTGGCAGAATAGAGGGGAGGGGAAGCCAGGCCAGAGAAGGGAGCCCCTGTCCTGTGTGCAATCTAGCATCCTTTCCCCCTTGGGTTACAGCATCGTCTCACCTCCACCTGCAGTTGGGGTGATGCTGCCCTTCATTCAGAAGCTGGCCCTCGACTCAGGACTCTCCAGGGCGTTTCACAGCCCTGGCTATGGTGATTGGTGCAGCGACAAGCACGTGGCCCATCCTAAGCCAATAAGCAGCAGACCCTGACTCTTGCGGGAAGTAGCAGGGAGAGCTCTTTCTGCTGAAATTAGGGAGAAAAGTGAGACAGCCTGGAGCTGCTGGTAGCTTGTGCCACCATATCCGAGGAGCCCAACCGAGAGGAAAGCAGAGTGAAAAGAGAGAGATGCAAATTCCTGACTTGGGGGGGAACCAGCGCTGACCCATGCTTAAAACCAGCTCTACCTGTAAACTTTTTAGTTACATGAGCCAGCAAATCTCCCTTTGGTTAAGGCAGGTTGATAGCATTTCTGACACTTGCACAGAAAGCGTTCTGACCTTTACACCACGAAAGAGCATAAGCTCAGGTCTGAAAGCTCAAGCCTACCTCAACTGAAACCAAGGCACCCCTGCATCACTGAGAGAGTAAAATGCAATGACCCACGTGCATGCCAGCACAGTCTCTCTGTCGCAAGGTAGGTGCTTAAGAAACTCTGAGCCAGACCCTGTACTGAGCTCAGGGGAAGAAAGTTGAAGAGGGGACCACCCATGTCCTGGGGACACAGTCCCGCAGGGGAGACAATCAGCTGAAAAGTAATGGGAGGTCATATGATTATTAGAAGCTGTAATAGAGATGTGGTCAGGGTGCCGGGGGAGCACAAAGGAGGGAAGTACCTCATGGCTGAGCACAGAGAACACTGGCTTGATTAAATCAAATTAAACAGCATTGGTCTGTGTACACCTATGAAATCATGAAGCGTTTACAGCTCCCATCAGTTGGTAAGGTAAGAGGAAAATGAGAGGAGGGTACCATTTATTGAGCATCCACTTTTCCCCCTGGGCCATGTACTAGATTTTCTCATTCAGCCTTCTCAGTAACCTGATGAAGTAATTATGAGCAATGCTATTTTACACATGAAGAAATCAGGGATCAGAAAGGCTCACATTCCCCAAACAGAAAAATCCAGGGGAAGGTTTAACTTCAGGAATGGCTTGATCCAGGGACTCAAATAACATTGTGAGGATCTCGTTTCTTTCTATTGCTCACTTTTGCCTTCCACAGAGGCTTCAGAACTTTCATCCAGGGCATTCACAGATGACCCCCACAGCTCCAGGCTCATGTTATCCATTCTGCCTGGAGTAACCAGCAGTAAGCATATGTCTACCCCAGCAGTCTCAACTGCTGTGCATCACTGGCTCCAAATGAATCACTTGTTCATACCTGAACCAGGAAATACGATGCTTTGAGTGCCCAGGATGGGTCAAAAGCTCACTCCTGGAGCTGAGAGATGACTCAACTCCTCCTACTGCAAATGGATGGAGAGTGGAGCTGACAGTGGCTCCTCAGAAAGAAGTGGGATACTGGGTGGCACAGTGAGGACCAGGACAAGAGTATCTCCCTTCTTCAACAAGCTTTATTTTGTGAACACAATTCATGCAAACAGGTGGTGCTGGCAATGGTTAGAAGCTCACAATTTAGGGTAGTAAGGTAACAAGTTACACTGGCTTTGGGTTCTCCTATAGTCCTGAAAAAAGAATGTGGATGTAGTGAGACATAAAACACAGAGCTACAATATATCAATTCCAGTCTCTAACTTCCTGTTTAGCATCCCTGTTCCTCGACCCTAAAATTACATCCAAACAGTGGAGCCTAATGTAGTGATCCTCAACCTACCCGTACATCAGAACCACTGGTGGGCTTATAAACATATACACACCAGACCCTACCTTCTGAAAATTCCGATTCAGTATGTCTATCTCAAGAACTCCTGGCCTAGGGTTTAGTAAAATTGGCAGGAGCACCAAGGCACACATGTTATTTGCAAAGTTTGTAAATGACTCATTGGCTTCCATTTATTCTGGACAAAGGATGAGAAGAAAAGTGATGAGAGTTTGACAGGTTATGAATGAAGCCATCGGGTAGGGGCTGCCTGTCCCAGTCTTCACTTCCTCCCAGCCTGTTGGAATTCCCTCTGTGCCTGATTCTTCCAGAAACATGTTCTTTGATGTTAGCCTCTACAAAAGCCCCAACCCTCAACCACTTGGTTTGAAAACAAATGAAACGAGATATGCTGATGGAATTCAGTGGGTGGTATGGAGGCTTCAGGCATGCTTTGCCCTGCCTCATTTACCCGGGAAAGTCAGTCCAAAACCCAAATCCCTTTGGAAGGAATTGTCACCCACAATAACAAGATCACCATACATGTGACCATTGTGTTATAGTTTAGACAATACCTTCTCTTGAAAAAATAGGCTTATTTATTTTACAACACCACAAGGTGAGGATGATAGGAAAATTATCCTCTCAATACATCTCCTCAGAATTTAGCATTAGGAACTAATTTCAGTCTCCTCCTGAACTGATATGCCTCCTTTATTAGTCAGTGAAAATCAGATCTCCTAGATCACTCCATTTATGCCTTAGCTTAATTTCCAAATATCCAGGGCTAACTTAACACTTAGGGTTTTGTAGCCAAATTAGGGTTTGGGTGTGATTGTATTTCCCCCTCCTCAGTGTAGGGTCTGATCTTTTGTTTTAATAGTGTTATTTGATATGTACTTTTTGTTACAACCTACAAAAATCTTCGTTGGACATAAATCATGTAAACATTATAAGTAAATAGAAGTATGTGGCACTATATTTTTCCGGTATTCTCCAGGCAGAGGAGACCTCTGCTTTAACCTGGCCCCAGACTTTCCCTATTGCCTCAGCTAATTTGTTCATAACATATGAGCCCTCGGCCCCAGGCAAAGCTTAGCAAAGTTCTCACGGACTTTCTCTCTTCCCTTTTCGCCAACTCCTTTTTCCTTTCTTCCCCTGTCCAAGTTGTGAGGAAAACTTTGCTTGAGGAAAACCCTGACCAAACACCTCATTTCCCTCTGCAGCCTCGAAGAGCCTCAGATCAAACAGAACAATTAACTCAGCAAACAATACCATCAGCAGAACTCCCTCTGTACCCACCAGCCCTAAGCTGAACAAACACCTCTCTCGGAGCATTTGGAGGGAGGAAATGCAGGCAGGGATTTTATAGGCCTCTCAGCAGGCCTGCTCCCACTCTTCAGGAACCAGACTATTTAGCATATGCCACTGTTCCTTGCTGCCTTGGGGCTTTGGCTGGGGACCACAGACTTGTGTACTCAAGGGACAGCATTCAAAGTCAGCTGGGACTGGGGCTGCTCTCACAGTACTGCACACTCAGAAGCTACCCCAGTGGGGACTCAGGCTCCTGGAGGTGACCGTCCACCGAATCCTGACAAGGAGGACAGAGGAACACATCCACAAGAAGTCTCCTCCAGTTACGCAGAGCCTGACACACAGTTCACTTTCAGCTCCGTCTGGGAAAATTCTTGGGCACTTAGGCAGAAATTGAAATTCATCGAAAATCTCAATATACCATAAGAACAGTAGTTTTTACAGAAATCAGAGACTAAAACGACCTATTAAGGTATCTTGTCCACCCCTTATCAGCATGGGATTGGTCCCTGAAGAGTTATGTTAGTTCATTTTTAAATAACTCCAGCAATGAGCTTTCCATCACAGAATCCCCAGGAGAGACTGTTCTAATGGATCTTATTCTTTGGAAGTGTATCTAAGATCCATCCTAATTTCTCCATTTCATAAGCTTCTCCTTGTAGTATCCAAAATGTCTCCAGCAGCTCATGCTGCGTTCCCTCTGTGAGGCGCATCTCTGTAGCAGCCGTGTCTTCATGTAGTTTGTAATCCTTTCTTATTTTGGAGAGGGGCTGATGGATATATTTGAAATTTGCTAAGTGCCTGTATGATTGAAAAATATACAGTCTCATAAAGTTTTGCTTTGCGGTAAAACTGATCAGAAATCAAAGGTTAAACTGCAGCCGACAGAAGGTAAATTAGGAACCTGAAAGACAGTACAGAGTAGAGATGCAAAGCCTGGACTTTGGAGTCTGACCAGCTCAGGTTCAAATCCCAGCTCTGCTGCTCACTAAGAGTATGACTTTGAAATGTGATAACCTCTCTGAGCTTCCCTTTTTTCATCTATTAAATGGGGATCATATTGCCTACATCAGAGCTTTGTTGTAAATATTACCTAAAAGATCAGGGATCTGGCATATAATAACACTCAATAAGTAGTTTTTAATCATTATTGTTTTCTACTATAAAAGTGGCTTGACTATGTATAAAATAGATAAACAAGGATCTACTGTATAGCACAGGGAACTATATTCAGTATCTTGTAATACCCTATAATGGAAAAGAATCTGAAGTATGTATATATAAAACTGAATCACTTTGCTGTATGCCCAGAACATTGTAAATCAACTATACTTCCATAAAAAAATTAATTTTTTAAAACGTGGCTTAAATGCTAAAAGTATATACTAAAAACAAGCAGTTAGATTAACTCATTCACATCCAGGGTAGAAAAACCACAAACAAAATAATCACCTCATTCATGCCTTTTCCTGAACTGGCTGGATACATTTGCATCACTCAGCTGAACCCACGGAGGAATTAATTGAGGAGGTAAGATATTCTCATATTAAGAGTTAAACAACATGGCAATGGGTTGGCATAGTAAAGTCAGCTAAATTCTAGGTAAGTGGGAAGAAGAAGGATGCAGGCTGAGAGCTGAGCCCAGGGTTGGGTGGCGGGGGGAGCTCCAGCTGAACTTGTCAGGCAAGCTCTGATGATCCCCAAGCCAGAGGTCAACTCAGGGCCCTCAATGCCCAGTTCTGAGAACAGCCTTTAATGCAGTTTTGCAGTATTTACTCTAAGGGAAAAGATCAAAGTGATGTTAGATTATCTATTTAATCAACTGGTCGGTTTCACCAGCCCTGTGTATCAGGGCTTTTCAAGTTGTGATAGAAACCCAACTCTAAACCAGCTTAAGCAAAAAACAAACAAAAAAAGATGAGTTTATGGATGATCCTGGGTAAGTTCCAGAATAGCCAAGCCTCAGGAGTCCAGAGATGAGGAACAGTAGGAATGGAGAGAGGATGTCTTCAGGACTTGCTGCCTCAGAGCTGACGAGCTGGGGAGAGATGGATGAGTTGTGATTGAGAAGAAGCAAATGTATGCCAGTGACCAAGAAAACTCAAGAGCAGTTGATTTCCCTGGAGAATCATGGAAACTCTCAGGAATGAGGCACCAGCTACTTCTGAAAGTGGGGGTACAGGTGGAACAGAAAACTGTAAGTGGGCTAAATATCTTTATAAGCAGCATTTTGACACTCATATCCCTACCTCCACTGTAGCAGAAACCTGAGTGTTTACCTTCCGCTGAGGTCTGACAAGAGAGCTTCTGAACTGAGGGGCTGGAATGGTTGAGAGCCAAGGTGCCCGAGCAAAAGCAGGAGGACTAAGTGAGAGTTGATACACTGAACCATGAGCCCCCAGACCCCACTCCCATACTCATCTCCCAGAATGCCGGCAATCTGGCTTAAGCACCCTGGGCAAGAAGTTGGCAGGTGTCTTACAGAAAAAAGCAACCAGCCCAACAGACACTGAGAGCTGAGTCCCCAGTGAAAAGGCCAAGGCTGTTCTCCCTACAGTGAAGCCCACCACCAACACATACAGCCCAGGCAAACACAGCTTCAGGCCAACTTTTCAGTGGCCCATGCTTAAATACCAACTGACAAGCAAAGATCACCAAGCATTTGAGAAGCCTTCCGTTGTCCAAAAGAAACAAACTGAAGTAAACAGAAAGAATTCAGAGGGGATAATGAAATAATTGAGAATCTGGGAGTAAAAAGGTACTGCATCCATGAAACAAGAGCAGGAGGCCCTAATAAGAAACACCCACAGAATAGAAAATGAGCTCTTGGGAATTATAACTATGATGGCAGAAATGAAAAATATTCAGTAAAGTATTTGGATTATAAATTCAGAACATCATCAAGGAATTAAAATTTTTAAATAAAAATAAATAATCATAGAGGGGAAAAGGATACTCTAAGAAAGTCCATAGAGGAAAAAAAGGGGGGGAGGGAGGAGCCAGTTTCTCAAAGCTAGAAAAACAGAGGGCAATGTCTTCAGAATCCTCCAGGGAAATTATTTCCAACCTGGAATTCTATGCCTAGCCAAAATATCAATTATACATACAAGTAGAATGAAAATATTTTCAGACATGCCAGGTCTCAAAAATTGTATCTCCCATGTGCTTATTTTCAGGAAGATACTGGGGAATGTACTCCAATACCATGAGAATGAACCAAAGGAAAATATGGTATCCAAGAAACAAGAAATTCAACGTAAGAAAAAGGTGAAGGGCGTTCCCAGGAAAATGGTGAAAGGAGGTCCCAGGACAACAGCTGTACAATAGGTTCACAAGAAATTAGCCCAGATGTGAGCAAAATGTTAGAGAGATCCAGGGTGGGTATCCCCTAGGAAAATAAGAAATTGTTAAAATAATTGTGGGATGAATTAGTGATCAATACTATAAAACTAAGTGAACAAGTAAAGCAAAAGGATTATTAACTCTGGGAAAAATAAATACTTGCTCCTGAAAGTAAAGTTAATCATAGTACATTACATGACTCAGCTGTTACTAATATTTACATAGTTCTAATGTACACAATGAATTAAGAGCACACCAAAAGTGTGATAAAGTATATTGGCAGTTAGGGGAGAAGCAGTGTGTGTGTGTGTGTGTGTGTGTGTGTGTGTGTGTGTGCATGTCAGTCAGAGGGGAGACAGAAAAGACTGGAGTATGAGGAAGTTAAATTCTAATCCTCCATACTTAGAGATCAATAGATAATATTTAAAACTGTAAAAGCAAGAAATTGTGGTATAACCATTTTATTTTGATGTACTGAAGCAAATACTGGAATAGTAAAAGGCATTGAAAATGCTTGACTCTAGGGAGTAGCAATGGAGTGGGAAGGGATGAGGCACTGCACTGTTCTTTTTCATTCTATGCTTGTAGAATTTATTTTCTTTTTAAACTGTAGCTATAGATATATACATATATAAGTAGTCTTATACATATATAAGTAGTCTTACAGATATATCTATAAAATTTTTGTTAAGCAGGACAGTTTGGTGACAGAGACAACTGGATTTGTATCTAAATTCTAGAACTTCTTAGCTGTGTGACCTTAGGCAAATACCATCCCCTCTCTGGTCCTCAGATTGCTCATCAATTTCAGAAGACAATGTAGTTAAGATGATAAAGTGCACAAGGCCTGAAGCATGCCGGGTAGTTCCTTATCCCTACCCTATTTGCCTTTATCACTGTCATCCTCATTTTCTCTATCACCAATCATCTCTAACATCTCTGCCATCACCTGCCAGCACCCACCATAAAAATTTGGAAAGGGATCAGAATTCTGAGACTAAAAACTCACCTCATAGCAAGAACTGGAGGACAGGCTGAGCATGAGTGGGGCCTGATGCAGTGGTGGAGAATTTGTTCAAGGAGATTCCTTCCTTCTCTTGGAAACCATTACCTAAGATGCACAGTGTTTACAGCACAGGGATTTTATTTGGAAGCTGAGGCCAAGAAGGGGCTGAGAACAAGATTGTAAAATTTTTAGGAATTTTGTGAGGCAGTTGTTAAATACAGCCATTATTAAAAATTAAATTATGACGCTTACAATGAAATAAATTATATTAAAAACAAAAATATAAAATACTAAAAGCTTCACTTCCTAACCAATCGTTTGACTATTTATTATCTATGCCCTTAATGTTATCTATTTTATCCATTATTATCTATATCTACATTAAGAAGTGGTGTGTCGGTAGCTAGAAGACAGCCTTGGTGAAAGATTTACATCACAGTAATTAATAAATGCTGTAAATCAAGACTTCTTTCCCAGGGAGACAGTTTTTAAACATTTACCAGCACACCACTGGATGGGGATGAGGAACACCAGAATCCAGATGTGTCCAACTTTCCAAAGGCTCAATAGAAACATATGTCTTGGCAACCTCCTCAGAAAACTCTTTCATATCCTTAAATATGATGGTCCCTAGTAACCAACAAATATTTGAATGAATGAACTGTAAGGGAGGAAAAACTTTTCTTCTACCTTATTAGGTTCTGAAACTGGAGACTGCAAATTAAACTGCTAAAAGACAAACTAACAGAAGAAAAACATACAAATTTCATTTGATGTTAATATTTTTATATGCACAGGGGCTTCATAGAAAAGAAATGAAAAACCCAAAGAAACATTTAAGGGCCCAGACTGCCACATTAATGAAGGATGATACATTGTGGAGAAGAGACTAGACTAAGGAAAGGGGTTGGGGCTTCTAGGGTAGGTAAATCGTGGGAAGGTAAATATCATGTCTGGTATTTTCACATTAGCGTCTTTGCTATAAACATCTTTGCCACAGGCATTTTTGCCACAAACATTTCTACTACATGACTAATTGGCTACAAGGCAATTTTGCAGTGAAAGATAAAATAACTGATTGACAGGTCCGTTTGACAGCTTGGTTTCAACATTAGCATTTCCTCCAATTAGCGATGTTACTGATAGCATTATTGACCTGACAGATAACAATAATTTGCCCCAAGAGTTGGTTTCTTATTTTGAAACACACTACATTGGAGTAGAAAGAGGCCAAGGGCTTCAAAGTCACAAAGTTGAACCCACATTTCCTATAGAACTTGGGAGTATCTATCAACAGACATATACCAAGGACAAACAGTGTGGAGACTTTCCCAACACAACAGAAAGCTCAGTTACAAACAGGCATCTTAGTTTTGGGAAACTGATACCCCTTTTAATGAAAGAAGAAACTTTAACAAAAAGGAAAAAGTGTGATGCCAAACTAGGAGACAAATCAACAACAACAACAAAAAGCATAACACTATGAATGAGAGACTCAGAAGCCAAGTGCTTAGGTACAGCCTATGAAACAAAATCAGTTATTTGTGCAGTATTGTCATGAATCTACACACATTTTAAATGTATTCAAATATTTTGTATTTCACAATAAAGTCTTTTTAATTTTGTTATTCATGTTTCATTGTGCCCTTTTTAGTGTCCCTCTTTTATTTTTCATCATTTTATCTTTTACAGCAAAATTGCCTTACAGCCAATTAATTATGCAGTGAAAATATTTGTGGCAAAAATGCTTGCAGCAAAGATGTCTAACGGCAAAGATGCTTATGGTGAAAGTACCTAGAAGCAGTAAATATGTAGGGGAAACTAACAGTAGATAAGGGTTATTTAGTAAGGTTTGCTTATGCAGACTCATCTCAGTGCTGGCCCTCTGTCTTTGGTGATAAGAGTCACCCTCTCATTCTGGTACAGGAATGGGAAGGGAGGGGTAAGTGTACAGAATTTATGCCACCTTCACAAAGGAAAATTTATGGCTAGCTTTTAGGCAGATATAGGGAGGGCAGAGAATTCTTCCTGTGTCTTTTTCTCAATTGCCTCCAGCTCAAATTAATTCTTACGCCAAAGTGACATCGTTTGGCATGATATATTCTGATACCCTTCAGAACAAATGAACAAATGAGGAAATGAATATCAAGAAAGCAATTCTTAATTCTCAGACCCTTCTTTAACATGTGAAACAAAATCCCTTAAAATCTTTCAACTCAAAGAGGTCCGTGGAAAGGCAGAGTCAAGATGGCATACTAGGAGGATGCAGAATTCATGTCTCCTCACAACTAGGGCACCTACCAGGTGGCAGTGAGGGACCATGGACACCTAAGAGGATGGGAGGAACCCCCAGTGACTGGCTTGCAGGACCTTGGTTCCCAGGCTGGAGGTTGGGTCTGAGCTCCTGTGGTGAGAGTTCCACGGCCAAACCACTGGACTAAGAGAGAACCTCAGACCCAGGGAATATCAACTGGAGTGAGGCCTCCCAGAGGTCCTCATCTCAGCACCATGACCCAGCTCTATCCAACTGCCTGCAAATGCCAGTGCTGGAGGTCTCAGGCCAAACAACAAGACAGGAATATAGCACCACCCATCAAAAAAAAAAAAAAACAGTAAATGACAAAAAATTATGTAGCAGATGATGGAGCAAGGTAAATACCTACAAGACCAAATAAATGAAGATGAAATAGGAACCTACCTGAAAAACAATTTAGAGTAATGAGAGCAAAGATAATCCAAAATCTTGGAAACAGAATGGAGAAAAAACAAGAAACATTTAACAAGGATCTAGAAGAACTAAAGAGCAAACAAACAGTGATGGACAACATAATTACTGAAATTAAAAATACTCTAGAAGGAATCAATAACAGAATAACTGAGGCAGAACAACGGATAAGTGAGCTGGAAGATAAAATGGTGGAAATAACTGCCAAGGAGCAGAATAAAGAAAAAGGAATGAAAAGAATTGAGCACAATCTCAGAGACTTCTGGGACAGCATTAAATGCAAAAACATTCAAATTATAGGGGTCCCAGAAGAATAAGAGAAAAAGGAAGAGTCTGAGAAAATATTTGAATAAATTATCGTTGAAAACTACCCTAACATGGGAAAGGAAATAGTCAATCAAGTCCAGGAAGCACAGAGAGTACCATACAGGATAAACCCAAAGAGAAACACACCAAGACACATATTAATCAAACTACCAAAAATTAAATACAAGCAGAAACTAACACACCATTCTAAAACAATTATACTCCAATAAAGATATTTTAAAAAATTAAATAAAAAGAAAAAATTTAAAAGCAGCAAGGGAAAAGCAACGAATAACTTACAAGGGAATCCCTATAAGGTTAACAGCTGACTTTTCAGCAGAAACTCTGTAAGCCAGAGGGGAGTGGCAGGACATATTTAAGGTGATGAAAGAGAAAAAATCTACAACCAAGATTACTCTACCCAGTAAGGATCTCATTCAGATTTGATGGAGAAATTAAAACCTTTACAGATAAGCAAAAGTTAAGAAAATTCAGCACCACTAAACCAGCTTTACAACAAATGCTAAAGGAACTCCTCTACACAGGAAACACAAGAGAAGGAAAAGACCTACAATAACAAACCTAAAACAATTAAGAAAATAGGAATAGGAACATACATATTGATAATTACCTTAAATGTAAATGGATTAAATGCTCCAACCAAAAGACATAGACTGGCTGAATGGATATAAAAACAAGATCCATACATATGCCATCTATAAGAGACCCACTCCAGACCTAGGGACACATACAAACTGAAAGGGAGGGCATGGAAAAAGATATTCCATGCAAATGGAAATCAGAAGAAAGCTGGTGTAGCAATTCTCATATCAGGCAAAATAGACTTTAAAATAAAGACTATTACAAGAGACAAAGAAGACACTACATAATGATCAAGGGATCAATCCAAGAAGAAGATATAACAATTATAAATATTTATGCACTCAAAGTAGGAGCACCTCAATACATAAGGTAAATGCTAACAGCCATAAAAGGGGAAATCGACAATAACACTGTACTAGTGCGGGACTTTAACACCCTACTTTCACCAATGGACAGATCATCCAAAATGAAAATAAATAAAGAAACACAAGCTTTAAATGACACATTAAACAAGATGGACTTAATTGATATTTATAGGGCATTCCATCCAAAAACAACAGAATACACCTTCTTCTCAAGTGTTCATGGAACATTCTCCAGGATAGACCATATTTTGGGTAACAAATCAAGCCATGGTGAATTTAAGAAAATTGAAATTGTATCAAGTATCTTTTCCAACCACAATGCTCTGAGACTAGAGATCAATTACAGGAAAAACACTGTAAAAAATACAAACAAATGAAAGCTAAACAATACACTACTAAATAACCAAGATCACTGAAGAAATCAAAGAGGGGGCTTCCCTGGTGGCGCAGTGGTTGAGAGTCTGCCTGCCAATGCAGGGGACACAGGTTCGTGCCCCGGTCTGGGAAGATCCCACATGCCGCAGAGAGGCTGGGCCCATGAGCCATGGCCGCAGAGCCTGCGCATCTGGAGCCTGTGTTCTGCAACGGGAGAGACCACAGCAGTGAGAGGCCCACGTACCATAAAAAAAAAAAAAAAAAAAGGAATCAAAGAGGAAATCGAAAAGTACTTAGAAACAAATGACAATGAAAACACAATGACCCAAAACCTATGGGATGCAACAAAAGCAGTTCTAAGAGGGAAGTTTATAGCAATACAATCCTACCTCAAGAAACAAGAAAAATCTCAAATAAACAACCTAAACTTACACCTAAAACAATTAGAGAAAGAAGAACAAAACACCCCCAAAGTTGGCAGAAGGAAAGAAATCATAAAGATCAGATCAGAAATAAATGAAACAGAAATGAAGAAAACAATAGCAAACATCAAAAAAACTAAAAGCTTGTTCTCTGAGAAGATAAACAAAATTGATAAACCATTATCTAGACTCATCAAGAAAAAAAGGGAGAACACTCAAATCAACAGAATTAGAAACGAAAAAGGAGAAGTAACAACTGACACTGCAGAAATACAAAGGATCATAAGAGATTACTACAAGCAACTATATGCCAATAAAATGGATGACCTGGAAGAAATGGACAAATTCTTAGAAAAGCAAAGCCTTCCGAGACTGAACCAGGAAGAAATAGAAAATATAACAGACCAATCCCAACAGACCTATCAAACTACTAATGGCATTTTTCACAGAACTTGAACAAAAAGTTGCACACTTTGTATGGAAACACAAAAGACCCTGAACAGCCAAAGCAATCTTGACAAAGAAAAGTGGACCTGGAGGAAACAGGCTCAAGGACTTCAGACTATATTACAAATCTACAGTAATCAAGACAGGATGGTATTGGCACAAGAAGAGAAATATAGATCAATGGAACAGGATAGAAAACACAGAGATAAACCCACACACATATGGTCACCTTATCTTTGATAAAGGGTGCAAGAATATACAATAAAGAAAAGACAACCTCTTAAGTAAATCGTGCCTGGAAAACTGGACAGCTACAGGTAAAAGAATGAAATTAGAACACCCCTTAACACCATGCACAAAAATAAACTCAAAATGGATTAAACGCCTAAATGTAAGGCCAGACACTATAAAACTCTTAGAGGAAGCATAGGCAGAACACTTGATGACATAAATCACAGCAAGATCCTTTTTGACCCACGTCCTAGAGAAATGGAAATAAAAACAAATATAAACAAATGGGACCTAATGAAACTTAGAAGCTTTTGCACAGCAAAGGAAACCATAAACAAGACCAAAAGACAACCCTCAGAATGGGAGAAAATATTTGCAAATGAAGAAACTGACAAAGGATTAATCTCCAAAATATACAAGGAGCTCATGCAGCTCAATATCAAAAAACCAAACAACCCAATCCAAAAATGGCCAGAAGACCTAAATAGACATTTCTCCAAAGAAGACATACAGATTGCCAACAAACACATGAAAAGATGCTCAATATCACTAATCATTAGAGAAATGCAAATCAAAACTACAATGAGGTATCACCTCACACCAGTCAGAATGGCCATCATCAAAAAATCTAGAAACAATAAATGCTGGAGAGGGTGTGGAGAAAAGGGAACACTCTTGCACTGTTGGTGGGAATGTAAATTGATATAGCCACTATGGGGAACAGTATGGAGGTCCCTTAAAAAACTAAAAATAGAGCTAACATATAACCCAGCAATCCCACTACTGGGCATATACCCTGAGAAAACCATAATTCAAAAATAGTCATGTACCAAAATGTTCATTGCAGCTCTATTTACAATAGGCAGGACATGGAAGCAACCTAAGTGTCCATCAACAGATGAATGAATAAAGAAGATGTAGCACATATATGCAATGGAATATTAATCAGCCATAAAAAGAAACAAAACTGAGTTATTTGTAGTGAGGTGGATGGACCTAGAGTCTGTCATATAGAGTGAAGTAAGTCAGAAAGAGAAAAACAAATATCATATGCTAACACATATATATGGAATCCAAAAAAAAAAAATGGTTCTGCAAATTCTTAGAAATGCACAACCTGCCTAGACTGAACCAGGAAGGAATAGAAAATATGAACAGACCAATCACAAGCACTGAAATTGAAACTGTGATTAAAAATCTTCCAACAAACAAAAACCCAGGACAGAGGGTGCCACAGGCGAATTCTATCAAATATTTAGAGAAGAGCTAACACCTATCCTTCTCAAACTCTTCCAAAATATAGCAGAGGGAGGAACACTCCCAAACTCATTCTACGAGGCCACCATCACCTGATACCAAAAACAGACAAAGATGTCACAAATAAGAAAACTACAGGCCAATATTACTGATGAATATAGATGCAAAAATCCTCAACAAAATACTAACAAACAGAATCCAACAGCACATTAAAAGGATCATACACCATGATCAAGTGGGGTTTATTCCAGGAATGCAAGGATTCTTCACATATGCAAATCAATCAACGTGATACACCATATTAACAAATTGAAGGAAAAAAACCATATGATCATTCAATAGATGCAGGGAAAGCTTTTGACAAAATTCAACACCCATTTATGATAAAAACCCTGCAGAAAGTAGGCATAGAGGGAACTTTCTTCAACATAATAAAGGCCATATATGACAAAACCACAGCCAACATCATCCTCAATGTTGAGAAACTGAAACCATTTCCACTAAGATCAGGAAAAAGATGAGGTTGCCCCCTCTCACCACTATTATTCAACATACTTTTGGAAGTTTTAGCCACAGCAATCAGAGAAGAAAAAGAAATAAAATGAATCCAAATAGGAAAAGAAGAAGTAAAGCTGTCACTGTTTGCAGATGACATGATATCTACATAGAGAATCCTAAAGATGCTACCAGAAAACTACTAGAGCTAATCAATGAATTTGGTAAAGTAGCAGGACACAAAATTAATGCACAGAAATCTCTGGCATTACTGTACACTAATGATGAAAAATCTGAAAGTGAAATTAAGGAAACACTCCCATTTACCATTGCAACAAAAAGAATAAAATACCTAGGAATGAACCTACCTAAGGAGACAAAAGACCTGTATGCAGAAAATTATAAGACACTGATGAAAGAAATTAAAGATGATACAAATAGATGGAGAGATATAACATGTTCTTGGATTGGAAGAATCAACATTGTGAAAATGACTCTACTACCCAAAGCAATCTACAGATGCAATGCAATCCCTATCAAAGTACCACTGGCATTTCTCACAGAACTAGAACAAAAATTTTCACAATTTGTATGGAAACACAACAGACCCCGAATAGCCAAAGCAATCTTGAGAACAAAAAACGGAGCTGGAGGAATCAGGCTCCCTGCTTTCAGACTATACTACAAAGCTACAGTAATCAAGACAGTATGGTACTGGCACAAAAACAGAAATACAGATTAATGGAACAGGATAGAAAGCCCAGAGATAAACCCACGCACACATGGTCACCTTATCTTTGATAAAGGAGGCAAGAATATACAGTGGAGAAAAGACAGCCTCTTCAATTAGTGGTGCTCAGAAAACTGGACAGCTACTTGTCAACGAATGAAATTAGAACACTCCCTAACACCACACACAAAAATAAACTCAAAATGGATTAAAGACCGAAAAGTAAGGCCAGACACTATCAAACTCTTAGAGGAAAACACAGGCAGAACACTCTGTGACATAAATCACAGCAAGATCCTTTTTGACCCACCTCCTAGAGTAATGGAAATAAAAACAAAAATAAACAAATGGGACCTAATGAAACTTAAAAACTTTTGTACAGCAAAGGAAACCATAAAGAAGAACAACAGACAACCCTCAGAATGGGAGAAAATATTTGCAAATGAAGCAACTGACAAAGAATTAATCTCCAAGATTTACAAGCAGCTCATGAAGCTCAATAACAAAAAAACAAACAACACAATCCAAAAATGGGCAGAAGACCTAAATAGACATTTCTCCAAAGAAGATATACAGACTGCCAACAAACACATGAAAGAATGCTCAACATCATTAGTCATTAGAGAAATGCAAATCAAAACTACAATGAGATAGCATCTCACACCAGTCAGAATGGCCATCATCAAAAAATCTAGAAACAATAAATGCTGGAGAGGGTGTGGAAAAAAGGGAACCCTCTTGCACTATTGGTGAGAATGTACATTGATACAGCCACTATGGAGAACAGTATGGAGGTTCCTTAAAAAACTAAAAATAGAACTACCATATGACCCAGCAATCCCACTACTGGACATATACCCTGAGAAAACCATAATTCAAAAAGAGCCATGTATCAAAATGTTCATTGCAGCTCTATTTACAATAGCCAAGACATGGAGGCCACCTAAGTGTCCATCGACAGATGAATGGATAAAGATGTGGCACATATATACAATGGAATATTACTCAGCCATAAAAGGAAACGAAATTGAGATATTTGTAGTGAGGTGGATGAACCTAGAGTCTGTCATACAGAGTGAAGTAAGTCAGAAAGAGAAAAACAAATACCGTATGCTAACACATATATATGGACTCTAAGAAGAAAAAAAAAAGGTCATGAAGAACCTAGGGGTAAGATGGGAATAAAGACACAGACCTACTAGAGAATGGACTTGAGGATATGGGGAGGGGGAAGGGTAAGCTGTGACAAAGCGAGAGAGAGGCATGGACATATATACACTACCAAACGTAAGGTAGATAGCTAGTGGGAAGCAGCCGCATAGCACAGGGAGATCAGCTCGGTGCTTTGTGACCACCTGGAGGGGTGGGATAGGGAGGTTGGGAGGGAGGGAGACTCAAGAGGGAAGAGATATGGGAACATATGTATATGTGTAACTGATTCACTTTGTTATAAAGCAGAAACTAACACACCATTGTAAAGCATTTATACTCTAATAAAGATGTTAAAAAAAAAGAACAAAATAAAACCATAAAAAGATTAAAGTAAAAAATAAAATGGTTCTGATGAACCTAGGGGAAAAACAGGAATAAAGACACAGACATAGAAAATGGACTTGAGGACACGGGGAGTGGGAAGGGTAAGCTGTGACAAAGTGAGAGAGTGGCTTGGACATATATACACTACCAAACGTAAAACAGATAGCTAGTGGGAAGCAGCTGCATAGCACAGGGAGATCAGCTACGTGCTTTGCTACCACCTGGAGGAGTGGGATAAGGAGGGTGAGAGGGAGAAGCAAGAGGGAGGGGATATGGTGATATACATATGCATATGGCTGATTCGCTTTGTTGTACAGCAGAAAGTAACACAACACTATGAAACAATTATACTCTAATAAAGATGTTAAAAAAATATATATGAGGTCCGTGGACCAGCAGCTTTAATGTCACCTGGGAATACGTTAGAAAAGGAAAATCTCAGCCCCCTTAACAGGCCAACTGACTAGGAATCTGCATTTTAACACAGTAAAGTTTGAGAAGCATCACTATAAATGTCAGCCCTGACCAAAATATCCCCCAGTTAGCCAGAGTGCTTTCCCTTCCCCACCTGAAATTCTACCATTCAGAAATCCATTGTGGTTAACAAGCCTTTAAAAAGGAAAATACCTCTGAGTGGGTTAATGGCCCAGGCCTAAGGAGAATTTGTTCAAGGAGATTGCTTTCTTCCCTTCGAAGCTTTACCTGAGATGAGATGCACAGTGCTTACAGAATAGAGGTTTTATTTGGAAAAGACGGGGCCAGTGAAAGCGGGGAGAGGCCAGTCTCTCTCTAGGATCATTGCAATAACCTTCTTGCCTGCTTCTCACTTCCTCCTTCACCCACTACCGTCTAGTCTCCACTTAGCAGCTAGAGGAGCTTTAAGAAATGCAGATCAGGTCATGGAATTCCCTTCCCACTGCATTTGGAATAAAACCTGAACTCCTGATATGGAAAAGAAGACCCAGGAAAATCTCCCACAGGTTGGCCGAATCCCACTCTTGTGCTCCCAAACCCAGCCCCGCTGGGCTGCCTCCTGTCTCCAGGCTTCCTCTGCCTTCAAGCTCTGTGCCTGCTGTTCCTTCTGCCTGGAACTCTCTGCCCTGGATCTTCCCTGACCAGCTGGCTCCTGATCACCCAGTCTACACTTAAACGTCTCCTTTCAGAGAGGCCACTGCTGACCAGACCCAAACTATCATTCTATCCCATCATTTACTCTCTTTTCTTCATTGTAGTCATCATGATTTGAATCTGTCCAACTTACTTATTTGCTTATTTATTTTCTGTACACCTCACATACAGACACACACACACACACACACCACTCATCCATAGACACAAACTAGATGTAAACTCCATCAGAACAGCTCGTGTCAGCACCCAGAGTGGTACCTGGCCCAGAGTAAATGCTTAATAAACACTGTGGGGCAACTGCAAGTGTGAATGAAGGTGAATGCATGGCAAAGTGCTTCACCACACACTGCCACCACCAAGGTCAGCCCTGCACCCTGCAAAGGAAAAGAAGCCCTCTCACTTTTCCTTATTCTGCTCCCCACACTCTGTGGCCTGTCTCCACTCCCTCCCTGGGCACACTCCTGTTTTGGGTACTACGGGTATCCAAGTGTGAAGAAGTTTGCAGAAGACCCATGAGGGCAAGCTGGTCTGAGGGCTTGGAAAGCCCACCGATGACAGGTCCTAGGGTGAGTCTGAACTGAGGATGACAACACACCTCTAGAGATTCATAAAGTTGCCAGATATCAATTTGTCAAACCGTTAGATGCTCGCGAGCACCTGCTCAGGGCAGAGCTTCCTGTGAGGGGCCACATTACTGAAAGTGTGCTTTTGCTCCGCAGGAAGTCCAAGAAAAGAAGGCTTTGTGGACACAATGCCCAGCCTCCACATATACACGCACCCCAGGCCAATGCAGGTGTGGATGACTGCCAGGCAGACGGAATGACTGTCAGGGAGGCAGAACGCCAGGCCCCACTGCACTGCTCAGCGCTGGGATGTGCCCCACTGGGTGACCCCTCTCCATCTGGGATTGCACTGTAACCAGGAGCCCACATAACTGCTGGGTCATTTTCTAGACACAGGCTCAATATGTTCAATCAAGCCACCAGGTCAGGAAGTTTCTTTGCCAGCTAGTTTCCACACAGGTCTCCCCCGTGGCAAAGGCACCTCTCCAAGGATAGCACCGTGCCCCCATGTCTAGGTTCCTGGGGACACCTTGCTGTATCCCAGGACCAGCCAGCTACCTGGGCCATGATGGGACCACTTGTCTTTTGTAGGCTGACCTGGGAAGCCATCCTCCACATATCACATTATTTTTATGGGAGCAAGGACTCTGGCTTCACAAAAATCCATTGACAAGATAGATCATGGGGCTGCTGTACTCTTGCCATACCTGCTAACAGTGCATCCCAGAGGCGGAAGTGCTGTGGGGCTTTTTTCCTCCTTCCTCCCCATTAAGTATCCTTCCTGTCATCTCCTTTCATATTTACCGTTGTCTTTACCAGTGTGGACAAATCACTTTTCCTTCTTCCCGCTCTTTCTCCATTTCAGGCTCTTGTCTCATACTTTGCAGGTGTCTGCCCAGCCCTTCCCATCCCCCACTCTTTAGGATTGTCCCCTATCTCTCAGAATGTCCACTAGAATGGTGAGAGAAGAAGGAGGCTGCAGGAGAGGAGACCTGCAAAACAATGAGAAAGCGTCATCCTGTCCTGTTCCAGCTCCTGGCTCTCCACCCCTGGGAAGCTTCCCTGGTGTGAGGCCCGCCCATCACTGCACATCTGGTAGTAACGGCCCCTGCTTGAAAGGGTTTTCTCACTCGTGACCAGAACCAATCTAGGGAACCGCTTCTACATCCTCTGGCCCTCTTTGTTTTTTTTTAATGTTTCATATTTTTTTATTGAAGCATAGTTGATACTGATATATAAGTTACAGGTGTAGAATACAGTGATTCACAATTTTTAAAGGTTATGCTCCACTTATAGTTATTATAAAATATTGCCTTATATTCCCTGTGCTATACTATATATCTGATATATCCTTATAGCTTATTCTGTACATAATAGCTTGTACACCACTTAGTCCCCTACCCCTATCTGGCCCCTCCCCTCTCTGCCTTGCTTGGACTCACTTTTTATTCCCTCCTCATCATCCACCCTCAGCACTTCCTCTGGTCTTTTTGCAGCCATTGTAAGACCCCTGAGATTAACAAATCGGCCCCTGGGTATCCTCACCTCACAGGTCCTAGCTGCCAGTGGGCTTGAAGCAAAGGCCCAGGAGAGAGGGGTCAGAAAGGGCATATGTGGGGTCTTAGGCCCAGTCTCAAGGAGGGCCTTTGCCCACTTGTGGCAGGTGACAGATCTGGAGGACCTAATATACTCTGTGTACTGAATTCAGTGGCAGGGACATCGGGGCACAGGGGTGGGCTCTGCTCACCTGGGGACCTTGGCAGGCTCAGACGGCCCTCTGTTCAGACCCGACCCCAACCCCTTCTCCCTCCCACCTCAGCAGCCTCCTTCCACAGCCTCCAGGCTCCTCTCCACATTGGTCCTCCCCTCCTTCTCCCCAGTCCCAGCTCCCTTTAAACACAAGCAGAAACAAATTATTTATGAAGAGCCCTCATTTATGATGCATCCATAATGCCAGGGAAGACACCGATAATTTATTTAATGAGCCCAGACATGATGGTTCACAAATGATGATTCCAGTCAGAAATGAGCTTCATTAATTTGCTGTGAGCCCTCCGCTTTGATTTAGAGCCTCAAGTGTAACTCAGACCCACAAATCTCCTCGGCGTCTGTGTCGCTCCTGCTTGAGGCAGGCTCAGGTGAGGCTCCAGCACAATCACCTTGCGCTGTGGTCCTTCACTCCCAGCCATGCAGAGCAGCCACTTCCCATCACCCAGCCATGCTTAGCTGTCTCCCCACATCCTGCCCCTGGGCTGCCGACTCTGCCCTGCAGGAACCTCCCCAACCCGCAGTGCACCTGGCCTACCTGTGTGGGATGGCAGAAGAGCATCCCCAGCCAGGCTTTCCTGAGGGCCTCACCACAGATGGCCACCCCACCCACAAGTGACAGCCACACTGGGGTTGTGCCAATCACCGTTGGCACCAGGACAGGTCGCAGACCTGGATGCCGCTGGCATAAGCCCAACTGTAGTAAGTTAACAGGTGGAGATGTTTTCCAACTGCCAGTGTGCACCTGTCCACATGCCTCAGGGTGTACCCCTGGGGGTGGAGAGAGGCTGCTGGAAGTGGTTAAAACTCTGTCTGAGCTTCAGCATCCAAAGTCCCCTCCTCCTGCTATCCTCGGTGACCTCATTTTTCTTTATCACCTAAGCAAACATGGATTACAGTTTGCTGCCCGTGTGTGAGTTTTAATTACTTTAATTTTTTAATTTAGCTATTCTTACACAAGTTACACAAACACATGGGTTAAAGAAACAAACAGTTCTACAAAGCTCATATTCATACAATAAAGAGCAGTCTCCCACTGTGACCACCCCCATTTTCTTTTGGTTTTTATCTCCATATCCCGAAAGTAGATTATTACTTTGGGGTTTTTTTTTTCAATTTCAGGTATGAACTCTTGGCTTTCCCTTATGAAATATGACAGCTTAGTTCTCTTTCACCTCACCTCCTCTACACAAATATTTCTAGTCCAAGGGTCAGTACACAATGGCCCCTGGCCTGCCACCTGTTTTTGTAAATAAAGTGTTATTGGAATATGACCACGCCCACTTGTTCATGTGTTGTCCATGGCTGCTTTAGTGCTGCAACAGCAGAATTAAGTAGTTCCCACAAGGACGATCTGGCACACAAAGCTTAAAATATTTATCTGGCTCTTTACAAAACAGTTTGTCGATCTCTGTCTTTGCATCCTACCAATACAGTTCCATTGAATTTTGTTTATAGATCAATATCCAGGGTTTCCATCATTAAAACCATCTAAATGCCATGCTCAGCTGAGCCATAGAGTGTACTATGAGTATTTTTTCTTTCCTGTACATTTTATTTTCACTTGCATTTGTAATTGCCTTTTTTGTCTGTTTGCTTCAATTTCTTTGTACTTAGTACTAACTCAACAAACTCATCATTGGGTGTGTAAATATGTTTGAACAGAAGGTATCAATCTTATCCACTTGAAGATATTGCTCTAGGAGCCCGCTGACCTGCTCCAATCTCGACTGGTTACCCTGAAATGCCTGCTTCACAGCCACCATCCTGCTGCAAAAGGGGTTCCTTTTGCGTCTATACTGTAATTAATCCCCTATTTCCAGGATCTGGGTCTTTCACTTTCTTGATTTAACCTAATTTTAAAGGAACACATAGATTAAAGGAACATTTAATCTAATTTTAAAGGTATATATATATATATATATATATATATATATATATATATATATATATATATTCCACTATCATCTCAAGAAAAAATACAGACGTGGTACATTTTTTGAGGTTGCATCTCTGAAAATGTCTTTATTCTATCCTGATAGTAATTTATTATTAGAATGAAAATAGAACTAATGGGTGAAAATTTTCTTCCCTTGGAAGTCTAAGGGCCTTTTCCACTGTCTTCTATCAGTCTTGCTGTTGAAAAGTCTGATGCCACTTTGATTTCTGATCATTTGTGGGTTTTGTATGTTTCTCTCTTGGGAGTATTTCACTAGTGTTGTCAAGTTTCACAGTGTGCCTTGATCAATTTCTACCCTGTAGGCAGGGTGCTAGGCAGGCCCTTTCAGTCTGGAAACTCACCTTCTTTCATCCTGGAAAATGTTTAAATTATTCCTTTGATTATTTCCCTCCCATCAATTATCTATTCTTTCTTTCTGGAACTCAAGTTATTTTTATGAACCATCTTGTAATCTTCTTATTTTTTATTTCTTATTTTTCATATTGTGTTTTGCCCTTTGTTCTGGGAAATGAACATGATGGGCAGGTAAGAAACATCAGTCTGTTGAGTAAGTCTAATATGACAGACTGAGACCAAAACACATAAACCTAAAGCTACTTGGAAGAAGCAGAATATTTGCAAAACAAAAACTTGGGGGAAATTATTATTAATGTTCTCACAGAAGTAAGAAAAGAATAGGAGGCTATGAAAAAGTGGCATTCAGAGAACACAACAGCACAATGACAGCAAAACTAAAATTTCAATGGAAGGGGAACATTCAGAAACCAATGAAAGTTCTGGGTGGACCCAGCCAGCCATGACAGCGTGGCTGGACCATTTCTAGAGGCACCTCTGATGTTGTTATCTTTTGGTCCTTCCTTTTGGAATGAGCAGAATCTACAGCAAGGGCAGGGATGAATCTGGCTGCCGGTGGGAGGGAAGGTTGGGATCTTAATACCCAAGGTGGGAATATTCATTTAACCACCCTATATTCACAATGGTACCCCCACCTTCAACGTGCCTGATGTTACCCCAGTCCAGAGACCTTCTGTTTTTAGTCTCTCCAGAGAACAAATCTATGACCCTCCAGTCTATTGTCTCGCTGTGTGCAATGGTAAAGAGGATGGAGAACAAAAGGCGTGCAGTTTTTAATCTCATATTAAACTAGACTTTCAACCAGTTGTATTTTAACTCTACCTTCAGCTCCACTTAGGGGTACCTTGCATTCCCAATTATAGAGACTTTGTGGGTCCTGGGACAAAAGTTGAGTTACTTCTTGACTTTTCCTACTTCTGACTGAGGATTTTGCTTTATTGCAGCTGCTAAGTCATTTATCACTAATACAGTCTGCCCAGCTGCCACACGGTAGGTAGTTCTCCTGTTCTCCTTGTCCTTATAAGGATTTTTTTCTCCTTTTGGGGATCCCTTTTTAGTGTCTTCTGAGTGATGTTTCAGGATAGATAAAAACTAAGTGCTTATGTTCAATCTACCACCTTTCAAAGAAGTCTCTCAGTATAAAATGTATGAATTCCACACCTTTCTCTATGTCACAGACCTTACTCCACACAATGCTCATAGCAGCTACTTAGCAAATGGTAAGCCGGCCCAAAATTACCACTTAAGGTACATTTGTGGAATGGCTGATGAATCTCCTCACACTCTCATCATTTTTAAAATAATTTTTAGTCTTCACTTTATCTTGTTTTATTATTTTTTCCAGGTGCACAACATAGTGATTTGATATTTCTATACCTTACAAAATGATGACCATGATAAGTCTAGTTACCATCCATCAACATATACAAAGTTATTAAAATATTATTGACTGGATTCCCCACACTGTATATTTTATTCCCGTGACTTATTTACTTTACATCAGGAAGTCTGTACCTCTTAATCTCCCTCACCCACTTCACTCATCCCTCTACTCCCTCCCCTCTGGAAACAACCTGCTTATTCTCTGTATCTATGAATCTGTTTCTGTCTTGTTACATTTGTTTTGTTTTTTAAGTTCCACATATAAGTAAAATCCTATGGTATTTGTCTTTCTCTGCCTCACTTATTTCACTTAGCATAATACCCTCTAAGTCCATCCATGTTGTCTCAAATGGCAAAATTTCATTCTTTTTTATGGCTGAGTTGTATTCCATTGATATATATATACCATATCTTCTTTAACCATTCATCACTTTATAGACACTTAGGTTGCTTGCATATCTTGGCTATTGTAAATAATTGTGCTGTGAACATAGGGGTGAATATATCTTTTCAAATTAGTGTTTTTGTTGTCTTCAGAAGAAATACCCAGAAGTGGAATTACTGGATCATATGGAAGTTCTATTCTTAATTTTTTGAGGAAACTCCATAATGTTTTCCAGAGTGACTGTACCAATTTACATTCCAGCAACAGGGCAAGATGGTTCCCTTTTCTCCACATCCTCACCAACACTTGTTATTTGTAGTCTTTTGAATAATAGCCATTTTGACAGGTGTGAGATGGTATCTGGTGGTTTTTATTTGCATTTCCTTGATGATGAATGATGTTGAGCATCTTATCATGTGCCTGTTGGCCATCTGTATATCTTCATTGAAAAATGTCTATTCAAGTCCTCTGCCCATTTTTTAATAAGGTTGTTTGCTTTTTTTTTTTTTGAATTGTTTGAGTCCTTTGCATATTTGGGGTATTAACCCCTTATCAGATATATCATTTGCAAATATCTTCTCCCATTCAATAGATGGCCTTTTCATTTTGTTGATAGTTCCCATTGCTGTGCAAAAGTTTTTAGTTGGATGTAGTCTCATTTGTTTGTTTTTGCTTCTGTTTCCCTTGCCTGAGGAGACACATCCAAAAAAATATTGCTGAGACCACTGTCCAAGAGCTTACTGCTTATGTTTTCTTCTAGGAGTTTTATGGTTTCCGATCTTACATTTAAGTCTTTAATCCATTTTGGGTTAAATTTTGTATGTGGTATGAGAAAGTAGTCCAGTTTGATTCCTTTTCATGTAGCCATCCAGTTTTCCCAAAACCATTTATTGAAAAGACCATTGTATATTATTGCCTCTTTCATCATAGATTAATTGACCATAAAAGTATGAGTTCATTTCTGGGTTCTATTCTATTCCATTGACTTATGTGTCTGTTTTTGTGTCCATACTATATTGTTTTGATTAGTGTAGCTTTGTAGTATAGTTTGAAATCAGAGAGCATGATACCTCTAGCTTTGTTCTTTCTCAAGATTGCTTTGGTTATTTGGGTACTTTTGTGTTTTCATACAAATTTTAGAATTATTTGTTCTAGTTCTATGAAAAATGTCATTGGTATTTTGATAGGGATTGCATTGAATCTGTAGGTTGCTTTTGGTAGTATGGTGACTTTAACAATATTAATCCTTCCAATCCATGAGCACAGTATATCTTTCATTTTGTTCGTGTCATCTTCAATTTCTGTAATCAATGTCTTATAGCTTTCTGAGTACAAGTCTTTTACCTCCTTGGTTAGATTTATTTTTAGATATTGTATTCTTTTTGATGCAACTGTAAATGAGATTGCTTTCTTAACTTCTCTTTCTGATAGCTCATTGTTAGTGTATAGAAACAGAACTGATTTCTGTAATTTTGTATCCTACAAATTTACTGATTCATTGATTAGTTCTAATAGTTTTTGATAGTGTATTTAGGATTTTGTATATATAGTATCATGTCATCTCCAAAAAGTGACAGTTTTATTTCTTCCTTTGCAGTTTGGATTCTTTTTATTTGTTTGTCTTGTCTCATTGTTGTGTCTAGGACTTCCATACTATGTTGAATAAAAGTGATGAGAGTGGGCATCCTTGTTATGTTCAGATAGTGCTTCCTGGACCTGATTGTCTATTTCCTTTCCCAGGTTAGGGAAGTTCTCAGCTATTATTTCTTCAAGTAAGTTCTCTGCCCCTGTCTCTCTCTCTTCTCCTTCTGGAACCTCTATAATGCAATGTTTGTATGCTTTATTTGTCCCAGATGTTTTTTAAACTATCCTCATTTTTTACGTTCTTTTTTCTTTTTTCTGTTCAGCTTGAATGATTTCCATTACTCTGTCTTCCAGTTTGCTAAGCTCTCCCCCTGTACATCTAATCTAATGTTGATTGCTTCTATTGTATTTTTTATTTTAGTTATTGGATTCTTCAGTTCTGTTTGGTTCTTCTTTATATTTTTTAACTCTTTTTTTAAACTCCTCAGTGTGTTCAACTATTCTTCTCCTGAGTTCATTGATCATTACCTTGAACTCTATTGCAAAGATTGGTTATCTCCACTTCATTTAGTTCTTCTTCTGGGGTTTTATCTTGTTCCTTCATTTAGAATATATTCCTTTGTCACCTCATTTTTGCCTAATTTTCAGTGTTTATTTCTATGTATTAGATAGGTTGGTTATGTTTACTGATCTTGGAAAAGTGGCCTTATGTATGAAATTCCTATGGGGCCCAGGAGCACACTCCTCTCTGGTTACCAAAGCTATATAATCTAAGGTGCCCCCTATGTGGACTGTGTTCGTCCTTCTCTTGTGGTTGGGATGACTACTGTGGGCACACTGGTAGGTAAGGCTGGACTCCAGCCAGGTTTGCTGCCAGGCCCTGCCTCATGCAGAGGCTGCTGGCGGGCAGGGCCAGGTCATGGGGTGGCTGTGTGCAGAGCCAGGGGGGTCCTGGAGTTGGGGCTGGCCCACTGATGGGCAGGGTCGGGTCCTGGAGCATCTGGATGTGGGATCCAGAGGGTTCAGGGCTGGTACCAGCCCATGGGTTGGTAGGGATGGGTCCCAGGGCATCTAGCAGTGGGACCCAGGGGATGTCCTGGACTGGTGACAGCCCACTATTTGGCAGGGCCAGGTCCCTAGGTGGCTGGCTGCAGGGGCTGGAGGGTCCCAGGACTGCTGCCAACTGGCTGGTGGGCGGGTAAGTCCTCAGAACTAATAGACTATAGGGAGGACTTAGTACCAGTGTCCCTGTGGCAGAATGAGCTCCCAAAAATTGCTGCCACCAGCATCTATGTCTCCAGGGGTAGTCATAGACATTTGCCTCCTACCTCTCTGGGAGGCTCTCTGTCTGACCCAGGCTCCTTTCAATTTACTGCCTCTGCACTGCGACTTGGAGTATGTAAGATTTTGCCTGTGCCTTTTACCAGTGGAGTCTGTTTCCTGCAGACCACCAGCTCTCCCATACATAAGTCCCATTGGCTTTCAAAGCCAGATATTCTGGGGGCTCATCTTCCTGGTGCAGGACCCCTGGGACAGGGAGCCTGATGTAAGGCTTGGACTCCTCGCTCCTTGGGAAAAACCTCTACAATTTTATTATCCTCCCACTTGTGGGTCACCTACCCAGGGGTGTGGGTCCTGACTATACCACATCTACACTCCTCCTGCCTTTCTCTTTCTTCTTTAGACCTTTAATTGTGGAAAATCTTTTCTGCTAGTTTTTGGATCATTCTCAGCAATAGTTGTTCTGTAAATAGTTGTAATTTTGGTGTGCCCATGGGAAGAGGTGAGCTCAGGGTCTTCCTACTCTGCCATCTTGGCCACACTGTCATCATTTAAAACCTCATCTGTCTTTTCCCCTCTTCAATCTTCCTTTCTCCAGTCCAGGTTCCATCCACACTGAACTTGTCTATGTGTTGTCCAGTATGGTAGCCACTAGCCATATATGTCTAGTGATAGGTCTCCAGATAGAGCCCTGTCCTCTCCCGCAACTTTTACATATGTCTTTCCTTCCATCTGTAATGTGATCTTTTTTGCCCTCTCATTTTGAAATTAAGGTCTTTTCTGGACTTTCTATAAATCACTCATCCCTCTTCAAAATTCTGGGTTAGATGTCTTTCCTTTGTACACTCAGAGAACTATAAATTTATAGTTCCCTTTTATAATTTTGACATGGTTGTTATAAATATATGTTTACAATTTTTTTCTGCACTAGGCTATGAATTCATCCAGGATGAGTATTCATATTATTTACCTCTGTTTCCTCAAGACTTATTTCAGTGTCTAGAATTGGATACACTTTTGTGGAGTAAAGAATGAAGGAGGAAGCATGCAAAAAATGAAGAGGGGAAGAGAAAGGTAGAAAGAATGAGAAGGATAAGTCCTGGCATTCACTTCCATTTGACCTGTGCCTTCATCACAACTCATTTTCCACTAACATTTGACTTCTTTCCATTAACTTGTGTGGTAGATTTTATTATTGCTCTCAAGTATATGCTGCCCACCCTTATAGGAGGATTATAATTCCCACCCCACTGACATCAGATTTGGCCATGTGACTTGCCTTGTCCATTCAAATGTGAGTGGAAGGGACGTGTGACATTTTAGAACTGAAGATTCAAAGCTATTGTGTGATTCAGCCATATTTCCATTTATTTTGCCACAAAATCAGTGATGTCCCAGATAAGAGCTGATTCTTCTTCCTGGATCTCAAAATGAAGACGATGTGGAACAGAGCTATAGCTAACGTGCAATGGAACTGACCTCCATGTGGATGGAGAAATTAGTCTTTGTTATTATAAACCACTGACTGAGGGTTGTTTATTATTGGCCAATAAGTTAGCCTAAGCTGAATGATAAGTACAACTGGTGACAATCCCATGGTATACAATGCAAGAAGAGCCATAGGATTTGAGAATATAATAGAAAGTCATCCTATTAGCCTCCTCGCCAACACAGAAATCTTCTGTCCAGCACCCTGGGTCTTTGAAATTCTACCTGAACTCCTTTGGTGCCAGGGAAGGGAACTCATTAGATTATGTGTCAATTCATTTCATTGTTGGAATTCAAATTGTTAAAATATTTTTCAGTTGGTTCTCCCACACAGTTCTAGTCCTGCCACCTGTAACCATACAGATCAATCCACTCTGTATTCCACAAGAACAAACTTGAGTTATTAGATGCTTAGTCAAGTCCAGGCTAAACATTGCCAGTTCTTACTTTATTGTAAGACTTGGAAGATGAGACAGAAGCTATTCTGACTTTTTATGACAAATAAAGACATTCTTTCTAGTCCAAAGATACCATAATTCTTTGTATATTCCACAAATGGAAATGGTACTTTTTAAACAAATTTTCCTATTTTACATCTTTAAAATTAACAGAAACATTCAATCAATGAGCTTGATGCTTAGTAAAATATACTATCAGTATTTTTCCAGCATGCTTTTTAAAAATACACATGATTTGGTAAACAGGTCTTGAAAATAAAGCATATTTTAAATGCTTCCAAGTAGTCAAGAGATGAATGTAGCCCTACATAGATGCCACTACATTTCCAAAATCCATCATGGTTTTATTCCAATGAGTCTTTCACTGATTTATGCATTGTGTTGCTATTAAAAAATCAAAAAGACAGTTGTTAGGAGAAGTAGATTCTGAGTGACTACAGAGGGTAGAAGAAAAAACACTATGGTCAATTAGCAGGGGGTGAAAAATGATTTCCACTTGGAATAAACAGTTTTCTTTTTATATCATTGATCCTTCTTATTTAATTACAAAAGTAAATCATGAATACATACATATTATAAAAAATTCAAACACTATTGAACCCTACAGAGCACATGTCCAATAGAACTTTCTGTGATGATGGAAATGTTCTATACCTATTCTGTTCAGTAAAGTATCCATTAACCACCTGTGGCTATTGAGCATACTAGAAATGAACTACTGAGATGGAGAAACTGATTTTCATATTTATTTAACTTTAATTAAGTTTAAATATTTATATGTAGCTAGTGGCTACCATACTGGACAGCACAGATACAGAATAAAAAATAAAATCACATACATCTTCAAAGCCCATAAGAAACCATTATTAATGGTTTGGTGTATTCTTAGGACAATTTGGGGGGAGGAGGTATGCTATATGTCATATGTAATGAATACAGTAGTTTACAGCATGGCCTCTGGAGGAAGATAGCCTGGATTCAAATCCTGAGTCTGTAGCATACTACATGCATGATCTGAAGCAGGTTCATTAGTTTCTTAGTTTCCTCATATGTAAAATGAGGAAAATCGTGTAATCGTGTAATCGTGTAATCGTGATAACTACCTCTTAGGGATCTTTCAGGAAGCAAATTATCCAATACATTTAAAGCCCTTAGAGCAGTTCCTGATACATCATAAACATTCACTAAATGTTAGTTGATGGTATTAATATTATTTTATGCATGTTACTCTGTGACTTATTTTGTGTTTCTTGCCATAGAAAGCTTTCCATGTCACAGTGTATAGATTTTCCTTACTTTTTTAAAAAAATAAATTTATTTATTTGTTTGTTTGTTTGTTTGTTTATTTTTGGCTCTGTTGGGTCTTCGTTGCTGCACACAGGCTTTCTCTAGTTGTGGCGAGCGGGAGCTACTCTTCGTTGTGGTGCGCAGACTTCTCATTGCAGTGGCTTCTCTTGTTGCAGAGCACGGGCTCTAGGCACGCGACCTTCAGTAATTGTGGCATGTGGGCTCAGTAGTTGTGGCGCATGGGCTTAATTGCTCCACAGCATGTGTTCATCTGCCTGCCAATGCAGGGGACACAGGTTCGATCCCTGGTCTGGGAAGATCCCACATGTCACGGAGCAAATAAGCCCGTGTACCACAACTACTGAGCCTGCGCTCTACAGCCTACAAGCCACAAGTACTGAAGCCCACGTGCCTAGAGCCCATGCTCCACAACAAGAGAAGCCACAACAATGAGAAGCCCACACACCGCAACGAAGAGTAGCCCCTGCTTTCCGCAGCTATAGAAAGCCCATGCACAGCAACAAAGACCCAACACAGCCAAAAATAAAAAAGATAAAATAAATAAATTTATTAAAAATAAATAAATAAAAATAATAAATTCTCCATGGTGACCTAAATGGGAAAGATACCCAAAAAAGAGAGGCTATATGTATATGTATAGCTGATTCATTTTGCTACAGTACAGTAGAAACTAACACAACATTGTAAAGCAACTATACTCCAAAAAAATTAATTTAAATAAATAGTAAATGTACATGGTAAAAAAATAAACAGAATAGTAAGAATCTACTGATTTTCACTTGCTGAAATGATAGACTAGGTAATTCAGATTAATCCTCCCCTAAGATACTCTAAGAATTGGACCAAACATTTTTTAAAAACTGATTAAAAGAATTAGAAAGTTAACAAAATAGTGAAGAATTGCCAAGAATTAGGGGAAAACAGAAGGCCAGGAGGCTAGCCCTGTTCTCCATCTGATTTTTCCCTGACAGAATAATAAGGGATCCAAATATTGGGGTTATCAGATACAGACTTTGAAATAACTGTACTTACACTCAAGTAAATAAAAGGTAAAAATGAGAATTTCAGAAGAGTACTAGAATCTATAATTTAAAAAAATGGAAATCTTAACACATGAAACATGCAGGGAATGTTTCATTGTTTTCAATTATCTAGAAAATTTTATAAAATCAATATTATCTGTTACTTTAAAATTTATAATAATTCTCCTATAAAACTGCCTGGGTCTGCTTATTTATTTTGTGGAAATATTATTTTCTGTTGTCACTGATTCTGTTTTGTTTAATTATGTTTCCTAGATGTTTTAAGAAAGTAATGTGATGGGCACAAGCCATCCATATTATTCTCTTACTACCTTTTTACATATGTGCTGTACCTTTAAATTGTACCTCTTTTCAATTCTAAACTTGTTTTTGTGTGTGTACTTTATTATTTTCTGGATTCATTTCAGAGGACAAACTTTTGCTGTGTTGATCTTCTTTCTCATATATTTGTTTTCTGCTTCTTTAGTTTCTGCTTTTATTTTTTTTATTATCTCATTACTTCTTTATTTTGTATTTGTTCTGTTCTTTTTTCCTAAGTCCTTAACTTTGTATAACTTTGACACTTAGGTCATTAAACTTAAGCCTTTCTTCTAATATAAGGCCTTTTTAAATATTTATATAATTTCTCTTTAAGTACTGTTTGAGCTATCTCATAAGCTTTTTTTTTCTTTAACATCTTTATTGGAGTATAATTGCTTTACAATGGTGTGTTAGTTTCTAATAAGCTTTTATATGTAGTATTTTCACTACAACACTGTTTCACTTTAAACAGTGTAATATTGTTTTGTTTCCCCTTGTGGTCTTCTTCTGATCAATTTAGAAATGTCTTATATTTCCAACGACACAAGTTTTTATCCTAAGTTTAAATTGTGGGCACATAAGGTGGTGTGCACGATACAGATTCACCGGTATTTCCGAGTTAGTCTGCAACCTAGAACATGGCACCAATATTTATAAATGCTCTGTGTATGCTTAAGAAAAATATGCATTCTAGAATTAATTGGTAAAAGTTTCTAAGCACATTTATATTAAGTCAAATCTGTTAACTGTATTATTTAAAGAACAATTTACAAAATCAATTACATTGCCATACACAAGCAATAAACTGTTAGAAACTGAAATTTTTAAACGACACTAACCACTTACAATAGCATTAAAAAAAAAAATCAGGGGAGAAGGCGGAAGATGGCGGAAGAGTAAGACGCGGGGATCACCTTCCTCCCCACAGATACACCAGAAATACATATACACGTGGAACAACTCCTAAAGAACACCTACTGAAGGCTGGCAGAAGACCTCAGACCTCCCAAAAGGCAAGAAACTCCCCACGTACATGGGTAGGGCAAAAGAAAAAACAGAGACAAAAGAATAGGGACGGCACCTGCACCAGTGGGAGGGAGCTGTGAAGGAGGAAAAGTTACCACACACTAGGAAGCCGCTTCGCGGGCGGAGACTGCGGGAGGCGGAGCGGGGAGCTTCGAAGCTGCGGAGGACTGCACAGCAACGGGTGAGGAGGGCAAAGCGGGGAGATTCCCGCACAGAGGATCGGTGCCGACCGGCACTCACCAGCCCGAGAGGCTTGTCTGCTCACCCGCCGGGGCGGGCGGGGCTGCGAGCTGAGGCCAGAGCGCAGGGAGAGGACTGGGGTTGGCGGCTTGAACATAGCCTGAAGGGGTTAGTGCACCACAGCTAGCCGGGAGGAAGTCCGGGGAAAAAGCCTGCACCTGCCGAAGAGGCAGGAGACTTTTCCTTCCCTCTTTGTTTCCTGGGGCGTGAGGAGAGGGGTTTAAGAACGCTGCTTAAAGGAACTCCAGAGACGGGCGCGAGCCGCGGCTGAAAGCGCGGAATCCAGAGACGGGCGCGAGCCGCGGCTGAAAGCGCGGAATCCAGAGACGGGCGCAAGCCGCGGCTAAAAGCGCGGACCCCAGAGGCGGGCGGGAGACGTTAAGGCTGCTGCTGCCGCCACCGAGGGGCCTGTGTGCGAGCACAGGTCACTCTCCACACCCCTCTTCCGCGGAGCCTGTGCAGCCCGCCACTGCCAGGTTCCCGGGATCCAGGGACAACTTCCCCGGGACAGCGCACAGCGCGCCTCAGGCTGGTGCAAAGTCACGCCGGCCTCTGCCACCGCAGGCCCGCCCCGCACTCTGTGCCCCTCCGTCCCCGCCGGCCTGAGTGCGCCAGAGCCCCCAATCAGCGGCTCTTTTAACCCCATCCTGTCTGAGCAAAAAACAGACGCCCTCCAGCGATCTACACGCAGTGGCAGGGCCAAATCCAAAGCTTAGCCCTGGGAGCTGTGAGAACAAAGAAGAGAAAGGGAAATCTCTCCCAGCAGCCTCAGAAGCAACGGATTAAAGCTCCACAATCAACTTGATATACCCTGCATCTATGGAATACCTGAATAGACAACCAATCATCCCAAATTAAGGAAGTGGACTTTAGGAGCAAGATCTATGATTTTTTCCCCTTTCCTCTTTTTGTGAATGTGTATGTGTATGCTTCTGTGTGAGATCTTGTCTGTATAGTCTTGCTTCCACCATTTGTCCTAGGGTTCTATCCGTCCATGTTTTTTTTAAATTTTTTTTCTTAATAATTAATTTTAATAACAATATTATACTTTACCTTCGTTCTTTCTTTCTTTCTTTCCGTCCTTCCTTCCCTCCTTTAGACAACGAATCATCCCAAATTGAGGAGGTGGTCTCTGACAGCAAGATTTAGGATTTTTCCCCATTTACCTCTTTTAGTGAGGGTGTATGTGTATGCTTCTGTGTAAGATTTTGTCTGTATAGCTTTGCTGCCAACATTTGTCCTAAGGTTCTTTCCGTCCCTTTTTTTTTTTTTCTAAATAAGAATTTTTTAATTCAATAACTTTATTATACTTTATTTTATTTTTACTGTATCTTCTTTCTTTCTGTCTTTTTTCCTTCTTTCCCTCCTTCCTTCCTTCCTCCCTCCCTCCCTCCTTTCTTTCCTTCTTGCCTTCTTTCCTTCTTTGCTTCTTTCTTTCTTTCTTCCTTCCTTCCTACCCTCCTTTCCTTCTTTCTTTCCTCATACTTCTACTAATTCCCTCTACTTTTTCTCCCTTTTATCCTGAGCCGTGTGGATGAAAAGCTTTTGGTGCTCCAGCCAGGAGGCAGGGCTCTGCCTCTGAGGTAGGAGAGCCAACTTCAGGACACTGATCAACAAGAGACCTCCCAGCTCCACATAATATCAAACGGCGAAAATCTCCCAGAGACCTCCATCTTAACAACAGCACCCAGCTTCACTCAACGACCAGCAAGCCACAGTGCTGGAAAACCTATGCCAAACAACTAGCAAAACAGGAACACAACCTCACCCATTAGCAGAGAGGCTGCCTAAAATCATAATAAGGCCACAGACACCCCCAAACACACCACCAGACGTGAACCTGCCCACTAGAGAGACAAGATCCAGCCTCATCCACCACAACACAGGCACTAGTCCCCTCCACCAGGAAGCCTACACAACCCACTGAACCAACCTTAGCCACTGGAGACAGACATCAAAAACAGGAGGAACTACGAACCTGCAGCCTGCAAAAAGGAGACCCCAAACACAGTAAGATAAGCAAAATGAGAAGACAGAAAAACACACAGCAGATAAAGGAGCAAGATAAAAATGCACCAGACCTAACAAATGAAGAGGAAATAGGCAGTCTACCTGAAAGAGAATTCAGAATAATGATAGTAAGGTTGATCCGAAATCTTGGAGATAGAATGGACAATAGATTGGACAAAATGCAAGAATCAGTTAACAAGGACCTAGAAGAACTAAAGATGAAACAAGCAACGATGAACAACACAATAAATGAAATTAAAAGTACTCTAGATGGGATCAATAGCAGAATAACTGAGGCAGAAGAACGGATAAGTGACTTGGAAGATAAAATAGTGGAAATAACTACTGCAGAGCAGAATAAAGAAAAAAGAATGAAAAGAACTGAGGACAGTCTCAGAGACCTCTGGGACAACATTAAACGCACCAACATTCGAATTATAGGGGTTCCAGAAGAAGAAGAGAAAAAGAAAGGGACTGAGAAAATATTTGAAGAGATTATAGTTGAAAACTTCCCTAACATGGGAAAGGAAATAGTTAATCAAGTCCAGGAAGCACAGAGAGTCCCATACAAGATAAATACAAGGAGAAATACGCCAAGACACATATTAATCAAACTGTCAAAAATTAAATACAAAGAAAGCATATTAAAAGCAGCAAGGGAAAAACAACAAATAACACATAAGGGAATCCCCATAAGGTTAACAGCTGATCTCTCAGCAGAAACCCTACAAGCCAGAAGAGAGTGGCAGGACATACTGAAAGTGATGAAGGAGAAAAACATGCAGCCAAGACTACTCTACCCAGCAAGGATCTCATTCAGATTTGATGGAGAAATTAAAACCTTTACAGACAAGCAAAAGCTGAGAGAGTTCAGCACCACCAAACCAGCTTTACAACAAATGCTAAAGGATCTTTTCTAGGCAAGAAACACAAGAGAAGGAAAAGACCTATAATAACGAACCCAAAACAATTTAGAAAATGGGAATAGGAACATACATATCGATAATTACCTTAAATGTAAATGGACTAAATGCTCCCACCAAAAGACACAGATTAGCTGAATGGATACAAAAACAAGACCCTTACATATGCTGTCTACAAGAGACCCACTTCAGACCTAGAGACACATACAGACTGAAAGTAAGGGGATGGAAAAAGATATTCCATGTAAATGGAAGCCAAAAGAAAGCTGGAGTAGCAATTCTCATTTCAGACAAAATAGACTTTAAAATAAGGACTATTAAAAGAGACAAAGAAGGACACTACATAATGATCAAGGGATCGATCCAAGAAGAAGATGTAACAATTGTAAATATTTATGCACCCAACATAGGAGCACCTCAATACATAAGGCAAATACTAACAGCCATAAAAGGGGAAATCGACAGTAACACATTCATAGTAGGGGACTTAAACACCCCACTTTCACCCATGGACAGATCATCCAAAATGAAAATAAATAAGGAAACACAAGCTTTAAATGATACATTAAACAAGATGGACTTAGTTGATATTTATAGGACACTCCATCCAAAAACAACAGAATACACATTTTTCTCAAGTGCTCATGGAACATTCTCCAGGATAGATCATATCTTAGGTCACAAATCAAGCCTTGGTAAATTTAAGAAAATTGAAATTGTATCAAGTATCTTTTCTGACCACAACGCCATGAGACTAGATATCAATTACAGGAAAAGATCTGTAAAAAATACAAACACATGGAGGCTAAACAATACACTACTTAATAATGAAGATATCACTGAAGAAATCAAAGAGGAAATCAAAAAATACCTAGAAACAAATGACAATGGAGACACAACGACCCAAAACCTGTGGGATGCAGCAAAAGCAGTTCTAAGGGGGAAGTTTATAGAAATACAAGCCCACCTTAAGAAGCAGGAAACATCTCGAATAAACAACCTAACCTTGCACCTCAAGCAATTAGAGAAAGAAGAACAAAAAAACCCCAAAGCTAGCAGAAGGAAAGAAATCATAAAAATCAGATCAGAAATAAATGAAAAAGAAATGAAGGAAACAATAGCAAAGATCAATAAAACTAAAAGCTGGTTCTTTGAGAAGATAAACAAAATAGATAAACCACTAGCCAGACTCATCAAGAAAAAAAGGGAGAAGACTCAAATCAATAGAATTAGAAATGAAAAAGGAGAGGTAACAACTGACACTGCAGAGATAAAAGAGATCATGAGAGATTACTACAAGCAACTCTATGCCAATAAAATGGACAATCTGGAAGAAATGGACAAATTCTTAGAAATGCACAACCTGCCAAGACTGAATCAGGAAGAAATAGAAAATATGAACAGACCAATCACAAGCACTGAAATTGAAACTGTGATTAAAAACCTTCCAACAAAGAAAAGCCCAGGACCAGATGGCTTCACAGGAGAATTCTATCAAACATTTAGAGAAGAGTTAACACCTATCCTTCTCAAACTCTTCCAAAATATAGCAGAGGGAGGACCACTCCCAAACTCCTTCTACGAGGCCACCATCACCTTGATACCAAAACCAGACAAGGATGTCACAAAGAAAGAAAACTACAGGCCAATATCACTGATGAACATAGATGCAAAAATCCTCAACAAAATACTAGCAAACAGAATCCAACAGCACATTAAAAGGATCATACACCATGATCAAGTGGGGTTTATTCCAGGAATGCAAGGATTCTTCAATATACGCAAATCTATCAATGTGATAAACCATATTAACAAATTGAAGGAGAAAAACCATATGATCATCTCAATAGATGCAGAGAAAGCTTTTGACAAAATTCAACACCCATTTATGATAAAAACCCTGCAGAAAGTAGGCATAGAGGGAACTTTCCTCAACATAATAAAGGCCATATATGACAAGCCCACAGCAAACATCATCCTCAATGGTGAAAAACTGAAAGCATTTCCACTAAGATCAGGAACAAGACAAGGTTGCCCACTCTCACCACTATTATTCAACATTGTTTTGGAAGTTTTAGCCACAGCAATCAGAGAAGAAAAGGAAATAAAAGGAATCCAAATCGGAAAAGAAGAAGTAAAGCTGTCACTGTTTGCAGATGACATGATACTATACATAGAGAACCCTAAAGATGCTACCAGAAAACTACTAGAGCTAATCAATGAATTTGGTAAAGTGGCAGGATACAAAATTAATGCACAGAAATCTCTGGCATTCCTATATACTAATGATGAAAAATCTGAAAGTGAAATCAAGAAAACACTCCCATTTACCATTGCAACAAAAAGAATAAAATATCTAGGAATAAACCTACCTAAGGAGACAAAAGACCTGTATGCAGAAAATTATAAGACACTGATGAAAGAAATTAAAGATGATACAAATAGATGGAGAGATATACCATGTTCTTGGATTGGAAGAATCAACATTGTGAAAATGACTCTACTACCCAAAGCAATCTATAGATTCAATGCAATCCCTATCAAACTACCACTGGCATTTTTCACAGAACTAGAACAAAAAATTTCACAATTTGTATGGAAACACAAAAGACCCCGAATAGCCAAAGCAATCTTGAGAACGAAAGAAGGAACTGGAGGAATCAGGCTCCCTGACTTCAGACTATACTACAAAGCTACAGTTATCAAGACGGTATGGTACTGGCACAAAAACAGAAAGATAGATCAATGGAACAGGATAGAAAGCCCAGAGATAAACCCATGCACATATGGACACCTTATCTTTGATAAAGGTGGCAGTAATGTACAATGGAGAAAGGACAGCCTCTTCAATAAGTGGTGCTGGGAAAACTGGACAGGTACATGTAAAAGTATGAGATTAGATCACTCCCTAACACCATACACAAAAATAAGCTCAAAATGGATTAAAGACCTAAATGTAAGGCCAGACACTATAAAACTCTTAGAGGAAAACATAGGCAGAACACTCTATGACATAAATCACAGCAAGATCCTTTCTGACCCACCTCCTAGAGTAATGGAAATAAAAACAAAAATAAACAAATGGGACCTAATGAAACTTCAAAGCTTTTGCACAGCAAAGGAAACCATAAACAGGACCAAAAGACAACCCTCAGAATGGGAGAAAATATTTGCAAATGAAGCAACCAACAAAGGATTAATCTCCAAAATTTACAAGCAGCTCATGCAGCTCAATAACAAGAAAACAAACAACACAATCCAAAAATGGGCAGAAGACCTAAATAGACATTTCTCCAAAGAAGATATACAAACTGCCAACAAACACATGAAAGAATGCTCAACATCATTAATCATTAGAGAAATGCAAATCAAAACTACAATGAGATATCATCTCACACCAGTCAGAATGGCCATCATCAAAAAATCTAGAAACAATAAATGCTGGAGAGGGTGTGGAGAAAAGGGAACACTCTTGCACTGCTGGTGGGAATGTGAATTGGTTCAGCCACTATGGAGAACAGTATGGAGGTTCCTTAAAAAACTACAAATAGAACTACCATATGACCCAGCAATCCCACTACTGGGCATATACCCTGAGAAAACCAAAATTCAAAAAGAGTCATGTACCAAAATGTTCATTGCAGCTCTATTTACAATAGCCCGGAGATGGAAACAACCTAAGTGCCTGTCATCAGATGAATGGATAAAGAAGATGTGGCACATATATACAATGGAATATTACTCAGCCATAAAAAGAAACGAAATTGAGCTATTTGTAATGAGGTGGATAGACCTAGAGTCTGTCATACAGAGTGAAGTAAGTCAGAAAGAAAAAGACAAATACCGTATGCTAACACATATATATGGAATTTAAGAAAAAAAATGTCATGAAGAACCTAGGGGTAAAGCAGGAATAAAGACGCAGACCTCCTAGAGAACGGACTTGAGGTTATGGGGAGGGGGAAGGGTGAGCTGTGACAGGGCGAGAGAGAGTCATGGGCATATACACACTAACAAACGTAGTAAGGTAGATAGCTAGTGGGAAGCAGCCACATGGCACAGGGATATTGGCTCGGTGCTTTGTGACAGCCTGGAGGGGTGGGATAGGGAGGGTGGGAGGGAGGGAGACGCAACAGGGAAGACATATGGGAACATATGTTTATGTATGACTGATTCACTTTGTTATAAAGCAGAAACTAACACACCATTGTAAAGCAATTATACCCCAATAAAGATGTTAAAAAAAAAAAAAATCAGGTCCCTAACAAAATGTGTTAAGACCTCTATGTTGAATATTATAAAACTTTATGGAAAGACAGTAAATAAGATTTAAATTAATGAAGAGACATATATTACTCATACTTTAGAAGACTCAGTGTTATAGAGATTTCAGTTCTCCCCATTATGGTTGTGTGTGTGTGTGTGTGTGTGTAAATTGACAAATGGCTCTAAAGTTTACACAAAAGTACAAATACTCAAGAATATCTAAGACACTTAAAGAAGAATCAAATATCAAGATTTATTTTGAAATATGATAATTATAACAATATGGTTTTGATGCAGGGAGAGACAAATTAAGCTAATGAAACAGTATAGAAACCCAGAAATAGACCCATTCGTATGTGTATATTTGCTTTATGACAGAGATGATGCTGTATATCAGTGGGGAAAGGAAATATTTTTTTTTCAGTAAATAGGGCTGAACAAATGGGTTATCCTTATTGGAAAAAGAAAGAAAGAGATTAAAACAGAGTTTACAGTATATACAAAATTTATTTCCAAGTAAATTAAAATACCAACTAGAAAAGTTAAACTGTAAAACTTTAGTAGAAAAATGTCTTTATTACCTCAGGTTAGGAATGAATGTATTAAGATGCCAAAAGAAAACAAGACAAAGTTAAATAAATTCTACTAAATTAAAATAAATAAATTCTGTTAATCAAAAGATAGCATTGAGAAAGAGAAAAAGATAAGCCACAAATGGAAGAAGATAGTTGTAATATATATAACTAATAAAGAATCTGTATATAAAGTACTCTTACAAATAAACAAGAAAAAGGGAAAAACCTGATGGAGAAATGAACAAAAGATGTGTTAGTCACTTCATAAAGGATGAAATCTCAATAATCAATGAGCACATAGAAAGATGCCCACCCTCATTAGTAACCAGAGAAATAAAAATTTAAACCACATTGATATACAAATATTCATTCAACAGATTGAAGAAATTTTAAAGTCTAACAGTGCTAAATGCCAGTGAGGATGTGAAGCAAAGGGAGCTCTCATATACTGTCAGTAGACATAAAAATTGGCTCCGCCATCTTTGACAATGGGGTTTCAAAGCTGAACATGTGCATATGTCATGACCCAGCATTTCCACTCCTAGATCCATACCTTAGAGAAAGTCTTGCACACATGCACCAAAAGATATGCACAGGAAACTTTCATACAACTCAGATAGCTGGCAACATGGGAATGGGTGAATAAATTATGATACAAGCTAATAATCTTTTATACAAAACACAGTGAGTTTTTTTTAATTTCAGAAAGACAGTAGACTATTGTGTATACATATATATACACATATATAAACATGTACAAATATACACATATACATAGGTACATACATATACATGTATAATATACATATATGTACCTATGTATACATACATTTATATATACATAGATATATGATGCAACACCCCAGATTCAAACACATAATATTTACTGAAGCAAATACATGAATTTTCACACTAAATTGGATCAATAAATACCATAAACATCAGTTCAAGTTTTTTACTTTATGAATTTCAAAAAAAAGATATTCACATGATGAAATAGCATAGAGCAAAGAAAGTGAATAAACTATAGCTACACGATCATCATGGATGATTCAGAAACATAATGATAAGTGGAAGAAGTTAATCAAAAATAGCAAAACTAACTATCTTATTTAGGGACACATAATTGTGGCAACATCATAAACAAAGCAAGGCAATGATTAACGATGGATATTACTAGGGGGAAGTCCGGGACATGATCAGGTAGTACTCTATTTGTTACTCCCTTAATTTTAAATTTTACATATATATATATATACTTAAATCATATTTATACACACACATACTTTTGTATATATCATACATTTCACAATAAAAAGTAAAAGACATTAAGGCTATTGATTTTTATATATTGATTTTATAACTAAGCCACCTTATTATTCTTGTATTGTTTCTAATACTTTTCCCACCAATTATTTTGGTTTGTATATGATAGTATCAACCGCCTATAATGATAATTTTGTTTTCTCCTTTCTAATATTGATACTTATTTCTTTTTTCTTATAATTGCATTAGCCAATGCTTCTAGATCAATGCTGAAATAACAGTGATGGTCTTTTTCTCGGCACCGCTCATGGATCTCCCCTGCAGTGTTCCCCCATTAAATGTGTAAGGAACTTTTGCATGGTCAAAATAGTCTGGGGATGAACTAAACCACTTGGAAAGACAGGCAGTGAGCCTCTGTGAACTAGAGCTTTAGTTTGTTGCTGGTTTGTCATTGCACAGATGTGGGAGACCCTGACATCATCCCACGGCTCCCCATGGAGCCAAATGGAAGGGGCCAAAATGAAACAAGCACGGCCAATGGGCAGGAAGGCAGACACACCATCAGTGATGAGCTCATGCAAAGGCCAGACTGAGTGCCCTGCAGAGCCCAGGTTCACATCAGGCTCACCTTCAATCACAAAATTGATCACAAACAGGCTGGAGGGAGTCCTCCGCCTCAAACCAGACACCTGCCTGCCTGTGACAGATCTATCCCCACAGGCCATTCTCTGAGCCGAGCACAGCTGAATCCAGAACAAACACGTCTCTCAAAGGGCCTGTGTTTCACTTAATAGAGTTCAAATTGAGTGTCCAGAAACTTTGATGCTTATTTCCTTGATGTCTTCTGCGGCAGGTGTAGGGATTCCCCATTCCCCTTCCCGCCCACATCTCAGGACCTCCTAAACAGAGAAGGCTGCCTCTACCAGAACTTACCAATTATTTAAAAACAGTTCCCGAGATGAGTTGCTGAAAGGCTGGCTGAAAACATTAGGGGTCTGTATATATAATACACCTGCAGAACTTCCAGGTGGGAGGTGTGTTAATAATTGCTTCCAGAGCCTGGGTGGGCAACAACACTGAAACTTTAAAAACAAAAACCGCTTTGGGGGCTTCCCTGGTGGCGCAGTGGTTGAGAGTCCGCCTGCCGATGCAGGGGACATGGGTTCGTGCCCCAGTCCGGGAAGATCCCACATGCCGTGGAGTGGCTGGGCCCCTTAGCCATGGCCACTGAGCCTCCGCGTCCGGAGCCTGTGCTCCGCAACGGGAGAGACCACAACAGTGAGAGGCCCACGTACCGCAAAAAAAAATACAGTTTTGGGCTTCCCTGGTGGCGCAGTGCTTGAGAATCTGCCTGCCAATGCAGGCGACACGGGTTCAAGCCCTGGTCTGGGAGGGTCCCACATGCCTTGGAGCAACTGGGCCCGTGAGCCACATTACTGAGCCTGCGCGTCTGGAGCTTGTGCTCCGCGACAAGAGTAGGCCACGACAGTGAGAGGCCCACGCACCGCAATGAAGAGTGGCCCCCGCTCGCCGCAACTAGAGAAAGCCCTCGCACAGAAATGAAGACCCAACACAGCCAAAAATAAATAAATAAAATTTAAAGAAAAAGAAAGAAAATAAACTTGTTTTTTAAAAATAAAAATACAATTTCAAAAGTCCCATCCCAGGCTAATGGAATTAGAATCTCAAGATGATAGGGCATGGGAATGAGAGTTTTTAATAAGTGATATTAGTTAGCTATTACTACAAAATAGCTTACTATTTTGAAACCACCGCAAAACCCAGTGGCTTAAAGCAGTGAGCGTTTATTATTTCTCATGAATCTACAGGTCAGCTGAGCAGTCCTCAGCCTGACTCATGCATGCATCTGTGGTCATCTGTACTTTGGGTTGGTAGTTTTACTGACTTGGATGGGCCCTCTCATTTGAGGATGTTGGGCTGCCTAAGGCTGGTCTACAATGAGATGGACTGAGACAACTGGGTTCCCATGCCCATGGTCTTTCCTCTTCCTGTAGGCTAGCCTGGGCTTGTTGAGGGCTCTGAGAGAGTTAAAGCAAGCAAGACTTCTTGCGGCTTAAGCTTGCAACAGGTACACTGTCACTTCCACCTCATTCTATTGGCCAAAGCAAGTCATAAGACCAGTCCAGATTCACAGGGAAAGGGTGTAGGTGCTACTTCTTCATGGGAGGAGCTCAAAGTTCCACTGAAAGAAGCTTGGGTGTTGGGAGGGATGAAAACTGGGGACAATTTTGCAATCAATCTTCTATACATCTCCCCTAATGAGCCTAATGCAGACAGCCTGGCCTCAATCTACACACCGTCCGTGTATTCCAGGCAATCAATGCCTACACAGAAAATACCTACAGGGAAGGCTACTCAAGGCCTTCCATTGTATCATGCATCCATGGGCCTTAATTAATTCTCACAATCCAGAGCCTGTGCATTGTTACTAGGACCAGAACCTCAACCTTGTCAGCACTGCAAAGGTAGTCTTAGGCCTGGGTGACCCCAACCAACTCACAAAAGCCTCAATTCTTACCAACCAAAGGCCAATCAATTCCTTTACATAGAACATATAAGCAGCCACCCAGACATTTGGATCAGTGTTCTTTTCCTATAAGCAGAGACATGGGAACGCAAATGAGAATCAGAGAGCTGCTCTATGTATCACGTAGGGCCATTGATAGAAAAACCAGCTCAAACTGACTGAAGCAAAGAGAGAAGTATGGGTCACACAGTACATTTGTGTAGGTCTGGCTATAGGTCCATCTTGACCTAGGAGCTCAAATCACGCCTTCCTGCTCAGCCACTCTACCTTTTGGCTCCGGCTTCTGCTATCTGGGCTTCAATCTCAAGCTGCATTAGGATACTCAGCAAAGCCAGGCTCACAACTTCATAGGCTCAAGGTCAACTGAAAAATAGAATATGCTTATCTCTCAATATTCCAGCAAAATCTCGTTTCTTCCTAGTGACTCTTACTGGATCATATGCCCATCTCTACACCAATCCCTGTGGGGGAGAATGTGCTCTTCTATATTCTAATGGGGAGAGACTGACAATAAATAGGAATTGCAGTACGTTAGATGGTGATATGGTTACAGGGAAAAATACATAGACGGAGAGTAGAAAATGTTGGGCTAGGGGCCCAATTTTACATGAGATGGCCAGAGAAGACGTCCCTGAGAAGCGTGGAGTGAATATGAGGCTGGGAAAGGTGTGCAAATGCCTGGAGAAGGGCATTCCAAAAAGGGAACAGCTGGTGCAAAGGCCCTGAGGCAGGAGTGGCTGGTCTCATTGGATAAGACAGCCAGCGGCCTCTGTTAGATTCTAAGGGCAGACCTACCAAGAGGTGCAGACACTGAGCTGGCCTGACCTGAGTCGACCATGGAGGCACTTCTCACATGTAAACTCTCTGGTCCATACATTCTGAGACACCTTCCTGGCCCTTCAGAGGGACTATGGTTGGATCAAATGTTTTCACCTCCTCCTTGTATAGAAGAAACCAGAGACACTTTAATCCTCAGTCTTTCTTAGTCTTTGTCAATCATAACATTGAGATTTTTGAGGATCATGCACCAGGTATTTTGCAGAATATCCCTTAAATTGAGGTTTATCAGATGTTCCTTATTATCAGATCCAAGTTACACATTTTGGGTAGAAATACCACAGCAGTGCTGGTGTGTCTTGCTGAGGGTGTCATATTAGGAGGCCCATGACATCAACTTGTCCCATTCAAGATATTAACTTTGATCACCTGGTTAAGGTGGTGTCCATCGGGCTTCTCCTCTGTAATGTTTCTACTTTTCTCTTTATATCGTTAGGTATCTTGTTGAGAGATACTTAAGGATTATATTAATATCCTAATTCTTATCAAACTTTCACCTACTACTTGTTTTTTTATTGGAGTAGAATTGCTTTACAATGTTGTGCTAGTTTCTGCTGTACAATGAAGTGAATCAGCTATATGTATATATATATCCCCTCCCTCTTGGGCCTCCCTTCCACCGTCCCCCCATCCCACCCATCTAGGTCACCACAGAGCACCGAGCTGAGCTCCCTGTGCTATACAGCAGGTTCCCACTAGCTATCTGTATTACACATGGTTGGGTATATATGTCAATCCCAGTGTCCCAGTTCATCTCACCCTCCTCTTCCCCACCATGTCCTCATGTCCTTTCTCTACATCTGCGTCTCTATCCCACCCACTACTTTTAAGAACTTGTTTGAATTTCCCAGGTGATTCAAATGTGCAACCAGGGCTCAGGACATTCTCTGGAGCTTCCCTGGACCTGGATCCCACTTTTAAAACTAAGAGAGAGAAATATTACACAGTGTCCTCACAGAACTCTGGTTGCTGTGGGCACAGAGAAATATAGACTATTGCAGCATCACCCACTGTGGCTTAGCATTGTGGGAACACTGTGGGGAGAAGCATCTGACCCAGACAGAGGACCAGAGTCTACAACACTTCTGGCCCAGTGGCTCTTAGCCTGGGACACTTCCTCATCAGAGTCTGACCTGCCACAAAAGGGGGCTTCGTGCTCACTGCCCTGGGGAATCGCCCAAGACCTTGTGCCCTTCTGGCTTCAGCAGGTGAAGCAGGACAGAGCAGCCAGGAAGTGGGTGCCATATAGGGTGACCAACTGTCCCAGTTCTCCTGGGACTGATGAGATGCCCTGGACATGGCATCTGGTTTCAGTGCTGAAACCAGGAAAGTCCCCAGCAAAACAGCATAAACTGATCACCCCAACAAGCTACTTTAGCTTAGACATACCTGGTGCACAGCAACCAAGATCTATGCCCAGAGGCGATCCAGAAATCCAGACTGAAAATAACTAACCTAAGAGATTGGGACAACTCTGACTGCTTTTTAAGAAATTGATAGAAAGTGCACGGCAAGATTACTGAGAAGGGTGGGAGTGTGTGTGGGGGGGGGTGGGGGGTGGGGGGGTGGTCTGTGTTGGAGACAATTGGGACGCAGAGGCCAAGTGGGACTGAAAGAAATTCATGGACCCAAATTGACCGATGACTGATGTGAACCAGAAAATGGAGATGAGGTGCCCTCCTTCCTCCAAGTTCCCACAGGCTTCTCTCCTCCAGAGCTCTGGCAGCTGTTAGAGAACTTAGGCACTAAAATGATTATGGTATCCAGCCCTCTACCCTCCTCTGCACACATCCACACACAATATATGATTCCAAAAAATAAAATGTAAGGAATTCCAATAAAATTTGCATTTCTCCCCCTTTGTCATGACACATCTGCCGGTGTTCTAAAGGTGCACTGGACCTGCCCACAGGGTCATCCAGCCCTGCCCCTCACAGTGTAATGGCCTGCTGACCTAGGTGTCTTCTGCTCAATACTGGAAGTTCCCACTGGGCAGGCATTCTGCCTAAATCATCTTCATAGGCCCAGCCAGGGCTGGGCATAAGCACCAACTAGATGGCATTCTCCAATGAGGTGATGTGAAGAGAGTTTAATAAAGGGTTATTTACAAAGGTGTGCAAAGTGGTTCTCAACCTTGCCACACATAAAATGTCAAGAAGAGTCTTAAATATTACTGCTGCCCAGGTCTCGTCCCCAGAGAATCTGATCCAATTTGTCTAGAGCTGCACTGTTGAAATTGAAATGCATTTTAAGTGTAGGATATGCACCAGATTTAGGAGGCTTTGTAGAAAAAAAAAAAAAAAAGAATGCAAAATATCTTATTAATAATTTTTAGAATGACTTCTTGATGAAATGAAAATATTACAGAAATTAATTGTATCTGTTTTATTTTTTACTTTTAATAATGTGGCTACTAGAAAATCTAAGATTACATATGTAGCTCAGATTCTCTTTCTGATGGACAGCACTGGTCCAGAGCACAGCCTGGGCATCAGGCTGGCATATTTTTTAAACTCCTCAGATGATTCTAATGTGCAACCAAGGTTGAGAAGCATTGGCTCAGAGAAATCAAAAGAGACAATGCAGTAGCCTGTGACTAGCAATAGCAGGGAGCATTTAGCCTGCAAGGGCAAGGGGAGGAGGTGATTACAGGAACAGAAGGAGGGTAGCTCTATGAAGAGAACTGCTTGGCAGGAGCTGTGGTCTTTAGTGGAGGAATGAGGTAGACTCCAGTTCAGTAGGGGAAGTCAGGGAAATAAACACCCTGATCCCTCTCTCCTCCTGCCTTGATCCCCCACTGGTAATCCCCATTGTCTGAACCCAGTTGACAGCCAAATGACAGGGAAGCAAAGTTGATGCAGCCCATCCAGGTCAACCTCCCTGGCCAGAAGCAAGACTGGAAAGGGTGGAGAGTGGATTTGAAGGGGCAAAGCGAAGAGATCCAACTCAGGCACTTAATGCGTGTTCTGGGGATAAATGAAGAGCCCACAGATAAAACAGATAAACACTTAGAGTAGTAATACTGACCACAGGTAGACTGCATACCTTCCATCTCTCCAGTCCTGAGCTCTGGATTAATATCTAATGGGAAATTCAATCAGCAGCATTTGAGTCGCTCAGAAGAGTTTTCAAAGCTAGGAAATTCCTAGTCATCCTCTTTTCTCAAAAACTGTAATTTTGAAGTTCTTGGTTACTTCAGTTCCTGCAGAAAAAAAAAAAAATGTTGACTAATAATACTAATAACCACAAGAGGTTTCTATGTATTGAGTGCTTACCATGTGCCAGGCCCAGGGCAGGGCACGGCACGTAAATCATAGCGCAGTGTGCCTCTATGCCTCATCTCAGTTTCACAGTGGAAAATACATATTATGCATCAGGATGTAAAAATGGAACTGTGTTTGTCTCAATTCATCCTGAGGTCCCAAAGATGGAAAAGAAAAATGTTTAATACAAGTTATCCTTGCATTCAAAAGGATGCAATGTTTTTATAGGGTATACTAAGTTATCATTAATAGGGTCTGCCTGTATTCTGGCTGCAGGGACAGTGGACACCGGGGCATGGCCTTCTCCCTGTCATCACAAGAGTGCAAGAGACCAAGCCAAACCATTCAGACACCTATGAAGCTTGTGTCATAATTACTATTGTTCCATTGTCAAATCTAAGATCGACAGGGTAGCAAACTATACTCTGCCCATTCTAATGCACTGAAGGAACACATGGCAGAGGGAGGGAATGCAGAACTGTGATCAGAAGCCAATCCAAGTGATCATAGTAACAACCAAATAACCAAAGAGAAAAGAAGCAGTTGACATCCCCAACCCCACATCAGGCCCCCAGCTCAAAGCAGGCTGGGAATATTCACAGAGAGGAGATGCTTTCAACTCGATAAGAGTGTGAAGTTATTTGATTATGGCACTGGATGGGACATTGTAATGATGGAAATGAAAACTTCCTTGAGATTAAAACTGGTCAGAGAACATGTTGGCATCTGAGAGTGACCTACAAAGAAAAGAGTACAAATTTATCCAAAATTCCAGCTAAGGCGAGGGAAAAACATACCTGCATGTCACGTTGAAATGCGCCATGGAGGAAAGTATGAGTTTCCTGCTAGAATCCCCGCTGAATCCAGGTCATGCGGCAACCAAACCACATACGCTATATTCCAACCTGCAATTTGGCCGTTTGTTTGACGTTATTCACATAGAAAAACCAACATCTTTGTCCTTAGAATGTTTATTTAGTTTAATACGCTATAAACACAGTTTGAGAAAGAATATTCCTAAGAGCAGCCTTTAAAAATTGTCTTTACCCACCTCCAAAATATTTACAGAAAAGATGAAAATCAGAATGTTTTCAACCATGCCTAAAAGAAATCTGTCGTGTTCTAGTTAAGATTCACAGAAGGGGAAAGAAAAAGTCTGTCACAATTAAATTCAAAGCAAAAAAAAAAAAAAAACCCTGCTGTTCAGAAGCCAGAAACTATGAGGTTCATTCTTCATGGACTCGGAGAAACATTCCCTCCTCAGCAAAGCTCTTTTTAGGTGAAAGGAACTGAGGCCATGGTTGTATTAAACGGACTCATTTTCCCTTCTGGGACTTGTCTGATAAGACACAGATTGTGAGAAAATCAAGTTACTGGGCCGTGTCTTTGCACAGGCCTGTGTGCAAAAGACCACCCTCCCCACGTTCCTCCCCACCCTGCCAGGACAATCGCCCTGAGGTGGAGGCCACTCAAAGGAGGCCACTCGGCAGCCATTGTTTCACAAATGGCACCATCACAACTGCTAGGAGTCAGATTCTAGGAAGTCGCTGAGCCCCTTCCCCAGCAGAGCCCACCTTCCTCTGAGGGTCTTATAGTCTTGACGTGTTAAGATCAACTTACTTTTCCCTACCCGCTCAAACCCTTTACTAAAGGGTTTGTGCCTTTTCATATGACCCTCATCCCTGAAAACGGATGTCAACTGAGCTGATATTTTGTTCTATCTGAAAATGACAACTCACATTCCCCTACTTTCGTGCATAAAATGTAACTCTGCAATTTCTTAGATAAAAGTCAGGTTCTCTCATCTTCTCAGGGATGAATACCTTGTCTTGTTCATCTCCATGTTCCCGGTCTCTGGCACAGTGCTCGGCACTGTATGCATTTAGTGTTTGAGATCACATGAATAAGTAAAGGATCCAGGGGTCAGAGGAGACTCCTGCATGTGTAGGTGACTAAGGGATAACTGAGAAAGAAGGACAAAGCAAGGCATGATATGATTTCTGCACGTGCTTTCCCCCTTCTTTCCCGTGTGCCCAACATCTTTGGGGCCCCAGGGCTGGTAGTAACCAGTAAGAAGAGTAAAGAGGTCCTAGTGTAGGACAGGTTGGAGCCACTGTAGTCCCTGCTTTCCTCTTTATAGTCGGGCCTGGCTTCATGGGCAGTAGCACAGGGCCCTGTATTCAGAAGGCCCCCGTGCTTGGCTTAATGCTCTGTGCTGCCTTCTTGAAATTATTAATAATTTTGAATAAGGGGGTCCTGCCTGCAGTTTCATTCTGGGAGCCTTGCAAATTATGTAGCTGGTCTCTTTATAGTATAACATAGGGAGGTCTGGGGGAGGGAGTGGGGGAGGGTGGGTAATACTAAGTTTCTGCCCAACAGGGATGTTCCAAGAGCCTGTTGCCTTCACTGGTCTCCTAAAAACAAATGCAGGCATCCTCCAGGGGACGTCCTCAGCTCAGCACCACCTCCCTCCCTCCAGCATGTGAACTTGAACTGTGAACTGATTTTCAGCATCAAACCCACAGGCTTGAGTGGAGAACAAAGAAGTCTAGTTACCTTACCTTTGACTTTGATACTTATATTTATTTATTATCATTCTGTTTCCTGCTGGATAAGAATACTCTATTGGAATTTTTAAGGTCAAAACATTTCCCCAAAAGTGTATACGTAATATGCAAAAAAACTTCCATTTTTTTGGTTAAACTCTGCCAACAATCCCACTTCTCCTATATCTAATTTGACTTCATTTTTCTTAGAATTGTCATAAACAATTTTAAATAGAACTTGTTCATTCTCAGTAATTCTTTGTTCTTTAACTGTTGCTTCAGAGAATCATATTTCCAGGGCAACTTCTCATGTGGTCACCCTTACAATAATGTAATCAATCAAATTTAGGCTCACAGAAAAATTTATTAACTCAGCAGAGAGAAGCCTCCTGCCAGGTGCTTAGCTGAATTATTAATATTGGAAATGAATGCTGAATTGATCACTAGAAAAACTTCTAAGTAGACATTGGTTTTAAAACTTGATTTCCTCATCCCTAATGAAAGACCTGCTCACACTATATTTCACTGTATAGAGATGTGTCGAAGCTGTACTTTCATTCTAATATCTGCTCTCATGAAAGCCCAATATGTCTTTATTTGCTCTGGGGTGTTTGAGCCCTGCTATTTTAACATATCAATCTGGAATCAGAAGCTACATGGTTACTATTTGTTCAAAAATCATTGTTGCTGTTATTTGTGCTTTCATTCGGCTTAATGTCCAGAGTAGGTGATTAATAACCACAATTGGCAATACATACACACATTGGTTTCAAGGAGTTTTTCTCTGTTTTGGGGCTGGTGCTGTGAAGGGCTGTAGCCATGAGCAGGCGGCCCTGGGGCTCTGTTCAGGCATCTCTCCACTGCCAGGTCTGATCAGGCAGGAAATTGTGGCCATTTCCTCCCATTCCGGAAAAGGCAGCCATGGTCTAGGGCAGGCAGAGCAATGGGGGTTAAGGCCAAGCTCAGCGCTCTGAGGGAAGGCTCCGAGAAAGGAAGGGCTAGGCTGTCCTTCAAGTTCCTTGCCTTCACAGCAGTCCAGGCCTAAGGGTGACCACGTGGAACTGGACAGATTTGAGCGAATGTGCACCAGCCCATCTGGTACTTTTCCCACCTCACCTCATGCCAGAGTCTCAGATCCACTCAGTTTCCAAGTCCTAAAGCCCATTTATACCCACAAAGATTGTAGGAAGTTAGGGTCAGCATCTCACGGAAAAATACTTTGGGGAAAATGTATCCATCATTATTCGTTTCTGGACATCATTCCTGTCTCACACACTGGTTACGTAACCCACCTATACGGGTCTCACTGTCCCAGTTTTCCCAGCCCAGTATGAATTCATAGGAATATTTTGTTATCTGTAAAAGAGTCGAAGGCTCTCCAAAGTTTCCTGTGAGCCTTAAAATGCTATGATTCTGTGATTCGAGGGGAGAGGAAGAGGTTTTTCTGTCATTTTCTCTTTCTCGGGGAGGAGAGGGCAGATGGAGAACAGGCTGGGGCAGAGACAGCCAGGAGAACCTGCAGGGGCAGCTGTAGTGAGGTAAGTAGAGTGTGGGGTTTGACACTTGGTGTGTGCCGTGGTATGTTATTTTATGCACATCTTAACGAAACTGCCTCAGGTGTTTCTGTGCATTGGAGTTTCAGAAGATCTGTTTCCCAACTGTTTTCTAATTTTGACAGCTCTCCAAAAGTTTACTTCAAATTGCCAGAATTCCTTTTGCTTTCTTTCAGCAAGTGCTTCAGCGCATCACTTTTATCAACGAAAGTGATAACGACGACAATAATAATAATTAAGGATGTGTTGTCCATAGAATTTTTAAAAGATTTTTGTGTTTTATGAGTCTATGAATCTGTGAGTTCTAGAACCCCTTTGTCTTGCAATCTTTCTCCCTTCCTCTCTCTCTCTCTGATGGTCTCCCCTCTCTCCCACCCCTCATCATTCTAAGGAGAGGGAGTTGTCTAGAACAGAGGTGGCCAGAATTTGTAAGCCATTTGCTCTCTCTTTCTGTAGCAGCTGAGGTGAGGCTTAGAGAAAAGAATCTGAGAGAAAATTTTGACCAGCATTTTACAAAGAAACTGAGGCCCAGAGAGTTTATTCTTCCTTAAGCACTGTTCCCATCCTCCACTGCTCACCAGCCTCCCATGCCCACATTTCATAAAGATGCAATGAAGCACAGCTGCAAGTAGCACGTTTGGGGCTCTCTGTGATTCAGCTCCAAACTACCTTTCCAGGGCTTTCCCCAACTACAACCCATCATGTACCCTTAAGTTTCCCAAGCTAACTTTCTCTCTATTCCTCATGTATCTATCATATTTATCTCTTTTAATGACATTACTTACAGAGTTTCTTCTGAGGAAAATGCCCTTCCTCCTTCCCCACATCCTGCAGTTTCAACTTTGTCCATCCCTCAAGGTCCAAGTCAAGTGCTTTGTCTTCCATAGGCCATCTGTGTCTCTCCAGACTCCCTGGAATGGCTCTTCCTTCAACACGTGCCAACCCCAGTGCTGGGTTGGTGGATTCAGAGCTGAATTGCGTGCTGTCCTTACATGTGACACATTCCCATTTTCATAACAAAGAATACCAGCTGGGATCCCATGAAGTATCTGTAAAATTTTTAAATAAATCCATGCTCTTCTAATCCTGAAGCAGCCTCCATTGGGTTGTCCATGTACGAAGCAGCTTGACTTCAAAACAAAACCCAAATTCAGTTTCAGCCTTTGTAGTTTTCACTGTGGACTCCTATTGGAATCCTTTTCCTTGGTGCATGATTGCTGAATACAAATGTCGTGTCGCTGCCAGTCAGCAGTCATACAGGCCTCTTTGGAACCTCAATTTCAGCTTCTCTGGAAGGTGGCTGCCCATCAGTTTGAAGGGCCCAAATCTGGCTTCCCAAAGTGCTCTTTGCATGTAGCCTCGATGTTAAGTCAGACCATCCCAAACATGCCCTGCAACATCATAAATTTTGAGCCACCAAGTGGAACTTTAGAGAGTGCCTCTTGCCTGGGTGAATTGTAAAATGAGTGCTCTCCAGTGCAGAGGGCCCAGGAAGGCCTCCAAGGAGAGCAGGTATATGTTCTATCTTGGCACCAGTCCACCTGAAAGGGTGCCTGCTGCCATCCGGCACGTCCAGGCTGCAACAAAGAGATGGGTTCTTGTTATGTCACAAGCCATCAAGTATTCTGTGTTTAGCTTTCTCACCTGGAGCCTTAGATGCTCTTAACCCCAGGATGTAGTCACTAGTGGTTTAAGTGATAAACCATATTATCCACCATGGCCCCATTTGGCTCTTTTTTCTGGCCAGTTATTTTTTTTCCTTTCTTTCTTTGTGCTTCGAAGAGGACAGGATGGAGAGTCGGTATTACACCTCTTAAACACCCAGGGGACCACAACCAACTTTCCTGGTCTGTGTTCCATTATCCAAAAAAGGAACAGGAAGGAAAGGACTGTAAAAATAAATGCATACCCTTCTTTCAAAATTCATGAGGAATGTTCATGATTTTTAACCAAAAGATGGCAAAATGTGATAAGTTGATAAACAATGCAAGCAGTACTGTTAACTGTTAAAGAAAAAAGAAAGAAAGAAATGCAAAGAGAAAAAGGAAATTCAACTCTAGGAATCTTAAATTCTGAAAAAAAAAAAAAAAGAGCTTAAAAAGATCTAGCAGGGAAAAGGCCTTCCAACTGTTGTCATCCTGCTATTGTAACCTGAGCGCCTCCAAGTTTTCAGACTCCCAAATCAGATCTAATTAAAAGAAAATGGAAAAGGACTTGGAGCCTTTTCAGCTCTGGAGAACATGCAGACAAATAAATTAAAAAGTGGGAGAAGTGGAACTAACCCAATAATCCATGAAAAGCTCATTTCCCTCCCCACCGCCACTGATGCAACAGTGTCCTTCCTCCCTCCCTGTTCTCTGGTTCAGGGGCAGTGAGTGAAGAAATTGGCTAACAAGATCAGAAAATTTAATTACAGTTTTGCCGTCCCCTTCCAAGAAGTTGGCTGTCACACTTCCCTTTGCCGATCTTCAGAAGGCACTGTCTCTGATGAGCTTCCCCTCTGCTCCGTCCCACTTATCTCCCTACTTCGGCTCAGGACGGTGGACACAGACACTTTCATTTGGGGCTTTAGGAGGATTAGATACAAAGATTAAAAGGGGCAGTTGGAAAAGGGAATGCCATTATCCCCTCATTTCCTTTGGTCTTCCTGAGCAACTTTGACTTGGTCTTATCCCAAAAGAAAGGCGCCCAAAAGCTTAGCATCCTTGCCTTCCAGACCTAAAGAAGCCCTGAGACCTTTTAGAAAAAGCACAGAAACCTGCATTCAAGTGTCATTTTGCAAACCAACTCAGAGATACAAGAAGGGCTTCCCTGAGCGAGATTTCTAACAAGATTCTGAAATGCTCAGGTCTCAAAATGAACAAACAAAAGAATAATGTGATCAAGTCATGATTTCCAGCAGGAAATCTGTCCTAGGGTAGCCAGAGATGTATGATCAAATCCAGGATGCAAACCATGGGAGAGTGACATGGAAAAGATGTCTTCAAAATTCAAAGTTCAGCTTATTAAAAAAAAAAAAAAGACTTTGCTTTTCCGTTACTAGGTAAAGTAAGGTAGCCAGACAAAATGTATAGAGCTTCCTGGCATTCATGGGACTGAGATGCTATTTCTCTTCACAAAATGTAGTAATCCCTGACATAATTGAACCACCACAAATCACCTCCTAGATTAGAACAAGACATATAAGCCCAGAAAAGGTAATAAGGGCAGCCTGCCTGCAGCAGCTTTAGGGATGTCTTGACTTGGCTTGGTCAGTGGTGGTGGGAAGACAGTGTGTTGGCAAGAAGAGGAGCCAGTCAAGGGCAGACAGGCAACAAATCCATAACTATAATCAAGAAAGATGAGAATGTTTCTTAAACTCTCCTTCTTAAGAGGTTGTATCAGTTTGGATTACATTTGACTGCATACAATGGAAACCCTCCTTGCAGGCAACAAGGAGTCCAAAAGCAGGCAATCCAGTGTGGCTGCAACGGCTCAAGGAAGTGTTCAAGGACTCAGGCTCCTTCTGGCTCCCTGCTCCTCCAGTTTCAGCTTCTGATTTGCATCCTCAGAGTCACAAGGAACAGTGCAACCCCTGTGTTCCGGACAGAAAGAAGGAGAAGGGCAAAAGGGAAAGGTCAACTGTTGGCCCCATTGGTAGGAATAAAATAGCTTTCCTGAAAGTCCCAGCCAGTGGACCCTGCTTACATCCCATCACCTAGAACTGGGTCCCATGGCCACCTCTACTTCAAGGGGCATGTCTTATTAGTCACATTGTTGTCCTTCACTAATCGGGGATCTGTCAGTAAGGAAAGATAAAAGAGCATGGAACTATTCACGATAGCCAAGACTAGAAGCAACCTAAATGTCCATCTACAGAGGAATCGATAAAGAAGATGTGGTACATATATACAGTGGAATATTACTCAGCCATAAAAAAGAATGAAATAATGCCATTTGCAGCAACATGGATGCACCTAGAGATTATCATATTAAGTGAAGTAAGTCAGAGAAAGACAAATATCATATGATATCACTCATATGTGGAATCTAAAAATAGATGCAAGTGAACTTATTTACAAAACAGAAACAGATCCACTGATTTAGAGAACAAACTTCTGGTTACCAGGGGGGAAGGGTGGGGAGGAGGAATAGACTGGGAGATTGGGACTGACATGTACACACGGCTATATTTAAAATAACCAACAAGGACCTACTGTAGAGCACAGGGAACTCTACTCAGTATTCTGTAATAACCTTTACGGGAAAAGAATCTGAAAAAGAATGGATATATGTATATGTATAACTTAATCACTTTGCTGTACACCTGAAACTAACACAACATTATAAATCAACTATACTCTAATATAAAATAAAAATTAAATTTAAAATAAAGAAGAGCATGGATGTGGACCGGATGACTAGCAGCATCCGGCACTGAACAAGTAGTCAAACATGCCAAGTGAAGTGAGAAATGAGGAAAACAAAGGAATATGTCAGTCAGGGCACAGGTAGGCTTCTAATGCCATTGTCCACTAGGAACAAGGAGTGAATGATGCAGAAACCAAGGCTGTGAGGTGAGCCCTGCATCCTGGAGGCCTGGATCCTTGCACCTGGCATAGAGGTCTACCCTGGCCACAAGGAAAATTGACTGTTTCCTGGACGTACTGCTTCCCACCCAACTGTATCAGTGCATGGAGGTGGGGAAGATACAGAGATGGTGAAGATCCTGACTGAGCTGGAATGTCACAGCTACAGCCCATGTCTCCGGGAACTTCCCCTTTCCCTAGAGAGTGCCCTTAGGAAGGGGTTGCAGGCCTGGAAGGGCATCATCTTGCAGATAGAAATGATAGTGAAAAGCAGACAGAGAAACCAAAGCAGAGAGAACCATTAAACAAAGGCCTTCAAAGTCCCCTGACGTCCCCTTGGCCTCCTCAGACATTTGCGCCCAAAGCACCCATTGGGCCAGAATACGGTCTGAAGCTGAGTGTCTGCCAGTCCAGGAATGGGCTCCTCGTGGTTGTCTTAGAGTTGTAAAGGTCAGGGCGGGACACCCTCTCAAGGACAGTAGATTCCCTCATCTCCTTTCTTGGTGTGAGGGCAACTGGACAGCCACATAATCTCATGCACAGCAGCTCAAACAGCACTTGGAGCTCCTGTCACTATGGAGGTCTGTGGCCTGACCCACCATGAGTGTTTGTGCCTGGAAAAAAGAAAACACAGGGAGTGATTTATTTTTCAAGAACTTGACAAAGGGGCATAAACACGTAAATATGAACTGCTGGGAGATGTTCTTCTGATTCTTTCCACAAAGATAAGAGTAGCCTAGGACCACCTCCTTCCATCCACACTCACCAGGGAACAGACTTAAGACTGAGATCTCATCAAGCAGTGGCTTGTTTGCACATCCGTGTTTCATTCCACTGTCCCAGTGTTCATTGCCATGAACTGAGCTTGCTGTGTACTTGACAATGTGCTAGGGGCTGCCAGATGGAGTTCAGTCATGAGACTCCGTCCCAGAAGGGTTGCTTATGGAAGTACACAAAAGGCAAACCATTAATAGTAATGATACCTCAGGGCCATAGAGGTCTTCAGTGTGCACAGAATGTTTGCAGGTCCATTACCCCATTCATCCTGTACCACAGGATGTGAGATAGGCTGAGCGACAACATCTTGTGTGGTGGCTAAAGCTCCGACTCTGGATCCAGGCTGCATGGATTCAAAGCCTGGCTCTGCCACTGACTAGCTGTGTGACTTTGGCCAAAGTTATTTAATCTCTCTATACCTCAGTTTCCTCATCTGTAAAATGGGAACAGAAACAACTGCTATCTAATTGGATTGTTGGGGGGATTAAATTGGTTATTCCACATAAAGTACATTCAACAGTACCTGGTACACAGTCAACTTTGGCTACATGTTAGTTCTTAATACTCTCATTTTCTAGATACAGAGCCTATGTGATGCTCAGGGTAGAACCTTAGAGCTAAAGGAAACTTAGCTGTCATCTTTTATGAACAAAGAAATTGGGGCACGTCATTCATCAGGGATACAGTCCAGGCCAGGGTCCTTGTCCTCAGGGTGACAAGCAGCAGGCGTATAACCCCAGTATGCTCCCTCTGATAAGGTGTTCTGAAATCCTGTCCAAACCACAAGGAAGCCATACGATGCACCTTCTAGTCGCTTGCAGACTCCCAAAAGTTCCTGCAGGGGTTAATTGTACGTGTCACCTTGGCTAGGCTATGGTCGCAGGTGTTTGGTCAAAAACCAGTCGATGTGTTGCTATGAAAGTATTTTTCAGATACGATTAGTATTTAAATTGGTAGACTGTGAATAAAGCAAATTACCCTCCATGATGTGGGTGGGTCTCAAACAATCAGCTGAAGGCCTTAAGAGCAAAGACTGAGGTTTCTTAAAAAAGAAGGCGTTTTCTTTAAGACTGCAATGTCAGAACCCTGCCTGAGTTTCCAGCCTGCTGCCCTGCAGAATTCCAACTCAAGACTGCATCATCAGCTCTTCCCTGAATTTCTGGCCTGCAGTTCTGTCCTACAGATTTCAGACTTGCCAGTTCAAACAATTACATAAGCCAATTCCTTAAAGGAAATCTTGCTTTCACTCAATAGAAAGATAGATAGATAAACAGATAGATAGATGATAGATAGATAGATAGATAGATGATAAATGATAAATAGATAGATAAACTGTTTCCCTGGAGAACCCTAATATAGTTTCCTTCCTAGAAGGACAGGGTAGTAAAATTTCCCAGTGATTTCTTGAGCCCAGAATGCTACTGGTGTTGTCTGCTGTCAATTTTGCACCTCTTGCTACTGTTTAAACATAATTAGCCACTCCAAAAATATGAGTCAACCTCAAAATATGTAATGGATGCCTGAAAGATTCCTGTCCTGCTAGATCCCATAAGGGACATGAAAGATCTGTGGAATGTATGGTGCCCTTCCCCAAAAAGTTTATACCCTAGTTAGGTAGTTAGGGACTGAGAGCACTGTGGTGACAGTGGACAGGCCAGCTGTGGGGTGGTGTTAACCTCTGGGGGAGAAGGGGCAACCTCCATATGAAGAAACCCTCAGGGGACAGGGATTTACACCTAGCTTTCAAGCCCTAAACTAAGGAGTCTTTTCTCAGTCTGGAGGCCATGTGGAGACTCAGGTGATGTGAGTCCAAGCATGAAGTGTGCATTTGGTTCCATGGGCACAAGGAAGACATGGTATGTTTTGAAGAAATGTGATGAAGGAGATTGTAACACAGGTGGGTATAGCAGCTATGTGCTAGAAATTCACAAATATGGTGCTCATCCGGGGAGGGGCAGATGTGTGGCATGAAGCAGCAGGAGCCTGGGACTGAGTCCTAAGAAAGGATGGAGAGGAAGAGGGCCAGAGATTGTATCAGGTTTGGGCATTTCACTGTTGAAAGGATAGAATAATGTCCACAGGGTAAAGGGCTCTGGAAATCTAGGTCCCAGCAAGAAGTCAAGGCTAAAGATGTTAAACTAAGCTGTGTGGAAGTCCTGGTTTAAGCCTGACAATGATGAGCACACAGAGGGCGCACAGAAAGAGTTGAGGACCTGTTTTGGACCCTTAGTCATCCCCACAGATAGAAGCTGAGGGGGTAAAGGAGGTGCAAACTATTGTCCGAGAGCAGAGGAACCAGGACATGCTTGTGTTCCTGAAACATGGGAAGAGGTTTCAGTGCAAGAAGGATGGGTTGGGAAACAATCACAGGTACTTTTGTGATTGTGGCCCCTGGTCATTCACAAAGCACATTCACATAGCAAACGATGTGAGAGGTTCTGCAGTGAAAGAACTCATTTAACTTGGTTTAGCACGACTTTCCCCAAGCTCACTGGACATAGCAGTCTCCTTCCAGTATTCTCAGAGCACAGTCAGAAACACTGGTCCAGCCCAACCTCTATTAACAAGCAGAACTAGACTGAAGTCCCAGGTCCCCCAACAATTAACACAGCGTTTTCCAATGTATCACACCGAACGCCTTGAACTCTTCAGGAGAACAGCGTCATATAAATCTACATGTCGGGAATGCTAAACAGCCTGGACAGCTGGAGCCCAAAACCACCATGAGGTCAGACCACATCTGGTCTGTCTCTGAGCCTCCGGGAGCAGCTACCCACGCCCCCTCCCCAGACTCTCAGGAAGAAGAGCAGAGAGATAAATAACTCCTTGAAAGCATTCCTACTTTCTCCACTTCTGCAGTCCTCGGCCTCTTCTCTCCCGGGCTTTCCTTGATGAATCCACCATGTGCCTCAAATTATTTATTTCTCTTTCCAGAATTTCAACAACAGATGGATTAGAGTACTACATTTTTTTACAGCAGACTCTTGCAATGCCAGAGGTCAGAGTCATTATGTGCTGGGTCAAAAGACAGGGCCAGGGGCTGGAGGGGAAGCCTTGCACCTGGAGTGGGGTGTTCCCCAGGAAGCCCTGGCAAGCTCCAGGCAGGGGCTGCGCCCTGCACCTTGCTGGCCAGCTGGGTCTGGGTGGCCTGCATGCATTCACCACCCACCTCACCCCAACACCTACCCGAGATGAAGTAGTCCTTCTTGGTGCCTCCTTCTTTCTGGGAGAAGTGGTGTCAGCTTTTGTAATCTGGAGGAAAGGACCACCCAGCAGCCATGATCCTTGTAGGACTTAGAGGTACCGTACCTTGAAGATCCAGAAGAGACACCCCAGTTTATTGACTATTTAGAGCTGGGGTCACAAACTATGGCCACTGGGCCAAATCTGGCCTGCCACCTGCTTTTATAAATAAAGTTTTATTGGAACACAGTCTGCCCAACCTTTAAGATATTGTCTGTGGCTGCTTTTGCCCTCAACAGCGGAGTTGAATAGTTGTGACAGAAGCCAAATGGCCCACAAAGCCTAAAATATTTACTACCTGGCCCCTTACAGAAAGTGTGCTGACCCTGGTTTAGAGGAAATGGCTTAGAATACCACCCTTGCCCTTGTTCCCATCAAATCTACACACACACACACACACACACACTCTCTCTCTCTCTCTCTCTCATCCTCCCATCTCTGGGCCATGACTTATCTTTGCTTCTACTCTGGGTCTCTCTCTGTATCTCCCAGTCCTCGTGTGTCCCTGTCAGTCTTTACTTTTCCATCTCTGGCCCTTCCTGGGTCAGTTTCTCCCTACCTCTCCCTGCCTTATCTATTTCCATTAATAACTGATTATATATAAACAAAGGGGTGTTCTTTTCTCATTTGTCAGACTTACTTAAGGACCTGCTCTAATTATGAAAGTGAATGAGTAGGAGCTTTGTATTTCTCTGGGAGAAAAAAAAATCTAATTGCTCTTTAGTTCCATGGTCCTCAATCTTCCCCATTGTGGTTGAATGGCTCACCATAGAAAAGGTTCCTCCCACACACATCCTTATAGTTTTTAAACCATCCTTAAAGAATGTCATTGTGCATAGACTTCAGTTCCAGTTACTTGAGAAACAGTTGGCAGCGACCCTGAGAAATTCTAGCCCACATATGTAATCCAAGTTAGGAGACATTAATTGGAAGCATGATCCTGTAACATCTTTGTCTGGGAGGTTTTTGGTCACTTGAGAGGTTTTTCACAAGTGAGCAACTCTGGGGTCAGGAGAAATTCAGCTGCGGTGGTTTCGTTTATTACAGCACTCATCACAGCCTGACCTACGTGATAATTGTGAAGTTATGAGCAAACTGAGAACTGAGAGTTTATCTTACTCATTTTCATAAACACCCCACCTAACCTGTCCAAGGACCTTGATTGGTAGCCAGCGCGTGGTGATAATGAGCCACTGTTAATTAGAACTGTTTCTTTGTACCATGAATGTGTTAAATGATTTATAGAGCTTCCTTGACAAACAACGCAGTTATGTCCCAATAAACCCATCGTAAGTTGAAAATATTGTAAGTGGAAAATGCATTTAATACACCTAACCTACTGAACGTCATAACTTGGCCTAGCCTGCCTTAAACGTGCTCAGCGGGCTTCCCTGGTGGAGCAGTGGTTGAGAGTCCGCCTGCCGACGCAGGGTATGCGGGTTCGTGTCCCGGTCCGGGAGAATCCCACATGCCGCGGAGCAGCTAGGCCCGTGAGCCATGGCCGCTGAGCCTGCGCATCCGGAGCCTGTGCTCCGCAACGGGAGAGGCCACAACAGTGAGAGGCCTGCGTACCGAAAAAAAAAAAAAAAAAAAACCTGCTCAGAACACTTACATTAGCCTACAGTTGGGCAAAATCATCTAACACAAGCCCTATTTTATAACAAAGTGTGGAATATCACATGTAATTTACTGAATACTGTACTGAAAGTGAAAACCAGAGTGGTTGTCTGGGTACAGAATGGTTGTAAGTGCATCAGTTGTTCATCCTCGTGATCGCAGGGATGACAGGGAGCTGTGGCTGCTGCTGCCGCAGCATCGCAAGAGGATCAGACTGCACATCACCAGCCCTGGAAAAGATTAACATTCAAAGTGCGGTTTCTAGTGAACGCATATTGCTTTTCCACCATCATAAGGTCAAAAAATCGTAAGCTGAACCATCATAAGTCAAGAACCACCTGTACATTCAATTCCTATCTGACAACTACTCAACCAAGTAGAAGTTATTAGTCCCATGTAATAACATATGAGGAAACAGAGGCTCAGAGATGTTAAGTGGCTTGTCCAAGCTCTTGTCATGCCAAGGCAAGAGTGGCAGGGCTTTCTGTAGTAGGCTGGCTCGGTATCTGTCTTCAGGTCCCCATGTCTGAGTTTGCCCTAGATGGTCTGACACTGACCCCTGCTTCCCCCGCTGGCCTCTGGCCCTGCACTCCTCTCCCACCCCATGCTCCAGTCACACCTGGTCCTGGCTCCTTAGAGAGATGGGTGCCTCTGGGCCAACCAGGCAGATCTGCTCAGCAGAGCATCACGCCCCTGCCCTGGGAGAGGCTGTCAGTGCATGGGAAGGTGGTGGAGCACACCCTCTTTCTACATTTCTAGAAGGAGAAAAGAAAGGAGTCAGGATCTCACCCCAGGAAACCCATCTTGGGGTGCAGCCTTGTGAGGTTTTCCCAGCCTGGCTGGTGACAATCTGACAGGTTGGGAAACAGAGGTTCCATTCTTACTTGACCCATCCTTCTCTGACTTTTTGGGCAAGATGGACATCCCAGCGGCAAGACACGCTCCACCCCTGAGGAAGCGTGTCTGGGAAATTTTCTGCTTCCCAGAGGTCTTCCTGACTGCTGCCCCCCATGCTCAACCACCAAGCCTCCATGCCCTGTACGAACACAACCCTGATGAGCATGGTCCACTAGGTGTCCTACGTGTCTTCCTACTCCCGCTCCAGGAGCTTTGCCCAAGCAAGGTCACATGGAGTCCCACGGTGTCAGCTGCTAGATGCAAACCATGCCGGAACCTCGTGGGCCCCCAGATGCAGGCAGCAGATATTTTTGACTGCAGGCAGGCAGTCTCCCCACCACTGGATCAGCTGCAGCCCACACTGGTACATGTCCCGTCTCCGGGGCGTTCTTCCTCCAAAACTGGCAGAGAATGCTGCCTGCTCTGCACACCTGCCGACCCCATGCCCAGAGAATCTGAAAATGGTTTATTGCTCTCATCAATCTGCATTCTAACATTCCAGTACCTCGTGTGGATGTGGCGTGGCTGCCAGGGACAAGCACTTGGGGTTCTGGCCGCAGACGCTGGCTTCCATTAAGTAGATCTACCCCCAACCAGCCACCAACCACCAGCCGTCCCTTCCTCCATCCTTCCCACCCTTTCTCTATAGGAGAATCAGAGAAACTGAAATTTGGAGGAATGTATACATCACCTAATGCTGGGGTTTTGTGCATAAGATCCATGGATGGATTTCAGTAGTTCATGAATCTCTCAAAATCATATGAAAAAACCTACCTACCTACATCACACACACACACACACACACACACACACACAGGTGTGAACTGTTCTGCGGCAGGTGTCCATAGTTTTCAATGACTTTTCAGAGGAGTTTATAACAAAAAAGAAAAGAGTTAAGAACCAGTGACTTAGTGTGGTCTCCTCATTTTGCAATGCAAAAACTAAGACCCAGAGTTGCTAGAGATTGTGATTTACTGAAGTTCTCTAGCTTTCTTTCCTCTTCCTTTTTATTCCTACCTTAGATGTCAAAAAGGGATGCAACAAGAGGAGATCACTCAATCAGGGTCTGGGCAGAAGCTGTCCCTTTCTGCAGGGAAGCTCCTGACCCTGAAATATGCTCCTTTGGTCTGTAGAAAGGGCTTTGGACCATGGGGCACCTGCAAAGGGCCCCTTGTCCATCAGACCCAACTGGCCAGCTTGCCTTGTCCTCACCAGCTATCTCTTTCCTCACCATAAATGACACTACCCTTGGGAAATCAGCACTGGGATGAAAGAAAATAGAGAAGAGAGGACTCTCCTGCCTCATAGGAAAACAAAGTCAGGACACTAAGCTTCCCATACCTAGTGTGTCTGGTCTGGCTTCAGTTGGCCTTGAGCCAGAGCAGCCCTGAACTCACTCCCACGGGCTGCAGCCATCCTGCGCTGCTGCTGTGGGCCAATCATTTGCTCCGATGCTTCCCGAGGCTGGCTGGTGCATCCCAGGATGCAGCAGTCCTCTGGATAGGAGGACCATAGGAGGCTGCCTCCTGCTAATCCCCCCCAGGCAAGACCAATTTTGGGGGGTGCACCTCAGGCTGCAGCTGTCCTGCTGGTTCTTCCCAGGCCAGAGTTTTACTTTCACCCTTAGCTCATGGCTAAGGTGCTTCTGAAATTCACAAAGAAGAGATAAAGAATATTCCTTCAGGAAGTATAGTTTTTGAATTAGAAATTCTTAGAGTCAAATGGAATATGGGAGATTAACTAGATGAACCCCCTACATTGTATAGATTCTCAGAGAGGCAAGCTTACTTGCCCTAGGCGGTACAGTGACAGAAGAGAAGATGGATGGATGGATAGATTGATATAGATAGATAGATAGATATGAAATATATGAAATGGAGGAGGGAGAGAGAAACAGATGAAGAAAAGTAAATACGTTTTTTCCTAGCTTCACCCCTCTGGCATCATCGTGAGTTTTGGTCGTAGTGGTATTGTTGCTGCTTTGATACTTGCATTCGTTTTTTTCTTCATCACATCTCCAAATGTGTTCTTTGGAGAAAAACAGCATATCTGTAAAGGAAAGATGGAAAGGACATTCTAGTGGGCAGGACAAGATGGAAAGGAGAACAAATTCAGTCTTACTGAGCAGCCACCCTGAACATATGTCCTGAACCCCACTGCTTGGTGGTCACGGCAGTAGCTCATCCCTGATCCACTTGTTTATTGGACCTTCTTGTCAAATGGCAGAAACTCAGCTCTCCTCTCTCGTGTCTCATGGGTGACCTCAAGGTGGGGAGGAGGGTTTTTCACATGTAGTTTACACCGCTGTCTATGCATCTCCTGCCCCCCACTCCAGCTGCTACCCTCCTTCTTGGCCACTGCTGGGGTCACCCTCCTCTTCACTTTGATCCTGTCTACATTTGTCCATCAGTGCTTCCCTTGACCAATGCAACCTCAGGGCCATCTCTCCTCTCATGACTCCTTCCTGGAGACCCCTCTCCACCTGGCACTGGATCCCTATCACTCCAAGGCTTCCACTCTTGGTGCATCATCACTGCTCTATTCAAGTGGCCCACACCACGGCTGGCACCAAGCCTTGACTGCTTTGAGCTCTCTATGCCCACCTTAGACTCAGTGAGGTTGCCAAAGAGGGTGACCAACTGTCCTGGTTTGCCTGGAACTAATGGGCTTCCTGTCATGAGACTTTCAGTGCTAAAACTTGGACAGTCCTGGGCAAATCAAGATGGTTGGTTACCCTATGAGGTCAGGCTGTAAGTGGAGGAGCTGGAATGCAAATGCAGACCTACTCAGCATCTACACTTTGTTCTTTCAAAGCATCAGCCTGAAGAATCCTGTATATGTGTTCAACACACAGAACAGAAACCCGTAGGAAGTGACGCTCAACTGACACCTGCTTTCCTAGGAAGAATGATATGTGGAGTGAGCCTATTCCATGGGCTTCTAAGAATTAATTGATAAGGTTAATATATTACCTTAGGGTAACCATATGTCCTGGTTTGCCTGGGACAATCCCGATTTACACCTGTTCTCCCGACATCATTATTAATAGCATTCTGTTTTCAGTCTCAAAAGTGTCCTAGATTGGACAATAAATTATATGGTCACCCTCACCGTCATATCACAGAGCCAGCTGATTAGCCTCTTGATTAATGGGGTGCTTCCCCATGACTATAACTAAAGCCCAGCATGGCTTCCCTGCTACCGACCGGGCAAGTTTGCTTTGCAGACCAGTCACCTTGAAAAAAGCAGCGTTTCTCCAGCCCCGTCTCTCTCAGCCGATTGGAACTTGCTTGGCCAAAGGAGCAGGCCCTCCCCTGGCTGCCAAACAGAGCCCAGCCTGAGGAGTCAGTCCTCACATCACTTCAAAGAAGCAGCCCAGGCATTAATTGGCACTCTGCGAAGATTTATGCACCATACATCAATATCTCCTGCCGAGAAACAAGACAGATATAGGGCAGAAGGCAGGTCCTTTAGAAAAAGGTGTCTTGACAGAGCTTTGAACCTAAAATACCTTAAGTAATTGGGACACCCACTCAGGGATGTGCAAGATAAATGACCCAGTTTGTAAAGTACCCACGCCCTTAGCTGCCTGCCCCACCCCCTCCACTTCCTCCTCTTCCGCATCCAGTCCTCCTCGAGAGCCTCCTATCGCCTCTCCCTGCTCATTAGTAGCTCCACAAAAAGACAAATTGGGGCGGGGAGAGGAAGGGCATATCAGTCACTGGGAGTAGGTTGGATGGGAGAGGAAATGAATGGCTGAATGAAGCTGGAGTCGCTGGTTGATTTCACTGCAGGCTCTGCCTGTTATCTCGTCCTCTAATTAGCAGAGGCGAGAGCTTTATAATTAACATACAGATGCGCAAGTCACCCAGTGTGTGGTTGGAACACAGTAGGTACTTAATACATGGTGGGTGGCAGCAGCCTTGAGCCCTGTTAAGGGAGTAACAAGATCAGAGGAGCCCATCACACCGGGCACGGAGGGTCACCTGACACTTAGTCCAGCTCACCTGTCTGATCAGAGCATCCAGAGCTAGCTTCCACTCGTCTCTGTACTGCGTCCCTCCCCAGCTCTTCTCTGTCTCTGTGCCTCTGTGTCTGTCTCTGCCTCTCTCTCTCTCTCTCTCTTTCTCTCTCTGTCACACACACACACACACACACACACACACACACACATGCACACTTTCTCTCTGTCACACACACACACACACACATGCACACATGCTTCTCCCCAGGGGGCTGTAAACTCAAAAGACAACTTGGGGCAGGGATGGGAAGAGCACCATCCCAGGAAGTCGCAATCCTGCTCCCACTGCAGTTCCACAAATATTTTGGCCATAGGCTGTGCGCAGGATACAAAGCTGAGGGCGAGGACACCATCACAGTCTGCTGGGATCTCAAAGTGAGGTGGGGAACATATTCAAGTCAACAGCCAGTCTCGGTCTGAGCTCATAAAGGAAATAATAGAGGGAGCACAGGGCACTTCCGGAGACAGAGGCAGGGCCCCAGGCCTCCTGAGCCGAGGTCTGGGACAACCTCCTGGAGGAACTGGAGCCCTTCAGCTTGAAGACCTGTAAGAATGAGCCAGACGAGGGGTAGGAAAACAAACATCCCAAGGCCCAAAGGTGGGACATTGCATGGCCTTATGGATAAACCAACATTCTGCGTGTGTCTGAAAATTAACCCAGCAGATATTCTTATTGTTTTACTTGTAAGATGTTTCCAAAGAGAAAAGCCCTTAGGCTCATTCCTGATTCTTAAGAGAACCTTTTATAATGGTTGAGTTCATTATATTTAATCAATAAGGTCATGGTCACAGGTTAATTATCACAAGGTTGGTGAAAAAATCAACTTCCTATAGCAATCATAAATTACAACTCTCAAGAAACAATTTCAATGTTTTACATAAGTGCTCTAATATTCTAAATGAATATATATTTTTTCAAGGTTATCAGGTAAGAGTCAGCAGCCCTTAGAACAATTGAACAAACCTATTAGTATGATAGGAAACTAGTTTTTGCCTCTTTTAGTAAACAAACTTATTTAGAAACTCAAGTTTATGATAAGATATAGAATAAGAACAGATTAACTTAAAAATCTTGGTAACTGGTATATAAATATTCACTAATCATCTGACCTTTCTGAATGAAGAGTCATAGTCTTTCCACTGATTTACCTTTTCAAAAACACATATCAAGAACTTATCATCCTCTCAAAGTCCCTATTAAAAAATTCTGTCCACTGGCAGTAACTTAATTTTAATCAAAGCTGAATCAAAGATCTGGGGGACTTACACTAATTTTTTTTTCCACAGTAGCATAAACAGGGACACACCTGCTCACTTGCCTGGCCATCTGCTTCCTCTCCTGTGAGCTAGGGATAATTGCCTGCCCCTCCCTTTCAGAGGGCCTTGTGATGATCCAAAATGCCATGACATATGAACTTGAGCCCTGGCTATCTCCTGGCCTGGTTATGCCCTTGCCCTATGTTAGGAGTGGGGAGAACACTCTGGCACAAGGCAGGCCCTCGGTGGGAAAGACAGGACAGTTCTGTGGGCAGTCAGAATTCCAGAAAGCCATTCTCTTGACTCCCAGAGCAAAGCCACTAAGCAGCCCTTGGCAGAGTCCTACTCCAGACTCACATTCCTCTCTCCCTACGATGGCCTGATCCCTTCTCTCCACTCCCTTATCCTGGGGCCACTGTGGCTGAAACCCTCCAAAAATCCCTCTCCCCTACTGAGTGCTCCTCACTGTCAGAGCCCTCCCACCATTCCTCACCAGTCCTGCTGTTCTCAGCTGTCTTCAACGAGAATTAACCAAACCACCAGCCCTGCCTCTTGAGTCCCAGGTGTGTGAGCTCAGTGCCCACATTTTGGAGCCTTTTAGCCCTTAGAATTGGGGTACTGCTCTCTGGTGTGTCCCCAGTGTTACCCTCACCACTTACCTCTGTGGGGAGCTGGGAGCCAGTGCCAACATATGATTTGTTTCCATAGTTCAGAACCTGAGAGAGCCTGCAAGCCCAGAGAAACTCCAGGTAGAAAATTTATTTCTCTGTACCACTTTCACAGGCCTTTACAACTCTGACCAATGAAATCCATCCAGGGCCACTGAGGTTATTTTCAAACTGAACACACAGGGACCCAGAAAATGTTTTAGAAATGAAAAATAAAAAGGCAAATGGATAAAGTCGAGGAGAAATAGGTGGACACCAGATGGATCACAGTAACAGTGGATGTGAGAACTGGAGATCCAGCTTACCAAAAGATGGAAAAGAAACCACAATGAGAACAGCACAGTGGGTTGGGAGTTTCAATGAGGGAAGCCAAGCTAACACAGTCTTCCTGCCTGCAGGACAGCTTGGGGCCACACCGAAAGCTGGACACCAACAGCCATGCTGTCAGCTTTAAAGGCCGACTGTGGGGACTGAAAATGTTTTTATTGAGATCAGAAAGAAAACACTGCAAAGGACCCTAGCTTCAGGGAAACCTACAGCTGCTATGGTTAATTTCATTAAGTCATGCTAAGCAGTACACACAGTTCTTACGTATGGCTGGTGGACTCAAAGGTGACTAACTGCACGCTCCCATAAGAATCCCATCCTGATTGAAGGAAGTCATTGACAGGTGGGAGACAAGTTGTCACAGTGTAGAAAAGAGATACAGCATAATCTTTTTCTCCATCAAGTCTTCTTTTCTGGACAAGGAAGGATCAGAGAAACCACCTGAGGAATAGGAGCTACATGCAGGGAACAGGTAACCTAGAAATGTAATGAGAGCAGCATTAGGAGGCAAAGGTCTTCCTGTGCTGGGGCAAACAAGCAGGATGTTCACGCTTCCCAGAGACCGGGTCCTTTGCAGAGCAGGAACCAGCAGGGCAAGGCAGAAGCATGAGCCTGAACACAAAGCCAAGCTGGTATGTGGCAAGGACTTGGTGCTCTAACTGCTTGGGCAACAAATATACAGCCCTCCCCACCAGGCCCGCAGGATATTATCACTCTTCCCATTCTCACTGGCCCATAGAACTTTCTTGCTTTGCCTTATCTTTGGGTCAGTGGCTCTCGACCTGTGTCACCATATGCCAATAGATACTGTCAGTTATCAGGTTAAGTAGAAAGCATTTTGCTACTAATATTAAAGTACCTAAGTGTGTGTGTTTTCTAAATATAAATTGAAGGAGACCAAGGTGATTTCCACAATAATATCACTTTCACTCTTTTGCTCTATTAGTCGGTCTTATTGATTGGAAAAGAAAAATTAACACAAACTAGCTTAGGTTGAAAGGGAGATTTGTTGGAAGGTTACAGAATATTCCAGTTACTATTGCTGTGTAACACATTATCCCCAAAGTTAGTGACTTAAAACAACCATTTTATCATGTTTATGACTTGTATGGTTCAGGACTTTGGACAGGGAATGGTGAGGATGGCTCTGCTCCATGATGTCTGGGGCTTCAGCTGGGAAGACTCTATGGCTGGGAGTGACTCAACGGTTGGGGGCTGGAATTATCTGGAGCTTTCTTCACTCACATGCTTGGGTGGCTGATGTTAGCTGTCATCTGGGACCTCAGCTGGGGTCATCAACCTGACCTTCTACACACAGCCTCTCCATATGGCCTGAGCTGCCTCATAGCATGGCAGGCTCAAGGAAATGGGGCTTCTTACATGGTGGCTCAAATTTGCAGGTCTCCAGTGCAACTTTTCCAGCTAACAACATTGAAATGTATCACATTTTATGACCTGCTGTCAGAAGACACATTATGTCTCATCTGCTGTCTTCTATTGGTTATAAGCAAGCCACAGGCACACTCAGATTCAAGGGAAGGGGAAATATATCCTACTTCTCAGTAGGAAAAGTATCAAAATAAATTGTAGTCATGTTTTTAAACCACCACACTGAGCTATCTTGTGTAAATGTGAGAAGTAGGAACTCAAACAATGCCAGGACTCTCTGCTTCTCTTTGCATGATGAATTCTTTGGTTTTCTTCTCTCTTACTGCAGACTGGTTTCATCCAGGGAGCAGAGAGGGGGACATCTAGAGCCACAGGCATGGCCCCTGGAGGCCCCTCTTTATATTTCCAAGCCATTCTCAGAGGGTAGATAACCACTGAGAGATAAGCAGCATCTGCAAAAGTTGTGATCTAGTACATGCTCCTAAGTACGAGAGCAACAGTGGACTGACTGCCAGCTACTATGGAATTACCCTTATACTATAGTCTACCTTATATATGTCCAGGTAATATGCCAATGGTGGGAAAATAAAAGGAGAGAAGTTGAAAGCCCTGCTTCTTGGCACTAATTGAATTTTACCCTAAAATGTAATTGTGTATATGTTATTTCCTTCTCTAAACTTTGAGTGTCTTGAGGAGTGTATGGCACGAGAGTTTAATATACACTTGATTGAATGAATGAATAAATAAATATTCTAAGTGAATATAAATTAATTACAATTTAACATGATAGAAAACCTCAAGTTATACAGATGATAAATATGTTCAGAATTAGATAAAAAGATATCAGTGTATACCTAAATATTTAGTATATTTCTTTAATATTATTTAAAATAGTATTTTCTTTAATAATTAAAATTTTTAATGACTAATTTGTGGTTTATATACTTATTTAAGTTCACTTTTAATATAAAATACATGCAACTTGGTTGCAAGTCATTACAGTGCCTGGCTTTATCTCCTATCAGAAGAGAATGTAAATCCTCTGGAGAATTATAACATCAACATAAGTTCATCAGAATATTCTAATCTAGTAATGGAAATTAAATAGAAATTACTTGTAAAATCAGAATATATAATATCTCAAAATAAGTAACACATTAGATGGACTTACCAAAGATTAAACACAGCAGAAGAGTGTATTACTGAACTAGAAGATAAAGTAGTAGAAAATAAGACTCAGACTTGAAGAGAAAGAAAGAAAACTGACTTAAAAAAATTAAATACAGATCAATAGAAAATCTGTAAGTACATAAATGAAAAACTCAGGAAAATACAGAAAAGATCATTAGAGAAATGGTGAGAATGTTCCACATACATGCAAATGGAGGGGAAAAAAGAGAGGATGGGACAGAGCAATATGAGAAGAAATAATGACCAAAATGTTTCCATAGTAATGAAAGACAAATTCACAGATTCTAAACACTCTACTAATTCTTAACAGGAAAACGTCAAAGAAAAGTACACATAGGCACATGATAGTAAGACTGCAGAAAGAGAGAGAGAATATCTTAAGAATGGCCTCATCCATGAGCATGATATATCTTTCCATTTATTTGTGTTATCTTCAATTTCTTTCATCAGTGTCTTATTGTTTTCAGAGCACAGGCTCTTTGTTAAAATGTCCATACTACCCAAAGCAATCTAACGATTAAATGCAATCCTTATCAAAATGTCAATGGCATTTTACACAGAACTAGTACAAATAATTCTAAAATGTGTATGGAACCACAGAAGACCCCAAATAGCCAAAGAAGTTTTGAGAAAGAAGAACAAAGCTGGAGGCATCAAGCTTCTCTGATTTCAAACTATGCTACAAACCTATAGTAATCAAAGCAGTATGGTACTGGCACAAAAACAGACACCTAGATCAATGGAAGATAGTAGAGAGCCTAGAAATAAACCCATTCTTATATGGCCAATTAATCTATGACAAAAAAGAAAAAGGACAAGAAAATACAATGTGGAAAGGACAGTATCTTCAATAAATAATGTTGGGAAAACTGGACAGCTATATGCAAAAAAAATGAAACTAGACCACTTTCTTATACCATATACAAAAATAAACTCAAATGGATTAAAGACAAATGTAAGACCTGAAACTATAAAGCTCCTAGAAGGAAACATAGGCAGTAAGCTCTTTGACATCAGTCTTAACAGTATTTTTTTGGATCAGTCTCCTCAGGCAAGAAAAACAAAAGCAAAAATAAACAAATGAGACTAGATCAAACTAAAAAGCTTTTGCACAGCAAAGGAAAGCACCAGCAGAAGAAAAAGGCAACCTACTGAATGGGAGAAGATATTTGTAAATGATATGCCCAATAAGAGGTTAATATACAAAATATACAAAGAACTCACACAACTCAATATAAAAAAGCCAATCTTATTTAAAAATGGGCAGAGGACCTGAATAGACATTTTTCCAAAGAAGACATATGGATGTCCAATGGGCACATGAAAAGATGCTCAACATCATTAATCATCAGATAAATGCAAATCAAAACCACAATGAAAAAAAAAACACACAATGGTGAATGGCTATTATCAAAAAGAAAATAAATAACATATGTTAGTGAGGATGTGAAGAAAAGGGAAACCTCCCCTACACTGTTGGTGGTAATGTAAACTGGTACAGCCATTATGGGAAACAGAATGGAGGTTCCTCAAAAAATTAAAAATATAACTATCATATGATCCAGCAATTCCTCTTCTGGGTATTTATCCAAAGAACATTAAAACACTAATTTGAAAAGATATATACACCCCAATGTTCATGGTAGCATTATTTACAATATCTACTTAGGAAGCAACCTAAATGTCCATTGATAGATAAACAAATAAAAAACTTAAATGGATATTTATATTATATATTATATACATAATTTATATATTCAATGGAATATTACTCAACTACAAAAAAGAATGAAATCTTACCATTTACGACAATGTGGATGGACCTAGAGGGTATTATGCTAAATGAAATAAGTCAGAGAAAGACAAATATCATAGGATTTCACTTATATATGGAATCTAAACACAAAACAAATGAACAAAGATAACAAAATAGAAACAGACTCAGATACAGAGAACAAACTGGTGGTTGCTGAGGTCAGGAGTGGGAATCAGGGGAGATGGGAATGTGTGAAATAGGTGAAGAGAATTAAGAAGTACAAACTTCCAGTTATAAAATAAATAAATTGCAGGAATGAACTGTACAGCATAGGGAATATACTCAATAATATTGTAATAAATTTGCATGGTGACAAATGGTAACTAGACTTATCATGGTGATCATCTCATAAAGTATAAAAATATCAAGTCACTATGTTGTACACCTGAACCTAACATAATATTGTAAGTCAATTATACTACAATCAAAAATAAAGAAAGAATGGCCTGAAAAAAAGGCACATTACCTTCAAAAGAGTAACAGTAAGATGGACATTTGATTTTGTAACAGAAATGATAAAAGCTAGAAGAACAATGGAATGATTTTCAATTATACCAGGAAAAAAAATTTTTTAAGTGAATAAATAATGGCCAACCTGGCATTCTAAACCTTGAGAAAATTTCCCCGCAAAATTAGCACAAACCAAAAGTAAGAATAATCATGGATATCAAACCTGCATAAAAGAAATAAAAAAGATATTTCTTCTACAAGAGTGAGCAGTGGGGGAAAAAAATGACCCTGGATTACAAAAGCAAAGTATAGACCTCTCTGGAAGAACACATTTTTAACACAGGTAACAATGTTGGAGTCCCACATATAAAATGCTGCCAAATATGAGTTCACACAAGGAAATAAGCCACAATTTGAAATAATTAGAAATAAAAAGCAGTAGAATTAGACAAGCTATTAATATAGATAACTAAGAACTGTGGGCTATAGACTTATAGAATAAGCATGTATAAAACAAAGAAATAAAAGTTGAAGCTTTTAAGAAGAAATAAAAAACAAGACACTATAAAATACTAATTTTTTTAAAGAATTAAAAGGAAATTTTGGAAATGAAAAATATCACTTAATCTAAAATTTTAAGCATGTGTTAAACAACATATTAGACATAGAGAGGATGAGAGAACTGAAAGATAAATCTAAAGAAATTACCCAGAAACTACCACAGAGGAATTGACAAGTGAAAATATTAGAAGTGAAGTTAAGAGAAATGCGGGATAGAATGAGAAGATTTAACATAGCTCCAAGGATATCATAGATGAGAAGAAAGAGAATGGGGGAAGGCAATATTCAAAAAGATAATGGCTTAAAAACTTCTAGAACTGATGAAAGACATTAAACCTCAGATTCCGAAAGCATATGAAAGACATTAAAACTCAGATTCAGGAAGCATAATTTATTTCAAGCAAAATAAATAAAGATGAATCAACAAGCTGACTTATCAAAGGGAAACTGTAGAAAAAGGGAGAAAAAATATCCCGAAACAAAAAGAGATAGAAGACAGGTTACCTCCAGAAGCAAGCAAAAATGTACTGACTGTACTATCAGCAGCAGAAGTCAGAGACAATAGAATAGTATTTTCAAAGTTCTAGAGGAAAATAACTGTCTGTCTAAAATTTTGGACCATGTTAAAATTTGTTAATGCTCTTCAGCCAAAGACTCAAAGAATAAACCTTGAGTAGTAGAATAAGTTGGGTTGAATACTTGTGACAAGAGGGGGACCATGGTGTATCTCAGTAAGAGGGTGCTAGACATGACCTATTATAGCATCTGGGCTATGATTGGGTAATCTTGGGGAGGGTCTAAAGAATCAGAGGACTCTTTTTGGATGTGGGTGTTATCAGCAAGTGAGAGCAATTCTATGATTGTGTATCTCAATAATTATCAGGAGGGAGGACTAGATTGAGGATAAGCTGTAATTGGTTAAAAGTTTCAGTCACTCTTTTAGCAAGAGAGGGAGATGTTTGGGGTTTTGTGAGCTGTACAGTGACCTTGTCTGAGTGAAGTATCTGTGAGACTGTTTATGTTCAACAAGAGAACAGCATGGCTTAGCTGTAAGCATCAGATTCGTCTATAATAATATTGAGACCTAACTGTGAACTTAGATCAGTCCCAGATGTCAAGAGCTGCCTTTTTTTATCCTTAACGTCTATTCATAAATGAGGATGAAATAAATAAGAATGAATTAGTGAGTTTGACACTCACAGTCCCTCACTGAAGGTAATTCTAAAGGGTATAACTTCAGGAAGTAGGAAATTGAACCCAGAAGGAATGGGATATGAGAAAGAATAGTGAACAAAGGAATTGGTAATCATGGCTATCAATCAAACCTCACATTAACAGTATGAAACAATAATAACAATAGTGATGGGAGAGGTTAAAAAATAAGGTTGGACCACAATTCTGAACAATATGTAAGATCAGAGGGGAAAGATTAGGCCAAACATTCTATGACTCCTGCATTAAAGAAGAGGTAGCAATTCTGATTAACCATAGGCTTTGTTAAGGCAAGAATGCATGTTAAAATTTAAGAGTAACTCCTAAAAAAATAGAAATAGGCCATATAAATTTGGTGGGGGAAGGAATGAAAAAATTCATAAGGAAAGAAAAGGGAGGGCTTCCCTGGTGGTGCAGTGGTTGAGAGTCCGCCTGCCAGTGAAGGGGACACAGGTTCGTGCCCCGGTCCGGGAGGATCCCACATGCCGCGGAGCGTCTGGGCCTGTGAGCCATGGCTGCTGAGCCTGCGCGTCCAGAGCCTGTGCTCCGCAACAGAAGAGGCCACAACAGTGAGAGGCCCGCGTACCGCAAAAAAAAAAAAAAAGAAAGGGGAAAAATGATGCCAAGAAATATCATGAAAAATGGAATACAAAAATGAATCCAAACATATCAGTAATGACTACAGATGTAATCAGATTAAATTTATCAGTTAAAGGGCAAAATTTACCAAAGTGGATTTTTTTAGTGAGCTCTGTGCCTTTGCAACTGGCACACAAAACATAAGGACAAGAAGGTTGAAAGTTTTTAAAAGGATAGAAAATGAGCAAATATCATACTAGTAAAAGGAAGCTGATTTCTCTAATTAACCATCAGTCTCAGATCCTCTCTCTCTCTCATCACTGCCTACTGCTCCATTTTTTTGTTTGTTTTTTAATTCAAAGCAATTCTTTCTATCCATCATAACATGTCCCCAAATGGCCCTTCCAGCCGTTTTTACAATATGAACTTCCAGTTCCAGATACAACCACTAACAGATTCCCAGTCTCTTAAAAAAGAAAATCTTATTGATTGGAGTGAGGAAGGTTTAAGACATTAGAGATAACCCTTAGAAGAGAGTAGAAGGGTGGTTGCCCGGGGCTGGGGAGGGAGGAAACGGGGAGGTGATGGTCAAAGGGTACAAAATGTCAGGTACCTGAGATGAGTAAATTCTAGAGATCCTCACGACAAGGTGCCTGTGATTCATAAAGCCATGTTATATACTTAGAGCTTGGCTAAGAGGGTAGGTCTCCCATTAAGTGTTCTTATCACAATAATAGAGAGGGTGGAGGAAACTTGGACCTGATGGATGTATTTATGCCATAGACTGGTGATGGCTTCACAGATGTATACTAATCTCCAAAGTCATCAGGTTGTATATATTAAATATGTACAGCTCTTTCTACATCAAAAAAAAATAGAAAAGAAACATGGAAAGGCTCTGAAGAACTGGAAAAGTACTTGCCGATCCCGATTGCAATAATTATTTAAGTTAGCTACTTTGTTTGATGGTCAGAACAATGTCATTAAGTCATCAAGAAAAGCTTAAATGATGTTTATAAAAAACTGTTCATTAACACATTGTGTCAATTCAGTTCCTCCATGAAGCAGACACCAAGATGGAATTACACATGTAAAAGATTCACTAGGAGAAATACCTGTGAAGGATAAAAGGAAGAAGGAGAAGAAGAAGGCAGAGAGAAGTTTAGACCAGGGATCCCCAACCCCTGGGCCACGGACCGGTACCAGACCGTGGCATATGAGGAACCGGGCTGCACAGCAGGAATTAAGCAGCAGGTGAGAGAGTGAAGCTTCATCTGTATTTAGAGCCGCTCCCCATGCTCGCATTACTGCCTGAGCCCCGCCTCCTGTCAGATCAGCAGTGGCATTAGATTCTTATACGAGTGCAAACCCTACTGTGAACTGCACATGCAAGGGATCTAGTTTGCGTGCTCCTTATGAGAATCTAATTCCTGATGATCTGAGGTGGGGCTGAGGCAGTGATGCTAGTGCTGGGGAGTGGATGCAAATACAGATTATCATTAGCAGAGAGGTGTGACTGCACAGAAACCATAATAAATCAATTTCTTGCAGACATATTAAAATCCTATCAGTGGGAGGCAAGTGACAATTAAGTTGCATCTGATGGCAGGTTTTATAGTGGCAAGTGAGTTGATGTACTTCAATTGTACAGCTGCATCTGATGGCAGTCTTTAAGTCAGAATCTGACACTTATTTTAGTCTGTGCATGACTTGCCCATTATTTTATTTACCACTTCCATCCTCACCTCTTTCCTGCACTGCGTGCTTGTCTCAGTCACAGTTTTGATAAGCTCACAAGCTAACCATAACCAAAATGAGTAAAAGACAAATGTCACTGGAGAGCTTCTTTGAAAAGGGGGAAAGACCCAATGATGAGACAGCAGAAGACTCTAAGACTGCCAACAAAAAGAAGCTGCGTTTAAAAGAAAATACCAAGACTCCTACTTAAATTACAGGTTCATTGCAACAGGTGATTCACATTCTCCAAGCCTGCTTTGTATAATATGTGGCAACTGGCTACCCAACAAAGCCATGAAACCTTCAAAACTGCTTCGCCACATCATCATTCTAGTGGCTAACTGCATTGCTGAGGCTAAGAAGCACTTTACTATTGGTGAATATTTGGTCCTGCCTGCTGCTAAGGACTTCTGTGGTGAACTTTTAGGAGTGGCTGCAGTTCAAAAGGTGGCACGTGTTCCTCTTTCGGCTAGCACCGTAGATAAATTGATGAAATAGCAGAGGCTATTGAGGCACAATGTTAGAGAGGATTAATGAGTCACCATTGTATGCAGACTCCAGGTTGACGAGTCTACCGATGTTGACAACAAGGCAACAATGCTTGTTTTTGTGCGATATATTTCTCAGGAGGATGTGCATGCAGATACGTTATGTGCACTTTTGTTGCAGCCAACACTACAGCTGCAGAACTATTCAAGTGTGAATGATTACATATCAAGAAAATTGAATCGGTCATTTTGTGTTGGTATATGCATGGATAGAGTGGCTGCCATGACTGGACAGCTTTCTGGTTTCATTGCTTGGGTCAAAGAGGTCGCTTCTGAATGTGAGTCTATGCACTGTGTCATCCATAGAGAAAGGCTGGCTAGCTGGAAAATGTCACCTGAACTTAACAATGTTTTGCAGGATGTGATTAAAATTATCAGCCACATTAAAGTACATGCCCTTAACTCACGTCTGTTCACACAGCTCTGTGAGGAGATGGACGCAGAGCACACACGTCTTCTCTTATACACAGAAGTGAGATGGTTTCTAAAGGTAGATCACTGGCCAGAGTTTTTGAGTTATGAGAGCCGCTCCAGAGATTTCTTTTAGAAAAACAGTCACCACTGGCAGCACATTCCAGTGATACAGAATGGGTCTCAAAACTTGCTTACTTGTGAGACATATTCAACCTGCTCAACGAACTCAACCTGTAACTTCAGGAGAGAAAAACAACTGTGTTCAGTCGGCAGATAAAGTGGCTTCATTCAAAGCAAAACTGGAATTACTGGGGCAACGAGTGAACATTGGGATTTTTGACGTGTTTCAAACATTAGCAGAGATTTTGAAAGAGGCTGAGCCAGGGCTTTCTTTTCTCCCAGGTGGTGCATGATCACCTATCTCAGCTTTCAAAAGAGTTTGAGCATTACTTCCCAACCACAAAAGACCCCCATACTGGGAAGAAATGGATCTGCGACCCATTTGTGAATAAGCCAGGTGAATCAACTTTGTCCATGCCAGACGAGGATCAACTGCTTGACATCACAAATGACAGTAGCCTGTAAAGTATGTTTGAGTCAACTTCAAATCTCCATACAATCTGGATTAAAGTCAAGGCGGAACATCCTGAGATTGCCACAAAAGTACTGAAAAGCCTGCTTCCATTTCCAATATCCTATCTTTGTGAAGCAGGGTTTTCTGCAGTGACAGCAGCCAAAACGAGATTATGGAGTAGACTGGACGTAAGCAACACACTTCAGGTGTCACTGTCTCCCATCACCCCCAGATGGGACCATCTAGTTGCCGGAAAACAAGCTCAGGGCTCCCACTGATTCTACATTATGGTGAGTTGTATGATTATTTCATTATATATTACAATGTAATAATAATAAAGTGCACAATAAATGTAATGCACTTGACTCATCCCCCGACCCCAGTCCATGGAAAAACTGTCTTCCATGAAACCGGTACCTGGTGCCAAAAAGGCTGAGGACCGCTGCTTTAGATCATGAAGCAGATCTAACCCGTGTGTAAGGAGAAAGGGATGGAAGTATTGAGTTGGAAGAGTCCCACACTAAAGCACATTTCTGAAAAGATCTCTTTCAGGCCAGTGGAGTTTCCAGGCAAAGTTGCCCATCAGAGGAATTCCTTGCTGGACAGGAATGGGTTGGCACTATTCCAGAATTCCTGTTCCAGAATTCCATATTGGATAAGAATGAGCCTGCCATGCTCATTCATTGGCTAGAAATGGTGCCAGGGATGCATGGACTCAGTATTTATAGGGCAGCAGCTGGAGGCTGTCTGTCAACTATGCCCCTATAGCAGGCTCACATGAAGGAAATCTGAATGGCATGACCCATGGCCACCACGTGCATAACTGACACCACACAGATTCATTCCTCCCCTCATGTTCAAGGGACAGCTACTCCATGGTCCCCTTGGGTCTCTCTTTATAAGAGAAAACTTAGAAGAGGGAGGTTAGTGAGATGAACCATAGTTCCTAATACTGTGGTTAATCTTGGGGCCACAATTGATCCTCATCCTCTCCCCTCTACACCATTCATTCTAAAGTCTCCTCATCCTCACCATTGCCTTAGCAAGCCTTGGTGGCTTACGTGGTAATATGACCCAAATCTTCGTTCTCGAGAGGCCTGAACAAACCACTGGTAGCCATACAGTTTTCAAGCTGGAGTTGCTTCACAGGTCCATTCAATGGGAAGTACCAGGATGCACCTAATTGAATCAACTGGGTTCCACAAGTAGTCCCCCCTGCCCCCATCACGTAAAAGCAGGCTTCCTGCTGATCAGAGCCAATTATCCCAGACTCTTCTTCCTGCCTGCTAGTCCCTGGGTACAGGAGTCCAGAGTGCTCTGACTACAGTATAACCTATAGTTTAATGGAATTCTTACTCTGTCCACTGACAAAGTTTACTATCTCCACTGGGGATAAAGATTTTTATCTCACAGTGCCCATAGTTCCAAGCACATGAAGCACAAAATTCCCACAGGGTCATTGAGAGTGATGTTGAGTGCAGCCACCCATACTTTCAGGCATTGGTTCCTAGACTCATGTATCCTTCCCACTGAGGACATAGCACCACCTCGAGGTCCCTGATTTAATACATTTTTGTCCTGAGGAGGGCATCCCGCCATCCAGACTGCTAACTCTGCACTCACAGGGCAGCAGCTGAGCCTGCCACGGATCCACACGCCCAGCAGCAGTTTCTCTTGAAGGGGGTCCAAGGGGGTCTCCAAGGGGGTCCATGACCACCATAGACAAGGAAAGGTCAAAAGTGATGGAGAGGAGTTTCTAGGCGAACACCTAAAATCTAACTATTTCCACAGTTGTTCCAACTATCTTGCTGTATAACAAATTATTCCAAAACTTAGTTTCTTGAAACAAGTGTCATGTTATGATATCTAATGATTTTGAAGGGTAGGGATTTGGGCAAGGTTTGCTGGGTGATCGTTCCATTGTGCAAGGTATTGATAGGTCACTTGGTGGTATCAGCTGGGGTGTGGTCTGGAGGGTCCAAGATAGTTCAGTCGCCTGCCCTGGCACCTTGTTATGGATGAATGGAAACCTGGGCTTAGCTGGGACAATTGGCCTGAGGGTCCACACATGGCCATTCCAGCATGGCAGCTCCAGAGTCGGAAGACTGCTTCTGTGGTGGCTCAGGACTCTGGTGAACAAGGCAGAAGCTGCATGGCCTTCTCTGATCTAGCCTCAGAAGTCACATAGGATCTCGGTCACTGTACTCTATAGGTTGAAGCAGCCAGACTAAAGGGGGCGGGGAATATAGAATGCACCTTTCAAGAGGAAGAGAGTCAAAAAATTTGTGACCTTGTTTTAAACGTATCCCAGAACTAAACTTTCTGTTAGCTGGGATAATTTCTTACACAGTGGACCTCAATTTCCATCACTGCCGGGAATGCAGTATGTCACAATAATTTACACAAGGTAGGAACAAAATTATCTATTGAATGATTGCATGTTTAAATGTTTATTACAATCTGGAAGACAAGAAATGAACTAGCTGGAGACAATAATGCCTGCCTCTTTCATGGCAAGAAACCCCCTCCCCCACTTTCCCTGTTCCCTTGAGTGAGGGAAAGACTCATAACTAGCATCACCCCACCCGCACTCCCCCACCTTCTCATACATATGCCCTTGTAAAGCAGAGCTGCAGAGCTTGCTCTCAGATGGGACTCCCTCAGTCTGGCCGTGCACTCAGGGCCTGAGCCTCTTCCACTGCTGTGTGCACAGCCCGAACACAAACACACTTCATTCTCCGATTCCCAATCCTCCCTCAGGAGAGGCTGCTGTCCTCAGGTACTCCAGCTATTGCTGTTGAATTATTATTCAAATTAGTATTCTTTTAATAATTTGAATATTTAGATAATTTTAATTATTTGAACTAAATAATTTGAGTAATTATTAAAATTATCATTGTTATTTTTATTCCTGGGAGATGAGACCTGGGAGGTAGTTTGCCCAAAAGGCTGATAGCTCTCCCTTGAAGAAGTGCTCTCTGATCTCCCACAAAGTTCTCTTCACTGCAGGGCAGGGGGATTGTGGGGAGGAGAAACCAAACTCAATATTTGCCAACTTACATGTTTTCCACCGTCCATGCTGCCTTGCACAGTCTCTTTTGGGAAGTACATGCTCCAGTTTAACATTCTTTCCCCTTCTCCTTCTCTTCTCCAAAATGGTGCCAGTTTGTAGAGGGAGGGCTTAGTCGACCTGTGGGTGTGGGGAGAGGAGATGATCCACTCACCAGGTGTGAAAAAACTCAGAGTCTTTGCACTGAGCATGTCTTCACATTGCCCTTACACTGGAATGTAGCTAAGCATCGGATGTGTATGTGTTGGGTTCCTCCAACAGCTGATCCTGAGATAAGGACCTGGGTGGAGGTAGTTTATTTGTGAGGTGATCCCAGGCAGCAGGATGGAGGGTGGAGCGATCTCAGACAGGGCAGGGAGTGAAGTCCGTGTAAGGGTATGATACAGAGGAAGTTCCTGCAGGTTGGTGGCTCCACGCTGCCAGGACCCCCTAGAAGTGTGTAGAATACCCTTCCAGAATTGTCCCCCTGAAGAACACTGGGCTGGGTGGTTGTCCCCCAGCTCCCATTACCAATCAGTTGAGAGTTGGAGGGTTGCCCCCGGGGGCAGTAACTCACCCCACTACAGGTTGAGCTTCAGGGTGGCCATCGGAGAAGACCCTGGGGCAGGAAGAAGACTCACAACTTGAGCTTGAGGAGGGAGGCTGGTAGCAGGAGGTCAGTGAGCTCGTGAGAAATCTCCACTGCAGCCTCATGGGGAAACCAGAGGTGGGCAGAGGGACGATGTGTCCATAGACACCTGCACAATGCAAAGGAAAATGATTTCCCCTTAGAAACTAGAGATATGATACCACTGACTTTGAGTTCCCAGGATTAGCAAAGAAATGTAATGCCCACCTGTTCCCTCATAGGCAAATTGTTACCTTTCTCTGTGGAAGCTTTTAGTATTTTCTTTTGTTCTTGATGTTCTACAATTTCACGAGGATGTATCCGGTTGTGAGTTTTGGGTCCTTTATTTTGCATGTTTCTCCGTGACCTTTTCCAATCTGAAAATCTGCAGAGTTTTTTCAGTTCTAAGTTTTCTCATATTGTTTCTTTATTTTCTCTTTTCCATGCTCTCTGATCTCTTTTTTTTTTTTTTAACTAATTCATGGATTCTGTCTTTATCTGTGCCCATGCTGCTATTTGGCACATCTATTAAATTTTCAAAACTAGTTGGTGATCATGGAATCCTAATTAATTCTTTTTCATACCACTTGTTCTTAATTGATGGTGTACCAGCCTTTCATATCTGAATATTAATTACACTTATTTTAGCTATTTCTCCCTTCTCATGGACGTTAGCTATTTTATTTGTTGATGTTGGTTCTTATTTTTAATGATGTTTGTTTTTCTTAAATGTTTGGACATTCTTAACTATTGTTTGCGCTTGAATCTGAAACTCCTGTTTGCCTGAGTACATAAGTGCTGGTTCCAGCTTCCTTCGGTGACTTGGGTGGGTGAGGGGCATGGAGGTGGAGGGCAGAAATTGTAAACTAGTAGCTCGCTTGCCTTCTGAGAAGGGAACTAACCCCTCCAGGAGTGTAAGTAAGTCATCTGGAGTCATTTCTCTCCTTCAGTGGCCCAACTGCCCTTCTGAGTTTCCTGGGTCAGGACTCCTCCTGCTTCAGATAGCTATGCTCAGAGTTTATTCTGGGGACAAATGCATGAATCAGCCACCCTCTTTCTTCTTTCTTTCTTTCTTTCTTTCTTTGTTCCTTGGATGTCTGGGGTTACTTCCAGTTCTGTTCTGCTTCTCTGGGTTGTTTCTCCCCTTCTGGAGTTTTTATCCTGGGTCTAAACCTCACCCATGCTCTCTGTTCAGTAGGTGTGAGGAGGGAAAGGGGCCTGGTGGGCTCAGCTGTTCCGAATACTGAGCTTTGTTAATTAACCTGATGGTTGCCCCAAAGCCCCTCCTGGTCTCTCTGTTTGTTGACTCTGAGCTTAAAATATTTCTGAAATTTCTATTACTTCCCTGGTAGTTTTCTGTTGTCTGTGTGCTATGGCTTTTTATTCTGCCCTTATATTTCTGCAGACTGATCCCATCTGCTTTCTATCTTCCAAGAATTTTTCAAAATCTGTCTAAGGATAGATCCTTTTCTTGCCGTGGTGGATTCCTTTACCTCCTCCTCCTTTCATCCATTTATCTTATTTAATCCTCACAATAATTCAATGAAAGATGTATTCATGATGACCTTATTTTTTTAGAAGGAAAACTAGGGCTCAGAGAGGTAACTTCTCTGAGGTGTCACAGCTAGAACTTGGTGGTGTTGGAATCTGAACCCTGGTTCAACTAACTCCAGGTTGTAATTACAAGTATTCTCACCACTTGTCAGGGACTTTCTCTATGTCTGCTTCTTACTTCCTTCCCCCTGTGGCCTAAGAGCTCCTTGAGAAGCCAGGGACCCCCTTTGGGTCCTCTGCAGCACCTTGCACTGTGCAGAGAACACCAAACCCTGGGAGCATGGGTCGATGGCAACCTGCCCAAGGTCACCTGACTAGGAAGTGGCAGATCAGGATTTAACCCAGGAAGTCGGGCCCCAGGGACTGTACCCTAATGCGATCTTCCATTCAGATCTGAGGTCTCATTCACAAACTTCCTCTCAAGCATCTCTTTCCTGTCACTAGGCCAACAGACAATTTATGCTGAGGGAAGACTGCCCTTGGGGAGCTTCCACTGCTGTATTTCATGACAAGCATCATGGCACTATTTGACTCTCAAAACCAAGACCAAGTATCATTTTAATGAAACAGAAGAGAAGAGAAACAAAAAGAAAAGAAGAATACAGAATATGGGTTGTATGTCAGAGCTATTAACAAACTACACAGACACAACAGAGACTGAGAAAGTGGTAGAGACCGTGTCTGGGCAAGGAAGGGAGTGGGGACTGTGGAGGTGGCAAGACCAGGCTAGAGGAGGCGAGAAGCTGTTGTTCATGACCTGCCCCTAATGAGTGGTGTCACTTTCAGAAGTGGACCTCTGTGGGCTTCAGTGTTTCCATTTGTAGGATAAGGTCATCTCTACGGTCCCACTAACACTGATATGTAAGGTTCTAAATAAATAGCAAAGTCACTTTTATCAGAACTAAAAACTTAACTCATGAGTCTTCCCAGCCTCTCTACTTACCCTTGTCTTTCAGAGCCCTGGGTACTTCTCCAATGCTATGCCTCATTATCCTTCACCTTACACTTTTCCCCTCTAGCCCACAGACCTAGGCATGGCTTTCTTGTGTTAAATGTCATTATATTTTCTGCACCCAAGTCCTTTCTCATGTCAGGTTGCACCATCCCCTTTCTGACCACCCACTCACCCACCCACACACCCACACATGCCCATTTTGAGCCAGGCTAATTATATTTGCTATTTTTAAGACTCTGTTTAGGTATAATTTCCTCCAGGAAGACCTTTCTGATACCCCTCCCCAGGCTCTGTGCTTCTCTCTGCTGCCTGAGGGGGGCCCATGATGGACCACAGCACTAATCTAATTTAAACCTAACATCCTGGGCAAGCAAACATTAGCTCTGTTTTTACAGATGTGGAAACTAAGACTCAGCAAGATTGAGGAACCCACCCAACACTGCACACCATCAAGTCTCAGAGCCAGAAGTCAAACCCAGAGTGTGTGCTCTGGCCATCTTTGTAGCATCCGTGTCATAAGGCTGGGGCACAAATGGGATGATGCCCCAACACCCCAAGCTGGGGTGGTGAGGATGGCAAACTTGCAAAGGCCAGTGCACAGGTCATGGAGAATAGAAAAAGGCTGGGCTGAGAGACTGATGTAGGGAGGACCTCAGGCCCCACCCTGAAAGGGGAGGGGAGCACAGGGGCAGCCTGCGAGTCCCACTTCCTGGGCACATAAACTAACCATCACAGTTGGGTTGGAGGAAAGGAACTATGTCCTAAGAAAGGGACAGTGGGTGCCAAGGCACAGAGAGAAGCTACAGAACTATGCATGTTGGGATGTGTGTGTGTCTGAGTGTGTCTATGTGTAAGTAGGTCTACATGTGTGTATGTTTCTGTGTGTGTGAATGTGTGTGTGTGTGTGTGTTTTGGTGGAAGGGCAGGGGAATACACAGAAGCAAAAGTGTGCCAAAAGACAGCAGAAGCTGAGTCTACAGAGGTGGACAAGGTCTTACCTGCCACGCTGAGGAGCTTTACTTTACACTGAGACCCAAATCAGGTTGATCATCAGAATCATCTAGAATCTCCTAGGCATCATTTTTGAAAACAGATTGTGTGGCCCCCTCCAAGACCCAATTAATCAGATTAAACCAGAAACTTATATTATTAAAAAGCCCCATTTTGTCCCCCAGTCTTATGACTATGTTTGAGAATTCCTTCTTTAGACAATGGAAGCCACTGAAGTATTAAATGGCAAGGTCCAAATTTTGTTGACATTTAACTCTCTTCCTGGTTTAAGTGTTTGTGATTTTTCACATGAATAGGATAACTTTTCCATGGTGGCTCCAAGTATCAACGCAAGTAGAATGTGCCTGGGAAAAACTTGGCTGAGATCCTCCCCGGCATGCTTATCTTTGCAGACACAACCTAATTGGGATCAGAAGGGCCAGGGAGCTGAGAGGCAGAAAGATGAAGTTCTCTGTCACTGTCAGCCCCATTTCCACAGAGATCCATTCATTCATCAAGCATTTATGTGAGGCTCACAGAGTACCCAGTCCATGCCAGGCTCCGTGAGGGACAGGAAGACAGCAGAAGCCAGCTTACAATTTTGCAGACTTGTGTACCTGAAACACACAGTTTTGGAAAGAACAGAATACAGAGCTCTTTCAAGCCAATGTTTAAGATAGGTGTGAGGCAAGATGGTACAGATGCAAAACATACATGTCAAAGACCTCATCTTGTTTAACAAGGCAACTCACACAAAGTGGCTAATACACACCTGGCACATAGGCAGCATTAAATAAATGTTGGTCCCTTGCCTTCCTGAGTTATTATTAAATCTAGCACCCCCTTTTCAGGAGTGATAGTTCTTGAGATCCTGAAATAAATTTTTAAAATGAAATAGCATGTCTGGCTTCTAGAACTGCAGGAGATTTTATTACTATCATGGTATTCATCTGGTTAACATAGTAGACAGGACACTGCATGGGTGTAAGCTGAGCTCCAAAACAGATATTCCAGATAAGACTTCCATAGGAAATAGAAATACCCTTTCCTCAGGATATTTGTTAGTCCTCTTTCAATTTAGACCCTTTGAAGCACACGCAGGGAGACGATCAGAGTCATCACCACCACCTCCAACCCCAGAGAAAAATGTTTTTCTGAGGGAGGCCCTTCTTTGTGAGCTTTAAATGCCTTGTGACATTCAATACTAAAGTTCTTTAATCATCTCTCACATTCAGTCTCAATAGGTCAAATGCTCAAATTCACATGTATCTTGCATGTCAACTAGGGGGGAAGTGAACCTTTCTTAGAGAGTAGGCTGCAGGTTATCCAAGGATGGTTTTTAGATGATAAGAAAGTACAGGAGCTAAGGATGGAAAATGTCTTCAACCTGCAGCAGCTCTGACCTCAGACACACCCAGGCCCAGGGTTGCTCTCTCGACTCTAGAGGAAACCATTCTCAAAACAGAGGTCCTGGGCTTCCCTGGTGGCGCAGTGGTTGAGAGTCAGCCTGCCAATGCAGGGGACGCAGGTTCGTGCCCCGGTCTGGGAAGATCCCACATGCCGCGGAGCGGCTGGGCCCGTGAGCCATGGCCGCTGAGCCTGCGCATCCGGAGCCTGTGCTCCGCAACGGGAGAGGCCACAACAGTGAGAAGCCCGAGTACCGCAAAAAAAAAAAAAAAAAAAAAAAAAAAAAACGGAGGTCCTACGTTATGAAGTGACTCTGTGTTGTGTTTCTGAATTTCCCCATCTTGTACAGAGTGTGTAGATATGCCCCCTCATCTCTCACGCTTAGTTAGTTCCTACCACCACATACTAAAAGGGACTTCACTCTTCCACTATTGGGTAAACCAAGCATCACCTTCTTAGCCAACTGGTTTGCAGCCCCATGACCTGTACTGGCCCTCCTCTGACCATGTTCACATTTACCCTCCCCTCCACATAGCTGTGATTCTTTGAGGGTCCAACATAGTGAGCCTGAATTAACAGAAAGTAAGAGTCCAAGGACTGAATTAAATGACTATAATTTAGAAAATAACATCAGCTAAAATCTGACACTCAAGAAAAGAAGAGAATAAAACCCTGATAAATTTTAAATCTTGATAAATTAATTCTTGGCTGTTACTCTTAGAGAGATACACCTTGAAACACAAGAGAATTCCCCCAATATAATATGTAGGCTTTTTGCTAAGATGCACCTGAGCTTTGGCCTGAAAGCTGGACCAAAGGAGGATTCAGACGCTAAGACTCAGATATGAGTACATGTGAACCACATTCTCTTCTCAGAAGAGCAGGTCCCTCAGTGCCTTGAGCAAAGTCCTGGTCAGTGAGAAAGGCCTAGAAACGCTTACTGTGAAAGGAAACCGACTAGCTGACAACACAGCTGTGGCTACCATGACATAGAGCTGGGTCCTATATTATGAGGAGACTGTCCCTCCGCTGGTCCTCACTGAGAATTCCAGCCTTTATCTCAAAACTGCATTAGATAGATACGGAGAGACATATGCTCTGTTGTAGCACACCAACTTTCCTGCCAAGAGCAGCTAAAAATAATAGGGGAAAAAATCAATTTTAAGACACCAGAGACCCATCAGGCCCTAGGACTTAAAGGTTCATGATCCTGGAGAGAAGAGAAATTCACTGAGGTGAGTTCTAATATTCTATTCCAGTTTTTCCTTCAAGGCATTTGCCACTTCTTAAGTGATGTAGCAAGTCAAGCAGAAAGCAGCTGGAAGCACCTGAGAACCTGAATAGAACTTTAGACAGTGTCCTGGGCATGGGGAGACCACATTGGGAGTTCAGGACTACCAAGATAGGCAGGACATATGGTTCCAGAAACACAGAGAATAAAGAAAAGAAATGCAGACTGTGAACCCAACATCAGGTACAACTTTTCCACTCAAGGCCTTGCTCATTCCTAAAGAAGGCAAACTGGGCAGAAAGGAGCATCAAAGAGGCTCAGAAGGTAAGCAGAGCTTTGGGCAGGCTCATCGGGCAGGGAAGGGAGGGGAGATTAAACATCATCAGGATTCCTCCACAGAGGAAGCTCCTCTCACTTGAGGTGCATGAAGGGCTAAATTCTAGGGGCCAATGCAGTCAGGGATTAGGCTTTTTAGAGGTTTGGTGTCAGCCTTCCACACTGACAAGAGAAGAATTAGTAATCTAAAAGACAGATCAGTTGAAAATATTCAGGGAATTCCCTGGTGTTCTAGTGGTTAGGACTTTGAGCTTCCACTGCAGGGGGCATGGGTTTAATCCCTGGTCAGGGAACTAAGATCCCACATGCCGCAGGATGCAAATATATATATATATATATATGAATAAATGAAAAGAAACAGACCCCTCACCACCAACACCCTTTCCCCACAAAAAAAAATCCTTTCCCCTAAGTTTGGGAAGAAAGCAAGAGTGTCTGCTTTCACTTAACATCGAACTGGGTGTGCTAGCCAGTGCAATAATGCAAGATAAAAAAATAAACAGCCTACAGATTGGAAAGGAAGGAAATATTTATTCCTAAATAACACGATTATTTACAGAGGAATTTCTCCACCCATGTCCTCACTACAGAACCTGCATGGCACCCTTTTCCTCCACACCTCCAATACCTCTCCTTTTTAAGGACCAGCTCAAATATATCTGCCTCATTAAAGCCTGCCCTGATGCTTCCAGACTCAAACTCTCTCCCCTTCTCTTAAGGGGAGAGAATTGCACTTTAGTGCAATTCAGCAAACAATGTACTAGGCACTGGGGATTCCCATAGAATTTTATTTACACATTTCTGTGGTATTTACCACTCAAGAAAAATTTTTAAATATAAATACATTTCCTTAAAAAAAAAATGTCAGTTAAGCTAAGATTTCCTTTCACAAATATCCTCAATCCCAGCTCCTCCAAACCTACCCAGCGGTAACCACTGTTATCACTTTCATTTGTAGCCTTTGGAACTTCTGGTCTTTCATTGTTTTGTATTTTACATAAATATCTTTTTCCCCTAGAAGATGTATAAAATTATTTTGTGTCACGCTTTCTTTTCCCGTTGCTTTACATTTTTCATAAAAGAAAGGACAACATACATAGTTACTTGTCACTTACTTAATTCTAAAGTGTACCCTAAAGATCTACTGATAGATCTAACTCCTTCTTCTTAACCTTTGTATAATTTTCATTGTATGGCTTTAACCTCTGTTTATTTAGATACTCACCTATTGTGCATTTGCAGTATTGGTTGTTTGCAGTATTATGATATTATGAACATCACTGCAATTACCGTAATTATATATGCCCTTTCTGTGCACATGAATGAATGTCCATCTTTGGTACAAACCAAGAAATGAAAATTCTGTATCAGAGTATGTCCACTTTTTTTCTTACTAGATATTTCCAGATTGCCTTCCAAAACTTCCTTGAAAGCAGGATCTTGGTTAAGTACATCTCAGCATTCTGCCTCTAGCCCTAAACTGTTCACACAGTAGGCACTCAGTAAGTATTTTTAAGTTGATGGATGAAAGAGTGTATGGTTATACTGAAAATATTCTGAATCATTTCTCTGACCCACCATGTAAAGACTTGCAGTATTTTTTTTTTCATTAGGTCTGTCACATTTGGGTGTTTCTCTGTGTGAAATTTTTTTTTGAATTTTTAAATTTAATTTTATTTATTTTTTTATACAGCAGGTTCTTATTAGTTATCCATTTTTTGCATATTAGTGTATATATGCAGTATTTAACTTTTTATGAATGCCTTGTCTAGTTTTCAATTTCTAAACCATAAATGCTATGTTTTCTATTTTTCCGCATCACACATAGCAACTAGCACCTAGATGGGTGTTTAATAAATATAGGTGTTTGATAAATCAGTGAGTAGATTCAATTTATGTTTATAGTGAAATAAGTTGGGGAAATAATCATTGTGATTATAGCAACACACAGTGAACATCAAGTAAGAGTGACACTGCACAGGCCAATTACTGTGAGAAGAGCTCTAGGCAGTGGACATGTTTCTCTAGACCAAATGACACAGTAATGGTGGTCATTAACTGAGAACACAAAACGATTGGCTAAGAGCCATTCCTCTTCAGTAGCAATATGTCAGCACTGAGAGATGGTGGAATTGTACTAGGGAGGGGAATGTGGTTCCATTCCACATTAACAGAGCTCTCAATATTCTGATGATGTGCAAATGTGCCACATAAAACATTTCAAGGCAAGGACATTGGTGAGAAAGAGACCTAAGCTTGTCCTGCTTTAAGGATCTTAAGAAGCAGTGTCTCAGAGCTTGGTGATGAGTCTGACTTGTTTTATGCCCAGACGAATAGGGTTTGGGGCCACCACACATCTCCAAAGTGGCCTCCAAAAATCCATCATCTGAACCTACCTCATTCTAATAGCATTGCTTCTCAGAAGCCTCATCCTCAGAGGTGAAATAAATCCCAATCATTAAAGCAAAAGAAATGCTCCCCTCTCATTTCCACAAGTGTCCATTTCTTCCAAGTTTTTCTAATCATTTTCTCATTAGTCTCATTCTCTATCGCACTATCATTATTATTCTGTTTATGTAACATCATTCATTGAGCACCTTCCAGACTCCTTCCCACCAGCATGCACAATACATTCAAATTATGTAATTATGCCATTGTAATCAAATCATTAAGATTCACATTAAACATGTATTAAAGTTCATAAGAAAAAAAAAAAAACAAGCACTAGACACAGGCAGTAAGAGGGAGGGAAGCAGACAAACATGCATGTAATGGTAACTTGCTTTTAAAAAGCCCATGACTGCAGATTTAGGGTCTTGGAAGGATTGTGTAACTGAGAAGAGGTTGTTGATTTTTAAAAATGAAAAGCAGCTCTCCTCTTTCTACCCCTATGATTCCATTGAGTTAATCCCTTGATTATAAAATAACTAATAGAAAACAACTCAAGATAAGGTCACTGCATTTGGGGCACACACACACACACACACACACAGTGAATAAAACAAAAAGAGCTGTACAAGAGATTTGCAAGTACTCACTGGCTTGGGAGAAATAATACCATACCTGTGAAGAATGTCAGTTTACTAATGGATTTGAGTCATGTGTGATATCTACACAATAAATTTAGGAATACAAGACCAGACTTACTGATGTTGGTTATTTCCTATTAGAGATGGCTCCTACAGTGCTGCCAGCTGAGAACAGCCAGATGATAATTGTGTCCTGAGTTGGGTTGTGTGGTTGTGTAAGTCCAGTGGTAATGCCAGTAATTTGCACCTCATATTAGAGAGATTTGGTGGAGGAGGGCTTTAAAATGATACTCAAGACTACAGTCCAGGTCCTGCCCAGACCTACTGAGTCAGAAACTTGGTGTGGAGCTACCAATCTGTTTCAACAAGCCCTACAGGAGATTCTCAAGGACACTGTAGTTTGAGGACTACTGGGCAGGACCATGCCCAAGACTGGGTGATGGAAAGAAGGAGAAAGACACATTTAAGGGGTACTCACCATTCTGTGGCCACTGGGTTAGACACTTTAGGTATATGATTGCAATTTAATTTTCTAATAGTGTATTTATTCAGTCAATAAACATATCCTGCCTAAGTCAAGACCTTGTTAGGGTCTGGAAATATAAAGATGCATAAAACACAATGCCTACCTTCAAGGAGACATGCAGTAAGTCAATAATTATAAAGTAGTAACAATAATTGTCACCACATATTGAGTGCTAATTGTGTGTCAAGGACTCTGCCAAGTGCTTTACCTGTATTATCTCTAATCCTCACAGCAACCTTAAGGATGCTAAGGTGGTGTTACTGCCAGTTCCCATTTGAGGAAGCTGAAGACTTAAAGAGGTTAAATAACTCACCCAAAGGCACATAGCTCACAAGTGGTTAAGCTGGGATTGAACCGTATTCTTAATCACTCCAGCACTAGTTTCTAACCTACAGGTCCAATTCTCATAAGTACCATCTCATGAGGAATCCAAAAAAATTCACAAGTGCCCAGGTATTTTCTGCAGCCTGATTAAATTACAGGTCCGGCTCTTATATATAATGTTATTTTTCAAGTGTTACTAATGCTATTGCATTTAATAAAATACTGGTTACATAGTCATTGTTGTCGTTTGTAATTTTCTAAAGATACTACAAGTAGAGTTACTATTTTGTGGGATAAAATGTGAGGCTGTCAAAGAGAGCTCTTACTTGGAAACATTGGGAACCATATGTTTCCATATGGCACTATACCACACAACATTGAAAGGGTCTGAAGTCTCCTCCAAATTTGAATAATGTATGATCTAATCTCCATTAAAATAAACAAAAGGGTATGTGTACTCCCAAAATCTATGGATACTCTCAAAATCTAGTTTGAGAGCCACTGCAATAAAAACTAAACACTTTCACATAATGGGACCAGTTGGTGACAGTTTTATTTTAAACATAATTACCAATGTATTTCCACTAAAAATTCACTTTAAAAATTACCCAGGGACTTCTCTTGTGGTCCAGTGTCTTGTACTCCATGCTCCCAATGCAGGGGGCCTGGGTTCAATCCCTGGTCGGGGAACTAGATCCCACATGCATGTCATGACTAAGAAGTCTGCGTGCCACAACTAAAAGATCCCACATGCCACAACGAAGATCCCATGTGCCACAATTAAGATCCAGAACAGCCTAAATAAATAAATAAATAAATAACTTTTTCATTACCCAAATTCTATGACAAAGAGACCACGCAAATGATTCAGAACACTCCTGTTGCAAGACCCTTGTTTTTGCCTAGGAATTCTTTGAGGAACCATCCTTTACTTATTGCCATTGTGGTTCAAGTGGTGCTGACACCACCCTAAATTTCAGGTTTGGGCTCATGGCCCCAACCTGGTCAATCAGAGAACCTGAACCCCAGACCCTGGCCACAGTGTTTCATTCAGGAATGGGCATATGGCCAAGCTGAGCCAGGCCAGTCAGAGCCTTTCCCAGGGCTTCTAATGGAATTGTTAGAAAGAAGTATTCTATATTTGCTGTAGTACCAACTATTACATAAGCATAAGCCAAGAACTACAGATGACCATCTTTCTACCACATGGAGAGTCTGCTTGAGAATGAAGCCAACACTGAGGACAAATAAGCCAAGAGATAAGAGAAAAATATGCAGATTCCTAATGATGTTATTTGAACTTCTGGATCCAGGATCACCTAAGGCCACCTGATGCTGAAAACTCAGCCTCTGTGCACTGGTGCCAAACCAAATCTCAGAGACAGAGTTTTGGGTGAAGCAGAAAAGAATAACTTTATTGCTTTGCCAGGCAAAGGGGGACACAGCAGGCTCGTGCCCTTAAAAGTGTGTGTCCCAACCCAGGAGGATTTGGTGAGGAGTTTTACAGCAATGGTTCAAGGGTGGGTTGCTGATAAGATTAGAGTGTGTGCAGGGCCTGCACTCCTTTAATCTGGTCTCAGATAATATCTTGATGAGCTTCTCTGGTTCCTTCAATCTGACCTCCAGTGGTTTTCTCTGGAATGAAGAATGCTAACATCTTCCATTTGTTGGGTTTTTTTTTTCTGTAAAGAGCTCAAAGATATTGTTGTGTGTATCCCTTGAGGCAGAACCAGGACCTGCCCCAAGGCTGCACTGTTGTTTCTTGGCTGCTCCTCCCTTGTCTCTGCATCCCCTCCCTTCCCTGATTAGCAACAGTTCAAATCTGCCCTTTGGAACTCAGGGAAGGTCATAGAGGCTGGATTCTGTTCCCTACAAACAAGAAATGGGGGACATGGGAAGGTTTCTGTGCCCAGGAGCCCCACACAGTACTGCTTGGTTTCATACCTATACTTCTTTTACTTACTAAACATGGGTCAGTATCTTCCCTGGGGCTTTTTTAAACTAGTTTGAATTGTTTTTCTTTCTCTTACAAGTGTCCTAACCAATACATCAGTACTAGGTGTGTGATGCTGTGAGTTACAGACCTACACAGAAGTGGCTGAATTTAGGTGGACTGAGATATAGTGAGGATTCCCCTTCCACATATTCAAGTTGGTAATTGTTTTTATGGATTTACAAAAGAGCTGGTTAAACCATCATGTTATGCTTTGAGATTCAGCTTAGAAGAAAATATTATCATGATGTTAGAGTGAGTTCCTATTTCAGTGCAGGCTGGCCAAACTACAAGCAGAAAGGGAAGGCTAGAGAGCCTTGCTAAGAGACAGTGGCCAGCAATATAAGAGGGCTAAGAGTCAGATACTGTCTTCCTAAAGCTAAAGTTAGTGTAAGTCAAGGTAATTAGATGGGAAATGCAGAGGCAATTAAGATTGAGACCTAGAAGAAGCCAGGAATGTGGAGTGAGCCTAATGGCCCAGGCCCCTTCCAACACCTCCAATGGTTCGCTTGCTGCTTGAAAAATACAATTACCCCATTGCAAAGAGCTCCAGAATAAGGGTCACATTAGCCTTGCTTCAATCCATTGTTTGAGAGGACAAGATGGAAGCAGTTAAGCCCAGGGCTAGGAGCATGAACAGAGCTCTTGAGCCTGTTGCTAAGAGACAGACACTGTAAAAACAGGGTCAGAATTCATAGACCATGACTCCATAAGATCTCTGGCTTTGGTTAATATCCCTTGAAGGTTCTGGAACGCTACCAACTGGCTAATTGGTCCAACAACAAGTCCTGAAAATAAAGGCCCATGATTGCTCTGTTCCTAAGGTCAGCCCCAATGCCCTTGACTCCCTACAACAGGAAGTGAACTATGACAATAAATACAGCTACTAGAAAAGAAATATATCCCACTGCCCACCTCACATGTGGTTGTGGAGAGCAATAGATAAGGGAAATGCTTTCAAACCAGATCAAGGACAGCCATTTTGACCCAGCAAGGCACTCCCTCCTCCATCAGGGTGTCCTTGGAATGTTCATCCAGGAAGGCATGGTACATGATATTCACTAGTGCCAACAGCATTGTTTCCTCATTCCCTATTTTTTTCCAAAAAAGAAATCTCTTATTATGGCTATATTCTTTTGCCTTCACCACTTCCTTCCTGGTATGTTGGGAGCGATTAAATGTATGATTTGACCTTGGTTTGCATTTGAAGAGGAAACAGACAGCATGCAAAAAAAAAAAAAAGGGAGTGAAGGGTGGACAGAATTGATATATAAATGAAGCTTCAATGGATTCCATAATGCATTGTTTCTTTTTTTTTAAATTTACAGAAAAAAATATTGGGGGAGGGTTTTTGTTTCCATAGTAAAAAACAAAACATATTGGTTTTCAGGGAGTCCATATGGTATAGTTTCAGTATTGTACTGGTTTAAGAGTCAGACCTAGATTTGAATCAAGTCTTTCACCTTCCCTACCACACAAAAGGAAGCTACTTTTCTTAGACTGACATGTTTTTTCCCTGTTTTTATACTTTTACTACCATTGCACATGTTCATAAATAATATATAGTATTTACATAGTATTTATTGATTATTTTAAATTTACATTAATAGTATGCTATACTTGTCCTTGAGAAACTTGGCTTTCACTCGACATCATGTTTTTAAGATTTATACATTTGGATATGTTCATTCATTTTAATGACTTGATAGTATCCTAACATACAGATAAATCACCCTTTACTTATTTATTCCCACTCTGACCTTTTGGAGTTTTTCTATTATTATAATTTGTTTTTACAAACAATGGGACAGTGAACATCTTTGGGCACATCTTACATACGTGTAAGAGAATTCTCTAGAGCAGGGGTCCCCAACCCCCAGGGCCGTGGACCAGTACCAGATCACATCCTGTTGGGAATCGGGCTGCACAGCAGGAGGTGAGTGGCGGGAGTGAGTGAAGCTTCATCTGCCGCACCCCATCGCTCCCGATGGAGCGAATTCCTAGGCTCGAATTACTGCCTGAATTACTGCCTGAAACATTGCTCGCATTACCACCTGAGCCATTCCCGCCCCCACGATCTGTGGAAAAATTGTCTTCCATGAAACCAGTCCTTGGTGCCAAAAAGGTTGGGAACCGCTGTTCTAGAACATATACCTATACAGGAGTTTGCTGGGTGTAGCACGCACCCATCTTCAAATGTACTGGGTCTTCCCCTGGTGTGGTTTTACCATTCGACACTCCAGCCAGGAGTGGACAGGAATTCCTGTTTGTGGTGTCTCCCGAGCCTGATGTGTGGTAGTTTGATTCATGATGTTTGTCTGTTTTTTATTATGAGCCCCTCTTCATCAGGGGTGTTAGGTCTATGGAATTCTGTGTGCCCTGGATTGTGAAAGAATTGCTGCTGAGAAGTTTTATATTTGCTTTTACTGTAGCCTATAGGGTTTCAATGGTCCTTGACCAGGTTTATGATAAATTCTGAGCTTGGGCGTCGCACACCAGACAGGTAGTGTAAATTTGGATCACATACCTCTATGTAGTTCAGGCCTAGGAATTAGGTTTCTCAAATGATTTTTTTTTTCTATCTGCCTAAGTCTCTGGATATATGACAGGCTTCCACATTGCCTTCCTTGGCCAATGGGTACAATTTTCCAGTCCACATTTTATGAACAGGGAAGCTCTTTGATTTTTCAGGCTTTATACAGAACTCCTCCTCCTTCCATTACCTGTGGTTTGGAAGCCACATAACTGATCCTCATGTAGACACTATAGGCCAAGGCCCAAGTCTCATGTGGAACCCAAACCCCCATGAGTCTCCTGGGTGTGGGCTTCCCCTTATCCACCCACTCACAGTAGCTTTCATTTCCCCTTCTTTTTCCCTACATCTGAGATTAGCTTTGCTTTCAAGTTCAGCAATTCAATTTCACCAAAATTTTGTTGTTGTTGTTTTTTAATCCAGCATTTTTATGTATTTGAATTAAAGCAGGATGGTCAATTCCATTAACATAGTCTGTCATGTTACTAAGAGTCCTCTGAAGTGATTAGGGTCACTTCCTATTTTAAAACTCCACAATTTTAATTAATCACTTTATAAACAACAAGTGAAAGAATAGATACATTGTGTAGCAAGATCCAAAGAACCAAGCATGCCTAGGTATACATAGTACCTGGTTCCCCTTAACATTCCACTCCTGTAATCTGTTACTTAATCCTATATTCAGCCCTTCATTGTAAATACACTCTTAGGTCAGAAGATTTCCCAGGGCAGGCACTTCTTGATTCCTCAGTCTTTGGAACCATAGGGATGCTGCAGAGTGAAAGCTAACATCTTATGCTCCACGCATCCACCCCACCATCAATACGTATGCACACTCTCTCGGGAATGGTCAGTGTGTAGGGAAATGCTTTACTCAGGTTCTTCCACCCAGGACCTTACTTCCTCCTGAAACCAGAGTTAATCTTATTTCAGTGAAGGTGCCACAATTGACTTCCTACTCTGTCCTCCACCAACCCCTTGATCATACCAAAATGAAGCTTGAAAGGATGGCTCCTGATATGCAGAGATTCTTCTGCGAGGATTTATATTGCTGGCATATTGTGATCCCTTTTTGTCCTTCCTTCTGTCTTTGTAACATTTATTCAAAGATCTGTCATTTCCCAACAAGCTGTAAGCCCTTTTATAGTAGGGTTTACCTCTGTATATCCCATCATACCCATCATGTTGGCTAATACACATAAGTACTCAATAAATTATTCTTGGATCTATTATAGTTATTTAGACACATCAGTTGTGGGGATCTACTTTTCAAATCCCCCTCCTAGGACCCTGTTTGGCCCACAACCCTTTCTCTCATCATTGCCCTCCTGTCTTCAACATCTGATGAACTTCCACTGTGGTGAAGAACCAAAGACCATCTCTTTTAAACACATCTGCTACAGCATGGAGACCATTTGCAAGATAAATGAGGCTTTTCTTGGCTTCAGACTAGGGACAAATGATAAGAAATCTATGAGGGGAGGCTGTTCTCTACCTTTGTGGAAGGAGAAAAAATGAGGGGGAGAACCACAGTGAGGGTGTGCAGTGGATCCTCCAACCTGGGTGATGAGGACTCCATGGGCACAGGTGCGTTTAGTTCAAATTGTGAATCAGGCACCTTAAAATGTCCACGGGTTTTGTCTGGTCATCTGACTTCTGCAAATAGAACCTCATAAAATAATACAAAAGTGGGGGGGCGAACATATGCTTTGAACAGTATCATTTCCACGATACAGTGAAATTATTCAATTGCAAACAGTCTAAATATCAAAACAATCAAAGAATGGTTATTTAAATTGACATTTTTTTCACTGGAGGAAACATTATGCAATCATTAAAAACTATGGTTTTAAAGGCCACATACCACCATGAAAAATACTCGTGGCTTAATGTTAAGTGAAAAAAAAAAAAAGAGAGAGAGAAAATTTGTATATACAATAGGATTGCAACCAGATTTTAAAAGTGGTGCTAAGCAGAAAGACTAGAAGAAAATATTCCACCCTGCTAATAGGAATTCTGTTATGTTGTTAGTATTATGGGGGTATTTTTCTTTTCCTTTTTCCAGCTTTTCTGTACTGTGATTCTATTACCTTTATAATGAGCTACGTTACACATAAATGTCCAATTTTTCTTTTAACTGGGAAAAGATTCAATCCTAGTGAAAAGCAGAAATGTGTTCCTCTGTCCTCACTCCTTTCTTTCTCTCCTTCTTTCCTTTTTTCCTTTTTTCTTTCTTTCATGGGACAAAGAGGAACAATTGGAGTTTTAAGAAATCAGAAAGAAGAATATTTTACTAAAAGTTTAAATTCTTGGAATAATTCTGCTTCCCTTTTCTATTAACAAAGGTGGGAAAGGAACCAAGAGGGAAACAGGCAATGAGAGGACCAGAGGCAAGATTGTTCTGGGAGGTGGCCAGAGGGCACAACAGGTACAATCAGGCAGTTGCAGGGAAATGCAGCAATCAGCCACTTTGTGGAAACCAAGTTTCATGGGTATGCAAGATGATGGCAAAAGTTAATTTGGGAAAATGAGGAGCAAACATGGGCTAATCAGCACTGACCAACCGGGCAAAATACTATTTACAAAAAACCAAGGATACCTTCCTGCTTCATTTAACCAGAGTACAAAAAAAGCCCCCACTGAATTTTTCTGGACTGTTGTTAGCCACAAATATGGCTTAAAGGATGAAGTGGGGATTGATTGTTGTCTCTTGTGAGTCTCAGGCTTGTACATGTGAACTGTCCCCAGACACTTAGTTCAAACTTTGGTCATCAGTAGGGTCATTCGCACACCTGGAAACTGATGTCTGATTAACCGCTCCCCTGTGGTGCTCCCATAAGCTCAGCCTGGATACATGGCAGGCCCACAGCTAAACTGTGGTTAGTTTGGGGATTAACTCTTTCCTGTCCATCTGCCTATCAATCACCTGTGTGTCCTATACTGCTCCATATCCACGCAGGTTTCCTGAAAGCTCTGCAAGAGAAGAGGCCACATGTCCAAGGTAGCTCTTCTATGGTATATAGGGCTATGTTTGGGATAGTTGGCCAGAGGTCTTCACCTAGTCACAAGATGGTAGAACCTCAGGGACTGGCCAGAGCAGGAGAGATCATCACCTTAAAGTCTGGCAGCCCTTGTTCAGGATAATCACCAGAAGTACAGAGCCAGAGACTGGCATGGAAGAGGTTTCTATGGCAGAGCTCTGGGTGCCTGGGATTATAGGTACCTAGAAAAGCTCAGAGCAGAAGTTTCTCTGACAGCTGTCAGGGGCTTTTGCTACCTCTAAATTAATGCTTTTCAGCCCTAAACGCTCAGTCTTGTTCATCTGATTTTGGTTGTGGGGTTTTGTTTTTGCATTTAAAACAACATATATAAACACATATAAAGTGGATTTATAATGGAGCCACTTTTCTTCGGTGAATAAGATAGTCTTGACAGAAGGCTTATTTCTCCAACACTTGACACTTGCCATCTTGGGCCATGCTCGCCTCCTCTTCATGATGCTGGTTGATTTGTGTTCCTGACCAGTATGGACACTACTGGGTTGAACACAATCCTGTGTGTGGTGTCTATTGGGATACCCCCCCATGAGGGTTGGTTCTCTCTGAGGGGTCCATGCTGTGAGCCAGCATAGAAGAGGCAAGAAGAACCCTCATCCCATAGTCATGAGTGGCTAAAACCACAAGTTTCTGAACATATGCTATGGTTCAGGGTCTCACAGGGGTCCCGGTGCTCTTCTAGTCCTAGATCTCACCCAGAAAGGTGGTAGTCAAGATGTCTCTGGCTCCATCTTACTCATCTAAGTCTGGCCAGGATGAGATGATGCCTTGGACAGGACTGCTCCTCACCTCCCTCTCATGTCTCCTTTCTAAACGTTTTTATAGATTTTCCTCCCTACCCTTTCCAGGGATGGGATTGTCCATCAAAAGCAGCCACCAAGAAATGATGTGTGCTAGCAGTGTATACTTCAGTGAGAACTACTCTAATGGTTTTCAAACAGGATGTTTCCTAAATATCCATAGGTATCACTCAAAATTATTTTAGATGGTGCTCAGAAAACAATATTAATTGTTATATTTTTAAATCTCAACTACAGTAAGTCCCCTACATATGAATCTTCAAGTTGTGAACTTTCCAAGATGCAAATGTGTATCTGATTCCAGCAAGGAACCAAAACCTGTACCATCAGTGTCAGGCATGAGTGAAATTGCATCTTGCCCTCCGTCTCCTATTGCTGACGATCCTTCAGCTCTACCATCTCCCACCTCCTCTCCCTCCTCCAGTCAGTAACTCTTCTTGCCTGTTCACTCGGTGCCAGCCCCTGCATGCCAGCTATTGTACTGTACTACTGTGCTTTTCAAGGTACTGTAATGTAAGATTAAAATTATTTTCTTTATTTTTTGTGTTTGTTTTCTATGTATTATTTGTGTGAAAAATATTATAAACCTATAACAATATAATACTATATAGCTGATTGTGTTAGTTGGGTACCTAGGCTAACTTAGTTGGACTTAACGAACAAATTGGACAAACGCGCTCTCAGAACGGAACTCTTTTATATGTAGGGGACTTACTGTAGATATAATAAAATAAAAGAAGCATAAAAAACGTGTGATTTTATCATTTTTATTAGTTAAGATAAGGCTAAGATAGGTAGTTAAAATAATTTAAAGAAAAGTATTAAGGACTTCCCTGGCGGTGCAGTGGTTAAGAATCTGCCTGCCAATGCACAGAACACGAGTTCGGTCCCTGGCCCGGGAAGATCTTACATACCACAGAGCAACTAAGCCCATGCGCCACAACTACTGAACCTGTGCTCTAGAGCCCGTGAGCCACAACTACTGAGCCCGCATGCCACAACTACTGAAGCCCACGCACCTAGAGCCTGCCCTCTGCAACAAGAGAAGCCACTGCAATGAGAAGCCCGTGCACCACAACAGGGAATAGCCCCTGCTCGCCGCAACTAGAGGAAGCCCATGTGCAGCAACGAAGAGCCAACGCAGCCAAAAATAAATAAATAAATAATAAATTTCTTTAAAAAAAAATTAAACTACATTTTTTAAAAGTATTAATTCATAATATTGGTATAACAAAAATCATAAAAAAGTGGAACTTGATAACTGAAATTTGGGAAATACCCTATGGATTACTTCCTTTAAGTAACCTCACATTAAATCTAAATCTGGTTGGGAATGAAAGGATTTGCCCTTTATTAATTCACATCAAGCAGCTTGGGAAGGTGGTCTTAGGGGAGGGTGGTCTTCTGGCCCTGCTGAATTGTGCCCTCGGACTGAAGCCCACACCGCTGAGATGCAAGGATAGCCCTATTTCAGCAGCACAAAGATTGGGAGTTCTGCCAAGAATGAAACAGACTATCCTGCAGCTGTTATCTCATTTGTATGAGTAATATGAAAAATGCTGCACAATTTAATATGCCATCTAATGCTTTTATTCTTATCTCACCAGTAGGGCAGGTGGTAGCATACATGTTTGAAAGCCAGTGTACATTGGTACGGGGGAGGGCCCCAAGAAATGATGTTAGCTGCTATCTGAGCTGAGTAAAATGATATGAGCACAGATATTATTTTATAAAGGCAATCTCACTTGTATCTTCGCCAGTGAGATCTTAATCACAGCACGAAATGGGAGTGGATACCTCCTCTCCTAGTTATCTAGGTGTGGGATGACAGCATTGTTATCACTGGGAGAATGGTTATCTGTTATTTCACTTGTAAGATACTAACAAGAACAGTATCAGGGTGTTTGTAACCACACGTGTGCAGCTCAGAGTGATAAAAGAGTAAGGAGGAGGCTCATCGCCAAGGGTGTGGAGATAATGCCACTTGCACGGGGATGAGATTGATGGTATTGTTGAAAGTGGTTTCAAATATTGGGAACCGACTAAAAATCTCTCTCAGATGCTCAAATTTTGGCTCAGGAGCAGAGGAAAATAAATAAATAAGAGGACGTGGGTGAAGAAAGGGAGCCTGGATGAGAGAGTGATCATCTCAACTCCTTCGACCTTAAGAGAAATGTGGGCAAATAAATCTTTCATGACTCTCTGTATTTGAAGATGAACTACAGCAATCTTCAAACTACTGAGGGGCACAGATAATATTTTTTTTCTTTCCCACATTCTCCGTCTTATTTATCTTTTCTGATATTCTGTTCTTTTTAAACAACCAAGATCTCAGATAAGCTTCAACAAACAAAACTAAGACATTAACAGCAACAAAAATCAGGGCACAAATTCTTCAGTGTAAAAGAGAGACCAGGGACTTCCCTAGTGGCACAGTGGTTAAGAATCCACCTGCCAATGCAGGGGACATGGGCTCAAGCCCTGATCCTGGAAGTTCTCACATGCCACAGAACAACTAAGCCTGTGAACCACAACTACTGAAGCCCACGCACCTAGAGCTCCGCAACAAGAGAAGCCACCACAATGAGAGGCCCACGCACCGCAATGAAGAGTAGCCCCTGCTCTCCGCAACTAGAGAAAGCCCACGTGCAGCAATGAAGACCCAACGCAGCCAAAAATAAATAAATAAAAATAAATAATATTTTTTTAAAAAAGAGAGACTAGAGAGAGCCTCACTACTGTAACACTGAACATTAACCCCAAAATAGTCCATACCTGTAATTTATAAGAAAAACAATGTCAGGTTAAAGAGGCAATATTCTATAGTGGTGTTTCTGTTAGCTCTAACTGCCTTTGACTTTTTTTTCTTTTTTTTTGATGAAACTCATTATATCCAAACACCTATTTTAATTAATTTATTTATTTTTGGCTGTGTTGGGTCTTCGTTTCTGTGCGAGGGCTTTCTCTAGTTGCAGCGAGCGGGGGCCACTCTTCACCGTGGTGCACAGGCCTCTCATTGTGGTGGCCTCTCTTGTTGCGGAGCACAGGCTCCAGTTGCGCAGGCTCAGTAGTTGTGGCTCACGGGCCCAGTTGCTCCATGGCATGTTGGATCTTCCCAGACCAGGGCTCGAACCCGTGTCCCCTGCATTGGCAGGCAGATTCTCAACCACTGTGCCACCAGGGAAGCCTGGCCTTTGACTTTTGACCACTTTTTCCTGTGGTTGGCAAAATCATTTTCTTCTTTCCCACGTGAAGACTGAAGTCTATAATGTTAATGCTCTACCCCACTCTCTCTCTCCCACTCTCTCTCTCTCTCTCTGTCTCTCTCTCTCCCCCTCTCTCTCTTCCTCTCCCCCTTTCCCTCTGTCTTTCTCTCTATCTCTCTGTTGGAGGACAAAAGGAATGAAAAGTGCCCACCAAACTGAGAGCCATATTGAAACTGAGAAATGAGCAGGCAGCTCCACAAAATCAGTGGATCAGTTTATTTTAGGGCACTTCCTCACAGGGTAGGATGGGGGGGATTGGGCAGACAACAGACCGGAAACATGCGCAGCTGCACTCTGCACCACCAAGGGGCTATGGGGACAATTTTATAGTTAACCTAGGGCATGAGGGTAGGTGCTTGGAAACAGGATGTACATTCCTAAGTCAAAATTTATGAATGGGTAACTAGTCTTGTGGGTACCAGGAATACGTCAGGGAAGGTTTTCATCATTGTTTGGGGACCGACAGAGCATAGAGGCTACCCGGTCCTAATGATTATTAAATAATATCTATTAACTACAAAGCCCTTGGTGACAGAGAAGTGACTCATTGAACAGTACAGTCCTGGGTAGGGTCAGGGGAAGGACAGGGGAAACTATAAGGGCCCAAGATGGCGTCAGTAATGCTAACAGCCACTCATCCTCTCTCTCTCTCTCTCTCTCTCTCTCTCTCTCTCTCTCTCTCCCCCTCCCTCCCTTCATTTTTGTTTTTTTAACTTTACTTCAACTCAGTGAAATCATTAATCATGAAGGTATTGCTTGTAATGCTTTCAAACAAAATAGAAATGTATAACAATGACAATTATTAGTCTCCTATCCTCAAATTCACCCCCTTTGAAATAATCAATCTAAATAGTTTGAGGTTTTTGTTTCCATAGCTTTTCCTAGGCCTTAACAATATACACACATTGTGCCAAACAGCTATAATGTGGATACTTTCAAGGCAATAAATATAAATTCAAGTCATGCTTTTTAATGGCTTTATAATGTTTCATATTATATATATATATATATAGGTTATTCAATTATTCCTAAATTGATGAACATTCACATTTCCTACTCTCCAGTCTCTATTTTTTACAATCACTGCTGCAATAGGTACCTTTATACATTTCCCCTTATGTATTAGCACTTTATTTGCTGAAATAGTGGGATTATTGCATCAAAGAGTATGTCCATCTTTTATTTTTTAAATATGTTTAAATTACTTTCCCAAAATGTTATAGCTACTCACATTCCCACAAACAACAGATGAAAGAGCCTGTTTCCCCACATCAACCCAAGCTCTGGCAATCCTCAACCTCTTCATGTTTTGCTGATGACTGAGTAAAGAAGCTATTCCATTCTTTTAATTTTCATTTCCTAACTTCCTTTGAGGCTGCACACCTTTTCGTATGTTTACTTACTTTTGTTTCCTTAGGTATGAGCTGCCTTTGTGATTCCTTCTAATGGCTGTACGCCTTTTTCTTAACATTCTATAGAGCCCTTGAGATATGAACCTTTTGTCTACCACATGGGTTGTGGGTATTTTCCCCCATGTTTTGTTTATGAAATCATTTGACATAGAAGTTTTAAATATTTATCTCATCTAATATGTCAATGTTTTCTTCTTTGGATTATGGGTTTCCAGGCTTATTTTAGAAAGTCTTCCCCACCTCAAGGGCCAAGGGTATATACTCTTCTAACATTTTGGGGGTTTTTTTTATTCTTAATTTTACTTTGGTAACAAGGAAAAATAGGATATACCTTAACATAATCAATTACTTTACTGTTTGAGACAGGACTTCTTGATATCACTTTGTCATAACCTGGTCTTTTTCAGCCCCAACAAATGATCCTTCCATCACCACCACCACCCAAAAAAATTCAATTAGGAATTACCAATAATATAATTGAACTTAATAAAGTATACAATATTTAATGAATATGCAAGAAGTAACATCCAGAATAGAAAAAGCAAACAGTCAAGGGTCCAGGAGGTTGATCCGCAGCCTCTGAAATAGTGCTATACCTGATTCATGGCTGCAGTCCCCCAGGACCTCTCCCAGGCACTTGTACAAATTAAACACTTCAACAAGTATGCTTTTACTGGTTGGATGGGTGGATGCATGGATTCATGGGTTTCAAACAAGCCTTTAACAAATACATCTCCAATCCAAAAACTAACCAAGGGCCAGTGTGAAAGCATTAGTGATCAAAATTAAACTCCTACAGGTATAGCCCATATGCAATTAGTAGTTTACATTTCACTCATCTGTATAATGAAATACATCTTTCAGTTTAACCACAGAGTGATTAAATTGCTTTCAAAGAAAGTTTTTCAGCTTCAAATGCCAATCAAAGAACCCTTAAGTAGTAATTATCTGAGGCAGAAACTATTGAGCTCAGAGGAAATCAACTTGCCGGCATCTGGTCGCTGGAAGGCACAGATTAGCTGCTCCTAATGTGATTTTCATGACAATAATTAACAACCATGACTTTACAGATGACAAGGAGCTCTCTATACATTATCCCATCTGATTCTCACACCCATTCTACAGATTTAAAAAAAAAATGAGTTTCAAAGAAGATAAGTAAATGTCCTGACAAACTAAGATTCAAATCAAAAGTCCTCTCCCTCTAAATCCCATTCTGTTGTCACTAGAGCAAATATATCCACCACCACCACCTTCATTCCCCACAAAGATGGAAAGCAAGACCATATGATTAGGGACTTCCCTGGTGGTCCAGTGGTTAAGATTCTGTGCTTCCAATGCCCAGGGCGTGGGTTCGATCCCTGGTCAGGGAACTAAGCTCCCACATGCTGTGGCCAAAAAGTAAAAAAAACAAATTATATGATTATTGTCCCCCAAAGGAGCAGTTACTCCTTACCTCCCAGGGATCTACACATTGAGATATCTTCTCAAAGATTTTGTTTCATAAAACCCACAGACTATCTTCAGACAGCCCCAGAATCTTCATCTTCCAAGAGATGAGCAGAGCTGGATTATAAGCAGCAGGGATTTGTGCTTGGGCAATGGGTCATCAGCCATAGACATCAGGGGAGGTGGGAGGGAGGCCAAACTCAGGCAAGTGAGGGAATCTTCTGAACATCATTGCAGCAAGCAAAAATGACTCCATTTCTATCAGTGAGCTTTGAGCAGGGTGGGGTTGGGGTGCAGCTCTATATCTACACCGGCATCTGCTGAGACAGCCTCACTCCTTCCGGTTTGAGTGGTGAGGACATGCAGGTCACTGATGGGCCATTCTTCACTCCCAACACAAGGCTCTTTTGGATCTGCCTTCTCTTTTCCACCTTCCAGCCCCTCTGCCACATCTACTTCATGATCATGTCCCAGATGCGCAGCGTGACCCTGCTACATCCCAACTCTGCATTTGGCAGTTCCGAGGACCCTCATGAATGGACTCTTTCTGCAGGTTTCCCTAGGCCCTTCCCAACCCATCCCACAGCTACTCCCGGTCTGGGGTCTTGCCCTTTCTCGCTTCCTATCCAGGAAAGAAAACCCCTAAACCAGTGATTCTCAACCAGAATTGGTCCCATTCCCCATGGGATACTTTAGAAATCTGTGGACATATTAAGTGGTTGTCACAACAGCAGGGGTTATATCACCCATGAATTTCATTTTATTTCAGGATAGTAAAGAAGACTTCACAAAATATTTACTACGTAAAACAGTCATTAGTTTTAATAGGACTGAGGATCACTGTCTTCAACTACCTCCCTTCCCTTCTTCTCAGGATGAGTTGAAGAAGGGTGGCCACAGAGTACTGTGTTATTGGGACCCTCATCTCTTTCCTCTTCCTGTTTTTCTGGCTCTGCCTTCCCTCAGTCCAGGAAAACACTATCCAATCCTAGGGTTCAGAAAACCTGTCTGTGACTCCCTCTGACTTCACTATTCCCTGAGATCCCTCACAGTCTCAGCTTTTTACAGCCAAAACCTGAAGCTAATGCTTCTGCTGTCATTGCCCTTCCCTGAAGCAAGGATGCGCCAGAGTCCAGCTGCCCATATATGATAAGGGTGACCAGGTAAGGGATGTACTAGGGAAAACACATCCACTAGTATTTCCAAATGTTATCCCAACACATTATCAAGGAAGACCCGCTTACTAAGTGGTCATTTGAACCAGCCTCCAGAATGGTTTTGTTACACCGTCATAGGCCACAGAAAAAGGCAGTATTTCCAGAGTGTACAAAGCTACTAGGTGGACCTCACTACTGCTCAAAGCTGCAGCACCATCAAAACACAGCAGACCCCTAAACAAGAGGATTCTACTCAAGCATCTGCTTTACGCCTTCCCACCCTCTACACCCAGAGAGCTCTACTCACCTTATGTCTTTGCCATAAATTCCCCTGATTCTGTTTGTACAGAACCAATGGCTCCTGCTTCTGCATCTCCATGGTGCATTTTACAGATTTCAGTTCTAATGTGCTACGTAGGGTAAGAGCTGTGGGTTACCTCCACAGGTCCCACCAGACTCTGAGCTTCCTCTGGGGAGAGGCCTTGTCATATTCAGTCCTATATTACCAAAATCCGGCACTGTGCCCTCAGTTCATCCAAGGGCTAAAAAAAGAAAAGCACAATCAACCTAGTCCAGTACCTAAGACAGCTCTGCACTGATCCAAAAACAACAGGTTTCTCAGTGTTCTTGACCATGGGACTCTGAGTCAGCCCCACCCACAGAGTTTGGTGGGAAATTTTGAAGGACCCCTCTTCACAGTCCTTGGTATTGCACAGGAAGCCCTGTGAAAGGTTATGCAGCCCAGAACAATTGGGGCAGGTCTCTGGTTGTCAGTTCCCAGTGGACAGGACCGGCTACATCATTGGTACAGCCCAGTCAGTGCAAAATCAAAATGCATGTCTCTTTGTTCAAAAATTGTTAAGAATTTCAAAACAGTGCGAGCAGAGCGTTAAACCAAGTACAATGTACTGGTCACATGATGTCAGTCCTGCCCGTGGGTGCTTCTCCCATGCTCCCATCCCCAGAGCACAAGTGGTCTGCTCAGTAATATGTAACTTCCCTATGTCCTTGCCTAACTTTCCTGAGGCCCCCAGGCTTCAGTGCCCAGGGTTCACCCCGTGGACATACAACTAGGACACTGTGTAACTAGAGGCTGGGTATCTGCCACACAAGGGATTCATATCTCCCGCCTCCCAGAATGAACTCTTCCCCTCCCTGGCTCAACCACATACATCTAGCCACCCTTTCGCCTAGCACAAAGCTGACTTTCCCTTTCTCCCCTTCAGAGACAATTTTGATGAGGCTATCCTTCCAAATGAAGGTCTGGGGTAAGGGGTTTTCTTCATAGAGGCCCCTGTAACACAAAGAAGTTATGTAAGGATATCCTAAACTCAGGATCTAAACCCTGGGAACAAGGCAGGCAACTCAGCCTCATTGTAGGGAGCTGATGGGGAGATGCAGCTGTGAAAATGCACACCCAGCACACCCATCTGCAGGGGTGGCCACAGTGGTGTGCTGGTAAATATTTAACAATGGGGTCCCTGAAAGGATAAAAAATAACTTGTAACATTTGCCAGTTTTCGTGAGATATATACCTCCACTATGACTGAACTCAATGATCTCAAGCTACCACCATGAAGTCACTGGACAGAGGTGAGAAGATAAGCACACAGGCCCTCTCCCAAGCTGGTGCTAGCCCATTCCTGCACACCACAGGAAGGCCAGCGCTGGCTCCAGCCCAGTGTTGCCATGTGGGCCGGGCTCGGCAGATCTTCTGAACTTTCGAGAGACTGGAAGTCAAATTTTCATATTTGATGTCTCCATTTTCAAGTTGTGCAAGCCCATGAGTCCCTGAGTTCGGAATCCTGGCCGAGGCCAGAGAACTCTTGTGGTGTTGAGGTGTGGAGGGAAATTTTGCCTTTTAGGCCTTCATATCTCCTACATCATGAAAATAAAACAATAAATTTCAGAAGGTCACCTACCCTACCAGCCTCTCTCTCGTGCATTCCCCCATTAGCCTCACAGAACATTCTGAGGCTTATGATTGCTCAGCCAGGACATTTCCAGTAATTACATTGAAAGAGCTCAGATAGAGACCAGTTCTCTGGTACCTTCTCAGTGATATCCCAATATCTGGAAAGTATGAAAATAACTAATGGCAACAGTTGATGGTGATGATCAATGTTGACGATATACTTTTAAAAGCATGGGCTCCAGGTTTGCTGGACCATTTAGGCCTCTGTTTTACCCTTTTCCTCCTCTCCTGTTCTTTTCGATGATACTTTATGTATATTCCATGTCACTCAGCAGCTACAGGAGATGGATGACTATGGAAGCAAAAGATAACGGGCAGAAGCAGTGAGAATTTTCTCTTGCCTGCGGCAGGCAGTTGAATACATTTTTCAAGCCTGAAACATCATGGAAACAGAATGATTTTAAGTGCCCTTTCTTTTATTTTCATTCGTTTGCTTTGTGTGTGTGTGTGTGTGTGTGTGTGTGTGTGTGTAATTGCTCATTTTGCTTAAGGAGCCTCAAGGCATGAGCACAGCAAAGTATCATTAATTAAAATATTTAAAATTACAGCAGCGGTAACAAAGCTTCCAAAGAAGCCCAGGCAGCCCAGACAGCAAACACAATTATTATCCATAATAACAGCCAAATCATCACTACTGCTCTCTACTCAGAGACAATGCATGCTTCCCGGAGCGCTCAGTGACTGTGACAATGAGTAAATCGTGACGACCTAAAATGGGACTAGGTGGGATTTCTGGGGCTGTTCTCAGTCTATACACAAACCTTGCCATGCCTCCTCCCCCAGCCTCACCGCTTGTGAGGGTTTTCTAGGCGAGAGCTGCTGCATGGCAGCCACTCACGCCCCGTCCCCAGCTCATCTCCCAGAATCCAGGGGGAGGTTCAGCAGTGAATCAGCCAGGGCCTGATGTGCCAGCTGCTACACCATAAACATGTGAGTGCTCTTCCTGCACCTGGAAGAACCCTCTGTAGGAAATTATTCCCATAAAATAAGTCCACAAGAGAGAAATGGTAATCACTTATGATAAAGCTTTTAGACACAGGAACACATAGAGCATTACCCATGCTACTCCAAATGATGAAGAGAAATCCTTATTCATTCATTCATTCATTCATTTAAGATTTATTGAGCACCCACCATGTGCCAGTTTCTGGGTCAGGACTTTCTCTAGGGGTACTGAGATAGAAGACAGTCTGTATCTTCAGTTTGCTCAAATTTTAGTGGGAAAGATGCAGACAGTTACAATAAAGTGAAGGGCAGCTGGGATGGGAGCAAAACAGGGAGGCATCCAACCCACTGGGTGAGAGAAAATGAGGGGCCATGGAGTGCTTCTCATGGGGGATGATGCCTGACTTGAATTCTAATGGTACTCACAGAAAATGCTATTAGTGCCCCTCCCATATCTCCTTGGCACTTAACATGTCCCTGCAGGCCCAACTTCCAACTTCCGACTTCAACTGCTAGCACATGAAACTCTGAGGCCGAGGACTTCATCCAACTGCTGTATAAGCTCTGCCTGCTTTAGTGGCAAGCCAACATGCCAGAGAATTAACTCCTCCTGGCAGAGCCCTTGACCAACAACAGATGGAATTTGGTAGATAAGTACTCCAGGAATCTCATCTCTCAGGTAGGATAACTCAGAGACCAGTTCTTCACTGCTCTACTCTATCTCCCAGAGTTCTCCAGAGGGATTAAGCTAGTCGCCCATAGGACTAACCTGCACTTCCCTCATCTCCTGCCAGAATCTCATGGGATCACCTTCCAAATGAACTGCTTGCACTAACAAGCCTTGTCTCATGGGCTGCAGCTGGGCCATCTCAAACAAAGACAATGCTCCAGTTAAAGAGAACAATATGGGAAAAGTCCAGAGGCAGGACAGTTACCCACTGTAAGTAGTTATCTGGGTAAGGTTAAAGCACAGAGGTGGGTAAGGGAAGAGCTAGTCTCTGCAGTGGTGACAGCCAAGATTACAGACCCCTCTTAAGGTCTTTTTGTGTTTGGATCTCTCCACAAGGAATACTCATACACACCCATTCAGGTTAAATATACAGTAACTTACTCTGCTCCCTGTACCACTCGGGGTCTCATCTTGGCTTCCCCCTCGGATTTTGTCTTCTTTCAATTAAGTGATCTGACTCCAAACACTTTATCTTGGCACAACTGACCTGGAAGCTGCATAGCATACTCCCTATAGCCATTGTCTCAGTTCTAAAACCAGGGGCACAAAAATGGTACCTGTGGTCACCAGTCTCCAAGATGGCTCCAAATGACCCCTCCTTCATCCCCATAGTCATGGCTTTGTGTGTGACTATGTTTCAAGGCTTTGTGTCCACTTTGTTTCAAGGTTGATCTGCATGACCAAAAGAATATGGGAGAAGTGATGGCATATGACTTTCAAGGCTAGGTCATCAAAGACATTGCAGTTTCTGCCTTGCTCTTGGATTGCTCACTCCAGGGAAAGCCAGCTGCCATATTGTAGGTTGCTCAAGCAGCTCTCTGGTGAGGTCCATGTGGTGAAGAATGGAGGCCCTCTTCCAACAGCCATCAAAAACCTGAGATCCACCCAACAACTATCTAAGTGAGCCATCTTGGAAGCAGACCCTTCACCCCCAGGCAAGTCTTCAGAATACTGCAATCCCAGACAACATCTTGCCTGTAACCTCATAAGAGACTCTGATCCAGAACCACCCAGATAATATATTCCCACATTCCTGAATCTCAGAAGCTGTGCAAGATAACAAACGCTTGTTGTTTTATGCCACTAGTTTCAGGGTAAGTCATTTCCCAGCAATAGATAACAAATGCAGTGTCACATGCCCACTTCCCACCCAGCCTAGCTCCACCTCTGAATCAAGGCAAATAAGAAAGAAGGAAAAGATTGTAACAGGAGATGATGAACTTCATTTTGGACACCTAAGTAACATCAAAAAGGAGATAATAGGAGGTGAGCAGTTGGAAATATGAGCCAGATGCCTATGCAGGGAAGAAACTAGGGCTAGAGGTCCAATGAATATTAATGAGTTGTCAGGATATGGAGGTTAATGAAGACCTGTTGTGAAGGGAAAGGACCAAGAAGTGTCTATGTGGTTCAAATTATCCCTCCATAAATACTGGTAGAGTTAGTCAGTGCTAAGAGTTGGGTTCCAAGGAATCAAACTTGTGGTAGGTTTTCCTACTTTAAAGGTGAAAAACCCAAAAGTCCCAAGGGGTCCTGTATTAGCTACTAATTGCTGCATAAGAAATTTTCCCATTACTTAGTGGCTTAAAATAATAAACATTTGTTATTATCTTACACAGTTTCCATGAGTCTGGAATACAGAAGATGCTTAGCTGGGTGGTTCTGGTAATACGCACAAGAACATTTATCATAGTATTGTTTAATAGAAAAAATTAGAAACAATCTAAGTGTGCAATAATAGGAAATGGACAAAGAATATATATCTATTAAAAATGAGGTTTAAGAAAAACTTTCAGTCACATACGAAACTGATCATAATGTCACCCAAAACGCATGATGTAAAATCAGAGTATGATTCCAATTTCATTAAAATATTTAAATTATATAAAAAGACAAAAATTGTATCTACCAAAATAGTTATATAAGTTATCTCTTACAAAGTAACAGACCACACCCAAAAGTAGTGGCTTAAAACAATAACCATTTATTTGTTTATGATTCTACAGTTTGAATAGTTCTTCTCCTGGTTTATCCTGGGGTCACTTACACAGCTGCAATCACCTGGTGGCATGACTGAGACTAGAAATCCAAGAGGGCTTCACTCACCTGTCTGGCCCCACAGCCAGGATGACTGGAACAGTTAGGGGCTGCCTGAACCTCTCTCTCCCTCTCTCTCTCTCTTTCTCTCTCTCTCATCATGGTCTTCCAGCAGGGCAGCCAGATCTCTTCGCATGGTGGTTCCAGGCTCCAAGAGGAAATGTTCCAAAATAATAACCTCTCATATGCAAGTATTTATTAAGTCTGTGCTGTGTTACATTTTCTAATTCCCCATTAGCCAAAGATGGCAAGTCTGAAATGAATAGGGCAGGCCGACAGACTGGAAATTAAGGTAAGAGTTGACGTTGCAGTCTTGAGTCTGAATTCCACAGGGCAGCAGACTGGAAACTCAGGCAGGGTTTCTATATTGCAATCTTGAGGAGAATTCCTTCTTCCTCAGAAAACCTTCTTCCTCAGAAAACCTTCGTCATTGTTCTTAAGTCTTGCAACTGATTGGATGAGGCCCACCCACAAAATAAAGGGTAATCTGCTTTTCTCAAAATTGACTGATTTGAATATTAATCACATCTTTAAAAAATGCCTTCACAGCAACAGCTAGACTTGTATTCAGAAAAAAAAAAAAAACTGGGCACCATAGCCTAGCCAAGAGGGCACATAAAATTAGCTATCACACATGGCCAAGCCCAGAGTCAATGTGGGAGGGGACTGCACAGGTCATGAAGACCCAGAAGCACTGTCCATGGGGAGCCACCAATAGAACAGGCTACCATGGTAGATATATGTATATGGCAGGCTTTTTCCTTTTTTATCTGTATGCTTGAAATTTTCTGCAAAGAGCGTGTATAACATTTTGGAAAAATAACAAATGTTTTATAATGATTCATACTCTTTATTTTTAAATGCAAGACATGTAGAAAAGTACAAAAAAGAAATCAAGTCCCTGGAAATCTTACCAATCAGAAATAATCGATGTTATCATTTTGTGATCATCTTTGCAGCCACTCTCTGATATTTACACAGGTCAGGAAAAAGAGAGAATAAGAAAGATGGGGAGATAGAGACAGACATTTCTAAAAATGAGAAGATTCTATGAATGTTATTTGTAAATCTAATATTTTTCTTGAATTTAGCAGAAGAGAAAGAAGCTGAAAGAAATTTGAAAGATTCATAGTACATCAAATGTTTCTTCATTAACTTAAAAATTAAGGCTAAAGAAAAATTTTAAATGTTACAAAAACCCTGAAGAGGTTGTACTCATATTTAATAAGAATTTGAAATAGTATTGGCTAACTCGCTGCTCCAAGCAGCATGGAGGTGATAATACTCTCATACTTCCTCTCACCTTCCCTCCCCCACCCCCCAGTGTCTACTGATTAGGTTGGTTCCCTTTGCCATAGTTTATAATAGTAGCATTCGATGCTGCAACCACACTCTGCTGAGAAAAAATAGTTTTTTATCCTAATGAATTCATTGCTCACCACTAGTCCCTTTTTACAGCCTCACCAAACCTGATCTCATCTGCCAAAGAGCTCTGGATTTATGCAAGCAGGTCATATTTAAGAATTGTGTCTGTTGCTTTCATATGTGGGCAACTCCTTGGCTGCATATACTTTTCTTAGGTCTCAATTTCCAAAGCTCAGAACTTTATAAACAGTGTGCCATCATCTTTGAACACAGGAAGTTATCACAGAGTATAGGAGGGTAGCCTACTCTTTCCCACTGTCAGGAATTGCTTTGTGAGTAGATGCCTGGGGAATTCCTTCTTTATTCTTTAAGTTCAATCATTTAACCATGAAAAATATTTGCTGTCAGTCATTCTCCATCTTTTTTCCTTGGCGTGTGGTACACCCTTCCACATGCGGATTTACGGGTTGGAATAGTCTCTGAATTCTTCCTCTTTGTTGGATTCTCTGCTACCGGGACACCCATTACCTTGTTTTGAATCATCTTTGTCTCACTTCCTCTTCCTTCTAATTATTTAATCTTTTTTTCTTCTTCTTCCTCTGCATTCAGTATGATTATCTCTAGCTTTCCCTTCATGCCATTAATTTATTTTTTAGCTATGACTACTCTGTTCCTTGTTATTTTGTGTTACTTTATTCAAATCATTTCCTTAGGTCTGCAATCTCCTTTTATAACTCATTCTGTTGTTTTATCATCTCATCTTTCAGCTCTTGTTCTATCACATTTATAATCCTACTAATTTTTCTCTAAAGGAAAACATCGGTGGGGAAGCCACTTCTTATCACCTGATCAGTGTTTCTTCCAGGCTGGATTCTTCACCTGACTTTTCCAAGGCCACACCTGACTTTTTGACTCATTGATTTTCCTGTGGTATTTTTGCCTATCTCCTCTTGCTTGTGCCTAATGTGAGCAGCTCAATCCACAACACTGTTCCCTCCTTACCTGGGGCCAGTTTGCCTTCCCCTGGGTATTGCTGGTCCAGCCACTTTTCTGTAGCCTAAGAGAGGACAGAGCTCAGCCAGAAATTACTTCAGCCCTTGTTGAGGAAGCTTTGCTCCAAGATCTCCTTTGAGAAAACATTAATGCCTAAGGCTAGGACCCAACCCTCACAGCTGAGAGCATGGCCCACTTTGTGGGCTAAGGTTCATCCTCCAATCCAGTCCAATGTCTTGGCAGATAACAAGCTCTTTACCCTACTGGTGGGACCGTAAACTGATATCATGTTTCCAGAGAACAATTTGGTAATAGGTATCAAGCCTTTATATATGACAATTTTATATATCATGATCTATATTTATAACTTTGATTCAATAATATCTCTTCTGAAATTCTAGTTGGGAAAAAAAAGGGAAACAAAGACTCATTTGCAAAGAAACTGTTTGGAGCATTATGTATAATAGCAATAAACTGGAAATACTTTATATGTCCAACACAGAGGCATGTTGCGGTAAAGGTTGTAGCAAATAAATATAAGGTTCATGAAGAGATTTTAATGATATGATTAGATGCCTACAATATAATATTAAGTAAAAGACCAAACTACAGAATTAAACATACAGTAATATCTCAATTATGTTTTTAAAATGCATAGGAACCACACCTAGGAAGAATCATAGACCCAAAGCTCCAGGAGGGCAAGAACCAGGACTGTTTGGTCATTCCTATGTAACCAGAACCTAACACAGTGCTTGGCACATAACAGATGTACTATGAATAAATGATTTAAATTAATTCAACAAAATTAATTTATCTCAGGATTCAAGAACAGGAATAGTTGCATTTCTGAATGACTGATTTTATAGATCTTCTGTCACACTTTGACTAGTAGAAACCGACACAGTGGGTCTAGCGGAGATAGAGGTTCTCAAGAAGGCATTTTGTATATCACTATCTCATTCCCCACCCTTATTTATTCTTTGACAGGGATTTTTTTAAAACAGTTTTATTGAGGAATAATTTGCATACTGTATAATTCACCCATTGTAAGTGTACAATTCAATAATATATGGAAACTTCCTATGGAATTATACAACCATCACCACAATCCAGTTTTAGAACATTTTCATCACCCAAAAGAAATACCTTCAAGCTCATTTGCAGTCAGGCCCCATCCCTACACCAACCTCTAGATAACCACTGATCAGCTTTCTGCCTATATAAATTTGCCTTCACTGGATACTTTGTATAAATGAAATCATACAATACAAAGTCCTTGGCAACCAGTTTATTTCACTTAATGTTTCAGAGGTTCATCTATGTTGTAGCACCACTTCTTTTTCTTGATGAATAGTATTCCATTGTGTGGATAATACCACATTTTACTTATCCATTCCTTGCTAGCCAGTTGATGGATATTTGGATTGTTTCCAGTTTGGGGCCATGAATAAGATTGCTATAACCATTCTCACATAGGTCTTTGTATGAACACATGTTTCATTTCTCTTGGGTAGACTGCTAGAAGTGGAAATGCTGGGTCATAGGGTAAGTTTTTGTTTAACTTTTTAAAAATGCCAAAGTGTTTTCCAAAGTGGTGGTACCACTTTGCATTCCCACTTGGAATGTATGAGGGTTCCAGTTTCCCCACATTCTGGCCAACACTTCATATAAACTGCTTTCTTGATTTTAGCCATTCTAGTGGTTCGTACAGGTATCACATTGTATTTCTAATTTGTACTTCCCTAATGACTAATAATGTTGACCACTCTTTCTTAAACTTAATAGACACTCATGTATGTACTGTTTAGTGAAATATCTATTTAAGTCATTTGTCCATTCTCTAATTGACTTGCTCTCATTATAAACTTTTAAGAGGTCTTAACATATTCTCAATAGAAGTCCTTTATCAAAAATATAATATGCAAATACTTTCTCCAAGTCTGTAACTTGTCCTTGCATTTTCTTAATGGTGCCTTTTGAAGTGAAGAAGCTTTTAATTTTAATGAAATCCAATGTATCATTTTTGTTCTTTTTTGCCTTAAGCTTTTGATGTCATATCCCAAAACTCTTTGCCTAACCCAACACCACAAAAATATTCTCTGATGTTTTCTTCCAGAAGTTTTCCAGTTTATCTCTTACATTCAAGTTGTTGATCATTTCAGTTAACTTTTCTGTGCATGGTATAAGGTAAGTGTCTAAGTTCATTTTTATTTTTCCAGATGGATATTCAGTTGTCCCAGCATCATTTGGTGAACAGACTGTTCTTTCCCCCATTAAATTATCTTAGCATCTTTTCTGAAAATCAGTTGACTCTAAATGTAAGGAGTCTCAATTCTGATCCATTGATCCATATGTCTTTCTTTATTCCAATACCACACTAGTTTGATTGTTGTAACTTTATATTGAGTTTAGAAATCAAGTAGTATAAATTCTCCAATTTGGTTCTTCTTCTTCAAAATTCTGTTTGCTATTTTAGGTCTTTATATTTCCATATAAATTTTAGGATTAGCTTGTCAATTTCTACAAAATTCTGCTGGGTAATTAATTAGGATTGCATTAAATCTATAGTCAGTTTGGGGAAAATGAGATGTTAATAATATTGAGTTTTTCAATCCCTGAACATGGAATTTCTCTCCATTTACTAAGATATGTTTTAATTTCTCTAAGCAATGCTTTGTAGTTTTCATTGAACAAATATTGCATTTCTTTGCTAAATTTAGTCCCAAGTATTTTATCTTTGTTGTTGTTTTTGTGACTGGTATTAAGAAAAATTTCATTTTGGGGATTGTTCATTGCTAGGATATATAGAAATACAATTAATTTTTATATCTTGATCTTATTTCTGTAAACTTGCTAAGCTTGTTTATTAGTTCTAGTAGTTTCTTGGTTGATTCCTTAGAACTTTCTACATATGGGATCATGCCATCTGTGAACAAAGACAGTTTTACTTCCACCTTTCCAATTTAGATGCCTTTATTCATTCATTCATTTGTCCTTTCATTAATTCTTGCCTTATTGCACTTGTTGGAACTGCCAGTACAAAGTTGAACAGACAAGGCAAAAGTGAATATTCCTGCCTTGCTGCCAATCTTAGGGGGAAAGCATTCAGTTTTTCAGCATTAAATATGGAGTTAGTTGTAAGTTATTTTACCCATTATAAGTTTAAGGAAGTTCCTGTATTTTGTGGAGTATTTTGATCATGAAGAGTGTTGGATTTTGTCAAATGATTTTTCTGTATCCATTGAGATGATCATCTAGTTTTTTTCTTGTAATATATTAATATGATGTATTACATTAATTGATTTTTGGATGTTAAACCTTGCATACCTTAGATAAATACCGTTTGGTCATGGTTTATAATGCTTTTTATTTATGTATTTTTTTACATACTCTATTGTTCCATTTATATAATATTTTTTCTTTTTTTCTTTTTTTTACAGTAGGTACTTGTTGGTTATCTATTTTAAATATAGCAGTGTGTACATGTCAGTAATATACTGCCAAATTCAGTTTGCTACTATTTTGTTAAATTTTTTTCATTTATGTTCATGGAGGACATAAGTCTTTTCCTTTATTGTCTTTCTCTGACTTTGGTGTTAGGGTAATGGTAGCCTCACATAGTGAGTGGGGATTGATTCTCTATTTATTTTAAGGGTTTGTGAATTCTTTAAATATTGAATAGAATTCACCAGTGAATCCATGTGGACTTAGGCTTTTCTTGGTGGAAAAAAATGTTTTATTACTAATTCTATTCCTTTACTTGTTTCTGGTCTACTCAGTTTTTCTATTTCTATTCTCAGTTTTCAAATTTTGTGTCTTTCTAGGAATTTGTTAATTTTACCTAAGTTGTCTAATTTGTTGGCATTAAGTCCTTCATAATATTTCCTTATAATCCTGTTAAAACCTTTATGGTCAGTAGTGATTTCACTTCATTTACTCATAATTTTGGTAATTTGTGTTTTCTCTCTTATTTTCTTGATCAGTCAAATTAAGGGGTTGTGGTAGGCAAAATAATGGTTCCCCCAAGTATGTCTACATCCTAATCCCTGGAACATTTGAATATATTGTGTTACATGGCAAAGAGAAATTAAGATTGCAAATGGAATTAAGGATACTTATCAGCTGATTTTAAGATAGGAAGATTATCCGAGTAAACAAAATGCAATCACAAAGGTTCTTAGAAGAGGGAGGCAGAAGAAGGAGACCCAGAGAAAGGATAGTGTGAGAAGGACTTGGTCTGATGTTGCTTACTGACTTTGAAGATACAGGAAAGGAGCCATAAGCCAAGGAAAGAAGGTGGCCTCTTAAGTTGGAAAAGGCAAGAAAATGGATTCTCCCTAGAGACTCCAGAAATGAATGCACTCTATCAACAACTTGATATTGTCTCAGTGAGATCCATGTCAGACTTCTGATCTCCAGAACTGTAAGATAACAAAATTGTGTTTTTTAAGCCACGAAATTTGTGGTAACTTGTCACAGTAGCAATAGAAAACTAATACAGATTTTTTTCAACTTTTTTAATCTTTTCAAAGAACCAAAGTTTAGTTTCATTTATTTTCTATTTTCCATTCCATTGATTTCCACTCAACTCTTTATTATCTACTCCCTCTGTTTGCTTTGAATTTAGTTGCTCTACCTTTTCTAATTTCTTAATGGGGAAGTTTAGGTTATTGATTTTAGACCTTTCTTCTTTTCTAATATAGGCATTTAAAGCTATAAATTTTTCTGTAAGTGCTGTGTTATTTTCATCCCATAAACCTTGTTAAAATGTGTCTCTATTTTCATTTAGATCAAAATATTTTCTAATTTCCTCTTCTGATTACTTATTTGACCCATGAGTTATTTAAAAGTATGTTTAATTTTCAAACATTTACCATTTCCAGAGTTCTTCATTTCTTTTGGTGAATTCAAGTTACTGTCTGCAGTCACTTCTTTTCAACCTGAAGGACTTCTTTTAGTACTTTTTGTAAGACAAGTCTGCTAGAAACAAAGTCTCTCAATATTTGTTTATCTGGGAATGTTTTTATGTCACCTTCATCTTTGAAAACTAGCTTTTTTGGATTTAGAAATATTTCTTTCTTTCAACACTTTGAAAATGTAATTCCATTGCCTTCAGACTTTATTGTTTCTGATTAAAAGTCAACAATCATACTGTTTCCCTGTACATGAGAAGTTGCTATTCTTTCTGCTTCCAAGATTTTCTCTTTGCCTTTGGTTTTCAACAGTATCACAGTGACATGTCTTGTTGTGAATTTCTCTGTGTTTATCCTTCTTGGCATTTGATGAGCTCCTTGAATCTGTAAATTAATGTTGTTTTAAATCATATTTGGGTAGTTTTAACCATTATTTCCTCTCTTTCTGAAACTACCATTACATGTATGTTGATATACTTGATATTGGTCCACAGATCTCTGAGGCTCTGCTGATTTTTCTTCAAGCTTTCTTTTTTCCCTGTTATTCAGTTTGGATAATTTACATTGATTTATCTTCAAATTCACTTATTCTTTCTTCTGCCATCTAATATCTGCTATTTAGCCCTTCTGGTGAATTTTCATTTAAGTTATTATACTTTTTCAACTCCAGAATTTCCTTTAAAAAATTGCTATCTTTTTCTTGAGATTTTCTATTCACTGGATCCTTGTTATTCAACTTTTGTTTAATTCTTTAAATGTGATTTCTTTTAGTTATTTTAACATATTTATAATAGCTAATTTGAAATATTCATCTGTTAATTCCAACATCTGGGGGAAGTCAGAGACAATTTCTACTGACTTTTTTTTCCTTAGTATAAATCAGACTTTCTTGTTTATTTGCATGTCTTACAATTTTTACTGAATCCTGAACATTTTAGACCATATATTTTAGCAATTCCAGATTCTGATTCCACTCCTTCCCCAAGAATTATTGTTGCTATTTTTTAATTTGTTTGCTTGTTTGTTGAGTAACTTGCCTGGACCAAATCTATGAAGTCTGTCTCCTCCACAGTGTCTGGCTGCTGCTGTCTCTGCTCAGTTTTATTTTTAAGCCTAGCTTCCTAGAGTTCACCCTAATGTCTATATACCTTAATGTTCAATGAAACATTAGTTAGAGGTTGTGCTTCAACACCTTGAGTCAGGGATTCTTGCACACTCTTATGGATCAGTGTATGGGCTAGGGAGGTCATTCAAAATTAAGGTCATTTTCATGTCTCTCCTGGAGTTTACTTTCTGCCAAGCCCCGTTGGTATATTTCACATACTCTTCTGTGCACAAGCACAGTCTCTATTGACCAGAGATGTGTGGTGTGCTTCTGCTGTTCATACTCACAGTCAACTGTGGTATGTGGAGAGCATATCAAGCCTACTATGGTTGCCTCACTCCCAGAAAAATTAATGTATATAGTCTCCCTTTCAGTCTTTTAAGCCATTCATCCAATTCTTACTCTATCCTTCTATAGGTAATTTATTTTTTTAATTTTATTTATTGTGTGTATTGCCTGAATCTCTTTATGTAAATAGAAGCATATATGAAAATATGTTCTTGTTTCTCCTTTTTCTAATAAAAGTCAAAATATAATATATACACTGCTCTGCTCTGTTCTTGCTTTTTTTCACTTAATAATGGATCTGGGAAAGCTTTCCATATCATTCCAGAGTTTTCTCATGATCTTATATAGCTGCATTGTATTTCATTATAGATGTAGCATGATTTATTTGAACAATCCTCTACTGATGAAACATACACAGGAAATCTCTGTCCACAATCTATGTGAACCTAAACAAAAACCCTTCTGCTTCCAATACTCCCCTAAGTCATTGTTCAATTAGCTGGAAGAGGGAGTGTCACTCCCTCCAGTTTTTTACCCAATAATTTTACCCCAGCCCCAATGTTATTATCCATTAGAATGTAATAACAATGGGTGGATTAAGAGAATCCTGAGAACCCACCTTCTCCAACCATGGAGAGCTTACTTCTTGGTAGCCTAGCAAATTTGAGATTGTCCAGTTCCTGCGCACGCCTGTGGATATGTTTCCTGATTCGCAATTATAAAAGGATAAGGATCATATTATAAAGGAAGAAGACATGTTAAGATTTTTAACTTTATAATAATAATTTTTTAAAATATGCATTTCATCCCTGAAGTTTTAAGTTGAAGGTTAAGATAGGGGTCTTAAAGCAAAGGTATTTGGGGTAGCCTGACACTGTATCTCTTTCTCTCAGAACTTATCCCAATCCGTAGTTGTTATTGAGGGGGTGGGTAAAGGGTCATGTTAGAACCATATGTACTTGGCCACACACCCTTCATCTGATCCAAGAATAGATGATCAACCCACAGGAGAACCAAGCTTTGATTGGTCAGGGACAAGTAAATTTTTCTTGATTAATAATTTACTCCAGGGACTTCCCTGGTGGTGCAGTGGTTAAGAATCTGCCTGCAGTGGAGGGGACATGGGTTCGATCTCTGGTCCGCAAAGATCCCACATGCCATGGAGCAACTAACCCATGTGCCACAACTACTGAGCCTGTGCTCTAGAGCCCACAGCCACAACTACTGCATCCCGTGTGCTTAGAGCATGTGCTCTGCAACAAGAGAAGCCACCACAATGAGAAGCCTGGGTGCCACAACGAAGAATAGCCCCTGCTGGCTGCAACTAGAGAAAGCCTGCACACAGCAACAAAGACCCAATGTAGCCAAAACTAAAAATTAATTTATTAATTAAAAAATAATAATTTACTCCAGGCCTTACTACCTAAAGCAATCTACAGATTTAATGCAATCCCTATCAAAATACCCCCAGACATTTTTCACAGAATTAGAACAAGTAATCCTAAAATTCATATGGAAACCCAAAATACGCAGAGTTGTCAAAGCAATCCTGAGGAAAAATAGCAAAGCTGGAGGTATAATCTTTCCAGACTTCAGATTACACTACAAAGCTACAGTAATCAAAACAGTGCAGTACTGGCACAAAAACAGACATATTGATCAATGAAACAGAATAGAAGGCCCAGAAAAAACCCACACACCTACAGTCAATTAGTCTATGACAAAAGAGGCAAGATATACAATACAGAAAAAACAGTCTCTTCGACAAGTGGTGTTGGGAAATTTGGACAGCCTCATGTAAAACAATGAAATTAGAACATTCCTTCACATCATATAAAGAAAGGTACTCAAAAGGGTTTAAAGACCTAAATGTAAGACATGACAGCATAAAATTCCTAGAAGAGAACAGGCAAAATATTCTTTGACATAAATTGTAGCAATATTTTCTTAGATCAGTCTCCCAAGGCAAAAGAAATAAAAGAAAAAATAAACAACTGGGACCTAAATCCAACTTAAAAGTTTTGCACAGCAAAGGAAACCATCAACAAAATGAAAAGACAGTTTACAAAATAGGAGAAAATATTTGCAAACAATACAACCAAAAAGCGGTTAATATCCAAATTATACAAACGGCTCATACAACTCAACGTCAATAGATAAAAAACAACCCAGTAAAAAATGGACAGAAGACCTAAATAGACATTTTTCCAAAGAAGATAAAAACATGGCTAATGGGCACATGAAAAGATGCTCAACATCACTAATTATTAGAGAAATGCAAATCAAAACCACAATGAGGTATCACCTCACATGGATCAGAATGGCTATCATCAAAAAGTCTACAAATAGGATGCTTCATGGAAGGGCTGGAAAAACTTGCTGCTGCAGGTGACCTGGCTTTAGGAAGACTACCATGTGGCTGACAGTGTCTTGGTGCTCTGGCTGCGTGTTAGGCCAGAGCCTCTGATGTGACAGAGCTGAGTTCAGGACATTGGACCACCAGAGACCTCACAGCCCCACATACTATCAATTGACAAGAGCTCTCCCATAGATCTCCATCTCAACGCTAAGACTCAGCTCCATTCAACAACCAGCAAGCTCCTGTGCTGGACACCCCATGCCAAACAACTAGCAAGACAGGTACCCAAGCCCACCCATTAGCAGAGAGGCTGCCTAAAATCACACTAAGTTCACAGACACCCCAAAACACACGACTGGATTTGATCCTGCCCACCAGAAAGACAAGATCCAGGCTCATCCACCAGAACACAGGCACCAGTCCCCTCCACCAGGAAGCCTACACAACCCACTGAATCAACCTTACCCACTGGGGACAGACACCAAAAACAACGGGAACTACGAACAAGCAGCCTATGAAAAGGAGACCCCAAATACAGTAAGTTAAGCAAAATAAGAAGACAGAGAACTACATAGCAGATGAAGGAGCAAGGTAAAAACCCACCAGACCAAACAAATGAAAAGGAAATAGGCAGTCTACCTGAAAAAGAATTCAGAATAATGATAGTAAAGGTGATCCAAAATCTTGGAAATAGAATGGAGAAAATACAAGAAACTTTTAACAAGGACCTAAAAGAACTAAAGAGCAAACAAACAATGATGAACAGCACAATAAATGAAATTAAAAACTCTCTAGAAGGAATCAATAGCAGAATAACTGAGGCAGAGGAATGGATAAGTGACCTGGAAGATAAAATAGTGGAAATAACTACCTCAGACCAGAAGAAAGAAAAAAGAATGAAAAGAATTGAGGGCAGTCTCAGAGAGCAACATTGAACATTAAACACACCAACATTCAAATTATAGGAGTCCCAGAAGAAGAAGGGGAAAAGAAAGGGTCTGAGAAAATATTGGAAGAGATTATACTTGAAAACTTCCCTAACATGGGAAAGGAAATAGTCAATCAAGTCCAGGAAGTGCAGAGCCCATACAAGATAAATCCAAAGAGAAACATACCAAGACACATATTAATCAAATTATCAAAAATTAAATACAAAGAAAAAATATTAAAAACAGCAAGGGAAAATCAACAAATAACATACAAGGGAATCACCATAAAGTTAACAGGTGATCTTTCAGCAGAAATTCTGCAAGCCAGAAGGGAGTGGCAGGACATATTTAAAGTAATGAAAGGGAAAAACCTACAACCAAGACTACTCTACCCAGCAAGAATCTCATTCAGATTCGACGGAGAAATTAAAACCTTTATAGACGAGCAAAAGCTAAGAGAATCCAGCACCACCAAACCAGCTTTACAACAAATGCTAAGGGAACTTCTCTACACAGGAAACACAAGAGAAGGAAAAGACCTACAATAACAAACACAAAACAATTAAGTAAATGGTAATAGGAGCATACATATTGATAATTACCCTAAATGTAAATGGATTAAATGCTCCAACCAAAAGACATAGACTGGCTGAATGGATACAAAAACAACACCAGTATATATGCTGTCTACAAGTGACCCACTTCAGAACTAGGGACACATACACACTGAAAGTGAGGACGTGGAAATAGATATTCCATGCAAATAGAAATCAGAAGAAAGCTGGAGTAGCAATTCACATATCAGACAAAATAGACTTTAAAATAAAGACTATTACAAGAGACAAAGAAGGACACTACATAATGATCAAGGGATCAATCCAAGAAGAATATATAACAATTGTAAATATTATGCACCCAACAAAGGAGCACCTCAATACATAAGGCAAAAGCTAACAGCTATAAAAGGGGAAATCAACAGTAATACAATAAACTAGGGGACTTTAACACCCCACTTTCACCAATGGACAGATCATCCAACATGAAAATAAATATGGAAACACAAGCTTCAAATGACCCGTTAAAAAAGATGGACTTAATTAATATTTATAGGACATTCCATCCAAAAACAACAGAATACACATTCTTCTCAAGTGCTCGTGGAACATTCTCCAGGATAGATTATATCTTGGGTCACAAATCAAGCCACGGTAAATTTAAGAAAATTGAAGTCATATCAAGTATCTTTTATGAACACAATGCTATGAGCCTAGATATCAATTACAGGAAAAAAAAGTTGTAAAAAATACAAACACATGGATGCTAAACAATACACTACTAAATAACCAAGTGATCACTGAAGGAATCAAAGAGGAAATCAAAAAATGCCTAGAGACAAATGGCAATGAAAACACAACTACCAAAAACCTATAGGATGCAGCAAAAGCAGTTCTAAGAGGGAAGTTTATAGCAGTACAATCCTACCACAAGAAACAAGAAAAGGGCTTCCCTGGTGGCGCAGTGGTTGAGAGTCCGCCTACCGGTGCAGGAGAAGTGGGTTCATGCCCCAGTCTGGGAGGATCCCACATGCCGTGGAGCGGCTGGGCCCATAAGCCATGGCCACTAGGCCTGTGCATCCGGAGCCTGTGCTCCGCAACGGGAGAGGCCACAGCCGTGAGAGACCCACGTACCGCAAAGAAAAAAAAAAAAGAAACAAGAAAAATCTCAAATACACAACCTAACCTACACCTAAAACAATTAGAGAAAAAAGAACAACAACAACAAAAAAAAGTTAGCAGAAGGAAAGAAATCATAAAGATCAGATCACAAATAAATGAAAAAGAAATAAAGAAAACAATAGCAAACGTCAATAAACATAAAACCTGGTTCTTTGAGAAGACAAACAAAATTTATAAATCATTGGCCAGATTCATCAAGGAAAAAAAGGAGAAGACTCAAATCAACAGGATTAGAAATGAAAAAGGAGAAGTAACAACTGACACTGCAGAAATACAAAGGATCATGAGAGATTACTACAAGCAACTCTATGCCAGTAAAATGGGCAACCTGGAAGAAATGGACAAATTTTTAGAAAAACGTAACCTTCTGAGACTGAACCAGGAAGAAACAGAAAATATACACAGACCAATGATAAACACTGAAATTGAAACTGTGATTAAAAATCTTCCAACAAACAAAAGCCAGGACCAGATGGCTTCACAGGCAAATTCTATCAAACATTTAGAGAAGAGCTAACTCCTATCCGTCTCGAACTCTTCCAAAATATAGCAGAGGGAGGAACACTCTCAAACTCATTCTACGAGGCCACCATCACTCTGATACCAAAACCAGACAAAGTCGTCACAAAGAAAGAAAACTACAGGTCAATATCACTGATGAACATAGATGCAAAAAACCTCAACAAAATACTAGGAAACATACTCCAGCAGCACATTAAAAGGATCATACACCATGATCAAGTGGGGTTTATCCCAGGAATGCAACGATTCTTCAATATATGCAAATAAATCAATTTGATACACCATATTAACAAACTAAAGGATAAAAATCATATGATCATCTCAATAGATGCAGAGAAACTTTTGACAAAATTCAACATCCATTTATGATAAAAAAGAAAAAACCTCCAGAAAGTAGGCATAGAGGAAACTTACCTCAACATAATAAAGGCCACATATGACAATCCCACAGCCAATATCGTTCTCAATGGTGAAAAACTGAAACCATTTCCACTAAGATCAGGAAGAAGACAAGGTTGCCCACTCTCACCACTATTATTCAACAGTGTTTTGGAAGTTTTAGCCACAGCAATCAGAGAAGAAAAAGAAATAAAAGGAATCCAAATAGGAAAAGAAGAAGTAAAGCTGTCACTGTTTGCAGATGATATGATACTATACATAGAGAATCCTAAACATGCTACCAGAAAACTACTAGAGCTGATCAATGAATTTGGTAGAGTAGCAAGATACAAAATTAATACACAGATATCTCTTGCATTCCTATACATTAATGATGAAAAATCTTAAAGAGAAATTAAGGAAACACTCCCCTCTACCACTGCAACAAAAAAAGATAAAATACCTAGGAATAAATGTACCTAAGGAGACAAAAGGCCTGTATGCAGAAAACTATAAGACACTGATGAAAGAAATTAAAGATGATACAAACAGATGGAGAGATATACCATGTTCTTGGACTGGAAGAATCAACATTGTGAAAATGACTATACTACCCAAAGCAATCTACAGATTCAGTGTAATCCCTATTAAACTACCAATGGCATTTTCCACAGAATGAGAACAAAAAAAATTCACAATTTGTATGGAAACACAAAAGATCCCGAAAAGCCAAAGCAATCTTGAGAAAGAAAATGGAGCTGGAGGAATCAGGCTTCCTGGCTTTGGACTATACAACAAAGTGGCAGTAATCAAGACAGTATGGTACTGGCACAAAAATAGAAATATAGATAAATGGAACAGGGTACAAAGCCCAGAGATAAACCCACACACATATGGTCACCTTACTTTTGATAAAGGAGGCAAGAATATACAAAGGAGAAAAGACAGCTTCTTCAATAAGTGGTGCTGGGAAAACTGGACAACTACATGTAAAAGGATGAAATTAGAACACTCCCTAACACCATACACAAAAATAAACTCAAAATGGATTAGAGACCTAAATGTAAGGCCAGACACTATAAAACTCTTAGAGGAAAACATAGGAAAAACACTCTGTGACATAAATCACAGCAAGATCCTTTTTGACCCACCTCCTAGAGAAATGGAAATAAAAACAAAAATAAACAAATGGGACCTAATGAAACTTTAAAGTTTTTGCACAGCAAAGGAAACCATAAACAAAACGAAAAGACAACCCTCAGAATGGAAGAAAATATTTGCAAACGAAGCAACTGACAAAGGATTAATCTCCAATATATACAAGCAGCTCATGCAGTTCAGTATCAAAAAAAACAAACAACCCAATCCAAAAATGTGCAGAAGACCTAAGTAGACATTTCTCCAAAGAAGATATACAGACTTCCAAAAAACACATGAAAGGATGCTCAACATCACTAATCGTTAGAGAAAAGCAACTCAAAACGACAATGAGGTATCACCTCACACTAGTCAGAATGGCCATCATCAAAAATATCTACAAACAATAAATCCTGGAGAGAATGTGGAGAAAAGGAAACCCTCTTGCACTGTTGGTGGGAATGTTAATTGATACAGCCACTATGGAGAACAGTATGGAGGTTCCTTAAAAAATGAAAAATAGAACTACCATATGACCCGGCAATCCTACTACTGGGTATATACCCTCAGAAAACCATAATTCAAGAAGAGTCATGTACCACAATGTTCATTGCAGCACTATTTACAATAGCCAGGACATGGAAGCAACCTAAGTGTCCATCGACAGGTGAATGGATAAAGAAGATGTGGCACATATATACAATGGAATATTTCACAGCCATGTGGCACATTTATACAATGGAATATTACTCAGACATAAAAAGAAACAAAATTGAGTTATTTTTATTGAAGTGGATGGACCTAGAGTCCGTCATACAGAGTGAGGTAAGTCAGAAAGAGAAAAACAAATACTGTATGTTAACACATATATATAAATCTAAAAAAGAAAAAAATGGTTCTAAAGAACTTAGGGGCAGGACAGGAATAAAGATGCAGATGTAGAGAATGGATTTGAGGACACTGGGAGGGGGAATGGTAAGCTGGGACGAAGTGAGAGGGTGGCATGGACACATATACACTACCAAATGTAAAATATATAGCTAGTGAGAAGGAGCTGCGTAGCACAGGGAGAGCAGCTCGGTGCTTTGTGACCACATAGAGGGGTGGGATAGGGAGGGTGGGAGGGAGACAGAAGAGCGAGGGGATATGTAGATATATGTATACGTATGCTGATTCACTTTGTTATACAGCAGAAACTAACACAACAATGTAAAGCAATTATACCTCAATAAAGATGTTAAAAAAATGTCTACAAACAATAAATGCTGGAGAGGGTGTGGAGAAAAGGGAACCCTCCTGCCCTTTTGATGGGAATGTAAATTGGTGCAGCTACTATGGAAAACAGTATGGAAGTTCCATTAAAAGCTAAAAATAGAACTACCATATGATCCACCAATTCCACTCCTGGGTATATATCCGGAACAAAGAAAAAATCTAATTCCGATAATTTACTCCAGAAGACACAGAGCACATAAGAGTATAGTGGGCATTTGAACTGAAAAGTGATATACAGCATGTCTGGGGAAGGCATCTGCCCAGAAGCAACATTTCTGAGCCCTGAGCCCAAACTGAAGAAAAATCCTTCTCCTTGATAGCAACCTAAAGGCAGCTCTCCCATCTGGATCAATTTCAAAGCTGTTCTCCATTAGCTGAAGCCACAAATGACCCCACTGCTCAAGGCAAAGGGTGTTTGTATGGACAGTAATATCACAAGCTATCACTGAACACAGTGTTTGTTCTGTGTATCAAGATCCTAGCATAGTGAGGGCTTCTTAGATGTAGCCTCTATCCCTCACCCCAACCCCCCCAAAACACCCTCTCACCAAAGTGGTCCTCCTCTGCCCTTCAACTGTCTCTCCTTTTTGCACTCCTTTAATTACACTTGTTTTTGAAGCCCACAGAATTTATTATTCAGAAAACAACCTTCTCTGCAATATCAACCTTAATTAACTGTGTTCTTTTTCTATCGCCTCCCACCCTCCACTTCATGCATTTGAATTAAGGCACGCCAGAGCCCCCGGCCAGTACCCCTCCCCATCGCAGACCCATCAGTGTCTACCAGCCAACCATGACCAGATAAGGGAAAATAGAATTCCTTATCTCTGGCTGCCAATGTGAAAGGGTCAAGGTTACCAAGGAGAGACCTTCCAAAACGAAGGAGAGGAAGAAAGAAGCCAAGCCTCTCTGGTTTCCATGGAAACGGAAGGGTGAATCATGGCGCATCCCCGAGAGCCTGGCCCACTTAGCTCTGCTGACATCTTTCCACCTCATTAGCCTCTTTATCAAGTGACTCTGCATAGGACTAAGTGTATTTTGGTGTCAGGGTGCACTGGAAATGATTCAGAAACAGAGTGACCTTTTCCGCAGATCCCCAGTGCCTCCTGGGACCCCCGATGTCTGCACCCCTCCCCTCTCTGTCCTTTTTATGGCTCCGCTCGCTCACTCTTTCTAATCAAAGCTCCGGCACCGCGAGGCCGGTAGGTGCCCCTACCCAGCAGCCCAAGAAGCCGGGACCCTGGCTGTCAGTGACGCACAGCACCCAAGCCAGGAGGAAGATTAATGACTTTGCCCACAAAAAGTAGATAAAACGGGCCCCAAAAAGACAATAAACGAGGGGTGGATGGAAGAGGAAGGCTCTGACAGTAACAAATACTGACTGACATCACATTGTGTTCCTATTCTAGATGACTCTGAGCTGCCAGTGGAAACACAGATTCATTTAATAAGCACTTCAGTGGGACAGAGGGGCCTTTGGGGGTTAGAATTGATCTCCATCGCAGGCATGTATGTATGCACAGAAGTCTGTGTGTGCGTGAAAAGGAATGTCCGCGTTCAGTATCTGTCCCTTTGGAAATCCAAGAACGTGCTGTAATTTCCCAATCTTGTTTCCACGCTTCAGCAGATTTGTCACTAGCAGGTCCTCTCAGCCATGAAAATTCTCCTGCAACCAAGAGCCTGGGGCTGAAAGGAGATCAGTTAGGGGACTTAAAACTCCTTTGATAAGGTTGACCTCTCTTTCAGGAACCCTTACAGGTTGGTGTCCAGGGAGGGGATGCTGTGGCTCTTGTACACAGGCTGCAGTGACCTTTCCAGGAAGTGTGCTTGCCCAAGGAGCAGGCAGGGGAAGCTGGGAGCTGCAGGAATGAAACTGACCAGTTTCTGGGAGGGCTCGGGGCTGCCTCCTTTTTATTTTGTTTTCTTCTTTCCAAATTAACTTACAAATGCTGTGTCGTGGAGACCAGGGGATCTGAGTCCCAGGTTCTGGTGGCAGCATCAAGTCTGTGTGATTTTGAAGGGGTCATTTGCTCTCTCTGGCCTCACACTGCCCATCAGAGGAATGAGAGGTCTGGACTACATAATGGCTAAGGTCCCTCACAACTCTGGCATGACAGGTCATCCTAATGCTGTCCTGCCTCATACACCCGCACCCCAGCAGTGCCTCCTAAGTCTTTACCAAATCTCATCCACTCCATGCTCACAACCCTGACTCTGAGGCTCACCAGAGCCTCAATAACTACTGTTACGCTGGAACCATGGCCCCCTTCGGGTGCACAGTCTTGCTCTCCTCCATTCATTCCCCAGAGCAGCAGTTCTCAAAGTGTGGTCTCAGGCCAGCAGTATCAGCATCACCTGGGAACTTGTTAGAAATGCAAATTCTTGGGCCCCACCCCAAATCAGAAATTCCAATCTCAGCCCAAAGATCTAATTTCTCCAGCTGGGGATGGTAAAGTCCTCTTTGACTTGACCCCTCTGGGCCTTGTCACGTCTTTGTCTGACCACCCCCTCCCCTGGAATTTACTCTCTAGCAACCCCAAACTTTCTGTTTCCAAATACACCGTGCTGTGTCATAACCCCAGCCCCACAGGAGTCATTCGTTCTAGCGAGAATGGTCTTATGGCTAATCCTCACTTTGCAGGACTAAGTCCTTCTCAACCTTTAATATAGTGCAGATGATACCCCTGCACAAAGATTTCCCTGACTTCTCCTACCTCCAAAACTAGGATCTGTATCCCTCCCTTGTACTCCCATCTTTCCTTGTGTATACCTCCATACTTTGCACGTCACCTAGTGCAGTAGATAGGATTCTAAGATATCCCCTAAGGTTTCCCACCCGACCCCAGCCCTCAGTGTACACACTCTGCATAGTCTCTGGGACAGTGAGTACGATGGGTTTTACTCCCATAATTCTGTATTGTGTATGCTATATGGTTGACCTTAAAATAGGAAGATTAACCAGGTAGTCCTAACCTGATTACAAGAGCCCTTTAAAAGCAGAGTTTTCTTCAGCTGGCCAGAAAACAGGAAGTCAGAGAAATTAAATCATGAGAGGATTCAACCCAAGGAGGTTCTCCACTGCTGAGATGGAGGGCGGGGGGGGGGGGGGGGGGCGGGGTGCCCAGGGCAAGGACCGAGGAGCAGCTCTAGTTGCTAAGAGCAGTCTCCAGCTGACAGTCAACATGGAAATAGGGACTCTAGTCCTACAACCTCAAGGAATTGAATTCTGCCTGCCAGGATCAGCTTGGAAGTGGATTTTTCCACAGAGCCTCCAGACAAGAATTCAGTCCAGCCAACAACTTTCAGCCTTGTGACATGCTGAGCAGATGGACTTCTGACCTACAAAATTGTGAGCTAACTTTATGCCATGAAATTTGGAGTATATTGTTACACAGCAGCAAAAAAACGAACATACCTTATACTATAATTGCCTGCTTATATAGCAGCTCCCCCACTGACTGAGCTCCTTAAAGTAGAAACTGCCTTATTGGTTCATTTCTGCATCACCAGCACCTGTCTGGGGCATGCCCAGAGGAGGTGCTTAGTAAATGGTTGCTAGAGGATGGATAGGTGGATGGATGGATATAGATCTTAAAGCTTTAGATTTAGGAAAAAGAAATACACTGTAATAAAAGGGGTAGAATATGCAAATAAACAATGAAATTGTGGTGGGAAAGAATGAGTTTTTGTCTCTTCATTGATTTTTGCAGCATGAACACCTCTTCATCTGCTAGGTGTTTGTCCTCCATTTATCTCTTGCAGCTCAACACCTCATAGCACCAGGAGCTAAGGATATGTGCCTGGATACAGACGTCTATTATTGTTCTATCAAATGCCCCTTCTCTTTGAGGTAATGCTGCTTTGTGTGTAATACTGGTGGGGTATAGTGCCCAGCCTCTCACTTCAGAAGCCCACAGGGGGTAGATTCTGCCTGGCTCTACTCCCTGAAAGTTCAGACAGTTGGACTCTCCCATCCAGATGCTGGGAAGTGGTATGATGACACTGGGACAAGTCATGTTTATTCCTGAAAGCCACAGGGGTGTCTAATTCCTGGTGTCTAATGGCAGGTCCAGTGCTATCCTGGAGGAGCAAAGACTGTGCCCTGTTTTAGCAGGGCTCTTGACTCAAGCACTTGACTCCTGCACATATTGCAAGCTGCTTCTCTAGCCTCCCATTGAATCTCTGAGCCTCCAATAAATTCTTTTTCTGCTTAAAATACCCAGAGTTGGTTTCTGTTGTTCACAACCAAGAACCCTGACTGATACAAATTCTGATCATGCTGAACTGCCAGCTGAATGCTTTTCCTGTTTCTAAAAGTCTCAAAGACTTATAAGCTCACTCTGTAACCTGTTGTACCAGTCAAGGTTCTTAGTTGTGAACCAAAGAACCCTCCCTAGCTGATTTAAGTGGGAAAGAAATTTATGAAAGAGTACTGCTAGCTCTCAGCATCTCTGGGAAGTCCTGAAGCCAGGAACAATAGTCAAATCATGCCACCCTCCAGATTGCTCCCACAGGGTCCGCACCAGCACACCCACCCCACCCCGGCGTAGAAACCACATGTCTCAGCGGCAACACTTCATACCATGTATTTCCACCAGACTCTGACATAGCCAGCTCTGGATGCTAAATGGCTCTGGTGTTTCCCTGGCCACAGTGGACTCCTTTGGACACCTGCTTTCTAGCATCCCTGGCTTCTTAACTGAATCCTGACACAGGTTCATCTAGTTGGAAGGACCTTAAGCCTACACTCTGCTCAAGAGAAACTGGGAAAGCCCATTTCTGGCTTCTTTCTTGGGGAGACACAAACTCAGAGGTGAGAAATTCTCCAAATATAGGAAAGGTGTCCAAGAGTGCTGGGTGCCCAGATATCAAGTTATCAAGTGGCTTGACAGATATCCTATTGACTACAAGTAGCTTGACTACATCTGTTACTGTGTTAGAAACACCTTGCATCCAAGAAATCCTTCCTAGAGGCTAACAAAACTCCCACTTGCTGCAAAGCCCTAAGTTAGCCAGAGTCCTCTGTATGCTGTCTTCAGTGGAATTCTACAAGAGCTTGCCACCACCTTCCAAATGTTTCAACACTGACCTTGAGTCCCCCTGCAGTTTCTTCTTATGCTGGTTAAGAAGCAACAATTGTTTGCTCCTTTCCTCTTCCTTATGACTCCTTGGAGCTTTAGTTGCTTCTAAAGCCATCCTCTCAAATATTCAGACCTCCCTCCAATGCTCTAAAAGTTTCGTTCCTTGTATTGTTCTCCACATAGATTACATAACTGTTCTCATTTTCCCCCTTCTTGCTGTCTCCCCAGTTCAGACCCTTAGCTACCTGCTCCAGTGAACAGCATCCCATGTTCCCCAGGCTCATCCAACACAGTGAGGCATGCTGTCCTGTGTTCAGACCACAAAGGAATTTTGCAGGGACCTGGTATTATGGGGGGTCCAGAGCTAAAAGCTCAGCAGCCCACCAACCCCTTTGTCACCACATAGCAGTAGCCCATGCCCAGCTCAGAGGTCGCTGGCATAATTAGGGTTCAAAGAAGATGCAAGTGAGCACACTACTGCTGTGGAACTGAATCCTCCCCCAAAGACTTATGCTAGCTGTGTGACCTCAGGCAAGACACTTTACCTCTCTGACCTTCAAATTCCTCATCTGAAATGTTTAAACAATAATAGTATTTGCCTCATAGAATTATTGAGAGGGTTAAGTGGAGTGACGCATCTAAAGTACATACAGTAAGTTTCGATATATGCCACCTCATAGACATGACGTAGAGAACCAGAGTGATCAATGTGTAAAAACACTGTGAACTGGAAAAATCTCATAAAATTTCAGAGTGTTATTGACATCATAGTCACTAATATTATTTTCACAAACTAATTTTAAAAATGTGGGTATAGCCTTGATAAAATGCACTTCATGGGAGGATGCTAGTGAGTTTCCATAAATCACCAAAGAAGGAAGAGTGAGTATGATAGTTAATTTTATGTGTCAACTTGAATGGCCTAAGGGATGCCCAGATAACTGGTAAAACATTACTTCTGGGTGTGTCTGTGAAAGTGTTTCTGGAAGAGATTAGCATTTGATTCAGTAGACTGAGTAAAGAAGATTTGCCCTCACCAATGTGGGCACCTGGAAGGTACCTGCCTTCATGGATTTCATAGCATTCTGAGCCTCCTCATCACAGTACTTCCATTTCACTAGCTGTAAGCTCTTTGAGGGCAAAATTAGGTCCTGTTGCATCCCCAACATGCAACAGAGGGCCTGGCAAAGACTACTGACTGCTTTATGGAGAACACCTCAAATCTAATCTATCTGCCTTAATACATTCGCAAGCCAGACTTGGAATAAGGCCTTTTAAGCCAAGGCTATTCCTCCTGAGATCTAGGACCCCCACTGTCCTCATAATTCCTGTAAATCCAAAGACAAACTCATGGAGTACATCAGTAGGAAGATGAGAAGACCAGAAGCCCTCTTCTCTGGTTAGTCCAGGAGCCTAAACCTCAGTTGCAGAATTCTGAAGTTCTAAATAGAGAATAGATAGGAAAGTGTGGCAACCTGTGTGAAGAGGGGCTGGGCCACTTATCATGGAGCTAGCTTTGCATAGCTGGCATTCAGTTTCTAATGGAATCACATGTTTCAGATCAATTTATGTAAACAAAATCTTATTTTAAAATTTCTTTTGTTAATACTTAATATAAGATCAGTAGTGCCTCTCAAAGAATACATATGTATACATAAATGATGCCTACTGAGGGATGGAAGAGGTCTGGGAAGCCCCTAGGGACAAAGGGAAGGCTATGCCCCTGTGTCCCCACTACAGAACTGCCACTTCTGAGGACCCCCAACCTGTTCTCAAGTCCTTCTCTCCCACTTGCTGCCTTTTACTTGAGTCACAAAGAATCTTCCAGCTCCACCGTGGAAGCCCATGGCTTTTCACTAAGACCTCACAGCAGGGTCCAGACAAAGGAAAACTGAAGCAGAAAGAAAACATCACATTCGGACGTGGACCTTTCAGTGAGCCCTACTGTCTGCAACGCCAATTCAGGAAGCTGCTATGGATTGATTTTTCCATGGGAAAGAGAACTAAGGAAATGAAAACCTTGCGGCGGAGGCAGGCCAGACGGAGGCTCATATCTCATCTCTCTGTGTTATCTTTTTCCACAGTTCAAAAATCAATTAGTGATGAATTTCTCTGGAAACTTCTTAAACAATGTTATTTCATTGAAGATCGGTGCCAGCGCCATCAGATTTGCTTTCCAGGTGTGAATTAGAAAATTAGCCTCGTCCTTTTAATAATTTCCTCCTTGGTAACATTGCATCAGTCTACACAATGTCTAGTACCAGCAGAGCTGGAGCCAGTGGGAAGCACATAATTCCTTTTTCCCTTCCAGTAATAGAAATAAAAGTAGGCAGGATGGAATATGTGGACACTTCCTAGGATAGGAGCAGGAAATAAAATAGGGGAAGGCCCTAGAGAGACCAGGAGGAAGAGCCTCAGAAGACAGAACTTCATGGCTCCTGGGAATAACCTGCCGGCAAGTAGCAAAGGAAAAGAGAGGAGGGTCATTAGGGAGATGGCAGTACTTGCAGAAGCCAAAAGGCAGGCCTGGGGACAGCCTGATGCCCCAGTCAAGTGCTGCCTCAGCGAGGCCAGTTGGGGCATTTTCTCACGCTGTGTAGCTCCTGACCCCAGACCTCTCTATCTTGATGGGCAGCATGTGCCGCAGGTGATAGGCTGGAGAGGCGTGTGCTGCTCTGCCAGTGGGGAGAGTAGTGAATGTGGCAGGCACAGCACCTGGCCAGACACAGCAGCAGGCAACTGCCTATGCCCTGCTTCCCTCAAGAGAGGGAGATGAAGCCTCATTAATTCAGACTCATTTGCTAGAAGGCCAACCCAATAGACAGTACTCAGATGCTCTTAAAGGATTCCATTTTATAGCTTTCATTTACACATAGTAAAAGGAACTGAGTTTGCCTTGGATGAATAGATAAAAATGATTCGTAGTTAGCTCATTAAGGCACAATTTAAAAGCAAATTAACTAACATTTTATCAATTGAACACAGCTACTTTAAAACTACACTGTGCCAGGTGGAGAAAACAACCAAGTCGCCATCCCTGTCCTCAAGGATTGTGCCATCTGGATACAAGGTCCGCACCCAGGACAGGAAGAAAATTATGGCAACGGAGCAAACTTTGTCTTATTAGAGGTCAGTGATGGAGCACAGAGAGGGGCACCTTACCCAGAGGTAGCAAGCTGGGCAGCCAGGGAAGACTTTTTGGAAGTGCTCCTGGAATGGGGTCTTGAAGAACAGTTAGAATTCAGCCAGGAAGCAGGGAGGTAAGAGGAGGGGGGAAGGGAGACGGGACGGGATGGGCCCACATAGTAGTCTGTAGTTTGCAAACCTTATAGTTTACCTGTATTTCTCATTTTGACTTCAGAACAGCCCACTATAGATGAAGACAGAGCTCTAATGTCTCCCCCAACCCAGCTGACAGAGAAAGGAAGCAAGGAATGGAATCAAGTCCCCTGCACTCCAGATTCTGCACCTGTCAGGAATCTGATGATAACCACAGACCCTCTTCTCAAAAAAAGAAAAAAAAAATGCACATATGCTCACACTCACAAAAAGAAAATTCACGTGCAATTGGGTGGCACTCAGAAACCCTCTAAAGCTGGGATCAGCCCAAGGATCCCAGTGAAAACCTTCTTCTCTGAACAGAGCTAGTCTGTGCTTACACTCTAATCACCCTACCTTGTTTGTAGGTCAGTGCAGACTTCTGAGCCACACTGATGATTCTACTTTCAAGCAGGTAAAGGGCTACTGCTATTGTAAAGCTGTTTACACTAGTGCTTGTGAGCCTGGTGTCCGTGGATCAAGCTGAGGAAATCTTCAGCCCTGCAACATCTGAACGATCTCAGATTCAACAAGACTTGGATGGAGCAGGTCATATCTTATGCTGACTGTGTCTGCCCAAAATGGATTCTGTCTACAGGGGCCCTAGGGATCCAGAGTTCCAGGTTCACAGTTTGAGGGGAGGGTTTGGGTAAGAAGAAATAAGAAATCAGGGTTGACAGAGCTGGAACTCTGTGAGAGAGGCAGGTGGGCATCTGAGAAAAGAAGACCCTTAGTTCCTTCTCCCAACTTCTAGGTCTTATAATATTGAGGTCAGTTCCCAGGCTGATCTCCCAAGCTCTGAGACCCTGCAGGGAAAATTCTCTTAGCAGCAAAAGAGAATTCTGAGTGTAATCTAAAAATGTTGAGTGTAACAGTCTCTCCCCCTCACCCTAACTGCAGGGTCAGGGCAGGGGCACACCTTCCTGCCCACCTCATTTGCAAGATGTGGCTTGGTACCTGGCCCACATCAGGTACTTACTAAATATATACTGAAGTAATGTATGAATGATGTTCCATATCTCCCCGACATTGATTCAAGATCATCTCTGGAAGTGACAAAGAAGAAAAGGAATTGAAAAAAACCTCTCCTCCCCTGCAGGTTACATGTCAACACAGCACATCTTCAAAGGCTCCTCTCCCTTACCTGGGTGTCTACAGACACAACGCTCTAGTGGGCTTGTTCACGCACCTGCTTACTTGCGACAGGACAGCCCTCTAGAGGCCCACAGCTAGCGAGGTCCCTGTGGGTCATGTCCAGGCTCCCAGGAGACCAAATGGCCATCCTTTGCAGCTTCTGGTGAACCAGCAGCCAACAGGCCCCGCCCATAGTCTTTCTCCCCTCGAGTAAGGGAATCAACTGGGAAACTGAAGAATTTAAATGATCCCACAAGAAGAAAATCAATACCAATTTGGTCCTAGAGACCAAATTCTAGGACCAGAGTAGAAACTGAACATTCTGGACACAATAATTGGTCTAGAAATTTAGAAGGTCTAGAAAGGGAAAGAGTAACTATTAAGACATGTTATTTAGAAGATAAGCCTTTAATCAGAGATGAGTCAAACCTAAACTCAAACCAAAATCCTGCTCAAATCAGGGGTTTGAAATATAAGTTCTTTCGGGGATAAAAGTCAGATCTTATTTAACTTGAAAACGAATAAGAACTTTCACAGAGAGCTTCCCCGGTGGCACAGTGGTTGGGAGTCCGCCTCCCAGTGCAGGGGACATGGGTTCGAGCCCTGGTCCGGGAAGATCCCACATGCCGCGGAGCAACTAAGCCTGTGTACCACAACTACTGAGCCTGCGTGCCTAGAGCTCGTGCTCCGCAACAAGAGAAGCCACCGCACTGAGAAGCCCACGTACCGCAATGAAGACCCAATGCAGCCAAATAAATACATACATGCATACATACATAAGAATTTCACAGAAAAAAAAGAACTTTCACAGAAAGAATAAACTCCACCAACAAAAATAGGCCATCCAATAACTGTGATAACCACCAAAAATCATTAGCTGCAAATCAGAAGTATTTTGAACAAAAATGATGCCTGTGGGCTGAGAGACTGGCTGAGCACTGAAAGTTCACAGTGCTTTGAAATCAGTCTAGATCAGGGGGATTAGGTGCCCAGTACCTTGCACTCTGATATCAGCCTCACTCAGCTCTCCCCGGATAACATTAGTCATGCCACCCACCCTCCCCAGCATGCCTTCCTCTTACCTGCCTCGGTCTCCTCAACAGCAAAATGAGGTTGATGACGCCTCATTTTTCCCCATCTTCAATTCAGTTTAGTTTATTTCCTGAATGTATTTATTTCCTGAACATATTTCCTGAATGCCTGCTCTGTGCCTGGGACTGTACTAGGTGGTATAGATACGAAACCGAGTAAGACATTGTTACTGTCACGTTGGAATTCCACCAGGAATATGTAAGAGGGAGGCTAGGGAGATGTCCAGGGTGCTGAAGTAAGGCACCCCCCCCCCCCCCACCACCTGAGCCTTGGAGGAAGCAGCACCTAAGACAAGTCTAAGGCCTAAACAAAAGTTGGAAGGTGAAGACAAGGGAGGAGGACATCCCACTCAGAAGGAACATCAGGAGGACAGAGAGGTAAGACATAATCTAGTGCAAGAAAGTAGCATAGGTAATTTGATCCTCTTAGAACCCAAGGGCAGAGCAGAGCAGGGCAGGGCATAAGGCTCGACAGCTGGGAAGGCAGCAGACCAGGAGGCTGTGAGAGCTGGGCTCAGCATTTGTACTTCATCCTGTGGATAGAGGAGCACCATCTTAGAGTTTCCAATATGAAAGTGACTTAGTAATTTTGACATTTTGGAACCATCATTTCTCCACCAAAGAATGTTATGAAGATAAAATGAAATAAATAGAGGAAATAGAGATTAATCTAAAAATAATAAAGAGCCATCATGAAATTTACTGCACAAGTGACCTCACTTAAGGACAATGATCCCTGTTAATAGTAGCCCAGAGAATAACTCTGGACTGGGGAAGAAGCTGAGGTCCTCCTAGCTCTTCTATCCTCAGCTCAATGGCCACTGCAGATCCACTGCAGACCCATGCCTGGATATCCTTTGCTGGGTCTGGATACTGTGGTCTCTGGCATGTATCTTCATACCTAGTTGACCACTTGGTAATCTGTTCCTGGTGCTGTCCATAGGGTGAATTCAGTGTTCTCCACCAATTCTTAGCCTATCTTCATAAAATTCAGAAAGATAACACTCCTTGAGTCCTGTCAAAGACACCTGAACTGGGAGGGTCCCAGGAGCTATAAGAGTCAAAATTCTGGCCCAGCAGGGACACATCTTCAGATGCACACACAATAGGTCTCAAATAGAACATGGTTAACCACTTGTTATAATGAAATTCTAAGTTCTGTGGTAGTCACTATTTCTACCCATGGAGCTTCTAGAAACTCTACATCTTCCCAGATACGACATTCAGAGCTGAAAAGTAGATCAGTCATTAAAAAAACAAAAAAAGCTCTGAATGCTACAAAATCTCAGCATCTTTATTTATTCCTCTTTATTTTTCTTCATAACACTCATCAAAATCTGATACATCTGCATCATCTGTATATTTTCTCATTGTCCATCTCATATCTGCACATTTGCTCATTGTCCATCTCATATCTGCACATTTGCTCATTGTCCATCTCATATCTGTATATTTGCTCATTATCCATCTCATATCTGCACATTTGCTCATTGTCCATCTCATATCTGCACATTTGCTCATTATCCATCTCATATCCGTATATTTGCTCATTGTCCATCTCATATCTGCACATTTGCTCATTGTCCATCTCATATCTGCACATTTGCTCATTGTCCATCTTTCAAACTGTGTAGAAAGAAAAATATTCTTTCTGTTCATCTCAATAGCCTCAGAGCCTAGAACAGTGTCTGGTCAAAGTAAAATCTCAATAAATATATTTGGAAGAAATGAATGAATGACAAAATATCTTCCATTAGCAGCCTTGATTTTTTTGCTACCTGTTTACTACTTCACAGAATGAAGCAATGGTGCAGATTAGGGGAAAGCATGAATGACTGATAGATTTCTATATTGTATTCATTTCACCAACAACAATAACAAAAAATTTCTTCAGAACCCATGATATACCAGGCATTTAAAATATCTTCAAAATGTGTGCACAGGTTAAAAAAAAATACTCAGATGGTTTCAAACAAGAGGAAGGAATATTGGGGGAATCCATAGCCTTCCAAATAGAAGGTTCAGATCTCATGCATCCTGGAATGTGAAGGAATTTCACCAAAATTACTTACTCAACCACAATAGCAGACATGAGAAAGATGAAAGCTATCGATTGCCATAAATAGCTCTCCAAATTCTTTCTTTTATAACATCAATCATTTCAAAATAAGCGAAAAATTAGGAGAAAGTCCCTAGTCAGTACAGAGGATACAGTGACTTTTAAAGAACTAAAATGCCAGGCAGAATTGAGAGCTTTCAACCTGAATACCAAATAGAAACGTAGTGGGACACTATTGATGAAATGCATGCAACTCTAAGAAAAGCATTTGATATAGTGGTATAAAGTGTTACACTCAAAATTAATTCAAATTGGCTTAGTAAGGAGTGCTGCCACATAAATTTAAAACTGACTCCAAGTCTGCAAACAAAGGGTGATGGCAAATGGAAATGTATGGAGTTGGGGGGAGGACGGGTAAGGTACACAGGGGGCCATCTTTATTAATGATCTAAAAGAAGTAGTGTAAACAGCATGTTAATGAAACTTGCAAATGATGCTAATTTGGAAGGTGTTGCTCTGATCACTGTGGACAGAGAGGGAATGTAAATGAAACTTAAGTCGTAATAAATATGAAGAGGAAACAACACAATGAGATTCAAGTGAGAAAATGCAAAGCAGGCCCAGTTCAGTGACTCGCCCACTCCCACCCCAGAACTCTTTGCCCCTTGCATTTCTGGATGCAGCTGTGGAGGAAAAGAATATAACTCTAATTCAGAAAGGTTTAATCTAACAAAGTGTTCCTCACTTGTGCAATTTTCTTTCACTGGTCCTTTAAAATTCCACAAAAGGCTTTCCTGGGACTCAGAGCAGGAGTGGTGCTCGCCTTTGGATGATGGGGTCCCATAAATTATAGCGCAGGAGAGGCTGTTAAAAGAAAACAACCAAATAATGAGGGGAGCTGGGAGATTGATTTATGAGAAATGACCCAAAGGGGTAGACTTTTGTTAATTGATGGCTAAGTGGTAACACGATAATGACCCACTGAGATCTCTCCATGACAAATAACCAAGGGAAGGAAGTGTTTAGTACCAGAGGAGAAACTTCTTCTTTCTGCCTAGCAGACAGTGCCTCTCCCTTGGAACTACCCCTCCACTGAATTTCACTGGCGCAGTTCTGATGGGCTTCCCCTCTGAGCAGCATCTGGGCACTCCTCACCCCACCCCACCCCCACTAGCGCCACACCGCTGGTCACGCCCTCCTCACTTTTGCCCCTGACCTGATCAATAGCATGAGTACAGGGGCCAGAGGAGCACACACTGGAGTGGACACCGACCCCCACAGAAGGGCAGGTGGGGGAGATGAGGTCTAGAGATGCATTGCTCTTCTCAAACAAGTCTTTTCCCACTGCAAGAAAATGAATGTGGTGGCTCAATGCAAACAGATATGATTGTATGTAAATTGGAGTATTGATACTATGTTTATTTCCCCAGCAGGTTCAGCCACCCAGATTTATGACTTCCAGCCAAAGCTCTGTCTGGGGCTGCACCAGTGGCAGCTTGTGGGTGGAAACCGTAACAGAGAATGTCTCAAGCTTCAGTTTAACCCAGAATCCTAGGATGTCAAGGTGGAAGGAAGCTTCGAGCCTGTCCATCCCACTTCCTTACTTTACACATGAGGACATAACTTAATAAAAATCTGTGAACATGTTTGCTTAAGAGAAGCTGCCCAAGGTCACATCACATTGCTTTAGTGGTAACAATGAGAACTTAACAAATGTCTCAGTTCACACCTTGGAGATGAGAAACTGAGGCCAGACTGATCCAACTCTGGTTCGGGTCACAGAGCCAGGTCCTCTGCCTTGGGTTTGGTCCCCACCTCGTTCTCTCAGCCTACCCAGGCCCCGCCCTATCAGGTCAGAAAGGACCCAGACACCTGGGCTGTTGACACGGCTTAGGTGACCAAGCCCTTCAGGCTTTCTCACAATTCAGGGTCTCACGGATCTCTTTGGTGTCTGAATTCAAACAGGAACCTGAGACTCTGTAGGACTAGGACCCCCACTGCCATTCTAAACTTTCAAATTTGTACCGGCCTTATGCTTTCAGACAGCAGCCTTGTGAGTCGATGCTGAATCTCATGGCTCTTTAAAAATCTGTCCCAGGATTTGCACTGGATCTGTAAGAAACTGAGAGAAGCAGCCTGTGTTCTGGACGGGGCATCTCCTAAGGCCAGGGCATCACATCACTTTAGGCTGGGTCTGCTCATCCCCTCCAGGATCCTCCGGGAAGTTGGAGGCAAACCAGAGAGAAGGTTTTACAGTTCCAGAATTCTCAATTCCAGAAGAGCTAACCTCTTTGGTGAGCTCTGGGGCTCCAGAAAATCCAGTGCAGACCCTACCAATGGTCCCACAGCGCCAGCTGGGCAGCAGAATCAATTGCGTTCAGAAATATCAGCCCTTCGAAGCACACTGATCCCATAGGGATGTCTGCACCCAGGTCAGAATGTAGCAGTAGAAGGCCTGGAGTAGCATGCACCAGCCTTCCCTGGGGTATGAAGGGAAAGCGACCTTGAACCCTGAGTACTCCATGAAATGAGTCACAGGTTAACAGCATCTTCAGCCCTGGAAGTGAGAATGGGTTCAAAACAGCTATCTCACTGCAGAGCCCCCAGCCTCATCTGCCTCACCGCCCCCTGGTTAGGCCCCTGCAAGCTCCCTGACATGAGGCTTCCATTTCATCAGAAGCCACCTGTCAAGTTCCAGGGCCCTTCTTGCAATGTGCCCATGGTCACCTCTCTAGCAGGAGCTGCAAGACCCAGCCAATTCCTGGCAGTAGTTTCAGACCTTGGCTCAGGGACCGGCACCTCCTGGAACCTAAATGAATGCCTAGTGAGTGAATGGGTAGTTGAAATAGCCATTTGGCCACCGTCTCTTATCCATACACCCTTATCTGCTTGCTCCTGGTAGGGGTGCTCCTGAGGTCAGATGCAGCAACGGTCAGAGGTGCTCACACCACAAAGAATCCAACAAGGCCTTCATGACTGGGGAACACAGGCTGGGGGCCAGGGGGCAGTCAGAGGACTTGAGTTCTAATCCTGATGCTGCCTCTTATTCCCTGTTTCTGAGCCTAGGCAAGTCACTGCCCCACTCTGAGCCTCAGGCTTCTCACCCATAAATTGGAATGAGATACTATTTCTATAATTCCTGATATATTACAGGTGCCCCATTCATGTCTGGTCCTTTCTCAGACCTCCCCATTTTGGAGACTGAACACCTTTTTCTGTGCCCCATCTCAGGGCTCATCACTGGTTAGGAGTTGACAAGTAGAAACTGGCCACAGAAGCTGAGCTGAGACCTTTCTGAGAATATAGGGATTGAGGAGGTTGGTGGGACCTCCAATATAGCAGCTACAAGTTGAATTTCTCATGTCTCCTGGGATGAATGCTCAGAACAACTCTCAGGTGGCCTCATTCCCATCCCCTCTAGGCACCTGGACTCTGGAGAGGAAAGGACCTTGAATTATATCACAGCGTCACTAGCACTTGCCTCATAGAATCATAGTGAAGGTTAAATGAGATACTGTGTGCAAAGCATCGCACCCATTGTGAATGATCAATAAACGTCAGCTCGGATCATTTCCTTTCCAACTTCATTTCCCTGACACACTTTCTCCAACTCCCTCCTCTGTTCATCCCAGCACTCTTGGTCTTCTATTCTTGTCTGTCATACTACTGTTGTGACAGCACCAGTTTCCCCTTTGGGGCCCTTAGACTTAAGGTCAAGGGCAGCTCCTGGTTCTTCTCTGAGTCTCAGGCCCAACCCAGGGCTCAGCACTTGAAGGAGATGCTTTTTCTTGAGCCTGTCCTGCTTCTCACCTGCTTCCCTAGTCATCACACCAGAGGAAGGTGAAGGTTTCAGAAGAGGAAGGAGAACTGGCATTTTGGTTGTCCATCCATAGGCAAGACCTGTACTTACTTTATGCTTTCACACACTTTATCTTTTTCCATGCCAGGGTGAAGGGACGTGTGACCAATGGCTTCATTACAGCCCCACACCTAGAGAAGCTTAAAACCTGCAACACGACCAAAGAAGATGCACAGACAGCAAATACCTTTCTGGCAGGTATGAATCTAGTCCACAAATTTGGGTGTATTGGAAATCATACTCTATTTTCTGCAGTATGACTTAATTTCTAACTTTTCCAGGTTGGGTTTTGCTGCAGTGAACAAATTAAGCCTGAAATCTCAGTGACTCAACCCACCATTGACTTATTTCTCCTTTTGTTACAGGACCAGCACAGGTCAGCTGGAGAGTGTGCTTTCCACAGTCATTCGGGGACCCAGGCTGTGGAAAGCTATGTCACGAGACCTTGTCATCTCAACACGTGATGGGAGAAGTAAGAAACCAGAAGGTGTAACATAGGGGCTTTCTGCAGCCTTCGCACAGAAGTGATTCACTCCACTTCCACTCACAGCTCTTTGATCAGAACTAATCATTTGTCCAGCCTTAAACACAAGTGTGGAAGGAAGTGTGGTCTTCCTATGTGCTTGGGAGGGAATGAGACAGGACTCAGTCTCTCAAACACTAAGCACACCTCAGGCCCTGGGACTATTTCAAACATAGATTGTGACACATTTATATTTCATTTCTTACCCTGTGCCAAGATATTGAAAAGGGAGATTCGCACTGGCCCTTGATCATCTGTATACATTGGTCAGCAGCAAGATGGCTATTAGCCCTGTCCGTGTGGCCCCTTCATGATTCACAGCTCTCTAATTCTATTCCACGTGTGGTACATGAGCCTCTCCCTTAAATGTGGCCGATGATCCCCTTGGTATCACATGGCTGCTTTCACTGAGACATCTTACCAAGGTATGGCCAAGAAGTTGGGCCCAGCTCTATGTCCTTCTGGGCTCCATCAGCCTCTTTCCCCTCCTACTCTCCAGACTGAGGAAATAAGTTCTAGACTAAGACTGGGGGCGAGGAGCTTCTCCCCTTTTGTTTTTTCCAAGAGACTTTTTATCTACTCTCTCCCTTTAAGAATTAGTGTCTAGAACAATGTCCTAGAAGAGTTGTTTTGCCGTCATCTCCCTTTTACTCTGCCCTAAACATTCAGGCTCAGCGGCCATGGCTCACGGGCCCAGCCGCTCCGCGGCATGTGGGATCTTCCCAGACCGGGGCACGAACTCATGTCCCCTGCATCAGCAGGCGGACTCAACCACTGCGCCACCAGGGAAGCCCACTAAACCTTCCTTGAGGCAATAAACATAGAGCTAGTATGAATAAAGGGGAAAAATAGGGGAAAAATAGGGGAAAAATACAAGAAGGGAAAAAAAACATAAATTAGAGCCTCAAAATCTTATCCGTACACACAAATAGCACCTTTCTGGGCTTGAAAAAGAGAAGCACTGCCCCACAGGTCAGCCTTGGTCTTCGGAGACAATGAGTATGTGCCATCTGCCCCTCTGCCTGCCCAGTCCAGCAGTGGCCAGAGGTATATTTCAGCAGGCTGATTCCAAGGCAGTCATGGACCCACAAATAATGGGAGGCTCAGAGCTCTCCATCATCAATGGATAGAACACAAAACACACAACACTGACCCCTGGGGCTGGGAGCACACAGTCAGGTTCTCCCAAGAGCATCACCAGCAGCAGAGATAGCCACATAGAGATCTCAGGGGTACGAACTCAGTTCCTCTGGTCAGAAAGGGTGAGGTTTTAGCTGCAACACACAGCATTAGAACCCCCGCAAAGGAGAGTACCAATGAGGAGCAGCTAGGATATAGGAGGCAAGGCACAGGGTCAGGAGGGAGGGAGCCCCAGCCAGAAAACCTTATGGCTCTTTGGTCCCTAAGAGCACTCTTACTAGAAGAGAAGGAGGCCTCCTGCCCACAGTGGTCCGTGGCTGCCCATCAGAGGGCCTTTTGGGTACTGAATTCTTCCCACAGGCCTGGAAAAGGGATGACTAAATGCATAGCCACTGAGATAGTTCAGCTAAACCTAGTTTGTTATCCTCACAGGAATTCGGTTTCTTTAAAATTCACCTTGGATGGCTTAAATTCCCACATCTGTTTTATTACTGACTGGGGTTCTGGGTGTGGCGGTGGCTTTTAATGTTGCTTTGTTTATTTTAAACTCACAACTGGCTTTCGTGTGGATTTAAATTGAATCACTCTACCCAACAGTGCTCCTCTTTATTGTTTAAAAGCTGATCACATCTCTTTCTGAAATGTACAGTGTACTTGTTACCCTTACTATGAAGCAACCACAATTTACTGTGCTGAAAAATCAATATCTGATTGAATCCAACTCGTGCTCCTCTCTGGAATTCTTATTGCCTCTCAACTGGCAGCCTCACATCACTGTCCCACCCAGGCATTTACTTTCAAAATCTGGAGGGAAAAGAAACCATTTTCCAATGAATGAAAACAACACTAAAGGAATGATTTTAAACACCAAAGAGAAATTCAGCCTTACTTGGGAGCTGAGCAGATGATCCTTGGGCAAGAAAATAAATGACAAGTTTCAAACTCAACCAGAGGTCTATTCTGTAATGCTCAGATAGCTGGAAGGAGTCACTGTTTGGAACCCACTATGAATTTGCTTTAAAGATGTGTTATCTCTTCTATATGTTTTAAAATACATGATCTGGAAGAATTAGCATCCCATCTATAGAGACATCCTTCTAGAACCCACCTGGTACAGAAAGTGGAGCTGTTGAGAAGTGCTGCTCTCTCCTTTGGCCATGAACTTCAGAAAAGAGGAAGAAGAAATTAGATTGTCGTCATCTGGGTAGCCCCAGCATTTGGAGACAAACCCAAAGTCAGGCAGATTCACCTGTACTCAGCCCCACTTTCACTGAATGAGAGGTTTTGCAACAGAAGAGCAGGACTGGAGAGTTGCCAGATTTGACTTTTTTTTTCGTGTGTGTGTGTGTGTGTGTGTGTGTAGGTGGGTTGCCAAACCTCGGAAATGTCTGAAGGAAAAGGTTTTGCTCCCTCTCCCTCTGTATGGGATGGGAGAATCCCCCTGAGAGGTCAGCTAGGCAAAGAAGAGAGTGTATTTAAAGGACATTGAACCAGTATACATTATTTCTGGCTAATTAAAGAGCCAAAAGAGAAGATGAAAATGCATGAGGAGAGTTTTTGAAGACTCCTGACTTTTGAATGTGTGTGTTAAGGCTGGGGGAAGGCAGGGGAAGAATTTAACTCAGGTTGGCAAACATAGTTAAAGGCCAAATAGAGAGCCAGTGTGTTGAGGAGATAACATGACAAAAGTGCAGAAATTGACGGTTTCTAATTCCTGCATGGTATTTCATGCCAAGTATGCCTCATATAACTATTGTTTAATTTATAGTTTTTCACTCTTCTTTTTTTCAACATATAAAACCAAAAAGTACCTCTAATTGATATGCAGTAGCCAGGGCTTGAGGAGGACTTTAAGACCTTCACCACCTAGGGAGAGATCACCTTATGGAGACGACTACTTCAAATTGTCTATAGGTCGCCCAAGCTGGGTAGATGGAGCAGGGAAAGATAATTATGGACATTGCAAGAGAATACAGGCAGAATCGGCCAGACTACTTAAGTTGAGGACACAGAGTTGAAAGTTCAGGAGACCGAGGCAGTGAGAGCTTACAGTATCAGAGAGGAAAGAGCAGCAAAAAAAGAAAACACTGGAGATATGCAGAAGTTCCCCTGTGAGTGTTCACCAGAATACTAGTCAGCAAGTGCATGTGAAAAAAAACTGTCTGAGACCAGGAAAAGAACCTTTCAAAAAGATTAGAAGGGGCAGTATTTGGTGGTCACACAGAGCCAGGAATAGTGCCTGTTCCCACCAGTCAGACTGGAAAACTGCATCGTCCCTGAAAAATTTGGTAGAGTACTCAGAAATATCTTGCCTCAGTGGGGGTGAGGAGGTGGGGAGGGATTAGCCCTCGGTTAAATGATGCTCTGATTTTGTCTGACAAATCTTAAAAGTGAGAATGATCAAACTGTTTTCAAGTGATTTAACTGCATCTCAGATAAAGAAAAGAATATTTACAGAAGCATAAAAATACCAACACCTTAACAAGGTAAAATTTACAATGTCTAAAATCCAATAAAAAAATAAATATGAATGCAAAGAAGCAGGAAAATATGACTTATAATAATGAGGAAAAACAGTTAATTGAAATGGCCTAGAACTAAAACAGAGCTGAATTAGCTTACAGGGTCATTAAAACAGTTGTTTTAACAGTATTCCATATATTCAAAGAGCTAAAGAAAAGAGTAAGTATGGAAGATATTTTAAAAGACCCAAATAAAACTTCTAGATATAAAAACATCAGTGTCTGAGATTTTTAAAAATAATAATGCTGGATGGGCTCAATGGCAGATTAGATGTGGCAGGAGAAAATATTAGCTAACTTGAAGATGTTGAAATAGAAACTATCCAAAACGAAACCCAGAAAGAAAACCTATTTCACTAATCATATTAAATGTAAATGGGCTGAAAATCCCAAACAAAAGGCAAAGATTGTCAGATCAGATAAAAATATCAAGACTGACACGTAACTGCCTACAAGAAATCCTCTTTAAATGCAAAGACACAAATAGGTTTAAAAAGTTTTTTTTCGGGCTTCCCTGGTGGCGCAGTGGTTGGGAGTCCACCTGCCGATGCAGGGGACGCGGGTTCGTGCCCTGGTCCGGGAGGATCCCGCATTCCACAGAGCAGCTGGGCCTGTGGGCCATGGCTGCTGGGCCTGCGCGTCCGGAACCTGTGCTCCGCGGCAGGAGAAGCTACAGTGGTGAGAGGCCCACGTACTGTAAATAAAAATAACAAAAAAACTTTTATTTCAAGGGAAAGGATATACTATACTAAAACTAATAAAAAAAAAAAGCTGGAGTAACTATATCCATAAAACATATTTTAGAGGGAATAATATAACCAGAGGTGAATACAATCATTTTATAATGACAAAAAGGTCAATTCATCAAGAAGAATTAACAAGCCTAAACATTTATGCACCTGATAACACAGCTTCAAAATATATAAAGCAAAAAATGATAGAAAAGCAAAGAGAAATAGATAAATCCACAATTAGAGTCAAAGATTTTAACAGCTCTGTTTCAATAGTTGATAGAGCAGTGGACAAAAAAGTCAGTAAGGATATACAAGACTTGAACAACATTATCAACAAACTTGACCTAATTGACATTTATAGAACTCTCCAAGCAACAGCAGAGGACATACTTTTTGAGCGCACACAAAAAAATTACCAAGATAGATCATAGACAGACCTCAAAACATTTTAAAAGATTAGACTTATACAAAGTATGTTGTCTGAACATATTGGAATTAAATTAGAAATCTTTGTGTCATTATTCAGTATGCCTGCCAAGAAAAATAGTGTGGCCTGAGGTCAAGGGCTAGAGTGGGAATGATGAAAAGGAAATGCTCACCAGAGATCACTGTGGTGACTAGTGACTGCAAACCTATAAGTAGGGCTTTATCCAGAGAGGCAGGGAAACTAGGAAGAGTTTGAAAATAGATAACTCCCATATGAGTCAGGTTGAGTCTGAGTAAGCATGAAATCTCTGAAAGGAAGTAAACAGACTGCTAGAGGTATGCAACTAGAGACTCAGAGATGAGGTCCAGAATTTTAGATATGAAAGTTACTAGTGTGGTTTAAGCTCTGGGAACAAGGGATGGCCCAGAGGAAAAACAATAGGGAGAGAAGAGAAATGGGTCAAGGATAAAGGCATCTAACCACAGCTGAGGTCAAAGAAGAAGCTGTAAGGAGGTAGGAGACATGCAGATTGTGTTATTGTGAAAGCTAAAGAGAAAGGCAAGAGTTTCAAGAAAAAAAATTGAGCAATATGTGGGTCAGTATCAAATAACACAGATCAAGAAATGAGGGTAGAGAAAACTATTGGTTTTGGGACCAAAGAGTTTATTTGTGTCCTTTAAGGAGATCAGTCCCAACAGAGTGGTGAGAAGAACTCTAGAATGCAGAGAGCTTAGTACAAGAGGATTGGAGCCACAGGTGTGGGTCATCCATCCTGGAAGTTTGACAAGGCATGGAAGAATCCTGCCCGCCAAACACATCAGTCCTTAAACCCATCAGGTCCTTTCACTTCTCGCTCTCTTCCCACTGCCTGTAATCTTATGAGAAAATGAAGTTCTTCCCCTGCTTAGTAATACTTTCACCTTCTGAGTACTGAGTCTTTTTTTTCTTATCACACATCCATCCTACTGGACAGAGTAGGTGTCCAGGGATGGGCACATGGATATATAGAGTCAACTGGAAGATGGATTGAATCTGGAAGAGTGCATCTCACCTTGTGAGACTGGAAGTAGAGCCAAGACAGAGGAGATGAGATGAAGAGAGAGAGAGAGATGATCAAGATGGAGATAGAGTCAGAGGCACTTTTAAAAGAAAGATAGAGATTCTCAATAACATTAGTTGAACCCCTTGTTCCAGCCATGCCTGCAACCACCCCCCTTCCTTATGACATGAGCTAATACCATCCTTTTTTTCCCTTGAGTTAGTTTGAATTAAGTTTATATCACTTGCAACTGAAAAAGCCCCAGCAAAAAAATGTCCTCCATAGTTTCCTCTCCCCACTTTCATTACCTAGAAGTCTGCTGACTATCTTTCAAGTTCCAAGAAAAATGTTATTTTCTCTGTGATGCCCTAGAGGTGTGCTGGTAAACCGGCTTTCAAAAAACAAACAAAACAGGGCTTCCCTGGTGGCGCAGTGGTTGAGAGTCCACCTGCCGATGCAGGGGACACAGGTTTGTGCCCCAGTCCAAGAAGATCCCACATGCTGCAGAGTGGCTGGGCCCGTGAGCCATGGCCGCTGAGCCTGCGCATTCGGAGCCTGTGCTCCGCAACGGGAGAGGCCACAACAGTGAGAGGCCCGCATACCACAAAAACAAAACAAAACAAAAAAACCCTCAGTTTTTGTAGTGTTTGCTGATTTCCCTGATGTAAATATTTCCACGATGGCTAATTTCAAGCTACCAACATGAAGTCACCGAACACAGAGTGGAGAAAATATGGACAGAATCAGAGTAAACTGTGTCACATCTCCAGGTCCTGAGGGCAGAACTGGATATAGGGTGGTAGCTATAAGAAGTTGCCTTACCTTGACAGGACACAGTGCAAAAGTGTCTATGTCCTGAATGACAAAGCCCACTTGTCCTCATTGGGTTTTCTCAACTGATCTGTCCATCCACCAACCTCACCTCTGTCCCTCCGAGTCCGTGTTTACTGCTATCCCAGCATATACCCTGTGCATCATACCCGCTGGCCACATTTTTTGTCCCAGTGCTCAAGTGTGAGCTCCTCAAGGACGGAAACTATGTATGCTTCATCCTTGTCTCCTTGGGGCTGGACTTCCAGAAGGTGTCAGGAATATGTGTAGAATGAGGAAGGTAGCTCTGGTGGCAGCAGAGTCAGGTGAAGGTGGAGGAAGCCTGTACATATCTGAAGGCAGAGGATTTGCTAGTGGAGAGGAAAATATTAGGAAACATTCTCAAACTTTGGAAAAGGAGGGAAGCAAGGTGCTTCAGAGGTTAGGAGAGACAGTAGGAAGAGGCAAGATGGGCAATTTGGAAGGGAATGATAAGAATTCATCTGGGCATGGAAACAAAAATATGCCAAGGTGAGGAGGGAGTAAATGCAAAAAAACTGTGCCCCCTTCTTCCAGGGAAGTCAGAGACAGGGAGAGGGAGACAGAGGCGAGGGGCTGGAATCAGGACATCAGATCCAGAGGAGCTACAGGGGTTCCAGATAGGATAGAGCAAACCTTCGGCCCAACTGAGCATCTTCAAAGTCAGCCTTTCCCACATGTGTGCTTCTGCACCATGTTCAACCTCATGATTTCCAGCAATGACCCATGAACCACACTAGAGGCTGCAGTTACTCTCTGAGAATAAAGAGCTAGGCAGTTTTCCATCTCTTCCCTCAAACACATCTCATTCTCCTGACTTACTTTTCCACGGCCATGACCGACATTGCTTCCGAAGCAAGTACTCGGGGTGACCATGCCCAGCCAGCGGGGGCAGCAGGGGAGAATTAAACTCAGCCAACTGCAGCAGGCCGGGAGTTACACCACGTTGCCCTGACAACTAATGAGCAGAGTTTGGGAGAGATAGATGGAGATGGCTGAGGTCAATGCGTAATAAAATCCTAGTTAAAGGCTGGTTTTTCTCTCCTTCATTTCTGCAGATATAAACATGAGAAAAAAAGAAAAAGTTAATTGGGAAGCAGATTCCCTTAGAGACGTGCCAGGGCAGGAACCACAGATTCTAAGCCTAAGGCCCTGAGCTGAGCTGAGGGTCAAACCAGGACATATCTAGAAACTCAAAGAGCCTTCTTGGAAATGATACCCTGAAAATAAAAACCAAAGGCATGAAGAAGGAAAGATCCAAGCTTTTTCTGAGAACCTACTGTGTGTAGAATATAGCCCCAGGAAAGAGGTATAAACAAGAAGCTTCAAGAGACAGAATAGGCTCTGGCTGTTCAGCCTTAAATCTCATCTCTGACATTTACTGTCCAAGGAACCTGGGGCCACATGCCAGTGACAAGCCCTAGATCTGATATGCAATGGGATGTCCTTGCTTTACAGGATTATTGGGTGATCAAGGAGTTAATGAGCATTAGCAATGGATGAATGGCAGCCCATAATAATAGCTGAAATCACTGTGCCCTTCCTCTATGCAAGCAGCATTCTCAATGCTTTATACACATTTCCTCATAACAATCCTATGGGACAGTTACTGCTACATACCCATTTTACAAATGAGGAAACAAGGCACAGAGAAGTTAAGTAACCTGCCCAAGATCACACAGGTGATAAGTGGTCGAGCCAAGGCCCGCACCCAGGCCATCTGGCTCCAGAACCTGAGCTATACAACTACATCAACAACGCAGACAAGTCATCAAAAATGGAGGAGCAAAAAGAAGATTGACAGACTATTTATATATCTTTGCGCACTCACACACGAATAATAGTTCTGGAAGGAAACACAGTTTAAAAATTATAACATCGCTTGCCTCTGGGGAAGAGAAAGACAAAGAAGGGAGAATTTTTACTGTATATTTACTGTGGAGTTTGAACCACAGGAAGGCAGTGCCTGTTTTAAAAATGAATAAATTAAATTAAAATTTAAAAATAGAGGAGCAGCGCAGGAGAAGCCATTTTCAATATACTTATTTCAAGCATTCACTGAATGCAAAAGAACAGATTCCTGCTCTCTAGTCCCTGACATGACCATGGAGGAGCAGGCCCACAGACAGGTGATAAATGTCCATACATGTGAGTATAACATGCTGCACAGGCCCCAAGGAGGACAGGAAAGATTCTGCACGTAGAGAAGTGTGAGAGGCTTCACAGTGGAGGGACTTCCAGGCTGAGATCTTATCAGAACCCATGGCCTTGAGTCCAGTCATACGTAAAATAATAACGGCCCGTGTGATGAGCCCTTACTGCCAGGCACTGTGCTCCGGCCTCCATACAGATGATCCAACTGAATTCAACATCCTTATGAGGTGGGTACCATTATCATCGGTTCCCTTTCTTTTCCGGATGCGGAACTGAGGTTTAAAGAGGTTGAGTAACTGCCCAAGGGCACACAGCTGGATGACAAAGCTAGGATCTAAAGACAACCTTCCCCAGAAACCACTGCCCCATCACCCTAATCCCCCGGCGGCAGCTCCTAGAGACTGAGGAAAGAACGGGTGCACTGAGGCAGTCCATGAAGGCAGGTGTGGTCCCTGCCGAGAGTTTAGGCAGCAGGTGGGTTGAGGCCAGACGCGCTGTCAGGGAGGGGACACCAAGTGCAGGGTCAACCCCGTCCCTGTGTTCCCACTGTGTGATGTCAGGGCCAATTTTTCTAGGCTTCACTGTCTGCTCCTACAGAGCAAGGAGTTAAAAGAGATGCTTTCTAAACAGCCTCACTGCTTATCCTACAAAAAAAAGCAATTTCTGGTTGCTTTATAGGCTTTCTGACGACAGGCCTGATGGGTTCTGGCCTTGGAAAACTCATCTGATTCTGGGCCTGCATCCTCAACTCTGCAGCAGCCCCTTATACCTGCCCTGAGAGTACCTGCTGGGTGCAAAGAGCTGAGCTAGTTGCAAAAGCAACAGAACACCTGGACCCTGCTCTGGTGGGGAAGAGGGGGCGTAAAGGACTTAGCATCTAAATGAGAGAAGAACATCTGCAGAAGACGCTGCAAGTTCACCTGGCTGTTTGTGAACACACTCCAAGTGGTGTCCACAAGGCTAACGTGTGTCATTCCCAGAACACCTGGGTGATGCTCTCCAGAAGAGCTCTGAGTCTACTTTTGAAGGTGAGAACCTGGCTTTGGTGAGGACAGGTGGGAGGACATCACAGGTGGAAATGGGAATGAGACAGATAAAGACAAGACCTAGACCCTATTCTGGGATGTAACAGAGAGTCTGTGCTGGTGCTGGATACGAAAGAATCTTGATGACAGAAGCCTGGCAAGAGGCAGATGGGGGAACTGAATGCAGGAGGGAGGCTCAGCAGAAAAGGGTATAGACAGCCACAGCATGTTCTTGAAAGAAGGAATAGCTTGAGAAGAATCACCTAGAAGGAAGACTAACAGTTATTCATGTCCTAAATGGATGGCAATCAAAATGTCTGAGCCAAAACCCAAGGTGAATGAACTAATCACAAGGAGAACTGTTTGAAATTATGGAAGTATATGTTGAACACATCCTATACTTCCTTCTCTTGTCAGGATTCCTCCACATCGGCATTTCCAAAAGTAGCATTTACATAATACTCATTCCAGAGAATGAAAATAGGTGTTATCAAAAAAACAGAAAAATTAACAATAGCAAACTACAAGCCAGACACTATTTTAAGTGACCCACAAACATCCTTTATTTAATCCTCTCAGCAAACCATGAGGTAAGTCCCATTCACATTCCATTTCACAGTAGAAAAAACTAAAGTGCAGGTAGTGTTAGTAACTTGCCCAAGATTACTATGAAGGAGCACAGTTTATTCCACGGAGTCTGGCTCCCAGCCCTGTGCTCCTAACCATCAGGCTATACCACCTGTCACAGTTTAGAAACACCCGTTTAAACAAAATTCAACAGTTTCCCTTCGCAGAGGCTGTCACCCATTCTTCCTCCCTCCTTCCCGCCTCAGCTGTGAACCAAAGGAGATGGAGGGAGCCTGGGGGCGGCTGAGGATGTGAACAACCCCATGAGGCACCAATAAGAGCAGCAGGAGATATTACCTTTGCCCCTCCCCCCACCCGGGGCAGGCCACCTCCTGGTGAACACTGGGATTTAGGGAGGGCAAAGACAGGTAATAGGGGAGAGGAGGGCCATTCTGGGCCCGTAGGAAGAGGTGGGGAATGGGGGCAGCTGGAGCTGCAATCATTTCCCTAGGTGACCTTCTCTCCTGTGACCAGGGTCAGGCATTGCTCCTCTGCTTGCTGGATTGAGGGGAGGTCCCAGAAGTTCCAGGCCCAAGGGCTGTGGGGAGGAACCAGAGAGGTGGTAAGGTGGGCAGAGGTGGAAGCCATTTACCACCCAGTATGGAAAAAACTGCATCACTATTTTAATAACCAGCCCTGGTGACCATCACATTTTGCACGTCTTCAGGTCTCTACCATTTCCAAAGCCCATTCCTTCTTGATGTCATTTGACTGACAGGACACCTCTGGGATCTCAGCAGGACAGGATTCATCATCCTCATTTTGCAGATGAGGAGGCTGGGACTCAACTGGTGAGTAAAAGGATTGGTTCTGGAAATGAAGTCTGAATCGAGCGCTCACGGTGTTGCCACAATACCGAGGCTGCTCCCAGCACCAAGGGCATTATCATCACCTTATAGGAAGCAGCGGGCCCAAGGGGTATGCAGTTTGGCCCCACTTTCTAGCTGTGTGACCTAAATACAGTAAGTCCCTTCAGTCCTCATCTGTAAGATAGGTGCGCTGGTACCCAACTCCTAAGGAGGTTGTGAAGATTAAGGAGATAATTTCAGGACTGCCCTTGGCCCAGGACCTGACATACACAGAAAGTAATCATGCACGGCTTCATTCCCTCTCTGAGTCAAGGCCACATTCACACAAACGGGAAGCCCTCAGTCAAGAGGAAGAGGCATTGGCTGTGTCTGCTCACCCTCCACTGGCCCCTCTGGCACCAGCACCCCAAAAGTCCTTTGGGAATGGTCCACTCTCAGAGGCGCTGGACCTCACACGCCTGGCTGGCAGCTGAGCACGTGACCTGGGCAGCCAACCAAAGCTTCCTATCTCAAGGCTACAGGGGTTGGTTCAGAGACAGACACACGACCCAAACCCAGCCAGTGAGATTCATTTTGGGTTTTGTGTTGAAACTATAGGTACAAAGAAGTTCTCCTACTGGGCTTGAGGTTGAGAAGTTACAAACCTGGGCATATCCTCCTAAAAACCGTCACACACTACCACGCAGACAGAGCCTGCGTGTGATCCAATAGCACGATGACAGAGCTGGAAGACCAAAAAGGCTACATCCCAACAGCACTGTGTGAGTTCCTGAATGCAGCTATACCTGGTTCTGAGTTTAAAGTGTGTGTTAAAATGTCTGTTTTTATTTAACTTGGTTAAATAAATCCATGATCCTACATATCTAAGACTAAAAGGGTTAACATGGGACAGGGTGTATTGAGCGAGAGGGGGAGTGGACTGTGCCTTTCCACAGGTAAGAAAAGACAGAATACCATAAACCTGCAACTAGCAATTTTCTGATGTGCCTAGTACCCTATCTGAACATACTCACGTACATCGCACATTACACACTCCCTCAGCCACAAATACCACACACACCCTCATCCCACATACACACACACACACACACCACTCACATACACAACCAGACCCCCATGTACACACACACACACACACCATACACACATACCCCACATACGCACATATACCACATACACACACACACCATACACATACACACCCAGACCCCACATATACACACACACTCACACACATACATCGCATACACACACACATATACCACATAAACCCATACTCCAAACACACACACACACACACACACACACACACACACAGCTCTGGCCCTGGAGACAGTTAATCAGGACAAGGCCTCCCTCTCCAGTTCCATCCTGCTGTCTCCTTGCTCCTGTCCACAGCCCACCACTGCAGGGGCTGCATGGTGTGCCCCCCGCCAGGCCTGCAGTTCCCCCCCCTTGCTCCCCTGCCTGCTGTGCTCCCTCTCTCAGCCCCACAGAACAGCTCTCCTACCTCACAGAGCTGTGCCTGCCTCATGCCCTCATGCCACTCCATCCTGCCAAGCTCCTGTCACCACTTGGCTATCTTGCACTTCCACAGAAGGAATAATTTGCACTTGCACCCTGTATCACTGATATGTATTTTAACATATTTTAGAGTCAGCATGTTGAGGGGGGTGAAGAGGGTTCAAATCCACCCGCACCATCTCACGCTCCGGGAACTTGGGCAAGTTACACCCATGCCCTGATCCTTGGGGTCCCTCATCCGTGGGCAGGATGATCTGACCACTTCCCACCCTCCATCCTCCTGAGCTTCCTACCAGGAAAGAAAGAAAAGGTGTGGAAGCTCCTGTCAAACAGCAGAGCTGCCATGTCAGTGGTGAGTCCAGGCGAGAGTACAGCTGTGTGGCAGGACTGTGACCTCCTCCGGGCTCTCTCCCAACTCCTTCACCCTGTCCCTCTCCAGGCACTTTCCTCTGTCGCTGTATTGAAGGGCCCCGTCAGGAGGCTGCCTGGTCAGGAGCTGGCTCAAACCACCACACTCTGCGAGCTGGGAGGGCCCAGGGAGCTGCTGACTCCTGGCCACCAGGTGGAGTTGGAAGGCTGAGCTTCCCTCTCAAAACCTGTTCGGGTCGGGTCCTTGGAGCATGGAAAACACACAGGAACCGGAAGGAGACACCTTCTGCCCTTCCCCTTGCTAGCTCTCCATGAAGAAAGTAGGAATTGTCCACCTGAAGAGAGCACGTGTTCCCTGTGACTTTTATCTGGAGTGAGGTGCTCATGTTGCTGGCCAGGGAGATGAAGACACCAATGACCTGTTGGGATATTAAGGAAGTGACCAGCAGTGCTCTCCCATGGGACAGTGACCAGAGGGGAGTCCTTTGTCTCCCTTCTTGGGGAGGAGACCACCTCCAGGAAGGGTGTGGCTGATACCCTGGGCTAGAAGAAGGGGCCCTGGTTCTCAAGTGTGTCTGCATTCATGACCATCAATCCCTGGTTCCTGTATCTTTTCACTCAACAAACGAGTATCTACTCGGGTGCCTGCTCTGGGCTGGCATTGTCCTAGGAGCTTGGAGTACAAAATCAAATAAGACCTGGTTCTCTATTCCAAGAAAATCCACATATAGTGAAGGAGGCAGATAATTCAATCAACAACTGTGAAGTGATGGGATCAGAAAGTAGGAACCAGGGACGGGTGGGGGATGGGGGGCAGAGTGCTACCCTAGCCTCAGGGATTCAGGACGGGCTTGGGAGGCTTGGGGAGGGAGGTAAGGTTTGAACAAAGCCAGAAGTAGAAAAGGGTGGAGCAGAAAGAGATAAAAAATAAATAAAAAGAGACTCCTTCCCTGAGGGAATTCTAATCTAATCTTGCTGAGTAGGAGCTGTGAAATGAGGAAGAGAAAGGGCTCAGACTCCTAGCAGAGGCAGGGAGGTACAAGACAGCAAAATTCACTGAGGATCCGCAAGTAGGCTGTGGTGCCTGGAGCAAAGGATCCGGGGAGAGAGGAGGGAAGGAGGCCAGCCCTCTGCCTCTACCCCGCAGGGCCTTGTGTGCTGAGCTAAGGCATTTGGGGGCTTCATCCTGGATGCAGGGGAGGGTGCATGTGGATGATCAGATATAAAATTTCCAAGCAGTGGTTGTTGAGAATCAGGGGTGCTGATTTCTTCACCAAAAGAGGGAGACAGGAACAGGATGAGATAAAGCCTGCAGGTGTTAATAATCTGGGGGAAAGATCCCAGGAAGAACCCACTGATGAAATAAAAATTTGTATTTTGTATTTGTATTTTGTATCCCTGGTGGCGCAAGTGGTTGAGAGTCTGCCTGCTGATGCACGGGACATGGGTTCGTGCCCCGGTCCAGGAAGATCCCACATGCTGCGGAGTGGCTGGGCCCGTGAGCCATGGCCGCTGAGCCTGTGCGTCCGGAGCCTGTGCTCCGCAACAGGAGAGGCCACAGCAGTGAGAGGCCCATGTATCGCAAAAAAAAAAAAAAAAAAAAATCGTATTTTAAGGCAAGACAAGAAAACTTTAAAAATAAATTTTTTCTCTGCCCCTTTGGGCCTCCTCCCTCCCCTCTAGCGTGCACTGTGTATCTGCATTACATGTTAACCAGACCTCCGCAATGGCAGAAATACCTGCCCAACCATAAAGATCAATTTATTTTTCCTGGCGCCAGCCATGCAGCTCCATAGAAGACAACATTCTTTCTCAGACCTGTAAGGGGTCATGATGACCCACCACTCGCCTTGTACATGCACACATCTTTGGTGAACTTTATGTACAATGCCAATATATCATTTCCTTTAAAGATAGAGATTGGTGCAGAACAGACTGAGTCAGATGGCCTGGAGAGACAGGGGGCCGCACCTAATGGAAGTTCTTAGCTTAAATACTTCCTTATGGCCTTATTAATGTTCCTAGCTCTATTACTTGTATTCTGTCTATTTTACAAGATTATTGTTTCCTGCATTACCACATGTGTGACTGAGCCTCTGATAAAATTAACGATGACTAGGCGACTTGAAACGATTGACCAAATACATAGTTCTGTAAGACCAGTGATTGTAATAGTGTAACTCTAGATATGGGAAGAAGCAACAAGAGGAAACCATTTCCTGGACCAAAACAGACTAGTAAAACAGGTGGTCCAGAGGTTTTGGGCTATTGTTAACAAGGCCTAGTCCAGCACATTGAGTGGCTCATCAATGAAATCCTCACCTGACCTGGGAATGACCATTCCTAGCACCATGGGACAAATCAGTCACAAAATGCCTCCCAAACCTTGGTCAAAATTAAAACCAAAAGGGAAGGGATTGTACAATAAACAATGTTGCCCACCATCCAGCTCTGTAAGAATCAAGTCACCAGCCGCCGCAGTCGCTGACCTATAACACACCAGGGCGGAGATCAGGGTGTTGCACTTGGTGCTCTGGGAAAACTGATAGAACTGGCCCTCAGATAGTCTGACATATTCAGGAGAAAATTTTAACCCAGTTTCTTGCATCTTCCCAGACTCAGAAAAGCATTAAAACCGTTAACTAGTATATCTGTTCCTCGTGGGTCAGAGTAACCTTCTACCAAGATGTGTGCTTCCCTTCTCCAAAATTACATATGTACTGGCCTCCCGCTCCTATTCAGAACAGTCCTCAGAGCTCCCTGTGAGACTGCCTCCCAGGTTATAATCCTCAGGTTGTCGCGAATAAAATCTTCCATTTTTTTCTTAGATTGACCACTGATTAAATTTTTTTGTCAATACCACTTTCCTGGTTTGCCTCCCACATCTGAAGCCTTTCCTTCCCTTTCCTGGCTCCCTCTGCTGACCTCTAACTGTTGGTTTTCCTTGGGATTCTAGCCTGGCCAGTGGGTCTCAAAGTGTGGGCCTGGGACCGGCAACAGCAGCTGGGAACTTGTTAGAAATGTAAAAGTTGTAGGTCCCACCCCAGGCCTACTGAATCAGAAACTCTGGGTGTGGTGCCCAGCCATTTGTGTTTACCAACCCTCCAGGTGATTCTAGAGCTCATTCACATTTGAGGACTGATTCATACTAACCCTGGCTGCACATTAGAATCACCTGGGAAGTTGTTTAGAAAATAATAAAGCCTGGGCCACACCACAGGCCAATTGACTCACAGCCCAGGGACAGAGGATTTTAAAGAGCACAAATCTGGCCTAGAGCAGTGGCTTTAATGTGCAAAGGAACCCCCTGGGGCCTTGTTAAAATGCAGGTTGTGATGCCCCAAGCCTGGCTGGGGCCCATGATTCTTCTTTTCTAATAAGGAGATGTCAGTGATGCTGGTCCACAGACCGCACTTGGAGGTCTGTAAAGAGGGTCTACCTTCCCAGGCTCCTTGGACAGTCAGCTTCAACTACCACCTGTGTGTTAGTAACACCCACCACATCTAGCCACAACACCCCACCCCATCTTGAGCTCCTAGCCTGTAAGAAAGATTTCCAGCTGAAGGCCCCACCCAAGCCTCAGACTCAGCACTTCCCAAACTGACCTTGCCCTGTCCACCCTCCCAAAGTTCTTCCTACCTTCTGTGTTCGCTGTCTCAATGAGTCAGTTGAGTCATCCCAAACCAAGAAAGACCGTGTCCTGAAGCCAAAGTAGGACAACGTTTTAAGAAGACATTACCCAAAAAGGGCAACGCAAATGCTCAGGCACTTGCCCCATTCCCTCACCTGGGAACTCCAGCTCCCTGCAAAGGACCCCCTCTCTTTTATTTGGGGGGTTGTCACGAGAGGCCTTGCGTGTGCTCTGTCAAGCCTTGGGGGGGCTCTGTCACGGCTCAGAGTGATGACGAATCAAAAGGTCATTGGATGGGAGAGTGGAAGGGTCCCAGGATACTTTGGGGGCAGCTGGCCATGACAACTTTCTTTAACTTAATCATACTTCCTGCTACGGTACAGCCAGCGCTGAGCTCAGACTCCCTGGTTCTGTGGGATTTCTGAGGGTGGCCTGCAGGTGGCCCCACCAGCCCAGCCCCTGGCAACTCTGAGCGAGCAGCAGTGTCAGTTAAGTGGCCCTAGTTCCAGCCAGGACCTCTCACTGCTCTTCACACACATGGTTAGAGGTCCATCCTCGGGGCTCCCTTCTCTAGGGTTCTTGACTTAGTCTCTGTATTTGCTTCCTAGGGTTGCTGTAACAAAGTACACAAACAGGGTGTACTGTACACAAACAGGTGTTAAAGCAACACAAATTTATGATCTCACTCGTTTGGAAATCGAGGTGTCTGCCAGGCCACATACCCTCCGAAGGCTCTAGGAGAGAATCTTTGCTTGCTTCTTCCAGATCTGGTGGCTCCTGGCCTTTCTTGATTGTGGTGGCATAACTCCAATCCCTGTCTCCCTCTTCACATGGCCTTCTTCCCTTGTCTGTCTCTCAAATCTGCCTTTCCTTTCTCTTATAAGGATACCGGTCATTGGATTTAGAGATGACCCTAAACCCAGGATGATCTTGTCTTAAGATTCGTAACTTAATTACATCCGCAATGATCCTATCTCCATGCAGCATCACATTCATAGGCACTAGAGGTTAGGACTTGGACATATCTTTTGGGGGACACAATTCAACCCATTACAGTCTCCATCTCTGTTAAAATATGGTGACCAAAATAAAGCTCAATATTCTACTTCCAAGATAAGGGTAAAGGGGTCCATAGGGAGGACCCTCACTTCCTGTGATCTGAATGCCATCTTATCCATGCAGCCTAAACTGTGTCCCCTTGTTCCCACCTCCTGTCTCCTCTGATTGATCTTATTACCAATAAACTGCATTCAGGCAAGGTCTTCCCCACCTGGCACATGTGCAGTTGATGCTTTCAAACCTAAATATAAAAGCTTACATACATCTCTATTAACTTTCATCTTATTGGTTTCAACCAGCATTCTAACCTGTCAAAATCACTTTGAACCACTATTGTATCTTCAATTGTGGAATTTTCCTTTCCAACTTTCTATTACCTACAAATTCAATAAGCATGTCTGAGACATGCAGCAGGGAAAAAAGCACAGAATCGGGAGTCAGGGAGCTAGACATGAGTCCTAACGGTTGGACATGACTGTAGGAAAGTTCTGTTACTTCTCTGGATCTCGATAAGATGACCTCTACAGTCCCTGCTAGCTCTAAATCCTACAGCTAGTGAAGTAGTTAAGAGTTCTAGCCCTGGAAGCAAACTTCTTGGTTTAAAGCCCAGGTCTGCCACTTATATAATGTATGACCTTGAACACGCCACATAACCCCCTGGGTACAGGTCAGTTCCCTCACCTATACAATGGGTGACATTATAATATCAGTATTTTGTAATTATATAAGCACATAATTATACTATGTATGTATATATTATATATTTCTATACTATATACAGGTATTTTTATAATAAATAATAAGCATAAAGTATATTATAATTATAATAGTAGTGTCCACCTCATGAGGTTGTTAGGAGAAGTAAATGAATGGATTCATGTAAAGTGCTCAGCTCGTGGCTGGCCTGTTAACAAGTGCTCACTGCACGTTAGCTAGTTTATTCAAGACAAGCAATTAGTTACAGAAAAAAACCTTAACAGGAAAGAAGCAGGATAGAATAACAATCAAAGACTGAATCCTATAGAAGTTCTCTGGAAATACAATGGCCGATGTCCTGGTTTTGGAGGGAAGGTCATGGTTTACTCCTATGGTCCCAGCATAATCATTAACAGTGCCCTGAGTCAGCCACAGAGGCATGCTCCTTAGGTGCCCACTCATGGAAGGACACGCTGTCCCCCTGAGAGGACTGTGGTTAGCTGACAGCCTACATCCCTTATGTCCTCAGGACCACTTCAGCTTTTGAGCCCAAGTCATCCCAGCTGATGACTGAAGCAGGCGTTGGTACAAGGGTGCAGCCATCTCTACCCAACATAGGACCCCTCTAATGGTCAACATTGTCTCCCCATTGAACTGACATACTCTGGCAGGTCTGCATCATGGTTTCCCAGCTCCCTCTATCCGATCCTACTTCCTTCTCCTTTCACAGGTGTCCCTCCCGAATAAACCCTTTGCCCTCCTAACTCCTTCTCAGAGTCTGCTTCTCAGAGGACCAGCTGACTCAAGTCCTCTTTCACTTTCAAACGTGAACCCATTTAGATGACGGGCTCGCCTTGACTTTGCCCCCCACCCCCTGCTTCAACCATCATGGCTCCCCCAGTGATGCCTTCACGTACAGCACACATTTTATCATCTTAACCACAGATCTAACAGGAGAACGCAAGGTCTCGGACTTGCTCCAGACAAGGTCACGTCGGGATCTCATTTCTCCTGATCTATCTGGAAGATGACCTGACTAGCTCTGGCCAAAATATGAGGTGAATTGACAAAACTCAGTGGATCTGTAATAAGTTCAAATGATCACAACATCTTTTCTAAGTTTTAATAAACCAAATGTCTTATACTTTATTGTGGGATTTTTTCCTGGCTTCTGAGTCTGTGGCCTTAGTTCACATTTCCCCGCACTCTCTGCAGGGCGTGCAGAGTTGTCCCGGCTGCAGGCTCCCACCACCTCCTTAACCTCCAGGCCTCAGTGCCAGCTTCATACCTTCCTCTTCAGTGTCCTGCATCTCCAGCCCACAGGGAGGACTGCCCAGTTCCAAGCCTCTGGAATCACAGCCCATCTCCACAGCCCTTCCTCAGGTACAACAGACCTGCTCTCAATGAATCTTCTCTCTGTCTCCTTTCCCCTGAGCCCCTGTGGCCCCTCCTCCATCCCGTCCTTACAGTCTGCTCTCCCCTTCCAAGCTCCCCTGCCCCTCTGCTCCTCCAGGATCCTCTCAGGGCCCAGATCAAGCCCCATCCCTCCTCTTGAGGGCTTCCCCACACCCAAAACAGCCATGGTGATGGAATACAACAGATCCAGCCCAGCAATCTCCACCACGCCCTTCTTTGTAGGTCACACATCCCCCTGGGCAGTTTCTCTGCCACCCACACCTATATTTCCTAGACTCCCAGTAGGCTTCTCTCCGACTGAGGCCCTGCCCACTGAGACCATGTGTGCAGCAGGCCCCAGTGGAGGAATGGTCCAGGGGACGGAGAAGGCTTTCCTGCCCATAAACTCCCGGTAATCTCCTTTTCTGGAGGGAAGGTAGTTCTGCCGATGGCTCCTCCAAGAGTTTCCCTCTCCACACCCCAGTACTGACTCGTAATGCTGTCCAGTCCCACCACACCTGGAGCCCAGAGCGATGGCCAGACACCCTGGCTGCTTCCTTCTGGAAGGTTCTGAGCCAGTAGCTGGTCGCCTCAGGCCAGAGCACAGGAAGGAGAAGGCGGGCTAGGGAGTTGAATGCTCCACTTCTGGAGGTGGTGAAATGACCTTGGGAACACGGAGACGGTGATCAAACTCTCCCGCTCCCTTTTCGGCAGGCTCTGGCAGCTCTCCTCCCAGCCTCACCTACTTTGCTGTCCACAGAAACATTCTAGCCTTTCTAACCTTTTCTCATTCACTTATTATGTAAGTGTTGAGTGCCCACCGTGTGCCCCGCACGGAGTTGGCCATCTGGGCTTCAGGGCCCAGAATCTATTCTGTTGGCCTCTGAAAGCATTTTGGGGTCCTTCCTCCCTCTTTCCAACCTTAAATCACCAGCTAGCAAGCCCATCATGAGACACCCTCTCAATAGAGCCTGAGGGAATTGTTCTCGAGGAGAGAGTGACCATCACTCGATAACGATATTCATTCATTTGTGCACTCAACAAATATCTATTGGGTATTTGTTATGTGCCAGGCACTGTGCTGATGCCTGGAATACTGCCACACAAAACAAATATCACCCCTGTGTAGTCTCGGGTCTGAGAGAGACATTAAACCAATAGACCCATAAATAAGTTTATCATCACAAATGGAGAAAAGTGCTGGGAAGGAAAATAACGGGTTGAGAGAGAGAGAGTAACAGGACTAGAAGGTCAGGGAAGATCTCTTGCAGCTGAGATCCAAGGGAGGAACAGGCCTACGGGGACAGGATGGGGTGGCCTCCTCCTCCGGACAACTGACCTCTCCCCCCCAGGCCCGGCAAGCTCCCTTCTTCCATGGCACTCAGGACCCAGAGTAGGCAACTTCCTACCGCCGCTGCCTGGAGCACTCCCCACTCCCCGCAAAGTCCTGATCTCAACCCAGGGGAAAAGGATCACCTTCAAAGTAGGTTTTATGGCATTACTTGTCTTCTAAAGAGCCAGTCCATGGCACCCGCAGAAGTGCACTATCGGGCCAGGAGGGAGGGCTAGATGCCAGTGGCCCTGCTCCCCACACCCAGGGACTGCTGCCCCATCGCAGGAGCTGAGCTTCCAGACAGGGGCTTTGGAATGGTCACATTAAGGATAATTGTGGCAATAAAGTTCTATTAGCCATCTGGAGCAATGGCGCACTCTCCAGGGCCAGCGCTGGGTCGCCGATGGCTGCCGACAGATGCAGGCAGAGAGGGGCTCTGAGGGACAGGGGTGGGTGACTGTCTGGGATGGAGGTCAGTTAGAGGGGGACGTCAGCCATGGCCAGTCTGGGCAGCAGGGCACCAGAATACCCCAGCCAAAACCCCTGGATGAATTCTGTTTCTATTTTAGATATGATCCTCAAGAAACATTAGGGATATTATTATTTAGAAAACAGCTTGCCTCTCCTTGAATAAATGTGAAAGACATACATGAGGTGCCAGGGATAATTAAGAGGAAAGCTCCCTCCTCCTCCCCAGGCTGTTGCTCTCTGACTCTCCCACAAAGGCTACACCTTGTGGGAGTCGTTCAAACCCGGGTTCAAACTCCAGCGAGGCCACTTAACCAGCTGTGTGATCTTGGGACTTACCTACAATCTCTACGCCTCAGTTTCCCACTTGTAAAATGAATACAATAACCCCTCTCTCCACCAGCTTCGATGCAAGAGATGAAGTGCTTAGCCCCACCCCTGCCCCACCTAGACTCCTTTAACGGGCGTTATGAGTACCCATAATCAGCAGCCCCTTTCAGGATGAGACTGCAGCCGAGGCTGAGGAGGACGGCGAGGGAGAAGCACCGTGAGCCCTGGTGTCCCCATCCCATTTCAGGTCCCTCCGTCCCACAGCTATGAGCCCAGTTATTCTTTGGCTGTGAGCTTCCATCCCCCACCTTGTGAGAGTGGATTAACAGGAGCACAAACACAGGTGTCACTATGATTTATGGAGTAATTAGTAAACAATTAAGGTGTCTTGGAGCACAATTACACATTTTATTTCAGCCGTCTCGCATGGCGACGACTTGGCTTGCCCATACTCAGCATTGAAGGCAGTGCCCGGCCCGCGGTGGTGGGTGATCGGAAAGGCTGTGTGGGTTTTATGTAAAACCAGTACATGGGGCAGACACTGCCTGAGAGACATAATGTCACATGTGTTGCCCTAAAAGGCAGCCGGCCCTGAACCTGCCTGGCCCGTGTCAGGTCTCTGTATGGCTTCTGCACCACCCAGGAGCAGGAGAAGCCTCTGGGGAGATCAGCTCACAGGCTCCAGGGCTGGCCTGGAGATCCTGAGGCACCCAGAACCACACTGTCACTGCCTGTCACTGCTGTGAGTGGACTCTCAAGGCTGGCATGGAGCCCTGTGTCTAACCCGCCGCCTGTCTGTGCCCTGCGCAGGGAGAGACACCCCGTCCCCTCCTCTCCTGAGGGCAATAGAGTCCCCAAAATCGAAGCCATCAAGGCTCCTCCTTTTGTCCCCGCTCCAGTTCACTTCCTGGGTTCCCTCCACTCGGGGGCACTGCCCCATGACCCTGCTGGGCATGCTTCCATCGTCCCCTCCCCACACCCATCTCCGTCGCCGAGTCCTGTCTAGTTACCTTCTAAATGTGGCTAGAACCCACCCCCTCCAAACCCAGCCCCTTCACTCCTCATCTCAAACCCTTTTGTGGCTTCCCGTTGACCGTAAGACAAAGACCAAAAGCTGACACAAGACGATAAGCCATGCACCCTGACCCATGCACTGTCAAATCATGAGAATTCACCCATCCTCTCACCTGTGACGTGGCTCCTGCCCTTGTCTTTGGCCTTATGGTGCACCTCTGTCTTGGTAACTCTGTGGACACAAACTGGACCCAAAACACTGGACACAAACACTCTCTCCTGCTAGGCCGACTCAACTCTCCTGTCTCTTCGGACCTGTTGGGGCACCAGCTGAAAACCTACCCCACCCCTACCCCTACTGCCCATCCCACCAGGCTCCCTGCCCCCACTAGCCCAGGCCGATGGTCTCACCACTCACTCCTTTCGCCATCCCAAGTCCGAACCCACCAGGGAGAGCCCAGTTTCTCAGTTTCTTTTTCCAAGCAGTTTCCCTGGTTGATGTGGCCAACGCTGACTCCTCCCCGGCCACCTCCAGTGCCTCAACGCCTGCACACAGCGTCAGCTTTTTTAGTTTTGCTTTGCTTATTTTTGGGTTTTGCCTGCTGTGAGGTAGCATGGCATAGAGGGCAGGAGCACAGCTGCCAGAGTCAGGCAACCCTGGGTTCAAGTCCTGGCTCTGCCACTTGCTGGCTGTTTGACCTTAAGCAAGTAACTTAAGCTCTCTGCACCTTTTTCCACATCTGTAAAATGGGGGTTATTGTTCTGAAAAATAAGTGAGCTATAGTGCTTAGCACAGTAGCTGGTGTAGGAAAAGCTCAGTGAAAATTGACCTTTATTATCACAGACACACACACACACACACACACACACACACACACACACACACACACACACTCTCTCTTTATAATGAAATTCTAAATGCCACAAAGGCAAGGACCTGATCAAGTACATTTCATATCTCTCTAGAGAGACAAGTTATCTTTCAGAAACTACTCCTCTGTCTCCCACATTGGCACTCACCCCATCTTTCACTTCAAGATTTCCGTTTTTTCCTTCCATTGAAACTCTGGTCTTAAGCATCCATCTGTAGCCCATGTCCCAAGCTCCCTGACAACTGTAGCACTCTATGGGTCCAGGCTGAGCGTGGAGGTGAGAATAGAGTTGCCAGGTAAAACACAGAGTGTTCATGCAATACTGGGGACATATTTTTACTAAAAAAAATCATTGTCTACATGAATTCAAATTTAACAGTGCATCTTGAATTTCTGTTTGCTAAGTCTGGCAACCGTAGAAGTCTGGGAACTTCTCAGGGACCTCCAGCCATGCAGCACTGTCTCATTTCACCCACTGGAAAATTCCACTGTGACCAAATTGGTTTCCCTGGGACCTCTTGTACAGACCTGGGATTATGTTTATTATGGCCAACCCGATTCTTCAGTAAACACTTCTAAATGTGAATAAGCATTAAATCTCATATAGTGGTTTTAACAGTATTCCTGACTTTCTCTCCACTCCCTGCCCTTACAATCCCTGCTTTTATCACACCAGGAACACACACCAAGGAAAAATAAATACGATGGATGGGGGGAGAGAAGTGGCTACAATAATCTCTAAGTTCCCTTCCAGTTTTTGACCTTGCATGTAGAATGTGGGTGGAATGCTCACTGGTACCTTGTGTGTCCAAAAATGCCCTGAGAGGTGATCATTAACTTCACTGGAAATAGAATTCTTAGATCCTTTTCTTTCAATGTTGGTAAATGTTGTTCCACGCTCTTCCGGCTTCCTGTTTTGTGAATGAGTCTAAAGGCCTTTCCTGTGGAAATGACCCACTTTTTCCATCAACAGCCTGTAAAATTTTCTCTTTTTCTTCGGTACACAGTGATGCCACCTGACGCTGTCTTAGGGTACGTCTGTTTGCAACTATCCTGGAACTTTCTGTGAGCCCTTCCACACTCAAGACCTTGTCTTTCTTTAGTCAGGATATGTTTCTTCTGTGATTTCTTTCATTATTATTCCTCCATCTACCCTTCTAGAACCCCTGGTTTGTTTGGGGTTTTTTTCATATTATATTACTCGGTTACATTTCTTAGCTTTTGTGTTCCTGATCGCCACATCTTTGTGGTTTTATTTTGTTTGTGATCCATTTCTCCCATATCCATTCAGAACACAGATTTGGTTCCCAGCAGTGACCAGTCTCTTTTACAGTTTGCCTATCAATTTTTTAAATCCAGAAATTGCTTTCTGTTGTTTTAGAAAATCAATGTTTTCCCTAGTTTTCCTTGAGAGTTCTTCCTTCTGTTCTACAAAAGCTCTCTACTTCTATTCTGCTAAAGCTTCTATTCTACTAAAGCCTCATCATTTTGTTCTACCTCAGTAAAAGCCACCTGTTCTAGTTGTTTACTAAATTCCCCTAAGTGGGTGATGAGTTCTCTTTTTCTACTCATGATTATATGTTCCCTGGGCATTCAGACAGTTGTAGCTGTTGAGGGTCTCTAGAATCAGAAAGATGGTGGATTTTTGCCTCCTAGTGGGCTGGCAGTGAATGAGCTGTCAAATGATGACCAGCTCCCTCTGCGCAGTGCGGGCAGGAAGCAGCCTTGCCCACATGTCTCCCCTTACAGGACAGAGTGGTGGTCCTCTCCTACCCCGCATCACTGCTCAGCAGGCTCAGGCTACATTTCCAAGGACCACACAAATCTAGCAACCAGTACAAGTAGCTCTCTGCAGGTCCCTCTGGTCCAATTAGCAGTTGGGTCTGTCAGAGATTTGTGAAATCTTCTGTCTTCACCCTGAGAATAGAGGGCCTTCTCTGCCCTGGTCACTCTGCCCTCACCTAAGCCAGATACCCATTGTTACACCTGCTTGGACTTACCAGCTGGCCCACCCACCGCTCCTTTAGACCACGGAGGGAATCGCTATGGAAAGGGCCTGCAGGCCACAGGGCCGGAGGCTATCCTCAGGAAAGCAGCTTTCCCAACCTCCTCTGTAAGTATTACTATTCCAAGACCTCCTCATCACTGTTCTGGAAGAAACCAGAATTCCTCTGGGGCGGGTGCATGAATAGTTCCTTTAAAGGCAGTTATGGGAGAGCAGGAAGTGATCTGAGCTTGGAATCAGAAGACTTGGGTCTGAGATCCAACTCTAAGCATTTTGTAAGTGTTAAAGTGCGTATGTCACCGTGAATTATCTCTGTAATCATATTACTGAGCCAGACTCATTCCAGGCCTGGGTCCTGAGCCAGGCCCTCCCAGTGCTTTCCAGGGAGGAAGACAGTTTTCTGCCAAGCACTCCACTCAAACTCTTTAGGGAAAGGGAACCATGATAAATCAAGACTAAATAACAGTAGCAGAGGCTAGACCATATTTTCACAGTGTGTTGATGAGGACATCATATGGAACAGAGCTAAAGGGCTGACTGAAGTCAGGATATTTTACGTCTATTGCTTTTGCCTTATCTTCCAGACCTGTCATTCTGATATTGGAGGAAATTAAATTGGTCTGATGTGATTGGTCCCTTCCACAGTCACGCTGGTTTTCATCCAGTACCCTCTGGTTTTCTGGTATTTGTAAATTACTTATTGAATGGTTTGTTGCAATATCTCCCATAGGATAAAAGTGCCTGTCACAGCACAACATTTATAATATGCTTTTGAGTTTCTTGGCAGTGCGTGCTAAGTAAATGTGAACTATTACTGTTGTCTCTAACAAGGTGTCAGATGATCAGGCATGAGGATGAGTGGACAGGTTGGGCTCTCCCTCTGAGCACGGTATCCCGCTCATGGAGAACTCCCTCTGGGAACAGGAACTGTAAAAATTATCCTTATCCTCATTTAATTTGCCAAGTTAAGCCACTTGTCCCTTCTTCCTTCCCTTTTCTCATTCCTTTGGTTCACCAGGTAATACACCTGTCCAAGAAATATTCATTCAGAGGGAAGTTACCTTAGAACACACCTGACCATTGACCCAGGAAAGATGTAAGACATCTTTACCTTGCCCCGAAACCTAGTGTCCAATTCAGGGATGCGAGAAGCCAAGACCAGAGCCCCAAGTTCCAATCAGTAACTGCAGACAGTAGTTTGTGGCACCTTTTGGGGGTTTTTTATGAAAGAGGGAGATAAAAGTCAAGGCAATGGGGTCTCAGGCTCAATGACCTATTGAATGCCTGGAGGAGGTCACAGAGTCTCTCAGGATCTCACCTGTCCAATGAAGAGACTTGACTAGATGAATTCCAGAGGGTGGCTCTGCCTGATAACAGGTCCTTAGGACACAAACATGGCAGACACACTCTTAGACCAAAGGAGAACCAGATTCTCTGACCATTGACCTAAAACCTTAATGACCATTAATGACCATTTAGGTCATTGACCTAAAACCTTAATGACCTGCTGAGACACCCCATGGATTTAGCCAAGAATGGCAGCAGGGATGAACCCCAGAAAAATTTTGAACTAGGCAGTGAAGTTCTTTGGTGCTGCTACTCCTTGCCATGTCCATTTTTTGGTGGTTCTCTCCCTCCTCCTTCTCGTTTCAGGCTCTTGGTGCCTTTATATTACCTCTGATGGCCCATAAAACTCCCAAGTAAGTAAGTCTTCTCCAGGCAATATTCGCTACTCACATATTTCACAATCCCCCTCCAGCCATCAAACTTACCTGTCCTCTATCCTTATCAGAAGATCTGCTTGTTGATTCAAATTCATCAAGAAAACAAAATTGGAAATATATATGGCCAATATAGCTTATTGCTTTACATCTTAACTAGGAACACTGGGACCTTATAAACAGAGGTCATTTTAGCTATGTGGCAGGAAAATGGTTTGGGTGTTTCTTCAAGCACACAAAGCTCACCAGCCCAATTGTAAGGCATCCTATTTTAACTAACAGCTCATCCTCCCACCCATGGAAGCAGTATGGGATGGGATTAAAAAAGAGGTTTAAAATTGAAAACTTATCACATTAGAAGTGAGAAAATGCCTAACCTCTATTTGCATTCTGGGTCCCATGTTCCAGGGAGCTGCAAGGTGGCATGATGGCACAAGCCCAGACTGAACAGGAGGAGCCCTGGGTTCTAATTCAATTGCTGCCATTTATTCACTGAGTGATGCCAGACAAGTCTCTTCCCTCAGAGCCTGGCTTTTATGTTGTAGATCGTGGGGGACCAGAGGGTCTCTTAACTCTTACAAGTGGTGTTCTCACCTTCACTTGCCTCCTCCCACATGAAGAGCTTATACTGTCAGTTATCATCAAAGGGATGCAGGACTGGGGGATATTCTGTTAGCAGTCACTTTTCCTGCTGGCTGAGGATGAAATATGTCACTCCAGAGATCCCCTTGTCCTTTCTATCAAAAAGACACATCCTGGGCTTCCCTGGTGGTGCAATGGTTAAGAATCCACCTACCAATGCAGGGGACACGGGTTCGAGCCCTGGTCCAGGAAGATCCCACATGCCCCGGAGCAACTAAGCCCGTGAGCCACAACTACTGAGCCTGTGCTCTAGGGCCTGCGAGTCACAGCTACTGAGCTTGAGTGCCACAACCACTGAAGCCTGTGTGCCTAGAGCCCATGCTCCATAACAACAGAAGCCACCACAATGAGAAGCCGAAGCACCACAACGAAGAGTAAACCCCACTCACTGCATCTAGAGGAAGGCTGTGCACAGCAACGAAGACCCAACATAGCCAAAAAATAAATAAATAAAATAAAATAAATTTTAATTTTTAAAAAAAAAATTTAAAAACAAAAAGACACATCCTGTTCTCCACACCTCTCCAGCATCTATTGTTTGTAGATTTTTTTGATGATGGCCATTCTGACTGGTATGAGGTGATACCTCATTGTAGTTTTGATTTGCATTTCTCTAATGATTAGTGATGTTGAGCATTCTTTCATGTGTTTGTTGGAAATCTGTATATCTTCTTTGGACAAATGTCTATTTAGGTCTTCTGCCCATTTTTGGATTGGCTTGCTTGTTTGTTTTTATACTGAGCTGCATGAGCTGTTTATAAATTTTGGAGATTAATCCTCTGTCAGTTGCTTCATTTGCAAATATTTTCTCCCATTCTGAGGGTTGTCTTTTGGTCTTGTTTATGGTTTCCTTTGCTGTGCAAAAGCTTTGAAGTTTCATTAGGTCCCATTTATTTATTTTTGTTTTTATTTCCATTTCTCTAGTAGGTAGGTCAAAAAGGATCTTGCTGTGATTTATGTCATAGAGTGTTCTGCCTATGTTTTCCTCTAAGAGTTTTATAGTGTCTGGCCTTACATTTAGGTCTTTAATCCATTTTGAGTTTATTTTTGTGTATGGTGTTAGGGAGTGTTCTAATTTCATTCTTTTACCTGTAGCTGTCCAGTTTTCCCAGCACCACTTATTGAAGAGGCTATCATTTCTCCACTGTACATTCCTGCCTCCTTTATCAAAGGTAAGGTGACCATATGTGCGTGGGTTTATCTCTGGGCTTTCTATCCTGTTCCATTGATCTATATTTCTGTTTTTGTGCCAATACCATACTGTCTTGATTACTGTAGCTTTGTAGTATAGTCTAATCACAGGGAGCCTGATTTCTCCAGCTCCATTTTTCTTTCTCAAGATTGCTTTGGCTATTCGGTGTCTTTTGTGTTTCCACACAAATTGAGAAATTTTTCATTCTAGTTCTGTGAAAAATGCCATTGGTAGTTTGATAGGGATTGCATTGAATCTGTAGATTGCTTTGGGTAGTGTAGTCATTTTCACAATGTTGATTCTTCCAGTCCAAGAACATGGTATATCTCTCCATCTGTTTGTATCATCTTTAACTTCTTTCATTAGTGTCTTACAATTTTCTGCATATAGTCTTTTGTCTCCTTAGGTAGGTTTATTCCAGGGTATCTTATTCTTTTTGTTGCAATGGTAAATGGGAGTGTTTCCTTAATTTCTCTTTCAGATTTTTCATCATTAGTGTATAGGAATGCCAGAGATTTCTGTGTATTAATTTTGTATCCTGCTACTTTACCAAATTCATTGATTAGCTCTAGCAGTTTTCTGTAGCATCTTTAGGATTCTCTATGTATAGTATCATGTCATCTGCAAACAGTGACAGCTTTACTTCTTCTTTTCCTATTTGGATTTATTTTATTTCTTTTTCTTCTCTGATTGCTGTGGCTAAAACTTCCAAAACACTGTTGAATAATAGTGGTGAGAGTGGGCAACCTTGTCTTGTTCTTGATCTCAGTGGAAATGGTTTCAGTGTTTCACCATTGAGAACGATGTTGGCTGTGGTTTTGTCATATATGGCCTTTATTATGTTGAGGTAAGTTCCCTCTATGCCTACTTTTTGGTGGGTTTTTATCATAAATGGGTGTTGAATTTTGTCGAAAGCTTTTTCTGCGTCTATTGAGATGATCATTTGGTTTTTATCCTTCAGTTTGTTAATAGGGTGTATCAGATTGACTGATTTGCATACACTGAAAAATGTAAATTGATACAGCCACTATGGAGAACAGTATGGAGGTTCCTTAAAAAACTAAAAATAGGGGCTTCCCTGGTGGCACAGTGGTGGAGAGTCTGCCTGCCGATGCAGGGGACACGGGATTGTGCCCCTGTCCGGGAAGATCCCATATGCCATTGAGCGGCTGGGCCCGTGAGCCATGGCCACTGTCCAGAGCCTGTGCTCCGCAACAGGAGAGGCCACAACAGTAAGAGGCCCGTGTACCACCAAAAAAAAAAACATTTTGGGCTTCCCTGGTGGCGCAGTGTTTGAGAGTCTGCCTGCCAATTCAGGGGACACAGGTTCATGCCCCTGTCCGGCAAGATCCCACATGCTGTGGAGCGGCTGGGCCCGTGAGCCATGGCCACTGAGCCTGCGCATCTGGAGCCTATGCTCTGCAATGGGAGAGGCCACAACAGTGAGAGGCCCGCGTACTGCAAAAAAAAAAAAAAAAAAAAAAGAAGATGTGGCACATATATACAATGGAATATTACTCAGCCATAAAAAGAAACGAAATTGAGTTACTTGTAGTGAGGTGGATGGACCTAGAGTGTGTCATACAGAGTGAAGTAAGTCAGAAAGAGAAAAACAAATACAGTATGCTAACACATATATATGGAATCTAAAAAAAAATGGTTATAAATAACATAGGGGCAGGACAGGAATAAAGACGCAGATGTAGAGAATGGACTTGAGGACACGGGGAGGGGGAAGGGTAAGCTGGGATGAAGTGAGAGAGTGGCATGTACTTATATACACTACCAAATGTAAAATAGCTAGTGGGAAGAAGCTGCATAGCACAGGGAGATCAGCTCAGTGTTTTGTGACCACCTAGAGGGGTGGGATAGGGAGGGTGGGAGTGAGACGCAAGAAGGAGGAGATATGGGGATATATGTATATGTATACGTATAGCTGATTCGCTTTGTTATAAAGCAGAAACTAACACACCATTGTAAAGTAATTATACTCCAATAAAGATGTTTAAAAAAAAAAAAAAAAGAAGAAAGACACATCCTGGGCTTTAAAAGTTGGCTCCAGCCAGATTCACTTCCAAGCAGCAGGCCAGCCTTCCTCCCTGGGCAGCACTTTTGAAATGTAAAATGAAGGTTTGTTTTGTTGTTTTTTCACCACTGACCTACATTTGGAGGAATGGAGCCTAGCTGTTGCATTTGGAGATGTGCTGTGCATCCTTAATGACCTCAGCATTGCCACCAGAGGATGTGTCACCTTCACAACCCAAATTCAGCTGAAACTTACAAGCTATTCAGACAGGACAATGTCCCTATGTACACAGAAGGTTCCAGCCCCAGAATCTCCCTGTCCCAGACCCTCTGGACCATAAAGCTACCAACACAGTCCAACCAAACATATGCCAGTCACAGCCTCAAGAATGCCACAGTGAAGGGAGTGGCCATGAGATCTTCACAGAAAGGAACATGCCTAATGATTTCTAGAGCAGTCAGAAATTCTTGGTTCCATGTGAGTCTGTCTGCCTAGTTACTTAACCTCTCTGTGCTTCGGATTCCTTCTCTGTGAAACAAGTGTACTAACACCTACCTTGCCCTTTGCAAGAATCAACTGAGGTGACAGATGCAAAATAAAACACTTGTAAACCAGGGGTCTTTGGGGAAGGTGCATTGTAATTGTCAGAGAATTGTTTCAAAATAGCCATGCCAAAATCCTTTCCTCACTCTGGCCATATGTATTCTGGAAATGTCCACAGAAGATTCTTTGATCTACACTGCCCCATCCTCCTACATGACTGGGCTCTCTGATCCCCCTCCTTATGTCAGAGATGCCTGGGGCTCAGCAACCAGCCAACCCCAGACTCTGGACCCTTGACTGTTGTTCACATTGACTAATAAATCCCCAGCGTGCTTGTGGTCTCCCATATTCACATATGCATCAACCCAACACAAGGCCCTTAGCAGCCATCATGTTCATCCAGCAGGGTCTTTAGACACCTTCTCAGACACAGCTTCCCTTGAACACTTGAGTATCATTGATGGTGATTTGTCACTAATATCATGCAGACCATGCTCACATGTAAAATATCTTCTTGTCAGTTTTCAAAAAAGGCCCCAAATCTTTGACATTTCTCCCATTAAAAAGTAGAGTCTATGTCCCCTCCACGTGAATCTGCACAAATGTATGAGTTCTTCAACCAGTAGAGAATGGTACAAGGGATGCTGTATGACTCCCAGTTTTGGTCAGAAAAGGCAATACAGCTTTGACTTGGATCTCTTGGAATACTCACTCTGGTGGAAGCCAGATGCCATACAAGACACCCAACTACCCTGAGATCACCACGCTGGAGCAGTCCCATGTGGGACTCCAGTTGACAGCCCCAGCTGAGCTCCTAGGCAGCAGCGAGCGCCAAGAACAGCCATGTGAGTGAGCTGTTTTGAACGTCCAGCCTTATCAAGACTGTGGTGATTCCAGCCCCAGCCAGCTTCTGACAGTAATCACTTCAAAGACCCTGTGGAAGAAACGTCCAGACAAGCCCTTCCTGAATTCCTGCCTCACAAAATTGTGAACAAAGTTAAGTGGTGGTTTTAGATTGCTAAGTTTTGGAGAAAGTTGCTACAAAGTGAAACACCTTCTAATTCCAATTTTTTAACAATACGGTGGTGAACATGAGAGGTGGACATTTGCTTGGGTTGCTTGATCCCATCACACGTAGGCAGTCTTATACTCCATGGATGGGAATAAAAGTTGGTGAACTTCCCGGAAGCAATTTTGGCAACACCCAGAGAGAGCTTTGTTTTTTTATTTTTTTTTTTAGGTGGTAAATTTTGTTATTTTTTTAATTGTTATTGGAGTATAGTTGCTTTACAATGTTGTGTTAGTTTCTTGCTGTACAGCAAAATGAATCAGTCATACGTATACATATACCCACTATTTTTTAGATTTCCTTCCCATTTAGGTCACCACAGAGCATTGAATAGAGTACCCTGTGCTGTACAGTAGGTTCTCATTAATTATCTATTTTATACTTAGTAGTGTATATATGTCAGTCCCAATCGCCCCAAGGAGAGCTTTAAAAGACACATGTCCTTTGACCTCTCAACTGTAATTTAGGACTCTGCTCTAGTGAACTGATTACAGATATACACAAGGAATTATCTGAATCAGCTGTACAGATGTTCATTCGGTACAAAATAGCAAAACACTGGAAATAACCTAAGTGTTCCACTGAGAGATTGGTTAAATAAACTTTAATATATTCACTCAAGAAACTACTTTACACCTGTTTAAAATTATGTTTTTGAAGTATATTTGATGACAAGATATTCATGACCTATTGGTAAATAAAAGTTGAGATTACAAATGGTATCTTCCTTACGTTAAAACTACATGTATCTGGAAGAAAACATCTCAAATTATAAAGGTGATAATGTCTGAATACTGGCATTGTGCTCAGTTTTTACTTATTTTTTCCATATTTTCTACATTTTCTGTTATCAATATGCACTACTATAATCAGAAGAAAAAGATATTTCAAAGAGAAAGAAAAAAATGTGATATTCAAATTGCCAAGAATGTGAAAGAGGCTGTGTACCTAAGTGCCAGTGACTTCTAGAAGGCTAATAGGACCGCCAGTCATAGCTACAGATAGAACTGAGCTGGCAAACTGGAGACAGATTGAAGATCAGAAACCAAAAGTTAAAGGGGAGCTGGGAAAAGAAACTACCAGATGGAGAACCATCCAGTCCAGCAAAAGACCCCAGGGCCCTGGCCATATCACTATGAGCAGAAGGTGACATACAGTTTAATACAGAACGATAAGAAGGCAGCCACTCAGTGTGTATACGTGGTGGTGAGTTGGGAGGAGCTTGAGTGGGGGCCATAGATTACAAGCTCCTGGGGTCTCCTGAAGACTCACCCAAGCAAAATGCAGGCTCTAGCACTGCACTGTCTAATATGCAACCACTACCCACGTGAGCTATTTAAATTTAGAAATTAAAATGAAATAAAATGTAAAACTCAGTTCTGTCACATTAGCCACATTTCAAGTGGCTAATGGTTATTGTATTAGACAGAGCAGAGTAGGAATTTTCCATCATCGTAGAAAACTTTCTAATAGACAGCACTGCTCTAGGGAATCACTTAACTTGGATTCTTTGGTTTCTGCAGGGACAGCAATGCATGGTGGAAAGATGGAATTGGAAGTCAGAAGGCCAGTTGAAACTCAAATTTCACATTTATCAAATGTGAGATTTTGGACCCCTTATTAACCTCCCTGAGTCTCAGTTTCCTTATTCATCAAATGGGAATAAAAATATCTGCCTCGTAGTGTCACAATAAAAATTACAGGACACACACACACACACACACACAAAAATTACAGGACACAAAGAATGCAATAGATCAGTGTTTACTCCAGAAGGTGCTCAAAAAGCAGTAGCTATAATACTAATGAGGATCCACGGGATCATTCTAAGAACACCTCAGAATATCCTACCCAACCAGACCTACTCAGAAACCAGGACCCCTGGCACCCAGGATCAGCTTAAAACTAAGAGGTTCTCTGTCTTTTTGCAAGGTTTTTGTAAGGTCACGTGGTCTCAAACCTTATATAAGCCCAAGCACATGAACACTGAAAGAAACAGGTTTGAAGATTCCTAGAGCTCTGTAGCTGTCATCCCTCCCCACAGCACAGCCTCTTGTCCCCATTCTGTAAATAGGGAACTGGGGGTCAGCAAGGTTATCATCGGTGTAGCTTGGGACTCAAACCCAGGTCTCAAGTGCCCTACACCTCCCCTGCCACCTGCTAAAATGTCTTATGACAGTGGCATATTCAGGAGGCTTTGTGAAACTCAGTCTAAACCCCTCCCTGGGCTAACATATGACCCAGCAATACCACTCCTGGGCATATATCCAGAGAAAACCATAATTTGAAAACGTGCATGCACCCCAATGTTCATTGCAGCACTATTTACAATCGCCAGGACATGGAAGCAATCGAAATGTCCATCAACAGAGGAATGCACAAAGAAGATGTGGTACATGTATACAATGGAATATTACTCAGCCATAAAAAAGAACAAAATAATGCCACTTATAGCAACATGGATGGACCTAGAGATTGTCATACTGAGTGAAGTAAGCCAGACAGAGAAAGACAAATATGTGATATCGCTTATATGTGGAATCTAAGAAAAGGGTACAAATGAACTTATCTACAAAACAGAAATAGAGTCACAGACATAGAAAACAAACCTATGGTTACTGGGCAGAAGCGGTAGGGAGGGATAAGTTGGGAGATTGGGACTGACATATACACACTACTATATATAAAATAGATAACTAACAAGGACCTACTGTATAGCACAGGGAACTCTACTCAGTACTCTGTAATGGCCTATATGGAAAAAGAATCTAAAAAAGAGTGCATATATGTATATGTGTAACTGATTCACTTTGTTGTACACCTGAAACTAACACAATATTGTACATCAACTATACTCCAATAAAAAAAAATTTTTAATTAAAAAAAAAAACAATGCTCCTTGGGCAGGACAAGCCTGACTGCTAGAGGAAATGAGATGAGATTCCTGGTCTCCGGGGAGTGGGCAGCAGACTCCTGCTATTCCCACGGAGGATGAAGAATCAGAACAAGCCGTCAGCGGTTGGAGGACATAAAAAGCACTCCCAGGCTTCGCTTAATGGCTAAAGAGGAAGAGAACTAGAACACACAGCTTGTGGAAATGGATCGGGTGTCCACTCCGATGGGGATAGAGTACCAATCTCAGCATGGTGGAATGAGGAAGAATCGGTCTGCCATGGGGCAGGCAGTATGCGTAAACACCCAGACCGCTCTGCCCACTTAGCTCCGACAAGAAGCACAGTCACAGAGTGAGGGAGCCAACTTCAGCCTGACAGGAGGAGGCATAAAGGAGCAGGACAGGAACAAAGACGCAGATGTCGAGAATGGACTTGAGGACACGGGGAGGGGGAAGGGTAAGCTGGGACAAAGTGAGAGAGTGGCATGGACGTATATACACTACCAAACGTAAAATAGACAGCTAGTGGGAAGCAGCCGCATAGCACAGGGAGATCAGCTCGGTGCTTTGTGACCACCTAGAGGGGTGGGATAGGGAGGGTGGGAGGGAGATGCAAGAGGGAGGGGAAATGGGGATATGTGTATACGTATAGCTGATTCACTTTGTTATACAGCAGAAACTAACACACCGTTGTAAAGCAATTATACTCCAATAAATATTTTGTTTAAAAGGCTATGTGGAACTGGATGCCTCCTCCCCAGCACGGCACAACCACGCTATAACTACACAAACTGCTCAAAAGGGCACTGCAGCTAATCAACAGTGACCCCTTTAAAAAGAGAGCTCTGCTTACTTTTATGGACGTGCTGAACATAACCAACAGGATTTAAAATCAGGCTCCCCTTACTCATTTACTTTTCCATGTAACTTGAACTGTGTTTTCCCTAGGTTCCAAACTAATGAAATGCTAATTTAGAAGCTGTGGTCATCTGCGGCTGGTGTTCCTGTGTTTATTTCTGCTCGCGCCTGCAGGGTGGTGAGGCTTCTGGGGCATGGGGAATTTCCCTGGATGCCCAGTTGTGTGGGAAGGGATTCGCTGGGAAGAAAGGTGGGGCACCAGCGCTCCACTGCTCCAAAGGGCTCCGGGCTGCTCTGTCGGGAGAAACTGACAGCTGGCAGGCTGGCGGCCTCACCTGCTTCTGGGCATGTTAAGCTGCACAGGGAACTGGAAGCCTTGCTCAGCACCAGCTACAGGCAAAGGCTCTGCACGCCAGGGACCCGAGAGGCCCAGGGTACCACTCCCATCTGCCCCCCGCCTTACTTTCTCCTTCCCTTGAGGGGAGGATGCAAACCTGTGATGCTTCATCCTTACTGTTTCATTGTATGCTGAGTGATGGTTTCCCTCCATTTACCAATGTGATATTAAAGAATCCAGTGCATCACACTCCCCTCAATTAGTAAAGTCGGCACCAGGGCCTCCTTGCCACTGCTGTTGCATGTGTGCCCTCCTGATAACCATTCTCCCTCCCAGAGACCTGTGTCTGTGCACAGTGGTGGCTGGTATAAACGGCTGGCAGGACACTTGCAGCCACACCCTTGGGTGAGCCCTGCAGAGTGCAGGCTTCTGGTTAATGCTGTCCCTGAAGCAGCCTAACCTGCTGGACCCCGGCTCCAGCCCACCTCAGCCTCCTTGTTTCTGCTCACCTCTCTCCCTTCCCAGTACTGGATGTTAACAATAAGACATCAACTCCCTAAATGTGCCTCCATCTCCTGGCCCCCTCCTCTGCCCAGCCTCTCCAAATACCACACCCTCAATTCCACTCAATGAACATTTGATGTGAGCCTACTGTGTGCCTGGCATTGTCAAGGCCATTCATCCTCCCACTTGGCTCCATGATGGCCTTTCTTCACGCTTTCCCACACCTGGCAAAGATGCTCAATGAGTATCTGTGGGATGAATGCCTACATAGGAGGAGACAGTCATGCAAACAGCCAATAAAGCACAATGTAATCAGTGCTATAAAAACCTGAATACAACGTCTTTTGGGAACTCAGAAAAGAGAGCAATTAATTCTGCCTGGGTAGGATGCATTCCAGGCAGAGGCCACCGGATGTGCAAAGGAATGAAAACGCACTAGTGCCATGAGGCTGGCGAGGTGGGCAGCTCTGCTGTCCATGTTCATGCTCAACAGCAAAGCTATGAAGCCACAGAAGGGCTGACCTTGATGCCTCCATGCAGGGGTCCATGTGGACCCCGGTGAAGGTAGCACTGGGCTCCTCAAGAAGACCAGTCCCTGGGCTCTGCTCTGTGCAGTCTCCTGGGATAGGCCCTGGGGACACCAGGATGAATCAGACCAGTTGCTGACCTCAAGGAAGTGAGTGCAGAGTGATGGAGAGAGACAGGGTGGGCAACTGTCATACACAGTATGTAGTACAGTAAAGCCTGGTGGTTCTGTCGGCCCTGGGCACCAGCTGCTATGAGCTCTGAGATGGCGGGACTGGCCAGAAATGGGAGATGGAGACACAGTTAGGGAGTTGATGTCTTGAGGGAATATACTCAAGACACTGGTTTGTTGTTAGAAGGATTGAGAAGGCCAGAGAAGGGATGGAATACATCTAGCTCAGGTCCCACTGCCACCAGGGAATAGCCTCTGGTGTTCCAGAGGGTCTGCACCCCAACCCAAAAACTGCCACAGCGGGTGACCTGCAGAGTACGGCTTATGCAGGAAGGCAGGTACTTCTACGGGCACTGGGTAACCTCGTCTAACTCCCCTTCCCTTCTACCCACGATGGTTTCTACTCCATTCCTTTCTTCTAGTCTTATTCCTCCTGAAAAAAGAGGCAAAGTAGAAAGAGATAAGGACTAGAAAGCAAGACTGAAGAAAAAAGAAAGAGGAGAAAGAAACAAGGGTGGGTGGGAGGCGGTAGCATCGTGAAGACCCCTTGGCATTAAATCAGTGACACAGCTTGGCTTTTCCAAGGGTACAGTGGAGCCTAGAGGCCTCTGCTCCAGGGTCAGGCCAGGAGAGGGTCTTCCCAAGAGCCTGCTGAAAGGTCCTGGGGAGGACCAAGGTCTCTGCCCTGGGTTCTATCCCCAAGGCCCACAGGCCTCCTTCCCAGTACAGGTGACATTCTGAGCCCAGAGGGCCAGCCAGGAAGGGGCAACGGCCAACAAAGCCTGCTTTGGATTTCTCCCCTCATCAGGCACCCATCCTGCACAAATATTCTAGTGAGGCTACTGGTCTCGCTTGACTCTGAGTCTGGGAGGATTCAGAGACCCAACTGTTTACCGACTTGTCTTCAGCTTCAGACGATTCTGCACTTCAAATTGCTTCGGTTCAAACTCCTTGTGATTTTTTCTGGGCTGCTGGGAGGAGAGTATATCGATTCTGTGTTTTGATAAGGTCAGCAGTGATCAGCTCTGACAGTCAAGTGGATGGCCTGTCCCCTTCCCCCTCCACTGGATGTGGTTCCACACACAGAAAAGGAGTGAGAGCAACAAAGATGGGGGAGGAGGAGGCAGCGTCCTTTGTCTCAGTGCTTTGGAAAACCTCTTCAAGCCCCATCAGCAAAAGTGGGCTCCTCTCAGGTTGCAATCTCAGAGACACAGTAAGGACACACTTGGTCTTTTCCATGTGCAATGTCATTTTCCATTCCCTCTGTGCATTCCTTCCCCACAGCCTACCCTCCTAGGTGGTGATTCACTTTCCTCCAAAGAACAAATTAAGTGCCACATAACATCGGCAGACTCCCAATGACACTGATAAACGCTCTGAACCTGCAGGGTTGTTCAGACAGAGATGACTAGGAGGCCACAGGGAAGTACCCTCTGAGGTTTACACAGCTGATTTGAGCTTGATGAGAAAATTGCTTGGATCGTCCTCACTTTGCTAAGGCCATGGGCACGGAGGTTGCCTGGAGCATCCTGTCAAGCAAGAGTCCACAGCTCCCCAGGAAGAGCAGGCATGCTCCCAGCCCAACCCTGCCAGCCAAGGGCTGATTCTCTTCTGAGGCCTTCCAAATAGTACGCAAAGCACTGTGTCTATAGGTCTCTTGATATCTTAGTAGAAAGAAGATCCAGAGCGTCCATCAAATTCTCCAGAAGACCCAAGATCCAAGAAAGGTGAAGAATGCTTCTTCTATAAAATCCTTTCAAAGATCCTTTAGAATGTGCCAGGCTCCCCAAAACACCTCCCAGCTGGCAGTGCCATGGGAGGTACCCCGAGTTGTCAAGACCTAGGACAAAGAGTGATGTCTTAAGATGACCAGGTGTGTTGGTACAATGCTACTGCCCTGATGGTCTGAGGGTCCAGCTGAGAACAAGCTCCTTGACAGGCCTGCTAACCAGAGGAAAGGAGCATGAATACAGTACCCACTTCACAAGAAGCAGACGTCCCATGCACTGATGTCAGTTGGATACCAGCTACAGAACTGTTTTCAATCCAAGTTCCACGGGATTTGAACCAACCTCAGTATATTCAGAGCCACTCACCAGGTTGGTGAAAGGCCTGAAATCACAACAGCAAACACAACAGAAATCACAGCTACAGCTGAGGAGACGCCAACTCTACCAGGCACATTGTTGGGTGCTTCAGGCACTGGATCTCATTAACTACTCACAACAACAACCCTGTGAAACACCTCCATCTCCAATGGACAGATGAAGAGGTTGGGATTCAGAGAGAGAATGTGTTCATTATCACAAGACCAGTATGTGGAGATGGTTGAATTTGAGCTGATATCGTGTAACTCCAAAGCCTGTGCTTCAGGAACTAGGCCATCAAAGGAACCAAGTCAGAACTGGGGAAGAGCTGGGAGAAGAGAACCCCTAGAAACATGACAACAGAGAAGAGACTAAACTATTGCTGCAAAGAGAAGAACAGGGAATAAGACGGGAAGTTACCAGAAGGCAGATTTCAGTTACATAGAGGTTTTTTTTGTTTTATTTTGTTTGTTTTGTTTTGTTTCCCAACAGCATTAGACAGTAAGTCATGGTAACTGCCATGCTCTCGGTCCCCTTCCAAGAAAAATTTCCCCACTGAAGCCCCTGCTGAGAGGGTATTTCTTCAGAGATAACCATGGTTTGCTCTATGCAGCCCCATTACCACACTGTCTGGACAAGAAGTAGACTCCTGATTCAGAACAGTTAGACCTGACTAGGGGAGAAACTCAAGACTAACAGTGTTTCAGTTAAGGTACTACTTGCTGCTGCAACAAACAAACCTGAACAAGTATGGTGGTTCAGACCTGATATAGACTTATTCTTACTTGTGTAAAGCCCCAAGTGGAGGTTCCTAATTGGCAAGCAGATCTGCTTTGAGTGGTGATTTAGGGACCCAGGCTGTTTCCATCTTGTGTTTCCCTACCTTCAACATGTGGCTTCCAAGATTGCCATGCTGATCTATATCAAGCCAGCAGAAAGGGAAAGATCATGGAGCACTGTACTTGGGATGTTTTATGCCAGGCCTGGAAACGGTGCACATCATCTCAGTTCTCATTCCGTGGGCAGAAACTTGGTCACATGGTTACACCTAACTGCAAGGGAGGCTGGGAGATGTAGTTTCGGCATGTGCCCAGGAAGAAGAGGAAATTGGCCTCTGCTAGGAGGAGAGAGAAGCCAAGTGCTCAACCGAGGTACAGCTGCAACAGTATTTACGGTCCTCTCACACTTTTGTAATTCTCTCCCTGAGGTCCTGAAGAAGGAAACAAGCGTTCCTTTTCTGAAAACAATAATCCTCCTGAGAGCTATGTACCAAACAGGAAGCCCATATGACCCAGGGCCCCACTAAATAGTGAATCATACATATGGCCATTTTACAAGTTTGTCCCCAAGTCCCCTATTGGTAGACCAATAGGCCTCCACTTACAAAATAGTAACGCTTCAGATGTCTCTATTTTGGTGCTTTTCTAGAAGCCTCCCAAAGGAACTGGTCTGTCTTATCTCCATGAGTTCTTGCTCATTCTCCTGTTGGCTACTGTCCACCATCACCCTGCTTGTCACATTAATGTCTGGCAATGCCATTCTGCCATGTCAGCAACACACAACCCACCCCCCTGCACTGACTCATTCTGGACCTCCTATACCCCTCGGAGCATCTCTTCCCCTCCTGCCTACCTCCTAGAATTTAGTCCCCACTTGCCTCCAAACACCTCCCTCAGAGCCACCTGCACCAGGGCTGCCTAATTGCACAGCTCAGAAGCACCATCCACAATGTAATCTATGTAAATGACGCCCCCTGAGTTGTGCCGTAGGCAGCCCTAAGTAAGATACCAGGAGAGGAATCACCAATCTCACGTGCCAACATCTCCAAACCTTAGCTCTTCCTATGTTAGGGCCTCTGAAAAACACAGAATATTCTAATTGTTCTGACTGAAGTTTAATATGGAGAAACTAAGGCACAACCTTAAAAGCACGGAATGGAGTAGATTAGATTGCATTTCCTTTTTTTTTAATTTCATTGGTGTATAGTTGATTTACAATGTTGTGTTAGTTTCAGGTGTATAGCAGAGTGATTCAGTTATACATATACATATATTCTTTTTCAAATTCTTTTCCCATATAGTTTATTATAGAACATTGAGCATAGCTCCCTGTGCTATACAGTAGGTCATTGCTGGTTATCTATTTTATATATAGTAGTGTGTGTATGTTAATTCTAAGCTCCTAATTTATCCCTCCACTAGACTGCATTTCAATTGACCTGTCTGTTCTCCCCTGGGAAGGTGAAACACTGGCCTTAGTTTCAAGACCAGTTGCTATGGGTGTCTGTCTGTCTTAAACCACCTTTGACATAGTAATCAAAGTCCCTGATAAAAATAGAAAAGTTATAACTGTTACAATAGAGTCATTTGCTGAAAACACTTACTTTACCTGTGACCATATATTCATTCTGGCATCCTGGTCCATAACTATTTGCAAGAAGGCTGTATCCTCAGGCCCTACCATAGTGCCTGACACATTTTTTTTTTCAGTCTTAGGATAGCCATTTATTCAACAAATTTGGGTGCCTACTGTATGCCAGGGAACGTGCTCAGGGCTCTTAATAAGTGCCTGACACATATTTTTGATGAATGAGTGAACAAGTGAAGCCAATGTTTTACACGATGTGTCGAAACCTGCCCTTGATGGATGGAAAGGAATTATCAGTGCTCTTTTTACCCAATGGAGAAAAAGAAGACAGGAAAGATTGCTGTACTCTGAGACTAACTAGAATTCAATTGGTCCACACTGATGGCCTCCTTCAAATCATAGATGTGCTCAGATCCCCCCACTAGCCAAAGTCTCCTGTAAGCTACCCTAGTGCCCAACTGCACTCCAGCGCCACCTGTACTCTCTCCATTTCCTGCTTCTCCTCCCCTGCCCCAGCCGGGCAGCCAGAGCTGTATGGTCTCTCACTGCCAAAATTGGCTCCCAGGAGCAGGCATAGAGCCCTGTCTACTCCTGTCTGAGGGCAGGGTGACCTGTGAGAAGGTATGAACACAGTGATCTTGGAGCCTTCCCAGGTGAGCAAATATATCCTTGAGGAACTTAACCACCAGGAGCCTATCAGATCCTCATTTAGAAAATGTGTCCTGGGCACAAAAATCAGGCAAAGGACCAGAAGTGGCCAAGAAGCACAAGAGTCCACACTTCTGGGCTCCAGCTTCATTGATCTGAAATATCAACTCCGAGATGTCACCCCATTTCTTTTCAGACAGAATGTGTTATCCACTCTACAAGATGTAGCAGATTAGGAAAACCAGAAAGGATTGGCATGTCCATTTCAAGTGGACTCTCTGGGGCAGCCAATCTAGAGACTGAAAACATTTCTCTTTCATTTATGGTTCAGTTTTTATTTAAAGAGAAAGTCCCCAAATAGAATTGAGAGTGTGCAAGTTGTTTTGAGGGCATCTTTCCTTTCTGTGACACGGTGAGCATGATCTCCATTTTTCCAAGCTCCAGAGAGAAACTCTGCTTGCCAACACTTGAGTGATTTCACCTCTAGCGTTTCCATGGTGATGCACATCCCCACACAGCCTGGAGAAAAGGTGCAGCTCCAAGTGATGATGAATATGAACAAAGCTCGGCAGCCTCCCTGGGCCTGGGGGGCTCTCCTGGAAGAGCTGGGTTGCAGGGAGCACTGGATCCATGTGGCCTCTGCTTCAGGTAGCCTGAGATGAATTTCTTCTACCTAGGAGAATGTGGGTGTATTCCTGGAAAACTCAGCTGGCAGGGGCCCCAGGGCCCAGGAAGGAGAGGAACGAGTTGTCCGGGAAACATACACAGAGCATCTCAAACAGAGTAAGCTCTAAGCAGAATGCATTCAGGGACCATTCAGGGTATCCATGGCCCCTTGAATCTATGGGGCTTTGGTCTTCCTCCTTGCCCAGCCCAGGCCAGCTGACCTGCAGACTGCCATTACATTGTCCAAACTTAGCTATAAAGCAAAAACAAAACAAAACAATCCCTCAAGAAGTTAGCAGGCTGACCCCTGCTACCTGGTGAGCTCTACAGGTTGGGGTCGGGTTTAGGGTGGGGATGCCCCTCTTACCCTCCCTCAAATAATAGTAGTAATAAAGCTACCATTTACTGAGTGCTTGCTATGGGCCAGACATGGCACTAAGTGCAATTATACATTCTCTTACTTGAGCATCACAATAAAAGCAACTCTTTGTGGTGGATAGTATTATTATTTCCATTTCAGGATGAAGAAACTGGAGCTCAGAGAGGTTGACTTACTCAATGCTACCCAGCTAGTAAGAGATAAGCCATGATTTGATTTCAAGCACCTAACTTAAAGCCCAGCATCAGGCATGTTCCTAGGTCTCTGTGTCTAGAGCTAGGCTGATCTTAGTCCAAAAATGAACAGTGGCTCACCCATCTTCAGACCTCACGTCTGTTCAGCCCTCCACTGTCTCCAATAAGACCACAGACTCCACTTCTTCAGCATCTTTATATGCTCAACATTTTATATACTTGATATAATCTGATCTGCACAAGAAACATTTTTATATAAATTTATTTATTTTATTTATTTATTTTTGGCTGTGTAGGGTCTTCGTTGCTGCCCGCAGGCTTTCTCTAGTTGCAGCAAGCGGGGGCTACTCTTCGCTGCAGAGTGCATGTTTCTCATTGCGGTAGCTTCTCTTGTTGTGGAGCACGGGCTCTAGGTGCTCGGGCTTCAGTAGTTGTGGCGCACAGGCTCAGCTATTGTGGTTCGCAGGCTCTAGAGCTCAGGCTCAGTAGCTGTGGTGCCTGGGCTTAGTTGCTCTGCAGTATGTGGGATCTTCCCGGACCAGGGCTCAAACCCGTGTCCCCAGCATTGGCATGTGGATTCTTAACCACTGCGCCACCAGGGAAGCCCTGCACAAGAATCTTATGAGATAGACATCAATAGTTTCACATGTCACTTGAGGAAACTCAGGCTCTGAGAGCTAAATCTGCCCAAAGGCAGATGAGTGTCAGAGGCTAGTTTTGAACCCAGTTCTGACTACAAAGCCAGAGCTTCTACATCATGCTTCACTTTTCACATTATCTCATTTAATCCATACCTACCAAGTCCTAGGTTGAGTGCCCAGCTCTCCAACTTGGGGAGGCAATCCATGAGCCTAAACAGGATGGGGACACTAAAGGCAAGGCCACTGCCCCTTTACTGGTCACATTTAGCCAATTCCCATGGGTGCAATTATCTCTATCTTAGTCTAGTGATTCTTTCTCCTCTTTCACTAACATCAATTGAATACCTACTGTGCACAGACCCTGTGCCAGGCACCCAGGACACAGAGAACAAAAGGCCCCACCCCTGCATTCCCCTCCGTACCAGTCCCCACGTAGGTCCTGAAGGGCAGGCTCTCACTGAAGTCTCTCACCAACCCTGTGGGGCAGATCCTGTGATCACACTCACTTCATCAGCAAGGAAACTGAGGCTCAGCATGGCTCATCCATCAGTCCACAAGGTCACACGGCAAGTAAATGGGGAAACAAGAACAGGAAGCTGGGCAGCAACTGCACTCCTGACTCCGGAGACTAAGGCTGTGTCACCTGCCATGCTTTGCTGTGCAGCCAGGCTCCGTGCATGTGAGCGCTGGGGAGGGAGCCGTTCCTCCCAGGGCTTCCAGGGTGAGGCTGATCCAGGAGGGGACTTTGGTGCAGGAAGGACCAGGAGCAACTAAAAGTGGGGATTCCTTCTCAGCAGGCCTCTATGGGTTAATGGATAAATTTCAGTGATTTCATAAAGCACCTGAAATGAGACCAAAAAGTATGCATCTATGGGAACTGTTCCTTTTTCTGGGGAGAATTACTATCATTCTCCAGGATTCCCAAAAGGGTCCCTGATCGCCCAAAATAGATGAAGGACCACTGCCTTAAAGTGATGCATTTGGTCTGAGGGGTGGCTGATGGGAGAAAGCGGACCCTTCGGCAGGTGCAATGTGGGGATCTGGCTTCACAAGGGATCAACGTCCACACAACTGCTCCAGGAAGCTCAAACTTTTCCTTGTCTGTCTCCTGGACCTCCCCTTCCTGATGCATCCTGGACGGGCCAGGAGCCGCAACTACAGGAGGCAGGGAGGTGGAGAAGTGTAGCTCTTTTCAGGTCACGCAGTAACCTTTCTTTGCTCTGTTTTCTCTTTGCATCTGCAAGTGGCCCCCCAGTGGCCTAAAGACCAGTGTGCCCCTCAGCCTCTCCCTCTGCTTTGATGCATTTCCAGGTGCATAGCTAATGCTCTGTGCTTTCAAGTCAGGACCGCTGACTCACCTGGACGTCACTCACTGGGAAAGGCTTGTACCTGGAGCACTTGGCACAACACGTGACTAGTCTGGATGCAACGGTCTCCAGGCAGAGCTGATCCTCCCGGCAGGCTCTCACCAAAAGCGGCATGGCAGAGTTCTGCCAAGTTCCCAGGAGTGCAGGGTCAGGCTGCTTAGCTAGGGGAATCAAAGCATTTTCAAAACGATTCTGTTTGAACTGTGCTCTGCTCACTGCCTGTGCACACATGTACAAGGCCAGTCAGACCCAGTGCCGTCATCCAATTAGCACATGCCAGCATCCACCTCCCCAGGGCTGAAATGAAACAAGCAGGATGAGATCAAACCCCAGTCCCACTACTTGTAGAGTAGATGTCCAGATGCACATGAAGAGGCAGAATACACCTGCTCCAGACACAGTGTCACTGTAGCCCAGCAACCCCAGCAAAGGCAGAGCTGGTTCTCCCCCATCAGGACATCATGACTACGCCCCTCCTCCAGGACTGGCAGTCAGAGATGAAAGGCAATCTGTCTTTTGAACAAGCTCACAGTCTAGCGGGAGATGCAGCCTGGTAAAAAGGCAATTACAACACAGTGAGATAAGAGCTGTGACAGAGCGAAGCACAGGGGACTTGAGAGCACAGAGGAGGGGGTGCCTATCTCAGCTAGAGAAGTGGCAGGGAAGGCTTCCTAGAGGAGGTGATATACTGGTTCAGGAGTTAGCAGAGGGAGTCCTGTAATGACCAGAAAAGCTGCCCAGGGTGAGCAGAGCAGGGCAGGAGGCAGATGTGCTATCAGGACAATTGAGGGAACTACAGATGTGAATGGCTTCCTAAGCCACTGATACTCACATTTTAGCCCACATCACCTGGAAAGCTTGTTAAGCAGATTGCTAGGCTCCACCCCCAGAGTTTCTGATTCAGGTCTGGGCTGGTGCCTGAGAATTTGCATTTCAAGTAAGTTCCCAGGTGATGCTGGTGCTGCTGTTCCAGGGACTCTTCTTCCCCAAACCATTCTGAGATGTTTGGATTGAAGGGTAGAGGGAAAGCTATTAAAAGGGGCTGGTCAGGAGAATTATACCGATTTGTATTTCAGAATCACCCTGACAACGGGTTCAAGGATGGATTGAATGTGGTGGGATTAGGAACAGAAAGACCAGTCAGGAGGTGACTGCAGTGACCCAGGCCAGAACAAAGGCAGCTCCAGCAAGAATGGAGACAGTGGTCACACGAGACTGGAGATTGGCTGTGGGTCGTAGAACAACAGAGGGCAAAAGAAGAATCAAGAACAAAACCAAGGTTTCTGGCACAGAGATTTTACCCACAGTTGGGCACCATGCCCTAAGACAGAAAATACAAGAGGACATTTTTTTGGGGGGGGGTGTAAGGATTTGGGGTTGATGTGGGATTTTTGCACATGTTAAGTTTGAGATGCCTACAAGACATCCAAATGGAGATATTGTCAAAGCAGAGGTACACAGACTTGAAGACTGGAAAGTAATATGATCTGAGAAAGAGATGTGAATTTCTTCACTAGTTGGGGGGTGGGAGAGAGAGTGAAAAACAGGGAGGAGAATAAGACAGTGACCCAAGAATAGTGGGTAAATTGAGAAGAGAAGAGGGCCTATACCAACACCTTTGAAACATCATCATTTAAGAGGCTGGCAGGGCTTCCCTGGTGGCGCAGAGGTTGAGAGTCCGCCTGCCAATGCAGGGGACACGGGCTCGTGCCCCAGTCCGGGAAGATCCCACATGCTGAGGAGCGGCTGGGCCCGTGAGCCATGGCCACTGAGCCTGCACGTCCGGAGCCTGTGCTCCGCAACGGGAGAGGCCACAGCAGTGAGAGGCCCGTGTACCGCAAAGAAAAAAAAAAGAGGCTGGCAAACAGGAATGCAACAGAGGAGTAGAAGGATTGTGTCATTTGGGTCCTCCAGGAAACAAACACTGAGACAGAGTTAGAGAACAAAAGGTTTACTGGGAGCAACACCTATGAAAGGGGAAGGGAAGAGGCAGGATTGGGCAGGGCGGTGGTCAGATCGGTGCATACCTAAATCTCCACCACCCAGCTGGGAGCTGCGAGGCAAAGATTCCTGTTAGAGGGTCCCAGGTTGCAGGCCAGTGGCTGGGCCCTTCCACGGCTTTGCTCAGTCATTGGCCAGGGGCCGCCCAAGAAGACCTTGACCCACAGACGAGGGGAATCCTGAGGGAGCCTTAGTTAGACAGGAAGTCCCTTCTCAAAGGGGCGGTCTGAGCGTTGCATCTCCGTAACTGCCACAAGGAGTAAGTGGGAAAGCAACTATCAAGAGCTGTCACAATAGCCAAAGGAGGCGATATGAAGGAGGGAGTTAATGAACTTACTTACAAAACAGAGGCAGACTCACAGACCTGGAAACACACTTACGGTGACCAAAGGGAAAGGGTGGGGAGGGATAAATTAGGAGGTTGGGATTAACGTACACACATTACTCTATATAAAATAGATAACCAACAAGGAACTACTGTATAGCACAGGGAACTCTACTCAATACTCTGTAATAACCTATATGGGAAAAGAATCTGGAAAAGAATGGATATATGTATATGTATAACTGAATCACTTTACTGTACACCTGAAACTAACACAACATTATAAATCAACTGCACTCCAGTATAAAATAAATTTTTTTAAAGAAAAGAGTTGTCACAAAAGCCAAAAGAGATGACATGAAGGAAGGAGTTATGGACAATTTCCAAAGCTTCCTGGCAGGAAGTTGTATCACATGATTGTGGATTAGATTTACCCCCCAGAGGAGTGAGATGAGTTTGTCACCAAGGAACAGCTACAAGTGAATCATGAAAGCCCGGACTGGGAAGTGTCAGGACATAGGAGGGGAGGTAGAAATGGTGGGTGTAGATGATTCCTCCAAGGAGCTCTGCAGAGAAGAGATGGAGAGAAAGGGAGTGGTACCTGAAGGAACACATGGCAGGGAAGGGGACTGGGGCAGGATGAGAGATGGGGAAAGGTTTGGGACACTGAGGCAGCTACTCATCCCATCTTGATGGCTCTCCCTCCCACCTGGGTCCACCTGGAGACCTTGGGTGGGGGAGGAGTTGGCTGGCTGGTGAGTGGGGATAGGAGCAGCAAAAGTCCCACCGGCAGAATGGCTAAGACCACTTTCTCTGTCATTGATCCAAGCTCAGAGCTTCTGCTAATGCCCCCACCTTTGCTCCCAGAAGGTCTCACTGAGCCTCACAATCATAATTCATTTTTCTAATAGCTTTATTAGAAAAAAAAAAGCATTAAAATCCAGCTTAATGAAGAGAGGACTAGGAAGGCAGCAGGCAGCCCACTCTCATCTCCCGCTTCCTCTGGCCTATTAGGAGTCCACCAGAAAATGCTTGCATCTTCAAGTCTGGGGTGATTAACCTCGGACAGAAGTACTGCGAGCCATAGACACATTGTGAGCTTGTTTTGCTCCTTAAAGGCTTTATAATAGGAACAAGTGTCTTGTGGTAACATGTCATCATGGGGCAAACATGGTCTGGTTGGAGTGAGTGCCTGAAGGCTTCCTCCTCTCAAATCTCTGCCTTGATCAATAAAACATCACAATGAGGCAGCTTAGAGCTTAATTATTTACTATTTCTGTGCTTTCGTGTAAGAGAAATTTTCTAAAGAAATCAAACTGCCTGCTCAGTGCCACATGGAGTCAATATCCTGTGCTCTACTAGGTGTTAATGAAATAATTAATCAACTAATGGCAGCAAAGGTCTTGAGAGACCATGGAGGCTCAGCTCCCAAAGGGAACACTTTTTCACTCATATTGGTGATAATTTTTAATCATTCTTTATTTCCTTATAACCCTGGGTAATTTCTTAGCCAAGAACTACATATTTTCAATGTTGATTATGTGGATAATGTCTTTCTATTTTGTTATTCTTGTCATTTCCACTTTATATAGCCAACTCCCAATTATCTGTGTAAACAGAGGAATGTGATTCCACAGAGAATGGAAACACCTCATTTTAGCCAGTCAGAGGCAACAACTTCCCCTTGGCCGAGTCTTTGTGCTATGCCTCTTCCCGGGCTTCTCTTTCTCCTTGGGTAGGATCAACAAGGAGCAGGGAAATCACAGGGGGAATGCAGGAAACACAAGGAAAAGAATCAGGGAGCCAGGTCCAAAATACTCCACACACTAAGTTATGAATCCTCAATATAGTATCAATAATAACCAAAGGCAAGAAGCAGAGTTTAAGGCCTTCCTAAGAGCAGTAAAGGGCACACAGGGAGACAGTTAACAGGGTAACAGGAGAAATGAGAACTTGCTTTTAAGCAAAAGGGGTGGGATGGAACTTGCTATCAAGGAAGTCTACGAAATCTGATTGGGAGATTTTTTTTAATATAAGAAATAAAGTGATAGTACATTGGATGAGATGCAGGCCCACTGGAGGCCTTGAGACAGCTTGACTGATTTTACAAGATTCCCAACACTTTCAGAAGCAGTAGAGAAAGAAGAGATTAACCTGGTGGGAAGAGGGATGGCAGGTCTAGATAGATATCTCTCTGTCTCTCTGTCTCTGTCTCTCTCTCTCTCTCTCTGCTATTGAAAAGAAAATTAGAGAAATTGGAAGGGCAAAGGGGGACTTTAGCTGCCAGGGCTGAGAGATGTGATCTTGGCATTGCCATTAGAATTTGGAATGCATTTTTTCACAGAAACATTGATGCAGATGGTGATTGAGACCCATCAGGAGGGCAGAGTGAGTGTGAAAACAACAAATTCTAGGGCCAAAGAGACCACAGGGTCCTTTTTTTTTTTTAACTACATACATTCTGTGTGTCCTTGGGCAAGTTACTTAAGCTATCTGAGCTTTGGTTCCCTTCGACACAGATTTGTTGTGAGAATTAGATCAAGCTAACTTATATAAGGATGGAGTAAAGAGGCAGCCACACAGTAGTGGCTCAGCTAGCGTTTAATTGTATTAGTACGGTTAGTAAATGACAAGTCTGCAGCACATTATGAAGCGTGTGGGCTTTTGCAGTCTAGACTTGGAACTCAGCTACCATTGTTTCCGTAAGAAAAACCATTCTGAGTTCAAGCAACCCACTTAAAGAAGTTACACCCCAAAATCAATTGTACAAATTGGGCACTGTCTGTTCTTGTTTTTTAGCATCCTGTACAGATCTAAAATCACTTGATACATTTAAGAACATAAAATGTATTATGTATAACTTGGTTACTCATAAAATTTATCATGATCCATATATTTAGAGATGTGAGGACTAGGGAAGAAAAGAAATTCAGAAATATGCAGGGGATTTATTTTCCTGTTTATTTTCAGTTTGGGGAAGAAAAGGCAAAAAGTTCTAAGAAACAAAAATTCTTTAGGTCGTCTGAATCTTACAGTGACCTAACTCCCCTTTCCCAGGCAAGCAGCATACTGCAGTGTGAGACAATGTTTCCCCTTTCAGAGGACCAGATGGGTAGACAAGCGAAAATGGGCCACCATGAAGAGCTCTGCCAAAGAGCCCAAGTCCTTGTCATTTTTCTGACGTTTCATGAATGTCCACTCCACCCTAAAGGAAGAATGGATCTGGCATTTATCAGGTTGCTGCTTTAAAGGTGTTCCTTTCTAAGCCATTGAGCAGGTTTCAAAGAAGGTTTGGAGAACCCCTGTCCCATACAGGTACTCAGAGGGGACCAGCTGTTGTGGAATCTACATGGATGCCTGAGCTTGTAAGCCACAACTATCTATTAAGAAATAAGTCTTCACATACAGCAACATGGATGGACCTAGAGATTATCACACTAATTGAAGTAAGTCAGACTGAGAAAGACAAATATCATATGATATCGCTTATATGTGAAATCTAAAATATGACACAAATGAACTTATGTATGAAACAGAAGCAGACTCACAGACATATAGAACAGACTTGTGGTTGCCAAGGGGGCATGGGGGAGGGATGGATTAGGAGTTTGGGATTAGCAGATGAAAACTATTATATATAGAAGGTATAAACAGCAAGGTCCTGGGATATAGCACAGGGAACTATATTCAATATCCTGTGATAAAACATAATGGAAAAGAATATGAAAACGAATGTATATATATGTATAACTGAATCACTTTGCTGTACAGCACAAATTAATACAACATTGTAAATTAACTATACTTCAATAAAATAAATTTTAAATAAAAGAAAGAAGTCTTCATAAAAGAGGGTAAGATTAGGAAAGGGGAGGCAAAGATGGTGGAGGCAAAGTTTGGAATCCTTTCAGCCACATGTAATGGAAGACACAACTCAAAAAGTCTTTTGAATAAATAAGAGCAAATCAAATAAGGGCGTTTATACCACATATCATGAAGTTTGGAACTGGGGAAAATTCAGTTTAATTCAGTGGCTCAATCATGTCACTGGGGATCCATGTTCTTTCTATCTTTTGGCTCTGACATCCTCAGCTCGTTGCCCTTTGTCTTCAGGCTTGAACTCTCATGGCAAAATGGCTGCAGCAGCTCCAAGCATCATGTCCTCACACAAAAATGTCTAAAGGCCTAGAAAGAACATGCTTTCCTTGTGTCAGCTTTTAAGAGTAAGGAAAACATTCCCAGAAGCACCACCACCCTCATTCACTTCTAACTCATTGGCCAGAATTCTGTCACTGGGAAGCAGAATGTCTGGTCAATTTGTACTGATAGAGATTTACCTCCTAGGGCTGAGATGAGGCTCAGTGCGTGACAACTGGACACCTAAACAAAATCAGTTCTGTCATAAGTCAAGGGATGCATGTGGAACCACTCCCAAGCAATCCAAAGATGTGAAGAGAGCCAGGGAAAGATGGCTCACCCCATTGGAGCATGGTTCCTTCTGTAAAGTCACTGCAGAGGAGAAAAACCCTTTCTGAAATGTTCATTCAGGGCAGGAGACCAGAGTGGGAACTGATTCCTCACAAGCCTGTCCCTAGGACACTGTCCCCGGTACTGTATGATCTGAGGGTCTCATTCAGCTAGAAAGACCCAGTCCCTGGGTTATTCCAGGATCCATTACTACAGGCTAAAAGGTCTGAGAGCGTTTAAGGGCCAGCGCACAATATTTTTTGCTTCACAATCAAAAATAAAGATTCAGTAGTTTCAGAGGCATTTCTTATTAAGGTCTGAACTCATTCTTCCACACATCTTTCAGAGCCATTAAATCCTCGGAGATGAGGCATTGGATGATAACTGCTTTCCCTGGATGGTTTCTGATGTCACTGGCAGGAGCAATCCTGCACTTCCAGCCACTCTGTTCATTACTCTGATAGGCATCATATTTAAGACTAATTCATTAGGATGATATTTCATATTCCATTAGAAAATGCACTATATAATCCGAATGTGAAGGCAATGAAGATTTCTCCTCCTCTCTTACCTGCTGCTGCAAAATGAAAGAGTGCCATCGACGTGTAAAAGGCAACAGCCTCATTCACTTTAATAACCTCTACCCTTTTGCCCATGGTATGTTCATTCTAAACCAGGGCAGAAGAATTTATGGAACCACTTAGGTTCTAGTCCACCAACACCTTTAGCAATCTCAATTAATCTCTGAGATAATCATTCCCGCTGCTTAAAAATGGGCCAAGTTAATTGGCATGACGATCTCTTAAAAATTCTCTCCCCCTTCAGATGTTCTACATGTTTCTGAAAAGAGCCGCTTAGCATGAAAATGAAGATCTGAGGTTTTCCAGCTGGTGGAGATTTGCAAGAGACTCTAAAAGGTGACATAGATTTATTTTCTTTAGAGTTGTAGGTTAGTACAGCTTTATTTGAAGAGACTATGGATTGTTTAGAGTTGGGGAAGGGCACCAAGGAGGCAGCCATCAGCACCCCTCCAGTCAGATAGATGGAGAAGTGTTGTGGTCGACATGGCACAATGCCAAGAGCACCAGAAACTACGTCCAAATACCTTTGCCTGCTCTAAAATGCTGTAATTGTCTTCCATGTGGAAGAGTCATTTTTTTCCGAAATGCAGCTAGGGTTCAAAGAATGTTCCCTGAGAGATATAAAACACTCCAATAATGTAAATTAACACTAGGGGGTAACTGACCATTGATAGGTTCTTTCATGAAAATAGGTTTTCATTATAGAAAGGGGGCATCTAGGAAAGAGAAAAGGACACAAAAACAGAATTCGAAAGGAGATGACAGGTTTTCCTGAATCCCTCCCCCTCATGGCAGCCTGGCCTGTCCCTAGCAAGACTGAAGATAGGTCAAGCAAAACTACTTTTTTTTTTTTTTTTTTGCGGTACGCAGGCCTCTCACTGCTGTGGCCTCTCCAGTTGCGGAGCCCAGGCTCCGGATGCGCAGGCTCAGCGGCCATGGATCACGGGCCCAGCCACTCCGCGGCATGTGGGATCTTCCCAGACCGGGACACAAACCCGTGTTCCCTGCATCGGCAGGCGGACTCTCAACCACTGCGCCACCAGGGAAGCCCAAAACTACTATATTAAATAAGGCAAGAAGATAGGGCTAAGTCCTGTTTCATATTAAGTGAAAAACTTTCTTGTGACGCCTAGAGACAGAGTGATCTGGCATGGCCATGCCCCTGTGCTCTTCTGTCCTTCCCCATGGTTTTCACCTGCTAGGGCAGGCCTTTTCTGATCTGTCACATGCCCACGGCCTTCTTCACACTCTCTGGGCCAAGGATGGAAAATTAGTTTCATCTTATGTGCCAACTCCAGCTTGGTAGTGGCTCCTTGGAGTGTGAACAGTGAACAGTGTCTGAACACAGACGTAGAGAACAAACACAGACGTAGAGAACAAATGTATGGACACCAAGAGGGGGAAAGAGGGGGTGGAGGGGTGTGGGATTAATTGGGATATTGGGATTGACATATATACACTACTATGTATAAAATAGATAACTAATGAGAACCTACTGGATAGCACAGGGAACTCTACTCAGTGCTCTGTGGTGACCTAAACGGGAAGGAAATCCAAAAAAGAGGGGATATGTATAGCTGATTCACTTTGCTGTACAGCACAAACTAACACAACATTGTAAAACAACTACACTCCAGTAAAAATTAATTTAAAAAAAAAAGAATTGAACAGTGTCTGAGATTTTCTCTTTCTTGCAAGTTAGTAAGTTTGTCTGCCACAGTTTTATGGAATTTAGTAGAAAACATGACACTCCTGGGTCAGAGAGGAAGGATCATTTATTACTCACAACAATTGTAGCCAAAGTATCAGCATTTTGCACCAGTTCCCCAAGCCTCAATTTTCACAGCGTGACATGAAGAGGGCCAGGTGACCACTGCAGACATAATGGGTTACATTACAAAAGAGGAACCCTGAGCTTAGGGAACCCAAATCTTTTATAATGAATTTAAAGCATGCCTGCTTTTTGCTCTAGAGAGAGGCACAATTTTCCCTTTTTTTTTTTTTTTTTTCCCAACCAAGGATCGAACCCATGCCCCCTGCAGTGGAAGCACGGAGTCTTAACCACTGGACTGCCAGGGAAGTCCCGAGAGACACTATCTTCTCTATCTTCCAAGAAGGTAAGCAAACCTGTCCTTTGCTTGGAAGGAGACACTCTATCTTGCAAGGCTGATCACTATACAGGCATCCTTGAAAAGATACTCCAAAGCAAAGGACAGTGAGTGTCTTTCTCAGGCGACATACAGAATTACAAGAGACCCATGGAGGATTGTCTCAGAAAAATATCCCTTATTTACACAGCATCTTGTCTTCTGGAGATCTTCCTCACTCTGTTGGCCACTTCAATCAATCAGACAAAATGAGGCTGATTCCAAATCCATTCCATTTGTCTCATACAGCATTAATTAAAGCCAGTATCCATAGGACTCCAAGTAATAGACCCAGCCAGTGAGCAAATCCCATAAACCAGCAGGGTATACCTTAGAGAATCAGGTGGCTTTCTCCTTAAGTTTTTGTGTTAACCTTTCAACTCAGGTCAAGATATCGATCCAGCCATAGAAAGGTAGTGATTGTTCAGACTCGATCTTGGCCTACAAGGAGGAAGACTAAAACAGTTCTACCAACAACCCTGGCCAATAGACTGAGTCTAACCCCAATGCCTTTCAGGGCTGAGGTAGGGTCACTAATCACTTGAGCTAACATCAGGGATGGGGTTTATCCCAATTGTCTTTTGGTGACTCCCATCCTAGGGATAAATACCCGCAGGGTGTGCAGAAATAACCAGTCAGCTGTCCTCTGGGAAGCTCCCCCTAGTGACCTAGGCTAGCTTTCCTGTGGAGAAATCAGTGCAGTTGCCTGGGGTCTCCATTATCTACTGGTGATATTTCCTTAAACATTTGAAGGTCTCTTATGACCACTCATGAGGTGAAAGTCCCTGAGTCCAGTAGGATGCTGGGCCTTCTTTTAATGATGGGAGGCAGAAGAGACAGCAATCTTCCCTTTACTGTTCCCCTCGACAGAGAGATTGAACACTGTAAATCCACCAACACAGTCCCAAGAATCTTTACTTTGGAGAACACCCCTGACTTTTTCAAGGTTCATCAGCCACTCCTGCTGACAGAGATGTGACAGTCATGGCCTTTGAGTCTGAGGTCTCTGACTTGCCAACTGTATTAGTCTACTAGGCTGACATAAAATACCACAAACTGGGTGGCTTAACCCATAGAAATTTATTTTCTTACAGTTCTGGAGGCTGGAAGTCCAAGAACAAGATGTTGGCAGGTTTGCTTTCTCTTGAGTCTTCTCTCCTTGGCTTGCAGATGGCCACCTTTTTACTCATCCTCATGTGTTTTTTTTGGTTCTTGTTTTTGTTTTTTTCTGTACACATTGACCTGTGGGATCTCTTCCTCTTCTTATAAGGACACAAGTCCTATTGGATCAGGGTCACACCTTTATGCCTCATTTAGCTTTAATTACCTCTTTAAAGGCCCTCTCTCCAAATACAGACACTTTGGAGGTTAGAGCTACAACATATGAATTTGAGGGGAACACAATTCAATCTATAACACCAACCAATGGGATATCATCCAAATAGTGAAAGCTGTGGTTATGGAAGGGAAGGGGTACATTCACTAAATTCTGGTAGCAAATGGCACAGGGTACACCTGGGGAAAAGGAGACCTAGACGTGGTAATAGGAGTTGATCTTAATCCCCAGATATCAGTTGTAGGAAAAAAAAGTTTTAACAATATCCGAGACAACGTACCAAGTGCGAAGTCTGTGTAATAGATACAACTCTAGCTGAATCTAGGTGCCTTTTCCTCCCACAGGTCTAAGTGACTTGTGCACTCTTTCAACAGAGTCATAAAATCTTGAGTCCTTCCTCTTCCTGAAATTCCCTGGCTTGCTCAGGTGGGTGTGTATGACCTTTGATCCCCCTTGAAGACAGAGAGATTTCGGCCCTACCTTTAATCATCTTTCTCCTTAAAGGAGCTGAGGTCAGGGGTGATAGGGAGAGGGGATCAGGGAGAATGGAGGGATAGAATGGCTCCATGCCATTAAATAAGGTTTCTTACTTACTTTTGGTTTTGTGCATCATGGCAGCAGTTCATGGCTCCACCAAATGAATTTCCAATGTTTTCTGCCCACATAACACCTCTGTGTCAGGCAGCCAGGTCCTCATGGCTGACACCATCCATATCAGTTTTGGGAACCCCCTCACTGAGAAGCTTCTTTTATTTATTTATTTATTCATTTATTCATTTATTTATTTATTTTTGGCTGCATTGGGTCTTCATTGCTGCACGCTGGCTTTCTCTAGTTGCAGTGAGTGGGGGTTACTCTTTGTTGTGGTGCGTGGGCTGCTCATTGCGGTGGCTTCTCTTGTTGTGGAGCACAGGCTCTAGGCATGCTGGCTTCAGTAGTTGTGGCACGTGGGCTCAGTAGCTCTGGCTTGTGGGCTCTAGAGCACAGACCCAGTTGTGGCACATGGGCTTAGTTGCTCCACATCATGTGGGATCTTCCCAGACCAGAGCTCAAACCTGTGTCACCTGCATTGGCAGGCGAATTCTTAACCACTGCACCACCAGGGAAGTCCCTAGAAGTTTCTTTTTGACGTCGCTTTTTGGCTGGAGTCACAGGGTTTGCACCCTCTTGCTGACTCGGGCTTGGCTAGCACAGAAGCAACTTTCTTTGAAGATGCCACCTTTATCCAAGGCATCTGATATACTAGGGGTCAGCAACCAGCTATGGATCAAATCCAGACTGCTGTCTGCTTTGTAAATAAGGTTTTATTGGAACAAAGTCACATACAATTGTTTACATATAGCCCGTAGCTGCTTTTGTGCTATACTGGAAGAGTAGAGTAGTTGCAGAAGAGACAGTATCGCCCACAAAGCCTAAAATATTTACTATTTGGCCCTTTACAGAAACATTTGCTGATCCCTCTGCTACACCATTACCAGGGTAACATCCCTGGAGATCTTGCCCAGTTTCAACAAAAGGGCTAGGGAGATTCTTCCAGGGTGCTGGAGCTGGTCACAAGAATCTATCTAGATTTCTCTGGTTCAGTTTCTCATTCTCCAATGGGTCATCTTTATTAGCATTGTAAACTCAAATCAGGGCAGTAAGAGCTGAAATACTAGTCAATGTCTCAACTAGGGTTTTCCACAGCAATTTGTCTTTCTCAGGAAAGTCTCCCTAAGAGGGTGAAAGCTCCCTTATAGCAGCCAGAACCCACTGCAAAAAAAAAAAAAAAAAAAGAACAAGCAAACAAAAAAAAAAACTCTAAGACCTTTCACTCTTGTCTCCAGTGGATCTGTTTGAAATATAGCCAGCAGGAGAGCTTAAGCCATAAGGGTCTCCGCTATTGCCATTCTTCCTAATACACACCAACCCTCCTCTTCAAAGTGGCCAGCCAAAATTTTAATGATTTCTGCCCATAGCAATCATAAATTTCCCTCCTTTAATGCTCAGTGTAGATGTGCATCTCTATAACTGTTCTCTGAAAGACATGAAAACTCTCCCCACTCAAACCTTAGCTGTTAAGTGAGGTGGATGTGAGGCTGACCACTGGTTTAGTGACAAAGTCCTGAGGGAGAATTAGGAACAACCAGACACCATTCGGGCTGGTATCTTTGAACTTATTTCCTGGTACTTAACCTGCAACCACCGCCCCAATTTTTCCTAATGGAAGACTATTTATTGTCCAGTTGACCATACGATTTAAGTGAACATGTTTGCTACCAATTCCATGGACTTTCCTCAGATCCCAGTCTTAAACACATAAGACTCTCATATTTCCTCTTCCAGAAAACCATGTTTCTGGAACATCCCATCCTCATCACCAAAACTGTCAAGAAACAAGAGAGTCTGAGATTTTACCCTACTTACAAGCTAACAAGTTAGCTTAACACAGTTTCACAGATGCTGGTAGAAAACAAAAGACTCCTGTGTCAGAGATAAAAGACCATTTATTACTCACATCAGTAGCAGTAGCCAGAGCATCAGCATTTTTACCATTTTTACCAATTTCCAGGTAATGTGAAGAGGACACCAGCGCATGCAATGAGATGTGTTACAGAAGAACTCTGACCTTAAAGAATCTGTCTTTTATCCTTCCTAGCAAATCTTCGCTTTGCTCACAAGGGAGACACTACCTCTATCTTCCAAGGCTGTTTGCTATACAAACAACCTTGAAAAGATAGTTCAGAACAATGGGCAGTGAGTGCCTCTCTCAGAGTATGTGCAGGCACATGACAAAGCCATAGAGAATTGTCTCCCAGCAGATGCAGATTGAGGATTTACAGTACCCAGCCTCGATCAGATGACCAATTAATGATTTCTGACACTAACCTTGGAGAAAGTACTTGCAGCATTTATGCACATTACATATTTGTATATGTATATTTGTATAAGTATATTGCACGTTACATCATTAGTTACCAAAAAAGATATAAACTATAAGAACTATAAGAAAGTTCAGTGTTAATATACAAAATCAGTATATATGAAATCATGGGAAACTTTTGAAAATTGTAAAGCACTACAGAATTTAAAGAATCATTCAATTTTTAAAAATTAGCTTTCTAATATACCAGTAAGAACTAGTTAACTAGTTGGAAATTATAGTAAAAAAGATGACATTCAAAATAGCATTGAAAAATATGTACTATCCAGAGACAGAGTTAATAAGAAATATGCAGGACAAGATAAAAACGGCCATAAATTTTCACTGAAGGACATAAAAATTAGAATTGAATCAGCTGAGAGGCACCTTGTGTTCCTGGGTAGGAGAATTTGCTATAATAAAAATGTCAATTCCCCCCCAAATTCATTTATACAGTTAATGCAATTCTTGTCCCAAAGATTTGGGTGTTAGAGTTTGCAGAGGGAAGGGGTGATTATCCAGGGGAAACACTTGCTTTTGTTGCTTGAGACCTAGATTGATGGGTTGTTCTAATTATTAGTTGGCCATCCTATCTAGTTTGCTGAGTTTACAGAGCAATTTCTTGATCTACAAATCTCTGTGACTTAGAGTGGACATTAATACAATAGATTCCCTTGAGTTCCGCTTCCTCTCCCACTAAGAGCAAGTTCCATAGCTGCAGTCTCTGAATCCTTTGCTAAAAGGCCAAAGCCAAAGTGCAAAGACAAAGCCCTAAGTTTTAAAGCTTGCTTTATTGGACTCTCCCACTGTACCCAGAGTCCCACAGTTGAGACCTCTGCAGCAGACCGTATTTATAATGAATAAAGGAGCAATAGAAATGGAATTAATTATGGTTCCAGCACCAATGAATCTCTCGGAGAGGTTCAGTGAGGTCCTTTTAGTAGCTTTGCAGCATCCTCTGTTTTGATCTTGTAGTGCCAAATGAAACGCATCTGTAAAACTGTTCTGATGCCCAGTGCACACCCAACTCCTCAGCAACTCCAGAGTTTGCTGACCTGAAAATGATCAGGGAAACATTTGAGTCCCATGGCTCTCCTACCCGTGGGATGTTTTCTATTCTCCAGAATCCTCTCATGCTAACACAGCAGCTGTCCCCACAGTTAATGCCATGCCCACCTGCTCCTCCTTTGCCTAAAAGCTAATGCTGATCCAGCACCTGAGACAAGAGAGAAAAGCCTTGGGAAGTGGACACATCGTGGAAAATTGACCCTTTCCCCACCCTCTCTACTCAACACAAAGCAGAGGAGAACATCCTCATCTTTCCTGATGGTCAGGAAAGCATGTTCCTGCTCCCTGATTTTCGTGCGTATTTCCTCAACTCACATAAAAGTGCAAACTTATCTACTTGTAGCAGGTTCTGACCTACCCCTCCACCTCTCCTACCCCCACCCTGCAGAAAAAGAATTCCACTTATGTGGTCTGGTTCCAACTCTGGTCACATTTATGCAGCATGGCTCTATAATTTGCAAGGCCCTGTGCAAAATGGAAACACAGGACCATTGTTCAAAAAAATGTTAGGAATTTCAAGACAACAAGAGCAGAGCATTAAACCAAGTGTGGGCCCTTCTTAGCGCATGGCCCTGTGCAAATGTATAGGTTACGTTACCAGGCAGCCAGTCCTACATTTATGTTTTAGCAACACCAAGGGTTTGCTTCTTCAAGTTGACTCCTGTTTTCTGCAGCTTTTAAGAGGTTAAGCCCCAGCTTGTGTCAGGAGCTAGGTTGTAAACAAGAGGAACACTAACCCCCCTAGTTGCTCCAACATGAGTCCAAACCTGAGGTAGTGATGCTGGGTAGAGGATAAGAATCTGTGTCCAATCCAGTTATTGTTGAAACCGCAGGTAAGCAATAGCAGGTGGCTACAGTTACACACCTATCGACCTGGCCCTGTTTCAGATTTGCAACTTCAGAGACTTGTAACACTGCCATACAGGTAGGACATAGAAAGGACAATCAGGCCATCCTGCAGGGACTTCACTGGATGACCATGGGGCAGGAGGGCCCTAGAAGGCATTCTTGCTTCAGAGAAGAACATCCCAGACTGACACTGAACAGATCCCATACAGCCTACAGACACATTTTGTTTGGCTCACTGTATTTTTTTTTTTTTTTTTTTAGCTGTCATAAGCCAGTTTATTCATTAAAGAACATTTTTTAGGTATGCAAATTGGGGTAAACGTACACACATAATACTGAATGGTATGGGATTGTCATTAAGTCAGTCAGAATGCAAACTGGCCAACTGTCACACTTTCACATAATCAGCCACCATTCCAAAGGTTTAATTTGACATCAATCATTTTAATAGAACATTAGAGAAGAAATTATATTAGAATATTGTCACTGGCTCACCATATTTCTGAAACTATAAAATTTTACCTTAAAATCTGGACTTCTGTCTTTCATAAATGATCAGAAGAGCTAGAATCCCTGGGCCCACATCTCTGCCTGGCAACAACTAACTAGAGTTGAGGAGCCACTGTTCTTAGACCTGGCATATGGCCCCCGGGCCCCACAGTCCCCAGGCTTCCCTATTATTCTACACCAACCTAAGTAACACCTGAACCCTACCTGCCTAGCCCTGATCTTGAGTTTATGCCCCCCAGTTCTTCATGGGCTCTTCCAACTCTGGGAAGCCACTAATGGCCCAGCCTCTACTATGGACCAGCAGTGGACTGAGTACAATTATAGAACAAGTTATTGTAATTTCTATAGCCAACAATCAGATTTTCTGAAAGCAACGTGAGCATAAGTGTAAAGTACTATGCAAGATGACAATGAGGAGGAGAAGGATGGTAGCGGTTGCCACTGTTAAGCACTTACCAGGAGGAGTATAAAGGCTATACTCTATATTATCTTGTTTCCTCCTGATAAATGGTGTGGAGCCCTGACACAGATTCCATCTGACTTAGGCGTCACATACTTTCACCCAACTTCAGCCACCAGGTGAAAAACTCCCTCCCTCCACTTTACCAGCGCTCACCAAACCCTGCCATGCCAACAGGACACTATATAATGCACTGCCTTAAAAGCCAGGCCACCCAGCTTCTACCCCTTCCCCACCTGTCTGGGTTACCGAGTGCCAGGAAGCCAGAATCCTGGGTCCACTCACTGGCTCACTTAGTGACCTCTTCATGATGGAATCTCAGAGAGCTCCATCCACTGAGTAGGGATCTACTCCCCCAACCCAATCTATCTCAGTGCGTTGCCCACAATGGGTGGGAGTGGGGAGACGTCCTGCCAAGGCTAGGTGAGTAGACCATGGGAAGAATGTCTACAAGGAGCACCTGGAGCCAAATCTGACTGGCATCCTCACCAGCCAACTTCCCAGCCTCCAGACCAGCAAGAGATTCCCCTTCTCCTCCCCCTGTGCTGCCTCCTCTCCATCTGCCCCAGGCCCTGACAAGCTGTTGCCCAAAAGATATACTTCCATGTTGCCTCCTGAGACGCTGCTCTGTCCCTTCAAGATACCTATGTGAATTGCTGCCTTTAAAGCCTCAGGACACCATAGGCCCAAAGGGGCCTCTCAGGCACCTGTCCTGGTAGTAAGGAGGCTACTCCATCTCTATCTGAGGTACAAACCTGAGTAAGTTTGAGTCCCTCACAGGAGGCTGTGTTTAGGAATGCTTCTGCAAGATTCTTGTTCAAACACATACCCATGTTCTTCAAAACATTCTTTGAAGCTTTAGGACTAGAAGGACATGCTGAGTGCCTGGACAAAACAAGATTATGGGCCCCAGAAGCTACCAAGGCTACATAATGAGTTTTCTTCAGGTGAGGGCCTCCCAAGTATGGCTGCACCAATGTAGGGACCCAAAGCCCCAAATCTGCTCAATATCTGAGCAGACTCAGGCTCTTATCAGTTCCAGCAGAGGGGATCAGACAACAAGAGACTGAATCATGGGAGCTGAACTCACCAGAGAGTGACTGATAGACTAATATCTCTTATTAGTTCCCAGAAGGAGGGTTCTCACTGAGAAAACCCACACTGGTCATCAGCACTCAGGATGCCAAGTTGCAAGTTCTCTGCTGGGTGAGCAGAGAACGTGAGCCAGGGCAACTGGATGTTCTTTCAGAGAATTACTTTCCAGCTCTGGTTGCTTGATGAATTGCCTTTCTCCACTGGAGGGATATTTCAGTCTGAAGAAGCAGTACAGGTCGTCTGAAGTCAGGTCACGCTCTCTTCGGGCAGCATTAGAGGAAATCTTTCAAAGTCTTACTCTCCTGTGTTCCTTTCTCAATATTCCTTATCAGTTTCCTTAACTTTCAAAAGCCACTGCCATTATGTGATCTCATGTTACAATTTCCCAGATTACTGCTTGTTCTACATTAGCTACGTTTGTGATGGCTCCTTCCCAGAACATGAGCGAGGAAAGCCATCTCCCAATCACAATGACATATGGCTTACTGCTCCAAGACGTCATGTTTTCATTCTTATAGCTTTGGTTTCCCAGAATGGCATTGCTTAACCTTGTTCTCCAAAAGAGGCAGCTAGAAGGTAATAGAAAGAGACTGGGTACCAGAACTGGAAGACCTGGTAAGACAATTTTCCTTGAAAAAATTCTGTGTCCACAGTTGTAAATGGACATAGAAATGTCTTGCACGCCTAGGTTATTATCAAATGAAAAAACTCTTTGTAAAACAAATGTGCTGGGCTTCCCTGGGGGCGCAGTGGTTAAGAGTCCGCCTACCGATGCAGGGGACATGGGTTTGTGTCCCGGTCCAGGAAGATTCGCGGAGCGGCTGGGCCCGTGAGCCCTGTGCTCCGCAACGGGAGAGACCACACCAGTGAGAGGCCCGCGTACCGCAAAAAAAAAAAAAAAAAAAAAAATGTGCTAAATAAATGTTGGGGAAGCTCGATGGATTCCAGGTTGAGCACACAGACTCTGAGGCCCTGGTTTACATCATTATCTTTTATTGCTTCTCTTAAGTCTTGCCAGCAACAAAGTATGCGCTCCACTGCCAGCCCACACTATACTCTAGCAGTTAAAGGGGCCAGAGGTAGGCAGCGATGGGAGAGGGGATGTAGGGGACGTAGAAAGTAAAACAGCAAGCCCAGGGCTAGCAAGTTCTCCATCATGACCTGTTTGGAGAAGCAGGTCTCAGCCAGCACCCCAAGACACAAACAGAAAGTAACAGAAAACCATTGGATGTTGGCATCTCTCAAATCTGGGCCCCACTACGTATTACCTGTGGGACATTGGAAAAGCCAGTTAACTTCTCTCAGTCTCATAATAAAGTAGAGATAAAACACCTATCAGGCTCTCCTGAGGATTAGATAACTAATGAGCAGCCCTGATCCACAGGGGCAGTGCTCCCTGTTTTAGTTAGAACTAAAGTCACCATCCCAGGGTCACAAAACCAAGCACTCGAATTCCCACAGGCTTCTTTAACAGACTCCAGTGTCTATTGTTTATAGTAAGTAGGAACACTCTAAAATGGCACGCAAAGTGTTGTGGGAGAATGGGTGTGTTCATTTTTCTGGAGAGGAGGTCCACTTCTTTTAAAAGTATCCATCAAAATGCCCAGAGTCTCTGCTACAAATAATGTCCCTTCCAAAAAACAAAGACACCTCCAACCAGGGAAGGGATGGACCTTTCTCTCCAGACTTGAGGCTGTGCCACAAACCAGCCCACCCAGTGGGCTCTCTGTTTAATACCTGGTCTCCATGCTTTGCAAATTTCCTTAGACAAATATAACCATGGTGAAAGTTGGAGTTGTTTCTTGTTTGTTTGTTTGTTTTAAATTAACCGTATTTCTTTTTTATTTTTTGTAAATTTTGAGATAATTATTTCTTTAAATGCAGTAGCAAGACATAATACAGAGCAATCCCTTTTACCCTTACCCAGTTTTCCCAAAGGTCACACCTTGCAAAATGAGAGTAAAATAACACAGGTAGAACACTGACATTGATACAGTTAAGGTACTTAACATTCCATCCCCAAAAGGATCCCTCACGTTACCCTTTTATACCCACTCCCATTTCCCTTCTAATTTCAACCCCTAATTTGGATTTGGTTTTGGTTAGTTTGCTTTGATTTGGTTGTTGCTGTTGTTTTCCAACCTCATGCAGTGATGGATGGGCCATAAGGACATACAGTCATTTATCCAGCAGAGAACAGACAGTATGTGTGCACCCACATACACACCAAACTCCCTCTAAGAACACTACGCTACTCTCAGAGCAATGGGCTTTGGACAAATGGGAAACTGAGGTTTGGGGTTAAATAACTTGAATCTGAAGACTTCTAACACTAATTAACATTTATCTAGGAGAGTCTTCCTGTGTGCCAGGTACTTTCCCTACAGTACCTCTAATCCTCTTAACAATGCTGTAACGTAGATTTGACTCTCATTATCAAGGCAGCTGAGACTCAGGGTTAATAACTTGCCAGAGAGGATTTGAATCCCAGCCACTTTCAACTGAGATTGAGCGAAATTTTATTAAAAACCAGTAAACACAAAGAGTGTAGGGTAAGACATTTTAGTATAAAATAGAAACTGAAAAAGCATACGAAAGGGAAAAAAATAGGAGGTGGATATTGTATAGATCCTTAAGGCAAGGAGGAAAAAGGCTTTCTTCCAATTACTATTGCTACTTCATAAACCAAACCAAATTGAGTGGAATAAAGCAGTAACCATTTTATTATGCTCACAGCTCTTGCGGGTCAGAAATCTAGAAAGGGCACAGCAGAGATGGCTTGCCTCCACTCCAGCATGTCTGGGCCCTCCTCCAGGAAGACTTGAAGGCTGGAGGTGACTTGGTGCCTGGGGTCTAGAACCATCCTCGGGCACTTTCACTCACGTCTGGTGTGGTTGCTGGCTGCAACCTGAGATCACAGCTGGAGCTGTCAACCAGAGCACCTCTACTCGCCTTTCCATGTGACCTGGGCTTCCGCACAGCATGGCGGCCTCAAGCGGGCTGACAGTTTTACAAGGCAGCCCTGGGCCTCAAAAGCAGGTGTACCAGTGGACAAGGCAGGAACTGCAACGTTGCTTTTGTTTTAGCCTCAGAAATCACACAGCATCATTCCTGGTACATTTCATTGGTTAGAAGCAAGTCGCAGCCATTTAAAATAAACCCACAGCATTCTATCCGTTTTCTAGGCTGTGAGATAGATAACTAGAAAAGAAAAGTGATCTGGATGGGATTTTGACATTTTCAAATCTACTGAGGTCCTGGGTGGTGGCTGAAGTCAGGCATGGGGGATAACGGCAGGAGGACGACAAACATACGTAATTTAAACATTTTTTTAAAGTGTTGATTTGGAAAATCAGATTATAATAAATTCTTCATAAATGGTGCTCACTTATTCCAAATCAGGGCTATCCGACCAAGGCTGAGTTAAATTTCCTCATGTGATATCTATAAAGAAAGCCTTCCTCGGCAATATAATCATGTAAACAAGATGCAGGGTCAGGGAGGGTTTGTCTACAACCTACTTAGGAAAAACTGTTCTTAAGAACTTTAGCACTTTAATCATTTTAATTGTTTGCATGCCAATTAATTGGCACTGCTAATTATAAATGAGTTATCTGTTCATTAAAGCAGACTTAAACGAATGTCAGCTTAAAAGCACTTAGCCGTTAGTGTGGATTGCTTTGTTATCTGCAAGTAAAAACTGCATCCTTTTAAAAATGTCTATATTATAAGCAAGAAACTATAAGTTATTTTTCACAAATTCTGATTCATTCCACTATGGTCATGTAATAAGATCTTAGTAAATAAGATGTGATAAGAAAGGTAAAACTTCCAATGAGAAGAATAAAAGACAAATTTCAGTAGACTGAGGCAAAAGCAAAACCATGGGGAAAATGTGTTGAGCTGTGTTTGTAATCTAAGGGTAAAAGTGTGAAGAATAAAGAGAGAGAGAATTTTTAAAATACTAGAAAAGACAAAGGAAGCTAAGTGGTGATGGGAGGTCCTAAAGTGGCTCTGGGGTCCCTGTAGTGATTAGTCTTTGAAAGAAGCAGTTGTGTTCTGATTCTCTATTGCTAGGTAACAAATTACCCCAAGATTGAGAGGCCTAAAACAATCTTCTTCTTCTCCTCTTTTTCAGTACTGTGGATGAGGAATACAGGAAGAGTAAGCTGAGCCATTCCCCTCTGGTCCACTTATTTTCAGCTGGGGCACCTGGAACAGAATGAATCACAAGATAGTTTCTTCACTCACATGAGTGGCACCTCTGTGCTTCTTGGTATCTCTCTATATATGGAGTTTCATCCTTCATGTCCTCTCCATGGACCTGGTTTTAACTTCTCACAGTGTAATGACCTCCAGATAGCTGGACATCTTGCATGGTGTCTCAGGGCTCCAAGAGAACAAGGCAGAAACTGCCAGTCTCCTTAAGCTTTAGACCTAGAACTAGAGTAGTGTCTCTTATGCCCATCTCTATTGGTCAAGGTTGTCACAAACAAGCCCAGCTTCGAGGGGAAGGAAATGGGCCTCATCTCTTAATGAGAGGAATATCAAAAAATTGGCAGCCTTGATTTGCATTTCTCTAATGATTAGTGATGTTGAACATTCTTTCATGTGTTTGTTGGCAATCTGTATATCTTCTTTGGAGAAATGTCTATTTAGGTCTTCTGCCCATTTTTGGTTGGGTTGTTTGTCTTTTCGATATTGAGCAAAAACTAAAGATAGAACTACCATACAACCCAGCAATCCCACTACTGGGCATATACACTGAGAAAACCGTAACTCAAAAAGAGTCATGTACCACAATGTTCATTGCAGCTCTATTTACAACAGCTGGGACATGGAAGCAACCTAAGTGTCCATCAACGGATGAATGGATAAAGAAGATGTGGCACATATATACAATGGAATATTACTCAGCCATAAAAAGAAACAAAATTGAGTTATTTGTAGTGAGGTGGACGGACCTAGACTCTGTCACACAGAGTGAAGTAAGTCAGAAAGAGAAAAACAAATACCGTATGCTAACACATACATATGGAATCTAAGAAAAAAAAAAAGGTCATGAAGAACCTAGGGGTAAGATGGGGATAAAGACACAGACCTACTAGAGAACGGACTTGAGGATATGGGGGGGAAAGGGTAAGCTGGGACGAAGTGAGAGAGTGGCATGGACTTATATATACTACCAAATGTAAAATAGATAGCTAGTGGGAAGCAGCCGCATAGCACTGGGAGATCAGCTCGGTGCTTTGTGACCACCTAGAGGGGTGGGATAGGGAGGGTGGGAGGGAGACGCAAGAGGGAGGAGATATGGGGACATATGTGTATGTATAACTGATTCACTTTGTTATACAGCAGAAACTAACACACCGTTGTAAAGCAATGATACTCCAATAAAGATGGTAAAAAAAAATTGGCAGCCATTTTTCATCCACCACAAGTCCACCATGAGTCTGGATGAATATGATATTTAAAGTAGAGGAGAAAAATAATGGTATCCTTTTTTTCTTTTTAATAACAGTTCAAAACTCCTTTTTTATTTAGAAAATAAAGTTAGAGTAGTATAAGTGATGACACACTAAGCATTTATATCCATCAATAAAAAGACAAGCAGCGACTGATGTAAACCAGGTCTTTGGAAGGAAGTTCTATGTCTTCTCCATCTTAAAGGTTCACTTTAAATATGGCCTCAATGCAAACAATCCCCTCTATATGACCCAGAGTTAGTCTCTCTTTCCTCCCTATGCTTCCCAAACGTGGACACCCACATTCAGTCCTCTGCTCTTTCTTCTGCTCTCTCTATCCTCTTTAGTAGATGGTCTGATTCCTTTCCACTTTTAGCAGTCAGTTGCCAAACATTACTACTTAAACACTATCTCCAAATGTGTGAAACCAGTTTATCAACTACTCATAAAGTCTGCCCAGCCCTCTGACTTTGAACTTTCTCACCCTCATTTTCCTTGTTGGCCTGACTAAATACATTGTAGTGCTATGTTTGGAGTGGAGTTGTCCTCCCTCTGTTATTCCAAATACATACCCTTAGCAAATTAGTCACCAGATCACATTAGTTCCTAACTTGTAGCATCTCCTGCAACTGCCCGACCCCCTCCTACTTCCACTGCCCTTATCACCAAGTGCCTGATGCATGTCATTAAATTTGTTATAGACCTCCCTACATTCTACATCCCCTTTTCATAATCCTGCCAAATTAATGTCTCTTCCAATTTACAAAGTACATATTACAGTCCTATTCATTTAGTGTAATACCTTACATTTTTAACCTGGTTACTTAAAATTAATCAATATACCTACCCTCCTCCTGAGTAATAAAAGGACCTTACATGCCCTGAACTTCCAATTACCTCCCTCTCTTCTTACATATTATTTCTGTCCAGAAATCTAGTTTGATGATGATTTCATATTCTCCTAGCCAATACTATTATTTCTTTACTCAGTTAATAAACATTTGGATTTATCCACATACTTAACAAATATTTGTTCATCATTACTTCTTGGGTTCAATTTCACTTTTCATGAAGTGCATCCTTTTTATACCAGTGGTTCTCAAACTTGATACACACTAGAATCATCTAGGGATAGTTTTAAAATCCCAATTCCCAGTCTGTACCACAGAACAATTACATATAAATCTCTGTGGGTATAAGACAGGCAAGTCTCTCCTGATGATGCTAACATGCAACCAGATTGGGCAACTTATCTTAGAAAATCCTTCAGCAAAGTTCTCTTAACAGTAAATCATCTATGTTTTTGTCTGAAAGTGTTTATAAAAATATTCGCCTTCATTATGAAATTATAATGAAGCTGAACATAAAATTCTAGATAAGCAGTTTCTTTCTTTTAATGCATAGAATATATTATTCCACTGTCTTCTGGTTTCTATAGTCCCTATAGTAAGGTCTTCAGTCAGTTTAATTTCCTTCCTTAGTAGGTAATCTTTATTTACTTTATGGTTGCTTTTACAATTTTCTCTTTGTCTTTGAGGTTTTCAAATTTCTTAATATGTATCTAAATAGGGAATTAGTTACTATAAAATAAAAATGTTTGGAATTTACTGTATTTCCTGAGTCTGAAAATTCATGTCTTTCAACATTTTGGAAAATTCTCAAGGCCCTTGAGAATTATCCCTTCTAGTATTTCTTTTCCCTCATTCTTTCTATTACCTTCTCAAAAAATTCTAAAATTCTATATTATGCATCTCAGTCTTTCTCATTCTATTCTCCATGTCTCTTAATCTTTCTTTCATATTTTCCTTATTTTTACCACTCTTCAAAGATCTTCCAATTCACTTGTTCACTCTTCATCTCTGCCTAATCTGCACTTACCCTGTCTTTTGAGTTTTCATTTTCAATTATTTTATGTTTTAACCTCTAGAAGTCCTATTCTATTCTTTACAAAACCATCTGATAATTATATAGGTACTATTTATGTATCATATTTTTATTTCTTCTTTTGTGTGTTTAACAAATTTGAAGAACTTCATTTTTTAGAGAATGTATCCAATAATTCTGTTATCTGAAGCTTTAGGGACTTAATTCTTTTGTCCCTTGTAGTGGATTGTCCACTTGTGGTGCATTGGTTCCTTGTGTATGTTGTAATTTTGAATCATAATCTTGAGGTTTGGCAGGGCTTTAGCTGTAGGAATCTTGTGCAATTTGGATTTAAAGGATGTCCTTCCAGAGTGGTGCCCCATAGGTTTTACTAGTCTGGGATCAACCTCATGTTAATGCTTCTGCTTGAATTTCCTGGATCATGCAAGTAAGGATAATAGGATGGCCTTATGAATTCTCATGGGACATTTTTTTCCTTAGGTAAAGCAAACCAAGTATCCGTATAAAGTTTTTTTGTTTTGCTTTGCTTTGTTTTTTTGCCAGTAAGGGGATATTTTCAACCACCATTTCACTGAGAGTATAGCCGTTTGAGGTCTTTATATGGGTGAGAGGGGTCTCAGTTCAAACATCCTGCCACAGGAATGTCCAAGGCCTCAACTCCTTGTGGTCTTTAAACTGAAGCCACCTGCTTACTTAGACTAGCAACACATCCTAGGGCAGCTGAAGTGAGTACCTACATGCCACTCTGATTTTCAGTTTTATTTTCATGTTTTGGTCCCAGAGTCTTTTCTTTCCTAACCTCCTGAAAGCTCTGCTATGCATTTAAAAGAATTTTCATTTCATTTTATTCACTGTTCTAGTTTTGTTGTTGTCATTGTCAGAAGAGGCTTTTCAGGGTAATTAGCTCACCATCCTGCCATAAAAGGAAATCCCCATGCATACTCCTTCTGACTTCTGGGAGGGATGGATTGTAATTTATACTGTTGCTCACATTATTGGACATCAACATTATTTATTAATTAGTGTTAGTTTAACAAGTGAGTAAGGACATTATTAATTCACAAAGTATATCTCTTTTTTAAGAATCTACCAAAAATTGTTTTAGTCTTGACACCAAAAGTTCTTTTCAAACTACATTAAATACTGACAGATTTCTTTGAAAGGGAAATTGTGAACTTTCCTCCTGTCCTTTATTCTTTAACAATCAAACAAGGTATCTATTGGGCCAGTGCAGTGAAGTCACTCTCAGAGTTAAAGCAACATAGGAAATGATCTTTGAACATATATTCTATTCTAGTATTAAAGCTCATAAAACCAGGATAGGGTTTTTTGTATATTTTGTTAATAACCCATGATTAATAGCTCTGATCAAATTTAACTTTATATTGTTGATGGTGAGATATAAACCTAGGTGGACTTAATTTATCTTCTATTTCATAATTCATTTAGTGAAACATCAAAAGTGCAAATAAAATTTAAGGGAAAAGTAGTGATGTGAGCAAAAATGAAGTTCTTATAATAAAAATATGTGGATTTCAGTTGTTCAGATTATTTGTCATACATATCAACCTGGCCCACTGGAAGAAAAGAAAAATATTCTAGTTAGTCAAAGCATTCTCTGAGTTATTGATAGCTCCCACATTCCCCTTTCATCTTCCTGTTCCTCACTATAGCCATATCTTCCCTTTTTGCACTATCATATCTTCAACTCCAAATTCTATAGGGTTTCCTCCCTTTTCTTCCCCCTGATATGTTAAAAAAGCTAGCCTCAGCACTGAACTAAGAGCAAAGATAAATTGCAATGGGGCTGTGGAATTTTACCCTACAGAACCCATGCAAAAGTGTGGCACAATTAATTCCCCATTGCTGTCTGTGTACTGTTCCTCCAACCAAACCCTCAGCTCTGTGAGAAAGGAAGCCAGGTTCTCATGCCTCCTGTAGGTCCCTGTGCCTGACCCAGGACTTGGTACAAGCTCCAGTCTAGATGAATAATTGATGATAATGTTTGTCTTGGTCATAATCATTATTATCATCAAAACTCCTGCCACCTATTGAGCATAAGCTTTTCAGATTCAGTTTTGAGTCCACAAAATAATCCTGAGAAGGAGGAGGAGGAGTGTCTTTTTTAACATGGGAAAGCTGAGTTTCAGAGAGAATAAGTAATTTGATCAAAGTCACACAGAGCAATTAAATAGTGGCCTATATGGCATCTCTGTAAAATATTCTGGGCAGATAAATTTTATAAATCATTCCCATGGAGTAGACAAGTTGGAAAAAAAAGTACCCTTCCCCTGAGTGGATGCAGCCCGTGAACACACAGCTTGGTCTGGGGCACTGGTGGGATGTCAGCCTCCACTTGTCCCCTCAGTGGGGACAATTTGTGCAGTATACAAGCTGCACAATCATATGTTCAAACCCACAAGTCTCTGATTCCAAACCCCACAGTTTGGTCTTTCCAGCCTCTGTGATCGGTCAGTGATGATGATTCATGATCCCTCAGTGTTGGTCCTAAAATAGGTGGATGATTCTTGCTTCCACTCAGTCAATTCCAAACAACTTGAATTTTTCCTTGTGGATAGTTTGAATTGCCTGAGCTTTGGATTATGATGCTCGTCTCTACTCATTCATTTATGTCAGCTGCTAAAAAGGACTCCCAGTGCGCTCTGTCCTTGACCCCTGGGTCTTTTGGTGATTGGGAATTGGTAAGAAAAGCACAGATGGTACCACACCAGCCTTCGCCACCATAATGCTAAGTTTTTTTGTTTTGTTTTTTTGTTTTTTTACATCTTTATTGGGGTATAATTGCTTTACAATGGTGTGTTAGTTTCTGCTTTATAACAAAGTGAATCAGTTATACATATACATATGTCCCCATATCTCTCCTCTTGTGTCTCCCTCCTTCCCACCCTCCCTATCCCACCCCTCTAGGTGGTCACGAAGCACCGAGCTGATCTCCCTGTGCTATGCGGCTGCTTCCCACTAGCTATCTATTTTATGTTTGGTAGTGTATATATGTCCATACCACTCTCTCACTTTGTCACAGCTTACCCTTCTCCCTCCCCATATCCTCAAGTCCATTCTCTAGTAGGTCTGTGTCTTTATCCCCATCTTACCCCTAGGTTCTTCATGACCTTTTTTTTTTTCCTTAGATTCCACATGTATGTGTTAGCATACGGTATTTGTTTTTCTCTTTCTGACTTACTTCACTCTGTATGACAGACTCTAGTCCATCCACCTCACTACAAGTCACTCAATTTTGTAAGTTTTCACACCATTATTACAATGAAGCAAACCACGCCTGCCGCCTCTCTAGTACAAACAGTGGCAACTTGGCTGCACAACTCCAGCCCTAAACAAGCATGTGCTAACAGAAACCCCAACAAATCACAAAGCATAAGTAGCAATAGCAGGCACCAGGGTAATAATTTATTTCTAATGCCATGCTGTCTTTAACAGTGCAGTTTCCTCCAGGGTGTTTGCTTTGAAATTGCAAGATAATTACATCTCAGAAACCAGGCTAATTACAGTTAACAGCCTGAAAACCAAAGGAACCCTTCCCTCCACCCCCACCTTCTTTTTTCCACTAGAATACTACAGAAATTCCACTTAAAACATGCAGCATCATTTAGGAAACCAATATGACTGCGGCTTAGAGGTTCATTTTCCCCTCCTCACAACACATGTATAACTCACGTTGATGTTTATCAGAGGGACCTGAGTAACACAGCCTCAGTGATTAGAATAAATAATGGCACTATAGAAAGGAAACGACAGCAATTTACCAATGGAGAAAAAGTCTCAATGTTTCTGGTGGAAAACCAGGGTGTGAGTGTGGATATGTGCTGCAAAAATGAAATTACTTGTGGCCTCTAGATACTCTGTAGGGTGTAGAGTAAATAATCAACCAATTTGGGCCATTTTTTGAATAAAAGAGCTGGAAGGGATGCGAGAAATCATCTGGTCAATTTTCATGATTGCTAAATATCAAAAATGCAAAGCAATGTGTGTTGGTTGTAAAAGTTTTCGAGAATGATTCCATGACCTGATCTCAAAAAACAATTTTAATTACCACATAGGCACCACACTCTGGGGTGAGGATATGCAAGTGGATTTCCTGATTTTTTAATAATCCTTATCAGAAAGTTCCCCCCATCCTAAATTTATCTTGATGCAATTTCAGACCTTTTCCTCTGCTGTGTTTTAGCTGAAATAAAGACTTCCCCAAATAAATAGAGCTGTCCCCACCATCTCCTTTGGATGGCATAACTTCCACTCCAAGTACTTCTGAACTTTTTAATCATTTGCATATTTTTTCCTAATTTGTCTCCAGTTTCCATTAGCTTTTAAAATGCGTAAGCCAAACATCACAACTAATTCAGTTTGGCATCTCATAGGAACTAGGGCCTAGCTTTTCTTTCTTCCATTTGTGGGGAAAAGGAGACCAGATTGGAGAAGAGAATTGGAAATCAAATATTCTGAACTTTCACATGAAATCCATTCCTGTTTCTATAGTGCCTTCAGAACTTATCTACGTGACATCACAGTCTTAAATGTAACATAACTAAAGCCAAGCTTCTCCTTCAGGCTCTGCAGAATACCAGCGGTGTTCCTCTCCATCCATGTCTTATTCAGAAAAGCAACGTATCGGCCCTTCCATCAGGCTCCTTGCTAGAGGCTCCTAGTTGCTAATAATGAAAAATTTGCATGCAAATTGTATTTCTCATAGTAACAACTCCCTAGCAACACTGTCTGACTTCATTCGTTCTTTTAACAAACACTACTGAGTTCTCACTCTGGGGGTGGGGACTCTACCATCTTTGTTCCCATTCAACTGCTCCTCTTATTAGCTCTCCCCTTAAAGAGGAGGAATTTTTAATCTTGATTGACCGGGACATTCGATGGGGCCACTTTTTTCTAGCAGGCAGGTTTACTTTGCTCTAAAAGTCAGCCTCCAGGCATACTACTTACATTTCTGCCTCAGACCCAGGTAGGTCCTGGTGCTAGATGTGGGTCAGCCATCCTTATTAGTCTTCCTCTTCTACTCTGAGAACTGGCTGGGAAATGTTCCCAGAGACTCTCTTGGGACAAGCCACCTTTCTCTGCTCTTTGTCTGTATCTCTTCAGGGGCATGCCTGAGCATTACAGTCCTAAGATTCAGGTTAGGGGGCGCTGGGGAGGTGAGAGGCCCCATTTTCTCCTTCCCAGTTTTATCACAGAGTCCTAAATTGGGACTTACGTTGCTAATCTGAATAGTACTTTCAATTAACATCCCCAGAAAGACCTTTGGAAGATAGGGAAGACTGGCAGAGTATGACTTGAGTATCCAGGCTATGAAATCATCACATTACTCAACCATCTCACCTCCAGTCTCTAAAATTTACTACATATCATGCCTGGAGCTAGGTGCCAATGAGACAGTCATACAAAGCATAACCCTGTCCTCCAGGGGCTTACAATCTAGTGGAGCATTTTATCTGCCTTGGAAATGGCGTTTCCATTGTCATTATCTAAAAAAAACATTTATCCTTTACAAGAGAACATTTAAAATGAAATCTAAGATTTTAAAGGGATTTCACTGAAGAAATTTGGGAATTTGCCACAGTGAAGTCAGGCACCTGTGTCATGCGCAGTTAGGATTCTTTTGCTTTTTGGTGCTGCCCCAGAAACTTTACTAACTAGTGAACAGGTAGAAATTAAATAGGCAACTAAAGGATATAATTCTCCCTCAACCCCAAAATGCCCAGGCACAATTCTGGAGAAATGGAAACTACCAGCTGGTGATTGGCTGGATTTTTTTTTTTTTAATGGGAGAAGAGAGCTCAGAACCAATGAATGTGTGGCTATGAGAATGTCCAGACCCAGGAAGGTGTTCTGACCCCCAACACACACAGCATGGTCCCCACCCCCCAGCACACTTCTGCCTCAAAATGGGAGGGTGAGAGCAAACGTGTGTGAATAAACTCATCAGAGTACATCTCAGTCATAAGGAGAAAAGTTCCTACTTAAAAGGAAGCTGTGGGGACAAATGACAGGAGGGATGTTTAAGGCTGTTTCTTTCTAAAGAGTTTTCCTTTCTAGTCCTTCATTCTTTTGAACAACTCATTAGGGCTAGAAAAGGCCCGATATCACTGTGTAACGAGAAAACTATTTCTGAATTGTTCTCATAAAGTTGGGTCAACAGTCAGCCACAGCTAGCCTGTACTTCCATGAGCTGAGACAATCCCATTACTGGGGTCTCTGCTGGTCACATGAAGTGGGCAGGCCACAGCGGGGGGTTCAAATGAAGCAGCCTAACTGCAACATGACAAGATTCAGGAAGAGAGAGAAAGAAACAGTCTAATAAAACACTAGGGATAGAATCTAAGTTGGTTTAAATTTTAGTTGGTAATTGTGGTGTAAAGGAAAGTGATTTGTATAAAATTTAAAATACTCTGAAAGTACCATATTAGAAATGTGGGGTTTTGTTAATTCTCTGGATGCTTTCACTATTTTAAACAATCAGAAATAGAAAGATCATGTTTTAAATATATCTCCTTTGGTCCACATGACTTAGATCATATAATTCAATTGCAAATCATCCAATAGCAGTTCACTTTAATTTCAGGAGGAAGTGTAAAAGGACTGTATCCCTAAAGCTATACAGGGATGACAAATGGTATCATCTTTAAGAATGACCCAGGAACATTTTTAGACAAGTCATAGCTTACCTAATAACTTGTTTTTCCAAAATTTCCTCGAGTTTACTTATAATCCCCTAAAGAGATGCCGTAACAAGGACATTCTATTATAGAATTCAGTAGTGTGATAAAGATCTGCCTGTATCAGGTTTCTCTCTGATCACTGTCACTGACGATTTTCTCTTCACTCACTCTCTTCACTCATTCATTCAAGAAAATCATTTTTCTCTAATTGGACCTCAGATGCACAGTATTGGATTCATCATAATCCTTGATCGACGATTCTCTCATCATTGGTCCAGGCCTGAGCTACTTTTATTTAGTTATTTTTAATAATGTATTAAACATTCATCAATGCACCATCCAAAAAATAAAACTAGAACCTTGACAAAGATCTACTTCTAACCATGTGCTTTCCCCCTTATTCCATCCTCCTGCTTCCTTTCCCGGCCTGAGATAAGCATCCTTTTGAATCCCAGGTTCGTTCCCTTCCCTTCCTTTGTATATAGTTTTACTGCAATTATATTTATTATATATGTACATATATAATGGATATTATATGTAAAATGTATACTGTACATACGCATTGCGCGTATATATACACATATAATATATAGAGAGATATACATATATATCAGTATTTTTACTTTACTTTTTTAAGGAGGAATCATAAATAACCTTTGAAGAATTACTTTTTCTCCTTAAGGTGATGTTATTTAGATTCATCCATACTGTTGCAAGTTACTATGGTCCATTTATTTTTGGATAATAACAGATAATAATCTGTTGTGTGAATATATTACCATTTGTTCTCCCACTCTCCTAATGTTAGACATTTAGGTTGTTTCCAGGTCTTACCTATTGTAAACAATGCCACCATGATCATTCTTCTACATGTATCCTGTCGTACATGTACAAGAGTTTTTCTGGGGTATACACTTATGAGCTGAATTGCTGGGGCTACAGGAAATGTGAATATTCAACTTTAGAAGAGAATTCTACACTCTTTTCTGAACTGATCACATGTTCCACTTTAGGAGATAATATCAAACTCTTTTCCAAAGTTATTGTACTCCAACTTGGCATTATCAAACATTTTAATTTTTACCTAATTAAATGAATGTAAAATGATGCTTCATAGTGGCTGTGATTTGCATTTCCTTGATCACTAATGATGCTGAGCATCTCTTCACAAGTTTATTGGTCATGTGGTAATTTTTCTGTTTGCGTATTTTTCCCATTTTTCTACTAGGGGATGTGTGTGTGTCTGTGCTTTTCTTACTGATATGTAGGAGGGTTTTTACATATTTTGATGTTAATCCTTTGTAGTTCTGTATATATGAATATTTACCTAAGCTTCTAACTTGTCTTTCAGTTTCTTTAAGGATATTTAAATCTTTAATCCATTTGGAATTCATATAACATGAGGCAAAGATCCAATTTTATGTTTTTCCACATGGATAATGGATAACTAATTTTTCCCAACTCCATTTATTGATTGCTCTTTCTTTCTTACTGATCTGATAATGTCACCTCTGTCATATGAAAGCAAAGTTTCATCTGTGTTTCTCTAGTCTATTCTTCTGGTCTATTTGCCTATTACTGTACCAATTCACACAATCCTTCCTCTCCACTCTTCCTTTTTCAGAAATATCCTGACTACTTTTGGCCTTCTATCCCTTCATGTGAATTTTGAAATAATTTTATCAAGTACCATGAAAAAACCTGGGATTTTGTTTGGAAATACACTGAATCTGTAGATAATAATTGAAATATTTATAATATTGTCTTATTCATAATATAATATCTTCCTCTCTTATTTAGGTCTTTTTTAGTTGTTCTTAATAAGCTTTTATAATTTTCCCTGCAGAGATCTTTCATGTCTTATGTTAGATTACTCCTAGATACTCAATATTCTATGATAATTTTTGTAGATTTTGTTTTCTGTTTAATTTTGTTTTATAGTTTTTACTGGTATAGAGAAATGCAACTGATTTTTATATTAATCTTATACCCAGTCACATTACTAAACTCTTCTATTATTTCTAATAACTTATCTTTAGGGTAATTTGGATTTTCTATGTAAATTATTATATGATCTGCAAATAAAGACTGTTTTGTTTTCTCCTTTCCAATCCCTATGCCTCTAATAATCTTTTCTTACCTTACTGAACCACGTAGAACTATCAATATAGTGTTAAAGAGAAGTGGTAGTAGAAAACATGCTTTTCTTATTTCTTTTCATTCTACACTCATCCTCAGTGACCTCTTCTAGTTCCATGGCTTCAATCACTGTCTAGATCTCTATCCTGACTCATGTATCCAACTGTGGTTGTTGGACCTTTCGATCTGAATGCTCCACAAACTCAGCACATCCAAAACTCATCATCTAGTCTCCTCTCTCAACTCATGCCCACTCCTCCTTTATTTTCTGACTTTATAAATGACACCACCATCATGTGGCCCAAGCCAAAAAATATGGAGTTTTTTTGAGCCTCTCTCTCTGACCACAGCCAATCAATCCTATTGATTCTAACTCATTGATATAACTTTACCCCAACCCTTCTTTCCACCCACTCTACCAAGGCCTGTCTTCTCTTACCTCTCTTATTGCCATAGGTTCCTAAATCATTACCTGATTCCAGTCTTGCCTTCTACCAAACCCTCTTCCAGGCCATAACCAGGAATAGTCTGTCTAAACTTTAAATATTCTCACACAATACCCATGTTAAAATCCCTTAGTGGTTCCCCATAATTTGTAGAAAAAGCCTAAACCCTTTGCATGGGCAAATGTCTAAAAGCTAGGCCTCTTTTGACCTGGCCGCCATGACACTTCAGCCTCATCTCCTGTTTTACCTGTCCTAACACTCTATCCTCTGCCATCCTGGGCCCTTTGCAGTTCCACAATCACCTGGTTCTCTCTCTCTTCAAGGTTTTTGTACCTGCTGTTTCCTCTCTCAGTAGTGTGTTTTCCCTTCCCCACTTCCTTCCATCTTTTTCTGAATAAACCCCACTCATTCTTTAGGACCCAGCTTAGGACTTCCTCCAGGAAGCCTTTGCCGCACTATAATTTACCTTGCCTGTTTTCCCCATTCCTTGAAAGCAGGAAAAAGTCTTACTCATGTTTGTATCCCCAGAACCCAGTGTAGTGCCTTTCATAAGGTAAGGGCTCAATGAATGCTTTGAAAACATATAGTGAATCCGTTCTGCTCCCTTTACCCAAATTTCTGATCTCCATTTGCAAGTATCTTATCTTCCAATGCCTTCCCAGTCTCCCCCCTGCCCCCATGATGTGCCCCACCACATTGTCTACATCCTTCCCTGGCGTGTGCCCCACCCGACTTGGGCTTTTATCTGATCCTCTCTACCAGCTGCTTGAAGGCTGAGGTTGTGCCTCATCTATCTTGGTGTTCCTGTCACCTGTAGCCCAGAGCCTAGCACATGAGTGATGCCAGATAGATATCTAAAGTAATAAAACTGAATTCCCTCCTGGAGCCACAAAACAAGTAGGGAACGTGCTTTCAATTCTTCTGTGAGCTGCACTCACGTTCAAAGCAGAAGGACTTCTGCCATCATATCCACCTGCACCGCCTTCCACCTCCACCTCCCCAAATGTTTCTTCAGTCTTATAAGGGAAATCTCTGGAACAATGTTATTCATTTTACGTAATGTTATTCATTTCACGTAATGTTATTCATTTCACAAGTGGTGCTTCGTCATCTTCCTATCCTGTACTGGGAGGTGTACTGGGCGTGTTTTCTTGGCTTCGTTTAGGGCGTTTTTTAAGGAAGAAGCCTTGAGGTGGCATTTAGTCCAGGTTTTCCTTCCTAGGAATATTCCTCTCCTCTGTAGCTGTTTATGAGTATCATACTCTGCCATTTAAATATTAATGCTATGGAAACAAAGGAGAAAAATCGCTCTTTCATCTGATATGTGATGTTGAGGGGAATTACGATTAATAAATGGTGACAAGCTCTATAGAGGAAATAAAAGTTAAATTGCCTTGGACTATTTTCATAAGTTGTTTGAGCAATGAGTATTACACTGAAAGCCCCATAACTGTGATCATTCTAAAAGCCTGATTTCTGACTGTACATCTAAAATGATAACTCAAACTTTAGCACGTCCCTCAGAATACTTGCATGCTGCAAGTTCATATGTAGGAGAAATCCTTTAAGGGGCAAAACTGAGAAATATCTGAAAATTAGGCTTTCTTTATCAAATCTCAAGCAGCCACTGTACTGGGGAAAGGCAAATTTTAGGTCTAAAAATTTAAGTAATAAACATGTCTGGCAGGTAAAAATATCTAGATAATTAACTACAATTTTTCACATTTTCAGCAAGATAAATCATGTCATAGGCACATTGATATATCAGCTCGACTCAGTTAACTGCAGAGGGAGGGGCCCTCCAGCTCCCCTCCAGGTTTGGTTCCACAGCCTTCACTCTGCTTAACCTGCTAGGGCTATTGGTGAACATATAAGGCAGTGATTCCCAAAGTGTGATCCCTGGACCAGCAGCCTCAGCATCATCTGGGAACTTGGAGATACAGATTTTCAGGCTCCAGCCCGGACCTGCTGAATCTAAAGCTGTGGAAGTGGGGCTCAATAGCGTCCATTTAACAAGCTCCCCAGGAGATTTTGATGCATCTTCAAGCTTGAGAACCACTGATTCTTAACCCTAGTGGCACATAAGTATCACCGGGGGAAATTTTTCTTAAAAAACTGATGCAGGGTTCTATCCCCCCAACAGAGATTCTGATCTAATAGGTCTGGGGTGAAGCCAGTGTGCTGGTATGTTTTAAAAGCTCCCCAGATAATTCTAAAGTGCAGCTTATGTTGCGAATCTGATTTCAGGCTCTGAGTTCTCATTCTGGCAATGGCAACAACCTCAGAAATGGGCTGCTGGCCTCCAGTCTTTCCCTCCGATCTGGTCTCCACCCCTTCCTCCACACACACCTGCACCCCAGGATGTATCTCAAATCCAATAATTCTAAACTTTACTATGCATCCGAATCACCCAGGGGGATTGTGAAAAACAGTTTGCTGGGCCCCAACTCCAGCGTGTCTGATTCAATAGGTCTGAGGCGGGGCCCCAGAATCTGCCTTTCTAACAAGTTCCCAGGTGATGTTGAAGCTGCTGGTCAGACTTCTAACCCATATGTTCTCCAGTCACTCTGGTCTTGGTGAGTAAAGAAAAATTATGACAGTAATGAACTTACCCTGCAGGACCTCCAGCCTCTGCAGATCCCCCAGCCTACTGCATAGAGCCCCCTGCTCTGGACCAGAAAGCAGTGCAGGGTGGCAGTCAAGAGTGCAGCCCCAGGGTCCAGGCTGCAATGTTTGTTTAATCCCATAAATTCTCTATGCCTTAATATCCTACTCATAAAAAGGGAGATGATATAGGACCTACTTGAAAGGGTTGCTGTGAGGATTACATGCATTAATACATGTAGCATAAAAGGTGCCTAGACGTATTAAAGTGCTCGAAAAGGTTTATAATTAATCACAAACTTATAAAGGCATAATTAGCTTTAACTGTTAAGTAGTCATAATTACAGACAAAGACAGTTCTTTCTAATTATTGTATAGCCCCTCCCTCCCTAGAGTTTAGACACTAATGCCTGGGGGTCTATGCAAACAGGGGAATCAAAAGGACACATGCTTTGCCATCAATACTCAGAATCATTTGTCCTTCTCCTCCCCTCAAAAATGGAGGGACCTTAATTGCCTGCCATGAGTTGAATAAAAGGTTCTCTCTAGAGAGGCCCCACCCACTAGTCATGCTGAAATATAGCAGCATCTCTTGGAAGCAAATGCACACAGACCCTAAACAAGGTGAAAAATCCTTCGCTACAGTTGTTAAAATCAAATATGATCACATCGCTCTCCACTTAAAATTATTCTGTGATTTCCAACTGCCTTAAGAATAAAAGCCAAATTGTTTATCCTTATGTAACGGGTCCTGGCCCCTTTCTGGCTTCTCAGCCCATAATGAACCACTTAGACTTTCCAAAGAAACACCTTGCCCTATGAAGTCACCGTGCCCTTCCCCCTGTGCTTTCCTCTGCCTGTGTGCCCTTCCCCCTCCTTGCACTCCTTACACAGAAATTTGCTAATTAATATTTATTTTTCAGGCTCCCGCACAGTCACCTCTGCCTTAAAACTTTCCTGACACACCACCCCATGTCCCACCCCCCTGGGCAGCGCTGATCATCCCCTTCTCTGCATCATTTCCACACCCTCTACAATCCACTGTTGTGCTGAATGTCTGGGCTGCCGCTGCTTATTCACAGCCTCTCTCCACTGTTCGGGTGTGAGTCAAACCAAAGTAGACACCGTGTTCTGGTCATCCTTGACCTCCACACCTAGCACAGCCCTAGCCCGTATTAGGGGCTTCATTATTGAGTGAATGGATGAAGCAATGAAGGATGAAGGAGGAGGGAAGAAATACTCAGTGGATTCTGTGTCAACTGAAGTCAATTCCTGGAAAATCAAAGGACACCAAGGAGAGAAGAGAGCAGAAGCAGTGTGCAGAAAGACGAAGGAGTGGCAGCCACCCCAGCTGATCCCCAAACGACAGGTGCACAGGACCTGGAGCTGGTAACTGTTGATGAACAGCGAATGTCTAGCTGTCTGGATTAGTTAGGACAGTGGTTCTCAAACATTTTGGACTTTGTTATCAGCAATCCCAAAGTGCTTTTATATATGTGGGTTTTTTCTCTCCATATTTACCATTAGAAATTAAAATGGAGAAAAATTGTTTCTTCATGCATTTGTTTTAAAATAGCAATAATAAAGATGTAAACATAAATATTTTCAGAAAAATTTTATTGAGAAGAGTGACTTTTTTTTTTACTTTTGCAAAGCTCTAATATCTGGCTTAGTAGAAGACAGCTATATTCACGTATCGGCTTCTGTGTTCAGTCTGTTGTGATATCACTCATCATGTAGCCTCTGGAAAACTCAGCTATATACTCATGAGAAAATGAGAATAAAAAAGGCAAATAAAGTGTCAGTACTGTGATGAGTCTAATGAAAGAGTCTCAGAGACACAACCCCCTGCCCCAGGGGCTCTGGAACCACACTTTGAAAACTACTGAATTAAGATACAGTATAGGTCATCTGTTGTTGCAGAGACTAAAATAACAGTGACTGGAATAAGATAAAAATATATTTCTCTCTTGCTTAACTTTCCAGATGTAAGCAGTCCCCATCAGTCATGATGCTCTTTCTGGTTGTTTTGCCATCCCTGGTACACATGGTCCAAAACAACTCCCCAGTACCACCTCTATATTTCAGCCAGCAGGAAGGGGAGGGCACTCCCTGTTCTTTCATGTTCATGTCCAGATACTGTAAGGACTTCCCTGGCAGTCCAGTGGTTAAGACTCCACTCTCCCAAGGCAGGGGGCACGGGTTCGATCCCTGGTCGGAGAACTAAGATCCTGCATGCCGCATGGCACGGTCAAAAAAAACAGAAACAGATGTTGTATGTATCACTTCCCTTCGAATTCCATGGGCCAGAACTTGGACAAAAGCCTATTACTGAACTGCAAAGGAGACTGGGAAATACCTCTAATCTAGTTGACGGTGTGTTCTATGACCGTAGAAGAAGGTGAGAACAGATATGGGGATAAGTCCCAGTCTCTGCTCCGCTGACCTTTCCCCCTAGGCTCAGCTGGGCCCAGGCCCAGAGAGCAGCTTGGACAAGCCAGGGCTCACCTTATTACTGCCCGGAAGGACAGGGAAGCTGGTCCTGGCATAGAGCAGGACATAGAGCAGGACTCACACAGCAAGCCTCACAAAAACAATGGCAACAGAAAACGAGGAGTTCTCAAAGCAGGTAGGCCCACAGATAGGCTGTAAGCAGCTCACATAAAGAGGAGCAGACAGGAGCTGGAGACCAGTCACAATGGAAATGCACTAGTTAAGAAGAAAACTCCCAAGGATCAGCCATAAATGATGCTCTGGTTAGGAAAAAGGCCAAAATCATCAACACAGCTCACAAGGCCTTGCAGGATCCCAACCCTCCCTGCAAAAACCCTATGTCCAGCCACATCTCAAGCCAGTCTCTCCCACATCCTCCACATTTCAGTCATGTTCTACTCATCAATTTGAAAAGTTTGTCTTAGTCATTTTTTAATATATAAATTTATTTACTTATTTTATTTATTTTTGGCTGTGTTGGGTCTTTGTTGCTGCCTGTGGGATTTCCTCTAGTTGCGGTGAGCAGGGACTACTCTTTGTTGCAGTGCACGGGCTTCACATTGAGGTGGCTTCTCCTGTTGCGGAGCACGGGATGTTGGTGCGCAGGCTTCAGTAGTTGTGGCTCGTGGGCTCTAGAGCGCAGGCTCAGTAGTTGTGGCACACGGGCTTAGTTGCTCCGTGTCATGTGGAATCTTCCTGGACCAGAGATCGAACCTGTGACCCCTGCGTTGGCAGGTAGATTCTTTACCACTGCGCCACCAGGGAAGCCTGCCTTAGTCTTTCTTATCTTAGAGTCTTTGCATGTGCTGTTCCATCTCCTGGAACACTCTTTTCCCCACCACCGTCTGGCCCACACGTGCTCATTCTTCAGGTCTGTGGAAAAAAACAAAGCCCAACCAAATGAGAACAAGCAAAAACTATGTATCCAGAGCTTGCTACAGCAAGAGAGCCACTACCTTTTGAGTTTTGACAGTCTCAAAGGCAGGCAGAGGAGTAGGAAAGCTTTATAACAGAAAAAGGGAAGGTTTCAGGTGTGCCCTTATTGGAGGCTGTTGGCAAGGGAAAGCTGTAGGTGGGAAAACTAGAAGTAGGGCATTCTATGTGATTGGTTAGGAGTACAGATTTGACTTTCTCTGGTTGATCCTAAGTTGGAAGTAAGGACAAAAAGTAGGGAAGCTGTTAGTCATTAATCAAGTCCTGGCCATTTGGGGCCAATTGTTATATGAGTTATTGTTTGGCTTCCTGGACTGGTTGTTAGAGAGAGTGGTCTGACTTCCTATAAGTATGACATAGATAGCAGGCTGGCCGTCCAGGCTGGTTACTGTAGATAATAGGCTGGTTTCCTGGGCTGATTGCTGCAGATGATGGGTCAGAGTTCTATTTTACATAGGATTTGACAAAGGTCTATTTGTATATTTAGTCTCTCAGGTCTCAGTTCACAGCATTTCCTCCTGGAAGACTTCCCCAACCCCCAGATCAGGGTAGGTCCACCTGTAATATGTAACTGCAGCTTCCTGAATTTCTCTTTCCTAATTCTCAGCAAACTTGTAATTAGTACTTGCCCAATAGGTTATAATCGCCATGAGGGTAGGGACTATATTTTTTTATTATTCATTTTCTATGCTCAGCACCAAACAAAGGGCTTAGCATAGAGTAGGGGCTCAATAAAAAAGAATTATTACATAGATGGATGGATGGATGCATGGATGCATGGCTAGGAGGATGGTTGAATGGATGTCTGACCTTTGCAGAGCTGAGGGCAATGTTCTGCTGCTTATCAGCTGACAAATTTCCAGAACCTTCTGCAAAGAGTAGCTGAAGACATGAGTTCCATATTGGTTCTGCCCCCTGAGCCATTACGCCATTCAACCAAGCCACCTAACAGTGAAAATAAGGTCCCATTCCTTATTGAGCCACCAAAGGTGTGACATTCAAGTTTAGCTATCAATAATTTTCCAACCATGGGTCCAACCTATCTGGGATCTGACATCTACCTTGGTGTCTCCATCTTAAGCTACATTTCCTCCTAAGCATGGATCACTGACAATATCCTACAAAATACTCCACTGGATCCTGGTGCTACTCATTTAGGAAGGCTACCATAAACCTGCCAGCTGTAACATATCTTGCTGATCTGACCCAATGGTGACCCACAGTGCTCTCTGTATGCGCTGTTTTCTTTTATTTTCCAACCTCTGAAGATTGTCAGAATTCTGCCTGCCTAAGCAATAAATCCATCTTTTCAGGGATCAATTGCAGTGGCTGGCTGCAAAAGCTGGAAATCCAATTAACTGCAAAATAAATAAAAAATGAAAAATACACTGAAGCCGTGGCATAAATCAGCTAGAAAACGTTCTGCACATTAAAATAAACAAGGAGAAATTTCAACTTCATTTGTCTTCTTTTTTTAAACCCCATTATTGATAAATTTAGCCTTGGTTCCAATTTTGTCATAGCCACGATTTGCTCAAGTGTAGATCTGTGGGGATGGCTATCTCTGTTCTAATTATACCCTGCAGGCGCTCTCCGGAGAGGAGCCAACTCGGCTAGGATTACCTTGGTGCCATATGTAAAACTTTAGGCCCTCTCTCCCTTCATCTTTTTGCACCACATGTGTTCTTAAAGGGGCATAAATCTGCTCTAACGTTGCGTGGGAAATATGAGTTATTTTAGCTTTCTGGGACATTTTGAAAAGGACAGAGTTTTCATCAGTTGGCTAAGTGAAAGCCCTTATGCCTCACTGCTACTAGGTCTGCTGGGCTGCAGCTGTGACACACAGAGCCCATGGGCACTGGACAACCTTCTCAATGTGGACAAGTGGGTTGAGTGTCTCATGGCAATTAACCTCCCTCCAGGCTCTAGCCCCAGGCTTCTTGTCAATGTCCTGGAAAGGGGCCCCCCAAGGTACCCAGCAAACTGAGGAAGCCACTTGGAGAAAACAGACCAGCAAAGGCATGGAGGGAAAGGCCACTTGAGTCCCATCTGTAACTGGAACACAGATTTGTTTCCTGCGGATGTTCTGATAGAGGACAATCGAGGGTGCCGATCCCTCTTCACAACGTGTGGCTGGAGTCCAGAGTGGGAGGGCTCTGTCACTGACTCACTGTGTGACTTCAAACAGTCCTGAGCTGCTCTGGATCTGTTTCCTTGTGTGTAAATGAGCAGATTGAAAGAGAGGCTGCCAAGGCCCTTCCAGGTCCCAATGTCTGTGATTCCATATTTGGTGAGTTAAAGCACATGTTTTATTCAAGGAAGATAAGAGTATTCTTACTTTGATGAACTATAAACTAGCTCTTCTATCCTTCCCTTTTCCTTGATACCCTGCTGTGTCATCACTGAATTTGCCATTTCTGAATTCTAAGCATTATACAGACAACAGGTGTTTGTCAGTGATGTCCCCATGGAAAAGAGGAAAACCAAAAGCCGACTGTTTCTCAACATTTCTTATCAGAAAAACAAATGACTCAGCATTGCTCAAAACACACACACACACACACACACACACACACACACACACACACACACACACACACACTTTCACTTCACCCTACCTCCAAATGCTCCTTGGTTAAAACCAATGATATCAACAAATGTGAGAAGAAACCTCTGCCATCCTTCAAAATGCACCCATGTGAACAGTTTTCTATTCAAATCACAAATTTTCTGTTATCCTTAGCTGGTTATTGATTTGGTTTTACTAAAAAATATTGCCTTATTTTCTAAACTTATTTAGAAAATTCTATTTACCCAAAAACAAAACCAAAAGAAAATGAATAGGTTGATGGGAAGCCATAACCATTGGAAACACAGTCATTACTACCTAGAGGTATTTCCACTGTCGTAAACTAAATTTGCTGCCGTAGTAAACACAAAACACACAGGACCGGGGGTCTCTCCTTAACTGTAGCTGGAGAGATCAAAGTTATGCAAGGAAATTCCTAGAAACAAGTCTCAATATAACAGAGACATAAATTTACCCTCTTATCGTCAATCCTGATAGCTCTATTATTTTTTCCTTAACACTAACTCTAGGCTAGGCACTGTGTTTGGCACAAGGCAAACAGCCAAAGCCTGCCTTCTTGAAGTTTACAGAGGGTGATACATATATCCAGGAACAAGGAAACAATGGGTTAACTTCATGCAAAGCAATCAGTTATTTAGCATAGTGTAGTCAGTAGTTTTGTTAACCTATGACTGCATTTTTCTATTTTCATCTATTGGTGTTGCCATCAAGAAGGCAGCAGGAGGGACTTTCCTGGTGGCGCAGTGGTTAAGAATCTGCCTGCAAATGCAGGGGACACAGGTTCAAGTCCTGGTCCAGGAAGATCCCACATGCCGCGGAGCAACTAAGCCCATAAGCCACAACTACTGAGCCTGTGCTCTGGAGCCCACGAGCCACAAGTACTGAGCCCACACACCTAGAGCCTGGGTTTTACAACAAGAGAAGCCACCGCAATGAGAAGCCCACGCACCACAACGAAGAGTAGCCCCCTCTCGCTGCAACTAGAGAAAGCCCACGCAACAACGAAGACCCAACACAGCCAAAAATAAATAATAAATAAATTTATTTAAAAAAAAAAAGGAAGAAGGCAGCAGGAGCCTAAGGCTCAAGATCTTTCCAATCCCTCTCTCTTCTCCAAGGCAGGTAGTTACAAGTACCAAATAAGTTTCTATTCTCACTGTGGAGTTTTTTGGTTTAAAACTGTTTATTGGGGGCTTCCCTGGTGGCACAGTGGTTGAGAGTCCGCCTGCCGATACAGGGGACACGGGTTCGTACCCCGGTCCAGGAAGATCCCACATGCCGCGGAATGGCTGGGCCTGTGAGCCATGGCCGCTGAGCCTGCGCGTCCTGAGCCTGTGCTCCACAACGGGAGAGGCCACAACAGTGAGAGGCCCGCGTACCACCACCAAAAAAAAAAACTGTTTACTGATCAATAAAAAAGTAGAAAATCAAAAAGTCATTGTCTGGGGGAATTGTACTCGTAATTTTACAGCCGGCTAGATAGTAAGGAGAGATTACAAATGTTAGTAGGCGGGAGACCCAGCTCCTGCTGAAAACAAGTCAATTCTGACAAAAATCCAACCACCATTACTGACCTTGGAGAGCACTGCACAAGGTCAGTGGCAGAATGAATATGATTATATTGGTCCTGATCCCAGTCTGTTTACCAGCTCTAAAAAAAAGTGGACAGACATCATATGTACTCCCATATGCTTAAAAGTAATAAACACTGTAAATAACAGACTCGAGTCCTCAAAAGAATGCAAAAGAAAATGCACATAGGATTTAGAACAACATTTTTAAATAGATTTTTAATTTAATTTTTAAAATAGGACTGTCACTGGGACATATTGTTGCCACCGTAACTATTTATATTAATAACTCTGACTCACCCAGCAAGTCTTCGTAAGCTCAGAGAGTCTACTGGCAGTGTTCATTCATTCTTTCAGTCATCCTTCCTCCCATCTGCTCAAAACGAGGACTGCTGGGAGCATGAGTATCTGGAACTTCCAGAGCAGTCCCTTTGCCCTTGTCCTTAAATCTAACAATGACCTTCACCTTGATTCCTCCAAGGAGAACGTTCATTCCAATCTACTCAGTACCTTTCCTTCCACCTACTTGCCTTATTTCTCCTTAAACCTCTCTGTGTCCATACCCCAGATCTCCCTAAAATAACTGGGCTCAAATGTTTCCAATACCCTCTTCTGTCTGTTTGTATCCTCACCCACTTCTCTTGCCTCCATGGCTTCCACTAGTCACCATTTTAATTCTATTATATCCACCTTCAACTCCTCTGTTGCCTACTGAATGAAGCCCCAGACTTGATCTCTTCTGTCAGCTTTCCTTACTCTATAGCAGACAGATTACATGAATTATCGTAAATATCATCAGGCACAAGTGCCTTCCCAGAGAGGCAGCACGCTCTGGGTCTAAACAGTCATCCAGGGCCTTCCCTGGTGGCCCAGTGGGTAAGACTCTGCGATCCCAATGCAGGGGACCAGGGTTCAATCCCTGGTCAGGGAACTAGATCCCACATGCTTCAGTGAAGATCCCACATGCCATAACAAAGACCTGGTGCAGCCAAATTAAATAAATAAATAAATAGTCATCCAACCATAAGTTTTAGTTATAACGATCCCTGGAGGATGGCAATGGGATAAGTGAAGGGCCACCTGTGTGGATTGTCTCAACAGGCAGGGTTCCCACCTATTCCCAGGTGAGCTATCATCTTCACATTTATGGCAAGGCTCTTGGTCTTCAGTCCTGAAACCCAAAAGGTAGGTATCACCTCTCGGCTCTGATAACATTCCATCAGGAATAGCCGGCTAAAGAGATAGGGTATAGTCATGATCATTATCCAACATCTCAGCTTATCATTTTCCAGGAAAGATCAGCTCTTGATGGAGTGGCACCCTGGACAGATAGGGAGGAAAGGAAGAGGAGAGGCTCCCAGCACAAGGCCCTGTCTATGGCGGCCAGGCCAAGATAGGCAGCATGATGGAGAGTCCTAGCAGGCAAGTGGAGCTTAAGGACACACCATACTTCCAGTAACAGGCATTGAAGAATTGAAGAAGAAGAGAAAGATGAGAGGGTCATTACAGAGGCAAGTTCTCCACTTTTTTCTTTGGTCAAAGGGAGCCTGGGGTGTGTTCTGGGAGGGCAGCAAGCCACAGAAGTGGGGACCAAATACCTTCCTCTCCTCCTGTCTCACCAGGGAGACAGGCTGTCCCATCAGGGGGAAGAGCGAGCTAACTGAGGGTTCTCCTTACTGTCTTTGGGCGTCATGGACCCTGATATCAAGAGCTCGAGGGCAGCTTTGACTCCACATCTAGAATCCATGGAGGTGAGGACTTCAGCTTGAGCCTGAAGATTCAGATATGAGGGGTCTCTTCATGTGGAGAACTAAGGACCCTCTAAAGCAAGTCCTATCCTAGCGATTGTCATACTGAGTGAAGTAAGTCAGACAGAGAAAGACATATCAGATGCTATTGCTTATGTGTGGAATCTAAAAAAATTTACTTACAAAACAGAAGTAGAGTCACAGATGTAGAAAACAAACTCATGGTTACCAGGGGTAAGAGGGGGTAGGGATAAATTGGGAGATTGAGATTGACATATACACCCTACTATGTACAAAATAGATAACTAATGAGAACCTACTGTATAGCACAGGGAACTCTACTCAGTACTCTGTAATGGCCTATATGGGAAAAGAATCTAAAATAAAGAGTGGTTATATGTATGTGTATAACATTCACTTTTCTGTATACCTGAAACTAACTCAACACTGTAAATCAACTATACTCCAATAAAAATTTTTTAAAAATCAATATAAACATTAATGTAAACTATAATTAAGGATGATAAAAAATGAAATAAAGTAAGTCTTACCTGAGAAAAGAGAGAAAGGAGGTACAGAAGTTTGGTTCAAGCATAATGGACTGTAACCAGAGATGACACTCTCAGTCATCCTTAGCTCCAGGCCCGGCGACTTACACCAAGACCTAGAGCGGCAGTGACAAGAGTCAGCAACCTATGAGTCAGAGCTGGGGAGAGAAAGTGGTGAAAGTATCAAATACCCATGTACCAGTCATACCTGAGATTCCCCCAGGAGCTCCCAGAGCCATTGGCAGGACTGTGGCAGGGACCTGGAGCAGAGAATACTGACTGGTGGGGACAAGAAACATGGGTGGGAGCTGCCAGCCAAAGATACATCCTTGCAAAGGGCCCCAAGTTTTCAGCCCAATACGTCTCTTCGCTCAGACTTTGGAGACAGCCCTGGTTGGGAATGTGGAGAATGGGTGTCAGAACATCCTCCAGGGAAGGAAGATTGTGATATATGAGTTATCCTCACACACACAGGTACTCACGTCACATCCCTAACCCCACAGATATAGCAAAAGATGACATCACTCACATCCTGGTATCTTTAGCTACAGCTACTGTTGATGGACTCTGGTCAAAGAACAAAAAGGGCAGAGAGGCCTGATGAGGAGATGGAAAGACCCATATGACTGAGTTGATGTGACGTGGTTAATTAAGGAAGACACCATACATCAAATTCCATCAGAATCTTTATCATTTTCCATGCAATTTGGGCCTGAATGTCTTAAGCTCTGGGCTGAAGTCAGGAGTACAGCTCTTTATCTTCCTCTGAAAGATGGCAAGGTCACCTTGTGCCTGCCAGTAAACTTCATTGACTCTCCATAACTCCAACTGCAATAAGAAGAAACTAATACCTGTGAATTATAGAGAGGTTTTAAAGGCTGACAGCATTTTCCAAATTATTTAGGGGTTAGAAGAGGAGATATTTTCTGAATCCAGAGTATTATTACAGCAGAATTGAGGCTTTTTAGAGCTGGAAGTGTTCCTTCCATTTTACAGATCCTAGGATACTGAGGCTCAGAGCAAGAAAGTGACTTCTCTGAGATCACACAGTCTGTCAGTGACAGTCTGAGAATAAGGAGCTGAATCTCCTTATTCAGCATCTGAATAAGGATGCATGTCTCCTGGATCCAGCTGGGGCATGCAGATTGACCTGCTGGATTTTTTGACAATGAACAAACACACAAACAACAAATATGAACCATTTACTATGCCCAAAGAATGCAGCTCTCCAGAAAAAAAGCATCTTCTTAGAAGCCTTTCAACATTGATTTTCCAAACCCTTCTGCCACTGAAACTTCTTCAGGCAGGCCCACATCATTTTTTTGGTCTTTTTTTCCAAAGGAATAACAAGTTCTTTCTTCCAGTTTCTACTTAATAATGCTGCCGTAGTGAACTTTTTCCTTCCCTCATTAAAGCAGCCCTGGATTGGGTCAGAGGAAAGCTGATTTGAGGTCTCCGCCTTTGTAACCAAACCCTGGTTTTTTTTGTTTGTTTGTTTTTGTGGTACGGAGGCCTCTCACTGTTGTGGCCTCTCCTGTTGCGGAGCACAGGCTCCAGACGCGCAGGCCCAGCCGCTCTGCGGCATGTGGGATCTTCCCGAACCGGGGCACGAACCCGTGTTCCCTGCATCGGCAGGAGGACTCTCAACCACTGCGCCACCAGGGAAGCCCCCAAGCCCTGGCCTTTAACTGGGATCTCCTCGGCAGCATCCCTGTTGCCCGTAGCAGGAAGACATCTTCCACTGGGTTATGAATTCTGATTTTTTTACCTTAAGTCTTGAGCACTCCCTACAAATAAAATTTTAATATAATTGGTTTCGGTGCACGTAGGAGCCTTTTAATTACCCTCTGAAAGATGCTTAGGCAACAGCTTGCTATTATGTTAAACAGTGTCAGCATCTGTACTGTAAATACAAACTTTGCACACCCATATTTGCCTTTCACTGTTTTTTCTCTAAGGAGCCTTCTTTGGGAGTACAGCTTCAATCCAATGGACTGAGTGGACATCATTCCCTTTGGAACACCATCTTTTCTTCTCCTGACTCCCCTCAAAGCTGGATCCTGGCCATTTCAGACACCTTCATAAAACCATGGGGCACCTTGTGATAATTCAGGAGCCGATTACAAAGCGACAGTCTCCCCAGGCAGAGCGTCCTCTCCTCTGCAGCTCATGCCTGGCCATTTCACTGCTCATTAGCCCCTTTTCCAGAGAGTGAGCAGGGAAAACAAAAAGAGATGAAATTCAAACCCATCCATTTGCTTCCTATTAGCTGCTCTAGTTAAAAGTTTAGTGCAGGAGCAGGCTGAAATGATTAATTAATATAAAGTTTGAGGATTGTATCTGCAGCTCATTTGTTTAAGCTTGTCCTTCCTCTTGGAATCATCTATAGTACAAAATGTACTGGCTGCAGGACCAGGCTAAGAAAGTTACTATGATCATTTTGGCCCCAGGAAAGATAATCATGGCAAGCAACTGAGGGAAAACTGACATCAGACTTTCTAAAGCATCCAAAACTTTATGTTATCTCATATAAACTTTTAGAGTTTTTTTAAATTAAATTGTAAAATAAACTATCCCATGGCTAGTAAAAACCAAAATAACTGCTTCCCTCTTTGTCTATTCCACTTACAGAAACCCAACTGCAGAGAAAGTCATACTTATAGAAATAATAAATCTTAATAATGCTATCAGGAAAACTGACTTTTAACGACAACGAATTTACACAAGACACTAAGCAAACATTGCAGCAAGCTAATCCAGGCTGTTAAATAAACAATTAAAAGTAATCATGCAAGATAAACCCCTCAGAGAGCAGAAAGATTTTCAAGAGGAATATTTACCTGTGGATAGAGAAAAATGTATATTCAATTTAAAGAAATAGGCTATATCTTCCTCTAGACAAAAAGATTGTTATCTCACACGTTAATATGTGTTGATTTATTCTGAACATTATTTGAATATTTCATCAGAAAATTATTTTCCCTCTAAGCACATGGGTTTTTTCTATTATATCCATGTGTATACCTAAGGCTGAAAGCTTTTACAGAAGGAATACATCTCTAATCTTTGCAAGACATGATAGAATATATAAGTTACTGAAATTCACTTTATTATCAAATTTACAAGCATATACCCAAGACATGCAATGAGGTGTCTCTACACATATGATACAGACTCTACTTCCTGAGTCATTTTAACCAAAACTCAAGGACAAATCACTCATAAAGCATAGAGAAATTGAGAGACTGAGCTGTTATAGAAGGCAGCTGGGGACTTCCCTGGCAGACCAGTGGTTAAGACTCCATGCTCCCGATGCAGGTGGTGCAGGTTCGAACCCTGGTTGGGGAATTAAGATCCCACATGCCATGCTGTGTGGCCAAAAAATTAAAAGGAAAAAAAAAAAGGCAGCTGGGTTATAGCCCTGCCTTGTCACCACCAACTGTGGAACCTTGGACCAGCCCCTTCCCTCCCTGGGCCTCTGCAAGAAATGGTCTCAACATGTCCTCTAACTCTAAAGTTTTGTGGTCTGTGAGATAGAGGATCACGCAAGATCAGAAGAAAGCCCAGCCAAGTTAGAGAAGTGCACATTCAAAGTTCAGCTGAGGATAGGAATGATCCTACATGACAGATCCAGGGCTGGAAACCTCTAATTAACTGGAGGTGATGAGGGTGGGTGTGGAGAGGGCATGCTCAGCCCCGAGACTGCAGCTCAGTACTGCTGTTTTAGGAATTTCATTATTTCACCTAGATATCATCAGGCTCTAAAAACTCTTTTGTAAGGTAGGGAAAGGATTTGGAAGCCATAATGCTCATCTATTAACCTACAACTGAGGATAGATATTTATAGAAACTGAAATACTCCCCCTAGCTATTCAGAGTAACTGTTCCTGTCATGAGGTAACTAGAGCCCTCAACCAGTCATACAAACATTGCCCAACAAGTACAGAATTAGTTAGAGCTGAGCTGGTGCTGAGAGAGGAAGGCATAGCATATAAAAACCTCTAAGGTCAAATTAAAGAACGTGTTCTTAGCCAAGGCTCTCAGACCTGGGCCTGGGCTTCAAGGGATCTGTGACCTTCCCAAAACAGTCAGCAAAACTACATAATGAATATGGCCTTCTGCATTTTCCTAAGAAGAGTGTCCATAGCATTCATCAGCTTCTCAAAGAGGTCTGTGATCTCTAAAGGTTCGTGAACTATTGGGATATACGGAAGAATAGACTCAAAATAAACAGGGAGGAGACTGAGGCAGCTCTGAAGAGTCTGAAATCAGAGCCAGCTCTGAGGATTCTCTAAGAAAGGTCAAGTTTGGAAGGAAGAGCCAAGCAGAGGCTTGGTCCAGGCCAAATGGGATGCTATAGCACCATCTCCAGGGATCCCTGAAAGGGTCAGGTCCACGGGTCGGACACAATGACTCAGTGGCCACCACAAGAGACTTCACTCACATGTGAGGCTGTAAGGCAAGTAGGTCACCAGGGCTCCTGTAAATCCCGCTGAACAGTGAAGACAATTCTACAGGATTACTCACAAACAGATGGAAGGCATCAGACTGATTCCCATTCACCCCAGCTTCAGTCTAGCTCATGCTCACCTCCTCTGATTGAGCACTGCCCCTCTATCCCATGTTTTCCTTTTTTTCCAAAATCCACCCCTGATTTCTCTATGGGCAAAAGGGACACCATGGGAAGAGAAAATAGGTTTGGCCCCAGGAGGCCAGTGGGAACACATGAGTAGTACCTCTTACAAGAGCTTTTATCAGGGTAGATGGTGGACACTTTGGGCCAAGGTGCCATTCAAATGTAAAGTTGAATTACTTCACTCAGTATGACAATCTCTAGGTCCATCCATGTTGCTGCAAATGGCATTATATCATATGATATCGCTTATATGTGGAATCTAAAAAAAATGGCACAAATGAATGTATTTACAAAACAGAAATAGAGTCACAGATGTAAAAAACAAACTTATGGTTACCAGGGGGAAGAGGGGGAGGGATAAACTGGGAGATTGGGATTGACATACACACACCACTATATATAAAATAGAGAACTAATAAGAACCTACTGTATAGCACAGGGAACTCAACTCAATACTCTGTAATGACCTATACGGGAAAAGAATCTAAAAAAGAGTGAATCTATGTATATGTATAACTGATTCATTTTGCGGTACACCTGAAACTAACACAGCATTGTAAGTCAACTATACTCCAATAAAAATTTTTTTAAATGTAAAGTTGAATTAATTAAAATGAAAAACAATTTAAAATTAACTCCTTTAATAACACTAGCTGCATTTAAAATGCTCAGTAGCCACATAAGTTTAGTGGCTACTTTTTGGACAATTCAACTATAGAATATTTCTACCATCACAGAAAGTTTTTCTCTAATCCAGTACCAAACTCTGTGACACAAACAGTAATTACAACAGTGATTTAGAGAACAGTAGAGCCTACAGTGAACAGAAATGGGCTCACTGTAAAGGGCTTCAGGGAGGGAATGGGACTTACGCTGAGCCTCAGAGGGTGAGATGAAAGCATGAGAAGGGGCTTTTCATCCGGAAGCCATAGTAAGAACGAAGGCGAGGAGAAGAAACAGGCACAGGCCTAGCTAGAGCCAGGTGCAAGTTCACGATGAACAAATACAGCAGGAATGAATGGATGAATGGCAGGAAACAAGATAAGTAGGCAGGCTGGAGACAGATTGCACAGGCGTTTCAATACCAGGCACTGTAATTTAGGCATGACCATAATAGCTCCTAACACTGGCCACCACTTATTTAATGCTTATTGTGTTTCAAGCTTTGTACTATGAGATTTACATAAATTATTAAATTTACTCCTCACAGCACCAAGAGGTAAGTGCTATGAACTCTATGATGAGAATGGCAAAAGCAATGACTGGAGAGTTTAGGTAACTAGTACCCGAGATCACGCAGCTTGGAAATGGTGGGCTACAATTCAAACAATATGGCTGTTGTGGCCAGTGCTTCCACCTTACACTTTCCTGCGCCCTGACTGGCTTCCAAACAGCTTTCTTTTTAATTAAAAAGGGCCTTTCGGACTTCCCTGGTGGTGCAGTGGTTAAGAATCCGCCTGCCAATGCAGGGGACACAGGTTCGATCCTGGTCCGGGAAGCTCCCATATGCCATGGAGCAACTAATACTGTGTGCCACAACTACTGAGCCTGCGCTCTAGAGCCCGCCAGCCACAACTACTGAGCCCGAGTGCTACAACTACTGAGCCCGCACGCCTAGAGTCCATGCTCTGCAACAAGAGAAGCCACCACAATGAGAAGCCCGCGCACTGCAACGAAGAGTAGCCCTCGCTCGTTGCAACTAGAGAAAGCCCGCGCAACAAGGACCCAACACAGCCAAAAATAAATAAATAAAATTAAAAAAAAAAAAAAAAAAAAAGAAGGGCTTTTGCCTCCACCCTTTGCACTGTATATCAACGGTTTCTAAGGCATCTCTTCTGGAAGTCCCTTTACTTTTTCTAACACTTAGGGGAAAATACTTTCTTAACGGAGCCCCAGTCCTTAGTAGTTTAGACTGTGTGGCATCAGCAAGGACAGGAACATGGTGGAAGGGATTTGGAAAATAGCACAGATTGGGCCAATTATGAAGATAAGAGACATCTAGAAGAAGAGGCTGGTGTATTCAAGGCCTCACCAACTTTTCAATTGATCTCTAGGCCACAAGTCATCTCCCTGACTTCAGAGCCCCACACACCCATCAGGTGCAGGGCAGGATTCCTGGCTCCATGGGCTCCTGGCCCCTTCATGGCCCCTGTCATCATCTCTCCTTCCTCCAAGGAACTTGTTGGCTACCTTCTTTTGCAGGTTTGGGTTTCGGAGTTTGCACGTATGGACCTTCCCTCTTATAACCATGACTACAATCTGAGCTGGCTGCTCCTGGGCCGACCCAGCCTTGGACTGTGACCATAAATTGGAACAAAAGGCTTCCCACGGGAGAAAGATGTTAACATGCTTTTCCATGCCTCTGTGCTTTTTCTATAGAAATAGAATACTTTATTATGTTAACAAAGCGTGACAATTCATCTCAAATTATTATAGATAAAAATTGATTACAGCGTTTAGAGCGAGATTAAAGAAATACATATACCTCATTGCTACTTTTAACAGCAATCATTCACTGCTTAATCTAATCTTGGCACTTGCCCAAAACTTCATCTAGAATTCAACCTGTGTCTTTCCTGAGAGTTTAAATCCTGTTTAGGGTTGGTACTTGGTTTTTTTTTTTCTTCAGGGCGTTAGAGATTTGGGCACCAGTAAATATTTCACGTGGTTTCTCTCCAGCTTTCCACAATCTTAGCTGCCTTCATACAGCTTCTCAATGAGGTGGTGCCCTGCTATGTTCTAACATCCTAATTAACAGTCTTGCTGTCTAATTATTCTGCTTTTCTGTGTGAGAGACTGATCTTCTACTCCACACCATTTGCCAACAGCCAGAAAGAGAAAGTGGTTAGATTCATGCCACATACCCATGGTGTGGAGCATACACACACACACACACACACACGAGTAGTTTTTTTTTTTCATCTTGTGAGAAGGGTATGATTTCACACAAAGAGGAAGTCCTTCTTCAACCAGCCCTTCTGTCCATGAGAGTCAAATGTTCGTTTTCTTACTTGCTTGTTTAATAAGGGCTAAAGACCTCCAATTCATTCACAATCCTTGTTCTATCTAAACCATATTTAAGCAGAATATAATATTTTAAAACCAAGATGGAGATGTTTTTCTTTAATATCTTGTTTTAGTAGGTTGTCAGGTATAAGGGTAAAACATCCTATTTCTATATACAAAAATAGAATTCAAATTTGTACATCATGAGAATCAGTTCCTTCTGAGTTCTATAAAGAAAGGTGCTCTTATAACAGAAACAGAATCACAGGGTGTGCCAAATTCTGACTGACAAGTGAAGGGCTGGAGGTGGGAAATCATCATCTTGCAACCACCAGAGCAAAGATTGGTCCAAGCAAGAATCATCAATGGTTGCTAAATCTGGATGGAATTGTTGATGAGGAACAGAATGTCTTCATGGTCTTAAAGGGTCTCCTGAGAGGTGGATGGGGAACAAAATTAGCATCACCAGTGAAAGGCAGCTGGATGTTGTGTGCCTCCAGATGTGATGCTATCTGAAGATTATGCCTGTATTATAACCTGAAGCTGACCATCAAGAAACATCAGACAAAGTAAAAATGAAGAACATTCTGTATACATATATTAAAAATGACTGAATTCTTCAAAAAGACCAATGTCTTCAAAAACAAAGAAAGGCTATAGAAATGTTCCAGATAAAGAGACTAAAAACATAACAACTAATTGGAATGCTAGAGCCGTGGGGAGAAAATGCCACAAGGGACATTACTGTGTCAACTGAAAAAATCGAAATATAGTAGGTAGATTAGATCAAAGTATTGTATCAATGTTAAATGTCATGAAATTGATAACTGTATTGTGGTTACGAGGCTATTCTTAGTCTTAGGAAATACACACTGAGGTATACCACCTTCATTCAAATTGTTCAGAAAAGAAATTATGTCTGTGTATTTACGTGTTAGAGAGCACATCCGCGCTCACAAGCGATAAAGCAAATCCAGCAAAATGTTAAGATACGTGAATATGGGGAAAGAGTATATGGGTGTTCTGTGTTCACCCCTTATTCTTGCAACTTTACTATGAGTTTTAAATTATTTCAAATAAAAAGTTAACAACCACACACACACACACACACACACACACACACACACACACATGAAAATCTTGTGAGGGAATACTCAAGGAGAGAAAGAGGACAAACCATCTCCATCCTTAACGTTCTCCCAGGGAGGACCACTGTCTTCACTTACCCCATCCCCCTCCCTCCTCTAGGAGAGATGACCACTGTCACCACAACTGTTCTGGTGGCAGTTTACTCTTCCTACCAATCTTGGCTTAGATTTTAATAAGTATCTTTTTTATCTTGGTCTAGCTGAGACAAAAGTGAAAATGTTTTTTGAATTTTTGTCTTCAAAAATATTCTATGGAAAAAGAAAAAGAGTAGAAAACACAAGTACAAACACAAGTGAGGTTACAAGCAGATTTCTCATCTTTAAATTACGAAACACTTGTCAAAAGTTTGATGTCATCATTTACTACACTCACCTAAATTCACCTCAGCTCTAACATGTTTGACTTGCCCAGAGTTTATGTGCCTTCATCTATTTTTCTCAACTAAGTCTGAGCCCAGATTCACTAGTGACCATTTGACCTTTGTGGCCAGTGTCATCAGCCCAGAATTCTCTGCCTCATATAAATGACCACTCTTTCCATAACAGCTGGTTTATGTGATCAAAAATGAGGTATAGCACCTCACTCCCTGCCCTCAAGAGCTAAATAATTATCTTAACGTCCTAATGTAAGGTGATGGGAGTTTTGCCCTAACTCGTGAATTGTGCGAGAATGAACTATTGTTCTGTTTGATTGATCGTGGCTTGATTGTGATGAGGTGAATTTGAAAATTATTTAATGCTGCTTACAGTGCCTAATAAAAATCTTTATTCTTTTAGTTCAAAAAAAAGTCAGTGTGCTATTGAACCAATAAGTTCCCATTTACAGTCTACTGAGGGGTCTGCAATCCTAAGCACATTGGAAGAACAGAGATGATGGACAAACTCAGGACCCAGTGACCCTCGCCAAGTCAGGTCCCATCTCAAGCCACTTGTCCAGGTGCTCCTAAACACACATTCAAGGGCTCATCCCCTGCCCCATTACCACTGCCACACCCCCACTACCACCCACACCTACCCCTTCACCTCTACTGTCAAGGGTGCAGAAAAAATGGAAAGATCTTTAGCCATGCAATACCAATGCATATGACCAGAGAGGGGAACCATTCGATCCCAGGCCTCCTCAGTCCAGATGTCTCTTTCTCAGATCCCAATTTAACATTGTTCTCAACCCTAGTCCCCTTAAGTCTGGCTTTCCAAGTAGTCTATTTTTTGTCTTTCTAAGTTGAATTTATATTAGAGTAAGTCCCCTGCATATGAACGAGTTCCATTCCAAGAGTGCTTTCGTGAGTCCAATTTGTTCGTAAGTCCAACTAAGTTAGCCTAGGTACCCAACTAACACAATCAGCTATATAGTACTGTACTATAATAGGTTTATAACACTTTTCACACAAATAATACATAAAAAACAAACACAAAAAATTTAAAAAAACATTTTTAATCTTACATTACAGTACGTTGAAAAGTACAGTAGTGCAGTACAAAAGCTGTCATACAGGGGCTGGCATCGAGTGAACTGGCAGGAAGAGTTACTGACTGGAGGAGGGAGAGGAGGTGGGAGGTGGTAGAGCTGAAGGATCGTCAGCCATAGGAGACAGAGGACAAGATGCAATTTCACTCACGCCTGACGTTGATGGCACAGGTTCTGGTTCCTTGCTGGATTCAATTCTATCTACCTTCTTGAAAAAACGATCCAGTGATGTCTGGGTAGTAGCTCTTTTTTTTCTCGTCATAGATGACACGGTAGCACTGGATTGCATTCTGCACGACTGCTGCTACCTTTGTGTACCATTCTATGTTTGGGTCCTGTGCCTCAAAAACTAACAGTGCCTCCTCAAATAAAGAAAATCCCCTTGCCATTTCTTGCGTCGTGAATCTCTTCAGTTCTTCAGTTACTTCTTCCTCTTGTCTCTCTTCATCTTTCTCTGCGTCTCCAATTCCATCAGGTCTTCATTAGTAAGCAGCTCATGTTGCACAGCAAGTTCCATCGTTATCGCTTGGCACTTCTTAGCAGTAGCAGCTACCTCACTGCTGCTTTTACTCTTGCTTCCGAACATCCTGGGCTTGAAATAAAGATGCCATACTACTGTACCTCTATACAGTACTGTACAGTAAAGTACACAAAAGCACAACCACTTGTAGAGGATGCATGCACGTAACAATGTACACCAGACACGTGAACTAACTTACGTGATTGGACATGCAAACGCACATTTGTGTCTTTGAAAGTTTGCAACTTGAAGGTTCGTATGTAAGGTACTTACTGTAGTTATGGTAGGATAAATTGCTTTAGCAAATGTATTCACGAATGTAATAGCTCAAATCACATAACAATCCAAGGCAAGAATTTCTGAGTCAGCAGGAAGCTCTTCATCACATAATGACTCAGGGAATCCAGGCCCCTTCCAGTTTGTGGCTACACCATCCTCTAGAGCCCCATCATTCTCTGCAACCTCTGCATCCAGCTGGTGTAAAGGGAAAGAACCTAGAGAAGTTTCACCTGCCTCTTAAAGGCCACAGCTTAGAAGTGGTTCACATCACTTCCACTCATATTCCACTGCTGAGAACTGATCACATGGCCCAAACTACTGCAAGAGGGTATGGGAATTGCAGTCCCTGTCTGGGCAGCTTCCTATTACCCAGTTGTAGACGAAAGATTTTTTGGGCAGCCTGCAGACCTGGCCATGGACCTTAAACAAAGAAAATGGGAAGGTTTGATTAATGGAAATCACATTGGAAAACAAAGAAGGACTCTGAAAGTTTATTTCAATTACTTTTTTCTTTTGAATTATTCTAATGTTTGTCTGTTTATTTATTTCCAAGGAAATCTATGCCTTAGAATTATGTTCATACAATTATTTGTATTCTTTATTCTTAATTTTTTAAGATATTTATTTATTTATTTAATTGCACCAGGTCTTAGTTGCAGTTCGCAGACTCCTTAGTTGCGGCTCCAGGGCTCCTTAGTTGCAGCTCGTCAACTCCTTAGTGCGGCAGGCAGACTCCTCAGTTGCAGCACACAGGCTCCTTAGTTGTAGCATGTAAACTCGTAGTTGTGGCATGCATGTGGGATTCAGTTCCCTGAGCAGAGATCAAACCCGGGTCCCCTGCATTGGGAGTGCAGAGTCTAATCTGCTGCACCACCAGGGAAGTCCCTATTCTTAATTTTTTTGCTAAAAGTTTTGAGGCAGGTACTAGATTCATTGGGGAAGAAAGAATGGTATTGATTTTTGTTCAAGGTCAATGCAAATATTGTAGGGAAAAATGCATTCTCAGGCAAAAGATCAGAAATTTGGGGAAGTCTGGTTTTCCCATGACTACCTCTCCAACATCATTTTCCACACACCTTCCCCTCATGTGTCACACTCTAGCCTCACTGCCTTACTTACTCTTCCTAGAAGAATCCAAGCACACTCTCACGCCATGACATTTGCATTTTCTCTTTCCCTGCCTGGAACACTTCTTCCAGCTATTTACATGTCTTGCCTCCTTATGTAATTCAGGTCACTGAAAAAATGTGGCCAATTTGGAGAGGGATTCCCTGACTTTCCTACTCAATATAAAATAGCATTCGTTCCCCAGCCGTCACATCACTTCTATCCTTCCACTCTGCTTTTTCTTCATGCTTATCACTACTGCAATATACTATATATTTATTCATTTATTTTGCTTATGCTCATCTTCCTCACTAGCAGGTAAGCTACATGTAGGCAAGATCTTTGCTTTATTTGTTGCTGTATCACCAGGAACTTAGACATGCTTGGCAAAAAGTAGATGTTCTGAAAGTATTTATTGGAGGAATAAATGTACTTGATCAGGTATGAGCAAAGCCACAAAAATAAATACTGTTCAAACCACATCAATATTCAAAAGTTCCCACAAAAAAAAGAGCTCTTTTGTTGTTCTAGTTTTTTTTTTATTTACCATATTTTAAACGGGTGACAACTGGATACCCACATGCAAAAGAATGAAGTTGGACCCCTTCCTTACACCATACACAAAAATTAACTCCAAATTGATCATAGACATAAATGTAAGAGCTAAAACTATAAAATTCTTAGAAGAAAACACAGAAATAAATCTTCATGACATTGGATTAGGCTGTGAATGCTTTCTTACATATGACACCAAAAGCATAAGTGATAAAAGACAAAACGGATACACTGGACATCATCAAAAATTTTAAAAACCCTTGTTCTTCCAAAGGCATCATTAGGACAATGAAAAGACAACACACACATAGGGTGAGAAATGTTTTTGAGTCGTATCTCTGATAAAGGATTTTATATATTATAGAATATAAAGAACTTTTACAACTCAACAATAAAAAGATTAATAACCTAATTTAAAATGGACAAAGGATCAGAATAGACATATCTCCAAAGAAGTTACACAAATAGCTGATAAGCACATGAAAAGATGCTCAACATCATTAGCCATCATGAAAATACACATGAAAATAACATAAGCTACCACTTAAGGCCCACTAGAATGGCTTTAATCAAAAGACAAGAGTTGGGCTTCCCTGGTGGCCCAGTGGTTGAGAGTCCTCCTGCCAATGCAGGGGACACGGATTTGTGCCCCGGTCCAGGAAGATCCCACATGCCGCGGAGCAGCTAGGCCCGTGAGCCATGGCCGCTGAGCCTGCGCGTCCGGAGACTGTGCTCTGCAACGGGAGAGGCCACAACAGTGAGAGCCCCGCGTACCGCAAAAAAAAAAGACAAGAGTTGGTGAGGATGTGGAGAAATTGAACCCTCACTGCTGATGGGAATGTAAAATGTAAAATTTCAGCCACTTTGGAAAACAATTTGGCAATTCCTCAGAATGCTAAATATAGGGTTATCATATAACCCAGCAAATCCATTCCTAAGTATATACCCAAGAAGGATAAAATTATTTATCCACACAAAAATTTGTACATGAATGTTCATAGCGGCATTAATCATAATAGCCAAAAAGTAGAAACAACCCAAATGTCCATCAGCTAATGAATGGATAAATCAAATGTGGTATACACACATACAATTAAATATTATTAGGCAATATAAAGAAATGGAGTACTGGTACATGCTACAACACGGATGAACTTTGAATACATCACGCTAAGTGAAAGAAGCCAGTCACGAAAAACAACATATTGTATGATTCCATTTACATGAAGTGTCCAGAAGAAAGTATTAAGTTGGGTGTTGGGAGGAATGGGGAATGATTGCTAATAGGTATGGGGTTCCTTTTGGGGTGATGAAAGTTACACAACTCTGTGAATATACCAAAACCTATTAAGTTACACACGTTCAATTGGAGGAATTGTGTGTTGTGTGAATTATAAGTTTTTCTTTAAGTAATGAGCCCTCAACTAGTTTTCTGTTTCAGGGACAGAATTAAATCCATGTCACACCTACATTGTTGATACTTGACCTAAACCACTTACAGTGTTCTAGAGCTGTGGTTCAAAAAGCATGGTCCCTGAACCAGTGACATCAGCATCCTCAGTAATTTGTCAGCAGATTCCTTGGCCTCACTATAGCCCTTCTGAATCAGAAACTGAGGTGGAGCCCAGCAACATGTGTTTGCCCCCTAGGTGATTTTGATGCTCACTAAAGTGTTAAACTCACTTCTCTGGAAAAGGAGGAACCTAAGATCTCTCGTCCCGGGAAAAGTTTGACTGTACAAAATTCCTACCCACCTCCACTCTCATGATACTGAATGGGACATTTTCTTTTTAAATAATAGTCAGGGCTACTCTGCTCTTTTCCTCTCTTCTCTCCCCACACATACAGTTAAGCCATGGCTTCCTCTGTGTGATGCTACCCACCCCCACCTCTCTGAATTCCTTTCTCTATGTGTCCATAAGTAACAAACAAATATTTAGGTTCAGAGGGAGCTAGGAGAGCCCATTTCTTTGTCTTGAGACCTCAAGCACATGAACAACTTGGTCTCTTACCAAAGCATGCTGCATTGTCGTTATTGGGTATTTGAGTCCCAAATTGTTATTGTTCTTTGCGAATACAGCTCCCTTGAAACTCTGTGGGGATAAGGGGTGCGTGTCAGGCCAGGATGGGGGCATGACCTCATAATAGCATCAAAATTTCACTCTTAGTCCTGAGCACCTACCAGCATGATATTTACCATATCCCCAGGGCAAGTACCACATTTACTTAACTTACCAAACATCTACCCCTCTTACACCAACCTACTTTCTTTACCCACACCTCTACCTACATGATCAGCATGGTCAGGGCACAGCTGTGTATAATGGCCTTTACGTGCTCACTGAGGTTTTCTGGGAAGCTCAAGGGCATGGGCGGTTGGTCTAAGGTCTCAGAGAGTCAGTGGCAGGACCCTGTGGCCTCAGGCAGCATGGCTCCACGCCCTACAAGAAAGTAAGCCCCTTGTCTAAGGGCTAAATATAGGTCACCGGCCCTCACGTGGGTCACACCAGGGATGAACAGGTGACTCTATCAGCCATGCTAGATGTGCACGCATACGTGTGTATATAATAGATCCAGAGATATAGAAATATATCCTCTCACAGGCTCCCTTTCTTTCTGCAACAGAAAACAGAAATAGAGAAAAACTTAACAACTGCAAACCCAGAGCCAATTTATCAGAAACCAAATTAAAGCTGTTGGGTATTTTTGTTGAAACATCTCTACGTCTGAAATCTAATTTCTTGCAACTTTCCATATAGGATCCTATGTTGTATTATTTATAAGAAAATAATATTCTGCCCTCCCTTGACAGCATCTCCTGGCTGCAGAAACTACTGCAGCCATGAAGTAACAGAATGATTTGGGTAATGTTTCCATAGCTACCTTGCTTCGAAGTGAGGTTTATTCTGTTTTAAAGTCTACTGACCTGTTCACATCCCTATTTAGAATATTTTTCAATCTAATCCCTTGTCTGGCTATTATTGTATAATGTTCCTGTTATTCCTACATTTAAGGAGGTTCTGGATGCATAAATAAAAACCTGGTAAGCAGGCCTTCCAGTTAGACATAACAATATGATGAAATTTTTTTCTTTTTTCTTTTTCTATTCCTTTCGAATCCAATGTGTATTCATTCTATCCGACCCTTGCACTGGGAAACCTTCCCAGGGTTTTTGGAGGTAAAGGCTGTTGAAGGTGCACTGGTGCCCTCTTGTGGTCATTTTGGCCTTATGGTTTCTTCCCAGAAGCCTATTCTACAGACAACTGATTTTACCAAGAAGGTAATGAGAAAGCCAAATGCCATTGCTAATTGTCATAGGTGTCCTTGTGTCTGTGTCTTTTGACCCCTGCAGGCATGAGGGTCTATCTAGAAGGACAGGCAGACTCTCTCGAGTGGCAGTGTAACAATGAGGGTTACAGACCTCTGCTCTTTCTTCCAAGGCAGAGGCCTCATTACTAAAGAATACTGGTTCAACGGGTAAGCCACAGGAAGTGAACTGGGACATACCTCCAGGAAGATGGCACACCAAACAACTCTCGGAAAGGCCTTGTAATGAAGGCAACCCACAGAAAGAGGAGACGGCTTCATCTCAAGAGAACACAGGGACTTCCCTGGTGGAGCAGTGGTTAAGAATCAGCCTGCCAATGCAGGGGATATGGGTTTGAGCCTTGATCTGGGAAGATCCCACATGCCGCAGAGCAACTAAGCCCATGCGCCACAACTACTGAGCCTGCACTCTAGAGCCCATGAGCCACAGCTACTGAGCCTGCATGCCACAACTACTGAAGCCCGTGCGCCTAGAGCTTATGCTCCGCAACAAGAGAAGCCACCGCAATGAGAAGCCTGCGCACCGCAACGAAGAGTAACCCCTGCTTGCCACAACTAGAGAAAGGCCGTGCACAGCAACGAAGACCCAATGCAGCCAAATTAAATAAATAAATAAATTTATTTTTTTAAAAAAGAGAGAACATAGACCATCCTTAAAAAAGACAGCAAGGAACAGGTAGTACCACATGCCTTTTTTAGAAGCTGAAAATATAAAGCTCCAGTTCTGGGTGAGAAATCAAGATAAAATAACCAGTAAAATTCTAGTTAATTCAATGTAACTGACTTTTATTCAGTAAGTATAACAGAGGGACGTCCCTGGCGGTCCTGCGGTTAAGACTTCGCCTTCCAATGCAGGGGGTACGGGTTTGATCCCTGGTCCGGAAACTAAGGTCCCATATGCCTCGTGGCCAAAAAAACAAAAACATAAAACAGGAGCAATACTGTAACAAATTTAATAAAGACTTTAAAGGTAAAGGTGGTCCACATCCAAAAAAACCTAATAATAAATAAATAAATAAACAAACAAATATAAGAGGGAGTGAATGATATATGGTCCCAGTGTTGTCCACTAGATCTTTCTGCAATAGTGGAAATGTTCTCTATCCTTATTGCCCAATACAGTGGTTACTAGCTACATGGGCTATTGGATACTTGAAATGTGGGAAACTAAATTTTAAATTTTATTTCATTTTAATTAATTTAAATAGCCACAAGTGGCTAGTGGCTACCATATTGGACGGCACAGGTCTTGAAAGACAGATAAGACTAAGACAACTACAGTATCAGTAGAGTTTGTAGTACAGGGAAGTACAAATAAAGTTCCACAGTGGGAGGGATGAGTAGAGATGACCATAGAAGTTTCCTAAAGGGGAGGCATTTGAGCTGGCTTTGAAACATGGGTTGATCTTATTAGACAGAAGCAGTAAGGAGATCATTCCAGGTGGCAGGAACTGCAGGTACAAAGGCATGGAGATGGCGTACTGTAAGTAAATGTCCAAGGAACAGAGGTGTGGAGTATGAGGTACATGTGGCTGGAAAGAACACTAGAAGCATAGGTTGAAACAAGGACTATGAAGCCTTGAATGTCTTGTAAGATATTTTGGTTAAAATCTATAGTCGATGGAACATTTAACAATCCTTCCACTAAAAGAGGCTTGGAGGGCACATGAGAGCCTATATCACTAGGGAATCTGAGGTGCCAGGGGACCAAGGGCTCTACGGCAGAAGCCACTGAATGCTAGCTATTGTTATCAGAATTCCAGTTTAAGCTGATTAGCCTAATGACTGTGTGTGGAGGAAGAGGGAAGAGGGCCTCAAGGTGGGGTAACAAGAGGAAACCATTGCAACAGCTGGCCCAGTGAGAAACATGGAGGGTCTTAATGAGGATGAGGTACTGGGTGGTCCCACCTGGGGCCCCCAGTGTCGCAAATGTGATGCATCAGAACTATCATGCTATTGTAACCCTAGTGAAGCCAAAGACTCAGAGCAGTGTCACACCCTAAGACATGCCATCCAACAATCAAAAGGTAACTTCAAAATAACTTGAGTTATTTCCTGCATTTCTCAAATACCTGTGGGTTGCCTCAGATCACACTCTGGCACCCTGAGGACTAAGGAACTCAAAGAAATTCCTTTCTTCTCTCATCCACTTCCCTCATTCCCCACAGCTACTCCCACATCTCTCCTCAAAACTGCCTAGAAAACTCGTCCTCCATCACTGAGCCCTAAGCCTCCTGTCTCTCCACCCTTTCCCTCTCCAGCTCTCTCTTCATCCCCTGGTCTCCAATTTCTGCCCCTCTAAATTCTAAGGAACTAGTCCCCTCAGTGTGCAGGGGATAGCAAGAAGCAGGATGCAAAGCCAGAACAATCTTTATGTGGCAAGGGAGAGTAAAAGTTGGGAATTTTCATAGATTCACCCACTCCCCCCCAGAAAAAAGAAAACGCTCTCTCATATACAAATACATGTCTCTCATATACAAATACATGCTGTAGGGACTCTGGCAGTTCAGTATCTCCCTCCCTCCACCACCACCCCCAGGCTCCCACTTTTTTTTCCATCTTTTTTTATGGTAATTTCCAAGTCAGATCCTCAGACCAGTGGCACTGCATCAGCCGGGAGCCCCACTCCAATCTACTGAATTACAATCTCTGGGGAAAGGGTCCAGGAAACTGTCTTAATGTGCCTACCAGGAGAGACTACACATTAGATGTTAGGAATCACCAGTCTAACAGAGTTGAGAGCCATTACTCTCTTGTACCTGTGGGGTACAAGAGAGTAAACAGCCAACTGAACTTGCCTGGATTTATCAGCCCCTTCTAATAAATCTTAGGACTAGGTAATGGGAAATTTCCCAGGCAGAGATATATCCATATTCATATAAGCCTCCTTCACTAAAAGAGACTTGGCTTGGGTAATGTTTCATAACTTCTTGCACATCATGGTTCATGAGGAAAGTGAGAGGATATGGAGTCACACCAGAATTAACATAAGATGATCTCCAGCAGAGGGGCTTGGCTCTGGACTATAGAGAGGACAGTATGTCTGGAGATAAACAATCATAAGATTTCCCTGTTTTCCTTAAAGGAAGCAAGTGTGAGGTCATCTCCTAACAGCAAAACATTAGGTTCCATCTCACCCATACTGGGGCCCTGAAACACCAGGAGAAAGAGGCAAAATTACTGCCACCATCCTGCTGGTGGCCCATTCTGCCTTATAAGCAGCACATTAGATGGATGCAATTTCTAGTTCATACCCTAAGCTGCCTCTGAGGTGAGAGAGGGGGTCCTTGGATGTGGATATCATAATCTGCTTCTTTCCCCCAAATGTGAGCCCAGTTAAGGACTTCCTCTAAGTTATGGATGAAGCCATAACCATACCACTTTCTGCGTCTAAATATAGCCCCAGGCTCTCAGATCTGTACTTGGTTACTTAATCCTGTTCCATGTTAACTGTTAGTCTACCATTGTGTTCTAGTTTCCATTGTAATGGTTGAGAAGTCTGCTGTCATTCTAATTATCATTTCTCTGTAGGTGAAGTCTACTTTCTGCATTTATGACATTTTCCTCTCTAATGTTTTTCATTTTCATATGTCTAGGTGTGGATTTTTCTTTTTGTTTATCTTATCAAGACTCATGATTCCTGAATGAGAGAATTCCTGTCTTTTATCAACACTAGAAAATTGTCAGCCATTTTCTTCAAATATTGTTTTTCTGGGCTTCCCTGGTGGCGCAGTGGTTGAGAGTCCACCTGCCGATGCAGGGGACATGGGTTTGTGGCCCAGTCCGGGAAGATCCCACATACCGTGGAGTGGCTGGGCCCGTGAGCCATGGCCGCTGGGCCTGTGCGTCCGGAGCCTGTGCTCTGCAGCGGGAGAGGCCACAACAGTGAGAGGTACTGCAAAAAAAAAATTTTTTTAATTTAAAAAATAAATAAATATTCTTTTTCTACAATTTTTACTTTAGTCTTTCTTGTTGTGTGCACACGTGTGTATATATGTCTGTGTGTGTCTTAAACTCTCTTTCATGTTTTCTATGCCTTAGCTTCTCTGTGCTGCAATTCAGTTCATCAATTTCCCTTTGAGTCTGTCTGATTTGCTGTTTATTCCATCTGTTAGGTTTTTTATTTTAATAACTATAATGTCATTTCTAGAAAGTATATTTAATTCTGCCTTTTGGGTTTGTCTGCCTTTTTAATAGTGTCTCATAAATTTCTCATGTTTTTTGTTGCTTGTTTTTTATCTTTAGTCATAATCATCCAGGAATTCATTCAACACTTATTGAGAGCCTAGTATATATCAGTTACTGTGGGCATTGGAAAGTGGATAAGACATAATTTCTATTGTCAAGGAGGTATAAGGGTGAAAACACAGTACATAAATTATGACACAATATGTAAGGACTGGGATAGCTATTTGATAATTTGAAGGGAGAATCTGATCCAGCACAAGGGGATCAGAAAAGATTCCAAAAAGATGTAAGACCTGAACTAAGTCCCAAAATATTAGGAGGTATTAGGCAGGTGATGTGAGAAGAGACAATATTAGCAAAGAAGGTGAATATATGCATAAGAGTGCCATGAACCACCCTAGCTCTTATGGCTGGAACTTAAAGTTTAGAAGCTAGAATAGATGGAAGAGTGGGCAGGGGCAAGAGAAGAAGATGGAAGTGTGATCATGGGCCAGGTCATGGGGGACCTGGTAAGCACTGGTGAGAAGCTCAGACAGTATTATATGTTCAATGGGGACCTAGGGTAAGAGAAGAGTTGCAGAGGAGCATGTAGCCCACCATAACAAAAAAATTTACTAATGACAAATAAATGCCAGTATTAGGTGAAATTGTTGGTGAGTTGAATCTAGAATAGGGGCATCTGTCTGCTCCAGCAAGTAACAAATGTGTCAATAGATTGCACAGTACATGCCCTGACTAAAAGTATTGAAATTCAGATAGATAGATAGATAGATAGATAGATAGATAGATAGATAGATAGATAGATAGATAGATAGATACCACCAAATGGATAACATGCTGGCCAAAGAATCTACTTACTGGCTTTGGCTTAGATCATTTGTAATTAGTGTGTCTAAGAAAGTACTGAACTCCAATTGCTGAATTTTCTAGGACTAGCTTACCCTAGTCCTAGAACATACCATAAGGTATGTTCTTGTGTGTGCTTTCAGGTGCCTAGGAATTCTTAGAGGATCCCAGGCTTACTGAAAAGAACTGCAGACATTTTCTTCCATGTCTGCAATTGGAAGGCAATCTAAAAAAGATAGTCAACATTTATTAAGTGCTGGCCATGGGCCAGGCTCTGTTCTATGCACTTTACATGCATTATCCCATTATATCTTCACAGCATCCCAGTGGGTTAGGTACTTTTATTATTCCCACTTTACAAATGAGGAACAGCCCATGCTCTTAACCTCTATGCTCTGCTGCCTTCCAAAAATTCTACAGATGAAAAGTAGTGACATCTATGTCATAGCATTTGTTGGTCTTCATCTGTACCACTCCAGAGGGCACATCTCCTTGTCTACAGAAAAACTTCATCTAACCTGTACACTCAGGTGTATGAAGCCAGGAGGAAGCAGCTTGATCCTGTCCATGTATTCTCTGGAGGACATCACTGGGAGAACCCTTTCTCCCCCTACCACTTGGTGCAGTCTCAAAGCTGTGGAAATTCAATCATTGATTAGCCTGAGAGTATAAAAAGCTGTAATGGGGGAAAGTACTATTGAATTTTCATTTTTGACTTGTTTTAAAAATACTTCAGTTCTGAGTGGAATCTTGGTTTACTAAGCTTGATGGAGCCACAAATGCTACATCCTATTGCATCAAAGCTCTGCATTTATCCTCTCTTCATCATCAGGTGTCAACTTCAAACCACTTCTCTCCATCTCTATGATTTTCTCCTTCTCTCTTCCCTCTCTTCTTTCTCTCAATTATTCTCCCTTTCCATTTTTTCCCATGGGTGAAAAATGTCTACTACATTAGCTGACATGGAAAGAACACCAAACTTGGAATCCAACTCCATAGATTGAAATGTCAGTTCTCTAATGATATGTCTTTGAATGGAGATAATAATGTTTTTTCTCAGAGTTCATATTTAGTAAACAGCTACAATGCATTAAGCACTTTGGTAGGTATTGGGGATACATCAGTGAACACTAATAATGATATGCCAACAATTGCAAGAGGTGCTATGGAAGATACAGTGTACTATCACAGCATCCAGCATGAAGGTCCAACCTTTCTGGAAGGGGACTTAGAATTTCCACAAGCGTATGAAAGAACACTGTAAACTGTAAAATCATACAGAAATGTAAAGTATAATAATTCATATTCTGGGACTTCCCTGGTGGTGCAGGGGTTAAGACTCCATGCTCCCAATGGAGGGGGCCCGGGTTCAATCCCTGGTGAGGGAAATAGATCCCACACGAAAGCTGCAACTAAGAGTTCACATGCCACAACTAAGGAGACCATGTGCTGCAACTAAGGAGCCAGTGAGCCACAACTAAGGAGCCTGCCTGCTGCAACTAAGGAGCCCACCTGCCACAACTAAGACCTGGTGCAACCAAATAAATAAATAAATATTAAAATAAATAATAAATAAAAAGACTTCACTGTCAATTCACACAAAAAAAAACCTTTATATTCTATTATATATCTCCTCTCCCTCTTTCTTTTCCTCATTCTTTTTCCTTCTCTTCTTCCTTTTTTGGTGCCCTAAGGTCAACTCTAGGTTATCAAAAGATGATTAAGAGCTGCTAGATACCCAAGACCACCTATAGATTCAATGCAATCTCTATCAAAATGCCAATGACATCTTTTACAGAAATAGAAAAAACAATCCTAAAATCCTAAAAATCCTATAGAATCACAAAAGACCCTAAATAGCCAAAACAATTTTGAGAAAGAAGAACAAAGCTGGAGGTATCACATCTCCTGATTTCAAACTATACTACAAAGCTACAGCAATCAAAGCAGTATAGTACTAGTACAAAAAAAGACACACAGACCAATGGAACAGAATTGAGAGCCCAGAAATAAACCCATGCACATATGATTAATTAATTTACAAAAAATGAGCAAAGAACATACAGTGGATAAAGAACAGTCTCTTCAATAAATAGAGTTGGGAAAACTAGACAGCCACATGCAAAAGAATTGAAACTATACCATTATCTTGCACCATACACAAAAATTAACTCAAAATGGATTAAAGACTTGAATGTAAGACCTGAAACCATAAAACTCCTAGAAGAAAACATAGGAAAAAACTCCTCGACATTGGTTTTGGCAAGGATTTTTTGGATATGACATCTAAAGTACAAGCAATAAAAGCAAAAATGAACAAGTGGGACAACATCAAACTAAAAGCTTCCATGCAGCAAAAGAAATGGTCAATTGACAAAATGAAAAGTAATATACAGAATGGGAAGAAACATTTGCAAATCATACATATGATAAGGGGTTAATATCTAAAATATATAAGGAATACATACAACTTGATAGCAAAAAAGAATAAAAAACCCTCACATAATCCAATTTTCAAATGTGCAAAGGACCTGAGTAGACATTTTTCCTAAGAACATATATAGTCAACAAACACATTATAATGTAATCACCATCACTAATAATCAGGAAAATGCAAATCAAAACCACAATGAGATAACACCTTACACCTGTCAGAATGGCTATTATCCAGGAGACAATAACAAGTGTTGGTAAAGATGTGGCAAAAAGGAAACTCTTGTGCACTGTTGGTGGGAATGTAATTTGGTGCAGCCACTATGGAAAACAGTATGGTGTTTCCTCAAAAAAATTACAAATAGAACCATATGATCCAGCAATTCTGCTTCTGGGTATATATCAGAAGGAAATAAAATCACTATTTCAAAGAGATATCTACTTTCCCATGTTCATTGCAGCATTATTTACAATAGCCAAGACAAAGAAGCAACCTAAAGGCCCATTGATGAATGGATGGATAAAAAAAAGTATATACAGGTATGTATATAATGGAATATTATTGTCATAAGGAAGAAACAAATGCTGCCATTTGCAACAACATGGATGAAAACTGAGGGCATAGTGCTAAGTGAAATAAGTCAGACAGAGAAAGACAAATACTGTATGATCTCACTTTTTATTGGGTTGGCCGAAAAGTTCGTTCAGGTTTTTGTGTAAGAGCTTATGGAAACCAAATGAACTTTTTGGCCAACCCAATAAATCTTAAAAGTTCTCACCACAAAAAAGCCCCACCAAAATATCTATGTGAGGTGTTAGATGTGTTAACTAAGCTTATTGTGATAATCATTTTACAATATATAAATGTATCAACTCATCATGCTGTACACCTTAAACTTACACAATGTCATGTCAATTATACCTCAATAAAGCTAGAAAAATAAGATTAAATAAATAAATAGAACTACAAGATGCTTATTTAATCAGAAAAACTCTCAGTAAATGTTTAGGGGGAATAGGATAGAATACACGGTATGGAAATAGAGGTGAACATTCAAGAATTTTTAAAATAAAGTAAGCATGTATTCAGCATCTATGGAATGTCCACATCTGCGAGGTACAGCATCAGGCACTGAAGATACAGTGGGAAAAGGCACACGCCCATACCCTCAGGGAGCTTACATCTGGAGGGGAGGCAGCAGAGCACACAGTACAATGTGACAAGAACTTTGACAGGGAAAGGACTGAGGGGAGTAACAAGGCGAGGTTCTTAAACTAGACTGGAATGTCAGAGGAAGCTTTGCAGAGAAGACAAGGTGTGAGCTGAGTGCAGGACAGGGTTACTCAGCTGGTCAAACAAGGGGGACCCATATCACCTCAAAACAAACTTAGAAACAACTACGGAGGAGTGAAGATCTTCAGAGGAATGTAGGGAGAACGTTTCAAATAGTCCAGGGACCAGACGTTTCCTCTCTCCTAGAAAAGCCACAGAGGGAGAACACAAGATGGCAGTGGTGCGATGGGATTGCACAAAGCAGGGAGGCCTCTCAGACAGAAACTACAAATCTAATAGCAGTTGACAAGAAATGGGCACTGGCTTGCCCATTGGGGGAGTGTGAAAGGACACAGCCTTCCTGAAGGACAAGGCTGCAATATGTATTGAAAGTCTTAAAAACGTCCATGGTCTTTGAACTAGAAATTCAACCTTTAGAAACTGATCTTAAGTGAAGATTTCCATGTAAGGCTGTTTATAATGGCATTATTTTCAAATGGTAAAGAAGTGGAAAGAAGCCAGATTCCAACACTCCAGTCTAATGGTTAGATGAACTGTGGCTAATTCATCTGGTAGAATAGCAGGTGACCAATTATAATCATGTTCTTGAATAACAATTAATGATAAAGAAAATGTTCATGATATAACATTAAGTACAAAAAATAGGATACAAAACTACATATACTATATGATTTACATTTTGTTTAAAATTTACGTGTGTGTGTGTAAAGAAAAAAGACTGGAAGGAAAAAGATTAAAATATCAGTAATAGTGGAATTACAGGCAATTTTATTTTATTCTGTAAGCTTTTCTCTATATTCCAAATTTGAATCCTATGTATGTCCCACTATTATCAAAGAAAAATTTTAAACATTATAAAAGAAAGTATTAACAAAGTCTATTTCTAGAAAATGAGGTCAAATTTGGTTTTTTAATTCTGTGTGTTTTCCAAAATGTTTCCCCAAATTTCATACTATGACTATGTATGGCTCTTTAAAACAAATCATTGAAGAGCCTTTTTTTTTTACTGGGAACCCAGAATGCTTAGGGAACACGCTGCTATTTTAAGGGATTAGTGATTAAGTCACCTGCTGAGAACAGGTGTCAGCTTAGCAGAGAATGACATGGTAGCCCCCTCCCCTGCCCCCAGAACCAGAGGACCTCCTATCGCTCTCCCACTGTTTCTGCTCCTACCTTTGAGAATGGGAAGTTGGCAGGAATTTTAACCTTGATCGTAAGGTGCAGTTTTAACTCTGTTATGCCCTTTCTCTGTAATCTGGCATTAAGAGGGTTTGCAGTTGGGAGGGCAAGAACACCCATTGAGCTTGGCAGATATTCCTCAGAGTGCTAGGAGAGGATAGTCCACATAAAGAGAATCTTCTAAAATAAGTACTCAAATCCCTTTGTGTAAAGGTCTCTTTCATCTCCTCGCCATGCTTCATCTTTTGCACCAAGTTAATTAACAACAATTTTTCATCAAGCACAACCCTGACAGGTAAGTATATGGAGACTGTATCATTTCTCTTATCTTTCCTTCTCCTCTGGGTATTGTTGGGCTCTATGGAGCTTGAAAAGCGTTCTCTTGTTGGAGGACACGGAAGCAACACTCAGACAGTGTATTCTTCCGTGGTTGTTTTTTTAAACTAAGAATGAGTTTTTTTCAGTATTTTAAAATCGAACCATTAAACTCATTCTGCTTTGCCTGATCAATTTTTAAAGTGTATTTATTTATTTGTTTGTTTGGTTGGTTGGTTATTTTTGGCTGCACTGGGTCTTCTTCGCTGCATGCGGGCTTTCTCTAGATGTGGCGAGAAAGAGCTGCTCTTCGTTGTGGTACATGGGCTTATTGTGGTGGCTTCTTTTGTTGCGGAGCACGGACTCTAGGTGCGCGGACTCAGTAGTTGTGGCGCACGGGCTTAGTTGCTCCACACCATGTGGGATCTTCCAGGACCAGGGCTCGAACCCGTGTCCCCTGCATTGGCAGGAGGATTCTTGACCACTGCGCCAACAGGGAAGTCCCTAAAATGTATTTTTAAATGTTTCTTTCAGTTAAGTAATATATAAAACACATTCTTGTAAAAAAAAAATTAAAGAATATAGAAATATGTAAAGTGAAAACCTTCCCATACCCTTCACCTTCCAATTCAACTTGTCTCCCTGGGATTAACCTTTTTTTTATTATATTAGTTTCAGGTGTACAGCATTAAAATTCAACATCTGCATATACTACAAAGTGATCACCACCACAAGTCTAGTTACCATCAGTCACCTTACAGTTGACCCTTTCACCTGTTTCACCCACCCAACCCCCTTCCCCTCTGGTAAACACTAATACCTTCAAAGTTCATCCACAAATGTCACAAATGGCAGAATTTAATTCTATTTATGGCTAAGTAGTATTCCATTATATATATACCACATCTTCTTTACCCATTCATTTATTAACAGACACTTAGGTTGTTTCTCTATCTTGGCAATTGTAAATAATGCTGCAATAAACATAGAGGTGCATGTATCTTTTCAAATTAGTGTTTTCATGTCCTTTGAATACCCAAAAGTAGAATAGCTGGGTCATATGATAGTTTTTTTTCTTAAGTTTTGGAGGAATCTCTGTACTGTTCCCCATAGTGGCTGCACAATTTACAGTCTCACCAACAGTGTACAATGGTTCTCTTTTCTCCACATCCTCTCCAACATTTGTTATTTCTTGTCTTTTTGATAATAACCATTCTAATATGTGTGAGGTGATAACTCACTGGGTTTTGATTAGCATTTCACTAATAATTAGTGATGTTGAACATCTTCATGTGTCTGTTGGCCATCTGTGTGTCTTCTTTGGAAAAATGTCTATTCAAATACTCTGCCTTTTTTAATTGGCTTTTTGTTGTTCCTGAGTTGTATGAGTTCATTGTATTTTTGATATTAATCCCTTATTGGATATATGGTTTGCAAATGTTTTCTCCCATTCTGTAGGTTGCCCTTTTGCTTTGATGATGGTTTCCTTTGCTGTGCAGAAGCATTTTAGTTTGATGTAGTCCCACTTGTTTATTTTTGCTTTTGTTTCCCTTGCCTTTGGAGTCATATCCACAAAAACATCACTATGACCATTGTAAATGAGGTTACCACCTATGTTTTCTTCTAGGAGTTTAATGGTTTCAGGACTTGCATTCAAGTATTTAATCCATTTTGAGTTAAATTTTGTGTGTGGTGAAAGATAGTGGTCTATTTTATTTCTTTTGCACGTGGCTGTACAGTGTTCCCAACTCCATTTATTGAAGAGAATATCCTCTCTCCAGTGTATGTCTTTTGCTCCTTTTTTTGTAAATTAATTGACCATATGTGCATAGGTTTATTTCTGGGCTCTCAGTTGGCCTGTGTGTCTGGTTTTGTGCCAGTAGCATACTGTTTTGATTACTATAGTTTGTTGTATAGTTTGAAATCAGGAGCATGATGCCTCCAGCTTTGTTCTCGTTTCTCAAGATTGTTTTGACTATTCAGGATCTTTTGAGGTTCCATACAAATTTTAGAATTATTTGTTCTATTTCTGTTAAATATGTCATTGGAATTTTGATAGGGATTGCATTGAGTCTGTAGATTGCTTTGGGTAGTATGGACATTTTAACAATATTAATTCTTCCAATCCATGAACACAGATTATTCTTCCATTTATTTGTGCCTTTTTCAGTTTCTCTCATCAGTGTCATAGTTTTCAGTGCACAAGCTTTCTCTCCTTTTAAATTTTTTTGAAGTGTTTGAGAAGGATTAAATGTTCTTTGAATGTTTTGTAGAATTCTCCAGTAAATCCATCTGGTCCTGGGCTTTTGTTTGTTGGGAGATTTTTGATTACTGTTTCAACATCCTTACTAGTAATCAGTATATTCAGATTTTTTATTTCTTCATGATTCAGTCTTGGAAGATTGTATGTTTCTAGGAATTTATCTACTTCTGGGTTGTACAATTTGTTGACATATAATTCATAGTACTCTCTTATGATCCTTTGCATTTCTGTGGTATCGGTTGTATCTTCTTCTTAATTTCTGATTTTATTTATTTGAGTCTTCTCTCACCTTTTCTCTTCCCTTACCTTCTCTCTCTCTCTCTCTCTCTCTCTCTCTCTCTCTCTCTCTCTCTCCCTCTCGATATAGCTAAAGGTTTGTAAATTTTGTTTATCTTTTCAAAGAACCAGCTCTTACTTTCACTGATTATCTTCTCGTTTTCTTAGTCTCTATTTCACTTATTTCCACTCTGATCTTTTATTTTTTTTAACATCTTTATTGAAGTATAATTGCTTTACATTGTTGTGTTAGTTGCTGCTGCATAACAAAGTGAATCAGCTATATGTATACATATATCCCCATATCCCCTCCCTCTTACGTCTCTCTCCCACACTCCCTATCCCACCCCTCTAGGTGGTCACAAAGCACCAAGCTGATCTCCCTGTTCTATGCAGCTGCTTCCCACTAGCTATCTAGTTTACATTTGGTAGTTTATATATGTCAATTCTACTAATTTTGAACTTCATTTGTTCTTCATTTTCTAGTTCCTTTAGGTGTAAAGTTAGATGTTTATTTGAGATTTTTCTTTTTTCTTGAGGTAGGCCTGTATTGCTATGAACTTCCCTCCTAGAACCACTTTTGCTGCATCACTTAGATTTTGGTATGCTATATTTCTATTTTCATTTATCTCTAGGTTTTTTTTCATTTATCTCTAAGTTTTTTAGGAGATTAATTTCTCCTTTGATTTCTTCAATGACCCATTAGTTATTCAGTAAAAGGTTGTTTAATCTCCACATTTTTGCGGTTTTTCTTGTTTTTTCTTGTGACTGATTTCAAGTTTAATACCATTGTAGTCAGAGAAAATACTTGATATGATTTAAATCTTCTTGAATTTATTGAGACTCTTTTTGTGACCTAACATGTGGTTTACCCTGGAGAATGTTGCATGTACAGTTGAGAAGAATGTGCATTCTGCTGCTTTTGGATAGAATGTTGTGTGTGTGTGTATGTGTGCATGTGTGTGTGCATGCATGTGTATAAAGTCAATCTGATTTAATGTGTCATTTAAATTCCATATTTCATTATTGATTTTCTGTCTGGATGATCTATCCATTTGGTGTAAGTGGGGTGTTAAAGTCTGCAACTGTTATTTATTGCTTTCAATTTCTCCCTTTAAATCCATTAATATTTGCTTTATATACCTTGGTGCTCCTCTGTTAGGTGCATATACATTTGTAAATGTTATATCTTCTTTCTGGATTAACCCCTTTATCATTAAGTCTTTTTTTTTTTTTTTTTTTTTTTTTTTTTTTGGCGGTACATGGGCCTCTCACTGTTGTGGTCTCTCCCGCTGTGGAGCACAGGCTCCAGACGCATAGGCTCAGCGGCCATGGTTCACAGGCCTAGCCGCTCCACGGCACGTGGCATCTTCCCAGACCGCCTGCATCGGCAGGTGGACTCTCAACCACTGCGCCACCAGGGAAGCCCATTAAGTCTTTTTTTTTAATGTTTATTTTGTCTGATATGAGTATAGGTACTCCACCTTTCCATTTGCATGGAATATCTTTTTCCACCCCTTCACTTTCAGACTGTGTGTATCTTTTCTTCTGAAGTGAGTCTCTTGGAGGCAGCATATAGATTGGTCTTGTTCCTTACCCATTTAGCCACTCTATGTATTTTGATTGGTGAATTTAGTCCATTTACATTTAAAGTAATTATTGATAGAAATGTGCTTATTGCCATTCTGTTAATTGTTTTCTGGCTGTTTTGTAGTTCTTCTTTGTCCCTTTCTTCTTCTCTTTTTCTCTTCCCTTGTGTTTTTGTGATTTTCTTTAACATTATGTTTAGATTCCTTTCTCATGTTTTGTGTGTACCTACTATAAGTTTTTTCCTTGTGGTTACTGCATGGTTCACATATATCATTCTATGTAATTAGTCATCTCTTTTAAGCTGGTAGCAACTTAAATTTGAACACATCCCAAAAAGGTGATGGAACACATTCCATCATTTTACCCCCTCCACATTTTATACTTTAGATGACATATTTTACATCTTTTTATTTCATGCATCCCTTAACTAATTATTGTAATTTTAGTTAATTTTGCTACTTTCATCTTTTAACTTTCGTGCTTGCTTTATAAGTGATTGATCCACTATCTTTATTATATATTTTCCCTTGGTCTTTCTCATCTGCAAATATTGCACTAAATTTCCCAAACAGCAAGCCTACACCCTCTATATACTTCTTGCTCCAAACATCATTCTTTAAAAAATATCTTGCTTGTCTTTAGTCTGTTTTTCCAACACGTTTTGGCTCCTTCTTGGCTTTAGCCTTCCTGATGCTCTTCTCATGGGTATAACAGGCCTGGACTAGCCATTGGTTCCCACTGCAGCTCATATCTATGGGATTATATTTACCTCACTGTTTACAAATGTTAACTACATTTTGTTTGTTCCCTGATTCTGCACTTTACGGACTAGATCTCAAGGTCTATGGACACTGCTTCTAACCCATTTACTGGATACTTCCACCTGAAAATTTCTCTGATTTCATATTCCCTTTGTGCTATACTGGTTATCTTCCATGATACTTGGTTCCATGGTGTTATTAGACCAATTTCTCCCCACTCTTTCCAATTTTGGGTGGAATCTCTCAATTAAGTAGGCATTTCCTGTCAAACAGGTCTTCCCAGATTTAGTGCAAAGCACTCAAAATCTCTGCCAGAAGTTCTGGTATCAAAAACCACAATCTAGAAAACTAAAGCCTGCTACTTAATACCAGGAATAGCCAATACTTCAGTTTTCACTCTTCATTATTCTTCACAAGTGGCAACCTTTAAAATGCAGTGTGACATGATTATGACCTCTGCCTACCTCTATTTTAGCCTTCCATGGATTTTATAAGGGCCTTCAAAGCCAATAAAGATATACATGGCAGGGTTCTTCTGCCTCACTCACTCCTTTATATATAACTCTGTAGGTATGAGTATTGATCAGTAGGACTGATATATACTGGTGGGTGTCAACCATGTCCTGCTTGCCTGAATGCTCCAGCATGACAATTCACCACTGCTGTCTGTGTCATGCCACAGGGTTGCCCCAAAGGGAGTTGTTCACCAACATCTGTGACTCATCTCTTCCTTACTGGGTAGGAACAGCCTTGCTCACTCCTGCTCCTGCCAGGGCTTGGCCTGCCATCTGACTGCAGATAAGTGTGGAGCACTGCTGGGCAGGAGCACAAAACTGCCTCCTTGGCCCCAGGTAGAGATGTTTCTCCTCCACCAGCCCCTCTACTGGATCACTGGTTTTTTTGTTCTTTTTTGGTTTTTTTGGCTGCTTTAGGTCTTCGTTGCTGTGCGTGGGCTTTCTCTAGTTGTGGTGAGTGGGGCCTACTCTTCGTTTCAGCACACAGGCTTCTCATTGTGGTGGCTTCTCTTGTTGCAGATCACGAGCTCTAGGTGCATGGACTTCAGTAGTTGCAGCACATGGGCTCAGTAGTTGCAGCATGCAGGCTCTATAAAATGCAGGCTTCAGTAGTTGCAGCATGTGGGCTCAGTAGTTGCAGCAGGCAGGCTCTAGGGTGTGCAGGCTTCAGTAGTTGTGGCGTGTGGGCTCAGTAGTTGTGGCTCATGGACTCTAGAGCACAGGCTCAGTAGTTGTGGTACACAGGCTTAGTTGCTCCGCAACATGTAGGATCTTCCCGGACCAGGGATCGAACCCCTGTCCCCTGCACTGGCAGGCAGATTCTCAACCACTGCACCACCAGGGAAGTCCCTGATTACTGTTTTTCTATCAAGCCTCCTGAAACTGGCTAAACCCCTGCCTCTCTTAGGAAGGTTTTCCTTCTGACTTCCTGCCTGGTATGTGTCTTCCCCACTGTCTAAGTAAACTTTCTCCTCTACAGGGATCAGGAAGCCCCAGATGAAGCCTTTCACCTTCTCTGGAAGCAGGGGGAACACCCTGTGCTTGCAGCACATACTGCTTGCTTAAGCAGGAAGCTGAACATGGTGTATTCTGCAGCAATTCCCTCGGCTTTCAGACTTCCTGGGTCAAGAGTCCTATGTGGCTCTCCCTGTAAAAACATGCTTGTTCACCAGTTGGTTCCCTAGAAAGCCCGTTCATAATTCTCTTAAGAAAACAGCTCTTAAATCAGCTTAATCAGCATAAATCAGCTGCCTCCTCACGTTAATAATAATTAACTCCAGCAAGTTCTCAACTTTAAATGTTTAAGAAGTAACAAACTCAAAACACAGGGACAGCTTAAACACACAATGGTTATGATTTTCCTCAAGCCTCTTCCCACTCAGGCTCATTTGCTGGGTCTCCTGTAACCAGGCACTCAATAGGGGTTTTGAAATATTCTCACTCTTGTCTAACTCGTGTCTTACTTTTCCTTTCAGGGCCTCAAGCCTCATCTCTATAGCTATGGAATTGTCAATGCAGAAGGGACCTTGGAGACATTCTCATCAGTCCCGTTTTTTAATCTGTAGTAGGAACAAATTTTTACTCCCAGACTTAGATGTGAAAATGTGACTTGATTACATTATAAATGAACTTATTTCTTAAATTCTCATGTCTATGCAATCTTGCCAATGCAGAATAACTCAGTCACTTTCATGCTTTCCCCCCCTCGGGTCTTTTTGGGTTACTACCCACCAGTTAAGGATTCTCTCTCTGTTCTCCTCCCCCATCCCCGCCCCCCACAATCTAAGTTCAGGTGTAGTTTATGTCCCATCCTGACAACAGGAATGAGGATATAGAGGGTCAGCTGGGCCCACAATCCTCTCTCCGTGCTGGTCTCTGCCGAGATAGCCAGCTTCTTGCTCAATCCTTATTGCCATGCACTGGGGTCCACTGCTGCCGCCAGGGGTCCTTCAAGACCTCCACTCACCACAATCAATTGGTTGCATTCTCCTTACCTAGGGATGCCAGATTTAGCTAATAAAAATATAGGATGTCCAGTTAAAGTGGAATTTCAGGTAAACAATGAATGATTTTTTTTCTTTTTCTTTTTCATTTTTTTTTTTTTTTTTTCGGTCCAACTAACCACCAGCCTTCTCTCAGTACTTTCTCATAGAAGTAGAAGTGGAGGGACCAAGATGCCCAGTCCTCCTCCAGGGACGGGGCCTTGACTCAGCTCATCCTCTTGCTACGTGGGTGGAAGGAAAAGCCAGAGAGAGAGAGACACCCCTTTGTGTATGACATTCAAACACACTGTGACCTCCTCCTCCAGGAAGCAAGAGCCCAGTCTATACCCTGGAATCCAGTGGGATTAGAAGTCCCTTTTCAGGAACCCTCCTACACTGTTGGTGGGAATGTAAATTGGTGCAGCCGCTATGGAAAACAGTATGGATGTTCTTTAAAAAACTAAAAATAGAGTTACCATATGATCCAGCAATCCCACTCCTGGGCATATATCCAGAGAAAACTCTAATTCAAAAAGATACATGCACCCCAACGTTCATAGCAGCACTATTTACAATAGCCAAGACACAGAAGCAACCTAAGTGTCCATCGACAGATGAATGGATAAAGATGATATGGTACATATATACAATGGAATATTATTCAGGCATAACAAAATGAAATAATGCCATTTGCAGCAACATGGATGGACCTAGAGATTATCATACTAAGTGAAGTCAGACAAAGAAAGAGAAATATATGATATCACTTATATGTAGAATCTAAAATATGATACAAATGAATTTATTTACAATCCAGAAACAGACACAGACATAGAAAACAAACTTATAGTTACCAAAGGGGAAAAAGGGGAGGGGGTGTAAATTAGGAGTTTGGGATTGGCAGATACACACTACTATATATAAAATAAATAAACAACAAGGTCCTACTGTATAGCACAGGGAACAAGATATCAATATCTTGTAATAAACCATAATGGAAAAGAGAACGACTATATATATCTATATATTTATCTATATAGGTAGATAGATAGATATAAAACTGAATCACTTTGCTGTACACCAGAAACTAACACAACATTGTAAATCAACTATACTTCAATAAAAATAAATAAATACATACAAACACACATACTATATAAAAGTCCCTTTTCATGTTTAATATGTATAGAGTTTCAGTTTGGAATGATGAAAAAGTTCTGGAGATGAGCAGTGGTGATGGCTTCACCACAATGCAAATGAACTTTATGGCATTGAATTGTACACTTAAAATAGTTACCATGGGAGAAAAGGGAACCCTCTTGCACTGTTGGTGGGAATGTAAATTGATACAGCCACTATGGAGAACAGTATGGAGGTTCCTTAAAAAACTAAAAATAGAACTACCATACAACCCAGCAATCCCACTACTGGGCATATACCCTGAGAAAACCATAATTCAAAAAGAGTCATGTACCACAATATTCATTGCAGCTCTATTTACAATAGCTAGGACATGGAAGCAACCTAAGTGTCCATCAACAGATGAATGGATAAAGAAGATGTGGCACACATATACAATGGAATATTACTCAGCCATAAAAAGGAACAAAATTTGAGTTATTTGTAGTGAGGTGGACAGACCTAGAGACTGTCATACAGAGTGAAGTAAGTCAGAAAGAGAAAAACAAACACATATGTAAAAAAACAAACAAATATGTATGCTAACACATATATATGGAATCTAAAAAGAAAAAAAGAAAATGGTCAGAAGAACCTAGGGCCAAGATGGGAATGAAGATGCAGACCTACAAAAGAATGAACTTGAGGATACGGGGATGGGGAAAGGTAGAGTAAGCTGGGACAAAGTGAGAGAGTGGCATGGACATATATACACTACCAAACGTAAAATAGATGGCTAGTGGGAAGCAGCCGCATAGCACAGCTCAGTGCTGTGTGACCACCTAGAGGGGTGGGATAGGGAAGGTAGGAGGGAGATGTAAGAGGGAGGGGATATGGGGATATATGTATACGTATAGCTGATTCACTGTGTTATAAAGCAGAAACTGACACACCATTGTAAAACAATTATACTCTAATAAAGATGTTTAAAAAATAAATAAATAAAAAATAAAAGGTTACCGTGGTAAAATTTTACGTTGCGTATATTTTACGGTAAGTTTTTAAGTCACTCTTCATGGAGGAAAGGAGGTAGGAAAAGGACAAAGACTGCCTTCCCAAATTATGGATGAAAAAGCAGGGATGCCTTCACCTCCTCTGCCCTCCATCAGTGTGCTCCTCCATGCTTTGGCTTCCTCCTCAGGCTGGAGGTCTCCCAACTGTGAGTAACAACAGCTGTAGGAAGAGAAAACCAACTGCTGCTAGGAGCTCTTCCTGAAATCGAAGAAGTCCTTTCGCAGAAGTCACAGTAAACCTCATTGGCTCACTACCCACTTCCTGACAAAGGGGATGAGAGTCCCATTGGGCCAATCAGGTGCAGCCCTGGAACCAAAGGAGGGTCAGCATCCTTGAGGCAGTGAGCTGTGGGGGGAGTGGGGAAGGACAGATGGGTGCCTAAATGAAAGTGGGCCTGTGGGGAATGGGGAAGGGAGAAATGGATGGACAATTCAGCATCTAGTACATAGGCTGTGAGTAGGACAGAACTACACTGTCTGGCACTTACATGGGTGTTCCCAAGGTCCTCAGGAGAGAAGCTGAGAGGCAGAAGCCAAGTGCTCCATAATGTGGCACATCCCATGACCACCCTCCCTCGCCCCAACAAAGTAAGAATCTTGAGTAAATTCTATTGACATTTCAGAAATTGATGTAAGCTCTTCCTGGCTGTACTCCTCAGATGCTCTAGCCCTGCTCATTGTACCCCATCCCTACCCCAGCCACCAGGAGCCCTTTTGGCTCTGGGTCCGTAGTGGTCCCTGGTAACACGCCCTGCTGGAGTGATGCTTTCTGTGTCCTCAAGCTCGAACATATGTTAGGCCAATGTGCTAGTTAAATAAAGGAAGTCCTTTTTAACTCTAAAAATACCAACATGCAGTTGGATTGATGGATGGTCACTAAACATTTGGAATGAAGTCTGAGTCAAAATTGTATGGATTTGAGAGACTTAAAATGAATGTAGGAAACGAAAAAGTTATGACCCACTAAGAAGCAGTAGGACAAACTGGAAGATGAAAGTATAATTGAGTTTAGAGGGTTTTTTCAGGTCTGAGAGCCCATGATGGAAGAAGTTTTATAAGAAGTTTTGAAAAGCCAGAGAAAATTGTACAAGTGCATCTAATCCAACAGAGATTCTTTCTAAAATAAGAAGTGAAAACTGTGGCTTCCCTAGGGGAAGGATGGAACCTTTCTAATAATATTGGAGTTTAAGTTCACAGATGCAGAATGGGAGGGGGTCTGGAAAAGGTGGTTAGAATTGACATGCTGTGCAACAAACAGATGTGAGGTCACATTTGTCTGAGGACTTTGTGCCCTACTCCCTCGAGTAAATATGCCATACATCATTAGAATACTTTTCTAATGTTTAAAATTCCATGATTTTTAGAGAGTATGGGTATGACATGATAATGTGCACTTAGTTGCTTGATAAAGTGTATTAATCCCTTATCAGCAAACATTTCCTAAGTACCTATTATGTACCAGGATATGTGTGCTCATACTTAAACATGGTACTATAAATATTTAAGAACCATCTGAAGCAAGAATATGTTTTTCCACCCATACACACTCATTAAATATGTTCATACTGATGCATTGTGATTAGTTTTACCAGTTTGTTTCTTTGTTTACTGAAAAATTGAACATCAAATTTTTCTAAATTAATTTCAAGGTTTGTGGCAAAAGTAAATCTTTTACAGACATCAAAGCAGTAACACAGCGATTGTAAAATAATAAACAACTACACTAAACTAGGAAAAGAATATGGCCCTTTTTAATTGCATGTTCTTATTCATTATTAAATATAAGAAGAGGTTAGGGACTTGCCTGGTGGTCCAGTGGCTAAGGCTCTGCGCTCCCAAGGCAGGGGCCCCAGGTTCGATCCCTGGTCAGGGAACTAGATCCCACATGCAGCAACTAAGAGCCCGCATGCCACAACTGAAAAAAAAAAAAAGATCCCGCATGCCGCAACAAAGACCCGGTGCAGCCAAATAAATAAATAAATATTTTAAAAAAAGAAGAAGAAGAAGAGGATAAATAATATAAATTCTCATATCAGTCAGTTTTATTTATGAAAAACTTATTGTGATAATCTTCAGTTCTGTCTATTGATCAGTTTGATAAGCTGGTATTATATCATATTACTTGTATTAAGAATTTCTTTGCAAACTATATAAGCCAATTTGCATGTGTTATCTGATCTGTACTTATAAATTTGCCTCATTTTACTGTGCTTTATTAACCTTTCATAAATTGAATTTTTCATTTTCAAATTTAATCAATTCGAATTATTTATGGTTATAATTGTGTTGAGTAAGAAAGTGATTGAAGTGAGGATTTTGTAAAGCTGGCCATCAACTGAGCAACATTAGTTTTAAATGGAACTATCCCATCGTGGATTTTACTATTCACCCATATGAATAGGGTCGATAGAAATCATCCATGGTGAGCGTAATCGTTTTTATTTAATTACATTTTACCTTCGTCAATACACAATGGCCACTCCCGTTTAAATATAATATACTTATAAAACATACTATTCTCTGGAGGGCTGTGGATGCAATTGTGCAATCTTCATGCAATATCAAGCCAGGGAAAACAATGTGGAGTATTTTTTTTTTTTTTTTTTTTTTTTTGCGGTAGGCGGGCCTCTCACTGTTGTGGCCTCTCCCGTTGCGGAGCACAGACTCCAGACGCGCAAGCTCAGCGGCCATGGCTCACGGGCCCAGCCGCTCCGCGGCATGTGGGATCTTCCTGGACCGGGTCACAAACCCGTGTCCCCTGCATCGGCAGGCGGACTCTCAACCACTGCGCCACCAGGGAAGCCCAGTGTGGAGTATTAAATACATGGAGTTTTGATGGATACTTGCAACCAGAATTAAATTGTGCTTATTGGGTTCTTGTTGGCAACAAAAGCTTTCATACCTACAGCTTTAAATGTAGTTCTGGGATATACCACTGGTGTCTGGGAGTGCAAGCTAGCAGGAATCAGAACACTGGGAGCAAGAGCCCCAACCTCAGGATCCTTGGAGTAGAGAAAATTGCAATCTGGTGGAGGCTGCAGTTGGATTACTTAAGGATTCAGTTTTATCCTCACTTTGACCTGTGGTTAGTAAGTGATGAAAGGGGATCAACAAAGATCTATTAGATATAAAAGGTCTGGATTTTCCATCATACACTACCTTGGCTATGTTTGACCAAGAATTCAATCCAGGTCACAAACAACACAGATCTGGGGTCCATCCTTCCTACTTTGCCTGTTCCCAATGATTCTAGACCCAGTTTGGACTATGTGTGCAAATAACTTTCATTTTCATCTTTCCCTGTTAATATATATCCCTCCTGTTCTCCATATCTCTCAAATCGTCCTCTTCTGCCCCACTCCTCTGATTATTTCTAATTCAGTGGAAAGTTAACTTTTCTCACTTAAGTATTTATTGGCAGTGAGGTGTAGTAGAGACAGCACAGACTTTGACTTTTTATCATTAACACCTGGATTTGGATTTCAGTCCCTCCCACTTGATCTTGGGCAAATTACCTAACTTCTTAATTTCCTCGTTGACAAAATAGAGATAAACGACAACAGTAGTATTGAGGGATGATACTACCACCAGCCTGTGGTAGAAAGGAGACCCCAGACCCCAGTAACACTAGCCCACACCCCACCCCCTGACATCATGCTCCTGTGTCATCATGCTGAGTCAGGGAGACTTTTCCCAGTTTGTCTATTGCCTCACAAATGTGCTTATAGTGATTTTTGATGCATAATTTTTTTAATATAAAAAATGCAACCAGGGCTCCCCTGGTGACGCAGTGGTTGAGAGTCCACCTGCCGATGCAGGGGACACGGCTTCGTGCCCCAGTCCGGGAAGATCCCACATGCCGCAGAGCAGCTGGGCCCGTGAGCCATGGCCACCGAGCCTGCGCGTCCGGAGCCTGTGCTCCGCAACGGGAGAGGCCACAACAGTGAGAGGCCCGCGTAGAGAAAAAAAAAAAAAAAAGAAACCAGAAAAAAATGAGAATAATATTTCGTGGCTGTCAGAATTAGGAAGTCTTCGAATCATAAAAACATTGGAAGAAACAATAAGGAAATTACTTTTGTATAATCCCTGCCCTCATAAAGCTCATATTCCAGCTATTCTCACTTGTGCCTTCTTCCAGGTAAACTTTAGAATAATTTTGCTGTCATCCCCACACACATTAAAAATCCCATTAATATTCCAACTGAGGTCATGTTACACTTAAGTAGTCCTATGATCCAAGGTGAAGCTGAGGCCTTTATCAGGAAAGCAAAGATTTTTCCAGAAACCCCCAGCAAATATCTGCTTCCATAACATTACCGAAAACTGTCCCACACGTAACTACGCTTCCCTGAAAAGAAGGCTACAAAATGATGTTTAGGTTCCAGCCTCTGAAATGGAGGTGGGAGAAGGAAGATGAGAAAAGGGGAGGGAGCCCACCTGCAGGGACTCCCACAAAGTCACCATGGAAGAGGGATTAGAGGCAGGAGCTGCAGGAGCTGTTTCTGGGAGCACATGTGCAAGACTGGTCGCAGGAGTGTTGCCGTGGGATCCAAATAACACACTGCACACTGCTGAGAAGGCCACCCTGCCCCTCCTTGCTTCAGGTGGCCATGCAGCCTGGACACTCCGACTGGGAGCAACCACTTGGGAGAGTGTGCCCTGCAGATCCAAGAAGAGTCTGGAGAAGCCAGCAGAGCAGTGCTCTTGTGAGGGGCCTCTCTAAATGCCTGTGGGTATTGATTCTTTGGGCAAATGCTGTTGGCTGCCTACCCAACAGCCACAACCCGTCCCCTTCTTCATAGCTTACAGAACCACAGTTTTGTTCCGGCAGCCATGCTCCCAGCAGCCATGAATAAATCATGTTTGGTCAAAGCCCATCACAGCAATTGCAGTCCACCCTGGCCAGGGATTGTTCTATTCTGACGGGCAGCATGACCCAGCTTTAGGCAATGAGATGTAAGGGGAAGTCTGCTGGGAGTGGTTCTAGAAAATTCTGTATGTCTGATAAAAAGACACAGGCTTGTGAAAAGAGATTCCTTGGCCCCTGACCCTTCTTCCTGCCTTGAACATGGTTACGTGTGGACATTTTGCTTGGAGCTGTGGTTCTTCCGACAAAAGCAATTTTCGCAGGTTGGCAAGTGTGGAAACAGAAAAAGCCTAGGTCCTTGACGATTTTGTTCAGTAAGCCAGTGCATCACACCTGGAACTGCCTGTCTCTGGTCTAATGATGGAGATGATGAAAATCTTTATTATTTAAGCCACCATTGGTGGGGTTGTTTTAGTACTTGCTACTGAAAGCATTTCTAAATGATAGCGTCCTTGAAAAAGGAGATCAAGCAGAGCATTGTAAGTTGGTTTATTCTTCAGTAAAGACCTGGGAGGCAGAAGATGTCAACAGGAGGCTAGCAAATCTGAGTAATAATAAGAATGTGACCTCTTTCCAGTACCTACAGGCAGTGAGGCTTAGAGGCAGTCAAGTAATGCTTAAAATGTAATTTGAGAAGAAGTGACATTTTTTTACAATACGGTTTTCCTTTGTTGGAAGAAAATGTATTTCTCTCAATTATTTAAATCTCTTCTATCCCTAAGTTTTATATTTTTGTCGTATGTGCCCCACCTATTTCTTGTTAGGTTTATTCCTAGGTATTTTATGTTTGGGGCTCTCAGGTGGTTAAGGTTTCCTAAGGATCAGTCTTTTGCCTCTTTTCACCCCACAATTGCCTGAATGACACCTCCTTTCCTACCCTTCCCCTAAATACTACTTCAAGCTACTATTTCTCCATTCTGAGCAAATACACTTAACCTCCTAGGTACACAGACTTTTGCCTGGACTGTTTTTTGGAGGTCATCCAACCCTGATTGACAGGAAAAGGTAACATTTGGAATCCAGTGAGCTTGAGGTTAGAACATGTCATGTCAGCAATTGCTAAACAACAGTACATCAGATTAGGTCAAGAATTTGTGAAATGTTTGTGCCAAGTGAAATGTCAAAGCACATAGTGTGTGAAGGAAAAAAACCTCTGTGCCAGTCAAAATGTCATTCTGTCTTGCAGTGAGTAATTTATTCCTTTCTGTCTTTATTGCTGTTCTTGTTTCACACTTATTAATGTTGCCTCTAAATAACTGAAATTAATAGTGGCATTATCAGTGGCTAAGGGTAAAAACTATGGAGCTAATTTAGAATCACTCAGTCAGTTTGGGCTTGTTTTGAAAATGGAAGTTGTTAACTCAACCTTAAAAAAAAGCCTTTACCTGAGTATCCAAAGTGTTTACACTGCAGCCATTATTTGTTCTGCTAATTTCTGTAACAAGTAAAAAGAAGGCACAGAGATAGTGGAGAATAAATATTTTTTAAATGCTGTATCTGAGGAATTGCAAACAAGATAGAAATGCCATAGATAGAATGATTAGATCCAGGTAGCCCTCAACAAATGGAATGCCAGTGGCTGTTGAGTGGATTACAAAGCAAAACTCCATAATGTTTGTCACCATTTTCCCACTGGTTTTAATGTCTAAATTGGCAGAGCTTCCCAGAACATGGCTCCTCTCCATGCCATTTGCTTTCTCTGAGAGCAGATTTCTGTTGCACAGTCATGGCCAAACAGTGGGGAACTGGTTTTGCTCTTGATGCTACAGCTGCCTGGTTAATAAACCAAAATGCTTCTCTGTAGGCAGAAGGGCCAGGACTGGAGTGAGGTAATTGAGGTGCCCAGATCACAACGTCTCAGGTGGCCCTCATTCCCATGTGCCCACCTGCACTTACGTGACCTTGAGAGTGAGCAATTCCTTAAATGCTGCACCCTAGGTTCCTCACTTACCTCACCCTTGTCCTGGCCCTGGTAGGCATTGTTGCTGCCCTTGGAACTGAAGAAAAGGACTTGGAAGTAAAGAAGAACTCTATAAATCTCTGATAATGATAACTGGGTTTCTACCCAATAATATTATTCCACATATTAGAAATTTAACAATATGAGTTCGAAGAGTCATGAGAAGCATGTATTGCTAAAATGAGAGAAGCCTCTCAACAAGGATTCCAATTAATGGGTCAGAATGGGCCGACGGTGTAAAAGGACCATGTGGGACCACCATACTCCAGAGTGTGGGCTTCAAATTTTCAGACTTGGAGCTCAACTTTATCAGCATAAAGAGAGATGGTCCAATTGAGGGAAACTGACAAGAGAATTACAAATATACAGAATCCCAATTTACTAAGTTAGAGTTGTAGATATTTTCCAGTGACAATATCCCAGTGTTCAATGTTTAGGACACCCCTCCCTAGAGTCAGGGGATGTGGAACAAAGTAGTCATCAGAGGGCTGCAGATAATCATGGAGAGAGAGCAAAGGGTGTGGGTGTCAATGGCCAGGATATTTCATCCAGGTCAGGGAAAAGTCCCGCCTCACCCCAGAATACACTGTGTGTATCCGTCACTCAACAAATATAAATTGTGCACCTACCATGTGTTCAGCAAACCCTGTCAGCTCTCCCTTCAAATGAATTTTAAATCCAGTACTTCCTGCTACCTCCACAGTAACCATTTAATTCAAGTACCATCTTCCTGCACCTGGATTAATGGACTAGGCCCCCTAATTGGTCTCCTGGTTTCCACTGTCTCCCTGCCACAGATCAGGTTGTCAGGCTGATCCTTTTAAATGTAAAGGACCATCATGTATTTCCACTCAAAGCACTCCATTGGCTTCCTACCTGTTAGAATAAAAGCCCAGATGTCTTTCTTGGACTGCTACACCTGCGTGCTCTCACCCCCACTCTCTCTCTGATCTTGTCGTGTCCCACCACTACCCTCCTCACTCACTCCGTAGATTCTTTCATCCTGCTCCTGGGACACCCGAAGAGTGCTTTTGCTTAAGGACCTCTGCACATTCCCCTCCTGCTTGAATAATCTATTCCCAGATATTTGCAAGGCTTACTATGCTGAATGCCTAAATATCTATGCCTAACTGGAATCTTATTGCAGGAGTCATAGATGACCACCCTACCTGAAACAGCACCCTGACTTCACTTTATGTCCCCTTACCCTGAAGTATTTTTCTTTAACCATCTGACAAGTTTTCTGTCTCCCTGCAGTAGAAGCTAAGCTCCATGAAATTTTTTGTTCATTGTTAAATCCCTATCACCTAGAACATTGCCTGGAATGTGGTTAATGTCCCAAATATATTTGCTGAATTAAGGCTGAAGACACCTAAGTTATGTATGTAATAATTCTAATCACTGGAGGGGAGTATTCTCTGGTGACTCAGGACTTTTCTCTGGCCTGGTTGAAATAGCCTTTCCAGATTCTTGATCTCCCTTTGATTTCTAATGGACTACATGAGGTATGAGAGAGAAAAAGAGGGACCAAGGAGAAACTGAGATTTTTAATATGCACAAATGGAAGAACAGAGTTCCATTTATTGAGTCATGGACAACTATGGAAGGAGTAGATTTGGGAGTTGAGGGATGAAAATCCACAGTTCATTTTTGAACACATTAAATTTAAGATGCCTAATGGGTATCCGGTAGAGATGTTAAGAAGGCAGTTAGATATAAGAGTCTGCAGTTCAGGGGAGAGGTCCAGGCAGGACATACAAATCCGGCAGCACATGGAAGGTGTTTAAAGTCATGGAACTGTGTCCATCCCCCAGGAATGAGTGTAGGCAGAAAAGAGTGGAGTTCCGAGGACCAAACAGTGTGACACTGACATTTAGAATTCAGGGGGATGAGAAAACACCAGTGAAGGACACTATAAAGCAAGCAGAGAAAAGAGGTAGCAGCTGAAGAAGGATAGGGATCTAGGAAGGATTTTTTTTTTTGAAGTACAGTTGATTTACAATGTTGTGTTAGTTTCAGGCATACAGCCCAGTGATTCAGTATGGATGGATGGATAGATAGATATATTCTTCTTCAGATTCTTTTCCCTTATAGCTTATTACAAAATTTTGAGTATAGATCCCTGTGCTATATAATAGGTCCTTGTTGGTTATCTATTTTATGTATAGTGGTGTGTATGTGTTAATCCCAACCTTCTAACTTATCCCTCCCATTCTTTCCCTTTTGGTAACCATAAGTTTGTTTTCTATGTCTGTGGATCTATTTCTGTTTTGTAAATAACCTCATTTATATCTTTTTTTTTCAGATTCCACATGTTAGCAATATCATATGATATTTGTCTTTCTCTGTCTGACTTCACTTAGTCTGATAATCTCTAGGTCCATCCATGTCACTGCAAATGACATTATTTCCTTCTTTTTCATGTCTCAGTAATATTCCATTGTGTATATATACCACATCTTCTTTATCCATTCATCTGTTGATGGACATTTAGGTTGCTTAGGAGGGATTTTTTTTAATATAAGAAATATTAAGGTATATTTGATGCAATGGAAATGATCCAGTGAAAAAGAAAAAAAATTAAAGATATAGAAGAGAAGGATAATTGCAGGAGTGAAATTCTAGAGTAGGGAAGAGGGGCTGGATCCAGTGCAGAGGTGGTGAGGCTGACTCAGACAGAAGCACACACAGTTCACCCATCACAACAGGAGGAAAGGCAGAGTCTATGTGCACAGATGCCAGAAGGTGGGAAGACGTGGTGGTAGGAGCTTGTGGAAGTTCTTCTCTGGCCACTTCTATTTTTCCAGTGAAATAATGGACTGGAGGTATTAGTGATATGCGAAGATCATAGGGAATCAGATGTTCAGAGGAATACATTTAGTAGAGGTAAGCGAGTGGGGTGTTTGAAATTGTAGGGTTTTTGGTGAGGAGTACAATTGTCAAATTGCCTCATGTGAGGCTCTAGTCATAGGAGCAGTGATTGAGGTGGGAACAGAGACAAGACCACATATGTAACTGGCCGGGGTATTGGATGAAAGGTCTTTCCTGATGTAACCTGGGGCTGACACACGTGTGAGTAACCACATTGGCTACTATTCCCTGAGCAACTCCCGTGTCCCATACAATCTATGCAATTCTCTCATTTAATCCTCACAATAACCCTACAACAGCCCCAAGAATCAGAAGTTGTTATCCTCCAATTGTTTCATCTGTGTCCCAGATGAAAAAAGTGAGGTTCACAAAGGTTCATTAACTAGCTCAGGGTAACAAGCAATATGGATACAGGATTCAGACTCAGGTCTTCTAACCCCAGAGCTAGGTCCTTTCCCTTGGCCTGTACCGTACCTCTCCAACTGCATCACCTGCAAGCTTTAGTCCACAACCACCAGTTACAAGGGAGTTTGGCCACGAAGTCTTATGGCTCAGCTTTTGTTGTCTGAGCCTGAGGCAGAAGATGCTTCAGTCTCCTGAGAGAATAAGGCTCTTTTTCCCCTTTAGGTTAGTGTCATTTTGGGGCATTGCAAACCAACAGAAGGAGGAGAGTCTAACAGCTATAGCCTTTTGGGGTTTATTTGTTTCAGGGGGTACCTTATTGGCCTGCCCCAGCAGCTACCTTGTCTTACTATACAGGAGACCCTTAGAAAATCCTGCAGTCAGAGCCAGGGGCCTTCTGGCCGTCTGTCTCACGGTAACCCCTCCTTCATCCAGAAAAAAGTGAGGCCTAATACCCTGTCGTTAATATACTTAAAGTGTTCTACTGAAAGTCCAGGGCTTTTTATCTCCAGGAGATAATTTATGCAAGTGATAAGGAGAGTAGAGACATGAAAGTTTTCACAAACTTCATCCATTTCTTGCTGCAGTTGGGAGAAATTTGCATGCATCTACTTTGTGGTAATTCTACGAAAGAGGAGAGGAATCCTACTCCTCAGTGCTCCAAATGAGAAAAAGAACAGTTGCAGTTGAATGTCATCACTGTTAATCATCTAGACCAGAACCGTCCAATAGAACTTTCTGCAAAAAAGGAAATGTTCTGTATTTGTGCCTTCCAATTCAGTAGCCATTAGCCACATAGGGGTATCAAACACTTAAAACACAGCTAATACAGCTGAGGAACTGAATTTTAAATTTATTTAATTTCAATTCATTTAAATTTCAGTTTAAGCCATCTATGGCTAGTGACTACCATACTGGACTGCACAGATCTAGATTATAAAACAAGAGGCCAAGCCACCAAGCCCCTCTGAGCATGGTAACCAAGTCTGCCCACAAAACCTTGCCATGAAGACCCTTGCTTAGTCAGCTCCTCCTAAGAAATTAGAGTCCTCACTGCTCACAACTTTTGAACAAAAAAACAGAAACCCCATGTAATCATTTTCTATTTCTGCAACAAATTTCCACCAACTTTGAAGGTTAAGCCAACACATATTTGTCTCACAGTTTCTGTAGGTCAGAAGTCTGTCTGCATATGGCATGAGTCAACTGAGTTCTCTGCTTAGGGTCTCACAAGGCTTAAGTTAAGGTGTGAGCCAGGCTGCATTCCTTTCTGGAGGCTCTGGGGAAGAATCCACTTCCAAGCTCATTCAGGTTGTTGGCAAAATTCAGTCTCTTGCCGTTGTAGGACTAAGGTTTCTCTGCTGACTGTCAGCTACCCTTAGCTCTGAAAGGCCTCTGCCTGGTCCTTGCACATGGCCCCTCTATCTCAGAGCCAGCAGCAGCACATTAAATCCTTCTCATGCTTGGAATCTCTCTGCCTTGCCCTTCTGCCTCCAGCTTTTAAGGGCTCCCATAATTACAATGAAACTACTCAGATAGTATCCCTATTTTAAGGTCAATTGATTAGTAACCTTAATTACATCTGCAAAGTGTCTTTGGCCAATTAATATAGCATAACCACAGGAGTAATATCAGGGAGCAAAAATCTGGGGGCCAAAATTCTGCCTATCACAACCAGACAGCAGAGGATGGAGAAACCAGCGAGGCAATAGCTGACAATTACTTAGTGCTTTCTTGAGTAGATAATAGAAAGGACTTGTTGGAAAACGTAATTTTTAAAAACCTCTTTCGACTATTTTCTGTCTCTTAGAATCTTGAGGTATTTGTCTTACTTCATGATTACAAGAAACTGGCAAAGTGGTGGCCATCCCTGATCTCTGTTTAGGATCCCCAAACATTTCAGGTTACAGTCCTTGGAGAGTCTTAATCTTCAGAATAGCTTCCAGCCCAGAAAAGAGAGCTGCTACCACCTTAGAGGTCCTTCCCAGCATAGCAGCAGCTACGAGCAATTTCCAGCACTCTTTCTGGTTTAGCCAGTGCTGAGTTAGACATTAAGTACTGATAAGGACAACCTGGCCTGGAGGCTGTTAATTAATGAACAACTCAGTGTGCAAACTAAGCTCCTCAGCTCCAGTTAGCAAAATTTCCAATGAGAAAATGAAGTGAACGGAAAAATACTTCCTTCCAATTAGGTGAAAAGAGACACTGAGTTTTCAAGCCTTAAACAAAGAGCTGCTTTGTGTCTGTCCTCCTGGAGAGAAAGGAGGAAGATATCATTGAGCTAGGAGTTCAGAGAAAGAGAGAGAGAGAAAACTGAGGGAGGACCAGTCTGCTACCTGAAAGAGAGTGAATAAAAGACAAGCTGATGCATTTCCCAAGAGTAAGCACACAGGTGGTCTGGAAGTTCCCATGAGAGAAGTCGCTCAGGGGGGCCACAAAGTTGAGAACGTGTAAGAGCCAATCCCTGGTTGAGAAGGTCACGGGAACAGCCCAGCGCTAATAACCCCTCCTCTGCCCATCATATCAGGAACCACTTAAAATGTACCTGTATGTTAAGCCCCATTGCAGACTCTGGGAGCCAGGTGTCTTTCAACAGGGGCAGTAAAAATAGAGAAGTAAGGAAAATCTTTTAGCCAGCTTTCTGCAGAATCCCTCTTAGAGAAGCAACTACCTTGTTTAGGAAAATACCTTGAAAAGCCAGGTGGTGCTAAAGGGTGAGCCCTGGGACAGGGGCTGGCAGGAGTTAACAAGGAAGCAGATAAACATCTCTGCTTAAAAAAAAAGAAGAACAAAAAGGGACTTGGAGTGAGAGAGAGTGAAAGAGAAAGGAAATGGGAGAGAGAGGGGAGGAAAAAGAAGCTTAGGCAATGCAGTAGGAAGTCTAGAATCTGGGAGTTGGGAGAAAAGGCAAAGGGGATTTTTCAAACAGGCCTATCTGATGTTAACTCTGTGTCACCCACTGTCTAGTGCTGATCTGGAGGGCCACCAGAAGTTCTCCAACGTGCTGCTAACTTCTATGAGTACTGCTTTAGGAGGGAACCAAGGAAAAGGAGCTAGATCCCGTGACTAGGTCCACTTGGGGGTGGAGAACTCAGCCAAAGTTGGGAATCACAGCAGGAGGGGCTGTGTAGAAACCCGAGGAGGGTGCTGAACTTCCCCAGGATAGGCTTGAGACAATCCTAACAGATACTACGGGGCAGGGTGACTACAGCTGATGTCTGAGTTACATAAAGATTAGATCAGCCACTCGCCAATTCAGCACTGCATTTATCTTGCTGTTTTTCCTGTCTTAATTTAATATCAATTTTCCCCAAACCTGAATTTACAGTTTTTCCCTCTTGGACCAAATTCCCAGTTTCATACCTAAATCCCCAGCAACTGGCCCCCTACCCACTACAGGGTTGGGTGAGGTGTGGTCACCCTAGCAAAGGGAAGCAGTGTTGGGGAGACCCACTGTTATCATGATGAAAACTCTTGGGAGTAGCTTTATTTTCTGGTCACCTGGTCAAGTTGGGTTGACCAAGGAGTTTAGGTGCTGATTTCTTCTCTCTCCTAAGCCTGAAGACTCTGTAGCTGAGGCCCAAGGCTTCTGAGGGGACACCAGGGTTGAGGGTGTGTCACCAACATGAGGAGAGGCTTAGCTAATTTGTCAGGACCCATGATTAGATGCGCTTCAAAGGCCTGGGAGCATGTATAGTTCTATTCCTTTGATTCAGGTCTAACAAGTCTACCCTCTTTATTTGAGGCTGGTTCATGCAGAAACACAAACAACCGTATAGCCATGTTGCAACCCTTTGGTGCCCTGGGCAGAGGCCTCTTGTTGCTGACAAGACCGAGAGGGTGGGCAGCACCTAGCTTCAGACACCACCTGGCACCCTCTCTGCATGGGCTTAGAAACCCCTTATGCCAGAGGCCCAAACAGATTCTCCAGGCTAGTTAATTCTGCTTTACCTATCTCTCCACTACTGGCAAGCTTTGCTGCCACCCTGAATACTAGCCCCTCTGATGGCCTGTCTTTTTCTGTTACTATTACCTCCAACCTCCCTTGGCTCATCCTTACTTTTCCCTCCCCACAACCCCACCCTTTCCACTGGCCCTCTGGAACCCTCATTCATTGACAAACTCCCTTCTCTACAATGTAAGGCTTTCCTTGGGCTCCTTTTCCCTCCTTCCTGGACTGAAACACAACACTTGTTGAAGGATACTGCCTTTCCCGCAGGCCCCTGGGAGTGACGTTTTATTCTTCCATTCTTCACACACCCCATGGCTATTTGGGAAAAGGAACATATTTATATCTTCTGGCTCCCTATGACCATATTCAAACACTTATTCTTCATTCAGTTAGAAAAACTCTCTACCCTTTGTTGTGGCCATCATTGTCATCTATCCTTCTCTTGGTCACTCCCTCCACATTCACTGGACCTCAGTCTAACTCTCTTCCCCAAGTCTTGCCAAGGTTACAGGTGACTTTCACCTCCTCTCTCTTCACCAGCCATTCCTGTGGCTTCACCCTGAATGTAACCATTACCCAGAGCTATTTCAATTCTGCCAACTTAAAGTCCAATATCCCACCAAAACCCATTACCAGTCCATTTTCCAGTTCCCTCTTTTAAGACAACTTCTCTTTGACCTCCTTTAGTGTACTAACCCATGGGTTCCTCTATTTTATTCTAATCTCTCTCCCACCTGTGTTCACTGTCTCACTTACTTGGGCCCTATGTGCTGTTCATTAAACCAGTATTTTACCACTATCTTTTATCGGTCCATTCAGAGAGAGAAACCCCTGAGAATCGGCAAGCTTATTTATAAATGAAACACTAAAAACAATAAACAGTGTTCCACATAAAATAAATATTAATAAAATAACACTTCTACTAGTATTGACATTATCCAGGTAACCTTAAACTTTTCCACAGGGCTCTGGCTAATATTTAATGACTAGTAAGTCTGAACAAAAGTCAGAGGTCTATAGGTAAACTCTACTTGGATTTAAATAGAGCCAATTCACCTCCCAGTTGGATTTTGAGCAGTGTTGGAGCAGTAGAACTCAGAGGATTCTATCCAGGAACAAATTAAAATTTTATTATCCAACAAATGTTTCTCCTCTCAGCACTATCCTGGTGCCTTGTCTTTTTAAAGAATTGTCATAATGTCTTCAGAGAATTATTGCCATTTCAACCTAACTCTCCATCCATCTTATATCACGTTTCTTCTTTTATCATAATGTAGAAACACTTCTTAACGTCAAACTATGAAAAGTCACTTATATCCAATATTCTTGCAAAAATGTATTAATACTAACCTTCAAATCAAGTCTCTGCAGGAAGCCTTGGCCATAACAGGTGGGCCTTGCTGTTCAGATAGCAGGCACTGTTTTCTTCTTCTTTCTCCACTTCAAGCCATGGCTCTCTAGAGTTGACACCCACAATCTTATAAGAAGACTGTCAACGTTTGCATCCAGCAAAGGGTTAGGAAAATGGTTGCCAGGAGATTGTAAAAAGGAAAAGAAATTGCAGGGCAAAAACAACAGAGATGGATGTAGAGGTAGGTCAGGCAGAGATCAACAATAAAAGACAGAAATCTGAGCCTAAGGCAACAGACTCAACCCAGGTACAGGCAGGGGTTGAGGGGCCACAGGAAGAACCCACTCAAAGAACTGGGGTCAAAAGAGTGAGGGGCACCGGGTAGAAGAGGTGTGTTGAAGCATTCTGTTCACTGAGGCACAGGGGAGATAGGAGCATGGGCCCAGTCTTAGGAAACAGGGCTGACAGGATCAAGGTGTGAAGCAGGCCCCATATACCTGGCAGACATGTCAGGACAAGGGTTTTTTTTTTTTTTTTTCTCTTCTTTTTTTTAACTTTTTTTTTTTTAATTTTAGAATCTTATTTATTTTTTTATACAGCAGGTTCTTATTAGTCATCTTTTTTTTTTTTTTTTTTTTTTTTTTGCAGTACGCGGGCCTCTTACTGTTGTGGCCTCTCCCGTTGCAGAGCAAAGGCTCCGGACGCGCAGGCTCAGCGGCCATGGCTCACGGACCCAGCCGCTCTGTGTCATGTGGGATCTTCCCAGACCAGGGCACGAACCCGTGTCCCCTGCATCGGCAGGCGGACTCTCAACCACTGTGCCACCAGGGAAGCCCCTCAATTCTTTATTATATCATCTCCCCTCAATTATTTCAATCTTCTTTCTCACCCATTCTCCTGATCAACACAGCACAGCTCCAGAAGTGGAGTATGTGAACAGAAGCCGCCATAAAGGAGCTGGGAGTGAAGGGGAGGTGGAGGCTGTGAATACACATATGTTAATTTTTTTGAGCCAGAGATGATCAGAGGAGAGGAGAGCAGAGATCCAAAGGAGCTGAAGAAGGGAGGGAGGGAGAGGGAAGGGTAAGAGGAGAGATGGAAAGAGAGACAGAGAGAGAGAGACGGAGAGGGAGGAGAGAGGGAGAGAGGGAGAGAGAGAGAGAGAGAGAGAGAGAGAGAGGAGAGAGAGAGAGAGAGAGAGAGAGAGAGAGAGGAGAGAGAGAGAGAGAGAGAGAGAGAGGAGAGAGAGAGAGAGAGAGAGAAGGAACTGAATGAGGCTAGAGTTGAGGTGGTGAGAAAACTGGGAGCGGGTGGGTCAATGAATGGGCCTGGGAAGACAGACCTGCAAAGGCCAGAATAGCACAGGGTGTGTGTGTGTGTGTGAGATTGTAATTTCTGCCCATGGTCTCTTGGAGATTTTATGAACTTCTTTGCTGTTGGAATCGTGTTTTACTCTTGGATGCCACACAATGATAAAACTGGCTGCAAGGTGGCCCAGATCTCAGGGGATTACAGTATAAGACATGGCCCCTCCTCTCTAGATGTTCATAGTCCAATAGGGAAAACAGCCATTTAACATAAAAGAACAAAATAAAACATTGCTGAGTGCTGTGTCACACCTCTCTGTAGGGCATGGGGGTGGCAAATGGGGAAGAGGTCATCTAGTTTACCTCTAGCTCAAGAAAGGTATGTGCTATCTCATCAGTAAGGTCAATGGAGCTTAGGAGGGGATATTTTCTAGCTCCTGGACAAGAAGAAGCAGAAGATCCAAATTCCCTCCTCGGACTGATCAAAATTCTGTCACCTCTAAGGCTTACCTGGGTGTCAGGCAGCCAGCAGCCCACTTGGGCTAATTGAGGGCTTCCTTTCCTTTTCTAAGAGCTGTGTGGATAGGGCGTGTCTTCCTTTCTACTCCAATATCACCTAAACAAAGGAAAACGTGTGTAAACCGGGGTGTTAACATAAGAGAACACTGTACCAAATCACATAAACATGGAAGGAGAAAATGGGTGAATGCTCAAGGAAGCCTGAAATTATGTAAGTGAAACACAAAGTCAGCCCCAGAGCAGCTGCAATATTATAGCTGTGGTTTTCATTGAGTTTGCTTCCCCCAGGCCAAGGGATTTTCCAAGCAGGGCTGAAGCAATCACTTTGCTGCTTTGTGCCAGCCAAATGACTCACTCCCAAACCTGTTTAATATGAAACAGCATTAGGAGACTGGAGATAGCCTCAGGGAGATCAGCTGCTAACCAGCTCAGATTATAGCTGCAATCCCTCAAACACGGCCACTTAAGAGTGTCTCTCTGTGTGTCTTCAGGGGCATACGACACTAAAAGAAAGGGACTGTCCTTGAAGCAGAAAGATCAGGGTACTGGTTCCCATTCGGTAGCAGTTCATCATGTGATTTAGGTCAGCCTCACCTGAAAAATGAGACTGATACCTTGTGCATAAAATAAGTCAATACCTACCCCCTGTGGTAGTTTTTGAGAATTGAATAAGAAATATTACGAGAATTAAGTGAGATGAGGGAAATGGTAGAGACCTGTAAACCAGGTATTATCATTACACACAGGTGTCATAAATCTCTTTTTACACTTTCATTGGAACTAGAGGGAATTTCCTTAAATAGCAGGAATGAGGAAATAAACACAACAAGAACTTTGCTTCCTACTTTAATATCAGCGGCAGTGAAAGCACCAGTTTAGTGGGTTATTGTGGACTTTTGTCATCCAGGCAGTAAACTGGAGTCTTCTCAAAGAGATTAGAGCTCCTCTCCTCAGTGTTATCTGGGGCTATCAGTTAGACCATCTCTGATATTTTCCAGCCAGAATTTTAATGAGATGTCTGAGAAATTTATGAAACTATTTCTCCCATTTATAATTACATGGCCAAGAAAATAAGCAAAAGGATCTTTCATTCTTTTTTTTCTCTCTTTCTTCCCTTCTTCTTCTTTGTTTTCTACCCCAGAGGAACTGAGCGAAGCAGGTAAGATGAGTGAGGCACTTGTCTCAGATGAAAATTTTTTTTTAATTTTATTTTATTTATTTTTTATACAGCAGGTTCTTATTAGTTATCATATTAGTGTATACATAATACACTAATTACATGTATATATAGTAATTTATACATATTAGTGTATATATGTCAATCCCAATCTCCCAATTCATCACACTACCACAACCACTTTCCCCCCTTGGGGTCCATACGTATGTTCTCTACATCTGTGTCTCTATATCTGCCCTGCAAACCGGTTCATCTGTACCATTTTTCTAGGTTCTGCATATATGCGTTAATATACGATATTTGTTTTTCTCTTTCTGACTTACTTCACTCTGTGTGACAGTCTCTAGATCCATCCACGTCTCTACAAATGACCCAATTTCGTTCCTTTTTATGGCTGAGTAATATTCCATTGTATATATGTACCACATCTTCTTTATCCATTCATCAGATGAAAATTTTAACTGAGTGCCAAAACCCTCAAAAATCAACATAGGGACTTCCCTGGCGGTCCAGTGGTTAAGACTCCACACTTCTACTGCAGGGGTTGCAGGTTTCATCCCTGGTCGGGGAACTAAGATCCCGCAAGCCGCAAGGCACGGCCAAAAAACAAAAACAAATCAAGATAAATATACTTTAATGAATATTTTCAAAAATAAAATTAATGCCAAAAAAGATGAACAAAATATCACATTTTTAGATAAACATCAGTGACAATGCCATACCAAGACATAGTGAAGCCTGAGGCAAAAGGAAAAATCAGCACTCCTGATCCTGTCTGTTTAAAGCTTGGTATTTTGTTCATCATTGATTTTTGCCTTAATCTTGATGTATCATGTGTAGCAATTTTGTTTCATTCTTAGTGGCATATAAAATTATAGTTTGCCGTAGTATTGATGGCGTCTTAGATTTGGCAAAGTGCTTTCCATGTGGTATGTGGAATAAGCATGACACCTGGCAATGAAGTTCAACTTGGCTTTGTTTCCCTCTGTTTCCTTTACACATTTATCCAGTGGAAG